>NC_083877.1:68521723-69771723 GCF_032452875.1 Bos javanicus | reverse complement strand
TTAATAAACCACCTGCACATGAATCCGCAGCTCAGGGTTTGCTTCTAGGATACTCAACCCAGGAAGTGGAGAAGCAATCCTGTTTAGTGGGTGAGCAGGAAGGCCTCCCTGGGGGATGCCCTCTGAGCCCAGAGCCAAGTAATCAGAACAGGTCCATCATGAGACAATCTGGGTATGAGCTTTAGGTGTTTGAGGAACAGAAAAGAAGCCAGTGTGATTTCAGAGTGAGTGAGGAAGAGAGTGGCAGGAGAGGTACCCCCACCCCTCACCTGCCTCGGGAACCGGAGGCTGGCCTGCAGCTGTTACAACCATCCTCCTCA
The DNA here is from genome assembly GCF_032452875.1 of Bos javanicus. Classification (NCBI taxonomy): domain Eukaryota; kingdom Metazoa; phylum Chordata; class Mammalia; order Artiodactyla; family Bovidae; genus Bos; species Bos javanicus. The sequence goes on along the minus strand of NC_083877.1, from coordinate 69,771,403 downwards.
CCACCTGGCAGTGATGAGGAGGATGGTTGTTAAGGGAGGTGTAGCAACCTTTTCTCTTCCAATTTGCCCAAACAATCTATGGAATGAGGCCTAAAATTTGGAAAACCCACCTGAAAGCTATTGACCCTAAGGAGAATTGAGGCCAGCTTGTGTTTTGCTGACGCGGGTGCTTGGACAGCGTCTTCACCGGGTGAGAGGTGCTTGCGGTGATCAAATACATCCAACAACTAGAGGGCGACGGAGGTCCTGGAAGGATCTAGCTCAGTTTCTGGACTTGGTACTTCAAGAGAAGAAAGGCATCAACTGCAGTGTCTGGTAAGAGATTGGATATGATCATTTCCATGTCTTGGATCTCCTTTCATTTTAAATGTAACTGTGTGTCAAGATGCTTCATGAAGTGCATGAGTGTGACCCTGGCCAGGGCAGTGAAAGCAGATGAGAGAACGGATACCCTGTTAGGAAAACCTTGCTCAGGTGATGTTTGCCTTCAGGCGAATGAACCAGCCTGTAAATTTGGGGTCAAGACAACTGTACTGTGTGTCTTGGATGAGAAAGAGAAAATGCCTTTCTAAGGGAAAAGCAGGAAGGAAGTAGGCTCTTTTTGTGTGCTTGAGCCTCTCTGGAAATTGTTTAATAAGGATGCTCCAAAGCCTCAAAGCAAGGAGCCTAGCTCACTTAGGACTTGGCCATGAGGGCCCCCACACTTTAAATTTTCTTTGTTGATTTTTTGTCAGAATGAATCAATAACCTGCATCATTCGTGTAATTGGACTTTGACTGAAATTTATAGAAATAAAAAATATATATATAGATAGAGACTGAGGGCAAACCCCTGGTGACCGTGGCAAAATGTCGTGTTCTTTAAACAGACCTATTCTGCTCAAACTGTTAAGGTATTTTAATTATATTTTCATGCTAAGACTTTATTTCTTGCTTCAGGAACACTCAATGAGAGATAATTGCTGTAATTTCTTCCTGATTCATGTTATGCTTTGTCCTTAATGCAATTTTAAGAGGAAGGTTTTAGCTGACTATTGATTATGTAGGTCTAAAATCCCCAAAGTTTTTTTTCCCATTTGGTTCTATTTCATTTTGTCAATATTTGTGTTAAGCAATCTACATTGATTTCAATGAAGAGATGCATTCCAGCTACCTTTTCAAATAAATGGCGATGTGCCAGAGCAGAAAGGAATCTTCTGCCAAACCCTTCTTGGCTGACTCAACCACTCAACTGACTGGCAACAGCGGTGTTCTCTTGTTTTCAATAAGAGAAGAAACAGCATATAAAAGGGAAAGGTACCTTACTGATTAAACAAGGAGACCAAGTAACTGGCTTTATTCACCCCACAGCTTAAGGGCTTTGTGCTGTAGGGAACCCAGCAATGTGTAGGGTCTGTGAATGAGATACCAAACTTACTGCACTACACGCCAAAAGTAATAGGAGAGAATTTGCTTCATTGACCTTCTGTGGTTGATACCAGCAGGGAAATGGAGGGATGTTATTTTCCCCTGGTTGCTGTTGTTCCGTTGCTAAGTCATTTCCAACTCTGTGAACCCATGGACTGCAGGGCACCAGGCTTCCCTGTCCTTCACTACCTCCCAGAGTTTGCTCAGATTCATGTTCATTGAGTTGGTCATGCTATCTAACCATCTCATCCTCTGCCGCCCTCTTCTCTTGCCTTCAATCTTTCCCAGCATCAGTGTCTCTTCCAACGAGTCAGCTCTTTGCATCAGGTGACCAAAGTATTGGAGCTTCAGCTTTAGCATCAGTCCTTCCAATGAATATTCAGGGTTGATTTCCTTTAGGGTTGACTGGTTTGATCTCCTTGCAGTCCAAGGGACTCTCAAGAGTCTTCTCCAGCACCACAATTTGAAAGCATCAGTTTCTAGTGCTCAACCTTTATGGTCCAACACTCACATCCATACATGACTAGTGGAGAAAACATAGCTTTGACTATATGTACTTTTGTTGGCAAAGCAATGTCTTTACTTTTTAATATGCTGTCTAGTTTTGTCATAGCATTCTTTCCGAGGAGCAATTGTCTTTTAATTTCATGACTGCAGTCACCATTCACAGTGATCTGGAGCCCAAGAAAATAAAGTCTGTCACAGTTTCCATTGCTTCTCCATCTGTTTGCCATGAAATGATTGAACTCGATACCATAATCCTAGATTTTTTTTTTAACGTTGAGTTTTAAGCCAGCTTTTTCACTCTTATCAAGAGGCTCTTTAGTTCCTCTTCACTTTTTACTATTAAAGTGGTATCATCTGCATATCTAAGATTGTCAATATTTCTCCTGGCAGTCTTAATTCCAGCTTGTGATTCATCCAGTCAGGCTTTTCACATGATGTACTCTGCAAATAAGTTAAATAAGCAGGGTGATAATATACAGCCATGTTGTACTCCTTTCCCAACTTTGAACCAGTCAGTTGTTCCATGTCTGGTTCTAACTGTTGCTTTTTTGACCCACACAGTTTTCTCAGGAGACAGGTAAGGTGGTCTGGTATTCCTATTTCTTTAAGAATTTCCCACAGTTTCTTGTGATCCACACAGTCAAAGGCTTTAGTGCAGTCAATGAAGCAGAAGTAGATGTTTTTCTGGAATTCCCTTGTTTTTTCTGTGATCCAACAGATGTTGGCAATTTGATCTCTGGTTCCTCTGCATTTTCTAAACTGTACTTGTCCTTGGTTCACTTACTACTGAAGCCTAGCTTGAAGGATTTTAAGCATAAACTTACTAGCATGCTAAATGGGTGCAATTGTAGGATAGTTTGTACATTCTCAGTCATTTCCCTTCTTTGGGATTGGAATGAAAACCGACCTTTTCCAGTTCTGTGGCCACTGCTGAGTTTTCCAAATTTGCTGACATACTGAGTGCAACACTTTAACAGCATCATCTTTTAGGATTTGAAATAGCTCAGCTGGAATTTCATCACTTCCACTTGCCTTGTTTGTAGTAATTCTTCTTAAGGGCCACTTGACTTTAGACTCCAGGATGTCTGACTCTAGGTGAGTTACCACACCATTGTGGTTATCGTGTTATTAAGATCTTTTTTGTATAATTCTTCTGTATATTCTTGCCACCTCTTTTTAATCTCTTCTGCTTCTGTTAGGTCCTTACCATTTCTGTCCTTTATGGGGCCCATCCTTGCATGAAATGTTCCCTTGACATCTCCAACTTTCTTGAAGAGAGCTTTAATCTTTCCCATTCTATTGTTTTCCTCTACTTCTTTGCACTGTTCATTTACAAAGGCCTTCTCATCTCTCCTGCTATTCTCTGGAACTCTGCATTCAGTGCGTATATCTTTCCCTTTCGCCCTTGCTCTTTGCTTCTCTTTTTTCTCAGCTGTGTGTAGAGCCTCCTCAGACAACCACTTTGCCTTCTTGCATATCTTTTTGTTTTGTATGGTTTTGGTCACTGACTCCTATACCGTGTTATACACCTCCATCCATAGTTCTCGGGAACTCTGTCTACCAGATCTGATCTTTTGAATCAATTCATCACCTCCAGTGTATAATCATAAGGGATTTGATTTAGATCATACTTGAATTGCCTAGTGGTTTTCCCTACTTTCTGCCATTTAAGCCTGAATTTTGCAATAAGGAGATGATGATCTGAGCCACAGTCAGCTCCAGGTCTTGTTTTTGCTGAGTGTATAGAGCTTCTCCATCTTTGGCTGCAAAGAATATAATCAATCTGATTTCAGTATTTATCATTTGGTGATGTCCATGTGAAGAGTCATGTCCTGCATTGTTGGAAAAGTGTGTTTGCTATGAGCAGTGTGTTCTCTTGACAAAAGTCTGTTAGTCTTGGACCTTCATTTTGTACTCCAAAGCCAAACTTGCCTGGTTCTCCAGGTATCTCTTGACTGCCTACTTTTGCATTCCAATCTCCTGTGCTGAAAAGGACATCTTTTTTTAGTGTTACTTCTAGAATGTCTTGTAATTCTAGAGGATGAAATCCATATTGCATCAGAAGTGCAGAGCTCTTCTTTAATCTACATCCATGGTTTCTATTCAGCTGGGAGTGTTACACATTGTATTATGTGCTGTCCATAACTGTAGCCAGAGAAAAGTCAGGATGCACGTGTGTCTTGAGGGGAGAAGTAGGCAGGAAGGGAGAGAGAAGTGAAGGCTAGTCATGAGACATGCCTGGCGGGAATCCCATCCCAGGTCGGTTCAAGTCCGTCATGTCACCATTCATTTACCAGTGAATTTTATTATTCTTACTTTATGTACCTAATTGTTCTCTCTCACCCATGTAAGATGGAGCAGGGCTTGCCTGGTGGCTCAGTGGTAAAGAATCTGCCTGCAATGCAGGAGACACAGGAGACACAAGTTCAATTCCTGGGGTAGGAAGATGCCCTGGAGAAAGAAATGGCAACCCACTGCAGTATTCTTGCCTGGAAAATCCCATGGACAGAGGAGTCTGGTGGGCTACAGCCCATGGGATTGCAAGGGTCCCACATGATTGAGCAACTGAGTGCATGCACATGTGTGTGCATATACACACACGTAAGAGGAGAGAAAAAGTGCCGAGGTCCAGCCCCGGCTGATCCAGGGTATTCGAAGGAGAGACGGCTTCGGCGGCTATTTATTTATTTATTTAAGATATAAAGAGTAATAGAATGAGGATAGCTCAGTAGGAAAATTCAGTGGAGAAAAGAAGCTGAGTAGCTTGGTTTACGCAGAAAATCAATATAACCCGTGACACCAGGTTAGCTCTGACCACGGAGGCCGCAGGCGCCGTCTCAAATAGCGGAAGGTGCCCCACATTAGACACCTTCTCGAGTGGGTCTTAGAAGCCCAGGCAAATAAATGGTCACAGAGGATATCCGCACTCCAGATGGAGACTTCAGCCAGAAGTTAAAGGGAAGAATGACATGGGGAGACCAAGCATTGGTGAGCAAGGCCCCTAGCTTTATTTTCAACAGGGGCTTTTATACCCTAAGTTACACATAGAGGATAATAGGGGATGCAAAGTCAGCAGTCTTTGATCCTTATCAAAAACCAGGGTTTCTTTCCTGCAAATTTATTGTATACAAATGGTTTAGGTGATTTACATCATCTTCTGGCCAGAAGGCTTATTAACATTTTATGACTCTTGACAAGGACTTATCAACAAAGACTTATTTTCTCTAAGAATAATTATTTTAAGGTTTGGCACCATCTTCCGAAGATAAAATTGCATTCCTATAGGGCAGATGTGTAATGGGTTTACAACAAAGGAAAGAATTTATTACCTTAAGGGTCTAAAGTTACTAACACCAAGGCCACTACTTATTTTTTTCTACATACCAACTATTAATCAATACATATTCAAGGATACAATTCAGGGGATGTGGAAACTTGGCAACAAACATTGGCTCATCAATGAAATCTTTTATTAGTTTTATTCTGACAGTTTCTAACTCTCTGAGAGGCTCTAAGCTATTTGAATATCTTAAGCTTCCCATGCCTCTCGAGGCTGGGAGACTGTAAACAATTGTATGCATAGCTGTAGGCGTCCCGGTAAACTTGTCAGGCGAGTTAGAGAGCCATCTGAGGGGTTTGGATTTAAACACTCCTAATTGCCCAGGAACTTTTATTAATTGGAGCTGTAAGTTAACTCTTTGTCAGAGAGAGCGAGATGGTGGTAGGGGACAGCCCCCAGTAAAGTCAGAGGTGAGAGCACAAAGCAATAAAGTAGGCAGACTCTGTTTTTTTTGGGGGGTAGATGCTTGAGAATATCCAGGGGGACTCCTGAGGCTCAATCCCGCCTTTGCGTATGCCGAGACTCCTTCCTCATGAGCTTTGTCACGAGTGGAATGTCTCACTGGCTCCCAGCAAAAAAAGGACAGAAAATGGGGGTTGGGTGGGGCAGAGGTCACTCTCTATCGTATTTCACGGTACTGACTGCTGCTACGCTCTATTTGGTTTACCATTTGGGGCAGGTAAATAAGCTGATAAAATACTAACCTTGGTAATTAAATATTTGCATTACAGAAATTCTAAACCTTCAGTCCGTAGATCATTCTTCTATTATTATAAAATAAATACCTGTTATTTTTAAGAAATCAAATAGATTGACATAAAGGAAACTCTTCACCTCCTCCACTCTCAATTCTTATTTCTTTAAGGTATTCATTGCAGAGTCTTTCGTCACTTTTATACATACGTTTTTTTTTTTGGCAATGAGTTCCTTCAACGTTTTTAAAATTAATTTTTATTGGAGTTTAGTTGCTTTACAGTGTTGTGTTAGCGTCTGCTGTCCGCAGCAAAGTGAATCACCTACACATAAACATATATGCCCATGGCAGTGCACATGCGTCACACAGATTTGAATTTGTGTTTTTACACAAATGGGATTGTACTTTACACTCTATTAGGTGACTTTAGTGTTCTTGCCTGGAGAATCCCAGGGACGGGGGAGCCTGGTGGGCTGCCGTCTATGGGGTCGCACAGAGTCGAACACGACTGAAGCGACTTAGCAGCAGCAGCAGGTGACTTTATTTTTTTCCCAACATAGTTTTGACATCTTCACGTTCATGTGTATAAATATATATGAGGATGACTGTATACTTCATCACTCAACACTTGTTGAGTGACTGGGAGTGCTGTATTCACAGAATGGGACAACAGGAATGAACTGGAAATGTTCTGAGTGTTTGGTCCCACTGTCTATAGATCATGGTTTGAAGTCAGCCTCTGTTCGTTTGCCTGAAAAATGTAATGTTTTGAGAAGGGATAAAGTGAAGGAGGAATCCATCAGCAAACAAGAACTAGAGATATTCTCATCATAAAAACTGTGGAAAGTTTTGGCTAAACAAACAAACTAACACTGCCAACTCTAGCAAGTTGACATGACAATATTTGTCCTCGAGTTACATGAATGGAAAACAGGGAGAAGGTGGTAAAGGAGGACACATCCCTCATAATAGATTGGAATATTTTAACCATGTCAGCAAAGCAGTGAGGTGGATAAGAGAAAGAATGAAGATCTCCTGGAAGGACACAGGAAACTGGCAAGAATAAATTAGGGCTTCTGTTGATCGTACTCCTATAGAACTTGAAGTCTACCCCACAGATGGTAGTTTACTTATCATCCTTCACATACAGAATTTTGCACATGTTTGGGGATTGGGGAGGGGATTGGGAAGATTAATACTGGCTTTGTTATCCCAAACTCAAACAATTTCCTTCAGGCATTTTTGGTTCTCTATTGTGCTTTGTGCTTCATTTCATATAAAGTCAGTGTGGGGCTTGGGGTGTTTTCTTTGATAGAGAAGCAGCTGTGAGATAATTGGTGACCAGAGAGTGGAGGAGCCACAAATCCCGGGCAGTTGGAGCTCTCACAGTCAGAAGAAACAATATAATGTTTAAAGGGGAGGAGGGGGTGTCACCCATTTCTGTTTGATGCAGTAGATTGTTGTTTTCCCCTTAGCTACGCGGAAAGGACTAATTTCATTTTTATGTGACTTGTACTTATAGTTTCTCATTTCTCACAGACTATTTTCCAAATTCACATCACCAAGCCAGCTGGCTGGCATGTCTGCACATGCCTTGTAGAGAATCTACTTGTCCTATGTCTTTCTTTTTAGTTTGATGTTTGTCAGACAGTTTTGTGAACATTGATTACAAGTCCTCTTTTGACTCTAGAAAGGGATAAAGTGCAATATGACAAATTCAAAATTCAAGTATGATAATGTAAGAAGTATAGACAAAAGCAATGGAAAGTTATTTTTCTCATCTCTGGGTATCTAGTCTATGAATCTGGACACCACCAATGAGGTGTACTAGAAGAGCTGGACTGGCAATCAGGTCTGAGTTCTGATCCTGGTTCTGACACTGATTCACTCTGTAGCCTTGGGCAAGATTCTGGGCTTCAGTTTTCTTCTTTGTACAGAGGGGCAAAACAATTGAATTTGTTGACTGAAAAAAGGCACAATCTAAAAGTTGAGAATCATGTTTTATTTGTGGACATACTGAGGACTTAAGACTGGGAGACAGCCTCCCAGCTCTGACAGACTGTTCAGAAGAGGTAAGAGAGAAGCAAGAACATATAGGAGTTTTTGCAACAAAAATCAGATATTCAGAAGATTACTGAGATTTAAAGAAAAACCAGACATCTCAAGTTAATGAATTTAGTACTTGTCTATGTATGAGAAGATGCAAGAGTCTGGGTTCATTCAAATCATTCCTTTTGATAGGCATCTTTACTGTCTAGGGCTAGTATCCTAGTTTTTTTCCAGCCCAAATCCCCTTAGGGTACACAGTCAGGGGACTCTGCAGTATGGCAGGTGACATTCCTCATCCACAATTTCTATGGTTCCCTTCAGGTCTAACATTATCTCTGATTTTGCTACTTTGTTTTCTTACAAAGTGAAAAATCACAAAAATGTTTTTCTTGACTTTACATTCATTTCTAATTTTTTTCTCTGAATTACCACTTCAGAGCTTCCCTGGGGAAGGCATCCTTCTGGTTCTGCTCCTCTTCCTTTCTTTATGTCTTGGCAGGCACTGTTAGACTTGAGGTGCAGCCAGATCACAAGACTGCTTTTTAAACATTGTTGGTTGGGGGCACCCTGCAAGTATTTCTCACACTGACCTGCCTCTGATATCTGAAATTTCATCCTCAGGAGTTTGTTTCCTACCTATAAGTCACCTGCACTCTATTAATATACATTTGGCCTGGGAGAAGCAACACCTTAAGCTTGTTTCAGCTTAATTGGAATGCATTTATCTGGGTTTTCCCATTGAGCTGGCTAACTGACCACAGCACCTCTGAGCAGGAGAGAAACAATGGCATCATTTTTATAGGTCATAGGAGTGAGTGATACATCAAAAGTCTGGACAATGCCTGGTGTTGCTACCTGGTGGGAATCAGAGTCAGAGACAATGAGGAACTTGGGAGGGAGGTGAAGGAGAGAGTCGTGGAACACTGAATGGGGAAACTTGAAGGCAGCTGCAAAGAAGGAAGTCAGCAGACACCAAGCCCCCACCCCCAAATTTGCTGCATAATTTCCCTTAGCTTGGGTCTGTCCATTACTCTGTAGGAAACTAGTGTGGTTCTCAATGAGCACTTGAGAGCCAAAAGGCAGGGAAGGGAATCACATTGTATTAACTTGTGACACTTTCTCATGGCTCCTCCAGTCTCTTTGTCTGCATTTTGCCTGAATTTCAGACCTATAATTAGAGTTGAGAAGAAAATGTTCTGCACTTGGAGTTTTGCTAACACCACCGTTTTTTTAGAGAGGAAGTTTTTTTAGAGGTGAAGAATACAGTAAATCTTCCCCCATCTCTTTACAAAACACATTCTCTGTTAAGAATCTAAGAAAGGTAGCTTGCTGCAGTTTCTTTCTAGAAGAACTTGTTTCTGTGAAGAGAGAAAAGAATACCAGGTCTCCTAGCTTTCTAGTGCCACCCTGCAGCTTTTGAGAGTGCAGGGTTGGAGGTGCATGCTGGGAGACTCACTTTTTTCTGGGGCTGTGCTGGTGGAGCGGAGGTTTCATTTATTTGATGTGTCTTTGTTTCATGCTGTTCTGACATTTTGTAAAAGGTGGCTTTCTTCTGGTGAAAGTTGATTACACAGTGTCTTTTCTCTCTTTAATAATTCATGTGTTTAACCTTACAAGCAACTCTCGATGTTATAGCAATGGAGTGGTTAAGGAAGTTTGGTGGACAATGTTATGCATCAAATTTGTGTGTTTCCTAAAGGAATGGTAGCTGCTAGAGGATTTTTGAAAAGAATGGATACGCAAAAGTAAGGAACACTCCTCAACAGTTACTGACCTTAGCGTCAGTATCTCCTGAATGCCAATGATTCCTTTCTTCTTGGTGAAATTGATCCCACCAAACAAAGAGGCCATATTAAAGGTGAAAAGTATTCTATTTTTGTTCTACTTTGTTTATTTACTTTTGCTTAATTTGTTCATTTAGTCCACTGGACTAGGAGAGGATAAGAAACTAGAGAATCAATGAGGAGGACACAGCTAATGAAGCAATAGAAGCATATTTCTAGACCTCTAGTTACCATAGGGAAGGAAATGGTAACCCACTCCAGTATTCTTGCCTGGGAAATCCCATGGATAGAGGAGGACAGGGATATCCCAGGACAGAGGGATTTCTGCAAACAAATCCCAGGACAGTCCATGGGACTGCAGAAGAGTTGGACAGGACTTAGTGACTAAACACCTACAAACAACTAGTTACCATGTATCCCTCAGTTCAGGTCCACTGCCCTTACAGTGGTAACACAATCTCTTACACCTCAAAACTGCTTAAATTTCAGTACTTTTTCCTGTGCAGATTTAAATCAGTTTATTTTTTTCAGTCTCCAGTTCAGTTCAGTTCAGTCACTCAGTTGTGTCCAACTCTTTGCAACCCTATGAATTGCAGCATGCCAGGCCTCCCTGCCCATCACCAACTCCTGGAGTTCACTCAAACTCACGTCCATCGAGTCGGTGATGCCATCCAGCCATCTCATCCTCTGTCGTCCCCTTCTCCTCCAGCCCCCAATCCCTCCCAGCATCAGAGTCTTCTCCAATGAGTCAACTCTTCGCATGAGGTGGCCAAAGTACTGGAGTTTCAGCTTTAGCATCATTCCTTCCAAAGAACACCCAGGACTGATCTCCTTTAGAATGGACTGGTTGGATCTCCTTGCAGTCCAAGGGACTCTCAAGAGTCTTCTCCAACACCACAGTTTAAAAGTATCAATTCTTCAGTGCTCAACTTTCTTCACAGTCCAACTCTCACATCCATACATGACCACTGGAAAAACCATAGCCTTGACTAGACGGACCTTTGTTGGCAAAGTAATGTCTCTGCTTTTGAATATGCTTTCTAGGTTGGTCATAACTTTCCTTCCAAGGAGTAAGCATCTTTTAATTTCATGGCTGCAGTCACCATCTGCAGTGATTTTGGAGCCCCCAAAAATAAAGTCTGACACTGTTTCCCCATCTATTTGCCATGAAGTGATGGGACCAGATGCCATGATCTTAGTTTTCTGAATGTTGAGCTTTAAGCCAACTTTTTCACTCTCCTCTTTCACTTTCATCAAGAGGCTGTGTAGTTCCTCTTCACTTTCTGCCATAAGGGTGGTGTCATTAGTTGTTTTCAATTATTCAATAACTGAATAGAAGAAACCAGAGGGAAAAAAATCAGTGACTTACAAGGTAGAAGAATAGAAATCTTCAGTTATAAACTTCCTCTTAGCTCTCCTATTTCTTTGCTGAGGTTTTCCATTTTTTTTTCATTTAAGAGTATTCATAATTGCTTGTTGAAGTATTATGATCATAGCTGCTTCAAAAATTGTGTCAGGTAATTCTAACATCTCTGTCATTTTGGTGTTGACATATTTTAATTGCTTTCATCCAGTTCGAGATCTTCCTGGTTCTTGATATGACATCCTGGTTCTTGATATGACAATAGATTTTTCAATTGAATTGATGAGGCTTTTTAGATTATATTATGAGACTCTGAATCTTACTTAAGCCTTCTATTTTAACTGACTTTATCTGACACCACTCTGGCAGGGAAGGGAGGCTCTTTGCTTCGTTTTTGCTGGGTGGAGGTGGATGTCCGGGTTTCCCCCTGAGCTTCAGTTGATACCAGAGGGAGGGGGCTCCTCATTACTGATGGATGGGAGGTTCAACTCCCAAAGTGGTCTCCACTAACTGACACTGCAGTGGTGGTGACCTCGTTACCAAAGGGTGATGGTAAAAGTCTTGACTGTTTACTAGGCCACCTCTGACACCACCCTAGTGAGGAGGAGGAGGGATGCCTTCTTCTTTCTGGTGAAGGTAGAAGTATAGGTCTCACTCAGTCCCCACTAACAGAGTGAGAGGTCAGCAGGGGAGAAGAGAGGAGACTTGCTACTGACAAGGAGGATAAAAAGACTGGCTTCCTTCTTGGCCTTCTCTGATACCACCCTGGCCAGGGTTTTGGTGTGCCTCATTCAAGCCTGCTGAGGATAGAGGTCTGGGCTGTCCACTTAGCCTTTGCTGGAATGAATGAGGGGGGATCTACAGTTTTTCCTGTGGTGTTATGTTGGAGTAGAACAGTTTCTATCTGAAAATTTTTTGTCATAGATCACAGATTTAAATGTAAAACCTAACATTTAGAGAGCTTTTAGAAAAAATATAGAAGACTATATTGGGTGTTTAGGGCTAGACAAATAGTTCTTAGACTTGACAGTAAAAGAATGAACTAAATAGGAAAAATTGATACATTGGACTTCATCAAATTTAAAAACTTTTGTTCTATGATTATGTTAAGATGATGAAGAGACAAGCTATAGATTCAGAGAAAATAATTGCAAACCACATATTCACCAATGGAATAGTATCTAGAATACACTGGGATATATGTATATATATGGCTGATTCATGTTGAGGTTTGACAGAAAACAGCAAAATTCTGTAAAGCAATTATCCTCCAATAAAAAATAAATTAATTAAAAAAACCTCAAAGTTCAACAGTAAAAAAAAAAAACAAAAAAAACCACCAAACACTTTAATTCAAAATAAACAAAAGACATGGAGAGACATTTTACTAAAGAAGATATATACAACTTTTATAATGATGGGGAAAAGTCGCATGTGGTGTCTGCTTGTAAATTTTCTTAATGAAGGTAAGCATCAAAGTTCCTTTCTAAAGAAACAATGGAAATACCCTGAGTTGGCAGCCAGAGCATTACAAAGCAAGCATTTTGGGTCATGTGTCAAACACTGGAGAGGTCTGAGGTTGGTGACTCAGGCCCTGCCACAAGGGCTTTATGGTGTGCTAGTAAAATGGTAGCTGGCCTGTTTGGAGCATCTGCTGTGGGCCAGGCAGGTCACTGGCAGTGTTGCTAAGTGCTCTCAGCCACTCTGCAAGGGAGTGACAAGCAATCCTCCTTCACACACACGGAAACGGAGTCAAAGATGTAAAAGAGCTTGTTTATTCTCAGAGAACAAGTCAATGTTGGTGTTCAGGTACGAACCAGATATGCACGTGCCAGACTATCTCTAAACAGGAAAGAAAACACAATCAGAAATGGGCAGGTTCCATCAGCCTTCCTTATCTGTGGGGTCTGGAATTCAGTCTGTAAATGTTTGAATCAATAGATGCAGAACCTGCAGATAAAGGAGGGCCCATTGTATTAGGCCATTTGATATAAGGGACCTGAGCATCCACGGATTTTGGTGTCCTCGGGGGTCCTGGCACCAGTCCCCCACAGATTCTAAGAGATACAATTGATCTAAATGTTCAGAAAGTGGCAAATAATAGAGACAGTTATGGGGGAGAGATGGTTATACCAAGAATAAGCACATTATAAATAGGAATTGTGAACTCACTTTCATGTCTAAGCTAGAGGATATTTTCTGATGGCTCAGCAGTAAAGAATCCCCCTACAATGAAAGAGATGCAGGAGATGTGGGTTCAGTTCCTGCGTTGGGAAAATTGTTTGGAGGAGGAAATGGCTACCCACTACAGTATTCTGGCTGGGAAAATCCCATGGACAAAGGAGCCTGGCAGACTACAGACCATGGGCATTGCAAAGAAACAGACACAACTGAGCTCAGACGTGACTGAGCACCCACCCATACAGAGGGTATTTCAGTATTGTTTTAATTGGCCATGTGTGCTGCAACAGTGAGCCAACACAAGCATGTCTATTTACTTTGTAATGTGACATGCATTATCCTGTTGACAAAGCATTAATAAATGCTACCCTTCCATTTACATTAAAAGGAAAAATTCCTTCAAATTTTGGCAGAACTTTCCACTTAGGAGGAGAGTTTCTCTATTTTATTTTATTCTGGGTCCTTCCTGCCTGTCTCCTTCCTTCCTTCCCATTTCTTCAGAGGATCTATTCCTGCCAAATCTTGAATTTTGTAGTCAACTGTCCACCAAAATGTAGAAAATACAGAATGAGCACTAAAATAAACTACTACCAGTACATCATTATTCCAAGAAGCTCTTCATCCTTTGGGACTCCACATAGGCAACGGAGAATATATGTGAAAAGCAAACAACAAACCATCCCGATGTCCGTGTTGGGGCAGAAATGATTACCATGGGAATGTTCAAACAACTTGCCTCCTTCCTGCTCTCTGACAAGCCTCCCCCTATCAGGAGCTCAGTTCCCCACCTCCTCACCCAACTAAAGAGGGATATTCCTTTCTTACTTCTGGAGAAACTACATCAATCCACAGGATGAAGAGATGGGAGCAGGGAAAAGAAGAGAAAAAGATTAAAAGCATCAGGATGCAGTCTTTGGAGTAGATGTGAAATGGGGAAGCCATGTTTTTGGGTGGAATTATGTATTTGGATCTTCAAAGACTTCAGTTAAGTTGAGGCAGTTTTTTGAGTAATTTCCTGGTTACTTTAGGTTGTTGGTGGATAGAGTTTATGCATTTCCAGGAACCAGAGCCACATCTGGAAGCCCTGCCAAACTTACAGCATTCTATGACTTCAGTTTTCAGTTCAGTCATTCAGTCTTGTCTGACTGTTCGTGACCCCATGGAGCACAGCACACCAGGCCTCCCTGTCCATCACCAAATCCCAGAGTTTACCCAAACTCATGTCCATTGAGTCAGTGATGCCATCCAACCATCTCATCCTCTGTCATCCCCTTTTCCTCCTACCTTCAATCTTTCCCAGCATCAGGGTCTTTTCCAATGAGTCAGCTTTTCGTATCAGGTGGCCAAAGTATTGGAGTTTTAGTTTCAGGATCAGACCTTCCAATGAACACCCAGGACTGATCTCCTTTAGGATGGACTGGTTGGATCTCCTTTCAGTCCAGGGGACTTTCAAGAGTCTTTTCCAACACCACAGTTCAAAAGCATCAGTTCTTCAGCACTCAGCTTTCTTTATAGTCCAACTCTCACATCCATACATGACTACTGGAATAACCATTGCCTTGATGAGACAGACCTTTGTTAGCAAAGTAATGTCTCTGCTTTTTAATATGCTGTCTAGGTTGGTCATAACTTTCCTTCCAAGGAGTAAGCGTCTTTTAATTTTATGGCTGCAGTCACCACCTGTAGTGATTTTGGAGCCCCCAAAAATAAAGTCTGACACTGTCTCCCCATTTATTTGCCATGAAGTGATGGGACCGGATGCCATGATCTTTGTTTTCTGAATGTTGAGCTTTAAGCCAACTTTTTCCTTCTCCTCTTTCACTTTCATCAAAAGGCTCTGTAGCTCCTCTTCACTTTCTGCCATAAGGGTGGTGTCATCTACCTATCTGAGGTTGTTGATATTTCTTCTGGCAATCTTGATTCCAGCTTGTGCTCCTCCAGCCCAGCGTTTCTCATGATGTACTCTGCATAGAAGTTAAATAAGCAGGGTGACAATATACAGCCTTGACGTACTCCTTTTCCTATTTGGAACCAGTCTGTTGTTCCATGTCCAGTTCTAACTGTTTTCCCAATAAACTGTGGAAAATTCTGAAAGAGATGGGAATACTAGACCACCTGACCTGCCTCTTGAGAAATCTGTATGCAGGTCAGGAAGCAACAGTTAGAACTGGACATGGAACAACAGACTGGTTCCACTCTATGACTTAAAGACCAGCAAGGATCAGCTCACCTGGCTTTCTGGATAGCTGGAGGAAGGTAGATGAGCCAACTCAATCAACTTGAGAACAACCAATGTTGGATGGATCACCTGTGAGTGAGGTATTAGCTTAAACTTTTCAAACTGCCATTTTTAGCAGAAATATTGTTGAATATTTAGAAATGTTAAATGTCTATTATTGAATATTTAAAAGGGACATTGAAACTGAATATGTGGAAAGAAATGGACTTTGATGTCAAAAGATATTTGAATTCTGGACTTTTTTACTTAGTAGATGTATGGATGTGTGCAAGTTAGTGCAACTGCTCTGAGTCTCAGTTTTCTCATCTGAAAAATAGATATAATAACACCTCATAGGGATGGAGTGAGAGATGATAAGGCATGTAGAGCTTTCAGGACATTGTAGGCACTCAAAGTTTAGTCTACTGAACCCACTTCATTGAGGTCTTTAGCTTTGATTTGCTAGAAATGTTGAACCGTAGTTCATTTCCCTGGACTTTTGTGGTGATGAACAGGGAGGCCTGGCGTGCTGCAGTCCACGGGGTCACAAAGAGTCGGACAGGACTGAGCGACTGAACTGAACTGAACTGAGCACTCAGAATCAATTGCATAAGAGGAAGAAGGGATTTGCCAGCTCATCTAGCCTAAGGCTATACTTTACATATGTAGAAATCCAAGCCAGGGGACACTTCCCTAGGTCACAAAACTAAGCCAGTGTCAAAATCCTTGCTGCCAGGTCCAGGCTGCCAGTTCCGGAGGGTCAACTGAGTTGCATAAGAGAGTTGGGCTGATCTTCCATCTCAAATCCATCCAGCAGAAACCCAGGGTGGGGAGAAGAGGGACAATGAGAACTGTGAATGTGCCCCAAGTTCAACTTTCCTTTCAGGCACAGATAATAAAGGCTCTATGTGGCTCCTCCACCCCAGGAGACCCAGAGCTGCCCTAAGGTTTAGGTAGAAAAGGTAAATTGATTTCATCTCACCATCAATTCATTTGGAGTTGCCTGGGGAGTTGTTGAGAGTATTCTGTGACCATTTCCAGATTCAACAAGACAGGGTTCTATGATGGATGAACAATATCTGCTTTGGGTGTGGGGGAAGTAGCAGCATGAATTCCTGGACTCTATCTTCAATGGATGCTGCTGAATCAGAATCTCCAGGGATGTAGCTCAGGAATCTGCATTTTAAATAAGCTCCCTGGGTGTATGAAGTTTGAGAACCACTTACCTAGTGGATAAAGTTAAAATCCCTCTGAGTGTGCCATAGGTCCCCTAGGACCTAGCCCAGAAGGTCCCACCCAGCAGTTAATGAGATGTGTGATTTAGGAGGAAAGATCTCACCCAGCAGTGGAGCCTGAGGAGATGCCAGTTTGTCCAGAGTCCTCCTCAGTCTACCATCAGTCTATCTGAGCTGTCCTTGAGGTCTGAGATAGCTCTCAAAGGCACTGGGATAGTCACAGGAAAACAGCGGATTACATGTTCTGCAAACTGATTGTCATCGTTTGAATTGCTTTCCTCCCAAAAGGCATATGGTGATGTTCTAACCCCCAGTACCTCAAATTGTGATCTTGCTTGGAAAATAGGTTTGCAGCAGATAAATTCAATTAGTTAAGATGAGGTCATACTGGAATAGAATGGGCCCCCTAACCCAATATGACTGCTGTCCTTGAAAAAGGGGAAATTTGATACAGAAGTAGACCCTTGCAGAGGGAAGACAGTGTGAAGAGATACACAGAGAAGATGGCCATCTGCAGGTCAGGAATAGAGGCCTCTAGTCAGAGATGTCAGAAGGAACCTATATTGCCAACACTTTGATTTTAGATTTGTAACCTTCTAACAGTTTCAGAACTGTGTGACAGTAAATGTTCTGTTGTTTAAGCTATCCAGTTTGTGGTTGTTTGTTAAGGCAGCCCTCATGAATTAACACCCAGGTCTAAGGACCTTAGAGATGAATAGCCATGGGATAGAGAGGTTTCAGGGAACTGCCCAAGTGGTGAGGTGAGGCTGAATCCCAGATTTAGCCCTTCTCTGGTCATGGGGTTACCTCTCCTGAAAGCAGTTACCAACTTCTTAATCCTGAATCTGCCTCACACTTTTCTGCCTTCCTGGCCCCTGCATGGTGCACTCTGTTGACTTGGGTTCCTACAGCCAATAACCAGCCCAGCTCTGGGTTCTGCCTCATTTCTGTGCTGTCACCACCCTGAGTGATCATGAGCTTACGTCTCCCTGAGCTTCCACAATGTTGTCAAGTGTCCTGATTCAACAAGATGAATAATCTCCTGAAATAAACATCATAGTGACTGAAGCCCCAAGTGTCCTGATTCAACAAGATGAATAATCTCCTGAAATAAACATCATAGTGACTGAAGCCATGAAAGAAGTACAGAGTACGCTTGGAAGATTGTTCTTTTTGTTGTTCACTCACCAAGTCATGTCCAACTCTTTGCGACTCCATGGGCTGCAGCATGCCAAGCTTCCCTGTCCTCCACTATCTCCTGGAGTTTGCTCAAATTCATGTCCATTGGGTCTGTAAAGCTATCTAACCATCTCATCCTCTGTCACTGCCTTCTCCTCTTGCCCTCAATCTTTCCCAGCATCAGGGTCTTTTCAAATGAGTCAGCTCTTCACATCAGGTGGCCTAAGTATTGGAGCTTCAGCTTCGGCATCAAGTGCTTCCAATGAATATTCAGGGTTGATTTCCTTTAGGATTGGCTGGTTTAATGTCCTTACTGTCCAAGGGATTCTCAAGAGTCTTCTCCAGCACCACAATTTGAAAGCATCAATTCTTCGGCATTCCACTTTCTTTATGGAATGATGGTCTGTGTCTAAAATATTAGAACATGTGAAAATGGAATCATCGTTAATTTTTCTTCTTTTCAGGGGGGAGGGAGGTTTATATCTGTGATATCATTGTTTATGTTGCTATTTTAAAAAGCTTTGTAATGTGTTCATTTGTTTGCAGAGGCCTCAGCTATTTTTTCTTCTCAAGATTCTTGATACTGAAAGAATCCTTCAAAAAGATTCAAGGCCATTGGACTAGAAACCCCACAACGGATTATAGCCTTGATTATAATACATTGTTAATTCATTCTATCAACCCATGAATTTTACCGTTGTTATTATGTGACCTAAGAGCCTAAACTGCTCCTTGGATGGGGAAATGGTGACTAGATTTAACTGGACAGAGTTTCTGAAGCTTCCAATCCTATGTGAAGTAATTGCTCTGATTTTTATATATGTTCATTAATATTTTATATCTGATTCAGGAAATACAGAATCAGAAGAATTTATAGCCAAAGGCAAATGTAGACTGAGACTGTTGGTAGTAATTCACTTGAGCCAGCATGGTTAAATAAATAAAATTGATTTTTTGAAGGCATACATTTTATACAGTAAGGAATGTGAGTTTTTGGTTGAAAGATAAGGAAAAATGTGTAAGCATTATGTCTATATCACAGATTTTACGAGACAGGTTGAACAGGGAAATTCACCTCCCGGGGTTGTGGGCAAACATGTGAAGAGGTAGGGCTTGAGGAAGTGATCCAAAAGATGGTGGAGTGATTTATAGAGGCAAAGCATGATTGTATCCAAAAGAATCACCATTTTTTCACCGGTCCTTTTCCCATATGAAAGTCCTTGTCAAAATCATACTCCATCCTTGGGTTGACTCTCCAATGCCCTCCTGTCAACCTTCCACACCCTGCAAGGGGCCGTGACATCCTCCCCTGAAATCCCCACTGGTCATCACTGGACATCTAGGCTGGCACCTTCTCTGCCTGGTGTTGTGGTTATTTGGGACCACACTTCCTCGCCCCTAGGGTCTACAAACGAAAACTCCTTGATCTGTGAGCCTTGGTTACTGGCCCACCTAGGGGATGTGAAGCCCCTGTGCCTCAGATGAGCTTGTCTACAGAAGATCCAGCATTCTCTTCCCTGCTTCCTGACCACTCCCTGCCTGAGAAGTCAAGGATGATGGGAAACCAGGGAAAGAGAACAGACCATATACCTTGAGACACTGAGCTCCCTGACATGTGTTAACTGCTTGTCAAAAACCCTTTCCCCTGCTACTTTTTCCTTCTATGTGTTATGAATTAGAAAATTTACAAGTGCTTTTTTCCTTATGGGCAGAAGGAAGGGAGTAGATGATTTCCTCTTATTCCATAAGTTTGGTTCTCTCTCTCTCTGTTAGAGTAAAACTATCTGCTATAATAAATAAACGTCAAACTTAAAAAAAATGGAAGCATAGTTGATTTACAATGGTGTCTTAGTTTTTAGGGGAAGCAAAATGATTCAATAATACATATATACATTCTTTTTTATATTCTTTTCAATGATAAATTATTATAAGATATTAAATATAGTTCCCTGTGCTAAACAAGAGCTTTTCATTAATCTATTTTACTAGAGCAGTTTGTATCTGCTAATCCCAAACTCCTAATTTATCCCTTCCTCCTTTCCCCTTTGGTAACCATAAGTTTGTTTTGTATGTCTATGAGTCTATTTCTGTTTTGTAAATAAGCTCATTTGTATCACTATCTCAGATCCCACATACAAGTGGCATCATATGGCATTTGTCTTGCTCTTTCTGGCTTCAGTTAGTGTGATAATCTCTAGGTCCATCCATGTTGCTACAAATGACATAATTTCAGGGTTTTTTTTTATGGCTGAGTGGTATTTTATGCATATACACACTACATTTTATTTATCCATTCATCTGTCCATGGACATTTAAGTTGCTTTCATGTCTTGACTATTGTAAATAGTGCTGCTATGAATATAGGGGTGTATGTATCTTTTCAAATTAGAGTTTTGTCCAGATATGTGTCCAGGAGTGGGATTGCTGGATCATATCGTAGCTCTGTGTTTAGTTTTTTGAGGAATCTCCAGACTGTTTTCCACATTGGCCTCACCAATTTACATTCCCACCAAGTGTAGAGAAACCTCGAACTTTTAGTGGCTTAACACAAGGTAAGTTTATTTCCCTATCATGTAACAGTCTGATGTACATAATTTTACTCAGGAAGGAGGTTCTTACTTGCGGTATCTCAGACACCTAGGTTCCTTCCATCTTGTGGATCTTATCTCCTGCTTCTAGTTAATGGAAAATTCTAAAAATGGCTCATGTCATTGTGATCACATTTCCTTGGTGAGAACTAGCCATATGGCCACACCAGGATACAAGGGATACTGGGAAATAAATCTCTGGCTGGACAGTAGTATCCCAGCAATGAATTCTTACTACAGAAGGGGGAACATAAATTTTGGAGGGTTAGCCAGCAGTCTGTCACACTATCTTAGTGTGGGTGAGAACCATGATTTTAATATATTTACCCCCAGCTTAACAGCCTCATTCCACTCCAGCCAGCAGAGATTCCAAAGCTGTCCTTTATTTGGATTGGACCCCGTACTGTTCAATTTCCACCATCAGAAGTAAGCCAAGCCTTTGCAAGCGTTGGCAGTATATGGCAGGGGCTATCGTGGAAAGGGTAGCAGCAAGTTGTGGGTCAGGGTCACCACCGACTGCCTGCATCAGCCCTTTCCTGCTCTGCAACTGTAGATAATTATAAGTTTGGAAAATGATATGCTTATTTTTTCATATCCTTTTTCAATCCTCTGTTGGCATTGCTAAAATAAATATGTTTTTTAAAAAGCATGTCCTGGTTATTATGCTTGCTTCTCTTTTAGCATCTATGACTGTTTCCACATCAGCCCCAACAGAGTGCTTTGCTCAGACAGGTGTGTTGAATGAATAGGCAAACTAACATTAATGGCTTAATAACGTCCAAGGGAAGCTCCATGTTAGGGTCTTAGACATTTTATACACCAACTAACCCATGCCTCCGAAATAAGGAGAATGGGGCTTATTCATGCAAACATGAGATGGGGACCACCCAGTGCAAGGCAGGCACCTCAACCCAAGTTCTTTGACGTCAGTGCTCATGAAATAATGCTTTTGATGGGTCGTTTCCAGTCACTATTTGCTAAGAATAGTGGATTGTTACTTAGGACTGTAACTGAGTATATTGGTTTTCCAGGTTGAGCTGGGCTGGTATAAATCGCTCTACTGGGATCTTAGTTACTCTGACCATAAGCACCTGGCCAGCCAGGCCCCTATCACAGAACTCAGCACATCAAAGCCTAGTAGCTCTCTCACCACTTAAGTTGGAGGCAGGGAGATCATGGTTGTCATCCTGGGGGCTGTGGGGCTGGATTTGAAGGGAGGGAAAGATGAAGTGATATAATTCTTAAAGGGGAGACAAATGGATATCGAGTAGGTGCTTTAATGCCTATCTAGAATTCACTGAACAAAACTTATGGCCAGATAGAGAAATCAGAAAGACAGAAGTACAGAAAGTTTTTGTGAGAAGAAAATAATATCGTGAAAACATTCCCAATATCCCACAGATTGGCCTAAATGAAATGTTCAGCTATTTGATTCATCCTCAGTTAGTGAAGCAGACTAACTTTATTTCATTTAAACCTGGAAGGCATCTGGGAGGTGGTTTGCAGTGAAGTCCCTGGGGGAGGTTGAATGCACTTAGATGCAGGTTCTCTAAAGATTCAGGAAGAGGGTGGGGGGAGGCTTCTGTCTAGCTGTGCCCTGTGCCTGCTGGGAAGCCTGGCAAATGAAGTGCATGAGGGGGTCAATGGAGGGCAGGGAAAGGAGAAGGCTGGCTGCTAGGAACCATTTTAGAGATCTACCAGGAAACTGAAATATTTAATAGTAGATGCCAATCTACTGATTGGGGCCGCAAACCTATGCTCCCAGACACATCTAAGAGTGAATAGCAGTACCTTCTATTCATTTACAGGAAGTAGTTTCTAGGCAACTCTGAGATTGTTTTTTAGTGACTTTCATCTCCCCCATATTTGTTTAAATCCCCTTTAACATTGTCTTCAGAAATAATACCATTTTGAATTAATTTCTCTGAACTCAATTCTAAGATGCAAATATCCCTGAAAAGAGTCACAAACGTTGTCTATACACACTAACATGATCCTGGCTTATTAGATGCTTTCTGTCAATAGGAGGAAATCCTGAAGCATGTTGGGAATAGGGAAGTGGAAGGCAAGTCAAGGAGACTCTGTGGCTTCTGGACTGGAGCTATTTAATAGCTCATCAGTCTTTAATGTACACTTCAAATCTATGGAAACATGTACATAAATGCTTAGGTAAGTATAATGCCTTGTTCATTTGACATATTTTACAATAAGAATATGATGACTCTTCCCAAATGTGTGTTTTCACACATAGCACACTAGGCTTAGAGCTATTTGACAATAACTTATTTACACTATGAATAAATTTAGAGTTGAGTTTGCTTAGAAGAAGTTAAGTTAATGATAAACATCTAATGTAAAATATATGCATGCAAATTGGTATACCTTTTGGGAAGACAATATCTATGAAAATTTGCATATGTATACTCTTTGATCTGGCAATCCTACTTCTGGGAATTTTTCCACTGAAATATTCCCACAGTAATGCTAGAATATTGCATTGGATGTTTCCTTAAGCATTGCTTATAGTGCTGAATAATCAAAAATAATTCAAGTATCTTTTTAAAGGAGATTTGTTAAATAAATCATGCCACAGCTGTATAGAAGAATACCAAAAAACCTGAGAAGGGTGAGGCATTTCTGCAGTTACTGATACTGAGAGATGTCTAAGCAAGATTACTATGTGAAAAAGCAAGTGGAATCTGATACAATTCTCTATGGCTGTACAGTCTCAGAAAAGGTCTGAGACATATCAGTTCAGTTTAGTCGCTCAGTCATGTCCGACTCGTGGTGAGCCCATGGACTGCAGCTCGCCAGGCTTCCCTGTCCATCATCAACTCCTGGAGCTTGCTTAAATTCATGTCCATCAAGTCGGTGAAGCCATCCAACCATCTCATCCTCTGTCATCCCCTTCTCTTCCTGCCTTCAGTCTTTCCCAGCATCAGGGTCTTTTCCAATGAGTCAGTTCTTCACATCACATGGTCAAAGTATTGGAGTTTTAGCTTTAGAATCAGTCCTTCCAATGAATATTCTGGACTGATTTCCTTTAGGATTGACTGGTTTGATCTCCATGCAGTCCTAGGGACTCTCTAGAGTCTTCTCCAACACCACAGTTCAAAAGCATCAATTCTTCGGTGCTCAGCTTTCTTTATAGTCCAACTCTCACATCCACACATGACTACTGGGAAAACCATAGCTTTGACTAGATGGACCTTTGTTGGCAAAGCAATGTCTCTGCTTTTCAATATGCTGTCTGGGTTGGTCATAGCTTTTCTTCCAAGTAGCAAGCGTCTTTTAATTTCATGGCTGCAGTCACCATCTGCAGTGATTTTGGAGCCCCAAATCACTGAGACATATACCAAAGGACATATACCAATTGTAAGTGGTAGCTAACTTAAGGGGATGAGGGTCTTCAACTTTCTGTTTTCATTATTCCTGTGCTGTTTGAATTTTCAACAATATCCATTACTTTTGCAATAAAGTTATTGTTGAAACTATATCCCACCAAGGCGTGGCTCAGTTTTGGTCACAAGCCCTCCTCACCAGGGGAATGCTCTTTCTTCTCACTCCTGCAGTGCTGTGTGTGTGTCCCAGTTCCATTTCTATGTGCTGTTTCCAATCTCCTACCCTCTACTGTGTCTGGAGACAGGGTTTCCTTCTTATTAACTCAAGGACAGTGCCTGGATCTTTTAGAATTTGATGTCTCACTTCAAATCCTTTTAGACTTACTTTCCCTTCTTCAGACACCCTTTCCTTGTTCTTTCAGTTTCTATTGGGCTCCTTCCCCCTCCTGTGGTTTTCTCCATGCTCTGCTCTCTACTGTCTTTTTCACGTGGACTTTCTTTCTCTCTGAAGGATCCCATTCTCTAAAAACTGTCTTTTTCTAACTGCTGTTGTTTACTGCCTCCCACTTCAAAGGGGGTAGCAAGTTCTTCTTCACCTTCTGTAACTGCAAATCTCTACTCACCTGCTTTCAGAGGCAGGCATTCATGCCACTAGCTAAAGATACTCTGAGGTTCAGTAGATTCACAGTAATTTCCTGACTTCCTAACTGTGCATGGCCAGAGAGGCAACTGAAACACTCATGGGCAGCATGTAAGCTGGAATAGAGGAATAAATAGCAAGAGGGGCTGAAGTGATCAGCCTCCAAGTTGGCCCCTGGAATCCTTACCTCTTGATGTCACACCCTCTGTGGTACTCCCTGGACCTGTGTGACCAGTAGAACAATGTGGAAGTCACAGCAGAGCTGTATACTAAGAATGACATATATATATATATATATACACACACACATATATATATATATACATATATATATACATACATACACACACACACACACACACACACATATATGGATACTTATATGAAAAGTTATGACCAACCTAGACAGCATATTAAAAAGCAGAGACATTACTTTGCCAACAAAAGTCCATCTAGTCAAAGCTATGGTTTTTCCAGTGGTCATGTATGGATGTGAGAGTTGGAGTATAAAGAAAGCTGAGTGCCATAGAATTGATGCTTTTGAACTGTGGTGTTGGAGAAGATGCTTGAAAGTCCCTTGGACTGCAAGGAGATCCAACCAGTCCATCCTAAAGGAAATAGTCCTGAATATTCATTGGAAGGACTGATGCTGAAGCTGAAACTCCAATACTTTGGCCACCTGATGCAAAGAACTGACTCATTGGAAAAGACCCTGATGCTGGGAAAGATTGAAGACAGGAGGAGAAGGGGACAACAGAGGATGAGATGGCTGGATGGCATCACTGAGTGAGGACGTGAGTTTGAGTAAACTCTGGGAGCTGGTGATGGACAGGGAGGCCTGGCATGCTGTAGTCTGTGGGGTCGCAAAGAGTCAGTCAACTGAACTGAACTGAACTGAACTGATATGTATATTTAAAAGTATCCCAGATCCTGACACAGCAGCAACAGCAGCAGCAGCAGCAGCAGATCCTGACACAGGGTCAATGTTTAGCAAAGGTCATTTTTTTTTAGATTAAAAAAAATTTTAAACTTAATTTTGGCTATTCTAGGTCTTTGCTGCTTCACTCTTCATTGTTGTGTGTGGGCTTCTCATTGCAGAGGCTTCTCCTGTTGCAGAGCACAGGCTCTAGGTGCCCAGGCTTTAGTAGTTGTGACACCGGAGCTTTGTTGCACCCCGGCACGTGGGATCTTTCCCCCACCAGGGATTGAACCCATGTCTCCTGTATTGGGAGGTAGATTCTCTACTGCTGGACCACCAAGGAAGCCCAGTAAATGTCATCTTAAAAGAAGACAAAGATCCAGCAGCAAAGGCAGAAAATGCCTCTCCATGTTTCTCTCTTTCCTTCTTTTCTGGCTAGATGTATATATATATTGGGGCTTCCCTGGTGGCTCAGACAGTAAAGAATCTGCCCACAATGTGGGAGATCCGGGTTCAAACCCGGGGTCGGGAAGATCCCCTGGAGAAAGAAATAGCAACCCACTCCAGTATTCTTGCCTGGGAAATCCCATGGACAGAGAAGCCTGGCTGGCTACAGTCCATGGGGTCATAAAGATTCAGGTCACAGAGAGTTGGACACAACTGAGCAACTAACACTTTCAACACTAACATATATATATATATAAAGTTAACAATAATTTGAATTTAGTTCAGTTTTGTTTTGCTTCTAAATTCATTGCTAATTCACCATCTTGCTTTTGTGTGAATGGAATTGTTCTAAATTTAGAATGGGATGCAGGAGTCAATGAGAATGCTTTGACTGTCCATTAAATCAATAGGAATATGAAACTGGTGTTTGCCTTCCATTATGGATAGAGCAACACTGTTCAGATTTTCATTATGAAAATAGGCACTTTCTCAATGGACTTAGTATTTTCTCTGAGTCAGATCATGAGAGACATGGTTGTCTTTGCTTCTATTATTATAAATGCACATTAGTGAAACCTTACTACTGACAGATACACCTTCCAGAGATTCTGTACAGTTTTATGGTGGAATGAATAATTCAGAGTTTGTGTAGGCCCCAAATTTCTGGATTAAATTGTTAATGATTTTATCAGTGTGACAGATTGATGCAGAGTTGCATCAGAATATAAAACTACTAAATATTTATAGTGTTTTCTTTATTCAGTTACTGAGTGATTCCACTTTCACAAGCTAGTAACTTGATCTGTAATGGTAGAAATTTTTTTTGTTTTGCAAGAATATTCTTCAATCTCACAACCAGTTAATTAAGTTGTTTATGGAAATAACTTGTAAGATTTATGTCAAATGGCAGAATCAAAAGATTTATTGATGATATGTTGAGGAAAATCTATTGCTGGATCAAAAGAAATCTATGAAAATTAGTTTTAAATAGTCTATTAGGATAGATTACCAGCATTACTGATAAGCATTAACTTTATTCAAAGTAAATGATTTGAGAAATTTTTACATAATTATTTTTCTTACCAGGGTTTTCTGTTATTGTACTTTTAAATAGTTGTGTGTAAACCTTGTTTTAGGGGAGTAGACTAATACTTAAAATAAACATTAATTATATTATTATTAAATAAGCATTACATTATATTAGGCTTTCATAATGTGCATGTTTTTAATGTTTTTTTTTCCAAATAAATTTGACCCAATTTTGACCTAAAGTAGACTTTTACCTCAAGTCAGTCCTCCACCCAGATCTACTTTGTATTGATTAGGGTTCAAATAGAGAAATAGAACTATCAGGAGGCGTGTGTGTGTGTATGTCTGTATTCATGATTTGTGTGTGTATATTTGTATACATATATATGCATATATGTATATGTATGTGTAGGATTTTAAAAATAGAAATTTCCTCTTAAACAATTGTAGAAGCTCGTTAAACAGTGTCCTGCGAGGTTGTCATCTCATATTTGAGGGTGGATCCTGAAGTCTGCAAGCAGAGCAGACAGTTCAGAATGGAAGGTAGATAGAAAGCGGGGGAAAACAAGGACCAGTTGGAATCCACCAGCATGAGTTGAACCTGTGTCAGTTCTCACTGCCTCCTGCCTTGATGTCAGGGTGTCCTAAAGGAGAAGCTTGTGTCCTTCATCATGGAGCTAAACAAGGACCTGATGCAGGAGTGAGACAGGATGTGGGAGGAACCAGAGCAAGTAGAGTCCCCTTGGAGTTCTCTTACCCAAGGGTAAGTTATAGGCCACCAGCCCACATCAGCCAGGTGGGCCTCCAGATAATCAACAACAGGTAAGTTACAAAAAATGCCTGACTCCATCTTCTGAGCATAAAAAATAAAGTGCCATTTGTGGCTGAGTAATATTCCACTGTATATACGTACCACATCTCCTTTATTTATTTGTGGTTGTGCTGGGTTATCGTTGCTGCACTCAGTCTTTCTCTCTTTGCAGCGAGTGGGGGCTACTCTTCATTGCAGTGCATGGGCTTCTCATTGCAGTGGCTTCTCTCGTTGTGGAGCACAGGCTTTAGGCACGTGGGCTCAGTAGTTGGAATATAGGCTCTAAGGTGCCCAGGCTTCAGTGGTTGCAGCATGCAGGTTCAGTATTTGTGGCTTGGTTGGTTACTCTGAGGCAAGTGGAATTCTCCCAGATCAGGGATCGAACCCATGTCTCCTTCTTTGGCATGCAGGTGTTTATCCACTGCCCCACCAAGGAAGTCCTGTACCACATGTTCTTTATCTATTCCTTTGTTGATGGACATTTAGATTACATTGTTGTGGCTGTTGTAAATAATGCTGCAGTGAACATTAGGGTTCATGTGTCTTTTTGAATTATGGTTTTTGCCAGGATATACACCCAGCAGTAAGATTTCTGAGTCACATGGTAGTTCTGTCTTTAATGTTTTAAGGAACCTCCATACTGTTCTCCATAGTGGCTGTATAGCACAGGCAGCTCAGCTCAGTGCTCTGTGATGACTAGATGGATGGGATGGGGGTGGGCAGGAGGAAGGTCCAAAAGGGAGGGAATATATGTATACATGTAGCCGATTCACTTCGTCATGCAGCAGGAACTAGCACAACATTGTAAAGCAATGAAATCCCATTTTTTAAAAAAGATGAGGAAAAATAAAGTGCCGCGACTCCAATTTCACCCTCCAGATCTTTCACATAGTATGTTTTTGGCACTCCCTAGTGGAAGGGGATTCTGAGAGATGACGTTCAGTCTAACCACGTTGCCATATTACAAAGCTTCCACAGCCATGGATCCATTAAACCATTTTTTTTTTTCTTTTGGTGCCGACTCTCTCTACCTGCTTTCAGTGTTCTTTATGCTCTCAACCAGGACTTGTGGCTCTTCTTTCAGAGGGACAAGCTCAAGCTACTGGAATGACTTTCTCTGGAGCTGCCTGGAAGTTTCCTTCCCTCCAGGCAGCCCTTGACCTATAACTAACAAGTGGGTCCGTCCTCTGTGTATCCCAGTAACTGGAATCTAAGTTTCTCATTAATAAAAGTCTTCTCTGATGTCTCATATGGCCCAGTGGCTGAAAATTTTTTTCCAGAATGTTATTTTTCTATGACAAGATCCCTGAGAGAAGCTGTGATTCTCTGGAATTGATGAACAGTCTTTGTGATGACCTGACCCCTACCTCATTTGATAGACATCCTAGATCCTAGATCCCCCATTCTTTTCTGTGAGCTGATGATCCAGGTCTGGACTCACCATAAGACTTACCTCTCACATACCCTTTCCCAAACTGTCAACTCTGGCTTGTGCTTAAAGGTTCGGATGTTTGCCCTTTGAGCAACCAGCAGACTTTCTGGATCTGCTTGTTAGAGCCTTCCCCAAACTGATCCATCTTGCTTCTGCCGAAGCCTGTTTCTAACAAACAAAAGAAGGAGGTGGAAGGTAACAATTTTTGATAAGTGAAGAAATATGGAGGTCAAAGTTTGAAGAATAAGAGTAAAGACAGGAAAAAAGTATATCCAACAGTGTTTCAGATATTGTTCTAGATGTTGGACACCTTGCAGCGAGCTAACCAAAGTCCTTGCCCCCATGGAACTCACCTTCTATAGGGAAGAGAAAGACAGTAGCAAAATCCAAATGTATGAGGTAGAAATAAGAGCCAAAGAAAATAAAGCACAGTAAGGAGGTAGAAAAAGGACAGGGAGCGTGTGCTATTTAGAGAGGGTGGATTGGAAAGTCCTCTCTGGTGGGGTCCCATTTGGGCAGAGACTAAAGGAAAGGGCTGAGTCAGAGAGATCTGAGGGAGGAAACTTCCATGCAGATGGAACACGAACTTGAAGGCCCATTAGCATTCAAGACTAAGCAGGGAATTACTGCAGCTTACATTAATTGATCACAAGGCATCCTGCTAAGCACTTACATATATTATCTCTCTGAATTCTGAAATGTTAATGTTATGATTAATGTTGCTATGAGCATTTTTATACACATAAATTTTTCTCCATTTATTTCAATCATTTTCATAGGGTGAATTCCCAGCAGTAGAATTTTAAGTTAAAGAATATGAATATTTTTATAACTCTCAATGCTTTATTACCAAATTACCTTTCCAAAGGACTAGACTGACAATTTACATTGCCATCAGGAATGTCCAATTTAGTAAAGAAGTACTGGAATGGCTTGTTTTGCTATGAATGTTCACACACAAAGGGACGGTTTGATATTTCCTCAAGTATAGGGCAAAAAGATGAAGTTTTGTGCTTAGCAATGCCTTCTTTAAAGAAAAGTTGCCACCAGGGAACATTTGATCAAAAGTTACAGTATAAACTGATACCAGCTTGTCAGAGCCCTGAGCTGGGATCAGAAGAGGTTCCATTTCTGGCTTTGCCTCTTATTAATAGCTGGATAGCTTTGGGTAAATCTCTTAACTGTGCTGAGACTCAGTGTGCTCATCTGTGAAATGGTGATTTGTATTTGGTTGGGATATAAAGAGAATAGAATTATATATTGTATGTGGAAGCAATTTCTAACTCTGAAGCATGTTACTCCTTATTTACTAGGCATTCACTGTCATTCTTCTGTAAGCAGATTTGAAGCACAGATTTATTATGAAAATATTTTAGTGACTCTTTTTCTGGTGGTTTCCTGTCGTAGGAAGAGAGCTTCAGTGTCCTTTGGGTACCATCACCCTTCACCTCTCACTCCCTCAGGCCAGGTGGTATGTGGGAAGCTGACTTTGCAGTAGACTCTTGAGTTGAGCACATGACCTAGTCTTAAACCAATCAGTATATCACTCCCCTTCCTGACCCCAGTGATGAGTCCAGGGATGGGCATGTGACATAATGAGAAGTAATCCTGGAATATTTGCTGTAGCATCCCAGAGAGCATCTTCCTTTTCCTGCCCTGAGAGCAAGTTGAGTGTCTTGCCACTATGGAAGAAGAGCCTGAATAACCATGCACCCAAAGCAGGAGAAAGGAGAGCCAAAAGATGCAAAGAGAAAGCCCTGACACGATTGTCTGAGCCCCCTAGTCCAGCGCTGTTTGCCCTGGACTTGCCAGTTTCATGCTTCCCTTGTGGCTCAGCTGGCAAAGAATCTGCCTACAATGTGGGAGACCTTGGTTCAGTCCCTGGGTTGGAAAGATCTTCTGGAGAAGGGAACGGCTACCCTCTCCAGTATTCTGGCCTTGAGAATTCCATGGTGTGTATAGTCCATGGATTAAGAGTTGGACACGACTGAGTGACTTTCACTTTCCAGTTATATGAATCAATGCATTCTTATTGCATAATGCAGTTTCAGAAGGATGACCTGTGATTTGAAGCCCAAAGATTTCAGAGTTACAGAAAGCCTGTACATTTGCATAGCACTTTTTGGTTCCCAAACTGTTTCACATATTATGTTAACTGTTGGTTTCTCCTAGCATCCTTGAGGGATAAGCATGGTAAGTGCTATCATATAATTTTAAAGGTGAAACACCTGGAGCAGTATGTGTGGTCATTCTGAGCCAGTTCAACACTCAGGTTAGACCTGTTACTTCTTACTTTTGAACCCTTTCCCAAAGTGGTTTTTTTTTTTTTTCTCATATATATTTTTTTAAATTTTATTTTATTTTTAAACTTTACATAATTGTATTAGTTTTGCCAAATATCAAAATGAATCCACCACAGGTATACATGTGTTCCCCATCCTGAATCCTCCTCCCTCCTCCCTCCCCATACCATCCCTCTGTGTCGTCCCAGTGCACTAGCCCCAAGCATCCAGTATCGTGCATCGAACCTGGACTGGCATCTCGTTTCATACATGGGAAAGAGACACGTGTACCCCAATGTTCATCGCAGCACTGTTTATAATAGCCAGGACATGGAAGCAACCTAGATGTCCATCAGCAGATGAATGGATAAGAAAGCTATGGTACATATACACGATGGAGTATTACTCAGCCAAAGTGGTTTTAAATCATGAGTTCTAATTTATAGAAATATTGAAGGATATTTCTGCTGCTGTTGCTGCTGCTAAGTCGCTTCAGTCGTGTCTGACTCTGTGCGACCCCATAGATGCAGCCCACCAGGCCCCACCATCCCTGGGATTCTCCAGGCAAGAACACTGGAGTGGGTTGCCATTTCCTTCTCCAATGCATGAAAGTGAAAAGTGAAAGTGAAGAGAGCCTATTAAGAAAACTCATAGCAAAGATTAGCTGAATCTATAAGGCAACATGCGGGAATGTATCAAATAACGATATCTGTTTGCAGATTGAGTAAGTTGGCAAAAAACAACAGGGGTCCTGCTGAATTTGCTGATCTCACTTCTCTCTCTTTTAATATAATGGAAATGTTGACATGCAAATTGTGTAGTGGAACAACTGCCAGATTTTTTAAGTGTTTGTTGCCTCACTTGAAATGGATGAATAATTGCATCATATGCCTGTATATTAGGAGAGACAGAAGGTGTTTTCATGGGTCTGTTTCTTGTGTCTCTGTTTCCTTCTGTTTTTTGCCCAAGAAACTCATTATGGTGTATTTAACGATCTGCTTGAAGCACCCACGTATCCAACTGGTTAACATAGTTATTAACTTTCCATTCCCCAGGCAATAAAATACCCCAATCCCATGTGTCTTAATCCCAGAAGGAAAATCATTTTATATCTTGAACTGAAGACAGGCAATGAATCGTGTTTAACTTGCAGAATTAAAGTATTCCAATGTGGTGATAGAGCATATACACAGAAAATGCAGAAGATGCAACATTACTAGGAACCTGTTTTGCCCAGTTTTATTAGTGAGATCATTGCATTTTCACTATGACACTACTAATATTCTTGTTTTCCTAGTTTTGGTTAAAGTGTCAGGAAAACCCAAGATGCTATAAATGCTAATTGTTATTCAGTGATTATAATGTTTCTCTTTAGAAACATTAGTCTCTAGGGATACTTCTGAAACATGATATGCATGGAGATTATTCATGATTTTGCTGTCAGTAGTTCTTTGCTACCTGGAGAAGGTATATTCAAAGCCATTTAAATTTCTTAGCACTTCAGTAGTCATTTATTAGCATCCATAGAGTCAATATTGCTTTTAATATTATTTCTGGAGATTCTAAATGAGACTCCATGGAACTCATTCAAAAACCCAAATATCCAGAAACTGGTTACCTATGCTCTGTTTACAGAGTATGTCATTGGTGGGGGATAAATTTAGAAGCAGGGCAGTGATGTGCTGGGTGACTGCTCTTTTGAGATAATTTGCCGTTGAAGAGCAGTAACCAAATTATTTTTCATTTCAGAGATGTTGATTTATTTATTTATCTATTTTTGTAAGCAAAAGCGATGCATGGGGTAACTAGCTATCTAAATAGCATCTCCTTGCACAAAGTGGATGAGGTGTGTTTTCAATGAGTCCCAGGAGATCCGGTTGGAAGCAGAGATGGATCTGCTGGCGCGTGCATCACTGATCTGTGACTGCACATCAGGGCTGGGTGTGGGAGGACTGATGGTCTGACTGCCTCCTGCATGGATCCGGGAGTTAGAGTTCAGCTTCTTCATTCCCTCCTTGCAAGTGAAAATTTTATTAGAAAGGATGGTTTGTGTACTTGCCCTAAATCCTTTTGGTTCTTCTTGTTTTATGACCACAGTGTTTCGCCGTAGATTTTCTCCTGTTCCAGTGCCTTCTCTTTGTCATTTATCATGCTGACAGTTTAATAGAATCCCAGGCCTGGCAGATGGAGCTGGGATGTCCTTTCCCACACGATGCTAAGGAGCTTTAACCCTATCAGGGAATCTCTTGACACACTATGGCGAGAAATGGTGCTAACAATCCTGACAAAGCAGCAACCAGAAGGGGAGTACAAAGCTGCATGCATCAATTTCATATGGTTTTATCATCAGTGCTTCTGGCAAAGTTTATGAAGAGGGATTATTTAGATCCCTTGGGGGCCAATATGTAGGCAACTAGAATGTTCCACTTGGTTAAGTTAATAAAAGTCATAGGAGAGAATGAAGTGAATTTTCTGGTAATACCATAGTACAGCACAGGTTGTCTTCTAGATAATAGCAAGAAGATCAGGGTCTAGCAAGGCAAAATGAGTGTGAAAAGAGGTTACAACCTACTCAGTTCAAAGAAAAAGTTACCACTCACTGAGAATTTGCTATATTCCAGAAGAGTTCTAAATACTTTGCATACATTGTTTAATCTACTTACCAACCTTTTCAGGGACTTACTGTCATAACAAACCCTTTCTGAGCTTTACCATATGTCACCATGCTAAGCACGGTCATAGGCATTAGCTCAGTTTTTCTTCTCAGTGGCTTTGGCTTTCAAATCTCTCTCCAGTATCTATCTACTTTTGTTAGACTCTACTGCCCCCACCATACATTAGGCCACCAACAAGATTTGAAAACTTTTTAACATAAAATAAAGAGCTTACAGAAAAGGGCACAATGCAATCAAGTGCCCACATTTTAAATGCATATACATATACATCCTTAAAGGGACTGCCTTGATCAAGATAGGGACCATCTTGGGTGGTCTAGAGGGCTCCCTCAGGCCCCTCCCACTGGACACCCTCTCAAAGGAAACTGTTATTCTGACCCCTGTCATGATACACTGGTCTTGCCTGTTCTTGAACTTCATATAAATGGACTCATACTATATATGTCTAGAGTCTGTTTTCTTTCATGTAACATTATTTCTATGAGATTCATTCAAGTTGTTCCATAGATCAATGGTTTGCTTTTTTTCTCTATTGTGTCATTTCCCCTCATATGAATATACGATTATTTGTTCATCCACAATTGTTTCTTGCTTAAATTACCAATTAGCCCCTTGGCTAACTGGTCTATGGGTCTCTCCAATTGCCTTCTGATCTTTTCTCCACTCCATAGCCAGAATGGTTTACTCAGAATGGTCCTTTTACAGAATGGTCCTTTCTAAGGGAGATATGCACACTGAATCTAGCGACCACTAGTATTCTGACCAGGCTGGGTTGAAATTAGGGGTGAAGAGTACAACTGAAAAATTTCAATGCAGTGTACACTTCTTGTACAGCCAAGGCATGGCTTCCGCTCTTTAAGAGTGTACAGGAAGTTCATAGGAAGACAGGGCATAAATTAACAAATTCTGTTCAGTGGGGTTGGTTGTACTCAATACCAGGTTCAGGGAGATCACAAAGAGGATAAAATCCTCTTCAAGATTTCTTTCCTTGGCTTTGAGTCCACCCTCACTGAGAAACCATCTCATAACTGATTGGCCTCCAGGATATCTATATCTGGAAGTGGGTCCTAAATAGGAAGTGGAAGCAGATGAGTCAAGAACCTCATCATTAAAAAGATACATTGGGCTTCTGGGTTCACAGAAGGGTTTGTTTTGTTGCCATGTTGTGGGTGTGGGTAGTATGATCCCATCTTTGAGATATTGTGCATATATGGAGAAGAGTGTGTTTCTGCTCTGAGATGCTGAGAATCAGGCTCTACAAATGTGCTGCCAAGTGGCATCATTTGGGTACCAGGAAGCCTCCTTTTCTGACATCTGTAGTTCTATAGCTTCCAACTGTATTCAGTTCAGGATACTTAACAAATTAGTCACCCATAATTTTCAATTTTCAATTTGACCTGACAGTGAAGTATAATAAAAAGCTTATCTGCTTATTTAAAACAGGTGTTGACAAGAAGACAAATGATCAGCTCCTTAGTTATATTAAGATAGTCTTCTTTTGTTGATGATGCCAGGAAAGTCTCTAGGCCTGAAATTCTCAAACAACTTCTCACTTTTTCCAGTCCTGTCAAGGTGAGGCCCTCCTTTATGACCTGATTAAGTTTACCAAGTGACACCATGTGAAAAATTGAAATCACTGGTTGGTTTTCATTGTCATTAGTTTTTAGTGAGTGATAAGTTTTCTTTTTCATGACAATAAATAGTTTTTCTCTGAGTATGGTATAAATTCAGCAATAGATTTTAGAAGTTTGTTTACTGAAATAGTTATAGGGAAGTACACAAATCATATTCAGTTCAACAAATCATCTTAAGGAAAATGGTGCCAGTGCAAAGTGGAGCAACTGTACATATTTTATACAGCTTTTTGTTGTTGCTTTTGTTCTTTGTTTTTTCACTGACTGTTGTCTTATATATCTAGGCACTAATAGATCTAACTAACTCTCTCTTAAAGGTTATTGTGTTTATATAACTTGTGGAGCCATTTCTCCTCTTGTTGTGCACTTGAATGTTCATCCTTTTGCTGTTTAAATAGTACTGCAAGGGAACTATTTGTATGATTGTCTTTTTTCTTTCTCTTGAGCTTGGAACATTAAATTATCAGTTTCTTGGAATGTGAAATTACCAGTTCAAAACTCATAAATTGTTTCAGGGCTCTTTTTCCTCAGTTTCAGGTTGCTCGTTATAATAGCAATGAATAGTACCTTGAATAATACCTATGTATACCTGTATACTAATGCTAAACATCGTGTTTTATAAGTTTTTTATTTTACCATGTTTCAGTATAACTGTATAAGGGATTTGATGTGGTCTATCTCCATTCATTATCTTTTTATGAGCTGGTTAATAAAATTTTGATGCATAGGTGTATCTCCTAACTATATGTAAGGTTGTGGGTGTATGATATAGTTAATAGTCAGTTATCTGAATTTAAAATTAAACCAGCATACTTTTGAATTTTCATGGAGGATAAAAAGAATCCCAGTGATTATTTTGATTTGGGAAGGGGTTTGAACTATCATGTACTTTAATTGAAATTTACTCAGCACCTACTTTGAGGGGTTGGTTTGTTTTGTTGACATGAAAAAGAGGATCCCATAAACCTGAGAGCTCCATTTATTTTTTATTTTTCATTTTTATTGAGATATAATTGACATATGACATATTAGATTCAGGGGTACAATACAATGATTTGATATGTGTATATATTACAAAATGATCACCACAGTAAGTTAGTTAACATCCATCACCACAGAATTACAAATTTTTGTTCTTGTGTTGAGAACTTCTAAGATCTGTTCACTTAGCAATTTTCAAATATACTATGTGGTATTATTAGCTATAGTCACTGTGCTGTACATTACATTCCCAGGACTTATTTATTTTACAACTGGAAGTTTGTGCCTTTGGACAACCGTCACCCATCCCTCACTCTATTTAGCTCTTTAAAGAGGAGAGGGTAACAAGGCACCAACAAAACAAGTTTGCTGGGTCTGAGACCTTAAAGCTTGGCCTCCTTCTCTTGTTGATTGGCTGTTAGTGTCCTGTGGTCTAGGAAAGAGCATGTATGTACATGTTGACTAAGAACAACATAGCCTAGTTCTTTTTGAAGGAAAAAGCTGTCAAGAGCTAGGGCTTCCAATAAATAATGGCAAATGGAATCATGTTATGAGTTATGCACTTATACACAAACAGCTTGAATTGAGTTACCCACAAGTTATTGCAGTTTATAAAGGAGATCAAGCTTCTAGAATAAAATAAATGACTTCTTGGGAGGCAATGAGGTATAATTGTGTGCTAGAGAATGTGTGCTTTGGAGACAAATAGAGCTGGATTTGAATCCTGCTTTTTCCCTTACTAGTTAGGTAAACTTGGAGAAGATTTTTAGGCTTTCTAAGCCTTACTTTCACAGTTTGAAAAATGGGAATCAAATCTATCTCAAGGAGTAACTGTCAAGTTAAAGCAAGATAATATATATATAACAAGTGACACATAACATCTGTTCAGTATAGGTTAGGTATTGGTTTTCTGTGGGTGAATGTGGAGACTTTAACTTTTTTCTTTTTTTTTAAAGACAAAAATATAATTACCTTTATTTGGAATGGTTAAAAAAGTCATTTTAAGTTCTGCTTGTTTTTATTTTTTTATTTCATTTTTTTTAACTTTACAATATTGTATTGGTTTTGCCATATATCAACATGAGTCCACCACAGGTATACACGTGTTCCCCATCCTGAACCCTCCTCCCTCCTCATACCATCCCTCTGGGTCAAGCTTCATAAAGATGGTGATGGCAGCACAAAGGGGACACTAGAAGAAAACTGGTTTCTTCTCAATCTTGTGAAGATGGCTTTAGGATAGGAAAAGAGCTGAAGTTTCCTAAGCAGGTGGCAGAGATTTCCATAAGCAGCTGGGATTCTCAACTGATAAAAAAGTATTTAGAGCCCTGACTATTTTTTCCTATCTTCAAAAAGGTCCAATTCTATCTCTTAAGTGTTTTTCTCTCTTTTAATCAAGAAACAGGGTAATATAAGCTAAATATGTGCTGTGCTGTGCTTAGTTGCTCAGTCATATCTGACTCTGCGACTCCGTGGACTATAGTCCACCAGGCTCCTCTGTCCGTGGGGATTCTCTAGGCAAGAATATTGGAGTGGGTTGCCATGCCCGCCTTGGGGGGAATCTTCCCAACCCAGGGATCAAACCAAGGTTTCCCACATTGTGAATGGATTCTTTACCATCTGAGCCACCAGGGAAGTTCAAGAATACTGGAGTGGGTAGCCTACCACTTCTCCAGGGGAACCTCCTGACCCAGGAATCAAATCAGGGTCTCCTGCATTGCAGAAAAATTCTTTACCAGCTGAGCTACCAGGGAAGCAAAAGCTAAAGGTAACCTGCAATAAAAACTATTCACTGATTTTTTTTTTTAACAAGACGAATTTTAGAAAGACACGTTGTCCACATGGGTTTGCAGGCTGCTAAAACCTTGCAGAAGTATACAGGAAGAACATTTATTATTTTTTGGAGAAAGGAAGATGACCTGGAGTTCAACTCTCTACAAGACTGTATTCACTGGATGAGTATGACTCCTTTTGTGAAAAATACCAACCGTGGACTGGATACTACCTCTAACACCAAGGTGCTAATCCGAGTCATTTGTGTCTCTGATGCAAAACAAACAAATAAAAATTTGTAATCCACACTTCATCCCTCAGGAGAGAAGGAGTATTGGGTATTGAAAACCGTAATCAGCTTTGAAACTTCAAACGAATTGTTTCTGTCACATCTGCCAGCAGGTTCCTCTCCTGCCGAGTAGTTCTGGGAGCTGTAGATCGAGGAGTGGAATTATTTTTTGGCTCACTTTATAGCTGCCTGAGACTTGTTAATGGACTTGGTCATGGGTAGCCACACCCTCTGCCCGCTGAATGCCCCTCCTGGAGGCCAGTGTGGGAAGGGTGCGAGGAAGTTCTTCTTTTCTTGAGACCAAAAGTGTCCTCTGACTAATGTGTCTAGACATGGCTTTTCAAAAATGGAAAGCCTAGTGATCACGCTTGATCTCAGACCCTCCCTCCAATATGGCGTTGTGGCATTACCACAAACTCTTCAAGCCACATGTTCTGGATCTCTTTCCCTGCTGATTAAAAGTGAAGAGATGAGGGAAAACACACTTAGACAAGGACATGAGAAATATCTCCCAAACTAACTTTAACTTGAAATTTTATTTTATTTCATTTTTTTATAATGCATATTCAATTTTATTCATTAGGACTTAAAAAAATTTACAATGTAGTATTAGTTTCTGATGTACCTAAAGTGATTCAGTTATATATTCTTTTCCATTATAATGTATTATAAGATATTGAAAATAGTTTCATGTGCTAGCAGTAGGACCTTGTTGCTTATCATTTTTATATCATGAGGACTTTACTTTTTGGAGCAGTTTTAGGTCCACAGCAAAATTGAAGGGAAGATACAGAGATTTCCCATATACTCCCTGTTAGAATTTTAGAATTTCATGAACAATACATGAGCACAGGGATTTTGGAAAATGATTTCTATACTTGTATTCTCATTTTAGCAAAACTCTGGGAGTTCTTTGTCTTTATACTATGTATACAAAACTATATAGGCCTTATATAAGTAATAGTAATAATAATAGTAATCTAAGAATTATAAACCCATAAAGAGTCTTAAGCTCTTAGTCCGTTTACTGTATTCTTATTATTTCTACTTTAAGCTACCATACTGGTGATAGAAAATAAACTCCATGAGGGCAGGTCACTTGCTTATTTTACCACGGTATTAAAACTACATCAAAACATGATAAACAGAGTAGATGCTTAGTGAAAATTTGTTGAATGAATGAATGAATATTTATTTTTAAATAAAAGATCATTTTAGTGAGGCATTTCAAAGGCAACTTAAGCTTTCCCAGTAGATCCACTGGGTTAAAAAAAAATTTTTTTTAATGCTTTTGAAGTCAACAAAAAGGTCTTTGTTTTTGTTTGTTTGTCTCTTTTTAACCCATAAAAGAGATCCACCATCTGCAAATACTGGGGAAACAGCAATTTGATACATTCCTCTGATCAGGTCCCAGCATCCCTTGTTTTTCCTCATGTTAAGCAAGTTTACGAGAGATGTTCAGCCCTCCCTAGACACTTCTTGCGGCTGGTATCTTTTTCTCCTGCATCTTAACTTAAACTCTCAGGCTCCATAGTGCTCGCTTAGTTTTTTTTGCCCCTCTGCAGAAAAGAAGAAAGAGTTTGTCAATATATATTAACATTCATATTTTGGGGAAAACTGTTAACTTGTCCTCTAGTTTTTCTCCTCTAACATCAACCAATAGTATTTATGAAGCTTCTGCTGGGAGCCCAGCACTCTACCTTCCCATTGCTTCATGCCTTATTTACAAGACTTTCAATAACACTTTTTTCATTCTTCTCTAAATCTTCTCCAGTTTGTCCACAGCTTGCTTAAAATATGAATCCACAAAATTTGGCATACAGTGGTCAAGTGCGTGAGGAAAATCAGCTTGGGCACAGGTTTTCCAGGGAGACCTAGACTTCCTTTTATTCATATTCAGAAAAAGAGGTATTGATGAATGAATGCAGCTGTGGCATGGGGAGAGAGGGTTACAAGCATGGAGACAGGGTAAGAAACTTGATGTTTTCCAAAATGTCTCCTGTAGGATATAATTTTTCTTTCATAGAAAATAAATAGCACATTATAATCAAACTTTCAAAATGCTGGAAATTTTCTTGCTTTATTTGGCTCTGTATTAGAGTGTTATTGTCACAATTATGTTGTGTAACAAACCACCCGCAAACTCAGAAGCTTACAAAAGCCAAACAAGGGGAAGAGGATGAAGGTCCTCCACACCCAGCTGCTGAAGCCATAGAACAGGCCAAGAACCACCTGAACTGTCCCTTCTTGGAGATAAAAGGAGCTTAAAGTGTTGGGTTAAACAAAACAACCCCAAAGGAATTGATGTGTGTTAAAATGCCAGTGAAGAGTGATTGGTGATTTTTTTGCAGAAACTAAATAATCCTTAATAAATAACTCTCTATTTTATAATAAGAAAGAGTTTACTGTAGTTTGCCTGAAATAGGGACAAACAAGATGAGTTAGATTCTCTGGAAAGTGTGAAAGCTGCCAGTGAACTCCATTCTCCTCTATCAGGAGAAGTTAATGACACTTCTGCAGAAAATTCAGGACTTGTTAACAATCTTGATAGGAAGATGGTTGGCTAATCAAGATGAAACTGAGTTACCCTTCAGAACTAGATGAACTAATGAGTGAAGAAGCATATGAGAAACACATAAAATCTACTGAGGAGTGAAAATGGAACCCCTGAATAAGCTAGCTGGAAACAAATTGTAACTCATGCTGAGGGGTCAGCTGACTCAGCTGAGCTAGGCTGGCACCAGCCGGGCAGCTTTCTTTTAGGCTGTTGGTCACCTGGGCTTGTCTCCAGGGTGTGGGTAGATTCCTGTCTGCCCCCGCTGTCCTCCCAGCCGCCTAGGGCCAGTGGCAGCATGAAGCATGTTCCTGTGAAGAAGGACAGGAGCGCAAGAGGCTAGCATGTGGAAGGCCCCTGTTTATGCTTTGTCTGTTGACACTCTTTTGGTTAAAACAAGTCACACGTTAATGTACAATATCATGGGGGACATGGGAGGATACTGTAGCCACAGTGGGAAGAGGCAGGGATAGAATATTTGTTATACAGTGATCTAAATGGTCACCCAACTCACTGGACTGCAAACTTTACAAAAGCAGGACTTTTGTTTGTTTTGCTCGACAATGTATCCCCAGGGCCCTGCAAATGTTGTGGCTCAATGAACATTTGTCAAATGAATGAATGAGGAAGCCAATAATATAGACCCAGCAAGAGCAGATGAAGAATACTAATGGCAACAGAGTAGGGTATTTTTCTTATAACAAAAGCTTTCATTTAAAAAAAATGAAACGCTTTAGTGATACTTTAAAATTAAATGGATTTTGATTCAATAAGGTCTATGATTAGAGCAGTAACTTGCACACAGTAAGCACTGTATTGTTATTGTTTAGTTGCTAAGCTATTTCTGACTCTTCGCAACCCCATGGATTGTAGCCTGCCAGGCTTCTCTGTCCACGGGATTCTCCAGGCAAGAGTACTGGAGTGGGTTGCCATTTCCTTCTCCAGGGGGTCTTCCCGACCCAGGGATCGAACCCAGGTCTCCCACGTTCCAGGCAGACGCTTTAACCTCTGAGCCACCAGGGAAGCCCTCTAGCACTATATAGTACTTGACAAACTAAATTGCAAACAAAGATGAAGTTACTTTATTGTTTATATTTTTTCCAAGTTGGAACAAAGTACAAATATTCTAACTTCTCTATCATGGCTCCTGGTTCTCCCAGTGTCTCCCATCAAACAGATCATATCACTTAAAGTGATGATGTTGATGAAGATAATAATATGATAATAACACCTAGTATTGATGGAGCATTTACTATGCACCAGGCAACGTGCTAAGTGCTTAGCATGCATTATTTCATTTAATTCTTAAAACAAATGTATTAGGTGGAGCATATTATTAGTATCTTTTTGCAAAGGTAGTCTTTCTGATTCCAAAGTCTGTTTTTTATTGCTGTGTTTCCAACATTGAAGGAGACTGCAGGTGGAAGCCCTCTTGACTCTCCTGTTGAAGTCATGTTGACATCAAGTACTCATTGAAAGCAGTACACAGGTTCTATAAAGTGCCTCTGAGAACACATCTTTTCTGTCTTGAGGGAGGTAATTGAGATCTGAGGCTTTTAACCTGTTTCTTAACAATTTGGCCTGAAATTTAGGAAGAACCCAAATCTTCTTTCCTCTGAGGTCCTTCTGGGCTCAGACTTGGTTCATGAGTAAGTATGAAAGGAGATGGTAATAATGTCTACAGTGAAGTTAATTAAGCAGAGTGGGTCTTCTACGACCAAGAATTCCATGGAGGACTTTTTATTTACTTTTTAAAAATAATATTTATTTATTTGCTGTGGTGGCTCTTTGTCGTGGCATACGGGATCCTCAGTCTTCATTGCAGCCTGCTTGATCTTTAGTTGTGACATGTGGGATCTAGTTCCCTGACCAGGGATTGAACCCCTGCCCCCTGCTTTGGGAGCACATAGGCTTAGCCACTGGACCACCAGAGAAGTCACCATGGAGGACTTTCTAGAGTTTAACAGAGACACCAGAGGCTACTGTGTCTCTTGGTCAAGGAATCTGCGCCATCAGTGTTTTCATGGGGCAGGAGAAGATGTTTGCCATGGTTTATTGCAGGGAAATTATCTTGAGCAGATCTGTGTGTGTGCGGGTGTGTGTGTGTTGCTGTCCGCTGATACCCAAGAAGCAGGCAACTACAAACTTCGCCTAGTTAGCTGTGACTTTGAATCACTCTAGTGAAGGTGATGTGTTGAGTTTCCCTCTTGCGAATAGTGCCCAGAAGAGGCTGTGCAGAGGCTGTCAGTAGCTCTGCTAATCTTTACCTTGCCTTTGACACTTTCCTGGATGGATTCCGTTGCTGGAGCTCTGTAAGCAATGATTCCCTTGACAGCAGGAGAGAGACAGGGCCCCAGCTTGCAGCTCTCTGATCACAGGTAACTCTCCACTGAGGTGATGAGATGCACATCCTTCAAAGTGACACTCGAGAAAGCCACGCTTGTCACTCACAGAGAGGCTGCCCAGTCAGTGGGGCAGCAGTGAAGGGTGTTGGTTTTCAGTTTTCAGTCTTAGCAGACAGCATCATTCCCAAGGTGACATGATAGCAGCCCATTTATCAGGTTCTGCAGGACAGTTGCCGGGAAGAGTCTGTATTACCTGTATAACAGTTGACCTGACATGACTTTAACATACGAAGTGTGGGGAAAGCATCAGAGTCTGCCTGTGGTCCCATACTGCCTCTCTCTCATCAGGGGTCACCTGCCTCTATGGTATTTAGGTCGTCAATTC
Organism: Bos javanicus; assembly: GCF_032452875.1. Taxonomy (NCBI): domain Eukaryota; kingdom Metazoa; phylum Chordata; class Mammalia; order Artiodactyla; family Bovidae; genus Bos; species Bos javanicus. The sequence continues at coordinate 69,727,322 of NC_083877.1, read as the reverse complement.
CACCAGGTTGTTACCTGGCCTTCAACCATTTTTTTCCAGCACTGCCCTTGTTTCTGCTCAAAATGGCAGGACTGTGGGCCTCCCTCCATGTAAACCTGCTCTGCAGTGCTGGTTTCATAGGGAAATTATAATTTTCTTTACTGCTTTGTCCGTAAATTATTCAGAGTCCCTCGCTGAAGGCTACTGTGTAGAGACTTTTAGCTAGGTTTTTCAGGTACCAGAGGGAAAGTATAGCACAGCAGGAAATGGGTAACATTAAAAATGGAAAAACATTTTTACTTAAGGATAGTAAAGTACTTAAGGACAGTGCTATTCTTAAATGTCTTGACCATTTACCACAGGGAACTTTTTCCCCTGGCTTCCCGACCTTGTTAGGGGTCCTTCCTCTTTCCCTCTCCTCACTTTCTAGATGAGCCTGCAACACCCAATTCATTCTTCCTTTATTATCCCTAGTAATTTAGCTTTTCATACTCCTTTCTTCACTCCAAACTAGTTCCTTGGCCTGCTGTTGTATGATCAAAAGTTTAATCAGGAGTTTGGCTAAAAGACATAGCCTTACACACATGGCTATACCTTGAGCTGTACAAAGAGCCAGCAGGAACTTTGAAATCACATTTTTTCCTTAATATGGTAAGAGTCAAATTATTAGAACTACCTAACCAGTTTTTGGTAAGTGGAACGAGGATGGTGGAAAAATATATTAATTTCCTCCTTCTTCCTACTTCCTCCCTCTTTCTAGAAGGACCAAAATATTATCCCCTACCTCTGAGTTACATTAAGATGTTGATTTTGAAAAATCCCTACTTCATGCTTAGGGCAGAGATAGATCTTATTCAGGATGTTATCTACTCTAATTCTGGAAAAGAATTCTGTCAGCAACCTGAGTGTACCTGGAAACAGACTCTTCCCCATTTGAGCCTCCAAGTGAGATCACAGCCTAGCCACCACCTTGACTATACCCTGTGAGACCCTGAACAGAGGACTCAGCTGGACCACAGAATCTGTGAGGTAGCCAATCATGTTGTTCTAAGCCGCTGTGTTTGTGGTAAGTATTGTGCAGCCGTGTGTAATGAATAAAAGCACCTACCTCATGGAGTTGTTAGAATTAAAGGGGCTAAAACATGTAATGTGTTCAAAATAGAGCCTGGTGCACAGTAAGCAGATGTTAGCTATAAAGTAACAGTGCCTTTTATAAATTTCCTCTCATATCACTCTGTTGACATATTTATTGGGTGCTCACCATGTGGCTGTGTACTCCCCCCTTTTCAAGCTCCTTATAGCCTAGTGGGAAAATAATTCATTAAAATTGTTTATAGCTATAAAGAGTACTATATAGGGAAGAGTACTATAAAGGGAAAATTCAGTGGGCTATGGAAGGACATAGAAGGACCCAGCATTGACTTAAAGAGAGAGAAGGATTGGTTGAGGTGATGTTTAAGCAGCAAAATGAAGGCTGAGTAGGAGGGAGGGATAAACAGTGGGGGAAAGATGAGTCTTGATCAGCGCTGCCCAGTGGAACTTTCTGAGAGGATGGAAATGTCTGTTCTGTCCAGTCTAGTAGCCACTAGCCATTTATGACAACTAATTGCTTTAGGCATGGCCAGTGCAACTGATGAACTGACTTTTAAATTTTATTTTGATTCAACTGCATGAAAACATTCCCACAGTATTGGACAGTGTAGGGAAGAGGGAAAACCATGTGAAAGGATTCTAAGGCTGGAGAAAATATATTTTATTAAAACCACTGAGAGAAGTACAGTTTGACTGAAGCTAAGACTGTTTTATAATTCTGTTATTCAGCCAAACATCAGCAATACCAATGACCACTTACACAGCACTTATTCTGTGCCAGGCACTGTCCTAAGCGTCTTTCCTATGCAAGCTTATTTATACCCGACAACAACCCCATGAATGAGAGCTTTCGTTACCTGCATTACAAAGGTGCGGTAGGGTTCAATTTGCTTGTCCCCAGGGATGTATCAAGTGATTAGCTGAGCTGGGCAGGCTGGGTCCAGAGTCTGTGCTTTGTCTACTGCACAGCGTTGACTTTCAGAGGCACAGGAAAGAATGGTAAGGTGAGTTTAGGAGCAGAGGGCTCTTCAGTTCCCTACTTAGACCACTGTACCTGTGTATATTACAGAAATGAAACATCTTCAGGTGGAAAAGAAACATTTCCAAATAACAAGATATGTGTATCTAGTGAGCTCTTCTTGAATTATATCCTATGGAAAATCTTTGGTATTCCTACTGTTTATGATATCCTTGTGGAAGTATAGAGAGAAGAGAGTTTTTCAACAAGGGAGTTCATAACCTTCTTTGTTTTACTCTAACTTGATCATTTAGTAACTGTTTCCATGAACTTGGGGAGTCAGTGGCACAGGGCATAGTTATTATTTTTGTTTTATGCTAGTCACAGCAACAAAGCTTGTATAAAATCTTAAAACTTTAAGAAATGTATTTCTGATTTGCAGAGGTACATAATGGATGCTTAGACCCGTTCTAGAGAGATTCTCTTTATACGATGGCATAATGGATGTAAGACATCAGGGACTATGAAAAGAAGTGGCTGCTTTTTAAATTAATTTGCTTAAGGCTGTGCTGGCTTTCTCTAGTTGTGTCAAGATGGGGAGACTCTCTAATTGCAATGTACGGCCTTCTCATTGTGGTGGCTTCTCTTGTTGCAGAGCACGGGCTCTAGGTGCACAGGCTTCAGTAGCTGTGGCGGGTGGGCTCAGTAGTGGGGGTTCCCAGGCTCTAGGGCACAGGCTCAATAGCTGTGGTGCATGGGCTTAGTTGCTCTGTGGCATGTGGGATCTTCTTGGACTAGGATTTGAATGTGTGTCTCTTGCATTGGCAAGCAGATTCTTTACTACTGAGCCACCAGGGGAGCCCGTGGCTGCTTTTTTTGCCATTCATTTTTATGAAGCTTGTAAGACTAAAATATCCCCCTTGGAGGGATGCTGTACTGTCAGCATCTCCTGGGTGAAAAGGGGACTAAATGTAAAAGAGTTCCTAATCCATCTTGAACATTTTAACCAAGTTGCAAACCCAGTGGGTATTTGGAGATTATACCTCCAGAGGGAGTGGGATTGCATTTTTTAAACTTATAATCCTATCTCTGAACATCCTCTACTGGCTGCTTTAGTGTTACAAATAAAGGTGATTTCATATATGATTAAAAGTCAAAATATCTTGAAGAACAGATGCTCAGTTACCATTGGCTTTGTTTAATTGGATTCCTGAAAATAAGAAGTACCTAAAAGAATTGATCATGCTTTGACAGAAAAGGCTTCAGCATTTGGCATTATTCTCAAAATGCCAGAGAAGGGTTCTAATGGTTGCTAAATTAGAACATTTAGAAAAGTACCTTAAATAGTAAAAGAACCTGGAGATAAAATTTGTAAGTTATTTTTATCCCTTATATTTTTAACTCTGTCACCCGACCTTTTAGTTGGAAAAGGCTCCTTTCTCCTTGTGTTTGTGATTTTAAAGTTAGAAATTAGTTGGAGTTTGTAAATAACACAGACAACCAAATAATAATTCTTCCTAAAAATCTAGAGGGGAGAGTTGGTTTAGAAAATAGCCATGGGATTCAGGAAAGAAAAGGCCAAGTTAATACAAGCTTGATCTTCATTTTTGTCACCTCAACCTTGACTGTGCATTGGAATCACCAGAAGAAAACTAAAACATACCAATGATGAGGCCCCACTCCAGAATAATTAAATCAGAGTTCCAGAGGATGGGGATGCGGTCAAAACAGAGATAGCCTATTAACATTGTTAAGTCTCCTTGTTTGTGCCTGTGTGTGAATGAGTTACTTTACCTCTTTCTCTCTCTCTCTCTCTCTTTTTTTTTTTCATTTTAAGACTGCAAGTCATCCTTCTTCACCTAAATTAGAAAGTGCTTCCCAATTCCAGAGGTTAAAATCCTGAAACGATGATGTGTTTTATTTGTAGAAGTTAAATGCTAAAATGACAATGCCATTCAAAGAAACACTCATTCTGGTGCTATTGCTTTTGAGTGAACAACCTATGGAAGAGTGACTACCCCAGGGACCTTCTCACCCCAAGACCGTGAGAATGTGACAGAAATGATATTTTACAAATATTAAATGGACATCGTCTAATTTCCATCTTGAATCAGTTGGTTCTTTCCATGATCATTCTGCATGATGAACAAATCTCAGGCACACAACTATAAGCATTTATTTGTCACGTGTCTTGGTCACCTGGGGGGTTGGTGCATATACTCTGGGCTCTGCTGGGTGACTGTACCAGAGCCAGGGCTGACTGTGAAAGGCTTGGTACTTACACTAGAAAACTCACCTTCATCTTGTAGACGATGGAGAAACAGTAAAGGTTTTTTTGAACAAGGATAGTAATGGGATGACATTTGTGTTTTAGAACTATCCTACATAGTGTGGCAGGCAGGTCGGAAGAAGACGAGACTGGAGGTGAGGAACCCTCTGAGGAGGTGGGGCATTGGTCCAAGTGAGAGATAGGGAGGCCCAGATCACACCAGGTCTCAGTGGGGATGCCAAGGAGAGTGATTCTCCTCTCCTAACACTTCTATAGGCTGCCCACCATCTCAGATGCCCCTGAACACCATCCCTCCATCAGAGCTCTGACCTGGGGCCCGGGAGGATTTAGTTCTGGTTCTAGTTCTGTCTTCACACAGTTGTTTGCCGCTGGACACATCACCAAAATTATCTGGACTTCTGTGTCCTCATTTGAAAGATGTTAAACACACTAGCTTCCCAGGTGGTGCTAGTGGTAAAGAACCCGTTTGTCAATGTAGGAGACTTAAGTGACATGGGTTAGATCCTTGGGTGGGGAAGATCCCCTGGAGGAGGGCATGGCAACCCACTCCAGTATTCTTTCTGGGAGAATCCCACGGACAGAGGAGCCTGGTGGGCTACAGTTCATAGGGTCACCAAGAGTCAAACATGACTGACGTGACTTAGCATGCAAACACACTAGATGACTTCCAAATTCTCTGCCCCAGACTGTGCAGTAGATGATTGAGCAGAAAATAAACTTAAAGACAAGTGAGTCTACAGATTCATGTTACTTCTTAGTTGTGGAATATTTTCTTCAAATAAAATATTATGCAGAAATTTGATGTATCAAAAGAGATTAAAGTTGACAACATCTGGCTGATGTGGAGCCGAGAGCAGAGAATCCTGCCTTGCTCAGTATGGCCACTCCTGGTTGGAGGATGAGGGCAGGTCCCAGGGCTCAAATTTGATGGTTCAAACCCTGGGCAGAGCCAGGCTCAGGGGGAAGCATTAAGTTGTCCAGCTCCAGGGCAAGGAGTGCACCAGATCCTGACCCTCATGGTCCTGTAGTTAGTGACAAAGTCAGAAGAACCTAGTTCTCCTGATTCTTTCTCCAATACAGTACTAACCAGGCCCAACCTTGGAACCTTAGGTTCCAAGATCAGATGAGATTGGGTACATTCAGTGTGGTATGGCTGTAGACCTGAATATTTCTATTGTTGCCTGACCAGACATGATCTTCAAATTAGTATTAACTTGAAAAGTGCAGTGTCAAATACCTTGCAAAACTCCTTAGACTTTGAGATTTGGCAACACTTTGTTTAAAGGTTTTCCCACACCAAGTTTATGATAATGTTCTAAGGATGTAAAAGGTTGGGGCCTCAATTAACCACATGTTCTTGTTTAGGAGAAGACCATGATTTGTTTCCCAAGGAAAATTTTGACCCTGCCTGGATGAAATGCCAGAGATGCTATGCTCTCCAGTGTAGGCATGAGTCAATACATTAGACATTAGACAACATCAAGCATATCTTTAGATTTGTTGCTTGTTAAAGAGGCACATGGATCTTCCTTTAAGGAGTAATGCAGGATATTTGGCTCCAAGGATTTGTCTGTAATAACCAATATTAAGTGAGTCAGTGAAGTATGCAAATGTCTATTAAACACTTTCTCGGTGCTTGGCACTGTGCTAGGCGTTGGGAATAGAATGATAAGCAAAAGCGAGCCAGGAGCTGCCCTGAGGAGCACACAGTCTGGTAGTGAAGGTACACAGGTAAAGAGGGTTCCCTGAAGAAGTAGCCTGTAGCTCAAGATGTGAAGGAAAAGTTCCAGACCAAGGCAGGGGCCAAAGGATTGAGGGAGACTGTGTTCAAGATAGAGGGAACAGCCCATTTAAGGATTGGAGTGGGGAGAGAATGTGACTTTTTCAGTAAACTTGAAAAAGTTCATCCCGATTGCTAGGATGAAGGAAATAGAGAGTCAAGATTGGAGACACAGATGGAGGCTATCTGTATTCAACCATTGGGGGTGCGGAATTGATGCTAGGGGACTTGTGGAGCCATTCAGCCATTCATTTTTTCCTTTTAAAATTATTATTATTATTGTCTGGTTGGTTTATTTACTTTTAATTGAAGGATAATTACTTTACTATATTGTGTTGGTTTCTGCCAAATAATTATTATTTTTAATCGAAGTATAGTTGATGTATATCGTATAAATTACAGGTGTACAATATAGTGATTCCCAGTTTTTAAAAGTTATACTCATTTATAGTCATTAAAATATTGACTATTTCTGTGAAATATTTTTTGTACAATATTTTGTACAGTATTTCCTTGTATCTTATTTTATACCTAATAGTTTGTACCTTTTAATCCTCTGTCCCTATTTTGCTCCCCACCACCCTTTATGTGTTTCAAGTGGAGCTTTGTTTTAGAGAAAGCAGACTGGCTGCGGTTTGAGGGAGAGATTAGAATAGGGCAAACAAATGAGAAGGCTGGGTGGTAAATCCAGGCTAAAATGAGGGTCACCTGACCTCGGGGAGGGACATTTAAAAAAGAGAAAAAGACCAGTTGGGACCTACTACAGGATTAGTGATATTTACCAGTGTTGCATTCGAGAGAATCCATATTTACAGAGACTTCCCTGAAGGTTAGTAGCCTGTGAGTCTCCAACCTTTGGTTTTGGATTAGTTAGGAATGGTAAGAAGATGTTGTAATGGAAGTGCTTTATCAGGGTGATTTTACTCAAGCGTGCTTTAACATGGGTCCATCAGGTTATATGTTTGCTTATCTTCCTATGGATGGTTTTTCAGTCTGCTGTTTAGAATATTACCTGAGATCCTCTTTAGGAACATGCCTGGCAAAACTTGCTTTCAGGGGCCACACCAGTGATGGGCTGTGTTTCTCCTGACTGTGTTTTGAGCTCTGACTGGGATGAGTGGTGTTAGCGACCACAAATTCCTCTTTGGTTGATGTCTAGGAAGCCCCAAACTAAATTCCTGCTTCTTCTAGAAAAGTGTATTAGTCCTTGTGGCATTTACTGACCTCATTCTGGCTTCATTTTCTGGTTTCTATTTTTAGTTTTACTTTCTTCCCAGTTCCCTACTTGTTTATTTTTATTATCTTAAATCTTGCAATATAGTATCTGCATAAGTCACCTTAATTCCTGAGACTGAGTATAAATAATTATAATAATATGAAAAGAACTTCCTGGATCTTTGTGCTACAGGACACTTAGGAAGTTAATATTGGATATATACACTTAAGTGTTTAATTGTGAGTTAAAAATTTAGACTCAAGTTTTTGAAAATCTAAGGGTTTCTCTTCACTTATACTGCTTAACTGTATTTCTTGGTCTTTTCTCCTTCAGATTATAATTTGAGTATCACCAACTTTTCCCTTCTGATTTAAGCTGAAAAGTAGTGCTTTCTGTTCTTGTAAGGGGTAACTTATCTTTTCCAGTAATTCTGTTATCTTTCATGTGGGAGGATCTTTGAGTATTTGCACAGATTCATTTAAAAATATAAATCTGGTTATATTGGGTTGGTTTTTATTCTGAGTCACAGAAATAAATCTCTTCCTCTCTCTTTTCCTTTAACAATCAGGCTCTGTCTATATACTAGAAATATGGATTTAAAGATTTATTTGTATCCCAAAGAAACTAGAAATCTACTGGAGGTGGGAAGTCAATTAGATTTTCACTGTGTAGTGTGATAAATGCCCCCACCAGGTGAGCACAGTGAAAGAGCCCTACTTTCTGTTGTGGTTGTGGGAATAGCCCTGCTGAGTCAAACTCACTGCATTTCTTTGTTCTGTGTCTGACTGTACCAACATTGTGCAGACCCAGCCTGTGTAAGGGTCCAACTTCTTGCTCCCTGTTTTGAAGGCAGAGGGTTTGGAATTACATGTTATGCAAATAGCTGCAGCTTCTATTTAGGCAAAATCTTATGATTGTAGGTAACATTTTAATGCCAGAGTTTCCTTAATAAAGTTACTTTTCTATTAATGATTGATTGGAAGATTGGTTTGCTGATCTGGAACCAAAGAATTCTTTTAAAGGAGACAGGGACATTTTTATTTAGTCTCCAGTTAAGAAAGGACTTGCTTACTAAGTGCCTGATCAGTCTGCTTTGCAACACTGGCATTGGTTTACACTGGTGGCTGTGGTAGAGTCTAATGATGGACAGGTCCATTTGCAACAATCCCATCAAGAGGCTGAATCTATTTCTCCAACTGTTGAATCTGGGCTAGCTTGGAACTTGCTTTGGTCAATAGAAATGGAAGAAGCAATATAGTGCAAATTCTGAGTCTGGGCCTTAAGAGGCCTTGAGTTTGACTTTATTCTTGGGACTTTTCTGCTAACTTGAATAAGCCTGGGCTCACCTGCTGGATGATGAGATGTGTGGCCTAGTAATCTCTGTCTCTCCATCCACTAGATATGTGAGAGAGGTTATCCTAGGTTATTCAGTCCCCAGCTGATCCATCTGTTGGCCACAAATGCATAAGTGGCCAAGATCAGCCAAGCATGAGCAAATCAGTAGGACCACTCAGCTTTTAAGAAGTAATAAATAAACGACCACTCAGCTTTTAAGAAGGTTTTTATTTTAAGCCACCAGGGTTTGGGGTTGTTTGATGTGCAGTTAAGGCTAGACAGTAGCAGTGCAGTTTTGACATCCCTGCAGTGGATATGCAGGTACCAGTAGACTTCAAAGAAGAGTAGAAGGAAGGAAAGAAGGAAGGAAGGAAGAGAATTAATGAAAAAGGAAGAGGAGTAACATGCACTCCTTAAAAGCTAATTTTTTTTTTTTTTTTTGTGGTCTGTGCTGGGTCTTCATTGCTGCAGGTGAGCTCTTCTCTAGTTGTGGTGCACAGGGGCTACCCTTCATTCCAGTGCGTGGGCTTCTCATTGTGGTGACCTCTCCTCTGTAGAGCACAGGCTCTCGATGTACAGGCTTCAGGAGTTGCAGCACTTGGGCTCAGTAGTTGCGGTACATGGGCTTAGCTGCCCTGCAGCAAGTGGGATCTTCCCAGACCAGGGATAGAACCCACACCCCCTGCATTGGCAGGTAGATTCTTAACCACTGGACCACCAGGGAAATCCTAGATGATGATATTTTAAATCTAAATTAATGAAGAAATAAGTAAACAGTTTTATGAACACTTTAATAGATTATACATAAAGGACGAGAGTCAAGCTTCCTAATTAATTATGATACAAAAAGATTTGTCAAAACAAGCCAGTGATATTTATGGTAGTGAATTTTGAAAATAATCAAGCCTATAATGAGAAAGTATATAATTTTGTTCATTTACTCATATCTATAGGCAACACAAACCTTTATTTACCCCTATCCCCACCACCCAAAAGACAAGGGCTGACAGTTTATTTATCCCCACTCCTACAATTCAAAAGATTAGGGGTAGTGGTTCAATTCAACTGACTGCCAAATTGGATAAATAACCAGATACTGATTCCAGAAATGGAATTCAAACACACTCCAGATAATAGACATCTTCTTGGGTTTAAATTTCATTTAACAGAGCCCTTGAGGGTTTCCCTGGGGGCTCAGGTGGTAAAGAATCCTTCTGCAGTTCAGTAGACCTGGGTTTGATCCCTGGGTCAGGAAGATCCCCTAGAGGAGGGAATGGCAACCTGCTCTAGTATTCTTGCCTGGAAAATCCCATGGAGCCTGCCAGGCTACAGTCCATGGGGTCACAAAGAGTCAGACACAACTGAATGACTAATACTTTCACTTTGATTTCACTTGATGGACAGATATCTCTACCATCTGCTGAGCCCAGAGCTCAACTAGGGGAAGGTAAAAAGATGAAAAAGAAATGAGCATGACTTGCCTGCGGAGGAGTGAAAGGGGCTGATGGGTCATCAGAAAGTAATGCAGGAGAAGGTGGCACCAAGCAGTACTGGGGAAAGGATTATGCTCCGGGAGTGGGGAGGGCTGCCAGCAACTTGCTGCGGAGCCTTTGAACCATTGATTTAGGCTCTCCAGTCTCAGTTTCCTCATTTATAAACTTTGCATGGGGCAAGCTGTTACATTTCTGGCCTTGAGACATATTGTGTGTGTGTGTGTGTGTCTGTGTGTCTCTGTGTGTGTGCAGACTCAGTTATGTCTGACTCTTTGTGACCCCATGGACTGTAGCCCACCAGGCTTCTCTGTTCTTGGAATTTTCCAGGCAAGAATATTAGAGTGGGTTGCCATTTCCTACTACAGGGGATCTTCCCAACCCAGGGATCAAACCCAGGTCTCCAGCATTGACAGGTGTATTCTTTACCCCTAGTGCCACCAAGAGAAGTTTGTCTTGTATGAGTGAGAGTATGTGCCCTGTGCCTTCAAGGAGGTGATCCTGATGACAGACTTTCTTTATTATAATGACGCTTTTAGTCCTTAATGTGTTTTGATTGTCTGGTGTGTTCACAGTCGTGAACAAAACTCGGCCCGTGCCTTTGAGGAACTCAAGTGTACAGTGGAGAGGACCACATAGCACAGGAAGAGCTGAACCCCCAGGAAGGGGGAAGCCCAGAAGAGAAACTCCCTAAAAAGTAGCTGAAGGATGAGTAGCACCAGTTGGGTGAAGTGACATTTGTCACAGCTATTCATGCATGGATATTCATGCATGGTCTTATCACTTAGTTCTGCTACAAAGCTATGTATGCCCAGAAAACTGTACCGAGGGTATTTTATTAGCTTAGGAATTTGAAGATTTCAGGACTACCTTGAGCTGTTTCAAAACTTTTTATGTACTCGTTGTCATGGAGCCTTGTTTTATTATTTATGAGAACGAGGAGAGCCAGCAGACTTAGAGACCTGTAGTCAGTCTCCATCACATCCACTGCAAAGGAGATAATTGCAATTACTGCAGAGATTAATGTGCAGGCAGGCAGCCTTCTCCAATGTACTGCACAGAAATGCCCAGTCTCCCTGGAGAACAATGAGCCGAAATAGGTTTTAGGGTTTGTTTTGTGTGTGTGTGTGTGTGTGTGTGCACGCGCACGTGCATGCACGCACTCGCATGTGGGTATGCATTCATTTTAAGACAAGCAAAACCATATTTGAGAAAATTTGGAAAATGACAGACTTCTCCTAATCTTATTTCTCTAACGGTCACTTTTGTGCATTTTGAATATCCTGACAATGCTTTTCATAACAATACTAAGGCATGTTGCTGAACTGATCATCCTTTGGCTCAAGATTGAGTGCTTGGACTGATTGGTCTATTTGGGGGCAAGAGGCTGGGAAGCCACCGCTTCTCAGTGCAGTCCCTAGCGTATCAGGGTGGCCAAGGGGGTCTAAGGCACCAGACCCAGTTCAGTCCCTTTTGAATAGAATGGAGAAGCATTCACAACCCAGCTCCAATCCTCCACACTCACAGGTTTGCTCCGTGTTGCATCTGAACCCTGCACTTACAGGCTGTACATGCTTGATTCAAGCGGATGCACCTTCATGTGTCAGCATCAAGGAAGAAGCCCTGGGGCAGGAGGCTAGAGGTGCCTGGCCCTGGCAGGATGTGAGGTGCTGTCAGGCTGTGTCTGTGTGAAGCTGATATGAATCCACACAGAGTTGGTCACTGCCAAGGTGAAGCAAGAGGAAGTGAATTGGAGTTTAAATGATATTTGATTCCATCTTTTTGCTTTCTCTTTCTGGTAAGTGTAGAGTGTCCTCCAGTATCATCTGGATAACTGGAGGAAAAAAGATGAATGTCAGTACTGATGATCTATGTTATATCAGGGTATTTGAAGAGCAAATTTTATTGATGAGTTTCACTGACAATGAAAATAATGATGAAATCAAACCTTATAAACATATTCCTTGTAAATTAATAGTTATTGAGGCTAAAGGCAAAGTTATTCCTGGGATTGCTTTTGAATATTTAAGATGTGGATGTATTGAACTGTGGGGATGTGTTCTGGGCTCTCTTTGTCTTATTTATGCTTTCTAAAGAGTTTTAAATTTTCTGTTCTCTCTGATTTTCTATACCACTCATCATGCTTCTTTCCAGTAGTTTATGATGTCTTTAGTATTGTTTACTGGTAAATTGCCTCAGGAACTGGTGAAACTTGAAACATGCATAGTATGCCCTTAGAAAACAAAAGATACAGAAAATAAGATTTAAAAATTAAATGTAGTGTTTATGGAAGGATTCAAAATCCTCTTGATTTAAAGTTTTTTGTAACTTCACTTTTTGTGTGTCAGTATCATCTTGAATGTTGATATGGTCCTTATGCCAGAGAAAAGAGAAAAATCCCAGTGCCTTGCATTAGCTTTGGTTGATCATTCCAAACTAGAGTCAGCCACATAGCCCCCATACAACCACAAGGGGGCAGGAAATGCCATCCTGCGGAATGCCTAAAATGGGGGAGAAACATAAGTATTTGGCAAACAGTACCAATGACTACCACAGCAATTTGGCATTTTTAACAGACAATGTTACAAAAGCTTTGTGTGATAGATAATGTGCAGTAGGTTGGAGGCTGTTGTGTGTGATAAATAATATGCAGTAGGTTGGAAGTTGTGGCACGCATGGCATTTCTACATGTTTGAATTACAGAAAGTCTTACATGTAAAAATGAATATGTAGCAGGTTTAAATGTGTAACCACTAAAACAGCTGTTTAAAAATGTTATAACAGTCTTTATTAGCTTCAAGTTACTATAATGTTTACTCTGCCCGTTCTCCATCAGAATAGTGGAAAATGCATTTTCAGTATTACTGGGGCTCCCCTGCTGCAGGATTATATGGTCAGGGAAGATCTTTGGCTAAGCTGACCATCACCAACTATGAGGGAGTTGGTCATCAGCCCTCTGGTCACTTTTGAGTTGTAGGCTATCAAGCCCATATTCCATCCTTCTCGGGATGATGGCTCTACTGCTTCTGGGCTGAGCTTGGAAGCACCAGAATCTCTGCTGAAGCTGGGAAGTCTGGAGTTAATGGCCCAGCATCCTACCCTAGGACCTCTTTAAGGTTACTCCACCCTCCTGGAGCACTGTCATCAAGCAGAACCCCGATGCTTGGGGACCACCAGCTTTGTCCCTGTCTCACTCTGAAGCAAGCTCTCTGTGTCCTCTGGTCTTCTCAAAGGACAGGAAGAACTGCTAGCCCCGAGCCATTTCTCTTTCTTCAAAGCACTGAAGTTCTGTAGCCCACCTCTCCATTGGTTCACAAGATCTGCCTCTTGAGATTATCATCATGGTTGGAAGGTTTTAAGGATAGTTGTAAAAGCATGCAAAAACATGAACCCAGAGATTATCATACTAAGTGAACAGACAAAGACTAATATCATATGATATCACTTAGGTAGGTGCAATCCCTGGGTTGAGAAGATTTTCTGGAGAAGGGAATGGCAACCCACTCCAGTATTCTTGCCTGGAGAATTCCATGGACAGAGGAGTCTGGTGGGCTACAGTCCATGGGGTCACAAAGAGCCAGACACGACTGAGCAACTAACATTATCACTATCACTTAGATGTGGAATCTAAAAAAAGATACAAATGAACTTATTTATAAAACAGAAAGACTCACAGACATAGAAAACAAACTTATAGTTATCAAAGGGGAAAGGGTAGGGGATAAATTAGGTTTGGATTAACATATACACACTGCTGCTGCTGCTGCTGCTAAGTCGCTTCAGTCGTGTCCGACTCTGTACGACCCCATAGACGGCAGCACATCAGGCTCCACCGTCTCTGGGATTCTCCAGGCAAGAACACTGGAGCAGGTTGCCATTTCCTTCTCCAATGCATGAAAGTGAAAAGTGAAAGTGAAGTCGCTCAGTCCTGTCGGACTCTTCGCGACCCCATGGACTGCAGCCTACCAGGCTCCTCCATCCATGGGATTTTCCAGGCAAGAGTACTGGAGTGGGGTGCCATTGCCTTCTCCAACATATACACACTACTATTTATAAAATAGATGACCAACGAGGACCTATTGTATAGTACAGGAACTATACTCAATATTTTGTAATAACCTATATGCTGTGCTTAGTCACTCAGTTATATATATATATATATATATATATATATATATATATATATACACACACACACATACATATACATATATATACACACATATACACATATATCTCACTGCTGTACACCTGAAACTAAAATGATATTATAAATCAACCATAGTTTAATTAAGAAAACAAGCAACTGCCACAGAGAAGTTCTTATTATTGTGAGTGAACTGTGAATGAATTAACTTTGATAATAAATAATGGACAGAGCAGGGGAGGTGTTGGGAGGAAATATGTCTTTACTGTGCACCTATTATGTGCCAGAACTTGATATTTTCATATGTTATCTGACTTAATCATCACAGCAACTACTAAATAGAGGGTACAAGCCCATTTTACAGAGAAAATTGGAAGCTCAGATGATTCTGTGTATGTATTCAACAAAACAATATTAGCTGGCATTTATTATCCTTATGGGGCTTCCCTGGTAGTTCAGCTGGTAAAAAATCTGCCGGCAGTGCAGGAGACCCTAGTTCAATTCCTGGGTTGGGAAGATCCCCTGGAGAAGGGATAGGCTATCCACTCTAGTATTCTTGAGCTTTCCTGGTGGCTCAGATGGTAAAGAATCCACCTGCAATGCGGGAGAGCTGGGTTCGACCCAGGGGTTGGGACGATCCCCTGGAGGAGGACACGGCAACCCACCCCAGTTTTCTTGCCTGGAGAATCCCCATGGACAGAGGAGCCTGGTGGGATACAGTCCATGAGATACGAAAGAGTCAGACACGACTGAGCAACTAAGCACAGCACAGCATGATGCTTTTTAGATGCCTGCCACTGTTATCAACTCTTTATGGATGTAAACTCATATAATCTTCACAATAGTTCTATGAGGCAGGTACAATATTCTTAACTTGTTGATGAGAAAATTGAGTCATAGAGTTTAAGAGACTAACCCAAAATCACTAGAAAATAATGAGGTCAGATTCAACCCCTGACAGTCTGGCTCTACAGACCTTGCTCTAAAGCACTGTACTATATGGCTGAGAGGGAGGTGGAGAAGGACAAAGGGAAGGAGGGAAGGATGGAGGGAGAAAGAGAGTCAGAGACAGACACAAACACCACCGACACCCCGCCTCCAACCACAGGTCATAGACAAATTCTAAGATTTGAGTGCATTTGTTAAAATTTCTTAGGACATTTTCCAAAGGATTTCAGTGTATTTCCAAAAACAGTCCTGTGGGTGGAGCCTGGTACCAGAGGACAATGATGAATGGGCCTTGCCCTGACTTCTTAGACAAACGCTGAGGGTTGGGCCCCAAGCCCTTTCAGTCCCATCATCAGCTGAAAGGTAAATTAACAGTGCTGACCATTGCCTAAGAATAAATAGAAAGGCAGAGTCAGCAATCCAAGTGTGGGTCAGTTGATGACTTGCTGGTTAAATACTCAAAACTGCTTTTCAGAAAATGGAATATGAAAACTACACTTTTTTTTCTTCCCAGATGGGACTACTGTCACCTGGTTGCCTAGACACCAGATTTTTTTTTTTAATTGAAGTATACACCAGTTGCTTTTAAACACATACACCAAGCAAACTGTAGGGTTAACTCTTTGTAAATAGTGCTGATGATTGTACATGGCAACATGGCCCTTGGGTATTAAAGCTTAAACATTCTTGGCTCTCCAAGCAGCCAAGTTAGTCTTAGCTCAAAGAGGTAGGTGCATTATATTAGTTTCTCAGAGGGAAAAAAAATGATTGCTTTCCTTTCTTTCAGCATGTTTTAATGGTAACTCTGAATAATATATGGTCAAAAAGATTGACTGGTTCCTGACATGAAAGAGGACCCCTGACTGCTAATCAGAGTAAGGGAGACTAGATTCCATGGATTTTATTTTACAAATCCTTCCAAAGTACAAAGGCTGATGTGGTATTTTAACAATTTTATGTCAGACTATTTATCTTGAATAGAATTTATGCCCAGTGATCATATTTAGCTTTTAATGTTATTACTTGGTACAGTTATTTTAGTATCAGACACAAAGATATTAACTATCACATGGATTACCTTACAAATGATTTTTTATAGCATACATAGCCAAGTTATGTATATTCACCTAATATAAATGTCTGATCTAACTTGATCGGATCATCAAAATAAATATGGTCCAGATATCAAAATTCACTGGAAACAGATGCCCTGCACTTAGTGCCCTACAAATATTTTTGAAAAGGCAGAAATATTTTTGAAAATGTGCAGAGCAATCAAATTTTTGATGAGTTGTAAGTTGAGTTGTAAGTTGTAAGGTTGAGTTGTAAGTTACTCAGAAAATTGACTTACTAGGGAAACTGATTATGTGAAACTGGCTACTATGAGGAAACATTTTGTGAATCAAGGGTCTTCAGCATTTATTTGTTTAATTATGTCTTTCCTAAGCTTTTCAGAATAGATTTGTGGTATGCTGATAGTTCACATTTTGTAAATTTGAATTTGTGTATTGGGTTTGTGGAAACCAGCAGGCAAACAAATGAAAATACTTTAGAAAATCTCCTGTCAAAATAATTTCTATACATTTTAAAGGTTAAATCATTTTTTATGTACCAAAGAGTGCTTATCACTAGCAGAAATTTACTTTTTATTGTTGATCAATTTATAGTTGTAGGATTTTAATTCCATTAAAAAAAGTGTGTCCTAGATCATGGCACCCAATTGCATTTACTGTTTTAGTCACCGTATTACAGATGATTATGGAGACATTTGTAAATGCTCTGCTGTTTTATTTTATCACACTTTCTTAATTTTTTAAATTTTATTTATTTATTTATGGCTATGCTGGGTCTTTGTTGCTGCACACGGGCTTTCTCCAGTTGTGGAGAATGGAAGGCTACTCTTTGTTGCTGTGTGCGGGCTTCTCATTGCCGTGGCTTCTCTTGTTGGGGAGCACATGCTCTAGGCACATGGGCTTCCATAACTGTAGCACTTGGGCTCAGTAGTTGTGGTCCATGGGCTTAGTTGCTCTGTGGCCTGTAGGATCTTTCTGGACCAGGGATTTAACCCGTGTCCTCTGTATTGACAGGCAGATGCTTAACCACTATGCCACCGGGAAAATCTGCTCTGCTACTTTAAAATTAATTTCCAGGTCAATCGGAGAGTTTTTATGATTTCTTTAAGGAAACATGGACTCTTGTGCGTCTAGTATTTACATTATTTAAATTTATGCTGAATTTGCTGTTTATATGGATGATGAGGTCTGGTTAAATACTTTTCTACTTCTCTGGACATTTCTGAAAACAAAGAAAAACTAGGAAGATGGCAACAACTACACAATAAATGTGATTTAGAATTTAAATACATTAATTATGATAAAATAAATTATAACCATGAATAGGATAAAACCATTTGTCTTTAAAGTCTATGCATAGTCATATTCCTGTTACATTAGCTTTTTGCTTCAATTTCTTAATTTCTCTCTTGTTGAATTTATGTATCAATATGCTATGGATTATGATGTTATTAAATGCATATTAGAAGTAATATAGGAAATGGTAACCCACTCCAGTACTTTTGCCTGGAAAATCCCATGGATGGAGGAGCCTGGCAAGCTACAGTCCATGGGATCACAATGAGTCAGACACGACTGAGCGACTTCACTTTGATAGGTCTGTAAAGTGGATAGTTGGTAAAGAATCCACCTGCAAAGCAGGAGACCCCGGTTCGACTCCTGGGTCAGAGGCAAATTTGTTTTATGGAAACTTCAAACCAGAGGAGCATCTTACATTAATGTGGTCAACCCACTTACCATGTGCAGTGCAAATGTTCTATATAAGGTGTGCCACAGAAATAAACATACTGAGCTGGCCATAATAAAAGTAACAGAAGTGCGTTGAAAATTGCTTTGGGGTGGGGCAGGTGGTAGAGTGTAAAGGCCCAATTCTTTCATTTCTGCTTTAAATAGTCAGCTCCCACTGTTGCAGTAGAGTTGCTTTCTCCTTGAAGTTCATTTTGACCTTTTAGTTCTTTCTACCCTTCCATCTTCCTGGCCCAAGAAAGCAGGTGTGGGAGGAAATTGGTTTCTTTATGAACTCTCCTCCCAGCCACAATCATCTCAGATTCACTCCACTCTCAAGATCCTGTGATAGCCTTTGTGTCCACATGAAAACCCTTAACACATTGTGAAATTTAATTCTGTATTTTCACATGCCTCAAACTAATTCACCTTTAAAAAAAAAATTGCCTATTTCTTCCCCCTTAAGGACCCACACACAGTGTGGGAAATGCTTGAAGGCAGAATGATGTGATAGGTTCCTTGGCGGTTTCTGAGGGGGCACTGAAATCGACTTGTGTTTGTCCTTTTTTTCCTCTAGGCTTTAGAAATGTGAAGTCTGGCAGGGGTGTCTTAAACCGGCTCTGGATGGCAGGTGGACATAATGACCTCTAAGCTGATTAGCTCACACCCAGCCTCATTTCAAGGCACCCTTTAGTTTCTGGGATGAAACTTTCAGGATTATTTTTTAGGAGGCTGTGATTGCCAGATATGAATAGAAGAATCATCTTACTGCTCAGGAACTCTAACCTGGTGGCTCTCTAGCCAAAGAAGAAAAGTCACACCTGAGGGGAGGGGTTCATTCTGAACACACAGCTTCAAGGACGTTCTACATCCTAGTGGAAGGTCTCTGGATTGTAGCTAAAACTTTCACCCGCCCAGAGATATTTACGGTTTGAAGGGCTTACCCCTGATGTTTTGACAATAAGAAGAAAATCATTTTTCCTCGGGGCATTTGGAATGGGCAAAATAAACATGCAGTGCACAGCTGCGGCTTCCAAGCCTTTGATGATTTCCCTAGGAGGCTGGAGGGTCCGGCCGGGTACCGACTGTTAGACTTGGAAGCTTGAGCTCTTACAGTCTTTGTGTCCACGATACCTGAATAATCACTCCAAGCATCACCTGCTGGGGCCTCATTTTTTTTTTTTTTTTAATTTCTTAAGGAAAAAGCCTTTCCGTCGTCTAGGCAAGCGGAGGAAACTGATTAACTCCCCGGGAAGCTTGCAGATCAGCAGACCCCTGGTGGTGCAGACGCCTAGCTCAGGCGAAGCCCCGGGGGCATCCCCAAGGTGTCATCTCCCCGAGCAACAGTGCACACCTCTCACATTAACAGCCCTTGGTTCCGCTCGGGTCTCTCTCACCCCCGGCCCTCCTCCCTGAGCCCTTGCCACCATCTCACCTTCTCTCCTCCCACGCCCTGGACCAAGCATCCCTTCTGTCAGGTGGGGTTGGGGGATGTTTACTTTTCCCGGAAGGGGGCAAAAGGGTTAACGATGAGAGTCCGCGCAGGTGGGGCCGCCCCCGGCCGCGGTGGGCGTCGGAGGTGAGGGGGCGCTGTTCAGGCGGGAGAGCCGCCAGGCTGACGGAGAGGCCGGCCTGAGTGGGGGCCGCTTCGCCGCCGCCGCCGCCGCCGCCGCTGCTGTGATGCGAAGCCGGTGCTGCGCCGGGCGGTGGAGTCAGAGCCCGGGCGCGGGAGCACGAGCTGCAACATCAGCACCGGCGGCGGCGGCGACACCTGCACCAGCTCTCGGGCCCCGCGCTGAGCTATCCGCCCCGCCGCGCCCGGGGCCGCCGCCCCGTACTCTCTATGGATGTCAAGGCGGCCCCCAACGGGGTGGCCACCATCGAGGACCGCATCCTGCGGATCACCGGCTACTATGGCTATTACCCGGGTTACTCCAGTCAGAAAAGTAAGACGCCGCGGGCGCTGCCTGGCTCCAGACGCCGGAGGGGGTAGGATGCGGGAGGGCGCGCCGTCCGGACACCTGCAGCCCTGCCGGCGTGGCTACCGCGAATCTCCTGGCGGTGGGGCCACCCTGGCTGAAAGTATGTCCGCTGTCCTCGGTGCTGAACCGTGAGCGAGAACGGTGTCCGGACTGTTGGCGCCTAGGAGTTTGGAAATAGTGGCAGCCTTGGGGGCAGAAGCGCAAAGGCAACCCTGTGAGCGCTCCTGACAGCCGTCTGCCGGCTCAGCCCCGGTGTACTAACGGCTGAGGAGGCTAATATGGCTGTTTACTTAGCGAAAGTCAGCCGTTGGGGCTGCACTCCCCCAAAGTCCCTACTGGGTACAGGCTGCGGGCTGGGAGCTGGGCGCTGAGGCTGGATAGGCTCGGGGGTGGGGCTGGCGGGGAAGGCCGACCCAGACGTGGGTCCCAACGCCGATGGGTCAGGCTGTTCACTCCGGGCTGTTGAAACGTTGCCAGCGCGGGAGTTACTCCTGTTAAGATGTCTTTTGGGAGGTTCTCCACCTTGGGTAGAGAAAGAACCTCTTCAGGTCTCCGAGTCCGTGATCTTGGAGCCAGAGACCCGTGAAAAGACTGGAGGCTAGGGTGGATGAGATGGGGAGGCGCGATCGGGCCCCCGGCCAGCCCCAAATGCCTGCCGCACGTCGCGGCTACCTCTGAGCCGCGGCAGACTGCTCCATGGATTCTGGCTTTCTTCCGGCTAAGCGAGGTCCTGTGGTGCGGATTCACGTTTCTGGAGCAGTTTTGCCGGGAGGACGCTGAGGTGCGCTCTCTACTCTGTCCTTCTCCCCGAACACACAAACCCACTGGCTGTATTTGCTGGGATTAGTTCTGCCAGTGACCCAAGTGAACCTCGTTGTTTTCCTCTGAATTGAGCGAGTAGCTGCGGCTTAATTCCCATGTAGGTGGGATTTCACTTTTTTATCAACGCATTTCTGTCGCAATAGATGGAGCATAATTGATGTTTTTGCTGTTATTTTTAACCAGAAGCCTTGGGAGCTCCTAGATGCATTTCTGATTGGTATATTTCTGAGACACTTGAGGTACAATCAGCGTTACAGTTTCTCTGAAGGGAGTAAACCCTAACACATAGAGGGAAAATCAACTTTTTTTCCGGTAACTCCCCCGGCCCAACCCCCCTCACTATGCTCTATCTCTGTTGAGCTTTCCTGCATGGGCTGTCCTTACACAGATATTTTCTAGTTTAATATTTCATTTGGCTTCAGGAAAGGCCTATCTGATTTGTATGGTCTCTGTCTAGCTGTTTTTAGCATTAGAGGCTTACATTATTCATTTTCCATACAAAAGTAATTATATAGTGTTAGAATTTTCTAGAAGGAAAATAACATGCTATGAAATGCAGTTTGAAGTCTTTGTACTATAGACTCAGAACTTTTTTTTTTCCTATTGGCAAAGGCTTTCTTTTTTAACCCTAGAAACTTAAGCAAAAGCACTAGTATACCACGTGGAGATTACTTAGATTTCACCTTTAATATTTTAATTAGGAACCATGGTATTTTGGTTGCTTAGAGAATGTAGAAGCTGTCTGTGAGATTACAAGACTCAGGGTAGTATATTATTATGGCTTTTATAACAATGGAACTGTGGTTAATAAAGAACAAACTAAAAAGAATACTGGAAAAGTGATATTTTAAACAGAGGCATGTTCGTATTATCTTTTTGTACTTGCTGAAATAGCTACACGTTTCATTTGCCATACAAGAACTGGACAAAAAGAGAGAAGAGCATTGGTTAAGACAGTAACTGAGGCTAAAGGGGATAAAAATGCATTTGGTATGGTTATTTGTGATGGACTAACTTCAGGCCAGTGTTCAAAGAGTGAAGACAGAGAATCTCACAAGGACAGAGAATTATATGATTGTCAAATAACTTTCAGAATGTTTAAGCTTTCAGAGGTAGAAGGAGATTGCCATTTTGCAGGGTGAAAGGCTAGGGGAAGAGAGAGCTGGAAGAGGGCCAGGCAGCTGAGCACCATGAAATAAATAATCGTGCCCTTAATGCAGGCTTCAACTAGTAAACAAACACATTGAGGCAAACCAGTACAAGATGGTCAGTTGATTTAGCTGTTACCAGGAATGAGCAATAACTTGGGGGAAGTCTGGAAAGATATAGTTAAGAAAAAGCCTGTGGTGAGGAATATGTAATATGTGAAGGCAAGGTGACTTTCCCATTTTTTGATGATCATGTCTAAGGCCTTAAGGATGGGATGATCTCTTAATATTAGTGACATTTACTTTTCTAGAGGTAGGTAGAAACTCATCTCTGATGATATGCATGAATGATCAACCTCATGGTAATGCATCCTCCTACCATCCCTGTCAACCAGGAAGATGAGAAACTTGTTGTTGTTGTTCAGTCACTAAGTCGTGTCCTCCTCTTTGTGACCACATGGACTATAGCACGCCAGACTTCCCTGTCCTTCATTATCTCCCAGAGTTTGCTCAAACTCATGTCCATTGAGTTGATGATACCATCCAACGATCTCATCCTCTGTCGTCCCCTTCTCCTCCTGCCTTCAATCTTTCTCAGCATCAGGGTCTTTTCCAATGAGTCAGTTCTTTGAATCAGATGGCCAAACTATTGCAGTTTCAGCTTCAGTATCAGTCCTTCCAATGAATATTCATGGTTGATTTCCTTTAAGATTGACTGGTTTGATCTCCTTGCAGTCCAAGGGACTCTCAGTTTTCTCCAGTACCACAGTTAAAAAGCATTAATTCTTTGGTGCTCAGCCTTCTTTATGGTCCAACTCTCACATCCATACATGACTACTGGAAAAACCATAGGTTTGACTATACAGACCTTTGTTGGCAAAGTAATGTCTCTGCTTTTTAATGCGCTGTGTAGGTTTGTTATAACTTTTCTTCCAAGGACCAAGCATATTTTAATTTCATGTCTGCCGTCACTATCCACAATAATTTTTGAGCCCAGGAAAATAAAATCTATCATTGCTTCCACTTTTTCCCTTTCTGTTTGCCATGAAGTGATGGGACTGGATAACACGATCTTAGTTTTTTTAATGTTGAGTTTTAAGCCAGCTTTTTCACTCTCATCGTTCACCTTCATCAAGAGGCTCTTTAGTTCTTCTTTGCTTTCAGCCATTAGAGTGGTATCATCTGCATATAAGAGATTATTGATATTTCTCCCAGCAATATCAATTTTTATTTCAGCTTGATAACCTGGTTCAGAACACATTCTAGTAGTCAGGCTGATACAAAAAAGAAAGAAATATATGTGTACATAATTATGTATTTAAAAGATACATATAATATGCATAAGATATATATAAATATTATATATAAAAGTATACATGTATTGTATATAAAATATATATATAATCATCTCTGTATCTATAAATTTAGATGGTTAGGTGGGTACATAGGTGATTAAAGCATTTGTCTAACCTCAAGTTATGGTCTGGTAAGGAAAATAGATTCACTCATTCAACAGGTGCTAATTGAGTACCTTCTATGTGCCAGGAATACACCCGTGAACAGAACAGACAAAGGTATTTGTCTTTTTAAAGCTTAAGTTCTAGTGGGAAGAGACAGACAATAATAAACAAACATATACATACATAAATAAAGCTGTATATTGCAAGGTGATAGCTGCTTTAACAAAAAAGTATCAGAAGAGTTAAAAGAATAAAGGATTGTGGAAGTTTTAAATAGACTGGGCAGGTGAGACCTCACTGAGAAGGTCACCTTTGAGAAAAGACCTGAAATATGTGAAGGAGTTTGCTGTGTAGACATTGGGAGGAATCTCTTACAGGCAAAAGGAACAGCCCGTGCAAAGCTCTGAGGCAGAGCATGCTGAGCCTGCTAGAGAAGGAGTGAGGAGGTCTCCTGTGTGGCTGGAGTTGGGTGAAGAATTGGGCAAGTAGTTGGAGATGAGGTCACTGTGGATACAAGGACTCACAGAAAGTAGCATTTTACAGGTCATTTTAAGTCCTTTGGCTTATACTCTGAATGAAATTGGGAGCCTTTGTAGGGTGTTTTTTTTTTTTTTTTTGGTGTTGTTGTTAAATTTAAATTTATTTATTTTAATTAGAGGCTAATTACTTTACAATATTGTATTGGTTTTGCCATACATCCACATGAATAGACCACGGGTGTACACGTGTTCCCAATCCTGAACCCCCCTCCCACCTCTCTCCCCATACCATCCCTCTGGGTCATCCCAGTGCACCAGCCCCAAGCATCCTGTATCCTGCATCAAACCTGGACTGGTGATTCATTTCTTATATGATATTATACATGTTTCAATGCCAGTCTCCCAAATCATCCCCTCCCTCCCTCTCCCACAGAGTCTAAAAGACTTCTATATATCTGTGTCTCTTTTGCTGTCTCGCATATAGTGTTATTGTTACCATCTTCCTAAATTCCATATATATGCATTAGTATACTGTATTGGTGTTTTTCTTTCTGGCTTACTTCACTCTGTATAATCGGCTCCAGTTTCATCCACCTCATTAGAACTGATTTAAATGTATTCTTTTTAATGGCTGAGTAATACTTCATTGTATATATGTACCACAACTTTCTTATCCATTCATCTGCTGATGGACATCTAGGTTGCTTCCATGTCCTGGCTATTGTAAACAGTGCTGTGATGAACATTGGGGTACACGTGTCTCATTCAATTCTGGTTTCCTCAGTGTGTATGCCCAGCAGTGGGATTGCTGGGTCGTATGGGAGTTCTATTTCCAGTTTTTTAAGGAGTCTCCACACTGTTTTCCATAGTGGCTGTACTAGTTTGCATTCCCACCAACAGTGTAAGAGGGTTCTTTGTAGGGTTTTAATGGTTTTAACAGAGGAGGGATGAGACTTGACTTACATCTCAAAAGGATCAAGTTGACTGCTCTACTGGGGAAGAGGTGGAAGCAGAGAGGCTAGTTGGTATATATCACTGTAATAACCAAGGTGGGAGATGATAGTGGCTTGAACAAGAGGGTTAGCAGTAGCAGTGGTGAGAGGGGGTCAGATTCTCTTTATATTTGAAGTTAGATTGTCTATATTTAAATTCTCTATTTGAATAGGGTTTCCTGATGGTTGGATATGGTATCTACAAGAAAGAAAGGAATAAAAATTGATTCCATCTTTTCTGGTTTGACCAAGTTTGAGTTGCCAATGGCTGAAGTGTGGCAAGCTTCAAGGTAGAGAAGTTTATGGGTTCAAGGGATAAGGATAACATTTTGGAAAGGAAATGTAATTGGAGATGTAAAATAATCCTGGAGTTCAGAGGAGATGTCTACTAGAGATGTAAATTAGAGATTTTCCAGTATTTGGGTGTTATTCATAGTCTAACACTAAAGGGATCTTCAAGAAGTCAACGTATATAGAGAAGAGAAGAGGAGCAAGGACTGAACTCTGGAGCACTGAGACATTAAGAGGGTGAGGAGAAGAGCATGTGATACCCTGGAAGGCAGAGAAGAGTCTCAGAGGGAAGAGATTAGCTGAATCCAGTGCTGCTGAAAGGCCAAGTAAAATGAAAACTGACCATGAATTTGGTGACTGGGCATCGTTAGCTACCTTGACGGGAACAAATAAGAAAGCCTAAGATGGATTCGAATGTGCTAAAGCAAGAATTGGGCTTCCCTGGTGGCTCAGCAGTAAAGAATCTGCCTGCCAATGCAGAAGATGAGAGTTTGATCCCTGGGTTGGGAAGATCCCCTGGAGGAGGGCATGGCAACTCACTCCAGTATACTTTCTGGAAAATCACATGGACAGAGGAGCCGGGGGACTACAGTCCATAGGGTCACAAAAAAATTGGGCCCGACTGAACAACAGCAAACAAGAATCGGAGGAATTGGAAAAGTGAGTATAGACAATTCTTCAGTAATTTTTGGAGGAAGCAGGAGCAGGGGAGCAGAGGAAATGGGAGTTGCGGTGGGGTTAAAAAGTTTCTTTTTATTTTAAAGATGGCTAGCAGTAGCAGCGTGTTTGCAAGCCCCTGAGAATGATTCAATAGAGAAAGAAAAATCAGTGATATTGGAGAGATAGGGTATACCAAATCTAGTGCACAAAGGAAGGAATATTGCTTTAGACAGGAACATGGATATAGGGCAAGGGTATGGATAAAGGGTCTGGAAGGTGGATAACTGAGATGGTGGGGGTCTGCTGAGGTTCTCTTCTGATTGCTTTCATTTTCTCCAAATAGAAAGCAAGGTCATCAACTGAGAGTGAGGATAGAGGAGAAGGTGGTAGATGTTGGAGGAAAGAGAATGTATAAATAGTTTGAGAGGGAGAGTGAACAGTCTGAGGAAGTACAGTAAGGTTGTCTGGCTGCTTTAAAGGGCACATTTAGTTTCTGGTCACATATTTAAAGTGAGATCAGTCAGTAGATTGTTATGATCATTGACACAGTGGAGGCATGGAGCAAGTGAAGAGAAGGATTTAACAGGAGTTGCAGATTATCCAGTGGGTGTAATAAAATAATAGTAGCAAGGGAGTCATGAATGTATACAAGAAAGGAATTATAATGAATGGCGGTAGCGTTTAAAGCTGGGGAGTACAGAAGAGAGAAAATTGAGATGACTAGGGAGAGTGGAAAGTTGGTAGGATCAATGGATTGGAAATCTCAGTGGGATCAAAGGCTAGTGGATGTTTTCTGGGAGAAAAGAGGTGGTAATCAGAGAGGGTTGTATGGCTGTAAGAAGTTATTCTTTCCACAAGTCAAGTCAAAGGATAAATTCATTTATATTTTACTGTATTCTATTATCGATATCTTTGAGCTGAGTCTTCTTTATGTATTGGTATAAGGAGGCAGTGTGTTGATGTGCAGTGAAGTAAACTCTAGGGGGTTGGAAATTTATTCTTGTTAAACTTGCCAGTAACTAAGCCTGAGACCTGGGCATCTCTTTGTGGCCAACAGTTTCCTTTCTTGTTAAAAAAAAAAAAAAATGGGGGAGGGGGTAGAAGTCACTGTCTTTTTTAAAAGAAACTTTTTATTTTATATTGGAATATAGCTGGAATATAGTTAATTGTCATAACAATTAACAACGTTGTGACAGTTTCAGGTGGATAATAAAGGCACTCAGCCATAGACATACATGTATCTGTTCTCCCTGAAACTCCCCTCCCATCCAGGCTGCCACATAACATTGAGCAGAGTTCCCTGTGCTATACAGTAGGTCCTTGTTGGTCATCCATTTTAAATATAGCAGTGTGTACATGACCATTCCAAACTCCATAACTATCCCTTGACCCCATCCTTCCTCCCTGATAACCATAAGTTTGTTTGCTAACTCTGTGACTCTGTTTCTGTTTTATAAATAAGTTCATTTGTATTTTTTTGAAGATTCTGCATATAAGGGATATCCTATGGTGTTTCTCCTTTTCTGTCTGAGAAGTTACTGTCTTAGAACAGCCATGCAGTAGGTTGGCTTTGACAGCTTTCAGAAAAGCCCCAACTTCCATGAAGGAATCTATCTCAGTAAACTCTTTTTGTTGATTTTGCCTCCCCACACTCCACTTTCCATCTCAGATGGTGGCCAATGGCCTCTCTCTGCCTTTTGTACTCGTCAGCTTTCTGTTATTTCCTATCAGTAGCTAAAAATTTATAGTAAAACTTCTTGTCCTTGCTCTGATGCCAGCCCTGACCACCCCATTTCCAAAAAGAACTCTACTAACTTCTGGCTCTTCTGGCTCTCTGAATTCTCCAACTTGTGCTATGACTTAGCATTTCCCAAGGTGCCAGCCTCAGCTCTGTCCTTTCACTTTACCTTCACTGAGCAAGCTTATTCAGTTTCATGGTTTCACTATCTTCTATATGTCTCTATTTCTAGGTCCACTTTTTCTGAGCCTAGGCTCATATTTCAACTTTCTACTAGAATTCTTACCTGAATGTCCTCCAGGCATGTCACACATAAAACTAAATTCATCATTCTGTCCTTAAAATGTGCCTTTTGCTTATTATGCTTTTTAAGCTTCCAATATCTGTATCTAACCAAGTGCCCAGAAACCTGGAGTTATACTTAAACTCTGCCCTTCCCCCTTTCCTTATATTCAGTTAACAAATTCTATCTGCTGCTGCTGCTGCTAAGTCACTTCAGTCGTGTTTGACTCTGTGCAACCCCATAGACAGCAGCCCACCAGGCTCCCCCGTCCCTGGGATTCTCCAGGCAAGAACACTGGAGTGAGTTGCCATTTCCTTCTCTAATGCATGAAAGTGAAAAGTGAAAGTGAAGTCACTCAGTCGTGTCTGACCCTCAGCAACCCCATGGACTGCAGCCTTCCAGGCTCCTCCGTCCATGGGATTTTCCAGGCAAGAGTACTGGAGTGGGGTGCCATTGCCTTCTCTGCAAGTTCTATCTATTTTACCCCAAATACGTGTTTCCATCCCTATTATCACCTGCCTTAGTTCTCCCTGTCATATCTTTCACCCGGTCTCAAATCTTTTTAATCTAGTATGCACACCTTAACAACACTGAATTCTGTAAAACTGCAAATCTTCCTCTCACGTCCCTGATCAAATGCCTGAAATAAACCTGCATTTTCTGTAGGATAGTGTCCAAATTCCTTAGCATGCCACAGTCTGAGGCCAGCTTACACTGTTCTATTTTAGCACACATTTCGCCCTCTAATTGCCAAAGTAATGCAGGCTTAATGCAGAAAATCTGGAAGGCAGAGAGACAAAGAGAGATTAAAACAAAATTACTCATAATTCCACCACCCAGAGGTGATTAGTGCTAACATTTTGGCTAACACTATCCTTTCCGTCTCTTTTATATCCATAGACACATGCAAATGCTATTTATTTTGTACTGAGCATTTCTGTCACTGGTCTATAGATTTTAATAACTGAAATTTAATGTATGCATAGTCTTCAATATATTTAAACACCTTAATCTACTTACATTGTTGAATTTTTTTGTCCAATTTTTCTTTTTTAATTTCATATCTCACTTGTCCTCCACAAACCTGTTAATAGTCTCATCAAGCAGCTCATTGTTTTAATAACATTCTTGTCCCCATGTTCTTCTGGTCCTCAGTGCCTTTTTATACTATGGCCTGAACGGCTTCCTCTTCTCATGTCTCCTTCTTCACTCCCTGAAAAGCTCGTATTTATCTTTCGAGGCTGAGTTTAAAAGCTCCGTCCTCTGTGAAGCTCCCTGATTGCCCCAGGCTGGGTTGATCCTCCTCTGGGCTCCTGTAATACTGTGTACTCACCTCTGCTCCAGTGTTTAGCACGCTATTTTGGGCTGTTTACTTTTCATAAGACTGTCTCACCACAGAGCTTGGGGAAGGCAGGGACTTATCTTTATTTATTTTTATCTCAGACAACATGAAAGTGTACTAGAGTACATTCTGGGTGCTCAATAAAGTTTATTGTAGTAATGAATGAATGATTATAGTTTCTGTTGAAGAAACTGGAGAGTTAATTCTTTTCACATAGAAAAAGAAAGAGTACATGAT
The DNA here is from genome assembly GCF_032452875.1 of Bos javanicus. Taxonomy (NCBI): domain Eukaryota; kingdom Metazoa; phylum Chordata; class Mammalia; order Artiodactyla; family Bovidae; genus Bos; species Bos javanicus. The sequence goes on along the minus strand of NC_083877.1, from coordinate 69,697,855 downwards.
GGTAGTGATTGGAGGGAAAGAAAAAACTCACCAGCTATGAGTGAATCAAACAGATGTGCCTACTCAGAGAGTGAGTACACCAAACGGTATTTTGTATCACTAAACCTTGTGTCCTTATTGCCTTTATAACATTCTCTGTAATTGAATGGGTAGAAGGCAATCTTTAAAATACAAAATAGTATAAAGTTATTACAACTATAAGAAATAAAATGTGGTCCACCCCCCTTGTGAAGTGATTACTGTTAGTCTTCGGGTTTGAGGTTTTAATGACTGTTCTCTTCTACTTGTTAGACTTTTAAACTTGCATAAGTAATTTCTCAGATCAACAGCTTGCTCTTGTAAAATGGAAATAATAATAATTGCTTCATAGGTCATTGGGAAGGTTATGTAAGATAACATATATAAAAGCCTGGCACAATGCCTAGTTCAGCATAAGGAAGCTGTTATGATCATGGATGAAACCAGTAGAATCAACTTGATGATTTCAAAAAGGCTTGCTCACTTTTTTCTTGTAAATAAATGGTTCACCACTCACATTTTCCTCCTATCCAATGTTGTAGTTTGAATTGTTAATGAAAATTGTGTTACAGCAATGTTAAAGATAATTTACAAATTATCCAGGTTTGCAACGTGTTTTATTTTTGGAGATTGCCTTCTGCTTATTTACCTGGATCACCCCTGGGAATAGTTTAAAGTGGGTTGGAACCTTTTGTGATGAGGTTATTCCCAAGGGGCCAATCCAAAATAGACGAGAAAAATCTAGGGCTTACAGGTGACAGGATGGGTCTACATGTCTGGAGATGCAGATACTCAAACATCAAAGTAGAGAGGAGTGTAGGAATTGGGGATGGGAAGTGGAAGAGTGGTGGGGGACAGTGGGGGAGAGGAAGGATGAAATCTCAGCTAAAGATGAGTAGCATGGGATAAGGTGGGATTATATAGGATTGGGCTGGCAGATAGGTGGAGAAGAATGAAAATGTGTAGTGTTAGTCACTCAGTTGTGTCCGACTCTTTGGACCCCATCAGGCTTCTCGGTCCATGGGATTCTCCAGGCAAGAATACTGGAGTTGGTTGCCATTCTCTTCTCCAGGGGATCTTCCCCACCCAGAGATCAAACCCCAGTGTCCTGCATTGTAGGAAGATGCTTTCCCATCTGTGCCACCAAGAAGGCCTGGAGAAAAGAAGCCTAAGGATTACTGGGGACTAGTCTGTTGGAAATTTCACTGTTGCTTTTACATGTGGAGTCTTAAAGGGACATTGCTTTTTGGTCTATTTATATAGTGGTGAACATTACAGATAGAGTCTTTCAAGTTCTACTTTTAAAAAGACACCATTATGTTGTAAACACAGTTACATAGTCTTTGAAGATACAATTCTTAAAGTTACTACTTAAAGACACAGAAGAATATAGAGAAAAAGGAAAATAATCCTGTTACCCTAACATGACTACTATTACTTTGGTTAATTTTCTTCCAATCTTCAAAATGCATATAGGGCTTCACTTCTTGATTTATTGACAAATTTAAACTATAGTATAGTCATAATTCTGATATATACAGTTTTGTGCCCTGCTTCTTTCCTACTTGACATTTTAGGATTTTCATTTCATTGCATGTGCCTGCTTGGAGAGGCTGGAATTAGATTCCCTTTCAGAGATCTTGGCTTAAAAAATTTGGGCAAGCTGATTCTCAGTTCTTTGAGACTAGATGAAATGGAGAAACTTGGAGTGTTAGAGAGGGCTTGTGTGGTTTCTCATCACAGGATTCCACTTGAACTGGCTTAGGCAAAAATGGAAGTGATTGAAATGATACTAGGAGTCTTCCATGGATTTTAAGGGCTGGGGTAAGGTGGCTTAAGGGCTTCCCTGGTGACTCAGTGGTACAGAATCTGCCTGCAGTGCAGGAGACCTGGATTTGATCCCTGGGTTGGGAAGATCTCCTGGAGGAGGGCATGGCAACCCACTCCAGTACTCTTGTCTGGAGAATTCCATGGATGGAGGAGCCTGGCAGCAGTCCACAGGGTTGCACAGAGTCAGACACGACTGAAAGCAGCAGCAGCAAGGTGGGATAAACGTCAGGTCCCCGACTGTTGCTGTAGTGAAAATAGGAAGCCCTCTCTCTCTGCCTTTCATTTTTTTCTTTCTTTCTTTCTTTTTTTTCCTGGCACGTGTTCCCCATTCTTGTCTCTTGCTGCAGGCTGGCTTTCTCTATTCCTTGTACAAATGGTTGAAAATAGCCTCTGTAAGCAGTTCCAGTGTTTATATGTCCTCTAGTCAAGAGAGAAGACAGACTGAGCAAGAATCTCTAACTTCTAAAACCAGATTCCCAGGGACAGGGACTCTTTGGCCAAATTTGTGTCAGGTGTACACTCTTGATTGTCTTGACTGTGGGCGTCCGGGACGGGGTCAATCTCTGCCATCCTGGCTGCCAGAGGCTTTCTCCTGTAATCCTACTGACTGTAGGGCAAGAAGTAGTTTCCAGAGAAAAGAAGGGTTTGTCTGGACAGTCAACTTAATAGCGTTTTGGTTCACAGAGCTTTGCACAAAGAATTTTTTCATATTAAATCATAGGCTTCAATCAAGATCCAATCTTTTCTATTTTCTAGTTTTGATAGTCCTTAGAATGTGCCTACATAATACATAGTGAGGTTATAGATAGTGTATTCCTACAAACTGAGAAAATCCAAGTGTTTGTTTAGAGTGTAAGTCACTAGGGAGTTCTGTTTAAAAGTATTCAACTAGCACTGCTGCTGCTGCTGCTGCTGCTAAGTCACTTCAGTCATGTCCAACTCTGTGCGACCCCATAGACGGCAGCCCACCAGGCTCCACCATCCCTGGGATTCTCCAGGCAAGAACACTGGAGTGGGTTGCCATTTCCTTCTCCAATGCATGAAAGTGAAAAGTGAAAGTGAAGTCGCTCAGTCGTGTCCGACTCTTCAAGACCTCATGGACTGCAGCCTACCAGGCTCCTCCGTCCATGGGATTTTCCAGGCAAGAGTACTGGAGTGGGACTGCTTATTAAGTTTTATTGAAGTGCTGCTGGTTATATCACATTTGGAAGACATTTTTCTTTTTCTCAGTCAGATAGGGCAAAACATCAGTTCCTTCAGACTCAAGGTATAGTAACTGAAGATGACATTTAACATTGTATATTTTAAACAGGGAATGAAAATTACACTATTCTGCAGTCTGGGAATTTCTATATTTAGTTCTGCGTTAATGCCAAGATGGCACTAGTGGAGGTCAATAATGGTTTTATGGTCCTGAAAACTGGACGTACAAGAATTCTTTATCTCTTGTGAAGCTTAGATCTTAGATTCTAAGGGTGTTAGAGTTTGCACGTTTTTGCTGCTGATGCCTTGCTCCATGTCATGCGTACGTATCTTGCATTTTTGATTCATACCCACATTTAATATAGGCATCCTAGAGGAAAGATCCAGGTCAAGTGAGCTGGGAACCATTTGGAGCACCATCTTTCCTGGAGCTATGGTGGCAGATGAAGAAATGAATTATTATTTCCCAGGGACAGGCTAGAACAAATACATTTAATATTTAGAAGCTATGAAATTTTAATTTCTCTGTAATTAAAAAAAATAGGGAGGGCCTCAAATGTAGCCTCTTGCTTTCTCCTTTCTTGTCCACATCACAGACCAGTCATTGTGATCTTTTAGAAACTTTAATTGGATCATGCCATTCCTCCAGTTAAAGTCTTCAGTGGCTTCTCATATTTCTTTGGAAAACTATAAAAGCCTAAACCGGGCCTACAGGGTCCTTATGTGGTTTGGTTCTTCCGATGGCACCACTCTTCCATGTACTCTTGATGCTTTGGTCATACTGGCACGTTCTCCAGGTCCTTTCTTCCTCCAGGCTGATGTACAAGCACATCCCTCTTCCTAGTGCGGTTACCTGGCTGGCTCCTCATCATCATTCAGGTCTTGTAATAAGTGCTACTGCCTCAGGGAGGCCTTTGCAGCTTTGCACCTTTCTCATCTCATGTAATTTTCCTTTACAGCACTTACTGCAAACTGTGGTTACAATTTATGTTGATTCTTGTGACTGTTCAGTTTCTTTCCTGCCTGCTAACTCTCTTAGCTCCACAAAGGAAGGGCTGAATCGGTTTAGGTCAGCACTAGGTACTCATCATAGAGGACCTGGATATTCCATAAATAGTTGCTGAGTGATTAATTCTTGTTAAAAAGTTGGAGCGTATTTCACTTCAGTTAAGTTCAGTTGCTCATTTGTGTCTGACTCTGCGATCACATGGACTGCAGCACGCCAGGCTTCCCTGTCTATCACCAACTCACAGAGCCTACTCCAACTCATGTCCACTGCATTGGTGATGCCATCCAACCATCTCATCCTCTGTCGTCCCCTTCTCCTCCCACCTTCAATCTTTCCCAGCATCAGGGTCTGTTCCAATGAGTCGGTTCTTCACATCAGGTGGCCAAAGTATTAGAGTTTCAGCTTCAGCATCAGTCCTTCCAATGAATATTTAGGACTGATTTCCTTTAGGATGGACTAGTTGGATCTCCTTGCAGTTCAAGGGACTCTCAAGAGTCTTTTCCAACACCACAGTTCAAAAGCATCAATTCTTCAGCATTCAGCCTTCTTATGGTCCAACTCTCACATCCATACATGACTATTGGAAAAACCATAGCCTTGACTAGATAGACCTTTGTTGGCAAAGTAACATCTCTGCTTTTTAATATGCTGTCTAGTTTGGTTATAGCTTGTCTTCCAAGGAGCAAGCATCTTTTAATTTCATGGGTGCAATCACCATCGGCAGTGATTTTGGAGCCCAAGAAAATAAAGTCTCTCACTGTTTCCATTGTTTCCCCATCTATTTGCCATGAAGTGATGGGACCAGATGCCATGATCTTAATTTTCTGAATGCTGAGATTTAAGCCAACTTTTTCACTCTCCTCTTTCACTTTCATCAAGAGACTCTTTAGTTCTTCTTCGGTTTCTGCCATAAGGGTGGTGTCATCTGCATATCTGAGGTTATTGATATTTATCCTGGGAATCTTGATTCCAGTTTGTGAGTCATCCAGTCTGGCATTTTGCATGATGTACTCTGCATGTAAGTTAAATAAGTTGCAGGGTGAAAATATACAGCCTTGATGTATTCCTTCCCCTATTTGGAACCAGTCTGTTGTTCCATGTCTGGTTCTAACTGTTGCTTCTTGACCTGCATACAGATTTCTCAGGAGACCGGTCAGGTGATCTGGTATTCCCATCTCTTTAAAAATTTTCCACAGTTTGTTGTGATCCACATAAAGGCTTAGGCATAATCCATAAAGCAAAAGGAGCAGACCTAAAAACACTTATTTGGAACAATTTTAGACTTACAGAAAAGTTGCGAAGGTAATTCACCATATTCCTGTGTGCCCCTCGCCCAGTTTCCCCTGTTATTGTCATTTTATCTTACTCATGTATTGGTCAGAACTCAGAAACCACTACTGGTACATTACCATTAATTAAACTCTAGGTCTTATTTGGATCTCACCAGTTTTCCAATTAAGGACTCTCCTCCTGTTTCAGGATTCAAACCAAAGTACTGCATTGCACTTAGTTGTCATGTCTCTTAAGTAGGCTTTTAATGCAATGAACTTGAAAAGATAATTTCAATTTTATAGAAATTTCCTGACCATTCTTTTAGGGCTTGGATCAGATCACATCTGAAATTTTAATTACTAGTTTTTAAGGTGACATTGGATTAAATTCATGTTAGAAATGACCTGTGAAATCACATGGTAATTACGTACTATTTTAGAGGACTGTTCTATAGTGTAGAATAGTAGGTTTTAGTGTTTCTGCTTTTTAACATTTTGGGGGAAACTAGGTATTTTTGAAAATCTAAATGAAACTATAAATTACCCTGCCCCATGTATATATACACCAAATGTTTTCATGCGGTTCACTTTATTATACTGGAAATTTATTACTTCATAGGAACAGGCTATAAAAGTGATAAGTCCAATGAGTCATATCTATTTTTCTATTTTATTGGAATGTGCACAAAATTTAATGGTAATATCTAGAAAAACTGAAATAATTAAAATTTGTTAACTAACATGAAAATAAATTTCAGTTTTATTCCATTTTCAAAAGTGAATTTTAGTGAGAAAGTTCTCATAGTTTGGATTGAATAAGAAGCTGAAATTCTGGAATGTCCTTAGGCATGAGAATATGCAGCTCATCTTTGACATTCAGTTTACTGCAACTGATTAAAATATTGTTGTTGATATTCAATCACTCAGTCGTGTCCAACTCTTTGTGACCAGATGGACTGCAGCATGCCAGGCTTCCTTGTCCCTTACCAACTCCTGGATCCTGCACAAACTCATGTCCATTGAGTTGGTGATGCCATCCAACCATCTCACCCTCTGTCTCCCCCTTCTCCCGCCTTCAATCTTTCCCAGGATCAGGGCATTTTCAAACAAGTCAGGTCTTCACATCAGGTGGCCAAAGTATTGGAGCTTCAACTTTAGCATCAATCTTTTCAATGAATATTCAGGATTGATTTCCTTTAGGATCAACGGGTTTGATCTTGCAGTCCAAGGGACTCACAAGAGTCTTCTCCAGCACCACACTTTGAAAGCATCAATTCTTTGGTGCTCCACCTTCATGATGGTCCAGGTTTTTCAGTAGTCATTTATAGATGTGAGAGTTGGATCATAGACAAAGCTGATGGCCAAAGCATTGATGCATTCAAGCTGTGGTGCTGGAGAAGACTCTTGAGAGTCCTTGGACTACAAGGCGATCAAACTCGTCAATCCTAAAGGAAATCAATCCTGAATATTCATTGGAAGGACTGATGCTGAAGCTGAAACTCCAATACTTTGGCCACCTGATATGAAGAGCTGACTTGTTTGAAAAGACCCTGATGCTGGGAAAGATTGAAGGCAGGAGGAGAAGGAGGGGACAGAAGATGAGATGGTTGGATGGCATCACTGACTTGATGGACATGAGTTTGAGCAAGCTCTGGGAGTTAGTGATGGACAGGGAAGCCTGGCATGCTGTATTCCATGGGGTCACAAAGAGTGAGCCATTACTAAGTGACTGAATAACAACAATTGGAAAAACCATAGCTTTGACTATATGGACTTTTGCCAGCAAAGTGATGTCTCTGGTTTTTAATATGCTGTCTAGGTTTGTCATAGCTTTTCTTCCAAGGAGGAAGCATCTTTTAATTTCATGGCTGCAGTCACCATCTGCAGTGAATTTGGAGCCCAAGAAAATAAAATCTGTCACTGTTATTTTTCCCCCATCTATTTACTATGACGGAGAAGGCAATGGCACCCCACTCCAGTACTCTTGCCTGGAAAATCCCATGGACAGAGGAGCCTGGTAGGCTGCAGTCCGTGGTGTCACTGAGTCGGACATGACTGAGCGACTTCACTTTCACTTTTCACTTTCATGCACTGGAGAAGGAAATGGCCACCCACTCCAGTGTTCTTGCCTGGAGAATCCCAGGGATGGGGGAGCCTGGTGGGCTGCCGTCTATGGGGTCTTGCAGAGTCGGACACGACTGAAGTGACTTAGCAGCAGCAGCATTTACAATGAAGTGATGGGACCAGATGCCATGATCTTAGTTTTCTGAATGTTGAGTTTTAAGCCAGCTTTTTTACTCTCTTTCACCTTCATCAAGAAGCACTTTAGTTCTTCTTCTCTGTCTGCCATTAGAGTGGTGTCATCTGCATATCTGAGGTTATTCCCAGGAATCTTGATTCCAGTTTGTGAGTTATCCAGCCTGGCATTTCACATGATATATTCTGCATATAAGTTAAATAAGCAGGGTGACAATATACATCCTTGTCATACTCCTTTCACAATTTGGAACCAGTCCACTGTTCCATGTCCGGTCCTAACTGTTGCTTCTTGACCTGGATATAGGTGCCTTAGGAGTTAGGAAGGTGGTCTGGTATTCCCATCTCTAAGAATTTTCCACAGTTTGTTGTGGAAAAACACAGTCAAAGGCTTCAGCATAGTCAATGAAGCAGATGTAGATGATTTTGGGAATTCCGTTGCTTTTTCTATGATCCAACAAATGTTGGCAGGTTGATCTCTGGTTCTTCTGCCTTTTCTAAATCCAACTTGTACATCTGGAATTTCTCAGTTCACATACTGTTGAAGCCTATTTTAAAGGGTTTTGAGCATTACCTTGCTAGTATGTGAAGTGAGTACAGTTGTGTGGTAGTTTGAACATTCTTTGGCATTGCCTTTCTTTGGGATTGGAATGAAAACTGACCTTTTCAAGTCCTGTGGCCACTGCTGAGTTTTCCAAATGTGCTGGCATATTAACTGCAGCACTTTCACAGCATCATCTTATTTAGGATTTCAAATAGCTCAGGTGGAATACCATCACCTCCACTAGCTTTGTTCATAGTGATGCTTCCTAAGGCTCACTTGATTTCACACTCCAGAATGTCTGTCTCTAGGTGAGTGATCACACCACTGTGGTTATCTGAGTCATTAAGAACTTTTTTGTACAGTTCTGAGTATTTTTGCCACCTCTTCTTAATATCTTCTGTTTCTGTTAAGTCCATACTGTTTCTGTCCTTTATTGTGCCCATCTTCACATGAAATATTCCCCTGGTATTTCTAATTTTCTTGATTAAAATATTAATATTTTCTAAAAACTGTGACTTGCAAGGATATGAGGTGGCAAATGAAATTAGAGATCCCACAGATTATATGGCTGGCTGAATAGATTTGTATTAAGAAACACCAGACTTCTTGAAGACTCTGAAAGGGGAACTAATGTCACATCATTCCATTTGGACTCAAGTCACTGAGGTCTTCTTTGAGGCAAGATCTGCATCATCCATGCTGTCTTCATCAGCAAAGAAAGAATGATGAATCCTTTGGAGAAGGAAATGGCAACCCACTCCAGTATTCTTTCCTGGAGAATCCCAGGGATGGGGGAGCTTGGTGGGCTGCCGTCAATGGGGTCGCACAGAGTCGGACACGATTGAAGCGACTTAGCAGCAGCAGCAGCAGCAAGCAGAACTAGCCTTCAAATATATCTTACAGTGTATCCAGATACTTCCAGGTTTTTGTCTGCACATCACATTTTAAGACATGTCACTCTGGATCCTTATTTTCCTGAGGAGCTCTGTTTCCTAAAGAACTTGTTTTCAGCTGCATTATAATAATTACTTTAAGGTTTCCAATGAAAAATTGTATCATGTTCATATCCATAAAGTAAACAAAGTAAAGAATGAAAATGTCTCCTACTGAGCGACTAAGGATGTGCTTCACTATTTTCTCAAAGGTGGAAAGGTAATAAAAATGTCCTATAAAAAAATAAAGATTTCAAGTCAGAATTTCTGAAAAGACATTAACTTCCAAGTAGTCAGACAGAACTCCATGTTCTCTTCACTGGCTCTGATGGAATTGACTTTCAAGGCAATAGAAAATGTTTCTTCTTGGATCATTGGCAATATTTCAGGTGTACCACATGCAGTAAGTTACACAAACATGCAAAGCTACTCTCATCACCAAGCAGCACAACCTGCTTTCCTCCCGTGTGCGATTGGTTCCACATTGAAAACTCTCACATTTCCTAAAAAGCTCACAGAACAGTGTTCTCCTTAGATGACATTCATACACACGTAATAGAAAATCAGGAGTTGGGAATATTATGAGATATGCAGTTATTCGCCAAAGGGAAATAGCATAGCTGCTAGTATCTCTAATGTTTACATCAAAATTATGGCAAAAGAGCAAGTTTTGAGGGAGGACTTTATTCGATAAAGGCACGCTTCCATTTTTATTCCCTGTTGCACACCACAGGCTAGTTTATTCTCTTCCAAGTCACACTAGTTCCCAAGGTCTTCCTAAGATTAATTTAGCAGCAAGGAAAGAAAACTCAGTTTATATTGGCTTAAGCAGTGAGGAAATTTACTCTTTCCAAACAGGAAGTTGAGAGGTGGGGTGCCTGAATTAACAGCTTATGCTAGAATGAGGTATGCAGATTATAATCTTTTTTGGTTTTCTTCTCTGTGTGCTGTACTTTATAGGATATTTTCTTTGCTTTATTTTCAAATTATTCTATTAAGTTTTTCACTTAAAGTTAAGTTATAGTGATTCTTTTATTTTCCTAGTACTTTAAAAAAATGTATACCATCTTATTTTTCCAATGACTCTAATCTTCAGAAATAGGCTCATTAGAAGCTGCATCACCTCTGTTTTCAAATTGTGTGGACAAAAAGCAAAATCTAGCACTTGTCTAGAGATGTTTATTGTTGTAGTGAGAGATATGCTGGGTCATGCTGTGGATGTAGTAAAAGACATTGAATTGAAGACTTTAAAATGGTTAAAATGGCAAATTTTATGTTATCTGAATTTCACTACAAAAATGTTTAATATTCTAAAAAATATTATCTTATTCTTGTTTTATGGATATAATAGCTTCTCTTATTATTCCCTGAGGATATTACTAACACTTTTGGGGGAAAGTTTTCTTCTCTTGAATGGGCCATTTCCTCTAAGTTGCTTTTTAAAAATTTCTTATTATTGTTAGCCAATATTCTTGGATGTTTTGTGATTTTTGTGTCTGCATATATTTAAGAATAGAGGGCTCCAAAACTATTTGGGAGCTGTGAGAATGATTGAGGAGGTCAGGAACTATGAAGGGTCTTACCCCACTTACAAGCTAACAAGTTAGTCTGCTGTGTTTTGAAGGATGCTTCCAAAAATAGGAGATTCCTGGGTCAGATACAAAGGACATTACTACTCACAGTTGAGCAAGCAGCATGAGCTTCATGCACATGGTGGTTCCCCTCACTCTGAAAGTTCACAGGGACAATACAGAGCAAGCAAAGTGGGCCCTCATTATAGCAGGTTTATGTTATACCTGAGACCTCCTGAGTTATCATTTATAATGGTCTACATAGGCTTCCCTGTTGGCTCATATGGTAAAGAATCCACCTGCAATGCAGGACCCTGAGTTCAATTCCTGAGTCAGGAAGATCTCCTGGAAAAGGGAATGAACACGCACTCCAGTATTCTTGCCTGGGGAATCCCATGGACAGAGGAGCCTGGTGAGCTACGTTCCATGGAGTTGTAAAGAGTCAGACAGGACTAAGTGACTAATACTTTCACTTTCATAGTGGTCTACAAGCAAAGCTACCCAATCTTTGCTCCAGAGGGAGACATTAGCAAACAAACCTGCCTGCTATTCTAGAGGGAGACAAACTTCACTATACAGGGTCTTGAAAAGCTAGTCTAAGACAAAAAAATTGTCAAACCCTGCACAAGATGTTCAGAAATGGAAGAAAGACCTGTGGAGAATTATCAACAAGGGCTTGTCTATTGTGACTTTACTGTCAAATAGCTGGGCTGTTTCCTTGAGAACCTTCAATTTCATTTTTGTGAGAGCTGTTCCCGGATCACAGAAGTCTTTTCTAATCTCCTGACTGGCTGCTAGCTTTCTGTGAACCAAGTAGGAAGGTGGCCTGGGCATTTCAGTGAGCAGTATGCATAGTTTCAGCTAATTCGTCTGTGACATTGGTAGGGTACTCCAGTCTTCAACCATACTTGATGTCACTGTAGACTTCTGTTTGGCCACAGAGTAAAGCTCTGGCCTTTGCCAAAGTGAAAGGAGGCATATGCTATACAAATAAGGGTGGAGATTGTGAGAGTTGTTCAGTAGTGTCTGACTCTTTGCAACCCCATGGAATGTAGCCCACCAGGCTCTCTGTCCATGGGATTCTCCAGGCAAGAATACTGGAGTATTCTCTTCTCCAGGAAGTCTTCCCAACCCACAGATTGAACCCAGGTCTCCAGCATTGCAGGCAGATTCTTTATCATCTTAGTCACCAGGGAAGCCTGAGGCTTGGGATTAGGACTTCTCAAACCAAATTAAGAGGGATGACAATGAGACTACAATCAGTAGCTTTGGTTAAGTCTATTTGAAGATGGGGGTTAGGACTTCTCAAATAGACTTAACCAAGGATACTGACTGAGTCCTCATTGTCATCCCTCTTAATTTGGTAACTGGTAAGTTTTTAAAATTCTGTTTTAGAAATTGAACTGTTATCTAATTTTTCTACCCGCAACTTAGGTTTTAGTTTCCTCAAGCCTGACAAGTCATTTACCACTTTCTAGCTTCTTAAATTTTTGTTTTGTTCTGTTTTCATTCCTGATTCTTATGGATTTATGCCTTTAAATAAGACACATTACTGTCACTGTAGTGGAATTTCCTGAATGAAATGAGGAAATTAGATATGTATGTATTTCAATCTGGCATCTTTACCAGGAAGAATCATTGTACTTTCTGTTCCTATTTTTTGAAGTCTTCCAGCTTAAACTAGATCTACCAAGATAAATATCATATTCATAGTGGCAGAGTACATTGTCTTTATTTCCTCTCAGTGGGAAGCTATTTTAAGATGTCATAACACCAGGGCAAATAGTATTATGCATCATCTATTTCTTTGTCTGAATGTTAGTTTCACAGGAGTGTTTACTTTATGAAAATACCAAGCTGTGCACTTAAGGCTTACGTACTTTTTTGTATGCACGTTATATTGCTATCAAAGGTTTACATTAAAATTGTACAAAATATGACTGTATCAAAGCATTCAGTCCATTTTACTGTTTTTTTTTTTTTTGTCTACTTATTTATTTTTAGCTGTGTTGGGTCTTGGTTCTGAGCATGGGCTTTCTCTAGTTGTCGCGAGTTGGGGAGTACTCTCTCGTGGTGTGTGGGCTTCTCATTGTGGTGCCTTCCCTTATTGAGAGCACGGGCTCTAGAGCTCAAGGGCTCAGTAGTTGTGGCTCCCAGGCTCTAGAGCACAGGCTCAATAGTTGTGGCACATGGGCTTAGTGGCCCCCTGGCATATAGGATCTTCCCAGAGCAGGGACCAAACCCATGTCCCCTGCATTGTCAGGAGGATTTTTAACCACTGGAAAGAAAATGAAAGTTTCTCAGTCATGTCTGACTCTTTGTGGCCCCATGAACTATACAGTTCATGGAATTCTCCAGGTCAGAATACTGGAGTGGGTAGCCTTTCCCTTCTCCAGGGGATCTTCCCAACCCAGGGATCAAACCCAGGTCTCCCATATTTCAGGTGGATTTTTTACCAGCTGGGCCACAAGGAAACCCTAACCCTAACCAATGGACCATCAGGGAAATATAAATTTCCCTTTATAGATGGGAAATCCCATCTATAAAGTATTTTAATAAGGACATTATTGTTCTCTTTATTCATGTTAACCTCAATTAGGTTAAGTTCATATTTTCATCTATAGAACATAAACCAGCCAGTTCCTCGATTGTTCTCCTGGTACATCCTTTCAGAATAATTATGGATGATAACCAGGTGCAAGGTATAGTCTAGGCTACTGTCTTGGTTGGGCTTCCCTGGTGGCTCAGACAGTAAAGCGTCTCTCTGCAACGCAGGAGACCTGGGTTCGATCCCTGGATTGGGAAGATCCCCTGGAGGAGGAAATGGCAGCCCACTCCAGTATTCTTGCCTGGAAAATCCCATGGACGGCAGAGCCTGGTAGGCTACTGTCCATGGGGTCGCAAAGAGTAGGACATGACTGAGCGAAGGGAAGAAGACTGTCTTGGTATAGTCTAGCTACTGTTGTGAATTATAACTTAAAAATATTTTTCAAAGTAACATAAAATAAACAGTTACTTCTGTGTTTTCCCAGTTCACTCACCCCTAAATGCATCCCCCAATCTCTTAACTGTATGAAGGAAATTGTTCTTAAATACTTTGTGTGTATTAGAAACACCTGGGAGTTCTAAAAAATCCCACTGCCAAGGCTGCATTCCATCCTAATTAAAACAGAGTCTCTGGGATGGAGACCCAGGCATCAGTACTTTTTAAAGCCCCACAGGAGAGTTCAATGAACAGTCAGGGCTGTGGACATAGGTCTAGGATGATGCTTCTCAGGCTATCTGTGGTGAAGAACTAGTTTGTGTTTTTAATAGTACTGGCTCATCACAGATAAAAATTCTTGCAAAATCAATAAAAATTAACTAATGGAAAAGTAATCATATGCTGAACTATCAAAGCAATGTCAACTTACTATCAAGTTTTCTCAATGCTTATTCTTGATGTCTATATTTATCTTGCCACAGACTAGTCACAGTTCATGATCAGTGACAGTCCACAGAGCACAGTTGGGTAGCACTGACTTAAAACACTGGAATACTCTTTCTCTTTCCTAGCACAAGCCCAGTATTCATATCCTCCCCTCTCTGTGCAAAGAATCTTTTTTGAGACAGGGGAATTTCCCCCGGGGCCATTTGTGCTCCCTGTCCTTTCTCCATAGACCCATGGACACATTGCATCCACTCAGATACATTTCTGGGCTCTGAATGCATGAGGTGAATAACCCATAGGTTGTTTGAGATTTTCTAAGTATTGTTTCACTTCAGCTATATTAATTAAAAAAAAAACAACTGTTGACTATTAAAATCTTAGAATGTGATCTCATGTATTCCACTACAAAGATACATGAGATCACATTCTAAGATTTTAGTAGTCAGAGCTGTTCTTTCTTTCTTTTTTTTAATTAGCTGAAGGGAAACAATATTTTAGGAAGCAATAGTATGAACAAAGCTAGTGGAGGTGACAGAATTCTAGCTGAGCTATTTCAAATCCTAAAAGATGATGCTATTAAAGTGCTGCACCCAGTATATCACCAAATTTAGAAAACTCAGCAGTAGCCACAGGACTGGAAAAGGTCAATTTTCATTCCAATCCCAAAGAAGGTCAATGCCAAAGAATGTTTAAACTACCACACAATTGAACTCATTTCATATGCTAGTAAGGTTATGCTCAAAAGCTTTCAAGCTAGGCTTCATCAGTATATGAAATGAGAAATTCCAGATGTACAAGCTATATATCAAAGAGGCAGAGGAACCAGAAATCAAATTGCCAACAGTTGTTGGATCATGGAAAAAGCAAGGGAATTCCAGAAAAACATCTACTTCTGCTTCATTGACTATTCTAAAGCCTTTGACAGTGTGTATCACAACAAACTATGGAAAATTCTTAAAGAGGTGGGAGTACCAGACAATTTTTCTGTCCCTTGAGAAATCTGTATGTGAGTCGAGAAGCAGCAGTTGGAACTGGACATGTACGTCAAGACTATGTATTGTTGCCCTGCTTATCTCACTTTTGTGCAGAGTTCATCATGCAAAATACCAGGCTGGATGAATCACAAGCTGGAATCAAGATTGCTGGGAGAAATGTCAATAATCTTAGATATGCAGGTAATGTCACTTTAATGGCAGAAAGTGAATAGGAACTAAAGAGCCTCTTGATGAAAGTGAAAGAAGAGAATGAAAAAGCTGGCTTAAAACTTAACCTTAAATAAACTAAGGTCATGGCATCTGGTCCCATCATTTCATGGCAAAAGAAGGGAAAAAGTGACAGATTTTACTTTCTTGGGCTTCAAAATCACTGCAGACAGTGATTGCAGCCATGAAATTAAAAGACACTTGCTCCCTGGAAGGAAAGTTGTAATAAACAAGAGAATGTATTAAAAAGCAGGGATATAAGTTTGTCAACAAAGGTCCTCATAGTCAAAGCTATGGTTTTTCCAGTAGTCATGTATGAATGTGAGAGTTGGGCCATAAAGAAGACTGAGCACCTAAGAATTGATGCTTTCTAATTACGGTGTTGGAGAAGACTCTTGAGAGTCCCTTGGACTGCAAGGATATCAACCCAGGCAATCCTAAAGGAAATCAACCCTGAATATCCATTGGAAGGACTGATGCTGAAGTTGAAGCTCCAATACTTTGGCCACTTAATGTGAGGGGCTGACTGATTGGAAAAGACCCCGAAGCTGGGAAAGATTGACTGCAAAAGGAGAAGAGGGTGGCAGAGGATGAGATAGTTAGATAGCATCACCGGCTCAGTGGACATGAATTTCAGCAAATTCTGCCAGATAGTGGAGGACAAAGGAGCTGGCGTGCTACAGTTCATGGGGTTGCAAAGAGTTGTACATGACTTAGTACCTAAACAAGAACAGCAATCTGTAAGTTGTGTGTGCAAGTGAGTTTCAGGGAAAAATTCACTGAAGAGCCTCAGGAACAAAACTTCTCTTTATTCTTAGTAGTTGTGCACTTTGGCTAGAATGCAGTAAAAACTCTTCTGTTACTTGGGCTGGAATATCTAAAGAACAAGTAGAGTTTCATCCACAGAAAGCTGCTTGTTGCATTCATAGGACTGAATGAGAGTGGGCTGCCATAATCTGCTATGTTGGACACTTGTCCTAGTTGTCTGGCAGCATGGACATTTGCCCATGTAGATGGAATCCCATTAGGTTTATGAAGCATGGACTAGAGAACAAGGTTTGGGATTGGAGGGAACTTCATCTGAGGGAGAAGTTCAGAATGATTCAGATGAATCTTCTGATGAGGACCTCTTAGCCCTTTCCCTTTGGGCGATTATTCTGATGAGAATGCAATTGAATTCTGGTTGAAGCAGGTTATCTGATTCCCGTGGTTCAAGACATCTCTGATTTTTTTCCTTTCTAAATCTTGGCTCATCTGTTTCAGAAAAGATGGCACAATGATGCTGGTTAGAGAACCAAAGGCCACATCTGATATTATTAATTCCATTCTCAGTCTCTTGTGTAGTTTTTAATGAAACTGTCTTCAATGCCCTTACTACACATCTAGATCTCTGTTACATTCTGATTATATTTGGGTATGTAGAATTTTACTCCTCCAGAAAGGAAGCAGAAAGGAGATGGGGAACATGCTCTGGGACTTTGGACTTGGGGACCCTTCCCAACTCAAATTTGGTTACTTGATAAGAGATGGAAAACAGAGATTAAATGTCCAACATACTTGCATGTAGAGATCTATCTTCTTTAAAGTTTTACACTCTATGAAAAGCTCATGCATGTAAAACTGCTAGCACATATAATATCTAGCACATGAGAACTTATTAGGGAAGAAAACCAGGAATGGAAATCTCAGCCTAAGCCACAACTTAAGAAAGAGCTTGTTATTTTAAAGAAAATTATACTGAAATATGTACTGACTACGGTCTTGGTGAGACTGTAACTAGTGCAAGGCAGAACTGTGTGCAGAGTAATCTTTGAATATTGAGTATAGATGAAATGTTTAGGAGACTTAAAACACTCTGAAAGAGCTAGCCAGAGCCTTAACTTAGCATAGCACCCAAAGGATTCAGGCTGTCAATTCTGAATCATGCTGCTACTGCTCTGTGACAGCTTGATCATGGTTTTTTACTCTATGAGGCAATAGCATGTATGATTTCATAAAAACTCCCAGCCCCTCTGTGAAGTCTGTATAAGTATCAATATATTACAGGTGAGGAAATTGAGGCCCAGAGAGGCTAGCTTGCCCAAGGGCACAGCTCCCGGGTGTCAGGCTTAGGGTTTGAACTCAGAGCTGTCTGCTTCTTAAATCCATACTCCACCCCAGGGACAGTAACAAGAAGTCAAAATTGTAAAATTCAGATCCTCCAGTGGCCCAGCTCCTTTACTTCCTCCTGATATTATGGGAGAAAATGGTAAACTTCACTTCATTTTTAGCAATGCCCTTAACTCACAAAACATGGCTCTGGTAAAGGGCTTAACTTCAGGACCTAAGCGAGGCTTCTCCCTTTCCCCTAAGTCTGAATTTTACCTTGAATGGATGCTGTTCTTGAAGGCTCTTTCTGGAAAGAGAGAGATTGAATAAGATGACCTTGAGAATTAGGCTGGGGTATATGTGTGTGTGTGAAAAAGAGGGAGAAAGAGGAAAAGAGAGAGAAAGAGGGTTAGACATGTCTGCTAAGATGCAACTGGTATTTGGAATCGTACCTTTTTCTAGGGAAGGGAGAAGGGCAGTGGAGAGACAGGAGGAGATGCCCGCCCTCTGCCCCTCTTTGGCTGGATATTTCAAGCTCCTGGCTTTCTCCAGATTTTACCTGGATATTTGAGGAGCTGTCTTCCTGGTCACACTGAGGGAAACCATGTTTCCTATTTCCTGCATCCACAAGTTAAAAAGAAATAAGCCTATTAAGCGAATGGAGGATGAGGATGTTCTTTATTTTTGTGGCAAAGTACAGATATCTGTAGTTTTGAGTCATTTGTGCCTGGCATGGTACCTGAGGATAGGGTAGCATGGCATGCTGCAGTCCATGGGGTCACAAAGAGTTGGACATGACTAAACGACTGGACTGAACTGAACTGATAGTACCTGAGAATAGTATTTAGGGAATTTTAACCAGGCATCTTCCTTGGCTGTCAATACTTGCTCTAATATCTAATAAAATCTCTCTAGTTTTAAGTCATTGGAATGTTGCTACTGGTGTTGCTATTGTCCTTTGCAGAAAATGGAGTCCAATATTGCTCTAATATTGGTTCTTTGAGTCTTAACTGTCTCACTTACCTTCTATTGTTTTATTCACATTACCGAGGCTTCTACAGGATTCACTGCAGACCTCTCCCAGTGGCCTTGGAAATGCATGTGTGATTGTAGTGATGCCTCATTATAGGTGGGATTTGAACACCATTATATTCACCCCTGTTGTAACTAAACCATGCTTGTTTCCAACATTTCTGTGTGAATGTCTTTATAGACAAGTGTCCAAGTGGCTGTGCTGTGGCATTAATAAGATCAGTAGGTTTTTAAAAATGTTAAATCAATTATATTTATGCTTAATGAGTAACCATTTACACATTAAGATGATATTCCTCTGACCTGCTCCTATCTTAAATAAAAGTTGAATATAAACTCTGTGACTACTTGATGGAAACCAAAACAAAAGCTGAATTTAAGAGAAGTTACCAGGAGGTTATAACATCCTGCACAGCTATGAAATTGCTATGCAGTTTTGAGTTTGTTGCAGAAATATTATATTCTACTTCTTTTGATAATATGACAAGTGAAGAGTATAAATTCAATTTTTAACTTTTTTTATTATGTAATTCAGAGAGATGTTCCAAGTACATTAGGAAAAAACCCAAATGGGGAGAAACTGAGCTCCAAATTCCTTCTACTCCGGCCTTTTAGCCCTTTCTCTTGGGTACTCTGTTTTGGGGAGTTGCTGGTGGCTTATTTTATGAATAAGTGATTTTGTTCCCCTCATAATGCTCAGAAACTGAAATCTCTAAACTTATTGAGCAAATTTAGGGGAGGGCATCTGCCCTCACGATGATTGGCCAAGTAGAAAGAGGAGACCCTCTTTCCTTGCATCCAGGACTGAAATGTTTGGATACTAACTTAAACAGCACTGCCAAAGGAGTTACATTACTTTCCCCACTGTGACTACTGGAGGGGTGACTATGGAATGATGATATTCAGTCCAGGTCCTGGCAGGAAACAGATACACACTCCTATTGGTTGGAAGGGTGTAGATAAAGCAAAAGAATTTGGTTAGACTGGGCTGAGAGGATGCAAGAGGAGGGAGCAGTTTCTGAAACATGGAAAAGAGGGATGTCTGTGTGCAGAGGGCTGCCTGGCAGGACTTGTGTTGAATGGAGGGACCGTGCAACCTGTGACCCCCCCTTCAGGGACAGAGCTGGGGTATAGATATCTTGACATCATTTTCCTCTCTGCTTCACACCTTTCACAGGTAGGGGCTCTCTGTTGGCCAAACAACATGAAAGTCAAGGGGCAAAGGGCCCCATATTTGGAGAACACATAGCATCAGCCTTCAGGCCACACAGCAGAGCGGAGAGACATAGAGAGTATCTTCAGGACTCCAGCAAGGCGGGTCTTCTTTTATCCTTCCCCTTTCAGGTTTAGCTGGCTTGACTCTCTGCCCCATTTCAGAAGGCTCTTCTAGAGGAGAAATGAGAAATTTCTCCATTTAACAGCTCTGACTCCATATATAGAATGGATATGTGAAAATGTGATGGAAACAAATGGTGTGTGATTTTTCTAATGGCCTAGACACACCATAAGCCATCTTAGTTGTTTATCATGTTTAGCTTGGTTATTTTTCTACCCTTTTCCACAATCTCAGAATAAGTAGTCCATCGCCCAGCATTTCTCTTAGAGAGAGAGAAATGAGGGAAATATGGCACTACATAGAATTACCTGTTGTGAAGGATTTGCTCCCATCACAAAAACAGATCATTATTTCTGCCAACATCTGACAGAGGCACAACAGTAACTTGGTATTCCAAATATCTCCTTTATGTAATTTCTGAATATCAAGGTGCCTGACATTCAGTTCACAAAAATTTTGAAGCATTTTGCTGTTTTTTATTCTAGTTTTCGATTCTTTTTGTTTCATTAGAAATACATACCATAATTTCAAGAGAATAGCTATTTTGTCAAGCATGGTTACTACTCATAATGATCTTCTTAGCTCTTAGTCCCTGTAGATTGACAACCTCCACAGCTGGATTTAACCATTTGGACCTCACCTGTAGATCTGCCATTTGCCATGGTCCCTGGTATCAGAGCTTTGTCTTTTGGTGACTGGAGACTGGATGGAGCTGAGAAGCAGTAGGCCAGTGGCGCCCAGCTTCAGACAGTGCCCTGTGAGTCTTCTTCTGATCTTGTGCCCATCTGTGGTGCCAAGCCCCTACCATAACCCAGTGTCAGTGAATGAGTCTGGGTCTCTGAGACCCCATTGTCTCCATCCCTATTTTGGTTTCCTGCCTTGTATTCTGGAGACTGGTGCTTTGCTTGAAATCTTGACCTATGTTTTCTTTTTTTTTTTTTAATTTTATTTTTAAACTTTACATAATTGTATTAGTTTTGCCAAATATAAAAATGAATCTGCCACTTTCTTAGGGATTGGAGCTCTGTCAGTGAACCCAACCCCTCTGCCTGGTCCCTACTACCTGTTGACAGATTTCCCAAACTACAAACTTCTCACTTTCTTGGATGATCTCCCATCATCTGGGGTCAAACTTCCCTTGATCTCCCACTCAGCTCTGCATTCTAACTGGTACCAGGTTATTAGCCATACCTGTACAGCTAATCATACCTGGTTTATGTGCTTCGTTAATTGATAATCTGGTTCCATACATAATTTCTTCTTCAAAAGCTGGTAATAAATAAGCTTGCTAAAGCATAGGTGAGTTCCTCTGGGACAAGGAATCTCTCTCTTTTTATCAAGGAACTCCCAGTCCCTGAATGGAGAAGGCAATGGCACCCCACTCCAGTACTCTTGCCTTGAAAATCCCATGGACAGAGGAGCCTGGTAGGCTGCAGACCATGGGGTCGAGAAGAGTCGGACAGGACTGAGTGACTTCACTTTCACTTTTCTCTTTCATGCATTGGAGAAGGAAATGGCAACCCACTCCAGTGTTCTTGCCTGGAGAATCCCAGGGACGGGGTAGCCTAGTGGGCCGCCGTCTATGGGGTCGCACAGAGTCAGACATGACTGAAGCGACTTAGCAGCAGCAGCAGCAGCAGTCCCTGAAATAGCACTTATTTTTTAAAATTAAATACAGAACTTACAGATGAAATAGCTGTTTAGATGAGAGATTCTTAATATAAACATATGTGCATGAACATGTGTATGTTTCTCTGAAAGTCTTCATAAAATTCTTCAGATTCTCAGCAGCACTCATGGCCCTCAAAAGACTGAAATAACCACCAGCTTAAAATGTACAGGAGAGAAAGGCATACATGACTTCCCCTTTTGAAAAGATTCATTCTTTTAGGGCATTTGGATATTGTGTAGCAATGTATTGAAAAATAGCAATACCACTTGATGATTAGGTAAGCTTAAGTAATGAGTACAGGGCTTCTCTTTGGGAGTTAATGATGTAGTGATCTGATGGTTAACCTTTAGCTTTTGGAAATGAATGAGAATGAGTAGGACTCAGATTTTGATGGTCCTCTGACCCATGGGAATTGAACTCCACTTCCTTAAAGTTTCATTGATGTTTTTCCATAACTATAAATTATATATTTATTTCCTCCCCAGGAAAACATAATTTTCTGATGGTGAAGCCTTTATCTTGTTAAGTTGCTGAGTAGCAAAGCTTGTTTATTCTATTTTCAGCCTATTTGATATAGTCTCTGTGACTAATTTTATCCCTTGAAGCTTGAGTAAATATACTGTTACTTTGGAGTGCATGAGTATTGATGTATACTGTATATGACTAAGGACACTGTAGCTGGTATATAGACAGTGCTTGATCAGATATTCAGTGAATAAATGAATATTATTAGTTTTAGGAACAGTGTAGTGAAATGGCTAAAAAGAATTTATTTTGGATCAATGCATTCTTTGGTGTAAATTCTAGCTGTTCTAATTTATGACTTTGGAAATAGGAATATTAAATTTTTTTTCCTCTATGGATTATGTGAGAATTAGATCAAATAATATGGATAAAAAAATTACAGTGCCTGGGGGCAGAGTAGGCACTCAATAAAAAGTAGCTATTAAAGTTATTATTATCATAGCATCATTATTGGATCACTTGTCTGGATTGCCTGTAAAAGAGTAGAATAAAGTGTGTGTGTGTGTGTGTGTGTATTTCATTCAGATCTTAGGTAATAAGTTTGGAGCATGCTTTGGACTATTGAGTATCTATCAAGTTCTTAATTCTGGCTATACATCAGGATCGCCTGTGGAATATTTTAAAAAATACAGAGGCTCCAATTCAGGACATTGGGGCCATGTCAAGGGCATGTGTATTTTTAAAAAGCCCAACAGGTGATAATGATGTACAGACTAGTTCAAGAATTATTGCCATAGGTATTATATAAAGAGTGGCTTCAAAATGTAAGGTGAAAAGGGAGGGGCCCACTTAGATAGGTCTTAGATAGGAACAGAGGGGTACTAGAGTCCCTTGGGCTTGGGAGTCCAGGATATGAATTCAGTCCATGAACCTATGAGCTCTGTGGATGAAAGACTGTAAACCCTGGAGGTGAGGAGCCATATCTGTCTTGTGCATCTGTGTGTTCCTACTAGAGTGACCTTGAACAAACTGCATCAGTCAGTTCAGTTCAGTCGCTCAGTTGTGTCCGACTCTTTGCGACCCCATGAATAACAACACGCCAGGCCTCCCTGTCCATCACCAACTCCCGGAGTTCACTGAGACTCACGTCCATCGAGTCAGTGATGCCATCCAGCCATCTCATCCTCGGTCATCCCCTTCTCCTCCTGCCCCCAATCCCTCCCAGCATCAGAGTCTTTTCCAATGAGTCAACTCTTCGCATGAGGCGGCCAAAGTACTGGAGTTTCAGCTTCAGCATCATTCCTTCCAAAGAAATCCCAGGGCTGATGTCCTTCAGAATGGACTGGTTGGATCTCCTTGCAGTCCAAGGGACTCTCAGGAGTCTTCTCCAACACCACAGTTCAAAAGCATCAATTCTTCAGCGTTCAGCCTTCTTCACAGTCCAACTCTCACATCCATACATGACCACAGGAAAAACCATAGCCTTGACTAAATGGACCTTTGTTGGCAAAGTAATGTCTCTGCTTTTGAATATGCTATCTAGGTTGGTCATAACTTAATTCCCCTGTGTTCTTGTCTGAGAATTAATTTAGATACCTTATGGGTACCTATGTAATTTATGAGTAATAGATGCTCAGTAAGTAGTTCCTGTCCTTTGTGTGTGTGTGTGTGTGTGTGTGTGCGTGCTGCATTCTCAGAAGTGACCCCCTTGCTGGAGGAGGTCATCAAGAAGATGTGATTGCTAGCTTTCACAAGCTATATCAAGGCAGATGGAGGTTCCTGACTGCGCCTCACCCCCCCACCCCGCCCCTGACCACAGAATTCATTCTTCCCACCTTGCTACAGCAGGAGCCATTTTCAAGGACATGGCCTTGCGATAGTGATGTGCTGTTGAGACCATCTGAACTGAACACCTGACTGCACCCACTCAAGTCTCTCCATAAACCTTAAGATTTGGAAAATGGGGCCTACATTTATTTGTCTTATGATTGCCCAATTCAAGCCTCCTAGGGAAGTTCCTTGCTGATTAAATCTACAACCTACTACTCTGGAGTCGTCTGTCTCTATCTTAGGTCTCTCTTTGCCCTCCTTGTCCAGGGACTAGTTTCATATTTCACCCGGGAAGCGTCTGAGTTTGTAGACCAACACTCTCCCTATTTTTCTAGGTTTTTAATTCATGCTGTTCTGCCACTCATATTCTTTCTTCTAACCAAATAGATTTATTTACCAGCCCTTGAACTTGTCCTGTATTTTTCTACTTTTCATTTAGCACTTGTCTCTATACGTATACGTCTCCATAAAGTTCCCCCCGACTCACATAATATGAAGTGATCATTCTTTAAAAGAAATGGCTGTGTTAATTTTGTCACTTGATCCTGTGCTATATGTGTCTTTTTTCTATTATTAGACTGAACTGTCAAGTCTTTTATTGTTGTTTAACTCTCCGTGAATTTATATACATAGCTCCTCAGCTAGATTGCTTTTAGACAGGCATTGGACCTTGATGGTAGGGACAGTATTAAAGTGCATTTCACATAGCAAGAGTTCAGTGAAGATGCATTGATTTAGAAAAAATTTGTTTCACGCTGTTTTCTTTTGATTCCTTCATTTTCTCTTATGGGTTTTTAATCAAGGTTTTTTTTTTTGTTGTTGTTGTTGAAATTCTTAGACATACACATTGCTGGCCCTGGCTAGAAGATAAATTGAGCACAAAGAATGTTTGGGTAATATTCTAAATTTGGGTGTATATACTAAGTGTGTAAGAAGGAAGAAACATCATCTCTCTTGTTTGCCTGCTTAGTGAATTCCCACCTGCTCTTTAAGCCTCATTTTTGCCCTCCCCACCTTCCCAGAACCTCCCAGGGAATGTGAGTTCTTCCACCTGAGCTTATACCCTCCATTATGGAACATTGCTTTATACTCTGTTTATCCGTTTATTTCTTTCACTGGCCTGTATGTTGCTGAGGACACAGGTTTTGACTTAGTTATCTTGGTATCACTGGTATTAAGCACAGTGATTTACCCATAGAAAAACTCATTAACTCCTGAGCTAATGTGAGAACACAGGGACTCATTCAAGTTGCAGAGGTAGGATATGGCAAAAGACAGCAGCAATAACATAGAAAAGCCTGTATTAAGGTTCCAATGAGTGATATAAACAACAGGCCAGTGACTTTGAAAAGAATATTCGAGGAAACATTAGGAAGAAACCTTGGACAAGGTAGAACTTGATGGAGGGGTCAGATGGGGCCACGTGTAGAGGGGATGGAGGAGGTGATTTCTAGCGGAGGAAATGAGCCGAGTTAAGGAACAAGGGCAGGACATCAGTAAGGGTTTTGGTTGTACATGACGGAATCAACTCTAGCTGGTTTAAGTGAAAAAGGAATTTATTAAAGGATTTAGAAAGCTCACACAATCTCTTCATCTGAGAGTAATACTTAGATGCTAAGGAGCATTCCCATACTCTAATATTCCTAATATGAAAGAGTCTGTGGACTTGTAAACTTTCTGACTTATACCTTTGGAAGGTGGGACAAGTGATGAGTGAAATAATCAGTGAAATAATCAGAATGCCGGGTAGTATTAAACTATTAATTAAACTATAATGCAGTATTATATATATACGTATAAGTAGTGAAGTCGCTCAGTTGTGTCCAACTCTTTACGACCCCATGGACTGCAGCCTACCAGGCTCCTCCATCCATGGGAGTTTCCAGGCAAGAGTACTGGAGTGGGTTACCATTTCCTTCTCCTATATATATAAACTATATTATATATAATAAATATAATATATATTAATTATTATAATTATAGAATATAATATATAATTATATATTAATATATATTAAACTATAAATTAACTATAGATGGCTTTGTGCCTGGGCATATTTGAATGATTGCAGCTATATCAAGTAACCTAAAGCAAAGACCTCTGGAAAAATATTAGGAAATAAAGTTGGGAGGATGAGAAAGAGTGACATCTGGGAGATCCTTGAAGGGTACTACAAAGATGTGAACTTTTCTCTGGGTGAAAGGGGAGCATGGAAGATAGTTGAGTGTATGTTTGTGGGGGTAGGGTGAGAAATATTCTGGAAAATGTCATATTTTGGCATTTCTTGAAGGCTTGGTGATTTAGTTGCAAGAGAGAGTACTCATGAGGAAGAAGAGTCTCAGGCCTGGCACTAAAACACCTTCTGGGGAAGATTAGCTTTGGAGAGGTGGGGGTAGCTTAGATAACAGTGAAGTTTCAAGAAATGATGTGGAGGGATATGGGGTCATGTGCCTGTGACACCAGTCACCTCATTGATTCAACTGATTTGACCAACTACATAGTACCTCTTTCTCTCTCCATATTCATATGGATCCCCTACCCCTGAAGCTGTGAGATCATTCAAAGAAAACCTTCCCCAATAGAGGTTGATCTCTTCTTCCATCAAGGGTGTATGAGTGCATGTGTTCCTTTATTAGAGCATTAGATGAATTCCTCTACAAGAACCAAACAAGCTCTCAAGAAGTAAATGGGGTGACTCAATAAGTTGGGGGACCTCTTCCTTCAACTCTCCTTCCCTACTTCATAATTCCCTTCTGTTCTTGCTGCTACTAGAACAATTTCCCCAAATTATGAATTCCGTCAAGCCCAGAATTCTCAGATGCTTCCCTGTTCCCTATAGCAGTGTGTGCCCCAGTGTGGGGTAAATATTCCTGGGGAAATGTAAGCTGATTTAGGTGGTCCATAAGCGTGGCATTGAATCATCTTAGGTCGCATACTGAGAAATGTATTCCTTTTGAAATTCTCTTGGAGTCCTGCTTTTGACAATGAGGGAGTAAGACTAGTCTAACACTTCTAATCTCCACTTTTAATACGGAGAAAGGGTCTTAAGGTAAGTGTTCCAAATGCAAGCATATCATGCCATAATTTTTAGGATATTATTTTCTTTAAAAAATTTATGGCAAAGTATTTCAATTTTTCATATATGGAAGTGATATAAAATTTCAACGTCCTGGATATTTAGGCATTATTATTACTTTCTTGATGTGATAATTATGTTTTGAAAAAGTCCTTAAAATAATGATTGAGAATCCCACGAATTAACATTGGACACCAAACTACAGATCCTGGCAGCTCAGAAAACACCAAGAGTGAACTTTTAAGGTAAACTAGACTCTGGGTGATTATGATATATCAATGGAGGATTGTCCTTGGTAGAAAATGTACCATTTTGGTGAGTGGTAATGGGGGAAGTTGTGTAAGTGTGCAGGCTGAAGGCATTTAGGAAATTTCCGTGTCGTCCCCTCAATTTTCTTGTAAACCTAAAACTACTACAAATATTCTTTAAAAAATGTTTGTATATACATAACCAGGGAAGCCCTATGTATGCATGTATACACACATATGCATGTATGCCTGTATCTCTTGCTCCTGCATTGGCAGGTGGATTCTTTACCACTGCGCCACCTGAGAAGAGCCTACACACACACACACACACACACACACACACACACACACACTATGAAATGATATAGTATCTGTGATCTGCTTATCACAGATCACTTAATTCACCCATGTGTGCTGGTGAAAGTGATGTGGAAAGGGAATATAGAAAGAAATGAGGTTAGACATGGGTTGATATCTGTTGTGCTGGGTTTATGTAGATTTGTTTTACTGTTACCTCTACTTTTGTATGTATTTGAAAATTCCTATAAGATGTTTAAAAGCTAAAGGAAAATTTCAATGTTAAAAAATTGATTAATGTAGAAAAATGAGTAATTTATAGAAAAACCAAATCAAATAATATGGATGGTATATGGATAAAGCATTAGTCAAATTACTTGAAGTCTGCAGCATACTGGTCTACTGGAAAAAGTTCCAAGTTTCACATTGCGGGATCTAAGGTCCTTTCTGTTAGAGCTTTGGCATCTCCTTTCTTGCCTCTCCAGATGCAACAAAATCAGACTACCGGGAGTTTCCTGGTGTGTCAGTCTCACACACCTATGTCTTGATGCAAACTCTTCTGTTTCTCAGAATGCCATCCACACACATTTGCTTGGAGAATTCCTGCTCATTCTTTTTTAAATTTTTAAAATAATGTTTAATTGAAGGATAATTGCTTTACAATGTTGTGTTAGTTTCTGCTGTACAACAACATGAATCAGCCATATATATCTCCTCTCTCTTGAGCGTCCCTTCCCCATCCCACCCCTCTAGGTTATCACAGAGCACTGAGCTGAGCTCCCTGTGTTATACAGCAGCTTTCCAGTAGCTCATCCATTAACTCTCAGCCTAAAGAATGGAAAGACAGGAATATTCTTAGAGGCCCTGAAGGAAAAGTTGAAATCACTCAGGACTAGCTGGGACTACCAGGAAAAGGAGCCAAGTGTCACTCCAAGGTTTTCATAGTGGAATGATGACAAATTTGGGGAAACTGCAAAAGGGGAGGTCTTCTTGAATTATCATTGGTAAATGAGGCTTTGGGCTTTAGGCATGTTGAATTTGGAATATCCTCCAGGGGTTTAGGATGTTGATAGTAGAAAGCTGGCAGGGGTCATTTCTCTTCGACCAGCTCTTGAGAATTCTGTGACTAATTACGTGGCAGAAATATGAACGAGTCTGTTCTTTCCCTCTCCCTTTCCTGTCAGTCATCTTTTAAGTAGTAGTTTGCTGACAGACAGTGACGCAGAACAAAAAAAGAGTGAGAGTGAAATGCAAATCATTTGCTGCTTTTTAGGGGTGTTGACCGGAGAAGCAATGGCAACCCACTCCAGTACTCTTGCCTGGAGAATCCCAGGGACGGGGGAGCCTGGTGGGCTGCCGTCTATGGGGTCGCACAGAGTTGGACACGACTGAAGTGACTCAGCAGCAGCAACAGCAGAAGCAGCAGCAGCAGCAGGGGTGTTGACCAAGGCTTGGGGATGGGACAGTTGGAAACTATTAGTTGTTACTGAATTCTTCATTTTATTTTTAATTGGAGGATAATTGCTTTACGATGTTGTCTTATTTTCTACCATACAGCAACATAAATCAGCCCTAAATATACAAATGTCCCCCTTCTTTCCATCCACCACCCAAGCCCAGCCCTTTAGGTTGTCACAGAGCCCCGGGTTGGGCTGCCTGTGTTATCTAGCAACTTCCCATTAGCTATCTATTTTACATACAGTAATGTACATGTTCAGAGAAGGCAATGGCACCCCACTCCAGTGCTCTTGCCTGGAAAATCCCATGGACGGAGGAGCCTGGTAGGCTGCAGTCTATGGGATCGCTAAGAGTCAGACATGACTGAGCGACTTCACTTTCACTTTTCGCTTTCATGCATTGGAGAAGGAAATGGCAGCCCACTCCAGTGTTCTTGCCTGGAGAATCCCAGGGACGGGGGAGCCTGGTGGGCTGCCGTCTGTGGGGTCGCACAGAGTCGGACATGATTGAAGCGACTTAGCAGCAGCAGCAGCAATGTACATGTTTCAATGCTACTCTCTCATTTCGTATGTTACTGAGTTCTAATCTGACTTCAGATTGTTGAGAGGCAGCTGTAGTTAATGTGGCTTCACCTTGGCTTGTATACTGCAGGGGCTATTGGAGATATCTTACAAGACTCATCTAGATTCTGTGGTCTTTTAAACAACTTGTTCTTTAGTGAAGAGCAATAATATCAATATAGAATCTGTGGGAAATGGGGTGAGTCCTTCACCCCAAGCCTGGGTCATCCACGGGGAGAGCAAATTACACTGGTTTTCAAGTTTCTGCTGCAAAGAGCAGCTTTGCTACTGGTGTGTTAATACTTCGACTATTCTATTATTTTGAGAAACAGCTCACTCTACTGACATGCTAGGGAGAAAGATTTTATCTAATTTTAGTTGAAGTAAATACGGTGCTGCTCCTCCATTGTGTTTGCAGTTTCCATTAATAGAATGGTGGTTTAGTTATGCCACTGTCCTAACACCCATCTTATTATCTCCCCTTCCTTCATCAGCAGCAGGGACCAGAGATAAGCTCTACTGAGATGCTTTTGCAATTCCCATCACTTTGTTTTATAGGCAAGAAGCATGTTTTTCTATGCATTTAAAACTGAGAAATACATGATTACCATTTTGGGTCTCCTTGTGAACACGGAGTTTGACACTATTTGCATGCTATAATTATGACTTTTTTGTAGCTCACTGTTAGGGCTTATACAAAATAGAATGAATCTGTAGAGGAAAAAGAAAATAAGAAAAGTGAATACATCAATGTACTACATTATTCAGTGATATGCAAAATCTTGAAGTAGCTTGTTTTGTCTGAAATAGATTTTACTTCTCAAGACCCACTTGTTAATTTTTCTTAATTTTTACTAGTTTAGTCCTCTTGGTATTGACATTTTGTATTCTAAAGTTTAAGATGTCATGTTTGGAGACTTGTTTTCTGGTAAAGCGTTTCTTAAAATGTTAGATTGCTCTTGTCTTAGTTGGATTTTAGAGTCTGCCTCTGATATTATTTTAAGTTATAAACTTCTAATGATGTGTGGTATTTCTTTTCTGTTTCACTTAATTCAGCACAAGATTTTGTGAATAAAGTCAGATTTATTTTAACATATGAAAAGAGAGGGAACAAAAAGATTCTTGTAGTAAAATTAAACTCTTTTTCAAATTGAGGCTGTTGCGTGGTTTGTGTTCTTGTTTAATGTGCATTTTTATTGTTTGATATGAAGCTAATGTTCATAAAGGTGATTTGTGAATATATGAAAAAATAATGAGAGACGCATCAGAATTGTGCATGCAATCTCCATGGTATATTTAAATACACTCTGTAGCTTCCCTAAGAGCAAATTAAGCACTTATCCAAATTGGAAAGCCAATAAGAGGTTAGCTGTGGGCATGGCTGAAGTCTGTATTAGAATATTCATTTAACATAGATTGTTGATCCATTGTATTCCACTGGATGGTGTGGATGCCTGTCAACTAGAGAGCAATTCTCAGTTTTTGGTATGCATCCGAGTCAACTTAGGGGAGCTTCTTCACAGTACAGATCTCCCAGGCCTTGAACCCTGGAGATTGTGAGCCAGTTGTTCTGGGACAGAACCCAGGCATCTGTGTTTTGATTCACCAGAATCACCTGGGGAGCTTCCAGAACACTCTGGTACCTGGGCTCCATCCAGAACACGGACTCACATCCTCTGGAGGTACGAGGTCTGCGAAGTCTGTGCTAATGGTCACAAAAGAATGAAAACATCTGACTTACCTAGAGGGATGGTCCTTGGCAAATATTATTTAACATCCCAGAACATGCAGAGCTAGGAATAAGATTGAGGTCTCTCATGGCCTTGAGAGATGATGAAAGATGAGAATTCTGTCTATCTCCAGGGAGATTGCTCTGAGACTAGATGATATGATGATGATGTTGATCTTGATGATGGTACAAAGTAGCAGTAAACTTTCTATCAGTCTTGCTTCTATTAGCTCTAAGCAGAGGATGGGAGAAATATCAATAACCTCAGATATGCAGATGACACCCACCCTTATGGCAGAAAGTGAAGAGGAACTCAAAAGCCTCTTGATGAAAGTGAAAGTGGAGAGTGAAAAAGTTGGCTTAAAACTCAACATTCAGAAAACGAAGATCATGGCATCCAGTCCCATCACTTCATGGGAAATAGATGGGGAAACAGTGGAAACAGTGTCAGACTTTATTTTTGGGGGCTCCAAAATTACTGCAGATGGTGACTGCAGCCATGAAATTAAAAGACACTTACTCCTTGGAAGGAAAGTTATGACCAACCTAGATAGCATATTCAAAAGCAGAAACATTACTTTGCCTGAGCAAAGGCTGAGCACCAAAGAATTGATGCTTTTGAACTGTGGTGTTGGAGAAGACTCTTGAGAGTCCCTTGGACTGCAAAGAGATCCAATCAGTCCATTCTGAAGGAGAACAGCCCTAGGGTTTCTTTGGAAGGAATGATGCTAAAGCTGAAACTCCAGTACTTTGGCCACCTCATGTGAAGAGTTGACTCATTGGAAAAGACTCTTATGCTGGGAGGGATTGGAGGCAGGAGGAAAAGGGGACGACAGAGGATGAGATGGCTGGATGGCATCACTGACTCGATGGACGTGAGTCTGGGTGAACTCTGAGAGTTGGTGATGGACAGGGAGGCCTGGTGTGCTGTGATTCATGGGGTCGCAAAGAGTCGGACACGACTGAGCGACTGAACTGAACTGAACTGACTGAGAGGACTTTTGTGCCTATTCTTCTTTATGCATATGTGACTTCTGTCTGTTTAATTAACATCATTCAGTGGATACCAGCTCTCATATTCTTAAAATATTTATCATTAAGTGAACAAATTCTCCAACAATTATGAGGAGTTTGGGAGAATAATAATACACTGGGCCTTTATTGGCAGTGCTCACAGAAATCAACACCTAATATATTTCATATATTCTCAGAAAGGTACATGTGCTATGTGAAATTTGAAATTTCTAATATTAAATGTGAAATGTCCTTATCAGTAAGTAAAACTTTATAGATTAATTTCAGTTTCAGCAGGCTATTTTCAGTGGCTATAGCAGCATGTTTATGGCTGCCAGAGATTATGGAGAACCTGAGACCCTTTTCTCTCACCCTATATGTGCTGCTGCTGCTGCTAAGTCACTTCAGACGTGTCTGACTCTGTGCGACCCCATAGATAGCAGCCCATTAGGCTCCACCATCCCTGGGATTCTCCAGGCAAGAACACTGGAGCGGGTTGCCATTTCCTTCTCCAGTGCATGAAAGTGAAAAGTGAAAGTGAAGTCTCTCAGTTGTGTCCGACTCTTAGTGACCCCATGGACTGCAGCCTACCAGGCTCCTCCATCCATGGGATTTTCCAGGCAAGAGTGCTGGAGTGGGGTGCCATGCCAAAACTGGAGTTAGTAAAACACTAAGTTAGGAAGATCAGGACTTGAGCTCTAGTATTTTCTATTTCTTTTTATGAGTTTTGTAACCTTGGACAAGCCGCTTGAATTTTCAGGGTCTCATCATCCTCATTTATAAAATTATAATAATGTGTTTGAAAGCAGGGGACTAGACCTGTTGAACTCTTGAAACACATTCCACCTGCCAGTTCCTGTACTGAGTCTGCAGAGGAGAGAGGAGTGTCTAAGGCCAGGTCAAGTCCAGTCGAGTGGGCAGGGAGGAAGTGGGCTTCTGAGCTCAGGAAGGCTGTATATCCCTCCAAATGTTGTTCTTTAAACCCTGGCCGCCTCTTCAGTTTTGTCCTTGGTTGCTATGGTTTTCCATGTCTCCTGGCTTGTAGATTCATGGATTTACTAAATAATGTGTGATAAAGCCTCAGTAGGACTCCTGAGTCATTTGCGAGGGATTAAAGACAATTTCACAGAGTTGTTTGCTGACTTGGAGAGTTGCAGTGCTGAAAAATGAACTTGTTAAGATATGGATATACATTTATGATTAGGAAGAATTTTAATGAAACATTTATGACTATTTCTTACATTTCTCTGGAAAAACAAATTCAATCACAGTAGGATTTTTTGTTTTTTTGTTTCTCACTCAGTTGCTTATTAGAATGCATTCCTCTGCCTGGGTAGTATAAAGATACAGTTAATGTTTCTTCTATTTTGCAAAGATATTATTGGACCCACAAATATACTCTGGCCTCTTGAGAAGAAAAAAGCTGTAAGATTTTCACTGTTCCAAATTACAGAAGTAAAGGGAAATGATTACATTGTAATATCCCCACTGGCTGCTTGAGAATTCCACAGAAAACAATAACATAGGGTGGATTATTTACTGTGGTGGTTTGTGAACCATGACTGCTGCCATACTGCAAACCTGGCTTGTCTCCTACATGTTGTCTGCTCTGGAAGGGTTGAATTTTTCCCTCCTCCCTTCACTCTTTACCCCCTCCACCCTCCTCTGATACCTGGAAGGCTGAGCTATGAGACTGAATCCACCAATGTCTTAGTCTGCTGGGACTGGCTCTTGTTCAGTCACTCAGTTGTGTCCGAATCTTTGAGACCTCATGGACTGCAGCAGGGCTGCAGGCTTCCCTGTTCTTCACCATCTCCCAGAGTTTGCTCAAACTGATGTCCATTGAGTCGGTGATGCCATCCAACCATTTCATCTTCTGTTGCCCCCTTCTACTGCTGCCTTCAATCTTTCCCAGCATCAAGGTCTTTTCCAATGAGTTGGCTCTTTGCATCAGGTGGCCAAAGTATTGGAGCTTCAGCTTCAGCATCAGTCCTTCCAGTGAATATTCAGAGTTGATTTCCTTTAGGATTGACTGGTTTGATCTCCTTGCAGTCCAAGGGACTCCCAAGAGTCTTCTCTAGCACTACAGTTGAAAGGGACCAATTCTTTAGCACTCAGCCTTTTTTATTGTCCAGCTCTCACACGCACACATGACTACTGGAGAAACCATAGCTTTGACTAGATGGACCTTTGTTGGCAAAGTAATGTCTCTGCTTTTTAATATGCTGTCTAGGTTGGTTATAGCTTTTCTTCCAAGAAGCAAGCGTCTTTTGATTTCATGGCTATAGTCACCATCCACAGTGATTTTGGAGCCCAAGAAAGTAAAGTCTGTCACTGTTTCCATTGTTTCCCCATCTATTTGCCATGAAGTGCATTTATTTCTCACTGTCTTGGAGGCTGGGAAGTCCAAGATCAATGTGCCAGTCAGTTTTGTTTCTGATGAGGGCTCTTCCTGGCTTGCAGATGGCTGTCTGCTTGCTGTATCTTACACAGCAGAGAGATATAGGGCCCTGGTCTCCTCCTCTTCTTACAAGGGCACTAACCTCATAAGGTGCTCCCCAGGTGGCACTAGTGGTAAGGAATCTGCCTGCCAGTGCAGGAAATGTAAGAAATGCAGGTTTGATCCCTGTGTCAGGAAGATCCCCTGGAGAAGGAAATGGCAACCCACTCTGGTATTCTTGCCTGGAGAATCCCACGGATAGAGGAGCCTGGAAGGCTACAGTCCATAGGGTCCCAAAGAGTCAGATGTGACTGAGTGAGTGAGCACACACAATCTTATAAAGGGGGCCCCACCCTCAGGACCACTCTAGTCTTAAGTACCTCCTAAAGGCCCACATCCTGTGCTTAGTCACTCAGTCTTGTCCAACTCTGTGTGACCCCAGGGATGGTAGCCCATCAGGCTCCTTTGTCCATGTGAATTCTCCAAGCAAGATACTAGAGTGGGTTGCCAAGCCCAAGGGGATCTTTCCAACCCAGGGATAGAAGCCAGGTTTCCCGCATTGCAGGCAGATTCTTTACTGTCTGAGCCACCAGGAAAGCCTTCCTAAGGCCCACATCCTACCACTATCTTACTGGGGTTAGGGCTTCAACATGTCAATTGAGGGGTGGGGGTGGGGGGACCCAGCTCATAGTAACCAGGCTCTCTTGCCTTGCCTTTTGGAGTCAAGCTGAACTTGTTTAATGGAAGACCCTGGTAGGAAATCAGAAAGAAAAACTACACATTGAATAATCTTGCAGTTATCCTTTGGCAGAGAGATTATGAATGACTGATTTTTCCTCTTGTGATTTTCCATATTCTCCAAATAAATATTCCTGTAAAGTAAAAATTACTTTTCTATATTTAAGCACACATATTACTATAAATGAAAAATTGTTTCAACATGAAACCTTCAGTAAAACAAGGGTTATTTGTAAATAGTATAGCATGGTCTTGATATTACTGAGTAATATTCTGTTGCAAAACTGAGGAGCAGAGAGTTGGCATCCAGGGCCCAGCTCTAACCTGATTTCTCTCTGCAGAGGGGGATAGCTTGGGTGACTGCCTTTACTAACTTTATTTCTCTCCTTGCCAGATAAACCTGGTTGTATATTGCATTTCCTACTTATTTTTAAAGAGAGAAATTTGATCTGCCCTCGCATCTACCTCACGTGTTGGTTTTATTTCTGGGTCTCTTTTGGGAATCTAGTTCTTTTTTTTTTTTCTCATGCCACATCTTTTCTTCTTGCCAGGTGTGGACTTTTAAACTATTCTTTCAGATCAAGTTATGGGAAATTGATTTTCTTTTTGTTCATTCTCCCTCATAATTATGCAAAACCTGATCCAACCTCCTAGTTTTCTGTGTCCTATAGACTTTCAGACATGGAGTTACAGAGATATATTTATAGAAAGCAAGGCCATTGTTATGGTTTACACACAGTTTGTGTGCCTGTGGGGCTCCTGTTAAGATGAAGATAGCTCAGATGGGGCGGGGGGATTTGGGGAGAGGAATGCACTATACAATGTTAGCAGTCAATACCTTAGTGGTCTGTCAGATAATTAGCTGTTACTTTGAAAAGCAGATGCAGGTCCAGAAGGAATGAGGCACAGTTGAAGCTTAGATGGAAAGGGAGGAAGGAGACAATAAGGACCCTTGGGGATACTAGCCCAAGCCTCACTTGATATGAATCTTCAGCCTAGGTGGTGAAATCTGAGGAGGAAGCACTAGGAAAGGGCAGTGGTAAGATGTCAAAGATGAATTTTACCTCTCTTTTTTTAAAAAAAAGTAACCTATTTTTCATACTTCCTGGCACCAGAAATCATGACAGTGAGCTACTAGAATTGGGTGTGGTCTGGTGCAGTGAAAATGGCACAAAATGGTAATTTTTGTTGTTCAGTTGCCAAGTCGTGTCTGACTCTTCTCAACCCCATGGACTGCAGCACGCCAGGTTTCCCTGTCCCTCACCATCTCCCAGAGCTTGCCCGAATTCATATGCATTGAATTGGTGATGCCATCTAATCATCTCTTCCTCTGTAGCCCTCTTCTCCTTCTGCCTTCATCATAATTTCATCATCATAACTTCTATTTATTGAGCATTTGCTATGTGCCAGGCTGTGGTGAGCGCTTATATATTTTATACCTTTTTATCCTCTCAACGATGCTACAAAGTAGATTTTAAAACTCCTACTGTGGGTGAGGAAACTAACCCTCAGTGAAATGAAGGAACTCACCTGAACCATAGTTGATAAATGATCCAGTTGAGTTTTGATCCCATACTCTATATGTTGTTACTAAATACAAAGTGGACGTCCCTCACAGTGGAGGTTCTGGATTTGTCCCAGCTCTGATCATAGCAGTGAGCTTTCACCAGCACTAACATCTCCAGTGATCAGACTCCTGTGCTAGAACTCACAGCTTACACATAACTGGATCATGTCAGATGCATTAGAGTTTGCAAAGTGCTTTCTAACAAATCCTTTAATTTTATCCTCCCAGCAGTTCTGAGACATATCAAACATAATACCTATTCTACAAACCTGCTTTATTATTAGATCTATAAAATGGACTTGGAGAAACCTTGCCAATCTTTCTACACTCACAGAACAGTTGCTTTGTTTATAAGACTTGTAGCTCATCCTGTTCAGTCCACTTACTCACAAGCCAGGACCCAGAGGAAAACGAAGAATAAAGATTCTTAGGCAGACCCTCTTGGAGGTGGAGCTTCAGGATCCTTCACTTGCATGAACCCCTTCCGAGGCCCTGGGAGTGGCCCCAAAATGAGTTTATCCCCTCTCAATGCTGCTTGTCATTCATTGCCAGTGGTGTTGCAGAGACTGCTGGAAGTTTTGGGATCCAGTTAAGGGGAGGTTGAGTTGGGAATACTCAAGCCCCCTATGTATGAACCTTCAAATTGTGAACGTTCAAAGATGCAAACGAGCGTCCGCATGTCCAATCAAGTAGGTTAGTTCACGTGTCTGGCGTACATTGACCTGTGTGTGCCTCGTCTACATGTGGTTGTGCAGCTTGCCCTCCGTCTCCTACTGCTGACGATCCTTCAGCTCTGCCATGTCCCACCTTCTCCCTCCTCCAGTCAGTAACTCTTCTCATTGTTTACCCGATGCCAGCCCCCGTGTGTCAGCTGTTATGCTGTACTACGGTACTTTTCAAGGAACCGGACTGTAAGATTGAAAATGTTTTATTTTTTGTGTTTGGTTTTTATGTATTGTCTGTATGAAAAGTATTATAAACCTATTTCAATACAGTACTATATAGCCGATTATGTTAGTTGGGTACCTAGGCTGACTTTGTTGGACTTAAGAACAAATTGGACTTAGAACTTGCTCTTGGAACAGAACTCATTCATATGCAGGTGACTCACTGTACATTTTGTTTGGATTTGACTATTTCTTATCTTCTTTCTGTACATTTCAACTTCTTTGTTTTTCTTTTCTTTTTAATTTTATTTTTAAACTTTACATAATTGTATTAGTTTTGCCAAATATCAAAATGAATCCATCACAGGTATCCATGTGTTCCCCATCCTGTTTTTCTTAAACTATTTCTTTCCCCATCATGCCCTTTCCTTAACCCTTTATGTCAAAATTCTCGTTGATAAGCATGGTTCCTGTCAAATGCGTGTCCCTCAAAAATGCTTCCCTGATTATCGTACATGGATGGCCTCCTCCCTCCCCTTCCTTCCCACAGGGCTGTATTGATCTCTCTCCTTTTACTCGTAGCACTCATTTGCTGCCTACTGATATGTTTTTTTTCTTATATCCCCAACAGACTGTAAATGCCTTTAACTTCCTCTCACTTCTCCCCTTTAACTCTCTTTACTCTATGGTTATAGTTTCTAATATCATCTCTCTATTCACACCGTAAATGCACTGAGAGCAGGCATCCAGCCTTCTTCAGCTTTTCTTCCTCCTCCAATACTTCAATGAGTGCCTTGCACGTAGAAATCTTTCAGTAAATCTCTGTCAGATGAATAAATATTTCTAGCTTTAACTTTCAAAGAAAACTAGAGATGGGGAAACACTGTTATTTATTATAACATCTAATTATTTTTCAAAAAATTATGTGCTCAGCAAAGGTGACTGTCTTATTTCTATTTTGCTATGTAATAAATTATTCCAAAATTCAGGGCTTAAGACAACACCGTTTATTATCTCACAGTTGCTTTGGGTTGGAAATACAGGTGATACTTAACTGAGCCTTCTCTCTCTCTGGATCTCTCACAATGTTGTCATCACCTCAAGGCTCACCTGGGAAGGATCCCCTTCCTAGCTTACCTGCACAGTTATTGGCAGGGTCATTTCCAAGTAAGCTGTTGGACTGAGACCTCAGGTCCTCATGAGTTGCTGACTTGAGGCTCCCTTTGGTCCCTTGCCATATGGGCATCTCCACAGAACATCTCAAAACATGGCTGTTTGTTTTATCAGCTCAAACAAGTGACAGGGAAAAAGAGAAAGAACAAGGGGGAATCAGACTCTTTTATAAACCAGCCTTGGAAGTGACTTACACACATTTGCTGAATTCTATTTATTAGAAGCAAGTTACTAGGTCAACTCAAAGGGGAAGGAACTACACAAAAGATGCGACTACTGGGAGGCTGGGATCTCTGGGCCATTTTAAAAGGCTGTGTATTGGATACATAACTGTTTATGTGTGTGTTGTAACACTTTATAACATACAGTTATTGTTAGCTCTCCTATGAGGAATAGCTTCTATTAATACAATTGAGAATACAGCAAAACAGTGGAAGAAAAGAAAAGTATTTTCAGGATGGATCGTCTGGATCTTGAATATCAAGTTAAGAATGCAGATCTTACCATAAAGGCAATGGGAATTACAAATATATAGTAAGTCCCCTATATATGAATGTGTTCCAGTCCAAGAGCATGTCTGTAAGTCCAATTTGTTCATAAGTCCAACAAAGTTAGCCTAGGTACGCAACCAACACAATCGGCTATTTATTAGTAGTACCGTACTATAATAGGTTTATAATACTTTTCACACAAATAATACATAAATACATAAAAAACTAAACATTTAAAATCTTCTATACAGTACCTTGAACAGCACAGTAGTATAGTACAGCTTTGAGCTGATGAAACCAGTCACGGCTGGCATTAAGAGATGTGCCCCCGATTCTTTGCTGTGTTTCTTCTTCGAGTCTTCATAAAGACTTTTAACTTTCTCTTGAATCGTTGTTAAGCTGAGTGGGACTTGGCACTGATGCTGATCCTGTACCCATACACTGAGAAGTTTCTCCAACTCCTCCATCACTTTTCCAAGCTTCTTCAATAGTATTAATATTACTGGCATCATTGGCACAGTAGACTTCACATGTCCCACTGTCTTGTTCTTTAGAATCATGCAGATGGTTGAATGATTCATATGATAAGAACAAGCTAATTCTACAGTCCATGATCTTAATTATTTTCTCTTTTGTTTCCATCATCATCACTTGACACTTCTGAGCAGTACCAGCTATATCGCTGCTGCCTTTATGCTTGCTTCTGGGCATCCTGGGCTTGAAATAAAGATGTTGTACTACTGTACTCTCTACGGTTATTGTTGTTTAGTCACTAAGGTGTGTTGGACCTTTTCCTACCAGTTGGACTGTAGCTCACCAGGCTCCTCTATCCATGGGATTTCCCAAGCAAGAATACTGGAGTGGGTTGCCATATCCTTCTCAAAGGGATCTTCCTGAAGCAGGGATTGAACCTGCATCACCTGAATTGGCAGGTGCATTTTTTACCACTGAGCCAGAAGGGAAGCCCACTCGATACAGTACTGTACAATTAAGTACTCAGCAGTAAAGAATCCACCTGGAATGCAGGAGATGCAGATTCTATCCCTGGGTCAGGAATATCCCCTAGAGGAGGGCATGGCAACCCACTCCAGTATTCTTGCCTGGAGAATCCCATGGACAGAGGATCCTGGTGGGCTATGTAGTCCATAGGATTGCACAGAGTCGAACATGACTGAAATGACTTAGCACGATCATGAGCCCTGATGACCAGGGCCATGGGTTTTATTTTGTATCCACAGCACCTCACACACTGCTTTTGTGCATAACGGGTGCCCAGAAATCCAAATCAGAAGGTGTTTTTAACCTACTGGAGATTGTACAGAGACATTTCTCTTTATGAGGCATTACTAGGAGGGCTGTTTAAAAACAGCCAGTTGTGTAATACAGCTAAGAAGAGTCCTGTGGGTGAGCTTGGGCTATGGGGAAATTATTATTTTTGTTGCATAATATTGTTTCCTTTTCAAGATACTCTTGTGGAGCTCTGCTCTCCTTGGTTTCCCAGGTGGAACTGCTGAATTCCACCCCATGGCTGCCTAGGGAACTTTGCTGTGTTTTGGAAGAATAGTTCTCTATCTGCCCCCCTCCACTGCCACCCCCCCACCCCACCCCACCCAGTTCTCCAGATCACCAGCAACCTGTGAAAGGAGCTGGCTGCCATGAGGAGGAGCAATGTTCCATGATGCAATGGATTCCTTGTGGTATTTAAGAATCTGCTGAGGAGCACGGACTGCTACTATGGGATTTTAAAAAAATTGGTTTGAAAGCATTCTGCAGGTCATGGATGGAGGTCTACTACTGCAGTAGATGTGTAGTCTTTTTAAAATTTAAATATTCCCATTGCCTGAATTTTCTAATTCTCATTAATTTCCCCGTCACCTAAGTATTTGGCCCAGTGTGTCTATTGGATTGCCAAGTATTATTATTTAGAATATATTCTTTCTGTAGGTGTTGAAATTCCCTATAAAATATTCTGTGCTCATAACCTTTTCTAGGGTGGTGGTTTCAGCCCTGGATATACATTATAATGTGTAGGGAATTTTTTAAAAAACTCTTCACACTTTCCTAGACCAATGAAAGGAAAATCTCTGACATTGAGTTTGGGGCATGGGTATATATATATATATATATATATATAGACAAACTCTTGGCAAATTCAAATGTGCATGTGAGGTTTTCACAAGATTCAGACATACATCTCAGCTTGAGAAGCTCTGATCCAGCAGCTACCTGAGATCTCAGTTGAAGCTCGTGGGGAAGTGCCTGCCCGTGGTGAGTGGCTGTATTGATTTTTGCCTGACTTGGTGATTACTTCTGTATTTCCTTTTTATAGAAATTATATGAGAAGAGACTGGGGAGAAGACATCATTAGGAGGGTTTGGGGATTCATCAAAGTACCCCTTCCTGACCAAAACAAATGTAGATGTAGGTTATTAGCTGAAAGCCTAATTATGTCTTAGGATGAATGTTATGTTTATAAAAGTCCTCCATGCATTTAAAAAGATAACTATGTCCAAGTACCTGTTTAAAAAGCTGAGAGACTGCCTTATACCTGTATATGAGACAAGGTGTGTGTGGGTGTGTGTGTTAGTCACTCAGTCATGTCCTACTCTTTGTGACCCTATGGACTGTATCCTGCCAGGCTCCTCTGTCTATGGAATTCTCCAGGCAAGAATACTGGAGTGGGGTGCCATTTCCTTCTCCAGGAGATCTTCCCAACCCAGGGACTGAACCCAGGTCTCCCACATTTGCAGGCAGATTCTTTACTGCCTGAGCCACCAGGGAAGATGAGGCAAGGTAGTTAACAACAACAACAAAAAGTCCCTAAAGTGTGGACTTCTATAGAGCCCCATTTGGGGGAATCTCATGTAGGACTGTTAATTTTTCTCTCAAACACTGTTTGTAGACAACCAGATACTACTCGCTGCAGAATTCTGTGTTCTTCTGCCTTTCATATGGACATCTAGAGAAATATTTGATG
Organism: Bos javanicus; assembly: GCF_032452875.1. Classification (NCBI taxonomy): domain Eukaryota; kingdom Metazoa; phylum Chordata; class Mammalia; order Artiodactyla; family Bovidae; genus Bos; species Bos javanicus. The sequence goes on along the minus strand of NC_083877.1, from coordinate 69,655,510 downwards.
AAGATAGAAAATAACTGTCTCATAAGAAAAATCCATAATTACTTTCCTGTTAGTGTTTTAAAGCTTGTAGAATTGTATTTTTATGCTTGGTGAATTGATGCTTTCTGAGAAGCTATTCTGCATGGGTATGTAGGCAGTGTCAAATCCCTCTGATTGCTGCTTAAAGACTCTGTTTGTTTTTTGGGCTCTTTTAAAAGAAACACATCCAGTATCAGAACAGACCCAGTTTCTTCTATTAACTGTGCTCATGCTCAGTCGCTCAGTTGTGTCTAACTCTGTAATCCCATGGACTATTGCCTGCCGGGCTTCTCTGTCCATGTGATGTTTTTCCAAGCAAGAATACTGGAATGGGTTGCCATTTCCTCCTCCAGCAGATCATTCTGATACAGGGATCTCCTGGCATCTCCTGGCAGACAGATTCTTTACCACTTCCCCTGCTTGCCACCTAGGAAGTCCCTCTATTAATTGTGCTCAGTCACTCAAGTTGTGTCTGACTCTTTGTGACCCCATGGACTGTAGCCCACCAGGCTCCTCTGTCCATGGGATTCTCCAGGCAGGAATACTGGAGTGGGTTGCCATTTCCTCCTCCAGGTCTATTAATTGTAGTAGTACTTAAAACCCCACTTATTTTCATTTATTATGCACTCTGCTACCTGTTTTCTCCCCTTTAACATAGTCAAGCAATTCTTTCCCATACACTTTAAAATCTTAAACTTTTTCCCTTTGAATGTCCTAATATTCCCTGATATTTGCTTCTCTCATGATCTTTCTCTTCTGTGTAAATGAGAACTCCCTTCTTTCTAGTTGCTCAGATTAAGACTTTGGGATGATCAAGATTTCACCTGCAAGTCCTCCACAAAGATTTTTAACTGTACCTTCAAAATATAACCTTTGTTGCTCTGTTCCACCTAGTCCAAGTCATCCCTTCTCTCTCCTGGTATATTGCTGAACTCCCTTGACCACCCTTTCTCCTTCTGCCCTTCACCCTCAGCTACTTCTAGCACAGTAGCCAGAGGAATCCTTTTACATATTAAGTAAGATGATATCATTCTTAAGTCCTAAGTCTTCTAATAGCTTTCCGTTTCATTCAATGTAACAGCCATAGTCTTTATAAAAGCGTCTATGGCTCTGATTAATTTGGTACTTCTGCGGCTGTATTTTCTACTACTTTCTTCCTTGGTCACTCAGCTCTAGCCACACTGACTTTATGCTTTCTAGAACAAACCTGACTCTCTACCTCTGAGCCTTTGCAATGGGTGTTTCCTCTGTCTAGAATACTCTTCCTCAAGATCTCCCTCTGCTGGACTTCCTCTCCTCTTTCAGATCTGTTATTTGACTTCATAAGTCCAATGACAAATTAAAATTGCAACTTTTTCATCATTCTTCCCTGCCACTTTTTCCTCAAAGCACTTATCACCATCAAACATATTATGTACGCTATCTATCTATCTCTATTTATTTTGTAATGTCTATCTACCTATCTGCTTTTTTAGTCTCTTCTTTCACCCTCATCAATAGGCTCCTTAGTTCCTTTTCACTTTCTGCCATTAGGGTGGTATCATCTGCATATCTGAGGTTGTTCATATTTCTCCCATCAGTCTTGATTCCAGCTTGTGAGTTATCCAGTCCAGCATTTTGCCTGATGTACGCTGCAAAGAAGTTAAATGAGGAGGGTGAAAATATACAGTCTTGACATCCTTAAAACTCAACATTCAAAAAGCTAAGATCATGGCATCCAGTCCCATCACTTCATGGCAAATAGACAAGGAAAAAGTGGAAACAGTGACAAATTTCATTTCCTTGGACTCTGAAATCACTGTGGACAGTGACTGCAGGCACAAAAATAAAAGATGTTTGCTTCTTGGAAGAAAAGCTGTGACAAACCTGGACAGTGTATTAAAAAGCAGAGACATCACTTTGCCAACAAAGGTTCTGTATAAACAAAGCTATGGCTTTTCCAGTAGTCATGTATGGATCTGAGAGTTGGACCATAAAGAAGGCTGAATGTCAAAGAATTGATGTTTTCGAACTGTGTTGGTAGAGAAGGCTCTTCAAAGTCCCTTGGACAGCAAGGAGATCAAACCAGTCTATCCTAAAAGAAATCAACCCTGAATATTCACTGAAAGAACTTTGCTACCGCTGAAGCTCCAATACTTTGGCTACCTGATGAGAAGAGCTGATTAACTGGAGAAGACCCTGATGCTGGGAAAGACCGAGGGTAAGAGGAGAAGAGGACAACAGAGGATGAGATGGTTAATGGCATTACCGATTCAATGGACATGAGTGTGAGCAAACTCTGGGAGATAGTGAAGGACAGGGAAGCCTGGCATGCTGCAGTTACTGCGATCACAAAGATTTGGACACAACTTAGAGACTGAAAAACAGCAACAACCTACCTGGGCTTCCTTGGTGGCTCAGTGGTAAAGGACCTGCCTGCCAGTGCAGGAGACATAGGTTCAATCCCTGAGTCTAGAAGATCCTCTAGAGTAGGAAATGGTAACCTACTCCAGTATTCTTGCCTGGGAAATTCCATGAACAGGGGAACATGGCAGGCTCCAGGGTGTCTCACAAAAGAGTCTGAAATGACTTAGCAACTAAACAAAAACAACAACAACAGCAGTCTACCTACCTACCATCTATCTACCATCTCTCTTTGTCCTCCCCTTAGCCCACGCTCTGGTCACTCCTGTGTTGCCAGGATCTAGAAGACTGCTGACTGTAGATGCTCAGAAGGACTTGTTGGTTGAACATTGAAGGAATGAATAATGTATTCTAATTTACATTAGCATACTAGTGATTTGGCTTCTGACATAGGTACCAAACTTCTGTGATTCATGGAAACAGAATTCTGGATTTTAAGATTAATGTTTGATTAAAAATCTTTTAGGTGAGATACTTTACTCTAATAAGCTAATAAGGATCGTCTACAGCATCAAAATAGTCCTCCAGGCTTTCTTGAAGATAGTTGTTACAGTATTGTTCTTTATTTCTCCCTGTTTCTGGGGAATATGGTATTAAACAGCTGAAATTCTATACTGAGAATTCTATACTGAGAAATGTCTGAGAAAGGGTAGAGACAAATTTCAAGAAGCACAAGAAAACAAAATAGTAAAGGATGTAACATTTAGGACATTAGCCACCTAAAGGGTGAGATTATGAGTGAGTTTTTTTTTAATACCTGTTTTTTAAAATTTTATGCACTAAATATAAAAATCTGAAAGTATTACACAACAAACTAATTTCAAAACAATGAAATAGAGAAAAGGCATCTATCATATTTTAACAATGTGTTTTCAGTTCCTATGGGTAACATGTACCTATTGAGAGAAGATGGAGAAGAAAATGGCAACCCATTCCAGTATTCTTGCCTGGGAAATCCCATGAACAGAGAAGCCTAGCAGGCTACAATCCATAGGGTGGAAAAGAGTCGGACATGACTGAAGTAACTTAGCATGCATACACGCATGTGTGAGGGTGGGGTAAGCGGTTGGAAGACCAATTAAGGGGGTGGTCATCCAAGCAGAGGCCTGAAGAATGAGGCTAAGGCAGCTTAACAAGAGTGTTCCAGGTGGAGGGGAAGAAAAAGGAGGCCAGCAAGTTTGGACCCTAGTGAACAAGGAGCAGAATTCAGTGCCAGAAAGATGGCTGGGATCAAATTATTTAGGATTTGGGCTGTGGTAAGGAGTATGGAGCAGCGGGGCTATGAATGGTTTTAAAAAGGGCCTACTGTCTTTTAATAATTTTTAAAAATTTATTTATTGGCTACACCATGTGGGAATATGGGATCTTATTTCCTTGACCAGGGATTGAGCCTTCACACCTTACATTGCACACTTGGGAAAAGAGCCTACATTGCTCTGATTCTGTCTTAAGATCTCTTTGGGCCACTGAAAGGAGATAATGTAGAAGGATGAGAATCAAAAGAGAACAACGTGTTGAAATGTTTTAGTTGCAGACAAGGCAAGAGATGGAAGTGTAGCTGGATATCGTAAATCCTAAATAGCTAGATTTAAAATACGTTTTGGATGCTGAGAGATCTTGCTTGTCTTAGATGTGGTAGGTGAGGGAGATCTAGGGGTTCAGAGAAGCATGGGGAACGGGTGGTGAAGATAAAGGGTTAAACTAAGGATGGCTTCTAGATCTTAACTGAGCAACTGGTGCATTAGAAAGACTGGAGGAGAAATTGGCTTTGAGTGGATGAAAATAATTTTGGTTTGATTGTGTTGAGTTTGAAATGCCTCTTTCCATCCGAGTGGGAATATCAAATAGGCAGCCAAAAGCATGAACCTGGAGCTGACAAATGAAGTCTAGACGGGAGATTCAAACGTGGCATGCATCAATATATGGATTCTTTTCGCACCAGTGTATATATGGATGGGAGCACTTGGGGGATGAACTGTAGATACAGATGAGACAAGGCCCAGGACAAAGCACATACGTTTTAAAGATTTGGCAAAGGAGGGGACAGCAGCAAGAGTGATGAAAGTCAGGGGTATATGTTATGAAAACCAAGAGATTTGTTGTTCAGTTGCTCAGTTGTGTCCGACTCTTTGTGACCCCATGGACTGCAGCATGCCAGGCTTCCTTATCCTTTACCATCTCCCTGGGCTTGCTCAAACTCATGTCCATTGAGTCGGTGATGCCATCCAAACATCTCATCTTCTGTCGTCCCCTTCTCCTCCTGCCTTCAATCTTTCCCAGCATCAGGTGTTTTCTAATGAGTCAGCTCTTCACATCAGGTGGCTAAAGTTTTGGAGCTTCAGCTTCAGCATCAGTCCTTCCAATGAATATTCAGAGTTGATTTCCTTTAGGATGGACTGGTTTGATCCCCTTGCAGTCCAAGGGACTCTCAAGAGTCTTCTCCAACACCACAGTTTAAAAGCATCAGTTCTTCAGTGCTCAGCCTTCTTTATGGTCCTACTCTCACATCCATACATGACTTACTGGAAAAACCAAGAGATAATACCACGTAACAGATGTGGGATTGCTAAGCTATGTCTGGTCCTACTCAGAAGTCAAGTATGATAATGTGGTCATCAAACATGGTACTTTGGTCAGGATCTCAGTGAAGTGATGGACAAACCAAGTCAAGCCACCTAGATGCTTCATATTAGCTTCATCCTACACAGCCTAGGGCTTACCTGAGTTCCAGGTGCTTTGTTGAGTCCACTCAGGTATCCTGGATGAGTAACTTCTCTGGTTCCCTGAAGATCTGGTCTGGCCCTCCCTCTCTGCTTTGAGGAAGTTGAGGCTTAATCTTGAACACAACCCAGAAAGAGAATATAACATGCTCCACAGGGGCTGCATATCTCTGGTACTACTCCAGTGCGTTATAACTTCTATATGGAAGATACTGAGGATAGAAGGATAAAGGTGGCCAAAAACTCTTTGATATTCATCTTATTGAGAGGTGGGCTCTGTCACCCTTCTCCTGAAACTGGGGGCTCTATAGCTGCCTTTACAGAACAGGGCAGAAGTGTAAAAGTGATGTTGGGCCAGTTTCCATTCCTGGCCTTAAGATATTCAGTTCAGTTCAGTCGCTCAGTCGTGTCCGACTCTTTGCGACCCCATGAATCGCAGAACACCAGGCCTCCCTGTCCATCACCAACTCCTGGAGTTCACTCAAACTCACGTCCATCGAGTCAGTGATGCCATCCAGCCATCTCATCCTCTGTTGTCCCCTTCTCCTCCTGCCCCCAATCCCTCCCTCCATCAGAGTCTTTTCCAATGAGTCAACTCTTCACATGAGGTGGCCAAAGTACTGGAGTTTCAGCTTAACATCATATTGGCACCTTCTAAATCCTGTCTCTGGAAACACATTTGGAGCCCTGGGATGCCATGTAAGGAGTCTGACTTCCCTGCTGGAGAGACTACATGGAGAGACCCTAAGATTACCAGGAGGATAAGAAGAGGCTACCTAACTGAGCCAAGCCTTCCAGGCGTGTGAATGAAACTGTCTTGTGTTTTTCAGATCAGCCCACCTATTTGCTGAATACAATCGAATGATTGATGTTTAGGGGTAGAATTCGTAACCCATAAAGTCAAAAGATATATTAAAACATTCTTATTGTTTTGATGCATGAAATTTTAGGGTAGATTGTAATGTAGCAATAGACAAGAGGAGCCCTAGGAGGCCCTTTGGGCATTTAGGTCAGTTTTCCTTAATCAGAAGACCCACTGTCCTCTGCACAAGAGCAATATTGTTTCCTTGTTGCTATTTGAATTATCTATTTTTATTTGGTGCCAGTCAAATCCTTTTTTAGCATATAAGAGGCAATAAAAGAGAAAAACTTATTGAAGGAACTGTCAGTTAATAAACAGAATTTTTAAGTGAATGTGAAGAATAACCTAGTTTACCTTCTTGCCACAGGTCTGCTATTGTCTAACTCCTTACACCTGCAGTGCAACCACTGATGTTCATTATGCTGACCTTGATTTTCTGTATCTTATTTTAGTGTCAAGTGTTGCATGGGTGATACCACAGGACAATGATGTAATTGATGGAAAAGTGCCAAGAAACACAGTTAAAAGATGGAAAACTTATTTTATTGCAAAAGGCACAGAAATTTACCTCTAAGCAGGTAACGACAAGAATCAAACTGTTCACTATGCTCCCAGGCACAGGCTCGGGCTTTCCAGATTCCCAGGTTTCCCATGGGGACTCCAAAGACGCATCAGCATGGCCTGAGGGTGTCACTGGGTTCATTCTCAGGTTTTGTTCGCCACTTTGTTTGTTTGTGTCCCTTGGCCAGGGCTAGGACCAGGAAGAGGGGAGTAAAGTGGCCAGGGCACAGTTTTTAAGAAGACATTCACAGGGTTGTGCAAATGTAGGATCAGTGCCTGAGCGTGTGAGTGCCTCCTTAAATTTTACACCAAGGCATCATACTCACCTCACCCAAGTCCAGTGTCTGCTCCCAGCCTCTCCCAACTGTTCTGGATTTCCTGTATGCCACCCCCGCCCCCCTCACCAGATTCATATTTCTGAGTGATAGCTTCAGCAGCAGGTGAAATTGAGGTCAAGTTCCCAGGCATCTCTGAATATTGAGAGCAGAACCAGGCTTTGGGTTTTTTGGAAGTCCATTTGCAGAAGCAAATTAATTTTTCTAGTACTATAGTTGACCAGAATATTTGATTTGAGCAGCCTTCCCACTACGGTGGAAGAAAAAGCATTAACTGCACCTGAGATGGTCATATTTGTCCACAGATAACATTTACTTGATGGGGCAAGTTATTAAGTAACTCCCCTGCTGAGTTTGTTTCTCCAGGCCCCTTAATGGCTTGCTTTAGTTTTGCAAAATACCTTTGTTACCTGCTGATGTAGTTATTATGGTGCATGAACACACCCTTAATCTTACCCTTAGGAACCTATTGGTTTTGAAAAATTTGCTTTTACCTCATGGTACACTGAGCTGTAAAGTGAATTTCTAGACTAGATTGTAATCACTGTTTGCTAAAAGAGACAACTTTAGATTCTGGTATAATTTGGTGGGCTATCAGTTCAGTTTAGTTGCTTGGTTGTGTGCAATTCTTTGCGACCCCATGGACTGCAGCATGCCAGGCTTCCCTGTCCATCACCAACTCCTGGAGCTTGCTCAAACTCATGTCCATTGCGTTGGTGATGCCATCCAACCATCTCATCCTCTGTCGTCCCCTTCTCCTGCCTTCAGTCTTTCCCAGCATCAGGGTCTTTTCCAATGAGTCAGTTCTTCACATCATGTAGCCAAAGTATTGGAGTTTCAGCTTCAGCATCAGTCCTTCCAATGAATATTCAAGACTGATTTCCTTTTAGGACTGAGTGGTTGGATCTCCTTGCAGTCTAAGGGGACTCTCAAGAGTCTTTTCCAACACCACAGTTCAAAAGCGTCAGTTCTTCAGCATTCAGCCTTCTTTATGGTCCAACTCTCATATCCATACATAATTACTGGAAATACCATAGCATTGATTAAACAGACCTTTGTTGGCAAAGTAATGTCTCTGCTTTTCAATATGCTGTCCAGATTGGTCATAGCTTTTCTTCCAAGGAGCAAGTGTCTTTTAATTTCATGGCTGCAGTCACCATCTGCAGTGATTTTGGAGCCTCAAAAATAAAGTCTGTCACTGTTTCCATTGTTTCCCCATCTATTTGCCATGAAGTGGTGGGACCAGATGCCATGATCTTAGTTTTCTGAATGTTGAGTTTTAAACCAGCTTTTTCACACTCCTCTTTCACTTTCATCAAGAGGCTCTTTAATTCCTCTTCACTTTCTGCCTTAAGGGTGGTGTTATCTGCATATCTGAGGTTATTGATATTTCTCCTGGCAGTCTTGATTCCAGCTTGTGCTTCATTCAGCCCGGCATTTCACATTATTCTGCATTAAGTTAAATAAGCAGGTTGACAATATACAGCCTTGATGTATTCCTTTCCCAATATGGAACCAGTCTGTTGTTCCATGTCCAGTTCTAACTGTTGCTTCTTGACCTGCACACAGATTTCTCAGGAGGCAGGTAAGGTGGTCTGATATTCACAAGAAGCTTAAAGCATGGGAAAAGGTTGTCTCTGTGACTTTGAAACTGTGGCTGAAATAACATTGTTTTAGCCTTTGGCTTTTTTTTAAAGGAAGAAATCAGGTATATGACAAATCAGGCAACAATAGCAATAAGGAACAAGTTAAATCTTAAAAAAAATGAAATACGTGATTGGCAAAATACATATTACTATAAATAAAGTAGACAACTAATAAGAACTTGCTGTGTACTCTACTCAGTACTCTGTATATGGCCTATATGGGAAGAGAAGCTAAGAAAAGAGGGGATATGTGTGTATGTGTAACCGATTCACTTTGCTGTGCACCAGAAACCAACACAACATTGTAAGTCAACTATACTTCAATAAAAATTTTTTTTAATAAATAAATTTTTAAAATGACAAAAAAATGAAATAGGACTAACAACTGATAGAGTAAATCAAGCTGCAAAAATTAGGGCACATTAGAGAATCAGGTGTTTTAGTAACTTTATGGCATAGCAAGCTTTCCCTTTTTTCAAACACACATCTGCAAGGCATTAGCTATATGATTAGAAATCTCGGTCCATTCTCTAATTTAGATTACATCTTTGTCAATATTCTTACTACTTCAATCAGTTTAAATTTGTGAAAGTGATGATCCTTACAGAAGCAGGTCCTTGTGTTGAGATCTGATGCTAAAAATACCAGTCTCAGGGGCTTACTCTTTTCTACTCTAAAACTCAAGTTTTATGTCTCCAAAAAGGAAGTTTTCTTTCCTTTCTATTCATACTCATTTGATAAATACTTTCATAAGGGAAGAATACATAAAGTAATTTGGGCTTATGTATTATAGATACTCTGAAGAGGACAGTTAATGAAGTTCAGAACAAGATGTTAATTACTGAGATGTCTGCCAGTCAAGTCACCTGTGATGAGAAACATACCTTGCATTGGTTTTTAATTTGCCTCCCCTATTGGCTTGCTCTATGTGCTATAAAGACTTCCAACTGTAATTACATATAGTATATAGCATTTTATCTTACTCACCTAGTATCATATTTTGCCTTCAACTGCTGCCTTAAAAGCTCTTCATCCTACTCTTGATTAAGTTAATTTATTTAGAAAGTGGCACAGATGATGTGTAGATGCATGCAATTGGTTAATAATAATAAGCCTATTCTGAAAATTGTATATATCATAAGCTTAATACTATGCTGGTCTTTTTTCTATTGTGATTTCTTATTTTTGAGCTATAATTGACATAGAACATTACACTAGTTTTAGATGTACAACATAATGATTTGATATTTGTATGACTTGCAGAATGATCACCACAATAGGTCTAGTTAACACCCATCACCATGCATGGTTACAAAAAATTTTTTTTGTTATGATGAAGATTTTTAAGATTTCCTGTCTTAGCAACTTTCAAATATGCAATGCAGTAATAATAACTATAGTCACCATGCTATACATTACATTCCTATGACTTATGTTCTGATTCCTCAGTTTGTGCATGTTTTTTCCAGAAATCTTTTCTTAGCAAAAGGTCATAAAAATTCTCTATTGTCTTCTAAAATTTTAAAGTTTTGTTTTTCATATATATGTATTTAATATACTCAGAATTAGTTTTTGTTTATGATGTTGTGTGTGTGTATATATGTGTTTAGTTGTGTCTAACTCTGCAGTCCCAAGCCTTCCAGTCTCCTCTGTCTGTGTAATTTTCCAGGCAAGAATACTGGAGCTGGTTACTGTGTCCTATTCCATGGGATCTTCCTGACCCAGGGATTGAACGCATGTCTCCTGCCCATGTCTCCTGCATTGCAGGCAGATTCTTTACCACTGAACCACTGGGGGAAAATGTCTCTTTACAATGTAATATAGGCACCCAAATTTATTATTTTTCTCACATGGATAACTGGTTGTTCCAGAATATTTATTGAAATATTTATCCATATGTTCTCCTAGTTATTTGCAGTTATACCTTTCCATGTATCAAGTTTTCACAGAGGCAGAGCTTTACTTCAGAATCCTCTCTTCCATCAGACACTTTGCCACTTCTCTTACCAATACCACAGTCTTAATTACTACAAGTTTATAAGAAGCTTTGATATTTGGGAGTATTGGTTCTTCTACCTAGTTCAAAATCACTAGGCTATTCTTGGCATTTAGCTCTTCATAAAAATTATAGAATCAGCTTATCAAATTTCATGAGGAACTTTGTTGATATTTTCATTGGAACTGCGTTTGATTCACAGATGAGGAGATTCTCCTTTTGAATATTGTTTATACCTTTGTTTATTCCTGTATTTTAAGTTTCTCCATGATGTTTTGTAATTTGTTCCATATAACATATCCTTATACAGTTCATTGTGAATGAAATATTCTTGAATTTTTATTTTCTAATCCAATATTACATGTATAAAGGAATATTATTGATTTTAGAATGTGGATCTTGTATTTCACAACTTGGCCAACCTTTTTATCCCTCCTAGTAATTTATTCATATATTTTCTTGTATTTTTTGTGTTAACAATCATATCATGTATAATAAGGGACCATTTTTTCTCTTCTTTTCCAATTGTTATTCCTCTCAATATTTTTCTTGATTTAATGTACTGGCTAGGATGTCTGTAGGATACTAATTATCTGTCTGAATAGGAGGGATCCTTACCTTGAAATAGAATTTAAAGGGAATTGTTCTAAAGTTTTAATATTAAGAGTGATGTTGGCCATAGGGTTTGGTAAAAATATTATCAGGTAATCAGCAAAATTGCTGCAGTCCTATGAAAAGTGTAAAACAGGTTATCGGAACAAGATTCGGTCTTCACTTTGCAATTGGTCCTGAGGCTATGATTGATATTCCTCATCACACCCCTCTCTACCTCACTCGAGTTCATTCACACCAGACAGCATTTAAACAGGTCTGAGTTGTTTTCCTGGTCAATCATCTAGATCTTCATTCCTTATGATCTGAGCCTTTGTCTATTTTTATCTTTATTTTTAACACCTGTGGACCATAGTTGCTGAGATTTCCCATTTAGTATGATCACAAGGCACAGAAATAGCCCAGGGAATTCTCTGGTTTATAGACACCCTGGTTTCTGCTCCAATTGTATAGTATCAATCATAGATCTTTATCATAATCAAGGTCAATAAACACCTACTTTGACAGCGATCCTTTCTTTGGCTACTGGTCTGCTGGAATGAGAAGCCGATATGACTGACTAGATGTTATAGCTTTTTGTTCACACTGCGTCCTCTGCTAAAAGTTTCCCCTTCCCTGTGAACCAGGGTTCACAAGCTGATGCTAAGGTTGTGGAGAGAGGGAGCAAGTGGGCCACTGAGAAGAATGCTGACAGGGCCCAATCATACTTGTTGGTTTCAGACCCACGCATTCTAGTTATTAGAGATGAAGCCCCTGGATGGCCACTCCAACCTCGATGCCATGAGGGTAATTATTTCTACATTGTCTCTGGTGATTAAGTGTCACCATTTGGCCCCTGCTATCCCCAAATCCCATCAACACCACAGATATAGTGATGTTATAGTCAGGGTCACTGGTCCATGTGGTATCCCCTTTGACTTTAATCTACAGAGGACCACCATTGCCCAACTTCTCAGTGAGTCTGATATGACTCTTGCCTGTGCATTCTACCTTTGGCCATTGCTGGAGAACACACTCAGGTGTTGAGTTCTCTAGCCTCTCTTAAATCCATCCTAATATACTCACCTCTCTGGAGAAGGCGATGGCACCCCACTCCAGTACTCTTGCCTGGAAAATCCCATGGATGGAGGAGCCTGGTTGGCTGGTGGTCCATGGGGTCACGAAGAGTCAGACACGACTAAGCGACTTCACTTTGACTTTTCACTTTCATGCACTGGAGAAGGAAATGGCAACCCACTCCAGTGTTCTTGCCTGGAGAATCCCAGGGACGGAGAAGCCTGGTAGGCTGCCGTCTATGGGGTTGCACAGAGTCAGACACTACTGAAGTGACTTAGCAGTAGCATTAGCAGTATACTCACCTCTCAGAGCCCTTTGACTCCTCCCTTAATACTCTGCTAGGATGATTCCGTATCATTACATCCTGTAGAGGTAGAGCAAGCCAATGTACTGTAGGCCATTATTATGTTCAGTCTCCCAAGAGGCCACACCAGGCACATTTTTAGACCAGTCTCAGGTGATTTTCCCAGGATATTAAGCTCCTAAATCACAGGTAAAAGCTCTTATATCAATACATTCCTTTCTATTATAGCTATATTTTTGTCTTCTAATTCAGAACCTCAAAGATCCATTGTCAAATGTATTCTCCATTCTCTGGGTACCTACTTATGCCCATGGGCAGGTCTTGCAATTCTAAGAACATGTTTCCATGTTCTTACCACAGTAGGGGCTTTATTTCTTTCCTTGGGTTGTGCTGCAATGTAGCATGAAGGCGGTAAGGCAAGGTGGGTTAGTTCTTGAGGTAGACAAGCTTGATCATAAGGTGTACCTGCCTCAGGTGGTGTTTTCCCACATCTCCAGGTGAGAGGGAGCTATATTCTAGAAAGGGAAGATGCTACTTCTTCTAGTGTGGAGAAATTCAAAAGATTCAAGGGATGCAAAGTTCTCAGGTCTTTCTACATCCAGGTCTCAAGGGCTCACTCTTATCCTATCAAGTTTCTGCTTTAGATGTAGGAATTCTATCACAGATCTCTTGTAGTTCTGTGTCTTTTAACAGTAAATCCTGAACCTAATTTGCAACACAATCTGCTCTGTGGTTGCCTTTAAAGCCAGTCTATCCCACTATCCTTATTAGTCCTCTCCCCCATACTGTGTTCAAGTGCAGAAACCAATGGTTCACCTTCCACCTTACCTCATTTCCATCTTCTAAGGTGAAGTCATATGATGGTGATGCTGGATCATTGGTGAGTCATTAATTTCAGAGCCCCATCCTGAGGGCCTGCTTCCTAAAGCAAACCCTGACACCAATTCTGTTAGGGTAATTTCTTTCCATAAAGCAGAGCATGGGATACAGGCTTGCATTTAGGAAGTGGTAGTTGAGAGGTGAGTCCATGCTACTGGTGTGAGTTTCTAAAGAGTGAAATGAAGGCAGAGGGAAAGGCAAATGTAAAGGTTTATTATTAAGGGGCCACTGCTGTGGAAAACCAGAACACATTATACAGCCCTTCTGTCTAGTGAATAGAGCCAACTCACATTGTGTACTGAGGCATGGAAAGGTGGAGCATTTTCCCATAAACTCCGGTCACCCATGGCTCAGAGGTGACTGACTGTACTTACATAACACTGATAGTGGGTGCCTCCTTACCATTTGTTCTCTAGGCACCTTATGTGCCTCATCCCTGTCCCAGCTCTGTCTACCAATCTGTTACCATAGTGAGTTAAGTGTCTATAAAACAGGTAATACCATAATTTTATTAGTAGTATGTGAATGAATTTAGTGCAAGAAATTAACACCTACTAAATGTTGTTTTAGGCCTGTCACTACTGCCTTTTTCTTTCTTTTTTTTTAAATTGAAGTATTAGCTTTCCTGGTGGCTCAGCAGTAAAGAATCTACCTGCAATACAAGGGACTCGAATTTGATCCCTGGGTTGGCAAGATTCCCTGGAGTAGGAAATAGCAAGCCACTCCGGTATTCTTGCCTGGAGAATCCCATGGATAGAGGAACCTGGATGGCTGTAGTCCATGGGGTCACAGAAAGTCAGATATGACTTAGAAACTAAACGACAAATAGTTGATTTTGAATGTTGTGTTAGTTTCAGGTATATAGCAAAAATGATGGAGATCTATATCTATATCTATCTATATATATATATATGCTAAGTTGCTTCAGTCATATCTAACTGACATATATATATGGTAAGGAAACTGCCTTCCAGTGCTGGAGACATAGAGTCACAGGTTTGATCCCTGGATTGGGAAGATGCCCTGGAGGAGGACATGGCGACCCATTCCAGTATTCTTGCCCGGAGAATCCCCATGGACAGAGGAGCCTGGTGAGCTACAGTCCATAGGGGTCACAAAGAGTCAGACATGACTGAAGTGATATAGCACAGCACAGCTTATAAAATATATATATATATACACATTCTTTTTTGTATTCTTTTAAAAACTTTTTGAAAATTAATTTATTTTTAATTGAAGGATAATTGCTTTACAATATTGTGTTGGTTTCTGCCATACATCAACATGAATCAGCCATAGGTGTATTCTTTTCCATCATGATTTATCATAGGATGCTGAATATAGTTCTCTGCACTATACAATAGGACTTTATTGTTCGTCCATTCCATACGCAATAGCTTACCTCTGCTAACCCCAACCTCCCACTTCATCCCTACCCCCACCCCCTCCCCCTTGGCACCCACAAGTTTGTTCTCTATGGGTGACTCTGTTTCTGTTTTGTAGTTAACATTTGTGTTATATTCATTTGTGTCATATTTTAGATTTCACACAGAAGTGATATCACATGGTATTTGTTGTTCTCAACACCTGCTAAATGTTAAAAGCCTTTACATCTTTCCTGGTTTTGAGGTGGTAAACAGATACTTTGTTCAGAGGCTGGAGAGATGAGTCCCAAATCAGGCCGGCCTTGAGCTAGGCTTCTGAATAGTAGGAATGTGGAACATGGGGAGATTCATTTTCTGCATGACTGGGAGGGCTGAGAGAGTTGAGGCTGGGGTAGATCTTGAGCTGCTATTTGTGTTTCAGTACTTGATTTGATTTTGCTCAATAACTATCAGCAGACAGAAGCCTCTACTGCAGTGTAGCCATTCGGAACCATTTAATGAGAAGTAAAGCAAAGACATTACAGTGTGCTAGGAGGTTTGTGAGAATGGGATTCTACGTGCATGGGGCTTAATAACTATTGAGAGAGAGACCATCATTGTGATTCTTTCTGCATGGCAGGGATGTGAAGTGTGACATCTGTGCATTCCTTCTGAGAAAATGTGAGATGTGCCCTGGAAGAGCAAGGTTAGTGGGCAAGACTCAAATGTCCTGCTTTTGGCTGCACTGTTAGACTTTACTTTTTTTTTGACTCTGTGATTCTTTATTGCTTCTTTATTGACAGGTTGGTGTAGTTCTGCCCTTCTGTTTCCCTTTTCCCTACAATCGTTTCCTTTACTTTGAGTCAACTTCTTACCCGCCCCCCCCCCTTTTTTTTTACTTCTTAAATATTGCTGTTTTTGCACGTTTCCTTTGTTAATGCTGGTGCAGTGTACAAAAAAGCAAGTTATTGCTGGAAAGAGTGGTTAATACTGCTGTTCTTGGCTAGTTAAGCATCCTGAGAGATGCAGTCATGTTTAGAAGGAATGTGAGGTGAGGGGAGAAAAAGATTCAATGAGTAGGGAAGAGGGGGCTCCTACTGGGACATCATTAAGCAAATACTGCCTGGCTAGGGAGCAAGATAACAAGGCTACAGCTAGAAAAGCATCAAAGGTAGAAATAAGAAAGGTGCTATCTTAGGAATTGGGGGATAAAGTTTTCAATTAAATTTCTTATACTTTTTAATGTTTTAGAGTTTGTCCCAACCCTTGAGGTTAAGGGACAGGTCAAATACTGATATATGGAAGGAAATGCAATAGGAACCACGAATCTGATTCCTGCACAGGATGAAGATGTCTATTGTCAACATCAAGGGCAAGATCCATACTTTATGTAAGGCAAAGAGTGTGCTCCTTTAACAAACACCAAAATTCAAGAAATAAACTATATCTATAGTTCAAAACACTTAAAACACCTAATGACCCTAATAAACTCAGATATGTTAGGAGGTTAGGTTGTGGATTGGTGAAAGAATTTTGGTAGCATTGTAAATTGTCACTGAAATATTAACATCTGTGACTTTTGGTATTATTCTATCTCAGGAGTTGGCAAACTTTTTCTCCAGAGGACCAGATGGTAAATATGTTGGGCTTTGCAGACTGTTGTGTCTCTTTTGAGACTAATCAACTCTGCACTTACAGTGTGGTGAAGGCAGCCATAGACAATATATAAATGAATGGGTGTGACTATGTTTAATGAAGTTTTACTTATGAAAATAAAAGGTAGGCTGGATTTGGCTGACACGCGTAGTATGTCAACCTCTGGTCTAAATTGTCATTGAGATGTTGGTATCTGGCAAAGCACTGCTAAATTACATTTGTTTTAGAAGACGAGTTTTCAGCTTACATGATCAGAATCACTGGGGGTTGCATGAAGGAAAGTGCAGCCTCATTTAATTCATGTTCACTCCCTCACTTCCTGGCCTGATTCCACCCTCACACCAGTGGTGCAGATGTTGGCACTTGACAACCAATGATCCAAACTGACCTAAAACCGCCTTTATACATTGGGAAACCATTGACTTAAAGTGTTTTGGTACCAACTGCAGTAACTGTTGTTCCCTCAGTCATTTCATCAATACTATACGGTTTAAAACACTCAGAGTTGGTAATAAATTAACAAAAATGATGATGATGATGATAGTGATGATAATAAAAAATGATAATAGTGAAAACTGCTGTTAGCCATGGATTCTTTGACTTACGGAAAACAACAAGAGTAAGTGTGCAAACAGCAACTTCTGGGTTTGGTACACATTTATTTACATAGGAAAGCCTCTGCCTTAGTGTATAAAGGAGTCTTTCCCAGAGCTGGTGTGCAATAAATGTGTTCAGAGTTTTGTTTAAGTCTTAGGTTTTGCCATTGTGAGTTTTCCTATTCTTACTTCCAACTTAGAGCAGAGAAATCAGTGTATGTCATAGCTGCTGCCAAAGAAGACTTTGAAGTTAGAAGTAACTGTTTTAAGGGCTAGCCCTAAATCTTTATTAAATGTACTTGATTCACTTAAACACACTTATTGATGGCCTACTATGTAAAAAAGGTCCCTGATGACTGCTAAGGGCTATCAAAATGTGAGAGATACACACTCTGCCTTTTAGGAATTTCTAGTCTATAATCATATCATGGCATCTGGTCCCATCACTTCATGGGAAATAGATGGGGAAACAGTGGAAACAGTGGCAGACTTTATTTTTGCGGGCTCCAAAATCACTGCAGATGGTGATTGCAGCCATGAAATTAAAAGACGCTTACTCCTTGGAAGAAAAGTTATGACCAACCTAGATAGCATTTTCAAAAGCAGAGACATTACTTTACCAACAAAGGTCCGTCTAGTCAAGGCTCTGGTTTTTCCAGTGGTCATGTATGGATGCGAGAGTTGGACTGTGAAGAAAGCTGAGCACCACTAGGTGAAATGCTACACAGTTTCCTCCAGGGATGTGGGGACAACTCCTTTCCCTATTCTTTATCCCACTTTGACATATGTTCCCCAAGTTCTGCTTCCTATTGTGTCCCACATCTCTCAAATAACCATGAATATATTTTATGACTATCTCCCCAGCAGCTCTTTTTCGGAAACTTGGTCAAAGCCCAGAGGGGTGATGCTGTGGGGCCAGGCTAGAGGACGACTGAGGCTCTCTTCCTTTAGCCTGACTTCTGTTTTGGAGGATGCTTAGTGGTTCTTTTGTATATTCCTAAAGGGAGGAGCGGAGAAGGAAATGGCAACCCATTTCAGTATTCTTGCCTGGAGAATCCCATGGACAGAGGAGCCTGGCAGGCTACAGTCTACAGGGTTGCAAGAGTTGGACACAACTGAGCAACTAAGCACACACACCAAGGGAGGAGCAGAGGGGAAGGGCAGAGTTTGGGTTTCAGCAGGGCCCTAATTCTATCTGTACTGCAGATATGTCCTTGCTTTGAATCTTGATGTGAAAGGGTCCCACAAACATTACACCACAGAGGCTATATTTAGGCAGTTTTAATAGGGTGCATGGCGCCACTGTATCCCCTAGGGTCCCACCAGGGAATATACATCAGTGATTAGCAAGGCCGAGCGCTCCACTGTTGTTTCACTTGCCGACGATTGGAATAGCAAGACTTTCTTCTCAAAAATTAATTTCTGGGTCAAAATCAAAACAAACTCAGTTATTTGACTGATTATAATGTTAATTGGAGAGCATTTGCTGCAGACTTCACCGGCTGTCATTTGACCTTCACCTGCCTTGTGAGAGCCTCTGCCGCCTGCATCAAACACCACATCTTTCCATCTGATGGAAACGTGTAGGCTCTCGATTTTGTTTTGCGGTATCCTGTGTTTCTTCTGCAGTTACTGCTTTTTGTATCTCTTTTCTTCACATCTTCCTTTCTCCCCACACTAAGTAAGAATATAGCTATGAAGGTACTTTGAAAGTTAAAGTACTTTACAAACCTTTGGTGCTCGCAGAATACCGAGTGTCTTTCACTTCCCTGTTGTCCTTGAAGGGGGAGAAGTTTATGTGGTCAGTACCTATTAAAGGCCAGGCCTTGAATGAGGCCTCTTGGTATAAATTTTATTCAACTCTCATGATGCCCTTGCAAGACTTCTATTCTTATTCTTATTTTCAAGATGAGGCATTTCAGGTTCAGAAAGACTGTTAACTTGCTCCAAGCCACACAGCAAATAAGTGGAGAATCTGGAAGTAAACTTACACTCTGAAATCTTTGCTCTTTTCACCCAGCTTTCCCTCACCTTTATGAGCTCTGGTGCTTATTTATGGTGGGAAATAAGGAAGAATTACCGAATTCAATAGTAAGTAACACAAACTGGAATTTGGAGAAGCTGCTGCTTCAGCTGTAATCCCAGATCCCCAAACTTCACCCAGTCCTTTCTCCAGCCAGTTCTGCCAGGGACTCTGCTTCCAACTCAGGTAGTTTCTGGGAAATAGCAGTTTTATTGTCTCCCAAACTGGAATTTGGGATAAAAATTTCTCTGAAGAAGTCAGTTTACTACTTTACAATATAAGAATTGATAATATCATGCAAATTTATGCAAAGTATCTATCGGCCTTAGAGGAGATTAAAATAAGATGGGGCCACACCTTCCAGGTAAATTGTCTGAACAATCACTTTTACTTCCATGTGGGAAGGGATGAGCCCTTTGATTTTTACTGAGACTTGTGCAGTTCTGAGTCCTTGACCTTATACTTAGTTCTGGTCTTACTGTACAGCATTCTCTGACATACTGCCTAGATCATGAACAAGTTCTGACCACGGTCAAAGACAGAGCTATCATTTTTCAACTGGAAGAACTGCTCACTATGGACAGTCTTAGAGCTGTCAGACATTTGGAGACTTTGTTGCAGAAAGGATGGGTTCACAGGAACCTGGGCAAAGACATCAGCTGTTGATGCCAAGAAAGGTGAGAGCAGAGGCCAAAATCGGGGGTAGTTAGTGATGGTGGCAAGTAACAATTTTGGGAGGTTCCCTGCCCTGTAATCTTTATCAACCTCTCTAAACTATTGTAAACAACAAATTAACAAGCAAAAAGTGAAGATCATTCAACAACTATTTTTTCGCCGTGTTACTCAGTGTGGTTGTTTATAACCATTGGCATCACCTGGGAGCTTGTTAGAAAATCAGCTCCCAGGATCCACTCCAGGCCTCCTGAGTCAGAATCATGCTCACGTGATTCTGCACACGGCCCCAAGCGGAAGTGTTCGGGCAGCCATTTTGAACCAGGAACTCTTGTCTTAAGGGCTGGTTGCAAGGCCTCTGCGTGCAGCGCCTTATGAGCAAGTGAAACTGGAGGAAATAGCAAGGAAAAGGTTAGACTTAATTTTATTACTCAGGTTCTATTTTTATTTCCCAGGAATTGTTAATGGGCTTTGCTGGTGACTCTTTGTCAAAGCCAAGTGAATTAAGGGTCTAAAATTAAGACGATACTGTGAGGAGGACTTCTCTGGGGAGAACCGTGTTACCTAAACTGAGCACGAGCAAAGAGTTGGGAGGTGCTCAATGCCCTCATCTCACATCTGAGGAGGAGATACCTCACTAACCAGAGAGCTTAAAATGTGACTCTTGTGAGTAGAAGCGCTGGTAACCAGCTGTCACCTAAGCCCTCTGGGAAATCAAAGGGGAGAAGGGATGGTGAATCCTCTGGCAGAGGAGCAAAGCTGCTGTGTATGAATCGTCACACTGCCCTCGGGCAGAATGTGGATCCCAGTGACAAGACGGGGAGCCAGTGGCTGGGAATAATTTTAACAGGGTTCACCCAAGGTGAGGAGACCATGGCCAAAAGGCTGTGAGGTGACATTGGTGGTGGTGGGGTGGGAAATAGGAAACAGAGGTTGTTGGAAATGGGCAGCCAAGCGAGAGGCTGATATGTAAAGGGGGTTGCAGTCGGAGGGACTTCAAAGGAAGTCTCTAGATAATCTGTAAAGATACCCACCATATAAATGTCAGCTCTAAATATCCTCTAACTCCAGAAAGAACAGCACTATCTTACTATATAGAACTTATTAAGTAGGAATTCTCCTGCCCATTTACTTAAACCCTTTGAAGCTTCAACTCTGGTTGAGACACAGGTCAGAAATAGCAGGTAAGTTCTGGGAGAAAGTTTAAAACAAAGTGTTAAGCAGACCTTCCTCCCCTGAGGCAGTGTGGTAGCGCAGGCGAGAGCCGCGAGGGGAGGAGGGGAGGTGTCTTGAAGCTGCTCCAGGATGGGCAGGGACATGTGGGAGGGAGATGTTTGAATAGTGATTGATCTGTTAATTACTGAATCTGGCTAGATGTTTTAAAATACTGAATTGGGGTTGCAATTGAAGTTTAAAATGATAATAGATTGTCTAACTTAAGCATGACCATAAACGTCAAGGTTAATGGAAGCACCTGACTGGGTTTAAATTAGGAGACAAGTGGAAAAAAGTTTTTGTGATTAAACCCCTGACTCCTGCTTATTCAATATGCCAGTTACAGTGAAGGATTAGTAGGAAGAGAAACACCTGTAAGTTCAGAGGCGTGCTAGCTAGATGACTTGGTGTGAGTTGGGGCAGTGTCTGGAAACACATTTTCCTATGGAGACCAAACTGTGTATTTGTGGGCAGTGCCTTTTACTTCCTGGAGAAGGAAATGGCAATCCACTCCAGCACTGTTGCCTGGAAAATCCCATGGACAGAGGAGCCTGATAGGCTACAGTCCATGGGGTCGCAAAGAGTCAGCATTTATCAAAGAGTGGTCATTTAAAGGGATATAAAGAAGTAATTTTCCATTTGTGTTAATGTATTAAACAGAATAAACTAAGTGCTGTCATAAACTTTCTCAAAGTGAGTTGAGAGAGTAAAAGTTTATTTTTCACTTCACATCATAGTCCAGTGTGGGCTCTCGTGGGAGTGGGTCCTCTGTCCCACAGTCATTCAAGGACTCAGAGTCCTATTTGTGGGCTTTAGTTTCCTCTGACCCTTGAGTTGGCTTCCTCCAGCCACAGGCAGATAAAGAGGGGACTTTCAGGATTACTGAAGGTGCCAGGAATCACTTGTATGCACTGTCCGCTGGCCAGAGCCTGTCATATGAAATGTTGTATGGGAAATGTTTAATACCTGTGTGACCAGTTGGCAAAGGAAATGGGGAAGAAGGACTCCCACTGTCTCTCTTCATGGACACTTTATGAGAAGTGCAGCCCATCAAATCCCTAATTTCACAGACACAGTATTATTGCTTAGATTAAAACTAAAGTGGTAGCGCCAACAACAGTAATTCACTTCCTGCTGACTACATGAATCACTCGAAGGCAGGTTCCTGTGGTGAAAGAGGTGTGGTGGGGAGTAAACATCACTACAGACAAGGATGAAGAAGAATGTGGTGGGGCAAAATGCCATTAGGAAAACCCAGAGTGATTGAGGTCTATTCAGGTCTGTACCTTTCTGCTTAGGGCATAGCAAAAAAGGAGCAAAAATGAATTAAAACATGTTCCCTTCAGGGTATTTGACTCTAACTGACCTTAAAATAAGGCTACTTAAAATGAACCTTTTATGATTGACTTATCAATAGTTATTTCCTGCAAGAAAAAAATAGAATTTTCCGGAGTGGATTTTTACAAATCAATTGGCTGTTCTTTGTATTTCATTTTTAAATTTAAAATTTTATTATTGAGTGATTTTAAGTTATTTCTTGCACAAGAAAAATTGTATTTTTAGGTGTGCATTTTTGCTAACTGATTTTCCTTTGAATTTTATTTTTATACTGTGAAAGTGTTTATTTTCTCACTGACTTTGTCTATACACGGTCACTTTCTGTACTTGAGGTGGGTCAGAGCTGGCTTTGGAGCCAGGACGCCTGGGCCAGAGCTCAGCTTGCCCCTTGCTAGCTCCCTGACTTTGAGCAAATTTCCTGATCTCTCGATGCCTCAGTTCTCTCATCTATAAAATGATAGCAGTAACAGTACCTACCTCACAGGATTGTGCTGAGAATTCAGTGAGTTCATATTTATAAAGCCTGGCATAGACTAAGTGCTATGTATGTTTTTGGTGTTAATCTCTGATAAGTGATACTCATTTTCCTTTTGCAGTAGTTTCCATTTGGGTATTACTTTAAAGTAAAAAAACAGTGAGCCTTTTAAAAGAGAAATATTAATAAATAACAGCACAAGTTGTTGTAGAGTGCTGTGGCCAGAACTGTGATGTTGGTAAACAGATAATTCAAGTGTGGACTCGGTGTCTTGTGTGATGATCAACGGCTTCCATAGAAATCAGGCAGTAGATTTGACCTGGAGGTTTGACAAATCAATCGGCAATGAATGAAAGCTCTTTTCTGAGAGTATCAGTTCAGTAGCTCATGAGTTCAGAGTCATGTTTGACTCTTTGTGACCCCATCCATGGACTGCAGCACACCAGGCTTCCCTGTCCATCACCAACTCCCGAAGTCTACTCAAATTCAGGTCCGTTGTGTCGGTGATGCCATCCAGCCATCTCGTCCTCTAGTGTCCCCTTCTCCTCCTGCCTTCAATCTATCCCAGCATCAGGGTCCTTTCCAGAGAGTCAGCCCTTTGCATCAGGTGGCCAGCGTAGTGGAGTGTCAGCACCGGTCCTACCAATGAATATTCAGGGCTGATTTTCTTTAGGATTGATTGGCTTGATTTCCTTGCAGTTCAAGGGATTCTCAAGAGCCTAATACTGATACTTGAAGAGGCTTGGTTCTGAACAAGTTGAGATGTAGAACAGTGCAAAGACAAGGACCAATTATCTCCTGTTTACTGTCAGAAGCCAGGAGCAAGGCGATGGCTTTAGTATACTGGCCTCCTGGGCTGCTAACAGCTGTGACCCTTGAGTTACACAGAACTGTCCTCCTCCCCAGGTCCTGTAGGCTAGGGAAAAAACCCCAGAGGAGGAGGAGACACACTCAAGTGAGGCTCTGGACAGATGGAGGAGCAGAGAGAACTTGTGTTTGGTGTGAACGGGCACACTCTCAAGAGATAGAAACTAGAACAGGGAGCAGGGTTTGTCCTTTCCATTTGCCCCAAATTTAACAATCCTCACTGGTGACCCCTCTTCCTCAGGGGCAAAGAATGTACTTAGGAAAAATTCCTTTTCAGGAAGGAAAAACCTGCTCTCTGCAATAAAGCCCAAACTATTAGGGTGCTCTATTATTTGGTCTTCTTTGTAATAGTCTGATTTACTATTTCTATTAGCATTAGGGTGCGGGAGCTTTAGAGCACATGGCTCAGTAGTTGGGTTTCCAGGGCTCTCCAGTTGCCACACACAGGCTTAGTGGCCCTGAGGCATGTGGGATCCTAGTTCCTGGACTTGGGATCAAACCCATGTCCCCTGTGTTGGAAGGCAGATTCCTTCCAGATTCTCTTTCTAGTATTCTCTTGAATTAAATGTTATTTATTAACATTTCTAGTATTAACTATATATAACATCATTCACTGGAATCTCCTCCATGAATTTGTCCTTCTTCCTGATGAGACTTCTACTTTATCCATAGACAACTGGGGGCAAGTTAAGGTATTTTCTCTTTATAAGGAAGAAAAGATATTGAGTACCTGCTTTAAGAAAAATCAATTCATGAGTGACCTTAAATGCTAATGGTATAACTGGTGTGTGTATGTTGGAATAAATAGGAGGTACTTTTGTTAATTTTTGGCACTTTCAGATGATAAGAGAATTTATATATTAAGCAAATTCCCCAAGTTGTTCCTGAGCCTGCCTAGGAATTTAGGTAGATCTTTGAAGTGGGACATAATAGTCTTTCATTGCTTGTTTTACAAAATGTCAACAATCTATCTTCCTTATCTTTTAAAGATATGCTTGTATTGTGACATTACTATTAATTTTTTTTACCTTTGTAAGTATTTAATGACAGAAAATGACAAATGTCTTGAAGAATTTCAGAAGTGATATACCAATGTAAATGCTTGTGCATTAAGACTATTAATTTTTCATGAATGTAGTTTTTAAGCACACAAAATTATCAACTAGTAATAGTATGTGTAATTTTCTGAAGCTGAAAAACATTAGCACAGTTATTTATTTATGCTTTGTTCTGATAAGCTTATCACTACCAGACAATGAAATAGCATGTCATAATTTTACAAACCGTTAATAATAGTTATTAACAGCAATCCCTCACAAAACCAGGTGGGAAGTAGTTTTATTTTTTTCAAAGTTTGCTTTGGAAATGAAAAGGTTATTGCTTTATGCAAGATTACTTTTGCAATATGGGGATTTTGATTAAAAAGGAGACATTGTTTCTGTATAGTCTAGTGGTAACATATTTTTAAGATTCTATTAACACACTCAGGAAGCATTCATAAATCAGTAAGTATCTAGCACAATCATGTTTTACTCTGTGTGACTGTAGGAAAATGATTTCACATTTCTATTTTCTACTTGTCTTTGAAGAAATAGAGATCATGGTAATCTGTTAACATCTTTGAAGTCTCTGGGATAAAGAATATGCTAATTATTCTTTTGAGATTATAATATTTATAATTTATTTAAATATAAATTGAGTGAGACCAGTCTTTTCTACTGAAATAATGACAAATTTGGAGATACGATTGGTATGTCTTTGGGACACAGTATTTCCATGTCTTGTGTAATCTCAAAATTTCCTTGGTGTTGCAATAAGATGGCAGCTTCATTTTTAATGACCATTCTGTAAGGCACTGTCAAGTCTTTAAAAAATTTTTTTTTTCATTTATTTTTAGCTGTGCTGGGTCTTCATTGCTGCGGGGGCTTTTTTCTCTAGTTGCAGAGATCAGGGGCTGCCTTGTTGCAGTGTGCAGGCTTCTCATTGCGATGGCTTCTCTTGTTGTGAAGCATGACTCTAGGGCACGTGGGCTCAATAGTTGCGGTTCCTAGGCTCTAGAGCACAGGCTCAGTAGTTGTGGCATACAGGCTTAACTGGCTCCTTGGCTTGTGAGATCTTTCTTGATCAGGGATCAAACCTGTGTCTCCTGAATTGGCAGGTGGATTCTTCACCACTGAGCCACCAGGGAAGTTGGGAACTGTCAACTCTGTTTTAGAGATTATATAATTTCATTGTTCTGGTTAACATTAGGCTTTTTGTGGCTGTAATTTTACCTATGTGGCCAAATATTTGTTGGTAATTAACAAAACTTTTGAAGATCAGATATAAATACATAAATTCCATTGCAATATTAGTTTGCGTCTCCCCTTTTTCTGCTAAGGATGTGGAAGAAGACAGGACAAAGTATACCAAAATGAGAAACGATAGTTAGAAAGAACAGTTTGAAAAGAAAGTTGTAATTTAGGAATGATAATTTCAAAAGATAATTTATTTGAGTAATGCATATTCAATATGAAAAGTATGGATAATGCGGGGAAAAAGAATCACTCAAATGTTCTATTACTTAAAGGCAGTGTGTTAACAATTCTGAGAAAATTTCAAATCTGGTTTTCTAGTGCACTTCCTTTTTTACATTGGTATGACTGTACTATAGATACTACTTATATGCTGTTATTTCTTTTAATATTACAGCAAAAGCAGTTATGAAATGTCACAAACTTTATGTTGCCAATGAAAACAATCTATTATCAAATGGTATAAAATAACATATTACTCACTCTTATTAGTGTAATTGATGCTCTGATATTTATTCAGTGTTGGGAGTTTATCCTCTCTGCCTCATTTTTTTCTTCCCTCCTCTTCATAGTCTGCTAAACAAAACTAAGACTTTAATGCACTTGCTATGAAATTTCTAAAATTGCCTCAGCAGGTCTTCTGCCTCCAATAGACAGAGCAGCATAAAACTCAGAGGCAACATGGTAATTACATTATTCAATTATGAGACAAATATGTTCACATTTCTCTGTAAAATTGTTTTGTTCAGACTCAGCTTCTGGATCCTGGGAGAAATTGAAACGTTATCTCTAGAGAAGGTGTGTGCTCAGGCAACAAAAAATGAAAATAAATGAGACTACATTAAACTAAGTACAGCAAGGGAAACAATCAACAAATAGAAAGGGCGATCTACAACATGGGAAAAATATTCACAAGTCATATATCTAATAGGAGATTAAAATATATAAATTACTCATACAACTCAATAGCAAAAAAGCAAGTAATTCAACTCAAAGGTGGGTAAAGAACCTAAATACACATTTTTCCAAAGAAGGCATATAAATGGCCAACAGGTATATGAAAAGATGCTCAACATTAGTAATCAGGGAAATGAAAATCAAAACCACAGTGAGATACCACCTCACACCTTTTAGAATGGCTATTATAAAAAAAAAACAAGAAAGAAGATTTGGAGAAGTGTGGAGAAAAAGGAACACTTGTGTACTATTGGTGGGAATATAAACTGGTATAGTCATTATGGAAAACAGTATGGTAGTTCCTCAAAAAACTACAAATAGAACTGCTGGTGACTCAGCAGTCTTAATCTAGGTGCATGCAAGGAGGAATTGGGGGAATTCCCTGGCTGTCCAGTGGTTAGGATTCTGTGCTGTCACTGCTGAGGACCTTGTTCAATCCTTCATCAGGAAACTGAGATTCCGCGAGCTGCCAGGAGAGGCCAAAAAAAGAGAGAAGGAACTGAAATTAGTATTTCAAAGAGAGATCCACACACCCATGTTCATTGCAGCATTATTCACCATAGCCAAGCTATGGAAACAACCTAAGTGTCTGTTAACGGTTAAATGGATTAAGAAGATGTAGTATATACATACAATAGAATGTTATTCAGCTTTGAGAAAGAAGGCAATCTTGCCACTTGTGACAGTGGTTGAACCTTGAGGACATTGTGCTAAGTGAGATAAATCCATCAAAGAAAGACAAATACTGTTAAGATCACAAAGTTGCAATCTCAAAATGTCAGACTCATAAAAACAGCAGAACAGTAGTTACCAGAGGCTGAGGGGTGGAAGAATTGGGGAGATGTTGTTTAAGATGGTGTTTACAGTTAATAGATAAATAAGCATAAGGAATAATAGTCAACAATGCTGTATTATTTCAAAGTTGCCAAGAGACTAGCTCTTAATTGTTCTCAACAGAAAAAAAATAAATGTTAATTATGTTACATAGTAGAGGTATTAGCTGCCCTCTTGGGTAGTAATTATACCGAAATATATAAATGTATCAAACCTACCGGTATTTAAACTTACACAGTATTGCATGTCAATTATATCTCAATTTTAAGAAAGAATAAAAGTCCATTTACAAATTAAAGGTATGTGCTTGACAGTCCCATGGCTTATAGTGACAGACATCTCAAACATCTGCAGCATCCCCAGGCTGATTGTGATGTAGAAGAGAGTATGTGGTAGTTTGTGAAAACCAGTTCATCTAAATGATGTTTCAGGAATTTTTAGGTTTTTCTACAATTTTACCTCTTTCCCAATAAAGATTTAATTTTTTTTTTTTTAAATCAAGCCAACTACTTAGGGTCATTAATTAGGATCATTTAAAATTGAGTTTGGAAAATCCTGTTGTAATTTGTGTGCAGTTCTCAAATTGACATGACCATGTCACACTTGTGATCATGTTGAGTACACTTGGCTCCGGTTCTGTGATTCCTATACAGATGGTTAGATGTTATCGTCTCTTGTTCTCTTCATTTGCTTTATGTGATTTCCTTTACAAGGTCTGTCAGTCAGCCTTTTTCATTATGATGATATGTAACAACCTCAAAATCTCAGACTTACATCAAAGGACTTGCTACCTTGCTCGTGGGTCTGTGTTGTTTCCTTGGACTCAGGTATTAATAGCTTCAGGCTAGGTTCAGGCCTGCTCCATGGGTCTCTTCTGGGATTCATGCTGAATGCATAGTGACTGCTTATATATATTTCCTTGTGGCAATGGCAGAAGTAGAGGAGGGCCCAACCCATTTTAAGTCTATACTTGTATTACTGATTGAAGGCGGGAGAAGAAGGGGACGACAGAGGATGATATGGTTGGATGGTATCACTGACTCAATGAACATGAGTTTGGGTAAACTCCAGGAGTTGGTGATGGACTGGGAGGCCTGGTGTGCTGCAGTCCATGGGGTCACAAAGAGTAGGACACGACTGAGTGACTGAACTGAACTGTATTACTGTTAGTGATATCCCATTGAAGAAGTGCTTTTCACAGGGCCAAATCTGAGGTTAAGGGATTGTTGCGGTGAAAAGGAAAAACAAGGAATGAGTTTTTCTCTTTCCTTTTCCTGAGAACAAAGAAGATAAAGAGAACAGGGGCAGGCCTGGACGTTCCTAGTTTTTTACTTCAACTGCTCCTAATTCTGCATGTCTGTAACTAACTTTGCTTTTCTGCCTCCTCACTCTGAATGTCTATAACTGAGTTTGCTTTTCTGCCCCCTAACTCTGAGGGAGCTACAATTCACATTTTTTCCTTTGTCTCTATTCTGAATATACCCCCTATCTGGTGTTCCCTTACAACACCCTTCTGCTTGTAGTTACATATCAGAAAGAAGGCCTCAGAGCCACTAACTGCCAGACTGAATTCCTGGGTTACTGACTCCAGTTTATGACTGTTTTTGAAACAACGCGAGAGGAAGAAATCAAGATCCTATCATCTTTTTCCTCATCAACGACTGCTGACCACCAGCCCTTGCCCCTAGATTCCTCATGGGGGGCAGGGGGACACAGTTCCTGAGGCATGAGAATACTGTGTTCCCCTTTCTGCCAGCTGAGAGTTAAAGCCATTTTCTATTTCTTCCAAACTCTGTCTCTGTATTTCTTCGCTTGGCTTCAGTGGGCAGAGAAGACCAAGATTTTGGCCAGCAACAGGATGGGGCAGTACCTTCCACACACTGCTGGAATATGGCAAGGATGTATGATACTACTATAGGAGAGAGACAAATTGAGACTACTATTTACTGCATAGACTTAAAGTATATGTTGTATTTGGAGCTTGTTTTTTTTCCTCTTTTGGTTTCCATTTTTATAAGGCAACTGGTCTTTTCTGTGCCTTTTAAAATGCTTTTTTCATTGGAGACTTCTCCTCCCAGATAGCTCTGCATGAGTTTTATGGGCATGGGATACTTTGCTGTTACTCCTCATAGAATGTTGGGTTGGAAGGTGCCTTAGAGATTCAGGTCTATCACTTTGCAGGTCAGAAAACTAAAGTCCAAAGAGGTTAGGCAGATCGCATAAGAACACACAGCTCGCTAATGACAACGTGTTTTCCCGTGCAAAGTGAGAAGCAGGACATTTTAAAGTTCCTTTTTCCTTTCGACCCTTATGTCCTATCTCATTCTGTGCCAATTCCCAGTGCCACCTCCCTGGGAGGAGTCCAGCTGGCCTGCCTATGTTGGAAACACTGAACACAGAGTAATAGTTGGCCAGGGCAGAGGGAGCGTGAATGAGCGCTGCTTCCCGCCCTGCTGTCAGTTGGCCAGCGGGCAGTGTCTTTCCTCCCCAACAGATGTGGCAGAGCCCCAAGCTCTGGGGAAGAGGCACAGGTCTTCTGAAGGTCAGGTTGATGACTTCTCACCGAGAATGCCTTTTAAAATGGTTCCATGAATCCTTAAGGTTGCTGGGAGATGATAGCAAGGTACTTTGTGTGGACACTTGGGCATGATTTCAAAAGGCCTTCGGTGTGAGAAAGTCATGGAATGAGTTTTGAGATGATTTGTGTATGTGCAAGTGCAAATTAATGTGTTTCCATATTTTAATGGAGCAGCAAGAGCACATCCACCTTGTAGGTGTATATAAAATTGTTAATAGTTTCATCTGTGTCACCTATCATCTAAGATTCCCAGCGAAATTCCCAGTACCTCATCATCAGGTAATATTTATGAACTGTGTGTGTGTGTGTGTGTCTGTAAGCCCCTCAGCTTGATGCTTAACTGCTTCATTGGTTTCCTTCCATCTGCTATGGCCAGGAGCCAGCTGTGCCTACTTGTTTCATTCTGCACATATGGTGCTTTAGAATGACACTATTTACATGAAAATTAAAAAAAAAACAAACAACCATTGTTTGGAGGAAGAACCAAAATCCAGTTGATTGTTCTGCTATCTGAGAAATTCCTTTCATTACCTATCCATTCTTTTTTTTTTTTTTTTAACCTATCTATTCCCTTGTGGCTCAGAGGTGAAGTATCTGCCTACAATGCGGGAGACCTGGGTTCGATCCCTGGGTTAGAAAGATCCCCTGGAGATGGGAAAGGCTACCCACTCCAGTATTCTGGCCTAGAGAATTCCATGGACTATACAGGGTCGCAAAGAGTCGGATTCGACTGAGCGACTTTCATTTCACTTCACTTTCTTCAGATCAGATCAGTCGCTCAGTCGTGTCCGACTCTTTGCAACCCCATGAATCGCAGCACTCCACGCCTCCCTGTCCATCACCAACTCCCAGAGTTCACTCAGACTCACGTCCATCGAGTCAGTGATGCCATCCAGCCATCTCATCCTCTGTCGTCCCCTTCTTCTCTTGCCCCCAATCCCTCCCAGCATCAGAGTCTTTTCCAGTGAGTCAACTCTTCGCATCAGGTGGCCAAAGTACTTTACAATACTGATACTTTGGTAAATTGATACTTTACAATATTGTAGTAGTTCTGCCAAATATCGAAATGAATCCACCACAGGTATACATGTGTTCCCCATCCTAAACCCTCCCCCCTCCTCCCTCCCCATACCATCCCTCTGGGTCGTCCCAGTGCACTAGCCCCAAGCATCCAGTATCGTGCATCGAACCTGGACTGGCGACTCGTTTCATACATGATATTATACGTGTTTCAATGCCATTCTCCCAAATCTTCCCACATTCTCCCTCTCCCACAGAGTCCAAAAGACTGTTCTATACATCAGTGTCTCTTTTGCTGTCTCGTACACAGGGTTATTGTTACCATCTTTCTAAATTCTGTATATAAGCGTTAGTATACTGTATTGGTGTTTTTCTTTCTGGCTTACTTCACTCTGTATAATAGGCTCCAGTTTCATCCATCTCATTAGAACTGATTCAAATGTATTCTTTTTAATGGCTGAGTAATACTCCATTGTGTATATGTACCATAGCTTTCTTATCCATTCATCTGCTGATGGACATCTAGGTTGCTTCCATGTCCTGGCTATTATAAACAGTGCTGCGATGAACGTTGGGGTACACATGTCTCTTTCCCTTCTGGTTTCCTCAGTGTGTATGCCCAGCAGTGGGATTGCTGGATCATAAGGCAGTTCTATTTCCAGTTTCTTAAGGAATCTCCACACTGTTCTCCATAGTGGCTGAACTAGTTTGCATTCCCACCAACAGTGTAAGAGGGTTCCCTTTTCTCCACACCCTCTCCAGCATTTATTGCTTGTAGACTTTTGGATCGAAGCCATTCTTACTGGCGTGAAATGGTACCTCATAGTGGTTTTGATTTGCATTTCTCTGATAATGAGTGATGTTGAGCATCTTTTCATGTGTTTGTTAGCCATCTGTATGTGTTCTTTGGAGAAATGTCTATTTAGTTCTTTGGCCCATTTTTTGATTGGGTCATTTATTTTTCTGGAGTTGAGCTGTAGGAGTTGCTTGTATATTTTTGAGATTAGTTGTAATAGCAAATGAAGCAACTGACAAACAACTAATCTCAAAAATCTGATTTTCTTGAAGAGATCTCTAGTCTTTCCCATTCTGTTGTTTTCCTCTATTTCTTTGCATTGATCACTGAAGAAGGCTTTATTATATGATTTTGATCTGATATGTCACATTGATGTCAATTTGAGACAAGTTGCATAAATAGGATGATAATACTTCTAATCATCTATAACTTTGAAAAAAGTTATATAAAAATGAAAATTCACAGATCAGAATTAGTAGTTTATTTTGCAGTTGGTGATCAAGCAAAGGCTAATGACCTGTTGACAATAAGAAATGCTTATTCATCAGAAATGAAACTTGCAATTCAAGAGTGGAGACTTTTACTCTATAGAAATAAAAAGTTAAATATTTTTATTTTTACTTTTATAATTATTCACAAGTTCACTGTAGAAGTATTTTATACTGTAATTTATACATCACTTTAAATAATTTACTTAGAAATTGATCTTATTTCTTTATATTCCTTTTTCAAAGGTGTGAGATTGAATCTTTTCTATCGAGTTGCTTCTAGTCCAATTGATTTCTGAGTCATTTTTCGGCAGTTGATATTTCTGACAGAATCTATAGTGCTGTGTCATGAATATTTTTTTTTTTTAAATTGTGCTGAACCACCACATGGCCAGATTGGTTAAATGACTTGAATGTGTAAAGGTGGCCAGAAATTCTGATGACTTCACTGTGGTCAGTTGGATCATTTGAAGTTGCTGCTGCTAAGTCAAGTCAGTCGTGTCCGACTCTGTGTGACCCCATAGACAGCAGCCCACCAGGCTGCCCCGTCCCTGGGATTCTCCAGGCAAGAACACTGGAATGGGTTGCCATTTCCTTCTCCAGTGCATGAAAGTGAAAAGTGAAAGTGAAGTCACTCGGTCGTGTCCGACTCTTAGCGGCCCCATGGACAGCAGCCTACCAGGCTCCTCCGTCCATGCGATTTTCCAGGCAAGAGTACTGGAGTGGGGTGCTATTGCCTTCTCCGTCATTTGAAGTTAACAAGGTGCAAACTCTTGAATCTTTTTTTCGTTTTTTTCTTTATATACATTGGGGCCTCAGTGAATGCTTCCTAAATGAATGAAGTCTTTGAGTTTTTTTTAGTTCACTTAAGAGTAATTTGAGCGCTGAGAACACTCATGAAAGCTATAGACACAAAAGATGAAAGTTTGCATGCCAAGGCTTGTATTTTCCCCTTGATCCAAATCTGGCAGGTATCTGAAGTTGTAGCCATATATACAACCAGACTAGGGAAGACGATGGCTACATTTAATGGAAATGTTAGCAACTAACTTATAAAATGCCAATATGTGTGATTAAGCATACAATCTCTTTTAAATCCTGTTAGAACCCTTTGGGGCAAGGAGCTCATTTACTCTCTTTTAACAGATGAGAAAATTTGGTTTCCAGAAATAATGTAACTTGTTCAAAGTTATGTACCTAGTAAACAGTAAAACAGATATCCTCTGAATTTCACCAACATCTTCAAGATTTCTGGTCTTTTCATTAATCTTTGATGCCAATATGGTGTGATAGTTGAATCCTTAGAAGTTCATTTGTTTTTTTTGGTTGGGGGTGGGGGAGTGTGTTTTATCTGTGCATCTGAAGCACGCAATCTTGTAGTTTTATTCATATATTGTTTGAAGGGTATTACAGTCATAACATTTTTAGAACATACCCAAAGAGGCCTTTTTGTCCTAGGTCCAGTGGCCAGAATGATAAATGAAATGGGAAATCTTTTTCTTTTTTTAATTAATTTATTTTTTATTGAAGGATAATTGCTTTACAGAATTCAGCTGTTTTCTGTCAAACCTCAACATGAATCAGCCATAGGTATACATACATCCCCTCCCTTTAGAAACTCCCTCCCATCTCCTTTCCCATCCCATTCCTCTAGGTTGATACAGAGCCCCTGTTTGAGTTTCCTGAGCCATACAACAAATTCCCGTTGGCTATCTGTTTTACGTATGGTAATATAAGTTTCCATGTGAAGCCCAAGCCAAAGGGTGAGTTAAAATGAGCCACATGAAGCCACAGTTGTGGTGATGTGTTCACAGCTGCTGTGAGAAAGGAAGTTGGAAAAGACCATTTGAGAAATGAACATAGAAAAGGAGAAACAATATGATTTTTCTCAGGTATACTCCTTTCATCATGAATGGTACTCTGTTTATCAGAGGTCCCAAAACACATTCTTCGGATTTGGGAAGTTATGTAGTAGTTGAAATGTTTAGAGAATTCCCTTTCCTGCTTTTCAGATACAAGTTTCTATTAAAAAAAAATTCATACACCTTGGTTTTGTTGGGTGCTAATAAAACAAAAGCAGTTTCTCAACTGTGGCCTCATTTTATCTTGGGGAAAGCAGGCAGAGGAGTGCTCATTAAAGTGGCTGCATCATCTATCAACCAGAGAATGGCCCCAGGCCAGAAGTTGGGGGTACTACCACCGTTGCCATCTAGGTTCAGTTGTGATGTCTGGCATCATCCCAGAGATAGTTCATGTCATATAATACTCCAGGTAACTGAACCCTATGGTTTCCCAGGTGGCTCAGTGGTAAAGAATCTGCCTGGAAATTCTTGGAAAGATGGGTTCTGGGAAATTTATTTATTGGTGGCATGATTTGAATACATGGTTTCTGTGACTAATGCATACTGGCTTCTGAGAAACTCCATTTGAGATGCTGAGGACAACATGGCACTGACTGTATGAAATCTGCTTTCACAAAGTAATTGGCAATTGTCACATTTAAGGACCCGTCAATTAGTTTCACATTTCAGGTCATGTTAGAGGGATTGTTTCTAGAGCCTCTTTTGCCACAGTTTCTGTTTAAAAAGACTATTCTTTTTTGTTGTTGTTGTTTTCATATTTTAAATTAAATTTATTTTTAATTGAAGAATAATTGCGTAACTGTATTGTTTGTTTCTGCCAAGCATCAACATGAATCAGCCATAGGTATAACTGTGTCACCTCCCTTTTGAACATCTTTCCCACCTTCCTCCCCATCCCACTCCTCTGGGTTGTTATAGAGCCCTGGTTTTGAGTTTCCTGAGTCATACAGCAAATTCCCATTGGCTGTCTGTTTTACATATGGTAGTGTGTGTTACTCTCTCCATACATCCTACCCTCTCCTTTCTCTCCCCAACTCGTGTCCATAAATAAGTCTGTTCTCTATGTCTATCTCCATTGCTGCCCTGCAAATAGGTTAATCAGTACTATCTTTCTAGATTCCACATGTATGTGTTAGTATACAATATTTGTTTTTCTCTTTCTGACTTAACTTCACTCTATATAATAGGCTCTGGCTTCATCTACCTCATTAGGACTGACTAAAATGCATTCCTTTTTATGGCTGAATAATATTTCACTGCCTCTTTCTCCATTCATCTGTCCATGGACATCTAGGTTGCTTCTATGTCCTAGCTATTGTAAATAGTACTGCAAAAAACATTGGGGTACATGTGCCTTTTTCAATTTTATTTTTCTCAGGATATATGCCTGGTAGTGGTATTGCTGGGTCATTATTTCTAGTATTTTAAAGGAATTTCCATACTGTCTTCCATAGTGGCTATATCAATTTACCTTCCCAACAGTGCAAGAGGGTTCTGTTTTCTTCACACCCTGTCCAGCATTTATGGTTGGTAGACTTTTTGATGATAGCCATTCTGACTGGTGTGAGGTGATACCTCATTGTAGTTTTGACTTGCATTTGTCTAATAATGAGCAATGTTGAACATTTTTTCTTGTGTTTATTAGGCATCTATATGTCTTCTTTGGGGAAATGTCTGTTTAGGTTTAGAAAGACTATTGTTTACACAGCTGTTTTTTTTGAGTTGAGTAGCTAAAATCTGTGATGGAAAAGTTATAGCTAAATACACTGGTCTGGCTTTCCTGATAAAAGATGTCCCTTAACTGTGGCAGAGAAAAAAAGCACAAGCCTTAATGACATGGGTATGAATTCTGGCTTTGTCTCACACTGACAGGCTTGTTTGTTTCCCAGCTTTATTCTATACTGGGCTTCCCTTGTGGCTCAGCTGGTAAAGAATCCACCTGCAATGTGGGAGACCTAGGTTCAGTCTCTGGGTTGAGAAGATCCCCTGGAGAAGGGAAATGCTACCCACTCCAGTATTCTGGCCTGGAGAATTCCTTGGACTGTATAGTCCGTGGCGTTGCAAAGACTCAGACATGACTGAGTGACTTTCACGTCACTTCACTTTGTCGTATACTAGCTTAAGACCTCAACAGGCTGTTGCTTGTTGCCTCATCTGTAGCATCGATCCAAGGATAATTTCCCTGTGGTATATGTACCTAATGCATATTCCTTGAGCATAGTAAGTGCTCAATAAAAACTCACTGATACTATTTAACATACATCAAGGAAGACTGTTGTCTTCTGGGAAGTAGCAAATAGTCTGGTTTCCCTCTATTTTTTATTCCAGAATTTATTTTCTTGAAATTTGCCCATGAACACTACATTTACTTCTGTGATCTGGAAGAGAAAATTTGAGAAAAGTGTTCCCCCTCCTGCTTATTTACTCTTCATGGCCTTTTCCTTCCTAATGAAAAAGTGACTAAGAGTCCGTGTAGCATAGCATATTATATAAGCCTTGCATGTATTTCTCTGTGTTGCATCACAGGTAGGTTTTTCTATTTCTATGCATCATCACAGGGATAGATAGGGATTGGAAAAGGGACAATAGAGCCAAAGACAATGCATGCTATACAAGGTGAAATTAATTATGAGAACATACTGTGAAGTACAGATACACCTAGAAAAACCTAATTATACAGTTTAAAAAGATACTGGACAATTTTAGAAAGTTACAGCCTATAACTTCAGAGAACCAGTGGGGGACAGGATTTATGTATATGAAATTTACCTTTTACCTTCCATTCCATGTTGACAGGAAATATCCCCCTACTAGTTCCTCCACACATGTTATTGCAGTATTTGTACAGTTTCATTACAGCTTCATATCACCTTCGTTTGAAAGGGACTTGTAGGCTGGGGAGCATACTTTCAGCCCCACTCCTGGAAGGCAGAGGAATTTCAGACTGCATGTTAGAAATTAGTTTCTAAAGTTACTGAATGGAACTGTGGGATGTGGACACAAAGGGAAATGAAGCGGGTGAAGTGAGATTTTCAATCAGGTTAATTCACATGTAACAAGTGCAGAGTGAGGGGGAAAACCTGACTTAATGGCCTTGGAGGAACTAGAGTAGGAGCAAAATCATTAGAAGCATATGAGGTAAAATTATACTCTCTGAAATACTCCATCGATGCTATAAAAGCAGTTGGAGGCCCTGAAATAACACTGGAATTGTTTATGAAATGAGGAGGAACCTGTGAGGAATCCACGGGGGGAAAGCCTGATTTGAAATTTGATATTGGCTGGTGAAGTTTTGAGTATCTTAAATACTACTGCCTCTGTTTTTCACACCAAGAAATTTGAAGTGTGGAAATCCTATCCCCTTGAGTGTGCCAGACGAAAGTTTCAGATATTAGTCCTTCCCATGTTCTTTTTAAATTCTATTTGGCTGTGCTGGGTCTTAGCTGTGACATGTGGGGTCTTCGATCTTCTGTAACAGCGTGTGGCATCTTTAGCTGCAGCAGGCGGGATCTAATTTCCTGACCAGGGATTGAACCTGGGCCCCCTGCAGCAGGAGCTCAGAGTCTTAGCCACCGGACTGCCAGGGGAGTCCCTTCTCATTGTTTTTCGACACACTGAGGTAGACACCCAACCAGATTTTATTCTTCTGTACTGTGACTTACTGTTCTGTGACTTACTGGATAATAAGTTGACCAAAGATTTCCAAACCATGTACTAGATTACTAAACATACGAAGATCCATATTCATTTTCTGGTCCGAGAGAAAGGCACCTAGGAGATTTGACAAGATAGATAGTTGTTGCAAATCCTGTATATGCAAACTCTCCTCCTGTTAACCCAACTTGCTGACAGATTCTCCTGCTGCACAGCTTGGACAGCTCACAAGGAAGAGAGAGGCCACAGAGGTGGAAAAATAACCCAGGAGGTTAAACTGTCTTCGCCTTTTCCCCTACCCCTCAGAACGCTTAATTTTATACCTTATTTTTCTGGGAACTTTGATCATCAGTTATGAGGTGGCCTTTAGCTTAATGATAATAACAAAGGGGCTTCTCTGTTGGTGCTAGTGGTAAAGAACCTGCCTGCCATTGCAGGAGACAAGAGATGCATGTTCGATCCCTGGGTCGGGAAGATTCCCTGGAAGAGGGTACAACAACTCACTCCAGTATTTTTGCCTGGAGAATCCCATGGACAGAGTAGCCTGGTGGGCTACAGTCCATGGAGTTGCAAAGAGTTGGACACAACTGAAGCAGCTTAGCACACACAAGTAGGAAATATAATACTTCTGGCTTCTATTAAGAAGTGAAACATGCCAGTTCTGACACCCCCCAATTTCACCCCCACCACCCTTGCAAAACAACTCCTAAATGCTAGACCACACTGCAATGACCACAATGACCAATGACCACACTGCATAATAATCAGACAGATGTCCCGTCATTTGGGCCTTGCACTGCCACCACTTCATCAGATGGAAGAGCCTTGTGACCCCCTGTCCTTACCTTTAAATTGCCCTCTGAAGTGTGCCACTGCTGAGAGGTATTTACGAGACTGTCCCCTCACTAGTGCAGGCTTCCATCTCATTGTTCCAAATGGACAGCCTAGGACCCCCATCTACAGAACTAATCACTGGATTAGTGCTTTTATAGGTTTGTTTTTTTCTGTGAGGGTTTTTTTTTTTGTTTTTTGTTTTTTGCTGCTGCTGTTGTACGTTGTCTTCTACATTCAGAACTGGGATCCTTGGCAAAGGAGGAAGATGGTGTTTTTAAATGATTAATGCAAAGCATTAGTGAAATATTGAAAATATGGCTGCTCTTTTTCAAAAAAGGATCACCCTTAGGCTATGGGAAATTGTGGTCAAAATCCACTTAAAAGTTATATTACGTAAGATCTTACAAAGAGAGAAGCAAAAACTCATTCATTTCTTTCAAAACCCCCACTTAAAGCACTGTTACAGAATCTCTTAAGCACCTCAGCAACACTGTACCAGGCACCCTTTGTCCACATTTCTGTACTTTTCACAGGGGCCTTGTAGTCAGTGATGGGATGGCTCGTCCAGCACTGACTTAGTCTTTCTGGTTGAATGCCTGCTTGCCTTTGTGGTTCCGTGCAGCCTTTGTTCAGAGATTTCTTACTAGAAGCCACATTTGCCTTCCAGAATGAAAAGGGCAGGTTCCATTCACTAAATGTTAAATAGGTAAAATGTTGGATGTGTGACACGGAACTTAATGGGATTATTTTATGAATTTTTAGCTGATTGCATCTGCAGAGATTCAGAGCCCAGTCTTGCATCTCTATGGAAGAATGTTGAATAGTCTGGCATGTACTCCTCTGAGAATAAATTCACCTGGCTTGCATAGAGGCACTTTCAAGGAAAACATGCACATCAGGTCTTGTGGCTGAGCTGAAAGAAATCATGTTATGAAAATGAAGGTCCTGTGGGTAAGTTGGGGCCATGACTGCTCTTGCCCAGCTGGGCAGCTGGGGTTTATTAACACAGTACTGAGGCAGAACAGCAGAATGGCTTAGTAGGGTTTTGTTTTTTTTAAGGACCAGTGGCTTAGTAGGATTTTCTTTTTTTAAGGACCAGCTTTTTGTTTCATTGATTTTCTCTATATATCTGTTTTCAATTTCATTTATTTATGCTATTATCTTTATTATTAACATCCTTTGGGTTTATTTTCTTCTCCTTTTTCTATTTCTTGATCCTTTCAAGACCTTTCTGCATTTCTAATGTAAGCTTTGTAAAACAATAAATTACCCTCTCAGCACTGCTTTAGGTATGTTCTACATATTTTGATACATTGGTTTTTTAAAATTTCAGTTCTAAGCATTTTTAAAATTTCCTTTGAGACTTTCTTGTTGACCCAGGGTTATATAAAAGTGTGTTGTTTAATTTTCACGCATTTAGAGGTTGGTCTTGTTTTGTTACTGATTTTTGGTTTTATTCCATTATGATAGGAGGATACATGGTCAGATTTCATTTCTTTTAAATTTGTTAGCTTTGTCTTACTGTCATGGATATGGACTATCTTAGTGAATGTTCCCTGAGTGAGTTTTTTAAATGTGTTCTGCCATTGTTCACCTTAGTGCTCTATGTGCGGCAGTTAGATCATACCTGTTGATTGTATTTTGCAGATCTTGTATGTTCTTACTGATTTTCTGTCTCCTAGTTAAATCAGTTGGTTAGAGAGGAGTGTCAGAATTCCACCATATAACTGTGGATTAGCCTATTTCTCCTTTCAGCTCTGTCCACGTTTTTATTTCATATTTATTAAGGCTGTGTTGTTTAGAGTTAGACGAGATTTAGCAACTAAACAGCAACAAAGCTGTGCTTGGTGATCCGCATTCAGGATCCACTTTCAGGATATTTATGTCTTCTGGGTGGATGGATCCTTCAGTCCTTATTAGTGCCCTTCTTTGTCTCTAGTAATTTTCATTTCTCTTAAGTGTGCCTTATTAGATATTAATATAGTCCCTCCTGCTCTTCAAAATTAATATTTGCATGGTATGTCTTTCCCCAATGTTTTACTTTTGACCTAAATATTGTTGAATTTGAAGTAAATTTCTTACAAATGGCATATAGATGAAGTATGTTTTACTCTTCCACTCTGCCAACCCCTCCTTTGATTGGTGTTCCGTTCAGTCTCTCAGTTGTGTCCAACTCTTTGTGACCCCATGGGCTGCAGCACACCAGGCTTCCCTGTCCATCACCAACTCCTGGAACATACCCCAAACTCATGAACATCAAGTTGGTAATGCCATCCAACCATCTCAT
Source organism: Bos javanicus (assembly GCF_032452875.1). NCBI lineage: Eukaryota > Metazoa > Chordata > Mammalia > Artiodactyla > Bovidae > Bos > Bos javanicus. Next base: position 69,614,308 of record NC_083877.1, on the reverse strand, counting down.
CGTCTGTCATCCCCTTCTCCTCCTACCTTCAATCTTTCCCAGCATCAGGGTCTTTTCCAGTGAGTCAGTTCTTCGCACCAGGTGGCCAAAGTATTGGAGTTTCAGCTTCAGCATCAGTCCTTCCAATGAATATTCAGGACTGATTTCCTTTAGGATGGACTGGTTGGATCTCCTTGTAGTCCAAGGGACTCTCAAGAGTCTTCTCCAACACCACAGTTCAAAAGCATCAGTTCTTTGGTGCTCAGCTTTCTTTATAGTCCAACTCTCACATCCATACCTGACTACTGGAAAAACCATAGCCTTGACTAGACAGACCTTTGTTGGCAAAGTAATGTCTCTGCTTTTAAATATGCTGACTAGGTTGATCATAGCTTTTCTTCCAAGGAACAAGTGTCTTTTAATTTCATGGCTATAGTCACCACCTGCAGTGATTTTGGAGCCCAAGAAAATAAAGTCTGTCACTGTTTCCATTGTTTCCCCCTCTATTTGCCATGAAGTGATGGGACCAGATGCCATGATCGTAGTTTTTTGAATGTTGAGTTTTAAGCCAACTTTTTCAGTTTCCTCTTTCACTTTCATCAAGAAGCTCTTTAGTTCTTCTTCACTTTCTGCCATAAGGGTGGTGTCATTTGCATATCTGAGGTTATTGATATTTCTCCCAGCAATCTTGATTCCAGTTTGTGCTTCATCCAGCTCGGCATGTCACATGATGTATTCTACATATAAGATAAATAAGCATGGTGACAATATACAGCCTTGAGGGATTAGATCCTATAGACAGAAATAGGGATTAGATCTGATAGAGTGCCTGAAGTATGGATGGAGGTTCGTGACTTTGATTGGTATATTTAATTTTAAATTATTTGGTCTATTAATTTTTAAAGTAAGTATTAGTATGCTAGAACTTGAGTTGGGAAAGCAACTTTTTATTTTCCGTCTAACATTCTCTTGTTCTGTCTCCATTTTTTGTTGGACTAGAGACTACATGAAGGAAAGAAGTGATTAGCCTAGTGCCTTGGCTTCACTTACCTTGGCTTCATTAACCTGTGACTACAAAATAAATCTGGATTTCATTTTAAGTACCCAGTCATCTGGTTATCACATGCTGTGCTCATACGGGTCCCCAGTTATTTCTCAGGGCTCTGTGTGTTGTCTCATGCTCAGGAATAGGTTTCCGAGCTCTTGGGTTCTTGCCTAACCTGCCTTGACTGTCAGTGACTCTCACCACATCCCCACATTACTGCACACAACTATCTCTGGTTACCTATATTGAGCTAAGAGAAGGGACTCCTCCTGCTCTTCTTTTTGTCCTAAGTTCTTCCCATCAGTTTCCTAAGGCAAAACAGTGACCAGACCAAGAACATTTGGTTAAGGGGTCAGTACTATGGGAGGGAAGGAGAGCCATAGAATAGCCAACAGTTACTACAAAAACTCACAAACTCAGACACTTTCACAGCATGGCTGCCCTGAGTGCATGTGCACGTTGTGTCCTGAATAGGAGATATAGGACTGAACAGGAGGTACAGCATCTAGCCCAGGAGATAGATAGAGGAGGAAATCAGGTTCGCTCCCAGATCATCATGCTCTGTGTTTTGACTGGGGCTGCAACTACTTGAAGCTTTTCTTAAATTACACAGAGAGTTAGTGTATGGGTTTAAAGTGACCCTAGTGAACCTTTTGCTAATACCCCTCATTGTCGAGAGGATATTAGGGAACCAGAGCTTTGTTCAGCATTTAAGTCGTTTGTCGCCTGTTAAATTCTCAAACTTTTCAAGACTATACTTCTTACCAAACACATTGACGTAAACTTACATCCCACATTAACTTAATATTACTTGAAAGGATTTTTGTCAGTTTCCTCTGGAAATTATTTGCAAACTCATTTATGATTGGCAATAGTTTTCTTGGCAATTGTACACTTTCAAGAATTCTTACAAAAAGAGATAATCTGACCAGTTGTTTCCAAATGTAATGACATTTTAATGAATACCAGTGTAACAATTAGTGCTGTTGATACAATGTTACCTTTTGTAGGCATTTAATTAAGCATCTATTGATATTAATTCAGCAGTTTTCTTCTGGAGTCAGTAATCCTCCCCCCCCACCCCCCGCAATTCTAAAACATTTGTGTAGACTATTAAAATGCTTGCGTCTGTGGTTCCTTCTGTAGAATGGGTTTTGTGGGCAACTGCTGCCTAGTCCAGATCTGACTGCCCAGAACCTGAAGAGAAATTATCTTCACCTCATCTGTAAGGCCTGCTTTCTGAGTCCGTATTTGCTCACCACTTGCTTGACCCTTTTCCAGGACAACTGATGGCATGAGCATCAACTCCTTTACAGGGCAATTCCATCTCCATCCACACATGTGCCTTGCCCTTTTGCCTTCCAAAAACATCAGATTATAGTGGTGTAGCGTATATACATTTCCCTAGATTTGGACTTTCCTGTATTGAATAATATCATGTGTAGGAAATAAGTGGTCTAGTCCACTTATAATCATAGTTTCACCATTTATCAACTCCTTGAGGTCAAGGACATAGTCTAGCACATAGGCATGCAGTACATGTTTGTAAATATTTAAATATTTTTAATAAAAATAATCTAAAACAGTGCTGAGGATTTCTAATAAGTTTTTTCTTTTAAAAATGACTTCAAGTTTGAGAATCTCTGCTTTAAAGATAGTGTTATCTACAAAGCTATCACTCTGTCCACCCATGAGACAAAAGTTTGCATTGTTGGATGGAACTCCAACAAGCTCCTTACAATGGCAGCCTCAAAACCTTCCTGTTTTTAGAAAGGAGTCTTTGCAATATTTTTGTCTAACTGGAAGTCCATTAGCTTTCCTTGGCTTGAACCAAAGGTTCATTTGCCACAAAGGATAATCAAATACTTTCTTAAAGTGGCATAAAACTGCTTGCAACTTTCAAATGGTATGTTTTTCAGTTTTCCCCCATGTAGGGTTTTAAAAAATCCTAGAACTCAGTAACAGTCAGGGTCACTTTGATAAGAAGGCAATTTAGAATTCTTGAAAGGAGGGGAAAGCTTAAGCTGGGAAGTACTTAAAAACTTTTTATTAATTTCAAATATTTATGCTGAAAATTACTATTTCGTAAATGAGCTGTGAACTTGTAGACTGTAGATCATGGCCAAGAGAACTGATGGTTTGAAACAGCTGGAATTTTAGTTTATTTTTCTTATGCATAATAATTTAGGTAGATTAAGATGTAGATAGATAAAGATGGTCTTGTTCTTAGAACCACATGGCAGGGAAACCAAAAAGATGTGTGTTTTAGTCATCCATTGCTCTGTGACAAACTGTCTCAAAGCTTAGTGACTTAAAATAAAAATTAGTTATTATTTCTCATGGTTATGTGGACTTCCCTGGTAGCTCAGACAGTAAAGAATCCACCGGCAATGTGGGATACCTGGGTTTGATCCCTGGTTTCAGAAGATCTTCTGGAGAAGGGAATAGCTGCCCACTCCAGTATTCTGGCCTGGAGAATTCCATGGACTGTGTAGTCCATGGGGTCTCAAAGAGTTGGACATGACTGAACCACTTTCTCGTCACTTCTTATGGTTTTGTGGGCTAACTGGTATTGGCTAGGAGATTCTTGCTTGGGGTATTTTATGCAGTTTTAGTCAAATATTAGTGAAGTCCCAATTAGGTGAAAACCCAAAGTGACTCAGTTATCTAGTTGGCAGTTGGTTGGGAACTCGACTAAAGCAATTGACTAAAGTGCCTACATGTAGTCTTTCCATGTGGTTTGTGCTTCATGGGCCATGGTGACTGGAGTCCAAAAAGAAGCATCCCAATAGTAATTGTTCCAAGACTTCTTATGTCCTCATCCTCAGAAATCACAGAATGTCAATTTTTCTGTATTCTACTGGCCAAGCAAGTCACTAAGACCAGCTTAGACTCAATGAATGTATAATTAGACATTACCTCTTGATAAGAGTATACCAAGGTTGCATTCTGAAGTAGTAAATAAGATTAGAAATAGCACTGTGTCTATTGGAATGTTTCCTTTAGAAAATACGAGCTACAGTAATGTGAAATGGTAGATACAGTGTTTGGAAAGTGGTTGCATTTACTGTTAAAGGATTATAAATCTGCACTTTGCAAACCTGAAACACAGACAATAATATTAATGATACTTATTAATAATATATATAATATAGTTAATAAGTATATTTGCATAACATTTTCTGTGCTTCAGGCACTAATCTAAGATTTTTGTAAGTATTAAGTCATTTAGTCCTCATAATAACTTAGTAGATGTTATTATAAATTTATAGAAGATGAAACTGATGCAAAGAAAGATTGTGTCACTTGCCTGGTGTTACAAAGCCAGTAAATAGCAACTATTCTGGTTCTAAAGTTTGCAGTCTCAATCATGATGCCATCTTGTCTCTGAATACTTGATTTTCTTTCACCTTAGATTTTTTAAAAATTGAAACTATTCTTTAGTGTGCCTTATTAATTGTTTTAAGGAGAATAGATGTCTTTCCTTAATACTTTGTCTATAAATTAGCTAGAGAAAGTAGGTTTGGCAAGGTATCTCTTGAAGCTGGTTATTTTGATATTGGCAGAAAATATTATCAAAGTATAAATTCCAAAAAGTTAAAAGCATGACTTATATAAAATGAATACTTTTCAAAAACTTATTTAACACATTAATGATAGGAAAGTTGGTCGAAAGAGAGCTGGAGAAACACTGATTTGTTATATTAACAGAAAGGCTGTTGGAATAAGATTGATAATTTAGATTTAAAAAGTGGTTAATGATCTACAAGCCAGTAAAACTACAACTATGAGGTTCTCTTTTCTTTTAGATAGAAATTATTGGTATCATTGGAATAATTCATTTGCATTGTTATGAGACTGACCTGAACTGACATCACTATTTTCTGCAATTAATTCCTACCTTTACAGAATTGTTAGCTGTCCTAGTCAATAACATTTTGTAGGAGGAACAAAGGTACAGATCCATAGAAAATCAGATAATGCTTGAAAGTGAAGTGAAAATGTTAGTTACTCAGTTGTCTCCTTATCTTTGTGACCCCATGGATGGTAGCCTGCCGGACTCCTTGGTCCATGGAATTCTCCGGGCAATAATACTAGAATGAGTTGCTGTTTCCAAGGGATCTTCCCAACCCATGGATTGAATCTGGGTCTCCTGTATTGCAGGCAGATTCCTTACTGTCTGAGCCACCAGAGTAACCCTTCAGTTCGGTTCAGTTCAGTCGCTCAGAATTGCAGCATGCCAGGCCTCCCTGTCCATCACCAACTCCTGGAGTTCACCCAAACTCTTGTCCATCAAGTTGGTGATGCCATCCAGCCATCTCATCCTCTGTCGTCCCCTTCTCCTCCTGCCCCCAATCCCTCACAGCATCAGAGTCTTTTCCAATGAGTCAACTCTTCGCATCAGGTGGCCAAAGTACTGGAGTTTCAGCTTTAGCATCATTCCTTCCAAAGAAATCCCAGGGCTGATCTTCACAATGGACTGGTTGGATCTCCTTGCAGTCCACGGGACTCTCAAGAGTCTTCTCCAACACCACAGTTCAAAAGCATCAATTCTTCAGCTCTCAGCTTTCTTCACAGTCCAACTCTCACATCCATACATGACTACTGGAAAAACCATAGCCTTGACTAGACGGACCTTTGTTGGCAAAGTAATGTCTCTGCTTTTGAATGTGCTGTCTAGGTTGGTCATAACTTTCCTTCCAAGGAGTAAGTGTCTTTTAATTTCATGGCTGCAATCACCATCTGCAGTGATTTTGGAGCCCAAAAACATAAAGTCTGCCACTGTTTCCACTGTTTTCCCATCTATTTCCCATGAAGTGATGGGACCAACCCTTGGGCAGTGCTCAATAACACCCAGCACTACACAGAAAGGAGTCTCAGTAATCCCTTTACCCCATGACCAAGTCTTAGACAAGTTTTCCTTGTCTAAGCATAATAGAATAAAAATAAAAGTTCCCCAAAGACAGATACAATGAATGTTAGTTGCTTTATTTGCTATCCAGCATCAGCACTTATTCTCTTTGTTTAGGAAAGCCACCGCAGTGTGAGTCTTGGAGAGAAGCAGGGTTTCATGCTCTCTTTGAATCTGGATAGCAAGGATACAGGCTTATAAATTAGATTTGCCCAACTAGGCAAAGAGTATCAACTAGATAGTCTTGCCTGAGACTCTGAAACCTGAGTGAGTGATACAAAGAAATAATGCTGGGTTGAATTTATTTCACTGGTAGTAAGAGTTTTGCCAGCTGTGTCAGCAAAGATCCTGTCCCCGTTCCCTCCCTGCCCCCACCGCCCCCCCCCCACCCCCGTGCACTCAGGTTGTTCTTAGGGCATAGCTTAGCAGTGGGTCTATTCTTTCAAATATCTTGCTTTCAGCTACTTTCCTAGCTAGATACTACAGCTTTCACATCAGTTCTGTGAGCTTCCTTTATTTCTTCATACGTAGCAGGAAATGGTGTCTGTGGCTTATAATCCAAAAGACTAAAGTATCTGTAGATAGTCATACTTGCCAGATTTAACCAACATTTGTGCAGTTGTCCTCTCCTGATGAATTAACTCTCTTTGCAAAACCTTTTATGCTTATCTCAGATGCAATTTTGTGTTTTATTTAAGGGAAAATTCCCTTAGTCTCTGGTTAAAAATATGGGCTGATAGGCATTTTCTAATTTTAAAAAATCTGCCTTATTGACTCCACGTCTCTGTGAGTGTGAGAATTAGTTATGTGAAGATGAAAGTATAAAAGTCTGTACAAAACAGATATTTTAATGTACAGTGGATAACTTTAATATTTCCTAAATCAGTGTACATTAAGAATTATTGATAATAATTTAATAATGAAGCAATAATTTACTTTTCTTGAAAGTTAATTTTCTAAACAAAATCTTCATTAACTTTCTAAATAAAGTCTTCATTATCCAGACTTTTCCAATGACCTTTTTAAGTTTTCCTGGTTATAGCTATCATCAGTCTTTAACTATCCTTGAGTCATTTTGCATCTTTTTAAGATAATGAAATAACATTAGGATATTCTACAGAATAAGTGGGCTTCCCTTATGGCTCAAGGGGTAAAGAATCCACCAGCAATTTAGGAGACACAGTTTGATCCCTGGATGAGAAAATGGGAACCCACTCCAGTGTAAGAGGGTTTCTCCTGTCAAGAGAAACTGCATGTGTTTATGTTAGGAATGGAAGAATGTCTGGTTCTGGTCAGTATGCAGTAATGAGGACCAGATTGGTCTTTTTTCCTGAAATGATTAAAGATTGGATAAAGTATGTGCAGCCACTTTTCAAGATACTGAATTTCAGGTGGTGAAGGACAGTGACCCCTCAAAGATGGAAAATAAATGGGTCAGGTCCCACAGTTACCCCCACCTTGTTGCCTGGGATGAATTTCTTATCTGCACTGCAAAAAGAGGGAATCCACAGAGTCTAACAAATTTCCTGAGTTGAGGAGATGAATTAAGAATCTAGAGAATTGGGACAAAACAATTTGGCTAGATTTCAAAGGGCAGAGTGCCAGAGAGCAGAGACCCATAATAGAACTCAAGAGATCTGCAGAGAATTCACTTTAAATTTTCAACTAATTACATCCCTGTGAGGAAAATACCCAGGGCCAGGGAAATAGTCTTCCAAAAGGGTTACAAATATCTGAGGCTTCCATAAGATTGAGAATTCACACCAGCTATTCACACCAGCCAGATAGGAGAGCTTCCTAATTCATGGAGCAATGGGAGAGTATTCAGTAGGGTTTTGTCTCAGTAGTAGGAAATAATTAATCCTATACTAAGTACTGCTATGGTCTTGCCTAACAGATCTTAAAACTAAGACCACCCCGCCTAAAATAAAATGGTTTACCAGTGCCTGAACTATATCCCAGGAAAAAACTCAGGTATTTGTAAGAATACAAAAATAAAATGTATATCATCCAATATAAATAGAAAAAAAATTATAAAATTCATCTGGAATCACAAGAGACCTCAAATAGTCAAAGAATCTTGAGAAAGAAGAATAAAACTTTCTGGTTTAGAGGCATAGCACTTTCTGGTTTCAAAATATATGACAAAACTACAGTGATTAAAAGTATGCTACTTTAAATCTATTGATACAAATAGGTTAAAAGTAAAAGTATGGAAAGCCATTCTGTTGCTGCTGCTAAGTTGCTTCAGTCATGTCCGACTCTGTGCAGCCCCATAGATGGCAGCCCACCAGGCTCCCCCGTCCCTGGGATTCTCTAGGCAAGAACACTGGAGTGGGTTGCCAGTTCCTTCTCCAATGGAAAGCCATATACATATATATGTTAAAAGTCAAACTTACAGAAACAGAATAGAATGGTAGAATTGAAAAAAGAAAACTCAAGTGGCTGACTATATTAATATCAAACAAAGATTTCAGACCAAAGAATAATACCAGGGATAAAGAAGGTCATTTTGTAATGATAATATCAATTAGATAAGAGATAACAATTCTAAATATTTAATCTACCTAACATCAGAACTTCAAAATACATGAAGCAAAATATAGATAAATAAAAAATTACAGTTATAATCAAATATGTCTATATCCATTTCTAAATGATAGAATAAGTAGACAAAAATTTAATATTTCAGTATTTACTCTAAATAGTTGATAGAACAAGTAGATGAAAATCAGTAAGGACATATATAAGAGAACTCAAACAACACTATTAAACTAATAGAGTTATGGTCAATTATGACTTAAATGATGCTTATAAAACATAATGTCCCCAAAGAGTAGCATGAATGGAGACTATTTACCAAGATAGACCATATTCTGGCTATAAAAACAAGTCTAAAAAGGTTTGTCATACATAGTATGTTTTCTGTTTTCAATAGAATTAAGTTGGAAATCAAGAATAGGTCTGGAAAATCCTCAAATATTTGGAAACTAAATAGCACACTTCTAAGAAATGGGCCAAAGATGTATTCTTAGAAATTTTAGCTGAATGAAACATGATAATGAAATAAAATACCTCACATCAATATGTGTGGGATGCTGCTAGAGCAGCACTTGGAGGAAAATGTATAGTACTAAAATGCTAATAGTATAAAAGTAAAAATCTCAAAGGCCTCAGCTTTTGTCTTAAGAGACTAGCAACAAGGAGAAAATGAAAACAGACAGGAAAATATGAAAGAGCAGAAAACAATGAAATAGAAAATGGAACAGCTGTCCAGAAAGTTGCCACCTTGAAGGGAAGTGGATTAATAAAGAAAACACCCACTACAGTCATCACATTTTAACAGTCTGATTATATAGGTTTGAGGAGGCATGGATGGTGTGGTAGAAAGAGCATTGCATGTGGAGTCTGGCCTGGCTTCTGGGCCTGGTACTGTCTCTAATGGCCCTATGATCTTCGACAAGTCGGTTAGCAACCCCAAGTCCCCTGCCAAATGTGGACAATGGTATCTTTTCCTACTTGCCTTGCAGGGTTGTGGGGAAGGGAAATAAGATGATGCATATGAATGTAATTTACGTAAAACCACTGAAAAAATATGAAGGGTAGATTTGATAAAGAGAAATTTGGAATTACTAGATAAACTGAAACTTTGTGGTTATATGTGTAGATACAAGTCATCTTTGTGTTTTCAGTGGATATTTAAATTTTATTAAGACACCTGGGACAACATAAAATGTAGGGTTATGAGCTTACCGGTGCAGAAGAAATACATTCCATTGTTTGTGTTTATAATTAACCTAGTCTTCCTTAGAAACTCCCACCTGCAAGGGGATAGGAAAGAAGTCAATCTCACATTAAACTGATTGGGCTATAATTTAAAATAAGCACTTTAGAATGAAAAATGAAAAAAAAAAAACTAAATATAAGTTGAATGTCCATTGTTAGGATAATGGTTGAAATAAATTATGATATAGTGACAGTTCAGTCACTCAGTCGTGTCCAACTCTTTGCAACCCCGTGGACTGCAGCATGCCAGGCTTCCCTGTCCATCATCAACTCACGGAGCTTGTTCAAACTCATGTCCATCGAGTCAGTGATGCCATCCAACCATCTCATCCTCTGTCATCCCCTTCTCCTCCCGCCTTCCATCTTTCCCAGCATCAGGGTCTTTTCCAATGAGTTAGTTCTTCGCATCAGGTGGCCAAAGTATTGGAGTTTCCACTTCACTGTCAGTCCTTCTAATGAATATTCAGGACTGATTTCCTTTAGGATGGACTGATTGGATCTCCTTGCAGTCCAAGGGACTCTCAAGAGTCTTCTTCAACACCACAGTTCAAAAGCATCAATTCTTCGGCGCTCAGCCTTCTTTATAGTCCAACTCTCACATCCATACATGACTACTGAAAAAACCATAGCCTTGACTAGATGGACCTTTGTTGGTAAAGTAATGCCTCTGCTTTTTAATATGCTGTCTAGGTTGGTCATAGCTTTTCTTCGAAGGAGCAAGCATCTTTTAATTTCATGGCTACAGTCACCATCTTCAGTGATTTTGGAACCCCCCAAAATAAAGTATCTCACTGTTTCCATTGTTTCCCCATCTATTTGCCATGAAGTGATGGGACCAGATGCTGTGATCTTAGTTTTCTGAATGTTGAGTTTATTTACTGAATATAATGACAGTATGAAATGCAATTCAGCCATTGTAGTAATGAATTAGAGCTAAATCATTGTCTTAGAGATATTTACATGAAATATTCTTGAGTGAGAAGAACATGGTATAGAAAATTGTATGTAATAAGTGTGATCTCATTTATTTGAAAAACAAAAATGACAAAAACAAAATGGAAATAAATAGGCCCTTTAGATCAGGCTTCCTCTCCTATTTCTGCCCCGTCTCTCTGGCATGGTCTCTAGATTGGTGAGTAGGGCTCATAGGACTTTGTGGTGACAGAGTATTGGGGCCCTCAGATCCATCCTACACTCATTTAGTTTGGTGGGTGGGACCCTTCTCTGGTGACTCAGTGTAAAGAATTTTCCTGCAGTGCAGGAGACCAAGGTTTGACCCCTGGGTCAGGAAGATCCCCTGTTGAAGGGAATGGCAACCCACTCCAGTGTTCTTATCTGGAAAATTCCATGGACAGAGGAGCCTGGCACGCTACAGTCCCTGGGGTCACAGAGAGTTGGACATGACTGAGTGACTAACACACACACACACACACACCCTTTGGTCAGAGCTGCATGGGAGTCTTGGCCACGTCAACCACCTCCTGGAATCCTATCAACACAGCCTGGTTGCAGGCCCAGAGTGGGTTGGAGGGTTGTTCAATTAGGGTCCACTGGAAGTCTTTGAGTCTGCCCTTGGGGGCCAAGGAAACATCTACTTCTGATGCACAGGACATAGAAGCCAGACTGATCAGGAGAGCTAGATGTCAGGGCCCCATGCCTGGCCACACAGCACCGAGTCTACCTTGCTGGGCCAGGCACCTGTGGTAACAGGCAGGCCGAATCCCTCGCCAGATTTCTGATCAGCATTGGGAGTTGAGGTCTCTCTTCTATGTGGCTCCCTCATACTACATAACACTCCTCCCCTTTCTGGGCTTCTGTCCAAAGAAATGGAGTTGAGGGGAAATCAAGACACCTTGATTGGAGAAAGAAATGGCAACCCACTCTAGTGTTCTTGCCTAGAGAATCCCAGGGACGGGGGAGCCTGGTGGGCTGCCATCTATGGGGTCCCACAGAGTCGGACACGACTGAAGCGACTTAGCAGCAGCAGCAGCAAGACACCTTGTGAGCACTTTGCTCCCTTGCAGCCCCTACCTCCCGGCTTTTTCCCTGACTCTTGAACACAATGACTTTTTTTCCCTGTTTCTTCCACTTCTTCTTATCTTTATTTTACCTGGAAGCCCTGAGGCCTGCATGAGGTGGGCTGTGTTAAAGCCAGCAGATGGCTACATAATTCACCTGGTCGAGTGCAAGATGGAAATGCAGGCCCTTTTTCAAAAAGTATTAGAGTTCAGAACAGCAGTAGCAGAACATTCAGCCAACAAGCACGTGGCTCTGTGCAGTTCCAAAGATCATATGCCTGTGAAGCTGGCCCTGAATGGGATACAGAGGCTTTTAGTCAAAATTATTCCTCAGCAAAGCCTGGAGTCTTGTTAAAGAAGTCCTAAGTGTGAGCTCTCTTCTTCCTTTGGGTGATAAACCACACAGGAAGAGGGATTCAAGGAACTGAGGTCTAAGTTAGGGAAAATTAAAATGTGTTGTTTAGTAATTGCAAAGGATTCTCTGGTAGCTCAGACAGAAAAGAATCTTCCTGTAACGTGGGGGACTTAGGTTCAATCCCTGAGTTGGGAAGATCTCCTGGAGAAGGCATAGGCTACCCACTCCGGTATCCTTGCCTGGAGGATTCCATGGACAGCAGACCTGGTGGGCTATAATCCGTGGGGTCACAAAGAGTCGGACATGACTGAGCAATTAACACTTTCACTTTCAAAGGCTGTTTAAAGAGATTTTTTTCCCTATTATCCTGGTAATTTCACTAAACTTGGAAGAGAAGGGCACTGTTCATTGTACATGTTCTCAATCCAGAGAGCTGCCCATGAGCTGGTCTGGCCATATGGGACAGACAGCTTCGTGCTATGACAACCATGAGATGCCAAGTATACTGGAACTGGGACAGGTACTTCCAACTTCAGACAGTATAAGAAAAGGGCCAAGTGGAAGGAGTTGAATTGGGGTAGGGGGTAGAGGGGGATGTCTGTGGAAAATAGGAGCTATTTTCCCTACTCCCCCTAAGGGTGAGGGACAGCAGGAGGATCACTAGAGGTTGGGGAGCCTGGAGAAGGCACAGCTGGCTGGATTTGAACACCACAGTCCCTTCCTAGTTCTGCCTTCAAAGTGGTGTGAGTGAGAGAATTACATGGGAGGAAGTTTACATGGTTTCCCTGGAGTCTGAGGGCCTGGGAGGGACAGAGCATTGGGTACCTGCATGTGGTCTAGAGATTTCTGAAGGCCCAGTGGAGCAGCCCATGCCAATGGGATTTGAAAAAGCCATGGCATGAGGTTCCCAGAAAAAAGAAGGAAAACCATATCCATCTCTTCAGCCCTCAGAGGATGTAGAATATCTCTACATGGTTCCCTATAAAGGCTCATGTAGGTTGGTAGAGTCAAGAATCATGGCGCTGTCCAGGTGCCGCTGGGCCAAATGTTGGGGAGACCCAACCAGAATAAAGGATCTAAACCAAAGGAGGCTGTGGCTGCTCCTGAAAGGGGAGTCCTCAGTGATAGCGGGGGCTTGGGTGCTGCTGAACATGGCCCCAAGAAGCTTGCACATGCCATCTTGTAGAGACCACCTCTTTATCAGAGGTCACCAGTATTTATCAGGAATATCCCCAATCATGGGCTTTCTTGGTGGCTCAGATGGTTAAAGATATGCCCGCAGTGCAGGAGACCTGGGTTCGATCCCTGGGTCTGGAAGATCCCCTGGAGAAGGGAATGCAACCTACTCCAGTATTCTTGCTTACAGAATCCCACAGAAGAGGAGCCTGGTGGGCTACAGTCCATGGGGTCGCAAGGAGTCAGACACAACTAAATGACTCACACGCACACACACACACCCACACCCCCACACACATCCCCAATCATAAAAAGGCCATAGGCACAGCCCCACCATGAACATGTGGCCCTGTCATGTAAACAAATTTTTTTTTCTTTCTCGTGGTTCTTCAATGCTAAAGCAAAGCCCCTGGAGAGGGTCCCGGAGTCTGAAAGGAGGGGTGGGGACAGTGTCCATGACAATGTGCAATGCTCAGATGGAGTTTCCAGTTACATGACCCCCCCCTTGCCCTGGGGCTTTTACCTGCCTCCCAAGGTCATGCACCCCTGCCCTCCTGCTCCTGCTGGAGCCACTGCAGGACCACACATGCTTTCTCGAGGGGTCAGGGCTTCTTAAAATAGGAAAGGCTGCATCAGGCTCTGATGGGTACTGGCCATACTGGACTCCCTGCAAGACGTGGGACTTCCCATCCAAATACTGTGCATCCACCTGGCCAGGGCTGACTGCTGGACTCTTGGCCCTGTACTTCCCTCTGAAAAGCTGGATCTGGAGTTGTGGAAGGAGGTTGCTCTTTTGGAAGAGCAAGTTACATTTTTAAATGATAGATGCATGTCAGCAAATTGTCATGAAAAAGGATTAAGAATCAAGTCAACAAAACCCAAATCATTAAATTGTAAGAAATCTTCTTAGAAATCCTTTGCCCACTCCTGCCAAACTTCATCTCTCTTCCTAGAGTTGTCTTCTGTGTTAGTTGCTCAGTTGTGTCCCACTCTTTGCAACCACATGGACTATAGCCCGCCAGGCCCCTCTGACCATGGAATTCTCTAGGCAGGAATACTGGAGTGGGTTTCCATTCCCTTTTCCAGGGGATCTTCCCAACTCAGCGACTGAACCTGGGTCTCCTGCATTGCAGGTGATTCTTTAGCATCTGAGCCACCCATTAAGTACCTTGGCTCCATCAGAAAGGTGGAAGCAGTAGCGGGAGAGAGATGAACTCTTCCGGGAACCTGAACTAAGAGGGTCTAATTAGTGATCTTGTTTCCCTACCCAAGTATCTGGGAAAAGTACTGGATTGCCTGGTTGAGAGGAAACACACACACACACACACAGGACATATTTTTAAAGGGCTTATTTTTAGAACCTCAGCTTTTGGATTTAGTCTTCCATGTTGACTTATGAAGGCCAAATTCTATGCCTCAAAAAGCTGTCAGTGCCTCTATAAATGTTAATATGAGATTTTCACTGTGAACATAGTATTTTTATATAGCCACCATCATTTTTGTGAACTACCATCCTTCTATTTTTATCCTTTTCCTTATAATCTCATTCAGTTTTCACTCTTTGTATTCAACCCCATTTTGCCTTCACCTGCAAGGAGCCTAAATTAAATATTAACCAAAATAAAAACACAGTCCAGAAGCCCTAGGCATTCGTAACCTTGAGTACATTTTTTTTGTTTCGCTGTTGCCTTTTCTGAGATATTCAGCTCAATTAAATCTCCATTTACACAGTACAGGTAATGACTTGAAAACACCAGAGTGAGATATTTGTGAGCAGTAGTAACAAGGAAAAAAAAGTTTTTATATGAGTCTTAATTTGAAGGTCATCACTCTGTCATGAGAACTTAGTACCAGGTATCTGAGCTTCTCTCTACCTTAGTTTTCTTATCTATACAGTGGATATATTTACCACTAACTATCCCTGGGGCTCAGATGGTAAAGAATCTGCCTGCAGTGTGGGAGAGCCGAGTTTGATCCCTGGGTCAGGAAGATCCCCTGGAGAAGGAAATGGCAACCCGCTCCAACATTCTTGCCTGGAGAATCCCATGGACAAAGGAGCCTGGCAGGCTACCATCATGGGATTGCAAAGAGTCAGACATGACTGAGTTACTAACACTATGTGTTCAGTTCAGTTCAGTCGCTCAGTCCTGTCTGACTGTTCACAACCCCATGAATCACAGCACGCCAGGCCTCCCTGTCCATCACCAACTCCCGGAGTTCACTCAGACTCACGTCCATTGAGTCAGTGATGCCACCCAGCCATCTCATCCTCTGTTGTCCCCTTCTCCTCCTGCCCCCAATCCCTCCCAGCATCAGAGTCTTTTCCAATGAGTCAACTCTTCGCATCAGGTGGCCAAAGTACTGGAGTTTCAGCTTCATTCCCTCCAAAGAAATCCCAGGGCTGATCTTCAGAATGGACTGGTTGGATCTCCTTGCAGTCCAAGGGACTCTCAGGAGTCTTCTCCAACACCACAGTTTAAAAGCATGAATTCTTCGGTGCTCAGCTTTCTTCACAGTCCAACTCTCACATCCATACATGACCACAGGAAAAACCATAGCCTTGACTAGATGAACCTTTGTTGGCAAAGTAATGGCTCTGCTTTTGAACATGCTATCTAGGTTGGTCATAACTTTCCTTCCAAGGAGTAAGCGTCTTTTAATTTCATGGCTGCAGTCACCATCTGCAGTGATTTTGGAGCCCAGAAAAATAAAGTCTGACACTGTTTCCACTGTTTCCCCATCTATTTGCCATGAAGTGATGGGACCGGATGCCATGATCTTGATTTTCTGAATGTTGAACTTTAAGCCAACTTTTTCACTCTCCACTTTCACTTTCATCAAGAGACTTTTTAGTTCCTCTTCACTTTCTGCCATAAGGGTGGTGTCATTTGCATATCTGAGGTTATTGATATTTCTCCTGGAAATCTTGATTCCAGCTTGTGTTTCTTCCAGTCCAGCGTTTCTCATGATGTACTCTGCATATAAGTTAAATAAGCAGGGTGACAATATACAGCCTTGACGTACTCCTTTTCCTATTTGGAACCAGTCTGTTGTTCCATGTCCAGTTCTAACTGTTGCTTCCTGACTTGCATACATTAGATGTTAATATGTTGGGTGTTTACTCATCTAGAGTGGAACATAGAGCTTGAAATCAGACCTTTGCCAGGGGTGACAGTTTTGGGCTCTGTTAGACCTGGGCACGGAGAAGGCAATGGCACCCCACTCCAGTACTCTTGCTTGGAAAATCCCATGGACGGGGGAGCCTGGTAGGCTGCAGTCCATGGGCTCGCTAGGAGTCGGACACGACTAAGTGACTTCACTTTCACTTTTCACTTTCATGCACTGGAGGAGGAAATGGCAACCCACTCCAGTATTCTTGCCTGGAGAATCCCAGGGACGGGGGAGCCTGATGAGCTGCCGTCTCTGGGGTCGCACAGAATCGGCCACGACTGAAGCGACTTAGCAGCAGTAGCAGCAGCAGACCTGGGCAGCTTTGGAGAGGCTTGCTGACCAGCTATGTCTGCCCTGCCTCATGTCCAAATGGGAAGTGAAGTGCATCTATCAACTTTTAAACTGGTCAACTGCAAAACCTGGTGCTTTTCGAACTACCTGTAGGGAAGGACCAGTGTTTTGTTTTGTTTTTTTCCCCAAAGTTCATCACAAACCAGTACATGATCCTTCCACAAGGAACCAACTTATGACTTGAACCACACTGGAGTCATCATGCAAGTTTGCATCCTGAACTGGTTTGTATTGTCTTCAAGGAGGTAAACCCATCCATCACTCCTTGGATGTCATAGCAATGTCAAATGTACTAACTTTGTCTGATAGCTGCCCTATTATATTGTAATTGTACTTCCAAACAAAAATAACAGTAGCAAAATTTAATGAAGCTAAGATTTCAAGCACAAAATACAAAATTTAGAGAGTGTTCCTATCAATCTAACTCAGCTAAGTCGATTCAGTCATGTCCGACTCTGTGCGACCCCGTAAACGGCAGCCCACCAGGCTCCTGCGTCCATGGGATTCTCCAGGCAAGAGTACTAGAGTGTGTTGCCATTGCCTTCTCCAATGCATTAAAGTGAAAAGTGAAAGTGAAGTCAACTCAACTTCCCTGTTTTAAATCTAAATCCTCTAAGCATTATGGAAGGAATTTGAATGGTGGTGTCAGACATACCTGTATCTTGATCCCTGCACAGCTGCTTACCAGAAGTGTCTGTTGGATAGGTTATTTCTCTGAGTCTCTTTTTTTCTGTAAAATGTGAACCTTGAGATCTACCGTGTAGAATTATGGTGAGGATTAAAATACCTTGTGTTGATAAAAATACCTGGCACAGTGCCCAGGTGGGAACTGGCAAAGAGGATTGCTTTATATTGCGTATTTGGGAATTTGGAATCTAAACTTTGCAATTTTAGTTGACCCTAGATGCAACTATGCAAATGTTTGATTTTTCCTCAAAATCCAAAATAGCCTGCACACTTGAGCTTGGACTAGATTCATTGTATTTAGATGTAGCAATTCTGATTATACCTTCATTTAAAGTTCTGCATCTCTTTGGGCCTAGTTTTAAGTAAAATATATATTATAGCCAGAATATTGAAACATGACAGAGGTTCTCAATAGTATTAATAAAAATTCTTTGAGCAGCTGGTTAAAATGTAAATTCTCAGACTAGAGCTGCAGCATCTCTGACTCAGCTGTTCTTTAGTGAGACCTCAGAATTTATAAGCAACACCTGGCCCCTGCTCCTAGGTGATTTTGATGCAGGTGCTTCATGAATCATACTTTAAAAAAATCACTGTGTCTGTAAAAGAGTAGCATGAGGGACCCTTGTAATGAAACCATCCTGTATCTTGACTGTGGTAGTGGTCACATAAATCTACACATAGGATAAAATGGCATAGAGCTTATACACAGTCCTGGAAAAGCAACCTCAACGTTCAGATGTATTTAGTATTTGGGGCTTCAATAGTTTATATGCCTGATTTTTCTAACCTACCAGTGAAAAACTCATTTTCTTTAATAAACCAACAAATTAGCCAAGTGCTGGTTTGGTCAAGTTGTCTGCCTTTGAGTTCTTTGATTTTTTTTTTTTTTTTTTGGTCAGCTATAGAGTTCTACAGCTTGAGCCTAAAAATAACATGCTTTCAATTTTCCATGCGCAGGCACTCCATCACTTTGAGTTAAGTGGATAGGTTAAATGTACTGTTTAAGTTCACTAGGGAAAGCAAATGCTTCTGAAAGTGGATCGTTTTCTTCACCAAAATAGACTTTTGTCTTTGAAGCTTATGCCAGACACTCTTTGCTATCAATAATTTAATTCTCATGAAGGATGTTCAAAGATTTTGGGTCTCTACCTATGGCAGCTGTCATTTTCATGTGGTTGCTTCGATTTGTGTATAATTAACTTTTTACAATTATGCAAAAGGTAGTCAGAGTTGGATATTTAATGAGATAAATATTTTTTGACAGCTTAGTGTGTGGTTAGGTATAAGAATAGAATTCTAATCTTTTCAAGATATATGCTGAAATATTTATGGATGAAGTGAGATAATGAAATTGTTTCAGAGTAATCCAGGAACAGGGGAAGTAGGAGTATAGATGGAGCCATGGGTTGCTAATTGCTGAAGCTGGGTGACGGGTACCTGAGGCTTCATTACACTGTTGGCTTTGCTTTTGTAATTAGTTTGATATATTTCACATGAAACTGTTAAAGAAAAAACATAGTCAAAATTAGAAGCAGCTTTAGTGATTTGTAAGACAAAGTTCAGTGTTTCAGCGTGCATATTGCAAATGTGGGCTAAACCATTAGGGATCTCACATTTTTATCCAAGGGCATGAAACACTCCAAAATTTCTCACTGAGGAAGAATGAGTCTTTTTAGCGGGTCCCTAAATAGCATGATGTCTAACACTGCCCAGTGCAATAAGCATTTACCCTCTAAAGTTTAAGAATTTAAGCTCTAAAGTTCTTGGCTTTACAACTTAAGTCTGAGTGTATCATAATAGCAGGCCTTTGTTCTGAAATAACTTAGAGCAAGAGAAATACTTTAGGGGGCATTATTGCTCACATGCTTATTTCCCTTTTGTTTTTAGTCCCCAAGACTGGATAATATCCTTTTTTTTTTTTTAAATCTCAGTTATTTAGTGAAGTGGATAATCTCAAAAGCTTGCATGCTTAGGATTTCTTCCAGGTTCGCTTCCCTGTAGGGGAAGCAGATGGCAAGTGAGAGGTCCAGCTGGCCCACCCAGAGGTGCTGCAGACTCTTAGAACTGAGCGCAAACTCAGACATGCCTCCACACTCTACGCTGTACCTTCACCTCTTCATAATACCCTCCTGCATTTTTTGACTTTTTATTTTATATTGAAGTATCCCTTGGACTGCAAGGAGATCCAACCAGTCCATTCTAAAGGAGATCAGCCCTGGGATTTCTTTGGAGGGAATGATGCTAAAGCTGAAATTCCAGTACTTGGCCACCTCATGCGAAGAGTTGACTCATTGGAAAAGACTCTGATGCTGGGAGGGATTGGGGGCAGGAGGAGAAGGGGACGACAGAGGATGAGATGGCTGGATGGCATCACTGACTCGATGGACGTGAGTCTGAGTGAACTCTGGGAGTTGGTGATGGACAGGGAGGCCTGGCATGCTGTGATTCATGGGGTCGCAAAGAGTCAGACACGACTGAGCGACTGAGCTGATCTGGTCTGATAGTTGGTTAGCAATGTTGTGTTAGTTTCAGATGTACAACAAAGTGATTCAGTTATACATGTATCTATTCCTTTTAAAATTCTTTTCCCCTTTATGTTGTTACAGAATATTGAGCAGAGTTCCCTGTGCTGTACAATAAGTCCTTATTGGTTATCCATTTTAAATATAGCAGTGTGTACATGTGAGCCGCAAACTCCCTAACTATTCCTTGCCTCCTATATTTTTAAATCACCTTTTCTCTATCATTGTACTTCTGGATGATAAATGTTACTTCCATAATATCTATCCCTTGATTCATTTTGGAATGACACAGTTCTTTGGAAGACCAAACAACCCATGTCACACCCCACAATACACACACACACAACTCCACAAAACAAATGAACAAAACACTATAAGCACTTACCCTTATCATTCTTCCAGCAAGCATCCCTTGTGGATCTCCAGGGACAGAACTTAGGCAGCTGAGAGTTTCAGCATATTTGGGGGCAAAATATGCATCCGATTGGAAAAATAGAGGAACAACAATTAGGTAACTTACCCACGGTCTTGAAACAAATGCCCCAAATTATGTCAGTAAGTAGTTGGAAAATGTGATATGTGACTAGCAGTCATAGTTTAAAAAAAACCAAAACTCTTCAAAATAGACTTCTGTGGCTTTTATAAACTATCCCAAATACGTGCATAATCTCACAAAAGTCAGGTTTTCATTTTCTTGCATTTGAAATGAAAAATAACTATAGTTAGTGTTTGCCAAGAGTCTGCTGTATGCTAGGTGTCTGCATTGATTATTTTTTATTGTCACACTGAATCTGTCAGGAATTATTACTTCTGATTTACAGATGAAGTAGCTCAGTGAGTGAGAAATGTACTAAGTGGCATAGGCACTCTTCAAGCCCAGGCCTAGCCTGAGACCACACGCTGGTGGTGGTTTAGTCACTCAGTTGTGTCTGACTGTTTGCAACCCCATGGACTGTAGCCCACCAGGCTTCTCTCTTCATGGGCTTTTCCAGGCAAGAATACTGGAGTGGTTTGCCCTTTCCTTCTCCAGGGGATCTTCCTGACCCAGGGATTGAACCCAGGTGTCCTGCACTGAGGCAGTTTCTTTACTGACTGAGCTACCAGGGAAGAGACCACACACTGCTACTGCTGCTGCTGCTAAGTTGCTTCAGTCATGTCCGACTCTGTGCGACCCCAGAGGTGGCAGCCCACCAGGCTCCCCCGTCCCTGGGATCCTCCAGGCAAGAACACTGGAATGGGTTGCCATTTCCTTCTCCAGTGCATGAAAGTGAAAAGTGAAAGTGAAGTCGCTCAGTCGTGTCCGACTCCTAGCGACCCCATGGACTGCAGCCTACCAGGCTCCTCCGTCCATAGGATTTTCCAGGCAAGAATATTGGAGTGGGGTGCCATTGCCTTCTCTGAGACCACACACTGCTATCGACTAAATCTCACTCTCAAACCATCCCCGACAAGCCCAGTCTGCCGTACAACCTGCAGAGGGCAGTTGGATCCAGGAAGGGAGGCTCTTTGGAGTCTGACTTTTTTCTTCTAATGACATTTGAATGCTACCTGTTCTAGTGTGCAAAGCTCAAAGTTGCTTGTGGAAACCATGTACTTCCAATTATACCCAGGAATTGTGGGGTTAAGACCATTCCCAAAGCACTGCTGCCTGTTTCACTCTCATCACACAAAGAAAACTTCTCAGAGTCAAATAAAGGGAGAGAGAAATGTCATTAACAAAGTGTTAAACCTTGATGTGCAGGAGATCCTTCTGCTCTCTGGGTCCCAAGATTTACCGGATGGAGCTTCTCAAATGCAGAACCCTCCAGTGGACGGTGTGGGGTGTCTTATGGAGACCTTACAACACTTAGACATCTAAGTGATTGCATTAATATCTGGGGACACCCTGAGAACTCTGTGTCCCATGTGTCTGTTCCCAAGTCCTATTTTCAGAAGCTCCACATCCTGGCAGGATACATAATCTGTGAATATTCCAAGAACATCTGCATAATAAATACACTGTCACACTCACAGAGCCTGGCCACCATAAGTGAACTGATTACAAAAGAAACTTTATTTTTATAGGTTGCAAAGTGGGAGTGAAAGTCATTTCTTCATGTCTAGTCTGAAGGTAAAGCTATCCAGAACACAGCTCCAAGAATTCATGAATTACATCATTGACAGCAGCTTTATATATAGAAAAATTCAAATATTTATGAAACAAAACCCGTTAATAAATTTGGAATGGTGAACTTAGTGGTATGAGGCAAACATCCAGAGATTATGAGAAATAAAACAAAAGTTAATTTGGCTGAAGAGTAGTCTAAATAAATCTGCCATTTCACTTTTTTTCCTTAAACATCTTTGCATGGATTACACTGTACCAGAACACAGGAGGCCATGGGGACCCAGAACAGTATGTGGCAGGGTCCAGCTAGGCCCGTAGAGTCAAGCCTTGGTGACAAGAAGCCACACATGAGAGAGAAGTAGAATCAGTGGAAGAGCAGTAGATGGAGACCTAGGTCGAGGTAGCCAGGTTTCAGGAAGTCCCTGAGAGTAGACAGAGATGGGGAGCCAGGTAGACTTGTCTGAAAGAAAGGCCAGTCCAAGTATTGGCAGCTCCCTGGCTATTTTGCTTTGTGTCCAGATTTATACTTCCTGTGATGCTAAGATGGATGTAGGCCATATAAACAGGAGGTCAACAAAAATATCTGAAATCAGTTAAGGAATGCAGATAGTACCTCTCCTTCAAATAGGTTCCTGAAGATAGATCTTATGTTCTCCGAGGTAGGCATGTACCAGCATTATTGGCATAGGAAAATAATGTCATAGATTACTGAACCTTCATTTGCAGACACAATTAGGACCCCTCTCAAATTTTTTAATGTGCAAATTAGTAATATATTTCTTTCCTTATTTAGAGTTTTAACATATTTAAATCTTTGCCCTAATAGTTTCTTTACATCAGCCATCCTGAGTACTTTCTAAGCCTTCTCCACTTATGAATATTGTAGTCTAATAAGCCTTATCTCTATTTACTTTGGAGTTGAAGATCCAATTAGTTGCATTTGGAAACAATTAATTCACCCGCTCTGCCCTTCAAGGCAATAAGTGCCAAGCTTCTGCTCATCTGTGGTTTTGTTCCCATTGTTCTGCTACATTCCGCTGGAGTTCTTAGCATTTCATCACTCTTTGAGAAAGCCTAATGTAGCATGGCTTACAGTAATAAAATGTATATTATGAGATTAGTGGAGAGTTTATCAGGAGCATAATATGTCAGAATCTGAGGTCTGAACTCTAGCATTCCAAAACCATGAGTCTTTGCCAAGTACTGCTATCCACAGCTTATACATTTAACCTCTGACAACTAACTGGATCACTTGACCATTGCGGCAACCTCCCTATTAACTCCTTTCCAGTTATCTACTCACAGTTATGGATGTTGTGTCTAGATTCAGGAGATGAAAGCAGAGTTTAGATCCTTTCAAAGTAGTGAACTGGAGAAGGAAATGGCAACCCACTCCAGTACTCTTGCCTGGAAAATTCCATGGACTGAGGAGCCTGGTAGGCTACAGTCCATGGGGTCGCAAAGAGTCAGGCATGACTGAGCGACTTGACTTTCACTTTCAAAGTAATAAAATATCTATTATCACTTAAATCCAGAAAGGGAGGAAGAAAATAAACTGAGGAATCTGAGCAGGTACAGAAGAGGAAGTATGTTGGAGGAAACTTGATCTACAGCTATGTTGTTGCTTGTTCAGTTGCTAAGTTGTATCCAACTCTTTACAACCCCATGGACTCTGTAGCATGCCAGACTTCCCTGTCCTTCTCCCAGACTGTGCTCAGACTCATGTCCATTGAGTTGGTGATGCCATCCAACTATCTCATCCTGTCACCCCCTTCTCTTCCCACCTTCAATCTTTCCCAACATCAGAGTGTTTTGCAATGAGTCAACTCTTCACATCAGGCGGCCAAAATGTTGGAGCTTCAGCATCAGTCCTTCCAGTGAATATTCAGGGTTGATTTCCTTTAGGGTTGACTGATTTGATCTCCTTGCTGTCCAAGGGACTCCTCATGAGTCTTCTCCAATACCACAGTTCAAAAGCATCCATGCCCTGGCATTCAGTCTTCTTTATGGTACAACTCTCACATCCGTACATGACTACTGGAAAAACCATAGCTTTGATTGTACAGATTTTTGTCAGTAAAGTGATGTTTTTGCTTTTTAATATGCTGTCTAGGTTATTCCAGAATCACTGCAGATGATGACTGCAGC
The DNA here is from genome assembly GCF_032452875.1 of Bos javanicus. Taxonomy (NCBI): domain Eukaryota; kingdom Metazoa; phylum Chordata; class Mammalia; order Artiodactyla; family Bovidae; genus Bos; species Bos javanicus. The sequence goes on along the minus strand of NC_083877.1, from coordinate 69,590,051 downwards.
CATGAAATTAAAAGATGCTTGCTCCTTGGAAGAAAAGCTATGGCATCTATGATAGCATCCCAGAATTCTAATCACTGACTGTAACCAGTTTGGCAGATCAACAACCAGGCAGTCAACAAAAACACATATTACTTTGGATATTAGGGGGAATTGTTCCTTCTATTGCATAGATGAATGAGCTTTCCCTCGTTCCCTCTCCTCCCTGGTTCTCTCTCCCCAGATGTCATCTTTCTGTATGTTTGACTAGAGCAAAATGTAAGACTAATTCATAAAGTGGTAAAAACACCAAGTAGGCATCTGATACCTTGAAGTATCTTCCACAAAATATTTTAAGAAGGAAAATACTAATTGTTGATTTACAGAAAAGTGTCTGTATAGTGTTTCTCACTGTAATGTATAGTATGATGACTGTGGAACCAAGCTTTGGCTCTTAAAGCTAATTACTCTGTGATTGTATTTTTTTTTTCCAAATGAAATATTTGAACACTTAGGGAACATTCCCATTTGCACTCCACTCTCTTAAAATGTCCCACTGATTAGTAGCAGCCAAAATTTGGAGGAAATCATACCCTGGTATTTTACCATCTTATTTTGCCAGAAACATCTAAAATGCTTTCTGCATATCCTATGGGCAGTTGAGATCCTGCCATGCAGAGAAACAGGAGTCAGGTTCATGGTCAGATCACAACTTGGAGCAACCAGAGGTCAAGCTGTAGGTTTCTGAGTGCCAGTCTAGGCATGATCTAGTCACTTGCTATTCAGTTGTCTCCCAGCTTCTGTTGGGACTTCTTGATTGTGCAAGAGACTGTTCTGCACTCTTGGTGACATTATGGGGATGCACTGATGATCACTATGCTATCCTAATTAAGTTCTCCACCTGTGGATCTCAAAGATTTTACTGCATGGACCTTCTGAGCATGGCAGTTACTGGTATTTTACATGATAGACCTTTTTTTTTTTTTTCTACATTCTTCTTTGGAAAAAAAATGCTGTGAAGAAAAGCAAAATAAAGGTTTTTTTTTCTTCAAACTTCTACTTGCAGGTGAGGATAAAAGGATTATTAAGGCCGCCAGAACCTTGAGAGATGTGTTGTAATTCCAAGCAAAGGCTTCTTAGGAGATCACAGCCAGAGGCATCATGCTATGCTTGGGCTTTAGAAAAGCAAGCCTAGTTCTAAGAAAGACAAGACATTTAATTTGATACCATTGTTTAGAAGCCTCTATAACTGCTTGTTTTCAAAAAATGGTTGTAACATTCCTCCTGACTCTTGCAATGTGACTTTGCTATTTCTCCCATTAAGAGGCAGAGTCTGTTTCCCCACTTCTTGAATAATGCCTGGTCTTTTGACTTGTTTTAATCAATAGAATGCTATAGCAGTAGTGTTATACAACTTTCGAGGTTTTAAAAGGCCTTGTACTTTCTGCTAGAGACCACTTAGGACAAGGACACTACTTGAGGCAGTCGTGTTAGGCGAGCCAGTCTGGCCTACTGGCCCAAGTTTATCATTGAAATTCTCTGTACTGGTAATCGGTAGTCTGGTTGCTTGACTTAAAGCAGCATATTGCAAATGACTGGTTGGGTTCTTTTTTTTTTTTTTAAGGGTTAATAATATAACTTGTTTCATTTATCCTGAACACTGTAGAGTTAAATTAGTAGATGGATTTAGCAGTCTGGAGTGATTAATTTGGTATGAATTTCTTTGTTGTGGCAGTTTTACATGGAGTTTTAAAAATCCAACAGCCTCAAAATCTTCTGCATATCAAACTAATTTGTACATTTTAAAATTAAATAGAGCTGATAGTTAACAGGTACAAATGAGAGGATAAGAGGCTAAAAAAGGAGAAGCCATGCACCCTAGCCAATAACCAACATCAACTGCTGGACATGAGTGAGGCCATCTTGCACCTTCAGGCCCCTCCAACTCTCCAGCTGAAGGCAGCTGCACGTGTGAGCTCACATGAGATCAGCAGAGGAACCGTGTGACTAACCTTCAGGACCGCAAGACAAAACATTGTTGTTTTATTTGTTACGCACATAGACTAACTGAAACACGCTCAATAAATAAGTTTAATGTTTAGACTTTAAAAATAGAACAGTTTTTAATTTGGCTGTGGGACATCAGTGTAAAAAGGGAAAGCAGAGCAGCATGCTAGGAGACAAACACCTGCAGCAAGTCACCAAAACTCTACATATCATAAATGAGAAATCAAATCCATAGAGATTCTCAAATGCTCCAGCATATTGGATATGTCACAGATATGATTACTTGTCATATAGCAGGTATTTCTAGGAAATAATCTTAAAAAAAAAAAAACACACTGGTTCCATATAGAATAATAATGATGCCTCATGTAGCAGCTAGATTATTATCTACATTAAGAGTGAGTGTTGGAAGATGGACAGAACCAGCCATTCCTCTGAGAGATGCTGATTACAGGTACAGGGCTACATAAGGACTTATTTCACACTGAAGGTTCTTAGGCATTAAAACCACCTGGGAGTCATTAATTTGAAATATTATACCATTGGGAGCTGAGTATTAAGCTAGTGAGAGAAAACTTAATTAAATTATCTACTTTAGGATTTCTTTTCTCATTTCCTTTTAATGGGGTTCTCATTCTTCTGTCAAAATCTTTTCTTTTTCCAAATCTGATATTTTCTCTATAGCATAAGAATGTGATTGAAAAAAAGGAGGGCTTAGTTCTTATTGTTATAAATCTCTGGAGTGATTTGCTCTGCGTTGTCCCAGCTTAATATACTGTTATGAAAGCACTATGTTCTTCACTCCATTTTACATGTCGATTGTCTAGGGAGAAATCTAGCCACAGGAAAAAGTCTACCCATGTAATATTTCAGTAAATGTTATCCCGTAATGACAGTGACTGAAAAATTAGACATGTATGTGACTTCATTCAGTAAAAATACTTTTATATCCTTATCTATGTGTTTCCTCTGTCATTTTGTGCAAATTATTTGGGGGGATAAAGGTAGATAAAATAAAGAGATGTCTTAAGTATCTCCTGTGTGCTGGACATTTATGTCACCTCATTGGATTCTAATAGCAACCATGTGATGAAAGGGCTGAAATTCAGAGGGGAGGCAAAATTAGGATTCAAAGTCAGGTTTGTTTTCCAGGTACATCCTCTTCCCTCTGTACCATGACACTGTGTTTGCTGAATTCCAGTTTTTATGTCAACCTTTCTAGGAATGGGGCACCCACTGCTTCATAAGGAAGTTTTCATGGATTTTAAGTGATTCTTATTGTTTCTAAAAAGACTTTCCTTATACTGCCTGAGGATCTTGGGTAAAAGGATCTTGAATTGAGTGGGGATATATGTGGCACAGTGGCAAAGAATCTAGCTGCCAATGCAAGAGACTCAAGAGAAACCCCGAGTTGGGAAGATCTCCTAGAATAGGAAATGGCAACTCATTCCAGTATTCTTACCTGGACAATTCCAAGGACAGAGGAACCTGGCATGCTACAGTCAATGGGATCACAAAGAGTCAGACAGGACTGAGCATACACATAACTGATAAGATCTCAAATTTCCATTTCAACTTATTTTTTAATTCTAAGAATAGCTAGCTAGGTTTAGAAATTCAGGTGGTAGCCAAGAAATAGAGCGAAGCTAAACAGTTCTTTTGGAAAGGAAATTAAAAGTGTCCCTTAGAACATAGTGAGATTACTGTTCATATCCTAGGCTTTATTATGCCCAGGCCATAAACTGGTAACCCCTGAAGCTGGTTGAAGGATACTTGGAAATTCATTATACTGTCCTCCTTACTTTTATATATATATCTTTTTAATTTTCCGTAATTAAAAGTTTAAAAATGTTCAAATTCAGTTTTTGTAATATAATATGAAAATGTCTCCCTTAATATTATCCACATATCAGTGGAAAAGCTGTTCAGGTTTCTTAACACATACCACTTTTGAAAATGTTTGTTTTTTCAACCAACATATGCCTCTGAATTCAGTCTTGACTGCTTTTGTGTATGCTGGGCTGCCCCCCAAAGTTTTAATAGATATTTCTAAATTTATTAGTTGGTTTTTTTCTTTTTTTGGTTGTTCTTTTAAGTTGCATATGACTCTGCGACCCCATGGACTGCAGCACATCAGGCTTTCTTGGCCTTCACCATCTCCCAGAGTTTGCTTGAGTTGGATGCTATCCAACCATCTCATTCTCTGTTGTCCCCTTCTTCTCCTACCTTCGATCTTTCCCGGCATCAGGGTCTTTTCCAATGAGTTGGCTCTTTGCATCAGATAGCCAAGTATTGGAGCTTTAGCATCAGTCCTTCCAATGAATATTTGGAATTGATTTCCTTTAGGATTGACAGGTTTGATCTCCTTGCAGTCCAAGGGACTCTCAAGAGTGTTCTTGAGGACCACAGTTCAAAAGCATCAGTTCTTTGGTGCTTAGCCTTCTTTATGGTTCAACTCTCCCATCCATACATGACTACTGGAAAAACCATAGCTTTGACTAGACAGACCTTTGTTGGCAAAATAATGTCTTTGCTTTTTAGTATGTTGTCTAGGTTTGTCATAATTTTTCTTCCAAGAAGCAAACATCTTTTAATTTCATGGCCACAGTCAACATCCATGGTGATTTTGGAGCCCAAGAAAGTGAAGTCTGTCATGGTTTCCATTGTTTCCCCATCTATTTGCCATGAAGTGATGGGACCAGATGCCATGATGTTTGTTTTTTGAATGTTGAGTTTTAAGCTAGCTTTTTCATTCTCCTCTTTCACCTTCATCAAGAGGCTCTTTAGTTCCTCTTTGCTTTCTGCCATTAAAGTGGTATCATCTGCATATCTGAGGTTATTGATATTTCTCCGGGCAATTTCAGCTTGTGATTCATCCAACCTTGCATTTCACATGATGTACTCTGCATATAAGTTAAATAAGCAAGGTGATAATACATAGCCCTGACATACTTCTTTCCCAATTTTGAACCAGTCCACTGTTCCATATCTGGTTCTAACTGTTGTTGCTTCTTGATCTGCATACAGGTTTCTCAGGATCTTTAGATATATAAGCTGATTTTGTAGTCATGACCAGTTTTTTTTTTTTTTTAAGAAAATTGATTCTTTGTTACAGTAGAAATGTATTTTGAAAAGACTATAGTCAGATATTTGTCTTGACTTCTGAATCAAAACTTTCATTTCAAATTTGATACTTTTAAAATCAGTAGGCTGAACTAGGTTTCTAACATTACCTTAGTTCAGTTCAGTTCAATTCAGTCGCTGAGTCGGTCCAACTCTTTGCGACCCCATAAATCACAGCACGCCAGGCCTCCCTGTCACCAACTCCCGGAGTTCACCCAGACTCACGTCCATCGAGTCAGTGATGCCATCCAGCCATCTCATCCTCTGTCGTCCCCTTCTCCTCCTGCCCCCAATCCCTCCCAGCATCAGAGTCTTTTCCAATGAGTCAACTCTTCGCATACCTACATGAACCTATAACACAGCTTTTGAACTGAGACCCAAACTAAACAGTAGCAAAGCCAAAGCAGTGTAGCCCCCAGTGTTAGCAATTTTAAGTGATAAATTATCTATGTTCTAGGAATCTGGAGGGGCTTCCCTGGTGGCTCAGTGGTGAAGAATCCACCTGCCAAAGCAGGAGATACAGATTCAGTCCCTGGGTCAAGAAGATCCCCTGGAGAAGGAAATAGCAACCCACTCCAATATTCTGGCCTGGGAAATTTCATGGACAGCAGAATCTGGTGGGCTATAGTCCATGGGGTCACAAAGAGTTGGACATGACTCAGCAACTAAACAAGTCTGAAGGCTGGGTTTGTTTGTTTTCATATTTACATCTTTATAGATGAATCTATGCCCTTTCTGTCACCTTTGCTTCTGAAGCTCACTTCAGATTATTTTCTTCACAAAGTTTTGCTTCCATAGAGACAACAGATGGCTTATTTTCAAAATGTAATTTTGAGTTACTTCAAGTAAGTCTTGAAATAAACTTTTTACTTTTCCATGTCGTCTGTGAAATGGCTTTTATGTGTTAGAAATTCACGTTGGCTTTTATCTGCCTGCATAAGTGTTCTGATGTATGATATTCTGGATGACTCTTTTTGTAGATAGATTTTCCTTCCAATTAAGACAGAGAATTCCATTGCAATCCCATAACTGAACTTAACCTCAGGTAACTTAACTCTACCACTTATATTACCTGTTGCTCTGACAGAAGTTTGTATTTGTAATGCCATCTGGTTACTACAGTTGGAGGAATCAACTTCTGTTTCCAAAGAGTTGTAGGCTCAAAATATTGATTTATAAATCTTAGAATGAAGAACCTGGACATTGAGCAGTATGATTAGACTTTTAGCTTGTCTTAATTACCACTAACCAGAAATTTTCACTCCCACAACATTTTGAGACTAAAATGCTTTTCCTATCATATGAAACATTTTTTGCTGCTAAGTCACTTCAGTCGTGTCTGACTCTGTGCGACCCCGTAGACGGCAGCCCACTAGGCTCCTCTGTCCCTGGGATTCTCCAGGCAAGAACACTGGAGTAGGTTGCCATTTCCTTCTCCAATGCATGAAAGTGAAAAGTGAAAGGGAAGTCGCTCAGTCGTGTCCAAGTCTTAGCGACCCCATGGACTGCAGCCCACCAGGCTCCTCTGTCCATGGGATTTTCCAGGCAAGAGTACTAGAGTGGGGTGCCATTGCCTTCTCCAGAAACATTTTTTATGACATATAAATCATGACTTTAGTGCCCTTATTTTCCTTTAGGGTGTAAAATCTCTTTCAGTGAGTTATTATCAAATGGAACCTGCAATTAAATTATGTCACCACAAAGAGGCAATCTTGCTTCAATCATGACCATAGGAATGCTTGAGTATAGAAGTGACTTTTTTTTTTGCCTGAGATAAATTTTTTTCCCCTCATTTTACCATGTTGTCTACCATCTGTTATTTTTTAAAAACTAAAACCAAAATGGAAATTTTAATATCATGAAACTACTATAGCACTAAATTTAAATAAATATAGAGAAGGATTTGAATGTTAGATATAATTTCTTTCTCACTAATCCTATTCAATATTATTATAAAATTGAATAAAATTATAAAAAGACTCAATATTAAACTTTAGTCTAATCCTGGTCTTTGCCTCAGACTTGTGTATGTTGCCTTTTTACATCTCATCTTAAATTTTATCTTGGAAATGAAGCTTTATTCTTGTAGTAATAAAAGACTCCAGGCTTAATGATTTTAACACCAAGATAATCCCAACATAACATCAAAACTTTCATCAACTGTTTATACACAAATCTCAGGAGACCTGTAAGTTTTCTCTGCTTTTGCCACAAGTGGTAATGATTCCTATATCTTGAAAAGAAATAGGAAGATCCGTAGAACAAAGGCAGTGCTCAAAACTTGGATTTAAGAAAGCTAGGTGTTGGGGCTTTTGTCGTGGTCCAGTGATTAAGATTTCAGGTTGGTTAGGACTTCACCTTCCAAAGCAGGGGGTGCCAGTTTGACTTCTGCTCAGGGAGCTAAGATTCCATATGCCTCATGGCCAAAAAGCCAGAACATAGAAACAACAGAAGCAATATTGTAACAAATTTGATAAAGAGTAAGATATAGATATATAAAGCTATTATGTCTCAGGAGCAGTATCTGATTGCCTGAAGTCTTGGCTAAATTGGCTGCTGGATTCATTGGACCCAACTGTATGTCTGCTCCTGACTGCTCTAGGGCGAGAGAGAGAAGAAACTCCACAGGCTGCTTTAACTTCCACAGTACAAGGGCAGTTGTCTGGACTGATCTTCCATCTAAGACCTCTCCTGGTGGGACAAAGGTGATTCCATAAAAGGAATCAGAGGAAATAGTACTTGGTGGTCAAAATGTGGCAGGAATTCATGATAGCTGTGGAGTGTTTAGTAGGAATCTTTGTGTGTTATCACCAGAGCATGGAGGCAGGGCTTGGTGCCCGTTTATTCAAGAAGAGGCTGTGAAAAGTAGAAAAGTGACCCTTCTCCTGGGGATTCTGATTGCCCAGCTCTCACTTGGACTCTGCTGTGTGTCTTTGAACCAAAAGTCTGAGTGAAATGAAATTTCACTTTCCTCGATGAAATGAAAAAGTAGCATTAAATGACCTCTTCTGTTTTGTCAAGGTCTCCTGTTCTACAGATCTGAGAGAAAATGTCCCTGTTCCAAAAGGCGTCTCCCAGTTCTACTTGAAATAGAATGCATTCCCTAAGCAACTCTTCTCATCACTGTTACCACTTCCCCTGAAAGAAGCTACTTTCTAAAAAGCTCTGTATCTTTCACTATGCAATAGGACAGTTTCAATCTGAAATTTAACATCCTTTTAAAAGGGTGCTGGTGTCTTATTTGTATCTAGATGTTCGCTCAATTCATAGTTGCAGCAGCGGTGTTTCTTTGACAGACTTGTAAGATAAATATAGATACCTACCACTGCAGAAGCGGGCAGATCTAAATAATGAAACAGGGAGAAATGAAATAAAGCACACTCGTATTGCTACCATTTTTCAGAGATGCCCCTAGCTCAGACAGTGACATTTTTATTAGGCATAGATTATTCACATGAAAGTGTTCCCTGTAAGGAAAAAAATAAAATAAAAGTCACCTCCCATATTTCTGTCCAACTAGTGACCTCACTTACAATCTTTGCATCATCTTGGTTGGTATTCAGACTGGAGTTGATCCTAAGAAAAACCATGAAAATGTGGTAGATAGCTCTGGCCGTGTGCTCAAGGACACATGTCTGGCCTCCCAGTGCTGGAACAGGGAGGCACACAGAGGCTTCAGCAGGACCTGTTTCACTGGAATAGGTTTTGGAATGACCCTTTCTCCAACTCCTTTTACAGTCTTTCCCTTTCCTCCTGAGTTAGTAGGTCCAGAATAGTCCTGTTGTCTTCTCTTCAACTGCACCCTAAGTTATGATCTTAGGGCAGAAGAACCGAGACATTTTCAAATTATTCTAAAAATGTTGAGTTTGATGAAATTTTCAGTGGAGTTGAAAAAGCATTTTGAGTTTTACCTTCTTTGTATCTGATCATAGTAATTTAATTTGCAGTTTTAATGGATAACTATTTCTAGGCTATGTATTATGTTGTATATTTTGGGGGAATCCAAAACCACTTGTGGTGAGCTTTGTATCGAAATCTGCCTCTCTACACAGTTGGGGAGAGGCATGTTGGGACGAGCTCCATTCTCCAAGTGGTTTGGAAAAATTGCTGTTTAAGATACATACGTGGGAAATGGAAATGACTTGCTTGTAGTCACTAGTCTTTTATCTACTAATTGTTAAGCAATAACATAAAGTAATGAAGTAAAACTTTAGCCCAAAAACCTTAAAGCAGTGAATTGTTTTGTTTTATTAAACATCCCTTCAAGGTATAAGTTAGGATATGGAGCAGGGAGGAAGGAAAAAAGGAAATTAATTACTTGATACTTTCAAACTTCCTATTAAGGTTGGGATTTGGTTTCTGTACTTTTTTTTTTTTTTTTTAACGTCACTAGGATTCACTTACATTTAAGACAGAGCCCATGGCCTCTCTGCTAACGGGACTTTTGCTGCCCTCTGCAGCAGGCATAGAAACCATCACACAGTGGTGGTCACCATTCTTCTTCCCTGGGGACAGAACTTCTGCGACTTATACTATAAAATTCTTTTTTTCTTCTATATCCCACAAACTACTGGCTTGCTATCTGATCATTACTCTTTCTCCCTCTCTTAAAAGTACATTCCTGTATCGTGTCTCAGGCACACAGCTGTGCCATCTTGAACTTCTCTTCTATCTCTCCTCCCCTGGCAAACTTCCTAAAGTCTCTTTTGCTGAAACCTGATGCATAGTCTCCCTTCCCACTCCAACTCCTGCTATATCCTCAGTCGTTTGTTGAATATCTACCAAGTGCTAGATGCCAATCTCAGTGGTCATGAGAATGACCCATCCAACCAATTAGCTTCATATTTCCTGGGCTATCTTAACCCTAGAGAGTGTCATCTCAGAGGCATCTCAGCCATTCTATTCCCAGGGCCACATCCTTTCTCTTCTCATTATCAAGACCCCTCCCTTTGGTAAAGAATCCACCTGTAATATGGGAGACCTGGGTTTGATCCCTGGGTTGGGAAGATCCCTGGAGAAGGGAATGGCAACCCACTCTAGTATTCTTTCCTGGGAAATCCCAAGGACAGAGAAGCCTGGTGGGCTACAGTCGATGAGGTCGCAAAGAGTCAGACACAACTGAGCAACTAACACTACACTAACACTCCCTTCTTAAAGCATAACCCCTTCATTCCACTCTTTGGCAACAATACCTTATTCCTTTAATTTCATGGAGACCCGGACCCCTATTGTTTCTCCCAGGTCATCATTAAGGGATAATATAATTTACTGTCCAACAGGAATCTTTTGCAGTTGAAAGTGGGCACTACAATAACCACACTGGGATGTTCCTGGGCAAATAGGAATGCCTGATCACACAAGTATACAATGCTGAGTGCTACTCTTCCTTTCCTAGCCAACCTGTGGTTAGCTATCTGAATTCTTTTCTCACCAATCTCCTCCTTTCCTCTTATATTCTTTTGTATATTGGCTAATAAAACCCATGTATTCCTGTTTGCCTTTTCCTCCCCTACAGCTTGACAGATGGTCTTATCTACAGATTTAGTTCGCTGACTCCTCAAAGCCACTCTTCCACTTTTCTTGTCTTTAGTCATTTTTCTTTATTTAATTCAAAAATACTTGCACAATTTCACTACTCTTAGATTCCCCCACTCAATTTCTGACTCATTTCCCCCGAAACATAAGCTAGAATCCTCCACTATTGAGAGAACTGAGATCAGCATCTGTAAACTGCCTTATCTTCCCATCCCTTACATCTCACTATAAGTTTACTTCTAACATGCCTATCCTGGGTCCCTTAACACTCAAAAATGTGGTTTTGTTCTATTGCTCGGCCACCTGTGGGTTAGATGCTCCTCTTCTGGGCTCACATCAGACCCTGTACGTGGCTCTACCTCTAACCTCCCACGCCGTTTCACAATTACTTGTTTAGGTGTCCTATCTGCTCCAAGTTGGGAACCTCTAGAATGAGAAGACTGTGAGTTACTCATCTCATGAGCCTCAGGGTCTAGCAAGGGCTCTCAGTAGATGTTTGCTGAATGCGTGGATGTACACTGGCAACATCTTTTGTATTTTTTCTTGATGGTCTTAGTTACAAGCAGCAAGAAAAATGCACACTTCAGGGCTATCTATATCCATGGTTCACTGAACTAAACAGAGGCTATATGCTTTCAGTTATAGGCAGAGTCAGCAAATGGTTTCATTCTGTAAAGGGACTGGATTCACAGAGTTCCTGAGTTCAAAGTTTATTTTTAAGACTTTCAATGGAGAAACACATTTTAGCTGCTCTGGCTGAAACTCTTAAAAGAGTAAATAATAACATTACTCAGGACTGGTACTTCTGCTTTGTGATGTGTTGGATTCAAAACTCTTTATTTCTGGCTTACTTTGTGGGTACATTTTCAGGTCTATGACCTAAACAACTCTGGAGAAACTCCTTCCTTTGAGATGAATGAGAGAATAATAATATTTTAAAAAATAATCTGATTTTGGTATAAAGAAAGGTTACCAACTTGTCTTTTGACTCTGAATAGGCATATCTTCTCTTCAATGTTAAGTTTATACCATAAGTGTCATGTATTATATAAAAAGGTGTACTTACTGTCCCTCTATTTAGCGTTTTCTGTGAAACATTTTTCTCTCTGGGTGATACATTTGTGCCTAGTCATTATTTGTAGAAATATTTGTAGACTGGGAATCAGACACTGTCTGTGGCTTTTGAACAGAGAGAAGCAGACCAGTTGAGGATGGGGGAAGTCGGGCTACAACAATTTGGTGAAGATTGGGCAACATTTTACAAGTTATATGTTTAAAGGGATTTCCTTTATTCTTATCGAAGAATGATGTTCATTTTTTTAAAAAATTTCATAAAATTTAAAATTTTTTAAAAATTAAGCAAACAGCACTTAACACCTCATCCATTCCATTCACTGAGCATATACCATAGGTCAGACACCATGCTAGGCATTGTTAAAGGTAGAATGAATAAGAAAGCTCCCTTCCCTTCTTGTGTTCTATAAAGGAAGGCAGCCGTGCAGACAGAATTATTGTGTTGTATGATAAATGCAAAGATAGAGATGTCTACCCAGTTTGGTGCTGGTACAAAAGAGGAAAACCTTATTTGGTGGGGGGAGATTTGTAGAGAGAATAAAATGTATGATGGTGTAAAGGTGTAAATCAGTATCCAGTGTATTCAGGAACCTACAAGAAATTGGTCATGGCTGGTATGGATGAAGAAGGAGGCATAAGGCTGACAAGGGAGGAAAAGAGGTATGAGACAGACAGCCTTGTGCATTGTGCTAAGAGCACTTGAAGTTTACAGGCAAGGGAGAGCCATCAGAGGGTTGTAATGGAAAATCTGTGTGTTGAGGAGGGTCATACTGGATATACTGTAGATTACTTGAATGGGTGAAGTAATTAGAAGCAGAGAAAAGAGTTGGGAGGGTCTGGCACTTGCCCAGATGATAGATTTTAAAGATTAAACCAAGGTAACAGCTTTGGTGATCAGACAGAGAGATTAGATGACACTTAAGGAGAACAAGCAGAATTTGGTGACTTGATTAAATCTGGGGAAAGGATTAGATGAAGGGAAAGAATTCGGGATTATTTAGGGGGGCTTCTGGCTTGGATCATTACATGAAGAAGTATGTGTGTGATCCCTGAGAATGAGGAGGTGGTAGGAAATATAAACTTAAAACAACAAAGTATGGGCTTCCCAGGTGGCACTGGTGGTGAAGAACCCGCCTGCCAGTGCAGGAGACGCAAGAGACATGGTTCGATCCCTGGGTCACGAAGATCCCCTGGAGGAGGACATGGCACCCCACCCCAGTATTCTTGCCTGGACAATCCCATGGACAGAGGGAGCCTGGTGGGCTATGGTCCAAAGGGTCACAAAGAGTCGGACATAACTGAAGCAACTTAGCGCACACACGCAAGCTGTTGATAATCCACAAAGTAGGGAATTGCTACTGTAACCACCTAGCCACAGGTAAGACTATAATATTTTTTAAATCACCCAACAGTAGATTGTAAATAATGTCTTCACTTTTGATAGACATTTAAAAGTTATTTAAAAATTATGAAATATAAATATGTACTTCTTAACAGAAACTAAGGTGTGTCATAGAAATTCCAAGTATTCTTTTTCTACTTAAAAATCTATTTATAAAATCAGTTCAGAAATATAATAAGGAAAGTAATTAAATATAGGGTATAAATTCCCATCTCCATACCCCTACGGCTGGGGAGAATGAAGAGTCAGATACTGTTATAAACCTGGCAATGAGACTTCACATGGAAAATATTATGTGTAAGAAACTACTTTCTTAATATCAATACCTTTAAAAATGCTAGGCTAATATTAACTTGAGCTGTTAGATAATGATTCAATTTGAGTTCTTTAAAAGTGAAATTTTACTTTTCACTGCCAGCATATTTCTCTAACCCCTGTTTACTCACGAGTAACATCCTAACATCAGACAGAAGCAAAGGGAAGTGAAGCCCTCATTTAAAGTGACCTTCAGTATAAAGCTGTGCTCGGGGAAAACACTCTGATATTGCAAGACAATGGATGCTGCTCCCTGTTACAGTCATGGTTTGGCTTCAAGATAAGTAGGCTCAGAACCTTGGAATTCAATATCAGGACACAGTCTGAGGAGGAGGCAGGTGCCTCTCGGAAAGTGCAATGAGAAATGTTAGACCCTGGTAAATATTAGATCTTACTGTTCTGTTCAGGACTTTTCACATTTGAGATATTAAAAAAGAGCTGCAGCCTTTCAATATGCAAAAGAGATAGTTGACAGTGATCCAAGATCTAGGATGGAGACTCCATATGCTGTGCTGTGTACCTGTTTCTCTAGGTGAATTCCAGAGTGAGAAACCTGGATTCTTATTTAAAATTAGAAACACAGTACATTTCTTGTCTCTTTTTCCCAGTATTATGGTGAATAAGAGTGAACCAGTTTTTAAACTCTTGATTCTACTGCTGGCTCTAAATTAATTAGATAAGTGTTTTCTAATAGTCCTAGAATAGCTCTGGGGTATATGGATTTGTTTGATCTTCGACTGCTGTATACAGACAGCTTCATAGTCTTCACTTGGGTTTGATGAGTCTGCACTTTCAGACCCTGATTTAGCCTCTGGTGTACATATGTACAGAAACCTCTATGCCCCCTTTCTAAGACTCTTCTTGACTGTCACTGTAGACATCCCTAAGTCTTGAAGAAAGGCTCATAGAGTCCCATAATCAAATAGTGGTTCCCCAAACATTATGGTGATTCTGGAAGAGTGACTTTTATACCAGTGCATCTGCTATTCAGTCAGTTCAGTTGCTCAGTCATGTCCGACTCTTTGCGACCCCATGAACCACAGCACGCCAGGCCTCCCTGTCCATCGCCAACTCCCAGAGTCCACCCAAACCCATGTCCATCGAGTCGGTGATGCCATCTAACCATCTCATCCTCTGTCGTCCCCTTCTCCTCTTGCCCTCAATCTTTCCCAGCATCAGGGTCTTTTCAAATGAGTCAGCTCTTTGCATCAGGTGGCCAAAGTATTGGAGTTTAAGCTTCAACATCAGTCCTTCCAATGAACACCCAGGACTGATCTCCTTTAGAATGGACTGGTTGGATCTCCTTCCAGTCCAAGGGACTCTCAAGAGTCTTCTCCAACACCACAGTTCAAAAGCATCAATTCTTCTGTGCTCAGCTTTTTTTTATAGTCCAACTCTCACATCCATACATGACCTCTGGAAAAACCATAGCCTTGACTAGACAGACCTTTGTTGGCATAGTAATGTCTCTGATTTTTAATGTGCATCTGCTATTAGATTGGACCAAATTAAATTATCATAGATCAAAAATAGTCCAATACTGACAGTTTCATCTGATCCAACCTATAGTTTAACTCAGTCATTCTTAACCATTTTTTTATCTAACTAGATGAGTGATATTCTCACATCCCTAGCCTTGTCTTTATCCTGCATTTCCCCAACTGAAGGGGAACTTCAGTTCGATTTCCCCATCCGACTCTCAAGCCAAGTAACTAGAAGTTGTCAAAACTCTTTCTCCTTTCTTTTTCCACATTCCACGAATTTCCAGGCCTTACTGATTCCTTTTTTTAATGCCCTTTGAATCCTACTACTTTCCATTATCACCAGTCTCTTGGTTCAAACCAGCATCATTTTTGGTCTACAATAAATGAACCAGGTTTCAAAAGTTTCCCACATCCATTCCTGCGCTCACTGCTCTAACTTTTCTACTGCAGCCAGAGAGATATTTTCATAATCTGTTAATGACTCCACTTCATAAAGCCTTTCAATAATTTCATATTGGCCTTGAGATAAAATCCATATTCTTAATGTGGTTACAAAGTCCTGCATTATCCAGCCCACTTCCCCAGCCTCAGTTTCTTCTCGTTGTCCCATAGCCACACTGGCCTATTTCAGCCCCTTAAACATGTGGTGTTCTTTCCAGTGTCTTGGTCTTTGCACATTCTGTTCCATCCTGCTCACTCATCCAGCCAATGCCAATCTTTCAGCACTCAGCTTAAACTTTGTTTCCTCAAAGAAGCCTTCTTTGATTACCTGGGTCCCCTGTCATATGCTCACATGGCATCTGAATGTTGTCTTCATGGGACTCCTCAAACTCGTGAACTCAGAAAATCATCTTTACCATCACTCTGTAAGGTCCTTGAAGGTATGTTACCGAACTCAGGTTCAGCTGCTCATCCCTCAGACATCCAAAACTGAGAGACAAGTGTTGGGTTAAAGGAAAAATAGCTTTATTGAGGAAGCTGGCAACAGGGGAGAAGCTGGGCTCACTTTCAAAAGCCAATTCCCTGTTGTCAGTCAGGGGGCAAGAATTTTTAAAGGGGAGTTTCAAGGGTGTATAGATGGAGGAAGGTGGCCAGGTGTAGAACAGCACAGTTAACTCAAAATTGGTCATGTGTGGTCTGATCAGCATCCTCTTAAGTACATTAAAACTTCAGTTCTAGAGTTAATTTATTCTCATTTTATTGAGGCCAGTTCTTGAAATTGTGTAAGATGGAACAGGTTTATCTTGACTACAATCTGAACATCACGTAATTAACTTCTTTCACCTGGTAGGGGTTTTGGTCTTTATAAAACAGCCCAAATGATATAGCTCAGATTATTATCTATAGTCCTTGAGGAGAAACTAAAAGTCTTTGACTTTGTTTAATGGCTAAAGTATTATTAATTTGTCTTGCTTGACCATTTCCCCTTGTTTCCACATTTTATCATTTCTCTGATTAATTTTAGCCAAAGAATATATTTAATCACAGACAAGAAGCAGGCAGATGACATGGAGGGGAGGGAGTCTGTCATGGGAAGGCACCATTACAGGTAGAGACTATTTCTGTCTTGCTCACTATTGTGTCCTCTGTGTTTGGCACAGGATCTGCCATGTGGCTGATTTTAATATGTATTAAATGAATAAATGACACTTTCATGAACATGTCCAGCATGAGATAAGATTCTTAGTTTTTTTCTATAAAATTCCCATTGCCCTGTTTGTAATTCTATCCTTTTTCTCTCTCTTACTTTAAAGAGAAGACTAAAAGTTAAGCTAGAACAGAAATATTTTTGACAAAACTTAAATGTCCCAATTTTTTATATAGACAGACATAGACATGGTATCTATAATGTGTATATGTAATTACTATCAGTAACCAATTTATTGTGGCAGAGTTCATAGTTGATTCAGCATCTATTAAGGCTGACATGGCCATTGAGAGCAGTTGGTTTAATCTACCTTGAACAGCTCAGCCTTGAAGCACAGACACATTGCCACAGGCGTGTCAAGTTTTAGAGATGTTTTCTTTAGTTAAAGATGCCTTCATATACCAGTACTCTTGCCTGAAAAATCCCATGGATGGAGGAGCCTGGTAGGCTGCAGTCCATGGGGTCGCTAAGAGTCGGACACGACTGAGCAACTTCACTTTCACTTTTCACTTTCATGCACTGGAGAAGGAAATGGCAACCCACTCCAGTGTTCTTGCCTGGAGAATCCCAGGGACAGGGGAGTTTGGTGGGCTTCTGTCTATGGGGTTGCACAGAGTTGGACACGACTGAAGCGACTTAGTAGTAGCAGCAGCAGCAGCCTTCATTTAGGGGAAACAGAGTTGAATGGAGCATGAGGCATGTCAGCCATATTTTTGGGCCCTGAGTACATTGCTCTTTGTGTTTGAGTAGGGAGTGTGGGGAAGAGATGAAACGTGGAAAAAGTTGAAGGCAACTCTGTGAACTTCCAGTTGGAGAGAAAAGACTTAACTTCAGCAAATCATTGACCAGAGATGTATTAATATGTCTTTTGCTTCCTGAACATTACTGACCAGAGATGTATCAATATGTCTTTATAGAGGGACACAATTAGCATCCCCTTGTGAAGTTGTTAGAATTTAAAATTGATCGAGGATTCATTATACAACTTATGATTATCATTCACATTTTGTTAACATTAGGTTTTTGTTCCAGTTTTGTATATATTATAAACTTGAGTTTATTACCATAAAATTTTCAAAAATGACACGTTGTGAAACTTCTAATTTCTAAAAGAGCCTTCCCACAAAGATCTACCTTGTAGACTATCAGGTAAAATAAAAAGAAAAGGAAATAATATCCAAAGGGCTGAAAAAGAAGTGCAGCCAAAAAGTATAGTCTCCTTTTCCAGGGGAAAGTGCAGTAAAACATGGTATATATATTTTAAATTTTATTATTTATTTTTGGCTGTGTTGGATCTTCATTGCTATGTGGGCTTTTATCTCTAGTTGATGAGAACAGGGGCTACTCTTGGCAGCCCACAGGCTTCTCATTGCAGTGGCTTCTCTCGTTGCAGAGCACAGGCTCTCCGGTGTGTGGGCTTTAGTAGTTGCGGCACATGGGCTCAATAGTTGCAGTGCCTGGCCTCTAGAGCACAGGCTCAATAGTTGTGGAGCCCGGCTTAGTTGTTCCACGGCATGTGGGATCTTCCTGACCCAGGAATCAAACCTTTGTCTCCTGCACTGGCAGGCAGATTCTTTACCCCTGAGCCACCAGAGATGCCCCAAACACGGTATATTGGTAATAGATGTTCTGTCCCCCGCTATACTGCCTGTCACACTCTAATCAGATATTAGGGTGCTTTTTCAGTAAGACATGTACACAGTTTCAGATAAATACATTAAGTGCAAAAATAGTTGTTAATATTTACTCAAATTGAAGTGTTTCAATATTCACATATATAATAAATCATCATCCACAGGTATTAGTTTCTGCAAAAAGCGTCCTGGTCAATAATGTATTTTAAGGAAACATCCAGATGAGAAAATAAGAGTGTTTCAGATGGAGTCAGAGTATAACTAAAGCAAAGATGCCAGAGTCCAAAGGATTTAACTAAAGAGAATGCAACACCTTGTTTTTGGAGGTATGGTTAAGGGGACCAACAAGGGATGGTGAACCATCCAATCCAGTCAGTGGAAAACTGTTGCAACCCTTTGGCCTGAAGGGGCAAAAAGGAGGAAATGGTGTTGCCAAAATCCTGAGAGAGCTGGAGTAGTGGAGTGGGGCCACTCACCCGGAGCTTGGCGGTGGAGGGATACAGCTCTTCCCATCTCTGCTGGAGCCTCCCATTGTCCAGACCTGGTCAGGAGTCAGCAAGGGAGGGAGACCACATGATAGAGGTCAGCTTTCTGGGATCCTGAGTACAGAAGAGAAAGGCAGAGAGTGGATCTGGGTGGAGTGGGGTCAAAAAAGAACTACACAGATAGCATATAACTAGTGCTAGATTTCATGGTAATGTTATCAAAGGCGGGTCCTACTTCTCGCCCCTTACAAAATCAACCGTTTTTGTTCAGTCACTCTGTGGTGTCTGACTCTTTGTGACCCCATGGACTGCAGCACTCCAAGTCTCCCTGTCCTTCCCTATCTCCCAGAGTTTGCTCATTTGCTCATTGATGTCATCCAACCATCTCATCCTCTGCTGCCCCTTTTTCCTTCTGCCCTCAATCTTTCCCAGCATCAGGGTTGTCTTCAAATGGGTTGTCTCTTCTCATCAGGTGGCCAAAGTATAAGAGCTTCAGCTTCAGCATTAGTCCTTCCAGTGAATATTCAGGGTTTATTTCCTTTAGGATTGACTGGTTTGATCAATTACATATTCACAGATGTCAGTAGAAAGGAAAGGTGCCTTTAATCAGAATGAGGGCAATCTGGGGAGATGGTGAACTCAGCATCCTTCAAAAACCACCTCCGAATATTCTGCTTGGGCATGGAACTTTTAATTGGAAGGAGGGAAGTAATCTCAGTTAATCATTGAGATAGGGGGTCAGAGTCATCACCATTTCTCACTGTGTGCAGGCTTGTTTTCAGGCTATTGACTCCTTATGATTTTCCTCTAGAAGTTACCTTGTTCAGCAATTTGGGAGATTATTGAAAGGGAAGCTAAGAAAGAGATCTGGTTATCTGTTAATTACATATTCTTCATTCCTGCTTCTTTGATCTTCAGAAAGAACTAACAGGTTAGGCAAGGTATTGTGCGATTAAAAGATCTGAAAGGTGAGCTTGGACCTAAGATGAGAGTATGGGGGTGCCTATTTTTAAAACTTACAGTATAGCTTTGTTCAAGTGACAAGAAAAGGGGCTTCCTGCCGAGGGAGGCTTCCTATAAAGAGCTGCTCACAATAATAATTGAATATGCATTAAAATATAGCTAATGAGCTTCACTCGTAGCTCAGTTGGTAAAGAATCTGCCTGCAATGTAGGAGACCTGGGTTTGATCCCTGGGTCGGGAAGATCCCCTGGAGAAGAAAATGGCAATCCACTCTAGTATTCATTCTTGCCTGGAGAATTCCATGGACAGAGGAGCCTGGCAGGCTACAGTCCATGGGGTTGCAAGAGGTGGACATGACTTAGTGACTAAACCATCACCATGCATTTGAGTCAGTTATTTCTTATTTTGCTAAATAAATGAATTAAAGACTTATAATATCTTATAGTTCCTGGCCTTTGAGTTGGGTTGAACTCCTGTAGTTTTTTTCTTTCTGAATTTGTGTTTTGCCACTAATAGTTAACATGTATTAGTGTTGTTTAGTGACAGGCACTGCTTCAGTCCTTTACATATATTAACTCAGTAATTCTCAGAACAATTTTATGAGCTAGGTATACTATTGCCTAATTAGTAGGCAATGCAGAACTGTACCTTTTTTTGTCCTTATACTATGTGCTGCTGAGGTGCTCTGGTGACCTTCCCTTGTTGCTACACAGGCCGCTGCTATGCAGGCCTCACTGGGATGAGGCACTAGCCAAGGAGTACTTCTCACTTCTAATCTGCAAGAAGCCCTGTAATAACTGCATGGGGTCAAATGATTGCTAGATTATCATGGTGATCATTTCATAACGTATGCAAGTGTCAAATCACTATGTTGTAGTGAAAAAAGTGTTAAGTCATTCTGATGAGTCCAACTCTTTGTGACTTCATAGACTGTAGCCCGCCTGGCTCTTCTGTCATGGAATTCTCCAGGCAAGTGGGTAGTCATTCCCTTCTCCAGGTGATCTTCCTAACCCAGGGACTGAACCCAGGTCTCACGCATGGCAGGCTGACTCTTTACTGTCTGAGCCACCAGGGGTTAGATGGTTGCTAGATTATCATGATGATCATTTCATAATGTATGCAAATGTCAAATCACTATGTAGTAAGCCTGAAACAAACATTCTATGTTAGCGATATTTCAATTGAAAAAAACCCTATTGCTTACCACAATGGAAAACACACACACACACACCCACCCACCCACCCACCCCCCTCTCCCCCACGCTGGGCAATTTGTTTGCAGAATGAGTTTCCTCTGGAGTTTTCCTAGGTAGGGAGTGACTTCAGGATTCAGAATAGGCTCTCTCTCGTGCATATAACATCAACAATAAATGAGACGTTTTGGCCGACTTCCGGTGCGAACGCACAAAGGTTCACAGAAGTGAGCTCTTTGCACAGGTATGAGCTCTGTGCACATACATACCTTCGTGTATATGAAGGGAGAGTATGTCTAACTAATGGTGTAGTCTTCACTTCTCATTTTGGCCTTCTCATGCTTCTTTCTTCTTAATCTGTTCTTTCTTCTGTCCTGTATCCAGAGCAGCAGGAGCTCTGTATCCAGAGTGAGGAGACATTCCTTCTTGTTAAGTGAGGAAATTATATTAAGTCTTGTCAAAATACATGGGAGCAGTAGCTATAGAGTCCTCTATGGAGGAGACCCATCCAACCCTGCAGGCCAGGGCACCTCCTTATATTTTGTGCCAATCTCTGTGACCTTGACCAATTTTCTGGGGTGACTGTCCAGCTTCCATCAGAATCACTGACCTTGCCATTGACTTTTTTGGATACATGTAGAAGCTGAAGCTATAGATGTCAAGGTCCCACATAAATGTTATCAAAACTGGGGCTAGAATCGGGGGTTCCAACTCCTCGTTCAGAGGTTTTCCTCTGCCATACTTTCTTTCCACACAGGAAACCACGGAATGGCAGTCAAGATGTCCTGGAAAGTTAGCACACTTGTTCAAGGTCATGCAATGACATTTTGGATGCCTACATTTCTTTACATTCAAAAAAAGGATAGTTTTGAATTGTGTGCTGTTCCTCTCCAGTTCCTGTGTGCTGGAGAAAAAGCGAGGAGAAACACTTTGGGATCCGGGTCCTATTGTATGGCCCTTAGATGGCAGCAGTGGACAGTTCCAGCTGGAACCTCAAGGATCTTGGGGAATCAGCAGCTCACAGCATCATGCCATGGTCCTTTTCCAAAGGATAAGACACAGTCTGCCCTTTTGAAGACGGAAACGAGCCTGTTGAGACACCTGCTTTCAAATTGGCCAAGTGCAAGTGATTAGTAGGAAAGTAGTTTATAAAGGCTTCTCTGTATTTTCAGCTTCTTAGCGTGGTTCTCTTTAGAGTGAACAGCAAAATTTTCCTGAGTAATTTTTGAGGCTAATGCTCGTAAGTGAAAAGGAGTATGAGAGTTGCTTGCTTATGGTCAGCTTAACATCTATGGGAATGAGAAGTGTTGAAGGAGTTGCGTACAGATTCAACTGCTGATTATATGGGGTTGCTCTTTCCATAACAGCTCACCTCTCCCACTGCCTGCCTGTTGACAATTGCCACCACCATTAGCCCCTTGGGCAGAGTAGCTAATGACAGAATCAGGTGGATTACTCACATCTCTTTAGCCACTTGTGAGCAGTTTATCTGAGGATTGATCACATCGTGTCCTGTGCTATTTACCATTTGCGTTCGACAGCTTGAAAACCGTCACTTGTTCAGGGTTAAGTAGTAAAGGACACTGATTTAACTTAATTTGCCACCTACTATACTTTCTAATGAGATGGTAAAGGAAGAAGGAAACAGACATTTAAGCCTCTACTATGCACCATTTACTATGCACTCACTCGCTCTGTTATCTCATTACAATAATGCCATTACCCCCATTTTAGAGATGAGCAAAATGGTGCTCAGAGAAGGTTATTTAGCTGGAAGGTTTCAACTGAATTGATTTGAATTGCTCTACTTGACTTCAGAGCTCTAGTTTCCTTTTATTCTGTGCCATCTGCTGCAAAAGAGCAGTTGCTGGTTTGTTTATATCTAGCTATGCAAGGGCAGTATTAATTGTAGCGTGATATAAAGAACATGTGTGTGTGTGTTTAAAAAAAAGTCAGTGTATCCCAACAACTCACAGAAAAGGTAGGATTAGGACTCAGAAAATTATCATCCTCATGGGTTGTGGCGTAGTCCGCTGCCATCGTTTTACAGCCAGTAGCATATTACGTATCTTCTTCTTGTGCACCCGAATCTACTCACCCATAAAACAGGGATGAGACTGCGCCAGCTTGGGAATGTTGTGCAGATAAAGTGATTAATAATAGAAAAGCACTTTGAAAAGAGAAAGTGTTCTGCTGATGCTATGCTCTGCTGGTCTAGGACAAATTATTTTGAGATCTCTCTTAGTCTTAAGATGTTTAAATTAGATGAGGGGTTGGCATAGTATTTTTCACTATTTCTGTTAATGTGCACTGTTCTGAAAAAGGGCACAGAACAAACACTTTGATAAAATATAATTGCCAATTGGTAGAATGAGATTTTCTAATTCAGCTAAATTAACGATGACAGAAAGTGCTGTGAATTTTTTCACACAAAGACCTGTCATATGGGAGGACATAAACAGTCAAAACTGGTAAGAGAAGATTATTTAAAAATAGAAGAAAGTAAAATTAATGGAATGTACTCAGGTTTGGTACCAGTTTTATGTTAAGTACCCTGTTTCCCAAATAGACCATCCTCTTCAAATTGAGCTCATGGACACAGTTTTGTCCCTTTTGGAGGTTGTTTCATATTTGATCTTCACATTCCTGGAATATTGAAAATAAAATAAATTAGTTGTTCTATACAATTGAACCTTTAATTTTTAAATAAAAATCCCAAACTATGTACAATCAAAAGTTAGCCTTGGAATACAGATTATATTTCATAAATCTTTATAGTTCTTTTTGAAGGGAGCTTTTAGAATAAATAAAACTTGTACACCTTATCTTTATAGTTCCCTGAGTCTAGGGGTCTTTAACACTGAGCAGTCCATTCACTATCAGTTTGTTTGTTTAATGCAAGAAATAGAATTTCTTTAATTTTCCCCCTTCAAATAGGGCTGGAATTTTTATATTTTTTTAAGGTAAGATGACTTCCCTGGAGTGACTTCTCTCTTAGTATGACTAAAGTTATCTGATGCCAAATCTTGGTTTGTAAGAAGAATGGCTCAAGCCGTGTACCTTTAAGGCTTGGTTAAGTATGGGAGAATATCTGGCCTGGTTTTATGAGCCACATTTTTGTAGCTGAGAGTAACAGATTGTTGGGTTTGGTTGTATTTACTTGCTGAACAGAATTTTTTTGAACATAATGCTATTTGTGTTGGGAGATGGGATCTAATGTGGAAGGATGTTAAGGTAAACTTTTGAAGATCTCTTTAAACTAGACTTCTCACCTCTCTAAAAATGGCCATTTAGGATTTCAGAGTTAAAACATGGAAGTAATTGTTCCCAAATCCTCCATTTGCTGTTGTCATGAACTTAATGCCCCTTTACATCAAATTGGCAAACTTAAGAAACAACATACCTCTTTATATGTGTGTGTGTGTGTGTGTGTGTGTGTGTATAACACTTCTCAATTCATTATGTTTGGTTGTTGTTCAGTTGCTAGGTCATGTCTGACTCTTTATGACCCCGTGGACTGCAGCACACCAGGCTCCCTTGTTCCTCATTATGTCCCAGAGTTTGCTCAGATTCATGTCCATTGAGTCAGTGATTCTACCTAACCATCTCTCTGCCACCCCCTTCTCCTTTTGCCTTCAGTCTTTCTAAGACTCAGGGTCTTTTCCAATGAATCGGCTTTTAGAATCAGGTGGCCAAAGTATTGGAGCTTCAGCTTCAGCATCAGTCCTTCCAATAAATATTCAAAGTTGATATCCTTTAGGATTGGTTGACGGGTTTGATCTCCTTGTAGTCCAAGGGACTCTTGAGAGTCTTCTCTCCAGCACTACAATTCAAAAGCATCAATTCTTCATTGCTCAACCTTATTTATGGTCCAACTCTCACATCCATACATGACTAATGGAAAAACCATAGCTTTGATTATATGGACCTTTGTCAGCAAAGTGATATCTCTGTTTTTTGATATGCTCTCTAGGTTTGTCAAAGCTTCTCTTCCAAGGATTGGCAAGCATCTTTTAATTTCATGGCTGCAGTCATTGTCCACAGTGATTTTGGAGCCCAAGAAGATAAAATCTGTCATTGCTTCCGCTTTTTCCCTTTTTATTTGCCATGAAGTTATGGGATTGGATGCCATGGTCTTAGTTTTTGAATGCTGACTTTCAAGCCAGCTTTTTCACTCTCCTCTTTCACCCTCATCAAGAGGCTCTTTAATTCCTCTTCACTTTCTGCCATTAAAGTGGTATCATCTGCATATCTGAGGTTGTTAATATTTCTCCTGGCAGTCTTGATTCTACCTTGTGAGTCATTTATCCTGGCATTTCACATGATGTATTCTGCATATAAGTTAAGTAAGCAGGGTGACAACATATAGCCTGGTTCCCAATTTTGAACCAGTCCGTTGTTCCATGCCTGGTTCTAACTGTTGCCTCTTGACCCACATACAGATTTCTCAGGAGACAGATAAGGTGGTCTAGTACTCCCATCTCTTTAGGAATTTTCCGCAGTTCATTAGATATAGTATATAATAAATTAAATATACTCAGATGATAAAGAACCTGCCTGCAATGCAGGAGACCTGGATTCAATCCCTGTGTAGAGAAGATCCGCAAGAGGAAGGCATGGCAATCCACTCCACTATTCTTGCCTGGAGAATTCCATGGACAGAGAAGTCTGGCAGGCTACAGTCCATGGGGTCACAAAGAGTTTGAGTGACTAACACTTATATATAGAGAGAAATTTATACTTCTAGATACTCAATAGGCTATTAAACATTTTCGTTAAAGAAAGGTCTATATGATCTATACCCACAGAAGATGGATTTACATCTTACTTAAAAGAGCTATAAATACCTAAAGGGCAATTTTCCTTAATCAGTTCATTGATTTTCCAGCTTTAATTAAGATAATTTAAAAACTTGTTCAATGGAGCAGCACAATCTCCTGTATTTCTGGTTGGCATCTGCTGTCATCTTTCTGGAATTCATTTATTAAAGTATCATGTTCATGCTCTGAGATCCTGGAATGAAATCCTTTCTCTGAGTAGCTCTTTGAAACTTGATAGATTAAATTGCCTTCTAATGCTATTATCTACTTGTATCTCAATAAGAATTGTCTTGAAAGATTTTACAAAATACCTTCTAAAATGGTATATTTGCTACTTTTTAGCATAGTTGTGAGTTGGTAATGAATTAAAAATAAAAACTTCCTGGGACTTGGGCAGAAACATTAAAAAATTTTAAAAAATACACCCATCCTTCAAAATAGCGATTGTATTTCTATGAATTCATTCTAAGTGAAAGTTGCTCAGTCGTATCCAACTCTTTGCGACCCCATGAACTATACAGTCCATGGAGTTCTCCAGGCCAGAATACTGGAGTGTGTAGCTATTCCTTTCTCCAGGGGATCTTCCCAACCCAGGGGTCGAACTCAGGTCTCCTGCATTGCAGGCGGAGTCTTTACTAACTGAGCCACAAGGGAAGCCCATGAATTCATTCTAAAGAATAAAACAAAGTTAGTCTAGGTTCCCAACTAACACAATTGACTATATACCATTGTACTGTAATAGGTTTATAATGCTTTTCACACAAATAATACATTAAAAAAATCAATCACAAGAAATAAAGCCTTCTTAATCTTACAGTACAATATCTTGAAAAGTACAGTAGTACAGTACAACAGCTGGCATACCAGGGATGGCACAGGTGAACAGGCAAGAACAGTTACTGACTAGAGGAGGAAGAAGTGAGAGATGGTAGAGCTGAAGGATTGTCAGCAATGGGAGACAGAGGGCAAGCTGCAGTTTTGCTCATGCCTGACATTTTTGGAATGCTCATTTGCATCTTTGAAAGTTCACAACTTGAAGGTTCATACATAGGGGACTTATTGTAATGTAAGTCTCAAGTCAAAGATATGTTTCTACTTTTAGAAGCTTAAAAAAGAAAAAGGCAAATGTTTAATTTACCAAAGCAAGCGTTAAAGGGTAATAATAAAAATTAAAAATGAAATTGAGAACAGAGTAGAAGAAATCAATGAAACCAAAGATTGACTCTCTAAAAAGATCAATAAAACTGATAAGCCTCTAGTCAAGCTGACCAAGAAAATAGAAGACAAATTACCAATATCAGGAATGGAAAAGGAGGCATTGCTATAGACCCTTGAGACATTAAACAAATAATAAGGCAATACTACAGGTTTATGCCCATTTAGATGAAAATAGACAAATTCTTAGAAAGACATAAACTAACAAAGCTTACAGAGGAGGAAACAGAAAATGTGAGTTGTCTTATATATATTAAATAAATTGAATTCATAGTCAAAAACCTTCTAGGCCCAGATAACTTCACTAGTGAAATCCACTAATAACTTAAGGAATAAACAATACCAGTGCTACACAATCTATCCAAGAAGATAGAGGAGGAAGGAACACTTCTCAGTTCATTTTATAATTCCAGGATCATCCTGACACCATAACCAAAGACATTAAAACAAAACTGCAGGGACTTCCCTTGTGGTCCATTGGTCAAGACTGTGTGTTCCCAATGCAGGGGGCCCGGGTTCAATACCTGGTTAGGGAAATAGATCCCACATGCCGCAAGTAAGACCAAGTGCAGCCAAATAAATAATGTTTAAAAAAAGAAAAGAAAACTACAAACCAACATCATTAATTATTGTTATCGTTCAGTTGCTAAGTCACGTCTGACTTTTTGTTATCCCATGAACTGCAGCATGCCAGGCTTCCTTGCCATTGAAAGTGAAAGTGAAGTCGCTCAGTCGTGTCCGACTCTTTGCGACCCCATGGACTGTAACATACCAGGCTCCTCTGTCCATGGGATTCTCCAGGCAAGAGTACTGGAGTGGCTTGCCATTTCCTTCTCCAGGGGATCTTCCTGACCCAGGGATCGAACCTGGGTCTCCCGCATTCCAGGCAGATGCTTTAACTGCTGAGCCACCAGGGAAGCCCTGTCATTAGAGGAATATAAATTATTACAACAATGCCAACAGACTAAATAACCTAGATGTAATAAATAGATTCCCAGAAACATTCAACCTAACAAAATGAAATTAAGAAGAAATAGAAAGCCTGAATGATAAATGAGGAGATTGAACCAATAATCCAAAACCTGCCAGCATGGAAAGCTTAAGAACACATGGCTTCATGAATGAATTCTGTCATTCATTTAAAGAAGAATTAATACCAATTCTTAAACTTTTCCAAAAAACAGGAGAAAGAATACTTCCAAACTTATTTTGTGAGGCCAACACTACTCTCATATCAAAGCCAAAGACATAAGAAAACTAGAGGCCAATATCCCTGATGAACATAAATGCAAAAATATTCAGAATACTAGCAAGACAAATTCAATGACACATGAAAAAAATTATTTACTGTGCCCAAATGGTATTTATTCCTGGGATATGAATTTGTTTAAAATATGCAAATCAATTAGTGTGACCATATTAACAGAACAAAAGAAAAAACTCACATGATAACAGATATAGAAGAATGATTTGACAAAATGCTTTTTGTTTATCCACTTATGATAAATTTTCTCAACAATATAGTAATAGAATGAACATATTTCAATATCTAATAAATGCCATATTTCAAAAGCTAACAGCTAACATAATTGGAGAAAAAATGTTTTCCTTCTAAAATTCTGTACAAGGCAAGGATTCCCACTCTTGCTGCTTCTATTCAACATAGTACTAATGTCCTAGCCAGAGCAACTAGACAAGAAAAAGAAACAAAAGGCATCTAAATCACAAAGGAAGAAGTAAAAATTATTTCTCTTTGCAGGTAACATTATTATATACATGGAAAACTCTAAAGATTCAATAAAAACAAAAGCGTGTTAGAACTATTAAATGAATTGAGTAAATATTCAGGGTGTGAAAACATACAAAAACCATTCATTCTATACATATACAACAAACTATCTGAAGAAAAATTAAGAAAACAATCCTACTTACAATAGCAACAAAAAGAATAAAATACTTAGGAATAAGCTTAACCAATAAGCTGAAAATTACAAAACATTAATGAAAAAATTAAAGAAGATGCAGATAAATGGAAACACATTCCATCTTCATGAGTTCCAAGGGTTCATGTTGTTAAAATATCCGTACTGCCCAAAGCCACCTACAGATTCATTGTTCAGTTTAGTTGTTCAGTCATGTCTGACTCTGTGACCCCATGGACTGCAGCATGCCAGGCTTCCCTATCCATCACCAACTCCCGGAACTTACTCAAACTCATGTCCATTGAGTCGGTGATGCCATCCAACCATCTTATCCTCTCTCCTCCCCTTCTCCTTCCGCATTCAATCTTTCTCAGCATCAGGGTCTTTTCCAATGAGTCAGTTCTTCACATCAGGTGGCCAAAGTATTGGAGCTTCAGCTTCAGCATCAGTCCTTCCAGTGAATATTCAGGACTGATTTCCTTTAAAATTGACTGATTGGATCTCCTTGCAGTCCAAGGGACACTCAAGAGTCTCCTCCAACACCACAGTTCAAAAGCATCAATTCTTCGGTGCTCAGCTTTCTTTATACCCAACTCTCACATCCATACCTGACTACTGGAAAAACCATAGCTTTGACTAGACAGACCTTTGTTGGCAAAGTAATGTCTCTGCTTTTTAATATGCTGTCTAGGTTGGTCATAGCTTTTCTTCCAAGGAGCAAGTGTCTTTTAATTTCATGGCTGCAGTCACCATCTGCAGTGATTTTGGAGCCCATGAAAATAAAGTCTCACTGTTTTCATTGTTTCCCCATCTATTAGATTCATTGTAATCCCTATCAAAATTCCAATGGCATCTTTCACAGAAATACAAAAAACAATTCTAAAACTTGTATTAAGCCACAAAAGACCACAATGGCCAAGACAGTTTTGAACAAGAACACACTTTGAGGCATCACACTTTCTGATTTCAAACTGCTTCACAAATCTACAGTTAAAACCATATGGTGCTGGCATAAAAACAGATATATAGACCAATGAATAGAATAGAGAGCCCAGAAATAAACCCATATTTATATAATCAGCAATCAATATTTCACAAGGGAACCAAGAATACTAAATGGGGAAAGAATAGTCTCTCCCATAAACGGTGTTGGGAAAACTGGGTATTCACAGGCAAAAGAATGAATTTGAACCCCTGTCTTACACAACTCACAAAAATTAATTCAAAATTACTTAAATAGAGCTAAACCTTAAAACTCTTAGAAGAAAGCATAGAGAAAAAGCTGCTTGATATTGGTCTTGGTGATTTTTTTTGCATATGACACCTAAAACAACAAAAGCAAAATCAACAATTGCAGCTACATCAAACTAAAATCAACTACACAGCAGAAGAAACAATCAATGAAATGGCAACCTATGGAATGGGTGAAACGTATGCAAACTGTATATCTAATGAGGCTGTGCCTGTGAAGGTTGCTCAGTCATGTCCGACTCTTTGCAACCCCATGGAGTGCAGCCTGTTAGGTTCCTCTGTCCATGGGATTCTCCAGGCAGGAATACTGGAGTGGGTAGCTGTTCCCCTCTCCAAGGGATCTTCCCAACCTAGGAATCGAGCCCAGGTCTCCCACATTGCAGGCTGATTCTTCACCATCTGAGCCACCAGGGAAGCCCATATCTAATGAGGTGTTATATCCAAAATATGTGAGGAATTCATACAGCCTAATAGCAAGAAGACAATGCAGTTTAAAAATGGGCAAAGATTATAGATTGGAAGACTCAATGTGAAAGATGTCAGTTCTTCCAAAACTGATTGATTAAATTCTAGGAATTCCTTGTTAAACTCTCAACATTATTTTCAGTGTTTCCAAATGAGAACAAAGTAAAATGTCTATTTACACTGGAATGGATAATTAACTGTGGTGTACTCATACAAAGGAATACTATTCTGTGATAAAAATGAATACAGCTTCACAAAAAGTTTTATGAATCTCACAAACATTACATAGAATGAAAGAAGCAAGGTGTGTTAAAAATGCTATATGATCACATGTATATGGAGTTCAAAAAACAGAATGAGGCAAAACTAAGGTAGAGTTTGGAGATGTACACTTAGGTCACCAAACCATGGAGAAAACCAAGGATATGGGTTCTCCATGAAGGCAGAAGACCATGTTTGGGAGAGATCATGAGGACAGCTTTTCAGGTGCTCCCAGTGCAATGGCACGCCACTCCAGTACTCTTGCCTGGAAAATCCCATGGACGGAGGAGCCTGGTAGGCTGCAGTCCATGGGGTCGATGAGTCGGACACGACTGAGTGACTTCACTTTCACTTTTCACTTTCATGCATTGGAGGAGGAAA
The DNA here is from genome assembly GCF_032452875.1 of Bos javanicus. NCBI lineage: Eukaryota > Metazoa > Chordata > Mammalia > Artiodactyla > Bovidae > Bos > Bos javanicus. The sequence goes on along the minus strand of NC_083877.1, from coordinate 69,558,897 downwards.
TGGCAACCCACTCCAGTGTTCTTGCCTGGAGAATCCCAGGGATGGTGGAGCCTGGTGGGCTGCCGTCTGTGGGGTCGCACAGAGTCAGACACGACTGAAGCAACTTAGCAGCAGCAGCAGCAGCAGTGCTCTGTTTCTTGACCAAGGGAGCAATTACATGGTGCTCATTTTGTTATAAATTATCATTTTGTATCCTTTGTATACTACTTTTCTAAATCTATGTTACATTCTACACTTAAAAAAAATTAAAAATGAAGGAGTTGAATTGGATTAAATTCTTTTCTTTCTGAAGTTTGACTCTGGGTTTAAGCATCAAAACTGCATCAGATTTTAAGTTCTTCAAAAAGAACATATATCTGGTCCATGCTAAGATCCCAATTGGAAGTCTGAGCGGGCAGAGGAGCTTCACATACTGAGAAAAAGTGTTGAGGGGCAAACGATATTGTTGGGAAACACTCCCCTTACACAAACTTGGTCTTAATGCCCAATTCATTTGTAAGTTCAGCTCTTTGCAGAGAAGTATACCTACTTTATTTTAAATAGAGTTGAATGCAAAAAGAAAAGCTTCCATTTATTTCCCTTGAATGGAAAGTCAAAATCCGTTCTCATATTCATTGTTGAAAAAATTTTAATAAAAGAGTCTTTGGAATAATGAAACAAATAGTATGTTCTAATTTTGGCTGTGTTCAAAGTACTCCAATAAATAGTTATCAAAAATTATGTGACACAATTTTGTAGATGATAGGTATTTCTGGAAGTATTTATCTCAAAGACTTATTTGCATTTACTGGAACTTCCTAGAACACTGGCTCCACCTAGAGGTAGAGATTTACACACGAATAATAAGAAAAATGAGTAACTATAATCTGCTGCTGCTGCTAAGTCGCTTCAGTCGTGTCCGACTCTGTGCGACCCCAGAGTCGGCAGCCCACCAGGCTCCCCCGTCCCTGGGATTCTCCAGGCAAGAACACTGGAGTGGGTTGCCATTTCCTTCTCCAGTGCATGAAAGTGAAAAGTGAAAATGAAGTCGCTCAGATGTGTCCGACTCTTCACGACCCCATAGACTGCAGCCTACCAGGCTCCTCCGTCCATGGGATTTTCCAGGCATGAGTACTGGAGTGGGGTGCCATTGCCTTCTCCGATATAGCACAGTGGGTGACAATTTAATGTTGAGACTAGAGGGCTGGATGACAGCTACTAAGTGAAACTAAATGGGCTTTCTATGTATGATCTGCTCCTTAGAAATTCTTCCATGTTGGAACTTTATTATGGTAGGGCCTTTGAGAATAAGAAAACCTTATTGATATAGAGAATTCCAAATGTTCAGTAAAACTTTTCTGGAAATTGATAAGAAAGTGGACAAAATTTATTCTTGGCCACCATGATATCACCTCAATCCACTTTTCCATTCTTACTTTCCTTTCCACCCCTTTGCATGTTTTACTTTTTCTGTTAGACTGCACTCTTCATAGTTTCCTGATACTCACCATAGTGTCCCACATTGTTCACTCTAGAATACCCTTTTATCCAACCATCTTATTTTTACTTTCTAAAATAGTTTTCTAGGTTTATTGAGATGCAATTGGCATATAACAATATATAAATTTAAAGTGTACTCATGATAATTTGATGTTTATGTATATTGTGAAATGATTACCACAATTAATTTGATTAACATATCCATCATCTTGTATAGGTACCCTCCTTTTTCATGGTAAGAATATTTAAGATGAAGTCTTCCAGCAGTTTTCAAGTACACAACAGTGTATATTCTTAACTATAATCACCATACTGTACATTAGATCTCTAGAACTCACTCATCCTGCATAACTGAAATTTTATACACTTCAATATCTGCCCATTTTCGTCTTCCCGTAACTCCTGGCAACCACCACTCTACTTTCCACCCCATTCTACTTTGTGAAATCAGAAAGTACAAGGCTTCCAGATTTGTCTTTGCTCAGATGCTTCATTTATTTGGGGTCTTTGATGGCTTCATACAAATATTAAGATTGTTTTTCCTATTTCTGTGAAAATGCCATAGGAATTTTGATAGGGATTGCCTTGGATCTATAGATGACTTTGGTTAGTATGGATATTTTTACAATAGTAACTTTTGATCCATGGTATCTTCTCACTTATTTGTGTCTTGATTTCTTTCATCAATATCTTATAGTTTTCAGTGTACATATGTTTTACCTTCTTGGTTAAATTTATTCCTAAGTATTATTTTTTATGCTATGTAATTGAATTAATTCTTTTTCAGATGGTTCAGTGTTGATATACAGAAATGCCACTGATTTTGTGGGTTGATTTTGTTTTCTGCAACTTACTGAATTTGTTGATTAGTTCTAACAGACTTTTTTAAAATAGAATTTAAGGTTACATAAAATCATAAGATTTGCAAAAAACTCTGCAAAGAAAGACAATATTTACTTCTCCCACCTTCTTTATCTGACTAAATTCTACCACATCCTTCAAGACTAATCTTCCATATGGCCTGTCATTTCTTAGCACTGATCATCTCATAAAGAATCTGTCACATTGAGCATTTTTCTCCCCTTTAATTGTAACTCCTTAAAGAAAGGGACCTGTTCTCTGAACTTTTGCACAGCCCCCTAACAGAGCCAAACTGAATGTCTTTATCATGGCAGGCACTACATAAATATTAGTTGGTTGTTGTTGAGTTGCTAAGTCATGTTTGACTCTTTGCAACCCCACGAACTACAGCATGCCAGGCTCCCCTGTCCTTCACTGTTGCCTGGAATGTTCTCAGACTCACATGCATTGAGTCAGAATGCCATCTAACCATCTCATCCTCTGCCACCCCCGTTTCCTTTTGCTTTCAATCTTTCCCAGCATGGGGGTCCTTTCCAATGAGTCAGCTCTTCACATCAGGTGGCCAAAGTATTGGAGCTTCAGCATCAGTTCTTCCTTTGATTTTCCTGATCACACGTTTGATTTCCTTTTGGATTGACTGGTTTGATCTCCTTGAAGTTCGAAAGACTCTCGAGAGTCTTCTCCAGCAGCACAATTTGAAAGTATGTACTCTTGGCACTCAACTTTCTGTATGGTCCAACTCTCACATCCATACATGACTACTGGAAAAACCATAGCTTGATTATATGGGTCTATGTCAGCAAAGTGGTATCTCTGCTTTTTACTACACTGTCTGGGTTTGTCATAGCTTTCCTTCCAAGGAGCAAGCATCTTTTAATTTCATGCCTGTAGTCACCATCCGAAGTGATTTTGGAGCCCAAGAAAGTAAAAGCTGATACTACTTCCACTTTTTCCCTTTCTATTTGCCATGAAGTGGAGGGACTGGGTGCCATGATGTTATTTTGATGTTGAGTTTTAAGCCAACTTTTCACTCTTCTCTTTCACCATCATCAAGAGACTCTCTAGTTCCTCTTCACTTTCTGCCATTGGAGTGGTATAATCTGCATATCTGAGATATTCCCAGCAATCTTGATTCCAGATTCTGATTCATCTAGCCCAGCATTTCTCATGATGTACTTGCATAGAAGTTAAATAAGCAAGGTGACATATACAGGCTTCCCTGGTGACTCAGACAGTAAAGAATCTGCCTGCAATGCAAGAGACTCAGGTTTGATACCTGGATCAGGAAGATCCCTTGGAGAAGGGAATGGCTACCCACTCCAGTATTCTTGCCTGGAGAATTCCATGGACAGAGGAGCCTAGTGGGCTACAGTCCATTGGGACTTTACATGTCCGCAAAGAGTCGGACATGATACAGCCTTGTTGTACTCCTTTCCCAATTTTGAACCAGTCTATTGTTCCACGTCTGGTTCTAACTGTTGCTTCTTGACCTGCATACAAGTTTCTGTGGAGACAGGTAAGGTGGTCTGTTATTCCCATATCCTTAAGAATTTTCCACAGTTTGTTGTGATTCATACAGTTAAAGTCTTTAGTGTAGTCAATAAGGCAGAAGTAGATGTTTTTCTGTAATTCCCTTGCTTTCTCTATGATCCAACAAATGCTAGCAATTTGATCTTTGGTTCCTCTGCCTTTTCTAAAGCCAGCTTGTACATCTGGAAGTTCTTGGTTCATGTACTGCTGAAGCCTAGCTTGAAGGATTTTGAACATAACCTTGTTAGCATGTGAGATGAGTACAACTGTATGGTAGTTTGAACATTCTTTTGCATTGCCCTTCTTTTGGATTGGAATGAAAACTGACCTTTTCCAGACCTGTGGCCACTGCTGAGTTTTCCAAACTTGTTGGCATATTGAGTGCAGCTCTTTAATGGCATCATCTTTTAGGATGTGAAATAGCTCAGTTGGAATTCCATCACCTCCATTAGCTTTGTTTGTAGTAATGTTTCCTAAGGCTTACTTGACTTATACTCCATGATGTCTGGTTCTAGGTGAGTGACCACACCATCATGGTTATCTGGGTCATGAAGATCTTTTTTGTATAGTTCTTCTGTGTATTCTTGTCACCTTCGTAATATCTTCTGGTTCTGTTAGGTTCATACTGTTTCTGTCTTTGTCATGCCTATTCTTGCATGAAATATTCCCTTTGTATTTCCAGTTTTCTAGTGTTTCCCATTCTATTGTTTTCCTCTATGTCTTTGCATTGTTCAGTTAAGAATACTTTCTTATCTCTCCTTGTTGTTCTCTGGAACTCTGCGTTCAGCTGGGTGTATCTTTCCCTTTCACCCTTGCCTTTTGCTTCTCTTCTTTTTCAGCTATTTGTAAAGCCTCCTCAGACAACCACTGTGCCTTCTTGCATTCATTTTTCTTTGGGATGGTTTTGGTCACTGACTTCTGTACAGTGTTACAAACTTCCGTCCATAGTTGTTCAGGCATTTTGTCTACCAGGTCTAGTCCCTTGAATCTATTTGTTACCTCCACTGTATAATAATTGGAGAAGGAAATGGCAACCCACTCCAGTGTTCTTGCCTGGAGAATCCCAGGGACGGTGGAGCCTGGTGGGCTGCCGTCTATGGGGTTGTACAGAGTCGGACATGACTGAAGCGACTTAGCAGCAGCAGCAGTATAATAATAAGGGATTTGATTTAGGTCATACCTGAATGGCTTAAATTAATGTTAAAATTGTAATGTCGCGTGAGTGAAAATTATCATTGTGCTACAAGATAATTAAGTATAAACGGTCAGTAAACATAAATGACTGCAATTAGTGTTAAAATTTGTATATCCAACTTAAGTTTCAGTTTTTCTGTTGATTATTCATACTCTAGTATTACAGTTAGCACCCATGTTCTTAATTTTCCCAAGGAGCATGTCCATCTTTATATGTGTCCTGATACCAGTTCAGTATCTGACTCTATATAACATGTATAAAATCCTTTACTACCCATGAATTCCCACCCTTGGCTGCAGACTGCAGTTCCCTTTGACCTTCAATATGTAAAAAGTTAAGTGTCAGTTATCAGTCCATCAAAGTTAGAGTATTTGATCTGCTAACTTTAGCATGTAGGCTTTCTGTCCCCAGTTGAGTAAGTTATCCAAAAGCTGGCATGGCAGAAACTGGGTATGAAGTTTCATCTTTTCTTGCCCTTCCTTTTTCATTCTTTTTTTATCCAACATGTATTGATTACTTACTACAAGCCAAATAGTATTGCTGTGCCCTCAATTACGTCAATAAATGTCATTGTTCGTCTGTGGGTCACAGTCAAGAGGACGAAGAAGAAATGAAAATAAATAAAACCCCCAGAAGTGCCAAGTTGTTTCCACTCTCTCATCTCCTATTCTGCTCTTAATCTCTTCCAGTTGGATTTCTGTCTCTACATCACTATAGAAACTGGTCTTTTTGTTTATTATCTGTCTCTCCCAATGGACACATTTGTGTCCATTGTGAGAACATGGACTTGACCTTATTTGCTACAGTATCACTAGCATCTAGTACACAGTAGGTGCTCTATAGTTATTGCCCAATTCATAACTTACAGTTAATGTTTATACAGAGTGTTAGGGCTATCGGTAGAAAGGATCAACTAACTCATTCCAGGAGACACTGACTGGGCCAAATGGCAATATTTTATTCCAGGCTTAAAAGTTGAGGCAGAGAAGGAGTTTAAGGTTAGTGAGAGAAAATGCTAAAGGATATTCTAGAAAGAGAAAGTAGAGAGTGCAAAGATGTGATATGGAGGGAGTGTAGCTTGTTAGAGAAATAAATGTAATTATTCCTTGTGGGCAGGTATGAAATGGTTAGAATGCTGAGAAATTTGAACTATATCTTTTAAGCATCGAAAGGTTTTAAGCAAAGGAATAATATACTCAATTTTTATTTTGCAAAGATATTTCTGGAAACGTTATAGGAAATGGCATGGGGAGCTGGGATGGGGAGGCGAGATCAGATACAGGGAGATCTTTGTTGTTGGTGTTGTTTTGTTGTTTTAATAATGACTTCATTCCTAAAAGTATGTGTGCCTTTGAGATGACTTAATACTCTATCAGGAGACACTTGCCGTTCTCCAGGTAAGATGTAGACCTGCAGGAATCTTGTGGTGGTGGACTGGAGAGTGGTAGAAGAGACTTCAGAAGAAAACAGGAAGTAGAATTGGCTAGATAGATGGAGTGGATTGGGGATAAGAGGGGGAGAGAGAGAAGTTGATGGAGTGGAACTTTCTAATTTGATGAGAGGATGATGTTGTGAACTGGGGTTAAGACTTTGGGGAGTGAGAGGAAATAAGCACATTTTGAAGAATGTTGAATTTGAAACAGAATATTCAGATGGAGAAAGGCATGTTTTCTTTTCATATCTGTTATTTAATTTTTATTTTGGCTACACACATGGTATGTGGTATTGTAGTTTCCTGACTAGGGATAGAACCCTGAATTGGGAGCATGGTGTCTTAAACAATGGACTTCAAGGAAAGTCCCTTCTTTAATACCTTTATAAAGATATTCTTTATTGCAGTTGACAAATAATATATACACAGTAACTTTGGTTACTGTGTAATCAAAAGAACTTTGGTATTATCTCAGCCAACTTCTCTGTGTACAGTTACTTTGGTACTAAATATTGTTTTGCCTTGGCACTATTTTAATTAGCTTTTTCTTCTTGTCTAATTGATTCAAAAACAAAAATTTTAATTAATTTACAATGGTAGATAATGAACCCTTTTAAATAACTTAAAACACTGCTTGAATTTCCAAGTATTTGTTACTTGAAGACCACAAAAAGATCAACAAATGAATATTACCCAGTAGGAAGACTAGCAGGAAAACCAGATTGCAGTTAGCATACTATGTTACGTCTAGGTGGAATCTTGCCCACCTTGCCATCTAAATATGGTTGCTCAGATTAACAGGTGGTACCAACTTCATTATAAAGAAAGCACACCTTGGAAATGCAATCATCATTAATTTCACCCTGGTCATCTTTAAGGGATTTTTCAATAGAAACTATAAACATATACATGATTATATTCTGTTATTATCCCTGTCTGAGTAAGCAATATAAAAAACCCATAATCTCATCAAAATAACCCATTGTACCCTGTAATTTATAAAGCTGTCTCATGGTGATGCCACAGTTAAAGATAACATCCATTTTGCAATACAACAATTTGTGTTTTTCCAAGGTCTTAATATGATGCTCTTAGCTGCAATCAAATCTAATTTATTCCAAATTTTGCTTGCAAAGGGTCCTAGTAGTTAGGAACAAAAAATGAACCAATTCCTCCCTCCTGTTTATCTCTCAATCACTCTTATAATCTGTCTCCTTTTCACTAACTTTTTCCTGTCTCTTTCCTTCTTTAATAACCCTCCTTCAAATTTCTGATATATTTTTGAAGTATCAGTGAATGGACTCTACTCCAGACCAATGAACTCAGGATGTCTGAGAATAGTATCTATTTGAATTTTCTAAATATTCCTCAGTTTCCTTGAATTGAGAACCATCTCTCTCTAGGAGCAAGTCCACATGAATGATTCCATGGACTTGCATTGTGACAGTTCATCTCCTATCTTTGAAATTTTCATCTGAATGCACAGTTGTTTCAGTTCAGTTCGGTTGCTCAGTCGTGTCCGACTCTTTGTGACCCCATGGACTGCAGCACACCAGGCCTCCCTGTCCATAGCCAACTCCCAGAGTTTATTCAAACTCATGTCCATCAAGTCGGTGATGCCATCCAACCATCTCATCCTCTGTCATTTCCTTCTCCTCCCACCTTCAATCTTTCCCAGCACCACGGTCTTTTCAGATGAGTCAGTCCTTCTCATCAGATGGCCCAAAGCATTGGAGTTTCAACAGTTGTTGAAAAAATTTTTCTCAAATTAGGATAATCTTGCTTATGTTCTTCAGAAATTACATTTCAGTACATTATTTATTTTTTTTATTTTTACAAGTAAAGAAAGCTTCTATCACTAATAGCTGATTAATTCATAGTGACTACATGCGAAGAGTTGACTCATTGAAAAAGACTCTGATGCTGGGAGGGATTGGGGCAGGAGGAGAAGGGGACGACAGAGGATAGGATGGCTGGATGGCATCACTGACTCGATGGACGTGAGTCTGAGTGAACTCTGGGAGTTGGTGATGGACAGGGAGGCCTGGCGTGCTGTGATTCATGGGATCACAAAGAGTCGGACATGACTGAGCGACTGAAGACCAATAAGGAAAATAACCCACAAGGTGTTGAAAATTAGCACCTATCTATGTGTGTTTCTCTCAGGAGGGTCTCCTTTTTGGCTGGAGAAGCAAGGGATGTAGGCAATGGTGGGAGAGAAGCTAATTAGCTGATACTAGGAAGGGAGAGGGTTGGTTGAACAGCATACAGACCCTAGAGTAGGAACAAAGGACACCAAACTTGAAATTCAGAAGAGTTCATTGTGCTCTAGAAGAGGAGAAAGGTGTTCAAAGTAAAGAGTATAGAAAATATTCATAAAATATTTGTTATTTGCACAAATTGTTTTGTAAAAATGTTTGTACAAATTGTTGCAACATGATTCTAGAATAGGACAAAGAACTCCTCTGTTCAAAGAGTAACTATTTCACGGGGACCTAGTGGGTGATTTCAAATTTTATACATAAGCCATATCTAAGTAGGGTCAGTTAAAGCAAAAAACCACTTTTTAAATTCCAACTGAAATACTGTCCTTGGTACCATTGCTGCCATATGTGGTTTTGAGCTTTCTTCTACTATTCTGATTTATGATGTGGATTTTTAACCAGTGAAACCTTGTATGAATCTTCTAGGGTTGCTCGCAATGATTGGATGGCATGAAAAACAGAAATTTGTTTACTCACAGTTCTGATGGCTGGAACTCAAGATCAAGGTGTCCACAGGGTTAGTTCCTTCTGCGGTCTCTCCTTGACTTGTAGATGGCAGTCTCCTCCCTATTCTGTGTCTGTGTCCTAATCTCCTTATAATAACACCAGTCATATTGGATCAGGGTGCATCCTAATGACCTCATTTTAACTTAATTACCTCTTAAAAGACTATCTCCAAATCCAGTCAGATTCTGAAATACTGGAGGGTGGGGAGATTAAGACTTAAACACAGGAATTTGTAGGGGGTGGGGGTGTTGGAATACAATTCAGTCCATAATAAACCCAGATAGAGAATTATTTTTTGTAATTCTGAAAATATAATTGATAAAAATATGGTGACCATTTTTTATTATTGAGACCCACATTTTAACATTGAAATTAGGTTATCAAAAGCCCTGAAAAATAACTGACTATCCTTGACATGGGGCAGAGCAGGACAAAATGGAACTCTCCTTTTGACTCTTGGAGCCAAGATCAACATTGTCGTCTAACTTTGATTCTGGATGAGCTTCTGACTCCATGGTTGCCTGCCTGCAGCCTGTGCCAAAAGCAATTCAGAAGAAAGGCTCTCACACTGAACATCCATGGTGCCAAGGCAGGAAGAGTGCAGGAGAAGAGGGAGCTGTTAAAAAGGCAGTCCAAGTCTCCTAATGGCTTTTGGTAATCGGCCCAGCTATACTAATTTGATTTTTTTGAACTGAAAACCCCAGGATACTTCCCTGAATGACTGAGCTTGTGCTGGAAATAGCATCCTTTAAAGTGCGGCTCCAGGGACAGCCCACACAGTATAAATAGCTTTAGGAATTAATTTCAAGATATGGGCCAGGTAAGTGAGTAACTAACTTCTTAGTAATATTAAGGCACTTTCAAAGATGCACTATTTTCATCTGTTGATAGATTTTTAATTAAAATAATAACCCAATGATATGAGAATCAATGCCTCCTTGTGATGTCTAATTTCTGTCTGGAAACTGTGGTTCAGCATTACTTATTAGGAATTCAGAAAAAGTATCTGGTAACCTCACCTATGCTAAACAGAGCCAGAACCAAGAAATAACCACAAATGGTCCCTGAATAGCAAACCTTGATTCACATACAGGGGAGATAACACACTTTGTTTCCTAGAGGTCTGCTCAGACACATTGTCATAACCTACTCTTTATTTTCATGAAGTTCAAATGCACATGGTTATGTGGTTTCCAAGCCCAAAGACCAGGAACATCAGGTTATAAAGGGCTTCTAATTTAATCCTCCTTTCAGTTCAGTTCAGTCACTCAGTCGTGTCCGACTCTTTGCGACCCCATGAATCTCAGCACGCCAGGGCTCCCTGTCCATCACCAACTCCTGGAGTTCACTCAAACTCATGTCCATTGGGTCGCTGATACAATCCAGCCATCTCATCCTCTGTCGTCCCCTTCTCCTCCTGCCCCTAATCCCTCCCAGCATCAGAGTCTTTTCCAGTGAGTCAGCTCTTCGTATGAGGTGGCCAAAGTATTGGAGTTTCAGCTTTAGCATCAGTCCTTCCAGTGAACACCCAGGACTGATTTTCCTTAGGATGGACTGGTTGGATCTCTTTGCAGTCCAAGGGACTCTCAAGAGTCTTCTCCAACACCACAGTTCAAAAGCATCAATTCTTCGGCGCTCAGCTTTCTTCACTGTCCAACTCTCACATCCATACATGACCACTGGAAAAAACGTAGCCTTGACTAGACGGACCTTTGTTGGCAAAGTAATGTCTCTTATGAAAGTGAAAGTGAAGTCGCTCAGTCACGTCCGACTCTTTGCTACCCCATGGACTGTAGCCTATCAGGCTCCTCTGAACATGGGATTTTCCAGGCAAGAGTACTGGAGTGGATTGCCATTTCCTTCTCCAGGGGATCTTCCCGACCCAGGAATCAAACCCTGGTCTCCCGCGTTGCAGGCAGACGCTTTACCATCTGAGCCACAGGGAAGCCCTAATGTCTCTTAAACTGTAGCTCAAATGGTAAAGAATCTGCCTGCAGTGTAGGAGACCAGAGTTCAACCCATGGGTCGGGAGCATCCTCTGGAGAAGGAAATGGCAGTCCACTCCAGTATTCTTGCCTGGAGAATCCCATGGATAGAGAAGCCTGGTGGGCTACAGTCCAAGGGGTTGCAAAGAGTCAGACACAACTGAGCAACTAACACACACACAGTACACAGTATGCAGCAGTGAGAAGGGTCATCTGATTGAGCGTAAGGAATAATTCAGAAAAGTCTCTAAGGAATAAACAATTGAAAAAAACAGTGAATAAGGGTTTTTTTTCCCCCCATAGTGTCTGGGGCAAAGAACCTGCTCATGTCAAATGGCTTTTGAGTGTGTCACTGTTTTATATCCTTAGAGCACCAGTTAGGATTTGTAGTAATGACCTCAAATAACTAAGAGGGTGATACGATCCGTTTACTGTGGATAGGACTGCAAAGAAGTATATGATTGTTTGGAGAATTCAGTCCAAGTAAAAAAGTAACTTTAGTACTAAAAAGGTAATACTTCTGCTACTTGATAAAAATCACCCATTTACCAATGATGCCTGAAGCTAAAGATTGTTCATTTCTAACCAAAGGGCATTTTCTGCTCTTTCCTTTAAATCTCCTCAAAGTTAACAAAATCAATTTGGGTCTAATCTCCAGTTGTCAGGTGAAGGCCTTAACCTTTCTAGGCCGTGCCTGCGTGTACTTGACTTCCTCTGTAACTCTGACTTTCTTATTAGCCAAGCAAGGCAAATCTAGCAACAGATGCCACCAAAGACCCACTGGTGGAAGGCTGAGGGGTCTGTGCAACATCTTTATTTTTGCTCAGCATTAATAATAATACTGCTTATTCTTACTTGCAGTGAAGATATACTAATGTACCTCTTTTGTAGCATTTTGAAGATCTGGTTCTTCTTGTATATATAATTTATATTCTTTCAAATTTCTGGAAGAAATATTCATGTCACTTGTATTAATAATATTGAGTGGGAAATTTTTGCAGTATTCAGATTTATAGTTAAGGCCTAAAGCTCCAAATAAAAGGTGCTAAGTATCCCATGAGCCACTCACAAGTGAGGCTGCACATCTCCCACCATGTCCTTACCTGCACCTCTGTAGGCAGCTAACTAAGGAGCTGTAGAATTTGTCCAACCCTGAGGAGACCCTTGAGGGAGAGGACAGAGGGGACATTATCTTCCTCAAAGTCAAGTGAGGGGTGGGGAACCCTGGAGAATCACTCTTATTGACTGAGGGTGACTTTCAGAAGGGGTGACTAGATTAAAGTTTTATTTTTGCTTTTTGTGTTTTTTTAAGTAATTTATTTAGCTTTATTGACATGTAATCTACATATCATAAAATTCACTCTTCACTCTTTTAATATGTACTGTTTAGTGTTCTTTTAGTATATTCAGCATTGCACAACCATCAGTACTATTTTAAACTATGTCATCACCCTCAGAAGAAACCCTGTACCCCTTCATAGTCAGTCCCCATTCCACCCACCCTTTAAACTCTGACAACTACTTATTTACTTCCTGCATCTCTGTATTTCTTGACATTTCATATAATGGAATCACACAATATATGGCATAGGGCTTTTAATCACCCTACAGACCTGTCTTAGTGTCTGCCAAGAGAGAGGCTGGGAAGAGTGCTTCAGGCGCTGGAGGGGGACAGGTTGAGGGGAAACATAAGCATGGAGGCTGGTATTCACATCTGGTCTTGAGAGGCCCGCCAAATAGCCTGCACCAGTGGGGATGTGTGAAGTTAGGAGGTGCCCAGTTTTCCGACTATTATGAATAAAACTTATGAAAACTCTTGTACAAGGCTTTATGAATATATATATTTTCATTTGTGGATAGGTGTAGTAAATGCCCTGGAGTACAGTTGCTACTTTTCATACTATTTATGGGGTTCTCAAGGCAAGAATACTGAAGTGGTTTGCCATTCCCTTCTCCATTGGACCACATTTTGTCAGAAGTCTCCAACATGACCTGTCATTTTGGGTGGCCCTACAGGGCATGGCTTGTTACTGAAGCACTGGTCATAGCAAACATCCTCTTCCAACAACACAAGAGAAGACTACACATGGACATCACCAGATGGTCAATACTGAAATCAGATTGATTATATTCTTTGAAGCCAAAGATGAGGAAGCTCTATACAGTCAGCAAAAACAAGACTGGGAACTGACTGTGGCTCAGATCATGAACTCCTTATTGCTAAAACCAGACTTAAGTTGAAGAAAGTAGGGAAAACCACTAGACCATTCAGGTATGACCTAAATCAAATCCCTTATGATTATACAGTGGAAGTGACAAACAGATTTAAGGGATTAGATCTGATAAGTAAGTAAGTAAGTAAAGTCACTCAGTTGTGTCTGACTCTTTGCGACCCCATAGATGGTAGCCTACCAGGCTCCTCTGTCCATGGGATTTTCCAAGGAAGGATACTGAAGTGGGTTGCTATTTTCTTCTCCAGGGGATCTTCCCAACCCAGGGATTGAACCCAGGTCTGCTGCACTGCAGGCAGACTCTTTACCATATAAGCCACTAGGGAAGGCCCAAGTTAGATCTGATAGAGTGCCTGAAAAACTATGGACAGAGGTTTGTGACGTTGTACAGGAGGCTGTAATCAAGACCATCCCCAAGAAAAAGAAATGCAAAAAGGCAAAATGGTTGTCAGAGGAGGCCTTACAAAGAGCTGAGAAAAGAAGAAAAGCAAAAGGCAAAGGAGAAAAAGGAAAGATATACCCATTTGAATGCAGAGTTCCAAAGAATAGCAAGGAGAGGTAAGAAAGCCTGCCTCAGTGATCAATGCAAAGAAATAGAGGAAAACAACTAGAATGAATGGGAAACACTAGACATCTCTTCAAGAAAATTAGAGATTTTCAAGAAATCAACTAGAAAATCTCTTCAAGAAAATTAGAGATTTTCAAGAAAACAACTAGAAAGAATGGGAAACACTAGAGATCTCTTCAAGAAAATTAGAGATACCAAGGGAACATTTCATGCAAAGATGGGCTCAATAAAGGACAGAAATGGTATGGACCTAACAGAAGCAGAAGATATTAAGAAAAGGTGGCAAGAATACACAGAAGAACTATATAAAAAAGATCTTCACAACCCAGATAATCACAATGGTGTGATCCCTCACCTAGAGCCAGGTATCCTGGAATGTGAAGTCAAGTGGGCCTTAGGAAGCATCACTACAGACAAAGCTAGTGGAGGTGATGGAATTCCAGTTGAGCTATTCCAAATCCTAAAAGATGATGCTGTGAAAGTGCTGCACTCAATATGCCGGCAAATGTGGAAAACTCAGCAGTGGCCACAGGACTGGAAAAGGTCAGTTTTCATTCCAATCCCAAGGAAGGGGAATGCCAAAGAAAGTTCAAACTACCACAGAATTGCACTCATCTCACACACTAGCAAAGTAATGCTCAAAATTCTCCAAGCCAGGCTTCAACAGTACGTGAACTGTGAACTTCCAGATGTTCAAGCTGGATTTAGAAACAGCAGAGGAATCAGATCAAATTGCCAACATCCTTTGGATAATTGAAAAAACAAGAGAGTTCCAGAAAAACATCTATTTCTGCTTTATTGACTATGCCAAAGCCTCTGACTGTGTGGATCACAACAAACTGGAAAATTCTTCAAGAGATGGGAATACCAAACCACCTGACCTGCCTGAGAAATCTGTATACAGGTCAAGAAGCAACAGTTAGAACCAGACATGGAACAACAGACTGGTTCCAAATCAGAAAAGGAGTACATCAAGGCTGTATATTGTCACCCTGCTTATTTGACTTACATGCAGAGTACATCATGCAAAATGCCAGGCTAGATGAAACACAAGCTGGAATCAAGGTTGCAGGGAGAAATATCAATAACCTCAGATATGCATATAACACCACCCTTATGGCAGAAAGCGAAGAAGAACTAAAGAGCCTTTTGATGAAAATAGGAGAGTGAGAAAGTTGGCTTAAAGCTCAACATTCAAAAAACTAAGATCATGGCATCTGGTCCTATCACTTCATGGCAAATAGATGGTGAAACAATGGAAACAAGTGAGAGATTTTATTTTGGGGGGGCTTCAAAATCACTGCAGATGGTGACTGCAGCCATGAAATTAAAAGACGCTTGCTCCTTGGAAGAAAAGCTATGACCAACCTAGATAGCATATTAAAAAGCAGAGCCATTACTTTGCCAACAAAGGTCCATCTAGTCAAAGCTATGGTTTTTCTAGTAGTCATGTATAGTATATCTTTCTCAAATCTCTTGGAATCCTGATGAATAAATATTTCTCCATCCTACTACATATACATATCTTTATCCCACATCCTGATTCCATGAAAGGTATCATTAGCCCCGTTTTACAGATCCAGAAAAATGAGGTTCACAGAGATGAAGTAATTTGCTCAAAATCATCCAGCTTTACAGCTGGAAAGCAAACCTACAAATCTTTGATCCCCAAATTGTGTTCATCGCTACTCCCCTTACCCTGAGACTATGCTGTTCACTATTTGTGCTGGCTGTCATGGTGCTTCACTCCCATTGTATTTAGCTGTCATGCCAACCCTCTGAACTTTCCCATCTATATTGTTTCTTAATTGGTTTCTCTTATAAAACAAAGAGATAGATTGAAAGTAGTATATGAACCTATTAAGAGGATTCAGGCAGTAAGTTGCTGACTCACATTTGAAGTATTTTGTTGCTTCTCTCAAAGGATTATTTTAAGCAAATTTTAATTTCTGTTTTCCTTAAAGAAAATTTTAAACTAGCACCATGATATCGTGAAAACTACTTGGTAAGAGGGTGATATGCTTAAAGTATCTGTTTTACATGAAAGGGTTCAGCTTTTGCCAATGGCCCACTTTTGTTTCTTAACTATGTTATTCTAACTTAAATGGAAAAAAAAAAAACCCCTTACCTTCTAGCTTCTAGATCTTTCTTACCATACTGGATAAGAATCCAAATAAAGACATCTGTTTTTCTTTTTTTTTTTTTTTCCTCATAGGTTTCCTACTCTTAAAAAGCATCTGGCAATTTCTTAGCATAAATAAAAGCAGTATATGATACAGGGAAGAGCTTCACTTTTCAGGAGAGTTATTTTACAATTATATAGCAGTGTTAATATTGTCCTGATTTGACGTGTTTCATAGGGGCCAATAGCATATCTCTGTAAGCTTAGCGACCTGAATTTTTCCTCCACAATAGACCATAAGAGAGCTCATGGGTCATCACAACCCAAGTTTTAGGTTAGAGTGTTGAAATCACTGTTATTGTAATAAATGTTGATTTTTCACTTTTAAATTTGGGTGTCAGAGCTGGGCTGCATAGGCCCCTGCCCAGGGCAAGTAGAATGTTTTCAGGACCTTTGTCAACAATGGCCTGGCTGAACTTAGCAGCAGCTATAAGGTGACAGCAGAAGTGATGAATCTTAGGAGTGAGCAACAGGTAATGGAGGACGTACTGTGTGACCCCTACAGGTAGGCATGATGCTCTGACTCAGCCCAACTCAGAGAATGTTCTAGACATGTTTTTCTGAGCAATGTAGATTACCAAGCTCCAAAAAACAGCCAAACACCACATGTCTGAAGTCACGGGATTTTTTTTTTTTTTCTCTTGAATTGCGTTCCCCTAGAAGCAGATCCTGAGCTAAGGACACAAGTGTAAGGAATTTATTAAGGAAATGCTTCCAGGAGCTAAGGAATCAGGATAGGGGTGGAAACGAGACCAAGACAGGATATAGTTTCAAGTGATGTCTCATACTTAGCCTGTCCATTGGAAGCTCTAGGGTTTGTACTGCTTCATGAGAAAGAAGCTGGGCTTATTATCTAGCATGGACTGGTTTATGGTCTAAATTGTTACCAGTTTCTGGACCTAACAGCTATTCTTTATTTCTGTATCTTCACATTTCTTAATCATTGATTCTTGAGCCAGCATTTTAAGACTCAGGGGTGGTCTGGGAGACTAAAACAAAAGCCTTTTATTTTAAGGAACAGGGACACAAGAGCTTGGATTCATGTGTGCTCAGTAACTCAGTCATGTCCAACACTTTGTGGTCCCATAGACGGCAGCCTGCCAGGCTCCTCTGTCCACCAGACTCTCCAGGCAAGAATACTGTTCAGTTCAGTTCAATCACTCAGTCGTGTCCGACTCTTTGCAACCCCGTGACTGTAGCATGCCAGGCCTCCCTGTCCATCACCAACTCTCAGAGTCCACCCAAACCCATGTCCATTGAATTGATGATGCCATCCAACCATCTCATCCTCTGTTGCTCCCTTCTCCTCCTGCCCTCAATCTTTCCCAGCATCAGGGTCTTTTCAAATGAGTCAGTTCTTTGCATAAGGTGGCCAAAGTATTGGAGTTTTAGCTTCAACATCAGTCCTTCCAATGAACACTCAGGACTGGTCTCCTTTAGGATGGACTGGTTGGATCTCCTTGCAGTCCAAGGGACTCTCAAGAGTCTTCTCCAACACCACAGTTCAAAAGCATCAATTCTTTGGCGCTCAACTTTCTTTATAGTCCAACTCTCACATCCACTGGAAAAACCATAGCCTTGACTAGATAGACCTTTGTTGACAAAGTCATGTCTCTGCTTTTTAATATGCTGTCTAGGTTGGTCATATCTTTCCTTCCAAGAAGTAAGCGTCTTTTAACTTCATGGCTGCAATCACCATCTGCAGTGATTTTGGAGCCCAGAAAAATAGTCAGCCACTAGTGGGTTGCAATTTCCTATTCCAAAAGCTTGGATACAGTTTGAGGCTTTTGTACTTTGGAACCAGCCCATCGTTATCATTGACTACCAGTTGGGGGTGCTGGGGTGAGGATGGTGAGTAACCTCCAGGCATTCATTCTCTGCAGGGGTGAAATTCTAGTGCTGAAGGTCACAGGTGGATGGGTGCACAGAGCCAATAAAAGGCATGTTGATTACCTGCAGTAGCCAGTGTTCACTACAACTCCTATAGCTTCGGTCTTTCTCAGATTAGAAAAATGCAGTATCAAGAGGCCTTAGGAAGCATCACCATGAACAAAGCTAGTGGAGGTGATGGAATTCCAGTTGAGCTATTTCAAATCCTAAAAGACGATGCTGTTAAAATGCTTCACTCAACATGCCAGAAAATTTGGAAAACAGCAGTGGTCACAAGACTGGAAAAGATCAGTTTTCATTCTAATCCCAAAGAAAGGCAATGCCAAAAAATGTTCAAACTACTGCCCAATTGCACTCATCCCACACGCTAGCAAAATAATGCTCAAAATTCTCCCAGGCTTCAACAGTGCATGACTGAGAACTTCCAGATGTTCAAGCTGGATTTAGAAAAGCAGAGGAACCAGAAATCAAGTTGCCAACATCTTTTGGATCATAGAAAAAGCATGAGAGTTCCAGAAAAACATCTAGTTCTGCTTCACTGACTACACCAAAGCCTTTGACTGTGTGGGTCACAACTGTGGAAAATTCTTCAAGAGATGGGAATACCAGACCACCTGACCTGCCTCCTGAGAAATCTATGTACAGGTCAAGAAGCAATAGTTAGAACCAGAAATGGAACAATGGACTGGTTCCAGATTGGGAAAGAAATATGTCAAGGCTGTATATTATCACCCTGCTTATTTAATTTATATGCAGAGTGCATTATGTGAAATAGCAGTTTGGATAAAGCACAAGCTGGAATCAAGATCACCAGGATAAGTATCAGTAACCTCAGATATGCAGATGACACAATCCTTATGGCAGAAAGTGAAAAGGAACTTAAGAGCCTCTTGATAAAAATGAAAAAGGAGAGTGAAAAAGTTGGCTTAAAACTCTAACATTCAAAAAACTAAGATCATGGCATCTGGTCATATCATTTCATGGCAAGTAGATGGGGAAACAATGGAGACAGTGACAGACTTTATTTTCTTGGGCTCCAAAATCACTGTGGATGATGATTTCGGCCATGAAATTAAAAGACACTTGCTCCTTGGAAGAAAAGATAGGACCAACCTAGACAACATATTAAAAAGCAGAGCCATTACTTTGCCAACAAAGGTCCATATAGTCAAAGCTATGGTAAATTCTTCAAGAGATGGGAATACCAGACCACCTGACCTGCCTCTTGAGAAATCTGTATGCAGGTCAGGAAGCAACAGTTAGAACTGGACATGGAACAACAGACTGGTTCCAAATAGGAAAGGGAGTATGTCAAGGCTGTATATTATCACCCTGCTTATTTAACTTATATGCAGAGTACATCATGAGAAACACTGGACTGGATGAAGCACAAGCTGGAATCAAGATTGCCAGGAGAAATATCAGTAACCTCAGATATGCAGATGACACCACCCTTATGGCAGAAAGTGAAGAGGAACTAAAAAGCCTCCTGATGAAAGTGAAAGAGGAGAGTGAAAAAGTTGGCTTAAAGCTCAACATTCAGAAAACAAAGATCATGGCATCTGGTCCCATCACTTCATGGGAAATAGATGGGGAAAGAGTGGAAACAGTGTCAGACTTTATTTTTGGGGGCTCCAAAATCACTGCAGATGGTGACTGCAGCCATGAAATTAAAAGACACTTACTCCTTGGAAGGAAAGTTATGACCAACCTAGATAGCATATTCAAAAGCAGAGCCATTACTTTGCCAACAAAGGTCTGTCTAGTCAAGGCTATGGTTTTTCCTGTGGTCATGTATGGATGTGAGAGTTGGACTATAAAGAAAGCTGAGTGGAGAAGAATTGATGCTTTTGAACCGTGGTATTGGAGAAGACTCTTGAGAGTCCCTTGGAGTGCAAGGAGATCCAACCAGTCCATTCTGAAGGAGATCAGCTCTGGTATTTCTTTGGAGGGAATGATGCTGAAGCTGAAACTCCAGTACTTTGGCCACCTGATGCAAAGAGTTGACTCATTGGAAAAGACTCTGATGCTGGGAGGGATTGGGGGCAGGAGGAGAAGGGGACGACAGAGGATGAGATGGCTGGATGGCATCACTGACTCGATGGACATGAGTCTGAGTGAACTCTGGGAGTTTGTGATGGAAAGGGAGGCCTGGCGTGCTGTGATTCATGGGGTTGCAAAGAGTTGGACACGGCTGAGCGACTGAACTGAACTGACTGATGGTTTTTTCAGTAGTCATGTACAGATGTGAAAGTTGGACCATAAAGAAAGCTGAGCACCAAAGAATTGATGCTTTTGAACTCTGGTGTTGGAGAAGACTCTTGAGAGTCCCTTGTACTGCAAGAAGATCAAACCAGTCAATCTTAAAGTAAATCAGTCCTGAATATTCATTGGAAGCGCTGATGCTGAAACTGAAACTCCAATCCTTTGGCCACCTGAGGTGAAGAACTGACTCATTAGAAAAGACCCTGATTCTGGGAAAGATTGAAGGCAGGAGGAGAAGGGGATTATAGAAATGAGATGGTTGGGTGGCATCACCGACTCAATGGACATGAGTTTGAGCAAGCTCTGGGAAATGGTGAAGGACAGGGAAGCCTGGCATGCTGCAGTCCATGGGTTGCAAAGAGTCGGACACGACTGAGTGACACACCAAAATAGTTCTGAGACTCACTCACTTTAACCTTTATTTTATTGAAGTATAGTTGATATACAGTGTTGTGTTTCTGCTGTATGGCAAAGTGATTCAGTTGAGCATACACATGCATTCTTTTTTATATTCTTTTCCATTATGGTTTATTACTGGATATTGAATATAGTTCCCTGGGCTATACGGTAGGATCTGGTTGTTTATCCATTCTATATTTACTAGTTTGCATCTGTTAACCCAGAACTCCAAATGCATCCCTTCCCCACTCACCTCTTTGGCAACCACGAGTCTGTTCTTTATGACTGTAAAGACTCACTCCATATAACAGACATATGTACAGATGATCTAGTAGAAGATAGCTCACCCTCTCCTTCTCTCCCTCCCCGACAATTTACTTATTCACACAAATGTGGGGGAGGGAGTGTACCTCTGTGAGTGGTCATGTTACAGACAATTTTCATGTTTTCTTTAGTCTGCTCTATACCCCTTTGTTTGCTAGAGGTATTCTCTCTCTTCCTGGAAGACCTAGGTCAAAAGTGGCCCCTATCTGATGCCCTTACCCACACTTTCTCCCACTGAAGATTCATAGCTTGCATCCTCACCCTAGAGCCCTCCCTGCGTGTGACCATCCTAGAAGTTTCAATATCACTGTTTTTGCTTGGAGTCTGTGTCTCCCTGAGGGCAGTGTTGTGGCATCTTTGTATCTGCTAGCAAGCCCAGCCTCCACTAAGCTGAGTGAGGTGCACATACTAGGTCCCTGGTAATGAAACATTCTGAAATTGCATGGAGTTTTATTGCCTGCTTCTGTTTCTCTGAGTGACAAGAGTCAGTTGGAAAAAAAAAAATTCAGACCTAGTTTTTTGGGCCATAATCCCTGTTTTACTGTTTATGTATCAGATTTCTTTGTGGGGGGGATTTCCTTTGCTGTGTAACAAATTATCACAAACTTAATGACTTAAAATACATTTATTATTTTACAGTTGTGTGGTCAGGAGTTTGGGCACAGCTTAACTTGGTCTTCTGTTTAGAGTCTCTCAAAACTGTGTCATCGAGGTATCAACCGAGTGGTGTTTTTAGCTCGACTAGGGAAGAATTCATTCCCAGCTTACTCAGGTTCTTGGCAGAATTCCTTTGTGGCTGTTGGACTGAGGGTCCTACCTTATTGCTGCCTGGAGGCTGAAGGCTGCCTTTAGGTCCTGGAAGACTGAAGGCCATTAATTAATAACTTCACTTAGATGAAGCCTGCATGATATTGTGCTCAATGAGGAAAACAAGCCTGGGTAGAACTGGATAACTTAGAACTCTGGGAATAGCCTGCTTCAAGTTCTGGGTCTCATCACACTCACTTGTGTCGAGGCTGTGATGTGAGGAAATTGTCATCCCGTTTGTGTTTCACTTTTGACCTGTACATGCACCAAAGTCTTTGCCATGACAACCTCTGAGAAAATTACCTTAGTATCTTCAGTGTCAGATTCTGGGAGCAGAGAAATCACCTTTGAATCCTGGCTGTACTACTTACTGTCTGATGACCTTGAACAAGCTATTTTAATATCCCTGAGCTAAAGTCTCCTCAGCCTTAAAATTGAAATAATAATGGTGCTGCCCTCATAGGATTATCAAGAGGATTAAATGAGGAGGTCTAAATAAAGCGATGTGCACATGGCTGGCCCCTAATTCTATGCCTGGTGCCATCAATTTTGGCTATTGTTATTATCATTGAAAATTTATAGTTGTGGTCCGTGTTAAACAGACTGTAGGATGATGGGAAGAGTCTGGGTGGGCTGTCTGAAAGGCTTGAGTTGAGAAATGGAATATTTTCTACTCCTTCAAGTGTTTTTTTGCTATAAATCTCTTCTTGTCCTCTGTCTCTAAGATGCAGTATATGTATGTGTGTTTTAAAGTGTGACTAGTGGACGACAAAGGGGAGGAAAGGAGAAAGTGAAATAATGTCCCAGTGTGGTTTGGCTCCTGAAGCAAAACCATGCCTTAAATTAGCCCTTGGAGGAATGGAGCAGGGCAGTGAGGAGGGGCGGGGGGGGGGGGGGGGCGGCGCGCACACGGCCTCCCTCACCTTCTTGGGCCACCAACATCACTTTTTTTTCAAGATTATGTTTTACTCTCATTGCTTGTGAAAAAATGAAAATATTAGTCGCTCAGTCATGTCCAGTTCTTTGCGACTCCATGGACTGTAGCCTGCCAGGCTTCTCTGTTCATGTAATTATCCAGGCAAGAATACTGGAGTGGGTAGTCACTCCGTTCTCCAGGAGATCTTCCTGATCTAGGGATCAGACTGAGTCTCCTGCATTACAGGTGGATTCTTTTACCATCTGAGCCTCCAGGGAAGCCAACTCTCACTGCTTAGTTAGGCTGTTTTCACACCTGGAGCCTCTTGTGCCACTGTGGCCTTCTGGTTAATGGGACAGGCCTGGAGATCAGAAAGCCTGATTTTTCAGAAGGACCTCCCTGGTAGCTGATATATTCATTGCCACACAAGAAGGGAAGCATTGTTTTCATCCTGACATCAGTGTAATCCATGGCTGTCCAGCTTTCTACCCCCTTGCTACCTATTAAATGGATGTCTCCAACCATTCCAGTCACAAAAGAGATAACTCCCTGGGACCCAGTCATTCCTTAGCAATTTTGAAATCACAAGCAGTGTGCTTGCTGAACATCAGGCTGATGTAAATATGTATTCTCTGCACTTCTGTCTGCAGTAGCTGTCTTGCAATCAACAGATACCTAATTATTAGTGTCTCTCTAGGTGATGAGCAAAACTAAACCATTGTCATTCTCTTATTAGTTTACAGCTGTTAAGACTTCCATCAAGGTTTATGGTTTATTTTATTCCATGTACAGCATCGTACTGCTTTGAGAGATTTTTTTTTCCAGTAAAAGCTGAAACTCTAGATTTTTATATGAATTCTCTTAAACATTGTATGTTGGCAACCAACTTAAAAAAAAAAAAAAACCCAAACACTACATGGGCCAACCGAGACATGCCTGCGAGCTGCCAATTTATGATTTCTCATGTATGCCTTTGCCTCATAGCCCAGGATGGTTTGTATTTTCTTGTCATGAAATAAGAAGTGATACTGACCTGTCACTCTTTACGAGACCCCGGCAGCCTGATTTCACCAGCAGACCAATTTGTGGAGATCGGCAAGTTCTGTTTTTAGTTACCTGTGGCGCTTTCTGTTGCCTGAAACCTGAGGAACTAAAAGGTTGACAGTTGTCCCAAATGTGTCACTGACACACTGGGGAAATCTGAGCAATCTCATGGAGATGTCAGGTGTGCACAACTGTGTCCTAGCTTTGGGATCCCTGGACTGTAATGACAGGTCTCATTTGGGACTCCTAGTAGTGCTTTTAGAGGCTGCTGAGTGAACAATAGCAAACAGAAGGCTTGGCAGCAGGAAGATCCCTGCAGGTGAGGCTAATGTTGTGCTTATCTGGTCTTCCCCTGCTGCTGCTGCTGCAGCTGCTAAGTTGCTTCAGTTGTGTCCAACTCTGCGCGACCCCATAGACGGCAGCCCACCAGGTTCCCCCATCCCTGGGATTCTCCAGGCAAGAACACTGGAGTGGGTTGCCATTTCCATCTCCAGTGCATGAAAGTGAAACTGCTCAGTCATGTGTGACTCAGCGACCCCACAGACTGCAGCCCACTAGGCTCCTCTGCCCATGGGATTTTCCAGGCAAGAGTACTGGAGTGGGTTGCCATTGCCTTCTCCGGTCTTCCCCTGAACCACCTCAACCTGGGCTCCAGAAATGGAAGGATGATTGGCATTTGGAGGAAAAATATGAAATTCTATAATTGGACAACAGTTAGTATTTAGTTTTACTGAAGGACAAAGGACCACTGTTCTGCTGTTTGCTTTGTTGATGCTAAATTGTCTTATGTAACAGTGATGCTAATGAGGAACGTTCTGCATCTCGTACAGTAAAACTGAATCAGGACATTCCAGGTATTGTTATTCAGTCACTAAGTCGTGTCCACCTCTTTGCAACCCCATGGACTGCAGCATGAGAGGCTTCTCTGTCGTTCACCATCTCTTGGAGTTTGCTCAAACTCATGTCCATTGAGTTGGTGATGCCGTCCATCTCATCCTCTGTCATCCCCTTCTCCTCTTGTCTTCAATCTTTCCCAGCATCAGGGTCTTTTCCAATGAGTTGGCTCTTCACATCACATTGCCAAAGTATTGGAGCTTCAGCATCAGTCCTTCCAATGAATATTCAGGGTAGATTTCCTTTAGAATTGACTGGTTTGATCTCCTTGCTGTTCAAGGAACTCTCAGAGTCTTCTCCAACACCACAGTTTGAAAGCATCAATTCTTCAGTGCTCAGCTTTCTTTATAGTCCAACTCTCACATCCGTACATGACTACTGGAAAAACCAAAGCTTTGACTATATGGGCCTTTGTCAACAAAGTGATACATCTGCTTTTTAATATGCTGTCTAGCTTTATTATAGCTTTTCTTCTTCCAAGGAGCAAGCATCTTTTACTTTCATGGCTGCAGTCACCATCATGACACAAAACACACTCAGAACAAGTGACTGAAGGGGACTAGAAATTGGGTCAGGGCTATGGGAAAACAACAGGGAACAGTGAAGCAGGGAGCTGCTTCTGCCTGTGGACATGAAGTGACCAGGGGAGCAGATGGCTTCCCAGGAAGAAGCTGTGACTCTAGGAGGGGTCCACCAAATTGGAGTTGTGGTCTTAGAAGAGCATGAGTACTGACAATCATGGCCCAGGGGAGTGATCTCTCTCTCCTTCTTCTTCCTGTCTCCTACCAAAGCCTCATGTTGGCCAATCCCAATCAGAAACTGGAAGGTTAGGGAGCCCAGTTCACTAGGTCCCCAGAGCTCCGTCTCTGGGAACACAGTAGGGTGGGAGAGTGAGTATGAAGGGGGAAATGTGGAATATCCAGCACACTTGCCAACTCTTAGGTCCTTTAATTACATTTCCCTGGTATCTGTGTCAGCTCATTTCTAATGGGCATTAGTATGGTGCCCCAATTATTAATGATCTATATAACTCCTCTGAAAAAGGACTCAGGAGGAAAAAGGCCCAATTTAAGTTACAGAACTCTGATTATGTTATGAATTTCTATGCTGTTTTCAGAGGGTACATGTGGAGCTGTTAGAGTGAACAGTGAGAGCCAACACATGAGCCAGGGTCCCAGATGTCTACCTTCCTGCACCATGTTTAAAATAATGCTTTTGATTTGAATGGCTTTTAAATCATGGATACATTTTTTTCAGTTCACCACAGGCTTCATTGAGTTCAGTTGCTTAGTTGTTTCTGACTCTCTGCAACCCCATGGACTGTAGCACACCAGGCCTCCCTGTCCATCACCAACTCCTGGAGCTTACTCAAACTCAGGTCCATTAAGTCGGTGATGCCATCCAACCATTTCATCCTCTGTTGTCTCCTTGTCCCCCTCCCTTCAATCTTTCCCTGCATCAGAGTTTTTTCCAATGAGTCAGTTCTCCACATCAAATGGCCAAAGTATTGGAGTTTAAGCTTCAGCATCAGTCCTTTCAATGAATATTCAGGACTGATTTCCTTTGTGATTAACTGGTTGGATCTCCTTGCAGTCCAAGGGACTCTCAAGAGTCTTCTCCAACACCACAGTTCAAAAGCATCAGTTCTTCAGCATTCAGCCTTCTTTATGGTCCAACTCTCACATCCATACATGATTACTGGAAAAACCATAGCTTTGACTATATGGATCTTTGTTGGCAAAGTAACATCTCTACTTTTTAATATGCTGTCTAGGTTGGTCATAGCTTTTCTCCCCAGGAACAAGCATCTTTTAATTTCATGGCTGCAGTCACCACCTGCAGTGATTTTGGAGCCCAGAAAATAGTGTCTGTCACTGCTTCCATTGTTTCCACATGTATTTGCCATGAAGTGATGGGACCAGATGCCACGATCTTAGTTTTTTGAATGTTAAGTTTTAAGCCAGCTTTTTCACTCTCCTCTTTAATTTTCATCAAGAGGCTCTTCAGTTTCTTCACTTTCTGCCATAAGGGTGGTATCATCTGTGTATCTGAGGTTATTGACATTCATCCTTGCATTCTTGATTCCAGCTTGTGCTTCATCCAGCCCTGCATTTCATATGATGTATTCTGCATATAAGTTAAATAAGCAGGGTGACAATATATATCATTGACATAATCCTTTCCCAATTTGGAACCAGTCTGTTGTTCCATGTCTGGTTCTAACTGTTGCTTCCTGACCTGTACACAGATTTCTCAGGAGGCAGGTAAGGTGGTCAAGTATTTCCATCTCTTGAAGGATTGTCCACAGTTTCTTGTGATCTGCACAGGCAAAATTTTGGTGTAATCAGTATAGCAGTAGATTTTTTTTCTGGGATTCTCTTGCCTTTTCTATAATCCAAAAGATATTGGCAATTTGATCTCTGGTTCTTCTGCCTTTTCTAAAACCAGCTGTAACATCTGGAAGTTGATGGTTCACATATTGTTGAAGCCTGTCTTGGAGAATTTTGAGCATTAATTTGCTAGTGTGTGAAATGAGTGCAATTGTGCAGTAGTTTGAACATTCTTTGGCATTGCTCTTCTTTGGGCTTGGAATCAAAACTGACCTTTTTCAGTCCTGTGGCCACTGCTGAGTTTTCCAAATTTGCTGGCACATTGAGTGTGGCACTTTAACAGCATCATCTTTTAGGATTTGAAATAGCTCAACTGGAATTCCATCACCTCCAGTAGCTTTGTTCATTGAAGTGATGTTTCCTAAGGCCCACTTGACTTCACATTCCAGGATGTCTGGCTCTAGGTGAGTGATCATACCATCATGGTTATCTGGGTCATGAAGATCTTTTTTGTATAGTTCTTCTGTGTATTCTTTCCACCTCTTCTTAATATCTTCTGCTTCTGTTAGGTCCATACCATTTCTGTCCTTTATTGTGCTCATCTTTGCATGAAATATTCCCTTGGTATCTCTTATTTTTTTGAATAGATCTCTAGTCTTTCCCATTCTATTGCTTTCTTTTATTTCTTTGCATTGATCGCTGAGGAAGGCTTTCTTATCTCTCCTTGCTATTCTTTGGAACTCTGCATTCAGATAGATGTATCTTTCCTTTTCTCCTTTGCTTTTCACTACTCTTCTTTTCTTAGCTATTTGTAGGACCTCCTCAGGCAGCCATTTTGCCTTTTTGCATTTCTTTTTCTTGGGGATGCTCTTGATCACTGCCTCCTGTACAATGTCACGAACCTCCGTCAGTAGTTCTTCAGGCACTCTGTCTATCTTATCCCCTAAATCTATTTGTCACTTCCACTGTATAATCATAAGGGATTTGATTTAGGTCATATCTGAATGGCCTAGTGGTTTTCTCTTTCTTCAATTTAAGTCTGAATTTGGCAATAAGGAGTTCACGATCTGAGCCACAGTCAGTTCCTGGTCTTGTTTTTATTAACTGTATAGAGCTTCTCCATCTTTGGCTGCAAAGAATAAAATCAATCTGATTTTGGAATTGACCATCTGGTGATGTCCATGTGTAGAGTCTTCTCTTGTGTTGTTGGAAGACAACGTTTACTATAACCAGTGCATTCTCTTCAAACAGGCTTCATTACTCCCTAATGTTATGCCAGTTCTTTATGTTTCTGCTTGGCTGTTGAATTCCATTGAGATTATAACCCTAAATCTAAACCTTAGAGGAGGAGTTTTCAGAGTGAGGCCAGTATTAGCGGGAACCTTTTAGAAATGCAGATTATCCAACTCCACTCTAGGTATACTGAATCAGGAACCTCGAGAATGGGGCAAGTAAACTGTTCCAACAAACCTTCAGGGACCTTCTGCTGGAGACCCTGATGCTGGGAAAGATTGAAGGCGAGAGGAGAAGGGGACGACAGAGGATGAGATGGTTGGATGGCATCACTGACTCAATGGACATGAGTTTGAGTAAGCTCTGGGAGTTGGTGATGGACAGGGAGGCCTGGTGTGCTGCAGTCCATGGGGTCGCAATGAGTTGGATATGACTGAGGGACCTTCTGATGCTCACTGAAGTCTGAGACACACTGCTCTAGAGGTTAGGACCCTATTCTGTCCTATAGGGCGCATTCACTCTGAATCTGTAGCTTTCATATTCCTTCCCACACAGTAGCTCCACATCCTGTCTCAAGTCCTTCAGGAAGCTGGCCTCTTAGCAGTGGTTTTGGGATGATGCTTACTGATTTATTATTGCTAGAATTATTTACTGATTTGAAATCTTTGCACTGCCAGTATCATGTTAAAAGGTCCATGAAAGGTGGAAGTGGAACCCAAAAGCCAATAATGTTGGGTCCTATGTGTGACATCCCTGTGTTGGGCTGATAAAATAGTGTAATGAAATAGATCCTTAAAATTCTAAAGCTTGAGAGCATGACCTAGTAGGCATGAAGGATATACGGGAATAAACTTCTGAAAATAAGAATATACTGTCCCACTGTGGGCCTGCTGTCTGCTTGGTAAATCTGAGCTCTGGAAGCATTTACCCAGCCAAGCAGTAAAGAGAAAAAGCAAAACCTAACCTGGTTTGGTCCCTGGTTCCTCAAGCCTTTTTACCCTGGATTCCTGGAGACTAATTGCCTTGGGAAAACAGACAGAAATAAGACCATCAAGGGTAAAAAGACTCTTCCCAGCTCCTGCTCTCTCTTTCCCCCTACTCATGGTCTCAGTGACTGGCTGTGAGCCCCAGAGGCTCTTGAGGGATTTGAGGTGCCTGAGAGGACAGTGACATTTTAACAGTGACTGGGTGTCCATGGACAAGTCTTGCCGCTTCTGTGGATGTGAATCTGCAGAAATGAGAGTCCTGAAAGTGCTACTCCAGTATTCTTTGACTACTTACATGTGACAGGATTGGTCTTCCCAATTTAATTTTCAGTAAAACTGTTGCCTGAGACCATCTTCCATGCAGAAGAAAATTGGTAGTTCAAACTGGCACATGTTGGCCAAGTAGATGCATTAATTCTCTATTGCTGCTTTCATAAATTATCCCATAATGTACAGCTTACAACAACATATTATTTCACAGTTTCTGAGAGTCAGGAATCTGAGAATGGATTAATTGGCTGGTTCTGGCTCTGGGTCTCTCATGAGATTGTAGTCAAATGTTTGATGTCTTGATTGGGCTTGAGGATGCTTTCAAACTTACTCATGCTGACAGGAGGCTTCAGTTTGTTGCTCCATGAGCCTCTTCTCAGGGTTGCTCACATAGGTCAGCTGTCTTCCCCCTGAGTAGATGATCTAATGAAGAAAAATGAGTAACTGGGACAGCGTCATTGGCACCCTAATCTCCAAAGTGACATACTCTCAATTCTACTGTATTCTATTGGTCATACAGGCCAACTCTAGTGCATAGTGGGAGGGGACTGCACAGGGGCGGGAACACAGGGAGACAGGGACCATTGGGGATCATCTTGGAGGCTGGTTACGACTGTGGACCATGTAATTGCTTTTGGATTACTTCACAGATTATGATTGGTTTAGCTCTAAGAACAGCTGACAACTGTGAATGTAGACCCAGCAGGAACTGGTCGAGAACCAAAATCCTTTTGCTGATTGCGATGCCTTCGAATCTATTCTAGGCACTGCTTTGGGATGTTTTGTTTACACACTACTGCAACAGCATGAGCCAGTCATATGTGCACATACATACGCCTGAAGGTAGCAGCCTACAAGAGCTCACCAGCCAAAGAGACTTTGCTAATTGTATTGTATTTACCCGTTTGGGCCAGACCTATTCCCTGCAGTTGAGCTCCAGTTTTCCAGGGTGCTTAAGCATATTTGATAATCTCTCACAAACCAACAAGCGTCTTCTGAGCCCTTTTCTGTTAGTTAGCCTTGCCAAGCAGAGACACAGAGCTCCACACATTTCCAGTGGGCCTGACTTTTGGTGACGTGGAATCTACAACTTTGCTTACAACTGACTAGCTCACTACTTCCTGCTTCTTCAACTAGCTTCTTGGAGTCACTTTAATTTTTATAGTAGATCTGCCCCATCATGAAAGTAATTTTTTTCATGATTATTTTCCAAAAGCACTTTACTCTTATTTTGAGGGAAGAGTTTATTAAGTGAAGACATCGATTTGTCACTTAATTGTTTATTTTTCTCACATTTAAGTAAACGATGATGTTAAAGCCGGGGTGCATACCCTCAGTTATGTGCCCTTCAATTCACAGAGGAAGAACGCAGGCAGTGGTTAGACGCCTAGTCTCCAGGACTAGATCATTTAGGATCAAATCCTGATTCTGCCATTTACCACAAGTGAGACCTTGAAAAAGACACTTAACTCCTCTGTGCCTCAGGCTCCTCACCTGTAAAATGGGAACATTAACACCACCTGGCCCATAGGCAGTATCTAGGTCACAGGAAACACTGTATAAAAATTAGCTCCTCTTGTTATTTAACACAGGCTGCTCTCTTTGAGGTCTCTGAGTGGCAGAGATGCAGCTCAGGGTAGGAAGTTATGTACTAGAACTGCTGTGACCCCAAGGATGCTTCTTGGCTTAGGCTATCTATAAGTCTTCTTTTCTTTTTTCCCTTGCTTCAGCTTCAGGGACTTGGCCTGCTTCCTTTTTTTTTAATTTTAATTTCTAAAAATTTTCAAAAGTCTTCATCATTGCATTTTATTTACTTATTTAAAAATTTATCTTATTGAAATGTAGTTGATGTACAATGTTGTCTTAATTTCTACTATACAGAAATGTAATTCAGTTATACATATGTACACATACATTTGTGTATGTATACACATTTTTCATATTCTTTTCCATTATGGTTTATCACAGGATATTGAATACAGTTCGCTCTGCTATCCAGTAGGACCTTGTTTATCCATTCTATGTATAACAGTTTGCATCTACTAATCCCAAACTCCCATTCAATTACTCTCTTCCCACCTGCCCCTTCCACTTCCTTTCCTTCATTTCTCCAATCCCTTTGTCTCTTAGGATTCCTTTCCACTTGTGACCAAGGCTTCCCACCTCTTTGTTGTCTTGGAGGCCAGGTACATGATTTCTGCTTATTTTACAATTTCCTTGCTAACCACTCCAGGAAAACAGTCCCACACCTAGAGAAGGTAGAAAGCCAAAGAAATCCCCCTGAGTTCGTATGATTGGAGATTCTGCCTTGTTGTCACTTGGCTTCCTGTGTGATGATCCCTAGAAGTTCAGCAGTCTCATCTCTTCTCTTTCCTAAGGAGGAATGCCAGACCCTCTCCTCATCTCCTCCTCCTCCTCTCTGGGTCTTCCTGACTCCTTTCTGCCTGAAGACTCTGCTTCTAGATTTACAGACCTAAAATATTCAAGTAGGGAACAAGGAACAGAAGCTAGAGCATTTATTTATTAGAAATATATATTGAGTGTTACACACTGGGCACATTTCTAGGGGTTGCTCCCTTGTCTGTTTTGCATTTGGGGCTGCAACATCCAAATCTGCAGCTTATTGGCCACTGCTTTAGGTTTCATGACCTTTAGCATCCTTTCAAAGAACCTTGGAAACAAGAGTCATATCTGGATTTATACTGATCTCAGTTTAGGAATCGGAGAAGGCAACGGCATCCCACTCCAGTACTCTTGCCTGGAAACTCCCATGGATGGAGGAGCCTGGTGGGCTACAATCCATGGGGTCGCTGAGAGTTGGACACGACTGAGCGACTTCACTTTCACTTTTCACTTTCATGCATTGGAGAAGGAAATGGCAACCCACTCCAGTGTTCTTGCCTGGAGAATCCCAGGGATGGGGGAGCCTGGTGGGCTGCCATCTGTGGGGTCGCACAGAGTCGGACGTGACTAAAGTGACTTAGCAGCAGCAGCACCAGTTTAGGAATTGGTGTTTAAATTAGCAACCAATGATGTGCTCTTAAATGTAAAAAAGAAAAAAAGCAAAGCTATCAGAAAGCCCCTGGGAACCCTGACAGATAAAGTTTCCATTTTATTAATACCTGCTATTTTCTTTTTACTAAAGGAGCTTCTTTCCTCTCTAATTAATTGTTGAGCATCTCAAATACATGCAAACATACAAAGAAATTTATTGTAGGCCTGACAAATACCACTGTTGCTGTGACAAGCACTGAATCAAAGTTGTTTCAACACAGATGTTCCCACTTGATAAAGAGGCACTTAAAATAATGAATTGGAACGTCTAGAAAGCTTACATGTTTGGCATCAGTTTTATTTATAAAGTATTAGGAGAACAAATATTTTCTATTAAATCATAGCTAACTGCTTCTCCCTTCATAGAGAAGCTTTTATCTGAGATGGTTAGTGCATTTAATGGATACTAAGATATAAAATGCTCTTATAAAATGATGCTGAATGACAGCTATGATCTCTGTTTTGAATAGGGAAGAATGGAGTCACCAAGGAAAAAAGGCAACTTGCCTGTGTTTTCATAATCATAGAAGCTCTTTCACATTAAACATCTACCATGTGTCCTGCACGCTATTAACAAGCTTCATGTATATTTCCATTTGATTCCCTAAAAACTCCATGAATTGGTTCAACAATTGAGACTAAGAGAGGTTAGGTAACTTCTTCACAGTGTTACAGTAACTTACCCAAGCTCTCCCACTGTGCTCAGTTCAGTTCAGTCGCTCAGTTGTGTCCAACTCTTTGCGACCCCGTGAATCGCAGCACGCCAGGCCTCCCTGTCCATCACCAACTCCCAGAGTTCACTCAGACTCACGTCCATTGAGTCAGTGATGCCATCCAGCCATCTCATCCTCTGTCGTCCCCTTCTCCTCCTGCCCCCAATCCCTCCCAGCATCAGAGTCTTTTCCAATGAGTCAACTCTTCGCATGAGGTGGCCAAAGTATTGGAGTTTCAGCTTTAGCATCATTCCTTCCAAAGAACACCCAGGGCTGATCTCCTTCAGAATGGACTGGTTGGATCTCCTTGCAGTCCAAGGGACTCTCAAGAGTCTTCTCCAATACCACAGTTCAAAAGCATCAACTCTTTGGCACTCAGCCTTCTTCACAGCCCAACTCTCACATCCATACATGACCACAGGAAAAACCATAGCCTTGACTAGACGAACCTTTGTTGGCAAAGTAATGTCTCTGCTTTTGAATATGCTATCTAGGTTGGTCATAACTTTCCTTCCAAGGAGTAAGCGTCTTTTAATCTCATGGCTGCAGTCACCATCTGCAGTGATTTTGGAGCCCCCCAAAATAAAGTCTGCCACTGTTTCCACTGTTTCTCCATCTACACTGGGTTATATGTAGTCAATTAGAGGTAAACATAGAACTGAAACTTTCTTGGCACCTAAGCCTATGGTTCTTTACCTAATTATTTTAGCATGTTTTAAAGCCTCCAGTTTCCTAGAATAATGAATTACCTACCAGTATGAATATGCTAACTAAATCTGAGTCAGGGCCTGATTTCTGAGTCAGGGCCTGATTTTTTTAATAAATTTATTTTTAATTGAAGGGTAATTGGTTCATAATATTGTGTTGGCCTCTGTCATACATCTACGTGAGTCAGGCATAGGTTTACTATGTCCCCACCTTCTTGAACCTCCCTCCCGCCTCCCATCTGTTCCCCCACCAGATTTTTACAGAGCCCTGGTTTGAGTTCCCTGAGTCATACAGCTAATTCCCATTGGTTGGTTATCTGTGTTACATGTGGTAGTATATATGCTTCCATGTTACTCTCCATTTGTGCCACCCTCCCCCTCCTCTGCCCTGCCTGTCTCCATAAGTCTGTTCTCTATGTCTGTGTCTCCATTGTTAGAGCCTGAATTCTGAGTCAGGACTGCTGCCTATATGAAGAACTATTCTGTCCCAGAGGGTAGCATGAACTTTCTATAGCTGCACAGAATCTCCTGGATAAGGCTCTCCATGACACAGTGGAGAAAAGCAAGGACCAGCATAAATCCTGTATTGCGGGGGAGAGGTAGAGGTAGGGGGAAATGATACATATATGGTATTGTGACAGTCTTTCTAGCAATCTTTAGCCTGAGGTGGTAGGGTAAATTATATCACACTCAAAAAACCCAAAACCACTAATTGCAATGTGTACTGTTAATATAGAAAGTTAATTGTTAATATATAAAGTTCATGAACAGAAGAAACAGACCCACAGAATGGGACAGTCTTCCATTCTACTTACATCTAAAATTGATGTATCAGAAGGATCAGTGCTGTCCTTCACTGAAGAGACAACATCCTAACAAGATGAAGCTGTGGTGGAAATCTTGTGCCCCTTCCTACTCCATCCTTGGAAAGTTTGAAAGCTAGAAAAAGACACACTTGAAAACTAATATGGAAAAGACTTGTTGAGTCTGGAACCTGGTGGCCCAGAGTCAATGATGAGAAAGTGAAAGAAGGAGAGAGGCTAATATTTCCTGGGTTATGCAGCCAGCTTTGCGTTCCAGGAAATCAGCCAGAAATACAGAGATAGAGAAAGAAAGAAATACACGGGGACCAAAGCTCTGATGGAGCAAAGGTGTTTTAATCAACATGGTGTGGGCACATATATACTGTCTTACAAGGTAGTTATTCTCAGATAAAAATGAAAATTCCAGACTTACAAAACATAGGCAATCCATATTAAAGAGAGAGATTTGCAAACAGTAGTTTTATCATATGGTTCATAAAAAGGAAGAAGGTACTTATCACTGTATAGAAAAACTAATGAAGGAAATGCCTGGATTCCTCAGTCCCGGGAGAGGCTTGCCTCTCCTCTCAATTCCTGAATATTCAGGAATTAATAAGGAACAGAGGATTCCTGTCAGATCCAGAACAGCACACAGGAAGCCTCCTGTAAAATGCTTCCTGACAGCTTGGCAGAGAGGGAATCAAGGTACATAAAGGGCTGTGTTCTTGTTGTGTCCTCACGTGGTGAAAGGGGCAAGGGAGCACTCTGGGATCTCTTTTACAAGGGCACTAATTTCATTCACAAGGGCTCCATCCTCATGACCTAATCACTTCCCAGTGGCCTCTTTGAAGTTTACACTAGGTCGTGTCTGACTCTTGCAACCCCATGGATTGTACAGAGCCTAGCAGGCTCCTCTGTCCACAGGATTTCCCAGGCAAGTATACTGGAGTGGATTGCCATTTCCTTCGCCAGAGGATCTTCCTCACCCAGGGTCTGAGTCCTGGTCTCCTGCATTGACAGGTGGATTCTTTACTGACTGAACCATCATCAGGGAAGCCCTGTTAGGGGGGCACAAATACTCAGGCTGGAGAAGGGAATGGCAGTCCACTCCAGTGTTCTTGCCTAAAGAATGCCATGGACAGAGGAGCCTGACAGGCTGTGGTCCATGGGGTCTTGAAGAGTAGGACACGACTGAGTGGCTAACACACGAATACTCAGTCTATAGTAACAGCTTGATGAGGAGGTACAAGGACTGAGAAGGTGAAGAGAGGATGGTAAGCATGGAGCAACAGTGCATGGTTGTGTTTGGAACAAGTTTTATAGGTGACCTTTGTGAATTGCAACCCCTAGAGTTATGTCACATACACTCTGCTGCAACCCCTCCTTACCACTGTGGGTTTCACAATGTGTCTGGATATTGAAGCCCTAAGTTAGGTCCTTAGATCACTCGGATACAAAAGTCCTGACGACCTGTTGTTCTGTCTTCCAGTCTACCCCGCAGAATGCTCGATGAGGATACACACCTGTCAGTCTTCTGTTCCTCCATGCTCTTGGCACTATGGCCCTCACCTCTCCAAAGAGAGCAGGCACTCAACTATTTGTTGGATCACATACAATTCTAGAAAGAGATTGTTTATCAATTATTTAATTTTTAAAAGGCAGAGTAGAGGTGGTTCAGTGTCAGTTCACCCTTTCTGATACACCTTGACATACACTGAATTGACAGGGTGACTACAGACAACGGAGAGAGACATTTCCAGAGTGACTCAAGTCATTAATGAGTTTAGTAGTTGGGGCCACCATGGAGTGCAGAATCAAGGGCTGTGATGATACATTAACATGTCCTTTGCTGTGGAGGCATTTTGGCTTCATCAGCAGACCTTGAAGTTAGCTAGATTGCTGGGAGCTCAGAAACTTTTCCTGCTTTGCAGCTTCCTCTTATGGGTTGAATGACATCGGCCAAAAATTCAGTGTCAAAGTCCTAAGCCCCAGGACCTCAGAGTGTGACCGTACTTGGAAACAGTGTTGTTGCAGATGAAATTAATACAAATGAGGCCATATTGGGGTAGGGTGGCCCCTAATTCATTATGATTGTTGTCTTTATACAAAGGGGAAATTTGGACACACACAACACTCTGTGAAGACAGAGGCAGAGATCAGGGTGACATTTGTACAAGCCAGAGAATATAACTAGAAACTAGAGGGGAAGCCTGGAACAGATTCTTCCTCAGAGCTGTCAGAAGGAACCAGTTTTTAATCTCAGCCTGCTAGCCTCCAGGGCTATAAGACAATAAATTGCTGTTGTTTAAGGTGCTTTGTGGTGCTTTGTTCCAGCAGCCCTAGCAAATGAACATGCTAACCAAGAGTGGCCCCAGCTCTGGTAAGGTGCCACCTTGGGGGGACCTCTCTTGTGCACACACAGTGGCAGCTGACATCACCTGCCCCCTGGCCTGTATTCATTCAGAGCAACGTTTGCAGGATATAGTTAAGGTCTCAATTAGGAAGTAGACGTGTGTCATGTTTAGTCACTCAGTCACGTCTGACTCTGTGACCCCCAAGGACTGTAGCCCGCCAGGCTCCTCTGTCCGTGGGTATTCTCCAGGCAAGAATCCTGGAGTGGGTTGCCATTTCCTTCTCCAAGGGATCTTCCCAACCCAGGGATCAAACCCAAGTCTCCACATTGCAGGAGAATTCTTTACCATCTGAGCCACCAGGGAAGCCCAGGAAGCAGACAGGGAAGCTAAATAAATTTGTGTTTCCAAGCATTTTATTTGGCATCTAGATTTGAGGTGATGAGAAGTGAATTGAAGACTCAGAGCTGAACTGCTCTCACTACAAGGTTGGAGCCAACAGCTTGGGCGGTGGTCCTAGGGGGCCTCCCCTCCTGTCCACCAGTCATTCCCTCCACATTAACCTCAAGTGCAAAATCAGCGACGGTGAGGCCTCGTTCCTCCTCAGTCACTTGGTTCTTCAGCAGGGAAAATAGCCTTTATTCTGCTGGGTCATCTCTTTGAAATAGTCTCCCTTGTGACTTTTTTCCCCAGTGAGACCTGACAGTTTTCATTACACTGAAGTGCTCTTTCGTGCCTCTTTTTATTGGGCCATCAGGATACTGCAAGACCTTCAGGGCAGGGGTTCTACTATTATCCCTTCTCTCAAGCTCCAGTACACTGAACATATAATTTATTTAATAGTAACCATAAAAAGCCTTTGAAAATAATCCTTGTAAATGGCCTTGTGACTTTTGTGATATTGAACTTCTAAAGGAATACGTACGTGAGATTTTTTTAATATATTGAAGGTAAATGCTTTTAACAGTCTGAAGAAGTTGCCTGCAATCTAAAAAAGTTACCCAGTGAAGAGGGAAATGCCTGGAGAAAAGTGTCAGTCTTCTGTGGCATCAGCACTAAACATAGGAAAAGGGTGCTCAGATAAATTGGTCTGGGTTTGAATTGTTTGCCAGATGAATTGTCAGCTTCAGTTCAGTGTTACAAGTCAATTTCCCTTCTTCTTCTCATGCTTATGATGACAGAGCCACAGCAGAGAAAAGATTTGAGTCTTCTTGGTGTAAGTCAGGACTTGGGCAGTCAGTGCTGCTGACTTTGTGCAGCACTGGTTCTGCTGTGGAGGGTTACCATCCTGCGCATTGTAGGATGTTTACCAGCATCCCTGTCCCCCACCCACTAGATGCCAGAAGCATCCTGCCCCCTACAGTTGTGACAACCAAAAAAGTCTCCAAACTCAACTAAATGTCCAGAGAGGCAAAATCACCGTCTGCTGAGAACCATGGATCTAATTGGGGGGGGGGGGTAGAGGAAATGTGCTACAAAAGCGTTGATTTTTTTATTCTTTTTGGGAGAAATGAGGACTTACCATGGTTGGTTTCTAGTTACCAAGAGCAAGGTACCTGACTTAAAGGAGGAAACTGGGAAAGTCAGGAAAGAGCACAGAGTATCCCAATGCATGCACCTCAGGTTTCTTAGCATTATTTCTTGTTTCTGGTTTACTGACATTCATTGAAATATTAACCCTGTGGAACTCGAAATCAAGCTTACAAAAGCTTCTAGTTTCATCCACACTAAGCTTATGTATCTGATTTTACCCACTGGGAAAGGAAGTTGGGTCATGTCCCATTTGAGATTCATGTTAGAGACTCAGAGACCCTCCTTCCTGCCTATGGCTAGAATGCCATTCTTTGCTCTTGCAACTCCTTTCCTGGGGTTCCCCAGGAACCAAGGCTGCTTACTTAGTCGGGTGCATCAGTCTGGTTTATTATTTCCTCTAGGGGAAGAAACCTGCTCTCTGGCTGTTGCTGTGTCATCCCTGCCTCCTGCTTTGCCAGGGAGGGTCCTACTCAACAACCCCCCCCCTTTTTTTTTTTACTCAAAAGGATGAGCCTCTCTCCCTTAGTGCTGCAGTCACCCCACCCCTCCCCAGCACCCTTGGGCCTGGTCTCCCAGAACGTTAAGCCAACAGGGCTGTCAGCTCACACTCATGCAGAGACATTTTCCTAAGCCACAGCTCCAATGGCAGGTCTAGTTACACACTGAGGCTGGACCTTGCTCCCCTTTCCACTATAAGGAGGATGCTCTCCCCACGTCCAAAGAGCTGTCCGTTCCTCTTGCTGCCTGCATGGGGTGCTGGTACTCAGGTGCTCCTTTGATGACAGTACTCCTAGCATCCATTGCTGCTGCTGGCCCTCTCCCTTCCCAGCAGAGAAAATGGGCAACCTCAGACACTCGCCAGTGCTGGCCAGGGTGCACTGGTGGGGTTCATGAGTCTGGGGACAGTTTCCTAGTCCCTGTATTCTTGTTCCCATCCAGGATGACTCATTTCTCAGAATACCCAACTGGAAACTCCCGAATAAGCAAGTGAAAAAGTAAACCAGTGTGATTCTGATATACTTGGTGAGCTCTGGGCTATTTAGTCTCATTAAATAAGTGTTCAGTTAGTCCACTGACCTTCTCTTAGCACTTATTATGTGTTAGATCCTGATCTAGTAGTGAACAACCTGACAAGCTCCCTGTCTTCATGAGCTTACACCTTAATGGGAGAGAGAGGCCATATATAAATAAGCACATCAATAAAAAAGATGATTTCAGAGTGTAATATGTGCCTAAAGGAAGTCAACAAGGTAATGGATGGAATGTGACTGAGAGGGTAGCTACTTTAGGGAGAGGCTTTAGAGAATCACCTCTGAGGAGGTGACATTTCATCTAACACCTGAAGGACTGTGAGTTCCCAGCACTGCAAAGAGCTGGGGAAGAGTTCCAGGCACAGGGAACAGCCCATGGTAAGACTGTGACACTTGAACAAACTTGTCCAGTTTGAGAATACTACAGGGACCAGTGAGGGAGAGGGGTGCGATGAGATGGGGCTGGACAGGTGGGCAGGTCAGATCATGGAGGACTTTGAAAGCCAAAGAAAAGAGTCTAAGAGCAGGGAGGCCCCTGAAAGGATTTAAACAGCATGATCTGATCCACATTTTATAAAGACCACACTGGCTACTGTGTTGGAATGCGATGCAGGAAGAAGACTGGAAGCAGAGAGATAGATTATATGGCAGACAAGGCTCAAGGTGATGGATGTGTGAAATAGGGTGATGGGTACAGAAATGGAGGAAAGTGGATGTATGTGAGGTACGTATTTGACAGAATCAACCGAATTTGATACAAGGAGTGAGAGAAGAGTGTGAACTGGTTGGATGATGTTATTTGTTAAGATGTGGAGGGGAGAAATGTATCTGGGGTGTTTGGAACATTCTAAGTAGACATAATATTAGATAAATTTACATCTCATTAAATATGGTATAATCAGCATTTCTAGGATGATCATTACTACTTCAAACAACTGTAAATCTTCTGGAAAAATGAAATTATCCACTGAGCATGAGCTATTTTGTTGTTGATGTGAAGTCATCCCTGAAGGTGGGGTGTCTTTTACATGAGGACCCACAGTGAAGACACCTTTATCAACAATGGCAGGAGCTGAGCATAGAAAGAAATGGTGATTGCAACCAAGGGTAAATAGGAGTTTATCCTGGTAAGTTTAAAAATAACCCCCCATTTCACCTTAGAAAGTGACCTTATTGCTGTTTCATTTATTAATGGGCAACTGTGGGATAAACTAAGAAAGTAAGGCTATTAAACGCTAATGAAGCACTAAGGTCAAGCATTCTGGGTATGCAGACAATCCAGAAATAGAGTCTGCCTGTTTGTG
This sequence comes from Bos javanicus, assembly GCF_032452875.1. Taxonomy (NCBI): domain Eukaryota; kingdom Metazoa; phylum Chordata; class Mammalia; order Artiodactyla; family Bovidae; genus Bos; species Bos javanicus. The sequence continues at coordinate 69,517,809 of NC_083877.1, read as the reverse complement.
CTAACACAATGATGATTTGTGTTTATAGATTAGAATTGACTGTGTAGTTCCTAATGGCATGTCCAAATAAAAAAATCGTTCAGTTCAGTTGCTTAGTCGTGCCTGACTCTTTGCGACCACGTGAATCGCAGCACGCCAGGCCTCCCTGTCCATCACCAACTCCCAGAGGTTACCCAAACTCATGTCCATCGAGTCGGTGATGCCATCCAACCATCTCATCCTCTGTCGTCCTCTTCTCCTCCTGCCTCAATCCCTCCCACCATCAGGGTCTTTCCAGTGAGTCAACTCTTCGCATGAGGTGGCCAAAGTATTGGAGTTTCAGCTTCAGCATCAGTCCCTCCAATGAACATCCAGGACTGATCTCCTAGGATGGACTGGTTGGATCTCCTTGCAGTCCAAGGGACTCTCAAGAGTCTTCTCCAACACCACAGTTCAAAAGCATCAATTCTTTGGCACTCAGCCTTCTTCACAGTCCAACTCTCACAGCCATACATGACCACTGGAAAAACCATAGCCTTGACTAGACGGACCTTTGTTGGCAAAGTAATGTCTCTGCTTTTGAATATGCTATCTAGGTTGGTCATAACTTTCCTTCCAAGGAGTAAGCGTCTTTTAATTTCATGGCTGCAATCACCATCTGCAGTGATTTTGGAGCCCCCAAAAATAAAGTCTGCCACTGTTTCCACTGTTTCCCCATCTATTTCCCATGAAGTGACGGGACCAGATGCCATGATCTTCGTTTTCTGAATGTTGAGCTTTAAGCCAACTTTTTCACTCTCCTCTTTCACTTTTATCAAAAGGCTTTTTAGTTCCTCTTCATTTTCTACCGTAAGGGTGGTTCATCTGTATATCTGAGCTTATTGATATTTCTCCCAGCAATCTTGATTCCAGCTTGTGCTTCATCCAGCCCAGTGTTTCTCATGATGTACTCTGCATATAAGTTAAAGAAGCAGGGCGGCAATATACAGCCTTGACGTACTCCTTTTCCTATTTGGAACCAGTCTGTTGTTCCATGTCCAGTTCTAACTGTTGCTTCCTGACCTGCATACAGGTTTCTCAAGAGGCACGTCAGGTGGTCTGGTATTCCCATCTCTTTCAGAATTTTCCACAGTTTATTGTGATCCACACAGTCAAAGGCTTTGGCATAGTCAATAAAACAGAAATAGATGTTTTTCTGGAACTCTCTTGCTTTTTCCATGATCCAGCGGATGTTGGCAATTTGGTCTCTGGTTCCTCTGCCTTTTCTAAAACCAACTTGAACATCTGGAAGTTCATGGTTCATGTATTGCTGAAGCCTGGCTTGGAGAATTTTGAGCATTACTGTATTACTAGCGTGTGAGATGAGTGCAATTGTGCAGTAGTTTGAGCATTCTTTGGCATTGCCTTTCTTTGGGATTGGAATGAAAATTGACCTTTTCCAGTCCTGTGGCCACTGCTGAGTTTTCCAAATTTGCTGGCATACTGAGTGCAGCACTTTCCCAGCATCATCTTTCAGGATTTGAAATAGCTCAACTGGAATTCCATCACCTCCACTAGCTTTGTTCATAGTGATGCTTTCTAAGGCCCACTTGACTTCACATTCCAGGATGTCAGTGATCACACCATCATGATTATCTGGGTTGTGAAGATCTTTTTTGCACAGTTCTGTGTATTCTTGCCACCTCTTCTTAATATCTTCTGCTTCTGTTAGGTCCATACCATTTCTGTCCTTTATCAAGCCCATCTTTGCATGAAATGTTCCCTTGGTAACTCTAATTTTCTTGAAGAGATCTCTAGTCTTTCCCATTCTATTGTTTTCCTCTATTTCTTTGCATTGATCACTGAGGAAGGCTTTCTTATCTCTCCTTGCTATTCTTTGGAACTCTGCATTCAGATGCTTATATCTTTCCTTTTCTCCTTTGGTTTTCACTTCTCTTCTTTTCACAGCTATTTTTAAGGCCTCCCCAGACAGCCATTTTGCTTTTTTGCATTTCTTTTCCATGGGGATGGTCTTGATCCCTGTCTCCTGTACAATGTCATGAACCTCTGTCCATTATTCATCAGGCACTCTATCAGATCTAGTCCCTTAAATCTATTTCTCACTTCCACTGTATAATCATCCCCAAATCATATTTTAGTAGAACAGAGGCTCATAAGCCTAGAAGTTACTTACATTCACCTCTTTGAAGATGGTACTATTCCTCAATTAATTTACCCGGGAGAGTGCTGCTTATCTTCATAAAGATGTCCATGTCCTTCATAAACAACATCCAAAGAGATTCATAAATTGTTGCATATAAATATGTAGTATTTCGCTCTAGGTAACAACTATAGTCTTAAAATTTTGTGATTTTTTTTTTTTTTACTTAAATCATGTTTTCATTGTATCATAGAATATTGACACTTAAATGAACTGTGTGTTGAATCACTTTTTAGTAATTCCTAGCTTATCTATTTTATGCAAAGAAGGCAATGACACCCCACTCCAGTACTCTTGCCTGGAAAATCCCATGGATGGAGAAGCCTGGTGGGCTGCAGTCCATGGGGTCACTAAGAGTTGGGCACAACTGAGCGACTTCACTTTCATGCATTGGAGAAGGAAATGGCAACCCACTCCAGTGTTCTTGCCTGGAGAATCCCAGGGACAGGGGAGCCTGGTGGGCTGCCGTCTATGGGGTCGCACAGAGTGAGACACGACTGAAGTGACTTAACAGCAGCAGCTTATCCATTTTGTGAGTTTGTATACTTATGTATTAAGGTTTCTTGAAATAGGTCATGATTGTAATTGGCTAGTGACACATCTTCAACCAGAAAATGTGTCTACCTTTCCTCCTTTGTTGTTCTGGAGGGTGTTTTTGTTTTGTGGTTGGTTCCTTGCTGTCTATGGTCATCCTGTCTGAAATGCTCTCCTTTATAATGAAGAAACATAAGGCAGTTCTATTTCCAGTTTTTTAAGGAATCTCCACACTGTTCTCCATAGTGGCTGTACTAGTTTGCATTCCCACCAACAGTGTAAGAGGGTTCCCTTTTCTCCACACCCTCTCCAGCATTTATTATTTGTAGACTTTTGGATCGCAGCCATTCTGACTGGTGTGAAATGGTACCTCATAGTGGTTTTGATTTGCATTTCTCTGATAATGAGTGATGTTGAGCATCTTTTCATGTGTTTGTTAGCCATCTGTATGTCTTCTTTGGAGAAATGTCTATTTAGTTCTTTGGCCCATTTTTTGATTGGGTCGTTTATTTTTCTGGAGTTGAGCTGTAGGAGTTGCCTTATGATCCAGCAATCCCACTGCTGGGCATACACACTGAGGAAACCAGAAGGGAAAGAGACACATGTACCCCAATGTTCATCGCAGCACTGTTTGTAATAGCCAGGACATGGAAGCAACCTAGATGTCCATCAGCAGATGAATGGATAAGAAAGCTGTGGTACATATACACGATGGAGAATTACTCAGCCATTAAAAAGAATACATTTGAATCAGTTCTAATGAGGTGGATGAAACTGGAGCCTATTATACAGAGTGAAGTAAGCCAGAAGGAAAAACATAAATACAGTATACTAACGCATATATATGGAATTTAGAAAGATGGTAACAATAACCCTGTGTACGAGACAGCAAAAGAGACACTGATGTATAGAACAGTCTTATGGACTCTGTGGGAGAGGGAGAGGGTGGGAAGATTTGGGAGAATGGCAATGAAACATGTAAAATATCATGTAGGAAACGAGTTGCCAGTCCAGGTTCGATGCACGATGCTGGATGCTTGGGGCTGGTGCACTGGGACGGCCCAGAGGGATGGTATGGGGAGGGAGGAGGGATGAGGGTTCGGGATGGGGAACACATGTATACCTGTGGCGGATTCATTTTGATATTTGGCAAAACTAATACAATTATGTAAAGTTTAAAAATAAAATAAAATTAGAAAAAAAATTAAAATTACAAATGGAAAAAAAAAATAAAAAAAGAATGTAGTGAGGAGCAGAAAAAAAAAAAAAAGAAAAGAAACAGGCCCAGAGAGATTAGGCTCCCCTAATCTCTAGCAGTCCAGGTCCCTAGCATTTGATTCTGCAGCTGTCTCTGTTGACTTTGATAAGGTTTTCAGTGAAGCTTATTTAGTGGTTTAGAAGGTAAAGTGTCTGCCTGCAATATGGGAGACTGGGGTTTGATCCCTGGATCAGGAAGATCCCCTGGAGAGGGAAATGGAATCCCACTCCAGTACTCTTGCCTGGAAAATCCCGTGGACGGAGGAGCCTGGTAGGCTACATACAGTCCATAGGGTCACGAAGAGTTGGACACAGTTGAGCAACTTCACTTTCCTTTTCAGTGAAACAGAGGCAGGGTTATTTCACCACCTTATTTTGAAAATAGTCTGTTTATAAACACAGCTTGTCAATGATCACATTTCCTCTGAATAAATAATTAAGATGAAAAGGGGCTTTCTATATTAAACAGAATGAGGCTTACATTGTACAGCTAACTCAACTACCTTTGTTTCCTCTCTAAGCCTAGTTAGTATTTGTTAACAGGACATCTGTTTCTTTATAACATTATATAGATTTTCACTTTTGTGATAATGCCTTCTAGCCAGAAAAAAAAAAAAAAGACTTTTAAAAGACCAGAAAGTCATTATATGATATCCTAGTGAATAACTCATTAGCTAGTTAATTCATAGTTCATGTAAACTGTTTTCTGTCACTTCATAAATTCCATAGTATATCGACTGTCTGTCTGTAGTAAGTCTGTGTGAGTTCTATTTTTATGTTACTATCATTTCTATAATTCCATCTGATTTGAGTCTTGGGTGGCTCTTTTTAAGGACTGAACATAAAAATATTTATTTTTTCTAGATACTATTTCAGTAGAGATAATCTGTGTGAACCAAACTTCTGGGAGATATATTATCCAAAATGATACAGCCGAGCTTTATGTGATTCGATTTACTGTACCACCTTAGTTGTTTTACTTAACTTCTCTGGGTCATGCCTGTGGCGGATTCATTTTGATATTTGGCAAAACTAATACAATTATGTAAAGTTTAAAAATAAAATAAAATTTTAAAAAACAATAATAAAAAATTTTAAAAATATTTAAAAATGTAAAATAGGGACAATATCTCACTGAATAAGGAACAAGTAAAATATCCTTCTAATGCTCTGACATAGTATTTGGCACATTATAAAAGGCGTTACTGGAATTTTGGGGCTAGAAGGGACTAGTACCTAAAGCAAAAAGCGTTACTGTAAGTCACAACCTAAGAGGTGGAAAATGCTTAAGTCTGCAAATCGTTCAAGCTCCCCGTGTCCATGTGTTCTCTTGACTTGAAGCTTTCTGGCATTTCTTAGCCCTTTCTAAGTGCTAGAGGCTTTTTCAAAGTTTTGGCTTAGTACTTTTTGTGATTAGGGTTTAGGTGGGCAGAGATGGGTTTTTTATCTTTCCCTTGTTTACTCAGTGGGATTCATGAAATTTGAGTTGCCAAGATGTCGGGAGGACTGTGAAGTCAAGATGTTGGAAACACATGGGTCCATCTGGAACATTTACAGTGTATGTCAGAAGATTCTTTTCTTTAACTTGTATTTTGGTGAACTGTAAACTGAACATAAAACGACATAACATTTTATAGATAGAAACCAATCTCAATCAGAAGATACTACAGTAATATGGTGGTGGGGAGATGGCGATTTTTCTGTGAATCTTCTGTCTTGCTATCTGTCTTCCCTCATAGCTCAATCAGTAAGGAATCTGCCTGCAATGCAGGAGACCTGGGTTCGATCCCTGGGTTGGGAAGAGCCCCTGGAGAAGGAAATGGCCACCCACTCCAGTAGTCTTGCCTGGGGAATTCCATGGACAGAGAAGCCTGGCAGGTTATAGTCCATATGGTCACAAAGAGTTGGACATGACTTAGTGACTAAGCCACCACCACCACTTGTTAATGGCCTTGTTAATTTATAACAGAGGTTAAAGAGGATGAGAAGATGGTTTCACAAAAGAAAAATGAGCAAAGGGATAGCTTGTGTCATTCCTGAGGGATAGCTTGTGTCATTTTGGGCAGGAAGCAGCCAGTGTGGTGATTCGTGGGCATCTCTCTTTGTCTCCTGTCAGGTCAAACTCTGTGTAATTGACTTAATCTTGAGGTTGTTTTTTCAGATTGTTTTCTAAGTACTGGCAATAGCTGATTAGGCCATATGTCATCAACTTGCCTTGCTTGGGACTATTGACATGGTCCTGACCAGTTCCCGTACAAGTGACAGATCCTGAACTCAAACTGGGTTCAGAAAAGAACAGAAACAAAATTTACTGGGTTCAAAACTGAAAAGTCCAGGGGAGTTTTGAATTCCTGTGAGGCCTGATACAAGTGCGAAAACAGCGATGCCCCTCTCTCCACCCTCCTTTGTGGCAAAGATGACCCCAGCCACTCCAGGCATCATTCTACCAATTTAAGCAATCTCAACAAATAAAGAGTATCTTCTCTATAAGGCCCAGGCAAGAGTCCAAGGGGCAACTCTTAGTTGCTTGAATCTTGTATGTCTGAGTTATGGAGTAGACAGATTGATGGTTAGCACGGGGTCTTGTGTCCAGCTCTGTTCTTGACTCAGGGACGTGGGGAGGGGTTTCCAGCTTCCAACCATATAGACCTGTAATGAAATGGAGGTGGAACCTTGCAGGAAAATCAGAAGCACTTATCATGAAGTAGTAGTCTGGGACAGGCAAGAGTCACACACCTGCCTTTCTTTGCAGTAGCCTTTCTTGTGCCAGAAAGGCTGACTCTTGCTTTAGTCCCAGTTGACTCTGTAAAGCACCAAACCAGCTGACTTCATTCCTTAGTCGCCTCAGGAAATGTTAGTAATAACGCTCCATATTAAATTCTATTAAAACAGTGATTTTGAATATGTAAAATGGTATCATCAAATGGTGATAATTCCTTTCAGAGGTGACTTTTAGCACCTCTATCAATTAGCTTGGAAGACAGAGCTCACTTTTAGTACAGTATTCCTGGCTGGAATCTTCTTCCCGAGGATCTCATTTTATATCCTCATATATTTGCATGTGTTTCTATATAACATGTATAAGGCTGCATGACTTTTTATAAACTAATTTTTTATTATACCAGTTAAGGTAAAAATTTCTTTATTTCTTGTCTCTCAGCTTACTACATACTTACTACTTGTGACTGGATATCAGAAACTTATAACCAGAGACTCCACATAAGTTTCAATATTTCAACAGCATACTTGGCATTGTTTTGTCTTCCATCATTTCTTCAGTTTGTCAAATGCTCTCCAGAGCCTTTGGGAGTAGGGGATGGGGAGGGTGGGCTGAATTATTCTCTAACTCAAAGTAAACATATGTATCACACCTCCTTCCTTGGTGTGTGGTGGTGCAAAATCAAGAAAAGGAAACTTAATTTTTTTGTCCCCTAGGACACTATCAGTTTCTGAGAACTTTTTACTTCCTATCCTACTGACCCAGCTGAATATAACCACAGGACAATAATAGGGTTGTTTGAGGATTAAATAAAATGACTAAATGGAATTGGTAAGATTAAGAGCCTGTCTCTGCAGGTAGATGTTCTTAGTTTACATTCCAGCTTCATCATCCTCTGTATAACCTTGGGCTGGTAATTCGCCTGCATGGGTGCTTCAGGTTCCTTATCTGTTAAATGGGCAAAACACTGAGTTCATAGATGAAAATTAACAAGTTAATATATATCAGGCAGTTCAAAGAGTTCTAAGAAATTGCCTCTCCCACACAAATGGCTGATCATGATGTTCACAGCCCTCAGTTGTGGGTTTCCTCTACCCCTGCTCTGTTGGGGTCAAGTTGCCCCTCTTGGCAGCCATATTGGGCAGGATTCCTTTTAAGACCATAGCTCCCTTGCATTCCCAGCACACATCGTTTTGCCCAGCCTTTGGAAGAAGGGTTGCTTGCTCCTAATGCTGCTCTTTATACTCTGCTGTCACACATGGACATCTCCAGCCACAGAATTCCACCTTTGAACTTTTCTGAAGGAGACTCGCTGCAGAGCGAATGACCCTCAGGCCCCAGTAGACACATGCCAAGTGCTCCAAGTGATCCCTGGGCTGCCCATCCACCTAAAGTGAGGGAGAAGCCCTGCGCTTCCGCCTCCACCTCCACCTCCACAAGGAAAGAGGCCAAGGCAGCCATGACACAGCACATCACAGCTCTCTCCAGAGCACCTCCTTAACAGGTGGGCTTAGGTGATGTTTCTTTTCTTTAGGTTCTGGGGGACAGTTGGCATCTTTTATACTTTTTTCTGCCTTTGTGGCCTCATCCAAAAATTAAAGAGGAAGAGTTCAATTTTAGGATTCTACTTTGCAGTTATTATTGTCATCAGCAACCAGAATTCTATAGAAAAAGAAGCACTTGACATCTTTCCATTCATTAACTGGTTTCTGAGTGCCATGACTCAGTATCCCCTCCCAAGTCACCTGGCTTCTCTATCTTGGTTTCCTCTCTTATAAACTGGGGTTGATATCACTTGCTCTGTGCAAGGTCCAATGAGATAATGTATGCAAAACTCTTTGTAAACTAAAAAGTGCTTTATATATATGTAATGAATTGAGATAAAATTTTGCTTAGCTAGAGCCTTATAATTGATTGTCTGGGTATGCTGTACTTAATAACCATCCATCTGTGTTTTGTATTTGTTGGCAGATATAATTTTTCTGCCAGTAAAATATTTAGAATCACTTTGTATAATGTAAAAATGACAAAGAGGGCTCTATTGGCCTGGGAAGCTCATAAAGTTCTAATGACTTATAGGGTTGCCAGATTTTGTACATAAAAATACAGAACACCCAGTTAAATGTGAATCAGATAAAGAGTGAATAATTTTTAGTCTATCCCACATATTGCACAGAATTTTATCTGGTAATCCTACTATAAGTATTAGTGGAGTGTGAGTAGAAATTGCTACCTAATTTATTTTTATATTTCCAGATTCTAGCATAATGCCTGAACTATAGCAAGTGCCTAATACATGATTTCTGGAATAAAGAAATCAGTATATTTACTTGGAAAACTATTGATCATGTGACAAACTACTTTCAGAAACCCTTCTGAGCTTCAGTTTGCTCATTTGTTGAACAAAGATAAGGAAGTGCCTCACTGGTTAATGGAAGGGAAACATGAAATGGGATATAGAGCAGTCTTTATAAATTGTTAAAGTAATCTGCACATGTGCTACAGAGGTGTTATAAACAGCACAAGGGAAAGAGCTGCTGAGAATGGTATTTTCAGTGTAGCCTCTGCAATACAGCAGAAAGCACATTTTCAGAATGTTTTTGTAAGATCTGCCTGTTTAGTAAGTAAATCCAGTCTACAGAAAACAGTTCCTCTCATACTGTTCTTCTTTTCCCCCTTAGGGATGGCTTCTGCAGGAAATTAAACTGTGCCTAATTCCTTCTGGGTCTCTTAGATCCCTACACACCCATCTCTGCTCCCGTCATGTTTCAGGCTGTGTAATTTGCTGATTGTGAAGCAATCAGTAAGGTTTGCTGTGGAAGTTCTGGATCATTTTCTTGAAGCATCTGTTAAAAGCATGCAAAACCTACTTCAGTAGATTAACAGTAAAATCCTAGATGAAACTAAAAGCTATTTTACTCCACCTGGTAAAGCCAGGAAGCTATGAGTTAAGGTTTGTATCTCCCTTGCTTTGCTAACATTTTCACATGCCACCAATGTAATGTAGCAGGTAGTTTTTAGGTGCCATATGTGTTGCTGGATTACACACACTGGCATAGATTGTTTGATGCAATTCCTCAAATATATATTTAAATTTGCCCTCAGAAATCAAAACAGCCCATTAGCTACCAAGAATACATTTGTAATTCCTAGGAAATAATTTCTTTTGGCATTTCAAATGTGGCATATTAAGCTACCATCCTTGAGGTCTTTCTGAATTTCAGTTTCACAGATGCTTATTTATGAAGCATCTGTATCCTTTACTGGCTCCATTTCAACTTCATCTCTAAATGCTGAAGGTCTTGGAGCTCAAAACTGTTTCCTCTTGGAGCTCTCTTGGTGTGCGAACTGATGTCACCCAAACTTACAGCAGTTTAAAACGTTTCTGTGATGATGCCCATATTTCTCCAGCCCAGTGTTATCTTTTGAGCACCAGATTGTACAATGCCTCAGCCTTTCTGAATCCTATGCCTCTCCATGTCCTGATGCACCTTCCTCTCCAGTATTTGTTCTTCCTCCATCATTGAGTGATACTCATCCAGTTGCAAAAGTCAGACATTTGGGGGTTCCTCTTAAGAGTTTCCCCCTCATCTCCTGCCTTGGCCTGAATAATCTCTTCTCTCTCCCAGCTTGGATTAGGATAATATATCATCAAATCTCATCAGGTCTCTCTCCACCAAAATTGTCTCAGCCCTGGCTATTTACCTTTATCCTCACTCCACCAGTATAGCCAAAGCCACCGCCATCTCTCATCTGAACTCTCCACTCCGCTATAGTCCATACTCCACAAAACAACACCAGGGTATGCATGCTAATTCACTTCAGTCATATCAAACTATTTGCGATCCCATGTACTGTAGCCCGCCAGGCTCCTCTTTGCATGGGATTCTCCGGGCAAAAATACTGGAATGGATTGCCATACCCTCCTTCAGGGGATCTTCCCAACCCAGGGATCAAACCCACATCTCTTAAATCTCCTGCATAAGGAGGCATGTTCTTAACCACTAGCGCCACCTGGGGTGACCTTTTAAGTCATAAGTAAGATCAGCTGACTTCCCTGTTTAAATCATAAATAAGTTAATAGCTTTAAATTAATATTAGGAAATATTATGAAAATAGCTTTAAGTTAATATTAGGAAAAAATTCTCAAAGCCGGCTGTTCCACCTTTCTTTCACCCTTGTATCTTTCTCACTCACATTCTAGCCACATAGGAATTTCCTTAGTTTCGCTGATGAACCATGCTATACCCTGACATAAGACCTTTGCATACATACGCTTTCCCTCTCTGTGGACTAGCCATCCTGCACCCACTTCACTACTTCTTTTCATTCAGATCTTTCAGCTCAAATATCATTTCTACACCCTCAAATGTTAACATCATAAGGATAGGGACCTTCTCTATATTATTTGCTGATGTATCCCTATCACCTTATACAGAGCTGACATATTCTAGGCACTTAATAAATTTTGCACAATAAATGAAAAATAAAAGAAGAAAAGAATGAAAGAATTAATGAAAACTAGCTTAGGTCTGCCCCCTCAGTTATACGATCCTGTGACATATTTTCTTCATCCACACTTATCACCATTTATATTTTGTTAGTGAGACTACTTGTTTGGTTTCATCTCCCCATCTAGCTTCACAAGAGCAGGAACCATGAATGGCTTTGCTTCCCATTTTATTTGCAGAATCTGGCACATTCCTAACCCATGGTGGGTGCTCACTCCCTGTTGGCTGCTGAATTTTTAATCCTTTTCCCACGTGGCCCTCAGCAGCCTTGGAAAGTATGCCATCCTTCCTAAGGCACTCTGTCCTACTTCTGCTCTCCAGCTCTTCGTCTTCCCCCTTCTCTGGTTTCATTTTTCTCATTCTCATATGTGGGATCCTTTTCTTCTCTCAGTTCCTTAAAAGTTAGTGTTCTAACTGGGGAGATTCATACTGTGGAATTCTACTTAGCACTAAAAAGGGATGACGCTGTGGGGTGTTTGGGGAGTGATGAAGCTGTTGTGTATCCTGACTCTGGTGGTGGTTAGACACATCTATATATGTGATAAAATGCTTGATGAAGGGTTCACAGAATGTCTTGTACAATTTTTGCAATAAGTTTTAAATTATTTCGAGATAAAGTTTTTAAAAGTATTTTCAGGGCTCTGCGGGAGGCCTGCTTTTGTTTACTTCCTACAGGCTCTCCCTGTGAGTTCTCAGCTGCTCCTATGGTTATAGTCTCTCTACTGCTGCTTTTAAACTGTGGCATTGGAAAAGACTCTTGAGAGTCCCTTGGACTGCAAGGGGATCCAACCAGTCCATCCTAAAGGAGATCAGTCCTGAGTGTTCATTGGAAGGACTGATGTTGAAGCTGAAACTCCAATACTTTGGCCACCTGATGCAAAGAGCTGACTCATTGGAAAAGACCCTGATGCTGGGAAAGATTGAGGGCAGGAGGAGAAGGGGACAACAGAGGATGAGATGGTTGGATGGCATCACCGACTGAATGGACATGAGTTTGGGTAAACTCGGGGAGTTGGTGATGGACAGGGAAGCCTGGTGTGCTGCAGTCCATGGGGTTGCAAAGAGTCAGACACGACTGAACGCCTGCACTGAAGCTCCTGAGCTCCATCCCTCTTTCAGGGCTCCAGTTCTAGACATCAGGTGCATAACAACCTTATAGAACTATCCATGCTTGTGGGAAATCTGTGCATATGCGGTGGGTAATTTCTGTGATCACTAAAGGAGAAAATTCTGTTTCTTTTCTATTTATGGCAACATTTTCATCTTGAAGGGTCTATACAAATTAATCACCTTTCATGGAAGTCAGAAAGTGTGCCCTTGTGACACAGCCTTCCTGTGTGATTTGCACAATGCAGTCAACATTCTTCCATAGATTCTTTTGCATTTGCTTCCTGCTGGTTGGATCATGGAAATACTGTGCCTTGTTTTCACGTGCATTTGTATGTGTGTGCCTGTGTATATATGTGGAGATACACATCTGTACATTTCTATATCTTTAGAAAGGTAAGGGCAGTTCAGTGACCTTGAACTTTAAGTAGAAAGCAATCTCGATCTCCCCTTTCACTTTGCATAGTTTTCCACTGTGCCTGACAATTAAGAGAAACATTTTAGTGGAGGTCAAACACTGAACGTGTGGCAACTGGTTTCCCAGGGAAACGGCACTTGTAGCCTTCAGTGTGTTCCGAATGGCATCTAGACACCAGCCATAGCTGGTTGTTTGCTATAGAACAGAAACTCAAAACGAGCTCATAGAAGGCCCGGTGAACAGGGGAACCATCTCAAAAGATGAAATATTCTGCAATGGGGGTGCCCTTAGCATCCTACAGCGTTTCTGAACAAAACTCACCTCTGTCGGACGGTAAACGCTGTTCTCCTGGGCAGGTGCCCTTGTCTGTGTGGGTGTTTTCATCACTGTGTTTATTCTCTGTAAAAATCCTTCAAGTCTAGTTGAAATTATCCATTGCCCACGTACAGTTTTTACTTACATAATTAGCAGTTTGGAGATGAAAATTACCTTAGGGAAAATTTGTTAGATTCCCCCCAAAAGAAGACTTTAAAAAGTTGCTTAGATTTGACTTATTTAGGTATTAGTTTATAGGAAGCCTGAACTGTCTTATGACAGAGGTCTCTGTCTTTGACTTCACTAATATTTCAGGAATTAGCTGCTGTTCTTTTAACAGTGTAGATAAGGAAAGTAGACAAAGTAAGACTTCTGTATTAGAGTCCATCATTTGAAGAAATAAATACTTAAGGAATTAAATAAGATGTACACTTTCCTACAGAGTTGAATTGAGATTTTTGTCAGGTAATCAACATTTCACAGGTGTGTGGGTTGAGTTTAATTCTAAAAAAGGAAGGAAAAGTTGTTTAAGATGGAACTGTCAGTCCTTTGATACATAGATGTTCAGTTCAGTTCAGTCGCTCAGTCATGTCCAACTCTTTGCAACCCCATGAATTGCAGCATGCCAGGCCTCCCTGTCTATCACCAACTCCCGCAGTTCACTCAAACTCCTGTCCATCGAGTCAGTGATGCCATCCAGCCATTTCATCCTCTGACATCCCCTTTTCCTTCTGCCCCCAGCATCAGTCTTTTCCATTGAGTCAACTCTTCACATGAGGTGGCCAAAGTACTGGAGTTTCAGCTTTAGCATCATTCCTTCCAAAGAACACCCAGGACTGATCTCCTTTAGAATGAACTGGTTGGATCTCCTTGCCGTCCATGGGACTCTCAAGAGTCTTCTCTAACACCACAGTTCAAAAGTATCAATTTTTTGGCGCTCAGCTTTCTTCACAGTCCAACTCTCATAGATGATGTTAACTAGTAACAAATCTAATAGACTAATACATTGACTTAGTAATAGACTAATACATTGGGCTTCCCTGGTAACCCAGCTGGTAAAGAATCCACCTGCACTGCAGGAGACTCTGGTTGCATTTCTGGATCAGAAAAATCCCCTGAAGAAGGGATCAGCTACCCACTCCAGTATTCTTGGGCTTCCCTGGTGGCTCAGATGGTAAAGAATCCGCCTTCAACGTGGAAGACCTGGGTTTGATCCTTGGGTTGGGATGATCCCCTGGAAGGAGGGTACGGCAACCCACTCTAGTATTCTTGCCTGGAGAATCCCCATGGACAGAGGAGCCTGGTGGGCTACATTCCATGCGGTCGCAAGGAGTCACACACGACTGAGCAACTAAGCACACAGTGGATTGAAAATTGGTTTTGAGGTTTGCTTTTTTTTGTTGTTTTTTGGTTTTTTTTTTTTAAGAAAAGAATTAAAATTCTCTTTTTACCAACTAAAATAATTTAGACATCAGATCTTCAAGTTCTGGATAGGCAAGTTAATAATGTCTTTATTTAATTAGGGAATGTTTTAGAATTACTAAGAACTGCTGCATAAGTATTGTATTCGAGAATGAGTAGTAATGTATGTTATATTACTCCTCGGGTTATATCTGAGAGCCTGTAATATCACTCATTTCTGTGATAAATAAGAATAAATGTTGAATTAATTAGGCAAAACCTTAGCTAAACTGTAAATGTAATAAAATAATACAAAGTTTTAACTAAAAAATATCTTTTTTAAAAAGCACCTGAATTGTTTCAAGTAGACATGATTTCATAAGCAGTGAGCTAACCAAGTTTTGCATAGCCCTGATTTAAGGAATAAATGCTATGGCTAGATAGCATATTCACTTTTGATATTTCACATGTGGGTAAATGTTCACAATGGAGTCTGACTGGTTAAACATTCTTCCTCAGTCTTATTTGTCTACTCCAAATATATTCACTAGATTCTTTTTGAGACTGCAGTGCTTTTAAACTCCAATGTGGCACATGTCCAGCTGACCACAGAATATAAACTACTCAAATCCCAAATAATTGAGTTTTATTTCCATCCTAAAACAAGTTATTGGGCCTGCAGTCTTCCATTACTTCCAATTGGCAAAGCTGGAAAAGTAAACACACTACTTTTCAAACTGCTGATTTTACACACAAAAGGCTGTGTTTTGATAACCGGATGTGGCATTTGCTTTTAAATGGGCTTGTGATGTATTTTGCTATAATGTAGAGGAATAAGAAGTGGAGCATTTAAGAACTGCATTGTTACCCTGTCTGTTCTCTTGCTTTTAGCCAAGAACCCTCACTTTACATTCCTAGGGGATACAAATGCTATATTTTTCTTTACAAATTTCCAAAAGGAGAGAGTTCTACAGTCCTTTTTAGAAGCACTGTTCTACTGATTATCAGTCCTCACTGTTTGGAATTCTTTCTTAAATTGGCTTAATTAATGTTAACCAAAATCTTTACTGTCATGTTATAAGTTGATACTCTTGCTTGGAGAACACATTCAGTTTGTATGAGTATGACATTCTATCTCTATTTCTTTTCTTTAAAAAAAAAAAACTTTATTGAAGTATAGTTGATTCACAATGTTGTGTTAATTTCTGTTGCACAGAAATGTGATATACATATATACATATTCTTTTCATATTCTTTTCCCTTATGGTTTACCACAGGGCATTGAATATAGTTCCCTGTGCTATACAGTAGGTCCTTTGTTGTTTATCCATTCTAAATATACTAGTTTGCATCTGTTAATCCCAGACTCCCCATCCTTCCCTCTCCCTTGGCAACTACAAGTCTTTTCTCTATGTCTGTGAGTCTGTTTCTGTTTCTCAAATCTGTTCACTTGCGTGATATTTTAGATTCCACGTATAGGTGATATTATATGGTATTTGTCTTTCTGACTTACTTTGTTTAGTGTGATAATCTTTATATCCATTACATGTTGCTGCAAATGGCACTGTTTCCTTCCTTTTTATGGCTGTGTAATATTCCATTCAGTTCAGTTCAGTCATGTCTGATTCTTTGTGACCCCATGAATCGAAGCACGCCAGGCCTCCCTGTCCATGATGAACTCCTGGAGTTTACTCAAACTCATGTCCGTCGAGTCAATGATGCCATCTAGCCATCTCATCCTCTGTCGTCCCCTTCTCCTCCTGCTCCCAATCCCTCCCAGCATCAGAGTCTTTTCCAATGAGTCACCTCTTCGCATGAGGTGGTCACAGTATCAGAGTTTCAGCTTTAGCATCAGTCCTTCCAGTGAACACCAAGGACTGATCTCCTTCAGAATGGACTGGTTGGATCTCCTTGCAGTCCAAGGGACTCTCAAGAGTCTTCTCCAACACCACAGTTCAAAAGCATCAATTCTTCGGTGCTCAGCTTTCTTCACAGTCCAACTCTCACATCCATACATGACCACTGGAAAAACCATAGCCTTGACTAGACGGTCCTTTGTTGGCAAAGTTACCAAATATGTGTAATTATATATATATATATATTTATATATATATATATTACATATTTTTTACCCATTTATTTGTCAATGGATATTTACTACCTCCATTTCTTAAACTGCAAATGGAATAATACATGTTTGAAGATTTCTAAATTGCCATCTAACTCTTTTAGTCCTGTTAGCTCTCACTGCCATCCTACAGAGTGATGGCTCTTGATCTTTTGGGGGACATGGTTTCCTTGTTGAGTTGTCAGATATCTCTGACCAGGTGACTCTATCATGCTTTTTTAAAGAAGTGCAGTTAGAATGAGCTCAGATTTCTGAAATTTCCCTGCATGGAAGGCTGACCTATAAATCAGCATCAGAACACTGATGTTGAATCAATTATCTGATTAATACTGATGTTTTTGTAAAACACAGAATACCATAGTTTCATGATATGCAAACGATGGCTGTGGTTCATGGTGAAGGAAGGAAAAGAGAGACGGGAAAAGTTTTAGAGAAGGGGCTAAGGCTTAGCCAGTTATGGCCAGGAGAGGAGTGGCCCAGGAGAGGAGTAAACTGACCTACCACGAAGTAGAATTAACCAAAAGGGAACCCCGCCTTTATCCAAGATGAGGGTGGGGCTATAGATGAAGGGTAGCAGGCAGGGGGTGGTATATGGGGAAGGAGAAGCAGGAAACTAAGGATGCTCTAAAGCAGCAAGAAAACGGAATGTGATTTGAGATGAAGAACAAATACTGAGAGGAGACATGAGACCGGGAGCCCAGGGAAATTCTCAGATGCGGTGGCCCATAGCGGGGTCTCTTCTGGGGAGGGGCAACCAGCCCACCAGATGCATCCACTTCTCTGGACGCTTGATCTTCTGGGGACACTTCTCTCTGTCAGTCTTCTCAGAGAACACTTGGTGTTTTTCACCAAAAGGGGCAAGAAATCTCTTAGTGTGGTTTTTCCCAGGAATATATCCATCACAGAGATTAAACATTGACACATTTGAACACCACCCAAGGAGGCTTTTACCCATCACACCTTGATAGGTAAATCTTACAGCCCATTTGACCACACACCAGGGAGCCTACAGTACTTTCCCATCATAATTTGGTAAAATTATCTTCTTGCCTCCATATTAAGAGGGTACATGGTATGATAACCCTATTGGTTGATGCTTTGAGTGGATCAAGAGAAATCTGACTGAATTAAGAGAATGGGGGACAGATTACAGTTGGGGGAGATGAGAAAGCTTTGGATAGTAGTGATGATTGAAAAACAGGAATACATTTATTGCCACTGACCTGTACATTTAAAATGGTAGATTTTATGGTACACCACAATAAAAAAATAAAAGACAGGAGCAAAAGGACTTGATATCAAGAAATGGCAGGTGGTTCCCCGTTTAAAATATAGATCAAGAGACAGAATAACAACAGTAACATTCAGGCTCAGTCAGAGGTTAAACTGGCCACTAAGCCACAGGAATCCTGGTTTCTGGTACAGTGTTCTTTCCAGGCAAAACTCCAAATCCAACCTATGCCTTCATTATGCATAATTGAGAGTCTAGAAGCCTCGTAATGTTGTTTTGTAAAGATGATCAATTTCACAGTGTGTGCAGCAGATTTTTAAAACTATGTCCTTTGATAAGTTTGTCATATATCCTATTGAATTTTCTCTTGAAAATGCACTCCTTAAAGTAGCATTTAACTCTGCAGAGTATGAGCAGTTTTATATTTAAATTTGTCTCTTGTTCTTTTAGGGATTCTTACTAAAAGATGTTTTACCCCAGGGAAAGTTCCAAATGCATTGATATTTTCCTGAAAAATATCCTTCCCTGTATCTCGGTATATTCCTGCAAATCCCTTCCTTAGAAGAAATCTAGGGCTATTTCTCAGTTGTGGTGATGTTCAGAGAAGATAACATTTTAGGGAGGTGAGGTGAAGATCCATATTGGAGCCCTAAGCAAAGTCTCTGATTTTAAATTGTACTTAACTGGAAACAGAGGGCTGGTTGTTAAGAAGTCACAAGGTCTTCATGGAAGTTAAAAATTTTACACTGAAATTTCCCATGCCATGTCTGGTCCCACTTCTTCACATGTTATAGAGGAGAACACCCGAATCCAGGAAGGTTAAGTGACTTCCCAAAGTCCCCAGGCCTCCTCCTTTCATGCTGCCTTAAACACCATTCTTACATATTTGTTTCCAACAGGAATCATGTTCCTGAATGGCTGACACAACACTCTCTCTTCCAAAATCTTGACCACCACTGCCATTTTCACAGAGAGAGAGACAGAGAGGAGAATGCATATGCCATTTTCCTCTGTTGTGACAGCTTGCCTGTTTATTAAAATGATTCTTTGAGGTAGAATTCCGTCTCTCATTTAAAAAAAAAGCCAGCACTTAAATTTATTTTACTTACAGTTGTGCTGAGTCTTCGCTGCTGTGGGAGGTCTTTCTCTAGTTGTGGTGAGCAGAGGCTGCGCTTCGTTGCTGTGTGCCGTCTTCTCATTGCAGTGGCTTCTCTTGTTGCAGAGCACAGGCTCTAGGCATGTGGGCTTCGGTAGTCGTGGCATACAGGCTTAATTGTCCCACAGCATGTCAGATCTTCCCAGAGCAGGGATCAAACCCGTGTCGTCTGGATTGGTAGGCAGATTCCTAACCACAGGACCACCAGAAAAGTCCAACACACACACACACACACACACACACACACACACACATCTTTTAAAAAAATGATTAGGCTTCATGTGGTCTTATTTGCAGCACTGGGATCTGGTTCCCCGACAGGGGTCAAACCCAGGCCCCCTGTATTGTGAATTCAGAGTCTTAACCACTGGACAACCAGGGAAGTCCCCATGCATACACTTTTAACTCTATTTACTTTGAATTCCTTTTTCAACTCGTTAGAGCTCTTATTAACATCTCTGTTTTTTGCTCTACTTCACATTCATCCTCTTTTCTTCAATCTCCTATTCCCTAACAACTGTACTCTTGAAGCCTACCATTTGTAAGCTAAAAGAAATGATTGTCACTGTTGATAGGCAAGAACTGATGCTAATACTTGAATCAAAGAAGGCAGCCCTAAGGCACCCCTAAGGTTTGATGGGAAATGAAGTTTTGGGGAAATATGAAAATGTTTCCCTTAGGATCTCCCCCTAATAATATCTACAGCAATAATAATTAATAATATCTACAACATCCTACTCTTCCTAAAATCTACTTTTCCTCAAACACAAACTTTCAAGATCAATATAAAACTGTTTTTAGTCAATGTCTCTTATTATGCTTAATGACTGTGATTCCCTACAGTATTTTAGCAATACTATGCACTAAAAATGGAATTTTGTACCAATTTGCAGTCAAACCACAATTTATAACTTTGTTTATATGGTGAAAAGCATTTAGAGTTGGGAAAACTGCAAGATATGAGTCAGATTCTGTCTATAATATATGCCTTGGGTTTAAGTAAAATTCAATCAGTAAATATGTTCTGAGAGCCTTCTGGGTGAAAGGCACCACCCTGGGTTCTATAATGTTCCTCAAATTAAATAACAGTGAAATACATTATCTCGTATAATCCTTACAACAACTCTCCTAGGGAGATAGGACTTTCTTACTTGCCAATGAAGAAACTGAGGCTTGGCGAGGAAAGATCACTTTTTTAAGAGCACCACACTGGTGAGAGACAGAGCTGACAGTCCATCTTAGGATGTCTGCCTTCCAATTTGGGCTCATTCCCCTGTGCTGTGGTGCAGAAATGATATACTCGGGAAACCATGCCAAGTTGGACCTTAGAAAATCTTCAGAAGCTCTGCTGTTGGCAGCTTCCAGGGAGAGATAAGAATTTGTGCTAAGTATCAGATAGGAAAAAAATTCCTTCTGACTATTGCTATAAACCTAGTGCTCTGTGACAGCCTAGAGGGGTGGAATAGGGTAGGAGTTGGGAGGGAGGTTCATTGATGAGAGCAGGAGATGAATGGAGACACAAACTCTTATCTTCTCAGGGAAGCTGAAGACAGACTCTTCTTTGAGACTTTGTAAATATCAAGCCTCAGATACTTCACTTTGAACTAAAACCCTGATGGAACCAGACACACAATAGATTATATAATTATTAAGATTTGCCAAAAAGCCCAGAGAACTGATTCTATTCCATGCACCTGCTGATCAGAACAGCTCAGCATGTTTGTTAATGATCTACATCCAGAAGACAGATGCAAAAACAATTCTGTCCCTGCTGCCCAGATCCTAAACATGATAATTCCTTAGAATTGTACCCAGTGTTCATGGGAGATCTAAAAGTAATTGAGGTGCAGTTGCCATTCCATGCTTACATTTCAAAGATGCAAATATGAGGAAACTGCTAATGCATCTGGAATTTATTGGCTTTCTTGCTAATCAACCAATTTCATAAGTATTTACTGAATAGTGAGTGTGTACCCAGCATCCATTCACAGAGGCATAAGAGATTCAAAAGAGGTAGAAATTGGTTCTTGTCCTTAATGAAGGCATTTCTGATCTTGTCAATTTATTTATTTAGTCATGAAACAAATATTTCTTGAGCATGTGTGAGGATGATAAGCCATGTACACACTAAAATTATTGACCATAGTTGAGCATAATTAAGTGCTATACTTAGTTTCTCCTCAAGGGCCAGGCAGCAAAACAAATGCTCATGAAAAGCTGCTAAATGGCAGGACTGGGGACAGAGAACAGGCAAGACAGACCCCATGTTATTAAGAAACTGACAGCCAGGGAGAAAAATAAACCAGAAGTTACAATGCAATATAATAATTAGGTAAGTGTAGCAGAGGAGAGCAGAGGGTCAAGGAATGCCCTTGAGGGTGGACAATGCTTGAACTGAGTCTTGAAACTTAAATATGAGTTCATAGAATGTAGGTCCAGGGGTTGGATGGGGAGAAATATCAAGTACATGGCTGGAGAAAAAGGCAAGTTTATGACTTGCTTGCAGCAGCCTCAGAAGTCACAACTCCCTTATCTGACTGTTCCACAAATTCCAATTACTTCAGTTGCCCCAAACTTTGATCTCTGTCTCCTCTACTTGATGGAACCTCAGGGCTCTGCTCACATCACAGGGAGGAAACTGTTCCCACGCAGAAGCTGGAGATGCCTGGGCAACTTTGTGACCTTTTCTTAGAGACTGGCCAATGCCTGAAAACAGTTGCCTCATGTTTGTCCAGTTTCATTTTGCTTGCAGTGGGAAAGAGAACTAGTTCTTCCCACCTGTCTTGAATAACGCTTCACTTGACCCCAATGCATTCTACCTTCCAGTGTCTTAAACCTCTGCCTCCATTCCTATTCCTTTCACTTCCTTCACCTCCTCCCTAGAGAAACTGCTGTCATGAATCATTTGTGACATCCCCAGTGCCATAGTCGATGAGTATTTTCCGTCCACCTTTGATCTCCCTGACTGCTTGTTAGTATTTGATCTGGCTAACTGGTATCACCTGTGTGAAACTCTTCACATTTTCAGCCTTGTGACTCAGCTACTGCCTCTGACACCCCCTTTTCTGTTTTATCTGTTGGTCTCAATTGCTCCACCACGAGATAACAGGTGTTCCCCAGGTCTGTTCCCCAGTGTGCTTGCCTTGGACCCTCTGGGCATCTACTCTGTGTTCACAGCTTTAAATTATTCATTTCTTGTCCTGCCTTCCACTGAGTATTTTATGCTAATGATTCCAATTTTGTGTGACCAATTCTGTCTTTCCCCAAACACTCGTCAGAGCTCTCCAGTTGCCTGGAGAGCCTGGATATCCTGCCTCAAAACTGATCTGGCTCTGTCTCCTGTTTAACTTTATCTTATGCTCTTCTTCCCTTTGTCTACTGTACTCCATCTACCTGAATTTAGAAATTAAATTTAACTCTTTCCCACCTCGTGGTCTTTGCACATGCTGTTGCTGCTCTGAGATTCACTTCTTTCCTCTGGTTCTGCATGTCTATCTTTTCCTCACCCTAAGATCTCAGTTTATTTGAGAGACTTCCTTTGATAATCCACCTAGATCCTATAGGCATACTTCAGAGATACTTCAGGTTTGGTTCCAGACCATTGCAATAAAGTGACTATCACGAAAAAATGGGTTACATGAAGTTTTCAGTTTCCTAGTGCATATAAAAGTTGTGTTTACACTATTCAGTTCAGTTCAGTCGCTCAGTCATATCTGACTCTTTGTGACCCCATGAACTGCAGCACGCCAGGCCTCCCTGTCCATCACCAACTCCTGAGTTCACTCAAACTCGCGTCCATTGAGTCGGTGATGCCACCCAGCCATCTCATCCTCTGTCGTCCCCTTCTTCTGCCCCCAATCCCTCCCAGCATCAGAGTCTTTTCCAATGAGTCAACTCCGCATGAGATGGCCAAAGTACTGGAGTTTCAGCTTTAGCATCAGTCCTTCCAAAGAATACCCAGGACTGATCTCCTTCAGAATGGACTGGTTGGATCTCCTTGCAGTCCAAGGGACTCTCTCAAGAGTCTTCTCCAACACCACAGTTCAAAAGCATCAATTCTTCGGCGCTCAGCTTTCTTGACAGTCCAACTCTCACATCCATACATGACCACAGGAAAAACCATAGCCTTGACTAGATGGACCTTTGTTGGCAAAGTAATGTCTCTGCTTTTGAATATGCTATCTAGGTTGGTCATAACTTTCCTTCCAAGGAGTAAGCGTCTTTTAATTTCATGGCTGCAATCACCATCTGCAGTGATTTTGGAGCCCCCAAAAATAAAGTCTGACACTGTTTCCACTCTTTCCCCATCTATTTCCCATGAAGTGATGGGACCAGATGCCATGATCTTCGTTTTCTGAATGTTGAGCTTTAAGCCAACTTTTTCACTCTCCTCTTTCACTTTCATCAAGAGGACTTTTTAGTTCCTCTTCACTTTCTGCCTTAAGGGTGGTGTCATCTGCATATCTGAGGTGATTGATATTTCTCCTGGCAATCTTGATTCCAGCTTGTGCTTCCAGCCCAGCATTTCTCATGATGTACTCTGCATATAAGTTAAAGAAGCAGGGTGACAATATACAGCCTTGACGTACTCCTTTTCCTATTTGGAACCAGTCTGTTGTTCCATGTCCAGTTCTAACTGTTGCTTCCTGACCTGCATATAGGTTTCTCAAGAGGCAGGTCAGGTGGTCTGGTATTCCCATATCCTTCAGAATTTTTGACAGTTTATTGTGATTCACACAGTCAAAGGCTTTGGCATAGTCAATAAAGCAGAACACTATACTATAGTCTATTAATTTTGCAGCAGCGTTATGTCTAAGAAAACAGTGCACATACCTTAATGTAAAGACACATTGTTGTTTCAACACATTGTTGGAACTTCCTTGGTGATCCAGTGTTGGGACTCCATGTTCTCAATGAAGGGGTTTCAATCCCTGGTCAGGAAACTAGGATCCCACATGCTGCATGGTGTGGTCAAATAAATAAATAAAACTTTTTTTTTTTTAATGAATATTGTCTAAAATAAATGAATAAAACAATATTGGAGGCATAATTTTTAAAAATACATTTTTGTTAAAAAATGCTAACCATCATCTTGTAATGCAGGGCTGCCTTCAATTTGTAAAAACAAAAAACACAGTGTCTCCAGAGTGCCATGAAGTGAAGCACAATAAAATGAGGTGGCCTGTTATTCTATATCAGTATTCCTTCTTGCTTTCTTCATAGTACTGATAATTTGTAATATTTGCTGATGTGTTTGTTTGCTCATGTTTATGTGTTTGTTTGCTCATGTTTATGTGTCTGTTTACTGACTCTAAGTCTGAGACCATATCTGTTTCATCAGGTCATCTCTGCTTGGCACTTATCACAGTGCTTGGCACATAGTAAACTCTAAGTATCTGTTGGACGCATGAGTGAGCTCATGCCCAGAGTCACTCTTCTCTTCTCTACAGAAAGTTCCTCCATGCCAGGTCTCCTGTGTGCAGCACTGATGCTGGAAATACAAAGATATAGATCGTAGTCTTCCATAATTCTGCAGTCTTTTGTTCATATATTAATAAAGTAAAATAAAGTTTCTGACACAAAATGAACACAGAGCTGAGAGAAACCAAGGAGCTAAGTTCTGCAGGATAGGACTTTGGGGAAAGGAGCTGGTTATAGAGGTTTTAAAGCTGAGACCACAGTCGGTCTCAAAGCCCAGATTCACTTCATTATGGTTAGCTTCATCATTGTTGAGTCCAGAGGGTACAGCTGACCCTTCAGACCATAAGTACCCATTAGGCTGTTTTCCAGCTGGTTTTGACCAGTTTCCCAAGAAGTGGTTGCTCTGTAAGTGTGGTTCCTTTCTTCTGAGGGCTTAATTTCTCATACCCTCCAGACCCAAGGTCCTTCAGATACTTATTTCCATTAAGCCCAAGATTTATCAGTATATTAGCACTTTTCATTTTGGATAATAATTCACCTGCTTTCCAGCCTCTTTGGACCAATAAATCATGAGCCAAGGCAGAGAGATTTGGTCTTCACTTTCTTTCACATCTTCTGTAACCTAGTTCAGTATCTGGCACACAGAAGACCCCTCAGTAAAAGTTTATGAATGAATGAAAGTCAAGCCTCCCCTAGCCAAGACAAATAGCCAGGAAAATTAGCCTTTGGGCTCTAGGTGTGTAGATCAAGGGTTATCCAGAGTTTTCTCTCTGACATTTAATACTATCCATCCTCTCATGACAGCAACTCTGTGCAGCCCTAGGGACTGTAAGCATAGGGCAGTCAGAGCCAATGAGGGCATGATGTGGGAGGGAGTGGAGGAGTAGGGATGGCAAGAGGAGATGGATTCAAGGAATGCTTGAAAGGGAATGACAGCAGACACTTTATTTCAGGGCCTGTGTAGTGAATTTGTCATCTTCCAGACAGTGTGAAAATCAAAAGTATCTTCCACTCCATTAGATAAATTTAGGATTGGGAGAGGAGAGCATGCCAAGCAAACTGTGAGAGCTGCCTCTACCAGAGAATTATGCTCAACTGTCAGTACCAGGGCATTAAGTGTGCTAACACTTGTGGGACTGTTGTATTTGCCTCACATGGGTGAACACAGCATTCCCAGAGGATAATTTACTCTTGTTTCCTTACAAAAGGAACAGAACAAAACCTTCAATATTTATTCCTCTTCTTTGGCCAAGTCATGACCTTTTTAGTGAGGATTTTGATTGAACATTTGCAGCAGGGAGGTGATTAACATGCCTCACCAGTTCCTCTGAATTCTAGGGAGGAAGATTTCAGGGAACTTAAAGTTTCATATCTTCTTCTATTAAGCTATAAAGCCACACATGATTGTTATGAATCTTTTGGACTGTGAATAAAGTAGTATCTTTCTTCTAACAAACTACCCTGAATTACCTGGCTTTGCTGTCTTTTCTTCCATCCACCCACCCACCTATCCACCTAGTCATCCATTTACCCATCCATCCATCCACCCAACTATCCTGCAGGTCCTCGTTTCCATTAAGCCCAGGATTTGTCAGTATACTAGCGCTTTCCCTAATTGGGTTGAGTTTTATAATTCACCTATTTTCCATCTTGTTTACCCCTTCATTCTGTGAACCAAGGCAGAAAGACTTGGTCATCTTCCTTCACCATGTGTCTGCATGTGTCCATTCCCATCTCCCACATAACAGATTTGGGATTGTTTGTCTGTTAGAAGAACATGATTTCTCTATTTTCAGGATCTCTGTGTGGAAACCTTTTCTCTTGGCATTGTGTGCTCGCTACACTTCCTCCACACAGTTTCTTCCCTCCCACCCCTTTCTCAATAAACGCCAATACTGTTGTCCCTGGGACTATGCCAGTAGTGCTTTTCCCAGAGTCCACAGTGATTGTCATGTCACTAAACCCACACTTTGTGCCTGCCATCGTTGTCTTCTCTCATTCACTCTCTGACTTTGGCTTCCATATTATTACATCCTCCTGGTTTTCCCTCACCTTCTGGGCTGCTTTTTTATATATAGGGATAAAGATATCCCTGTCTTTATTGGTTTCTTGCCTCTCAGGCTTAGTTATCTGAATTTCTCAGTAATCTCTCTTGATGACCTCATTCTGTCCTGTAGGAGTTTACTGGGGTTGCCATAATAAAGCACTACAAATGTGGCTTAATAAGCAGGAACAAATGTATCATCTCATAGTTCTGAAGACTAGAAGTCCAAGATCAAGGTGTCATCAGGGGTGCTTCCTTTCTGAAGCCTCTGAGAGGAAACCTGTTCCATGCTTCTTGCCTGGCTCTTGGTGATTTGTTGACAAGTCTTGGGATTCTTTGGCTTATAGAAGCATGACCCCAATATCCGCCTTCATCTTCACATGGTATTTTCACTCTGTGTGTACGTAAGTGTGTGTGTGTGTGTGTCCAAGTTTCCCCTTTTTATAAGGACACCAGTCATATGGAATTGGGCCCACCCTAATGGCTTCACTTTCATTTTATTACCTCTGTAAGTATCCTTTCTCTAAAAAGGATCGTATTCTGACATACGGTGGTTGGGGGAGTTGGACTTAAGTGTGTGAATTTGGCCACTTAGGGGGTGGACACATTTCAATCCATAATCTCTGCTATGGCTTCAGTGACTTGTCCATCTACTGATGACTCTCAAATCGGTGAATCCATCTGATACCTGTCTCCTAAACGCTAGACCTGTGTGTTCAGCTGCACACTGTCCATCTTTCCTTGAGGGACTTTCCTGAGCCTTAAAGTCAACACGTCTAAGACTGCATTCATTACTTACTCCCTGAGCTAAGTCCTCCCTCTAGCTCAGTGCATGTTGGTATCAGTTCAACTGTCTGGACAGAAACTGATATTATTCTTGACTCCTCCCTCACCATCATTTCTATAACCACATCCAGTCATTTCCCAAGTTAAATCAATTCTGTCTCTGGAGTAACACTTAAGTCTACCTCTCTCCTACTCACTGCTACCACCTCTTCATTACCCTCTCCTCTAGACCACTCCAGTGTTCTCTTAATAAGTCATTCTCTCTCTAATTTTACTCCCTCTAAATCCGTGCTCAACATTGTAGAGTATCCTTCTGAAAACCCAAATCTGATCATTCCATTTCCTGCTTAAAGCCATTCAGTGGCAGTGAGTTTCCTTGGAAGTAAACATTGGGCACAGACAGCAGGTGGTAGATCTTGAGCAGGACACTAAAGGTAGAGTAGGATCTAGGCAGGGAGGAAGAGGTGTGTATGAGTTTGGAGCTGGGACTTAACCCTGCCAGGTTGAGGTTCCAGGGCTGTGAGAGCCCACCCACCCAATAGGTCGATGCCATAACCATTGTGGAAATGACCCAGCGCTGGTTGTTGAGCTTTCCCCATGTCCCCTGAGGCAGAAACTTGCAGTTTTATTTAGATTGTGGCTTAAATCATGGCAGAGCTGCCCACGTAGCTGCCAGTTCCTGACTTGTACTCCTCCCGAGTGACAAATGTATACGCTAACGGCACCAACTGTACCCTGGCATGCTCATGTGCTCATTTATTTATTTCTGCTCATGAAAAAGGCATAAATATTTTGAGAACTGATCCCATAGGCTTATGGTTTGAAAGTCAATTGCCAAATGAAGAGATACTTCCAGACCACTGGCAGTGGCAAGTCAGTTGGCTCCTAGATTAAAAGCTGACTTTCCCATCCATTTGGCATGTAGCATTCTTTGTACAAATTACTATGCAATTTGCTTTTCCCCTTCTGGACCATAAGAAAAAGAGGACAGGCATTGTGCCTTCTTATTTCCCTTACACTTAGCAAAGGGCTAAGCATATAGTAGGCATCAATAACTTTAATAAGAGAATTAGGCCAGTCGTTTCAGGTCTTTCAGTTTAACCTGAATTGGCTTTTGGCAATAATGAATTATGAGGCCACCTTGTTAATACTTTGTCAGATGCATCAATCAAGAAGCTCATGGGGACCATTTGGAAGGGAATGTATTCCAGGAGAGCCTACCAGGGAGGAATTTGTAAGTAAGGTTTTCTACAGTCAGTATGGAATACTTTGCAAGATTTTCAGACCCACAGTGACATTGCAAGAGGATGACAGTAATGCTACAAGGTACAGAGGAATCTTAGTACCTTTTATGTGCACTGCTATATGGATAAATACCCTGGTTAAAATTACAAGGAAATTAAGATTTTGGGGAAAGAAGAGACAAAGACTCAACTAGAAGAAAGTCAGTGTGAAGGTTTAAAGGAAAACAGGGTAATTCAAAGCAAACTCAACATATAAAAAATCAGAATTAGAAAACAAACCAGAATCAGTTACTTATTTTAGCACGAAATTATTGTTTCAAGCATAAATACTCTCACTGCATCTAAAATATGATCTTAAAGCACCGTTACCTTATTTGTGTTTTAAGAATTGTGTATTTGCTATTATGAAAAGCACAATAGTTGTGTAGTCTTTTTTTTTGATTGAGGTATAGTTGATTTACAATATTGTATTAGTTTCAAGTGTACAACATAGTGGTTTTTTTTGCAGATTATATTCCATTATAGATTATTACAAGATATTGAATATAATTTTCTGTGCTATACAGTAAATCCTTATTGCATATCCATTTTAGGTATAGTAGCTTGTATCTGTTAATTCACACTCCTAATTTGTACCACTGCCCCTCTCTTTCCTCTTTGTAACCAAATTTTTTTTCTATGTCTGTGAGTCTACTTCTATTTGATATATAGATTCATTTGTATTATTTGTTAAGAGTTCACATGTAAATGATATTGTATAGTATTTGCATTTCTTTGACATTTCACTAAGCATAATATTCTGTAGGTCCATCTGCTTTGCTGAAAATGGCAATACTTTCTTCTTTTCTATAACTGAATAATAATCCATTGTATACATATACACCATATCTTCTCAAGCCAACCATTGGTTGATGCACACTTGGGTTGTTTCCATGTCTTGATTATTATAAATAGTACTACTATGAATATTGGTATGCATTTATCTTTTTAAATTAGGGTTTTCATTTTTTCTAGATAATATATTCAGGAGAGGGATTGCTGAATCAAATGGTAACTCTATTTTTAGTTTTTAATGGAACCTCCACACTGCATCCACCATAATGGGCGCACCAGTTTACACCCCCGCCAAGAGTGCATGAGGGTTCCCTTTTCTCCACACCCTTCATGTATTATTTGTAGAATTTTTGATGAAGGCCATTGTGACTGGTGTGAGGAGATACCTCACTGTGATTTTGATCTGGCATTTTTCTAATAATTAGTGATGTTGAACATGTTTTCATATGCCTGTTGGCTGTCTGTATGCTTCTTTGGAGAAATGTCTATTTAGACCTTCTGCCTATCTTTTTGATAGGGTTGTTTATTCAATATTAAGTTGTATGAGCTCTTTGTATATTTTGGATATTAATCCTTTATGCAGTACATCATTTGTCAATATTTTCTTCCATTCTGTAGGTTGTCTTTTCATTTTATTGATCGTTTCCTATGCTGTGCTTATAAGTTTGATTAGATCCCATTTGTAGATTTTTGCTTTTATTTCTTTAACTCTGTGAGATTGATATAAGAAAATATTGCTAAAATTTATGTCAAAGAACATTCTGCCTATATTCTCTTGTAGAAGTTTTATGATGTCATATCTTATATTTAGGTCTTTAAACTTTTTTTTTTGGTTGCACCATGTTCCAACCAGGAATTGAACCTGGGCCCTCAGCAGTGAAAGTGTGGAGTCCTAACCACTAGACTTCCAGGGAATTCCCAACCATTTTTTAAAATTGAAGTATAGTTGATTGACAACATCATGTTAGTTTAAGATGTACAGAATGGCAATTTAGTTTTTTATATATATGTACACACATACATACATATATATACCTTTTCAGATTCTTTTCCCTTATCAATTATAACAAAATATTGAGTATAGTTCCCTGTGCTATATAGTAGATCCTTGTTGGTTATCTGTTTTATTCAATATTGTCAAAATGACTGTTCTACCCAAGGCAATCTACAGATTCAATGCAACCTATCAAATTACAATGGCATCTTTCAAAGAACTAGAAATAATCCTAAAATTTATATAGAAACACAAAAGACCCTGAATAGACAAAGCAATCTTGAGAAATGAAAACAGCTGGAGGAATCAGGCTCCCTGACTTCAGACTATACTACAAAGCTACAGTAATATTTAAACCATTTTGAGTTTATTTTTGTACACAATGTGAGGAAGTATCCTAATTTCACTGATGTACATATAAGCTGTCCAGCTTGGCCAACAGCACTTGTTGAAGAGACCGTCTTTTCTCCACTGTATATTCTTGCCTTCTTTGTTGTAGATTGACCATAGGTGTGTGGGTTTATTTCTGGGTTCTCTATTCTATTCCACTAACCTATGTGTTTGTTTTTGTGCCAATACAATGTTGTTTAATTACTATAGTTTTGTGTAGTACAGTCTGAGGTCTGAAAAGATTATTTGTTGTTGTTCAGTCACTAAGTCGTGTCCGACTCTTTGCAACCCCATGATCTGCAGCACACCAAGATTCCCTTCAATATCTCCCAGAGTTTGCTCAAATTCATGCCATTGAATCAGTGTGCCATCCAACCATCTCATCCTCTGTTGGCCCCTTCTCCTCTTGCCCTCAATCTTTCCCAGTATCAGGGTCTTTTCCAGTGCATCAGCTCTTCACATCAGGTAGCTGAAGTACTGGAACTTCAGCTTCAGCATCGGTCCTTCCAATGAATATTCAGGGTTGATTTCTTTTAGGATTGACTGGTTTGATCTTGCTGTCCAAGACAAGGGACTCTCAAGAGTCGTCTTCAACACCACCATTCAAAAGCATCAATGCTTCTGCATTCAGCCTTCTTTATGGTCCAACTCTCAAAACCATACATGACTACTGGAGAAAACAGGTTACATCTTAGCTTTATTCATTTTCCTCAAGATTACTTTGGCAATTTCTGGATCTTTTGTGGTTTCATATAAATTTTAGGATTATTTCTTCTAGTTCTGTGGGTGTTTTGATAAAGATTGCTTTAAATCTGTAGACTGCTTTGGGTAGTATGGCCATTTTAACAATATTAATTCTTCCAATGCAAAATCAGAGACTATCTTTTCATTTCTTTGTATCATCTTCAATTTCCTTTATCAACATTTTATAGTTCTCAGAGTACAGGTCTTTCACCTACTTCAGTTCAGTTACTCAGTCGTGTCCGACCCTTTACGACCCCAAGGATTGCAGTATGCCAGGCCTCCCTGTCCATCACCAACTCCCGGAGTTGTTGTCCATTGAGTCAGTGATGCCGTTCAACCATCTTATCTGTCATCGCCTTCTCCTCCTGCCCTCAATCTTTCCCAGCATCAGGGTCCTTTCAAATGAGGCAGCTCTTTGCATGAGGTGGCCAAAGTATTGGAGTTTCAGCTTCAACTTCAGTTCTTCCAATGAACACCCAGGACTGATCTCCTTTAGGATGGACTGGCTGGATCTCCTTGCAGTCCAAGGGACTCTCAAGAGTCTTCTCCAACACCACAGTTCAAAGGCATCAGTTCTTCAGCACTCAGCCTTCTTCACAGTCCAACTCTCACATCCATACATGACCACTGGAAAAACCATAGCCTTGACTAGACGGACGAATGTCTCTGCTTTTTAATATGCTGTCTAGGTTGGTCATAAACTTTCTTCCAAGGAGTAAGCATCTTTTAATTTCATGGCTGCAGTCACCATCTGCAGGGATTTTGAAGCCCAGAAAACTAAAGTCTGACACTGTTTCCCCATCTATTTCCCATGAAGTGATGGGACCAGATGCCATGATCTTAGTTGTCTGACTATTGAGCTTTAAGCCAGCTTTTTCACTCTCCTCTTTCACTTTTATCAAGAGGCTCTTTAGTTCTTCACTTTCTGCCATAAGGGTGGTGTTGTCTGCATATCTGAGGTTATTGATATTTCTCCTGGCAATCTTGATTCCAGCTTGTGCTTCATCCAGCCCAGTGTTTCTCATGATGTACTCTGCATATAAGTTAAAGAAGCAGGGTGACAATATACAGCCTTGACATACTCCTTTTCCTATTTGGAACCAGTCTGTTGTTCCATGTCCAGTTCTAACTGTTGCTTCCCGACCTGCATACAGATTTCTCAAGAGGCAGGTCAGGTGGTCTGGTATTCCCATCTCTTTCAGAATTTTCCACAGTTTATTGTGATCCACACAGTCAAAGGCTTTGGCACAGTCAATAAAGCAGAAACAGATGTTTTTCTGGAACTCTCTTGCTTTTTCAATGATCCAGCAGATATTGGCAATTTGTTCACCTCCTTAATTAAGCTTATTCCTAGATTTTATTCCTTTTGATGTGATTTTAATTTTTTTCTTTCTGCTGCTGCTGCTGCTAAGTTGCTTCAGTTGTGTCCGACTCTGTGTGACCCCAGACGGCAGCCCATCAGGCTCCACCGTCCCTGGGATTCTCCAGGCAAGAGCACTGGAGCGGGTTGCCATTTCCTTCTCCAATGCATGAAGGTGAAAAGTGAAAGTGAAGTCACTCAGTCATGTCCAACTCTTCGCAACCCCATGGACTGCAGCCTACCCGGCTCCTCCGTCCATGGGATTTTCCAGGCAAGAGTACTAGAGTGGGGTGCCATTTTTCTTTCTAGTTTTTCATTATTAGTGTAAAGAAATACAACAGATTTCTGTCTATTGATCTTGTATCCTGTTATCTTGCTAAATTCATTTATCAGTTCTAAGACTTTTGGTGTGGAGACTTTAGGGGTTTCTTTATAGAGTGTCATGTCATCTTCAAATAGTGACAGATTTATCTCTTCCTTTCCAATTTGGATACTGTTTGTTTTTCTTATCTGATTACTGTGGTGGCTAAGACTTCCAATACCCTGTTGAACAGAAGTGGTGAGAGTGGGCATCCTTGTCTTGTTCCTGAATTTAGTGGGAAGACTTTCAGCTTTTCACTGTTAAGTCTTATGTTGGCTACCCATTTGTCATAAATGGCCTTTATTACGTTGAGATATGTTCTCTCTATATCCATTTTGGTGAGTGTTTTTATGAATGAATATTGAATTTTGTCAAATGCTTTTCCTGCATCTATTGAGATAATCATATGGGTTTTGTCTTTATTTTTGTTTATGTGGTGTATCACATTGATTTGTATATATTGAACTATCCCTACAACCCTGGAATGAATCTAACTTGATCATGGTGTTTGAGCCTTTTAATGTATTGTTGGATTCAGTTCACTAGTATTTTGTTGAGTATATTTGCATATATATTCATCAGAGATATTGGCCTGTATTTTTTTTTTTGTAGTATCTTTTTCTGGTTTTGGTATCAGGGTAATGATGGCCTCCTAGGATGAATTTGGGAGTGTTCCTTGCTCCCATAGTTGTATAATCTTAATACCAGCATCTTACCAACTAAGAGAAAGGGGTGTGTATTCAAAGGTACAATTTCCAGAACTGTATTTAATAGTCTAGGAGTAGCTGGACTATAGATTTACACCAGGGTAGTTAGCACTTTCAGTTTTATTTTTCTTTATATACCATAGCATTTTCTTATATATTTTGCTTCAAATTATTGAGATGATCTCTTTGGGAAATGTTCTAAAATGGATTCTAAGTTTTATAAAGTAAATACTTCAGAATCAACAGAACTGACCTTTTCACTGTATGACCAATGAATCTCTACTTGTTGGCATCAGAGTGACTGAATAGGGGAGAATTGAGGTTGGAGCATCTTAAGAGATTCTCCCTCTCCACCTTCACCTGGGAATCAGTTAGCTCTCTTCCAGTGGAATATTTGCCCCCAGCTGTTCAGCAAGGGTAACGCTCTGTTATACCCACTTAAGAATTCTGCTATTGGGTTCTTATAGGAAAGTTTGTAAGAATTCCCCCAATCTTCCTAAACACTCACAATGGGCCCCTCACTGAGAACAGAGGCTGTCTCCCATAGAGATGATTGCAATACAAATGGAAATAGCGAGTAAAGACTTCAAAGAGAAAAGGACATATGAGGAGGGATTTGAGGTTGGGTATGTGCAAAAGCCTTGTAGAGTCAGTATCAGACATAGAAGCCTCAGAAGTTAGCTCCGGCTGGTTAGAAAATGGTAAATCTACTGGGTGGACTTGGGAGGAGAGTACCCCAGAATCTTGGAAAATGTGCAGGAGCTAAGAGACCTTTACAGTCAAGCAGCGAGAACAACCTGCCAGGCTGCTGCTGTTGCCATCACTTCCAGCACCCTGACCAGACACCACGCCACTGCTGCTCATGGAGCTTTAACCTGCCTGGCTTCCTTGAGATTCAAGGTTCTAGATAGGAGAGTCTGATCAGCTGAAACCAAGCCGTGTCTGTACCCTGTTGCCAGGGGCAGAGAGAGTTATTTGTTTCCTTTAGCTTTCACCATGGGATATGGGGCAGTTTTCCACCAATGCTTATGAAATAGAGGGGATAGGTCACCCCTAAATGAGAAGGGAGTTGGGTACTGGGCAGTTAAAAACTGGACAGACAGCCAAGGTATCCACATTAAAAAAAAACATTCAGGGAGTTATTAACTGGACTCAGAGATTTCTAAAAATTATTTGTTCTATTGCCATGAAAAACATTTTCTATATATATAGGAAATTATTAAAAGACCAAAATTATCACCCTTAAAATTTTAAAGGTAATTTTGTGATACTCTGCTGAGTATCTGCTGCTAGGATCAGTCAGATAGATTCAAAATTCTTTCTTAGTTTCCTTGGGAATACTTTAAAATCTCTTTCAGATTTCTATGAATGTTCAGCTGAAATCATCAAAGTTAACCCATAATCTAATTGTTACAGATGACAGAAAGTATAAGGAGTAAGGAGTGTGAATAGTCAGACAGACTGGATGTGGGCAAAGTAAGAGATACCTGGAATTAGAAAAACAACTTGAGACAATAAAATATGAGTGTGATTAGGGCCACAGTTAGGGGAAGGAAGTCATCCTTGAGCAGCACTGAGGAAATAAAATCTTGATATTTAAGGGAGCTAGAGGGTAGAAATTAAACAAGCAAGTGTTAAAGATGGTATTTTATTTGGGAGAGAGGAACCAGAAGAAAGGCATCTTGACTTCAACCTCTTCTTTAGAATACAAATCCAGAACATGTGCTTGACAAGTATAAGGGTTTCTTAAGAAAGAATGGAGCTTTGCGGGCAAACAGGCCCTGGGTGAGGAGTGCTGTGGGTTACATTGCATAAGAGTGAGGTCATGACCAGGAAGAATAACTAAGACCAGTTTACATGCACAAGATACTATGATTAGTGATGTTCTTTATTTTTACCATGTGAATGCCTTGATCTTAGCAGATAGAAAACAGTCCCAGTATAATACACATTACAAAAGGGGACTTCCCATTTCTCTTTAAAGAACATGTTTTTGCTTGAAATTTTTCAAATAGGTGCCTTCCCTCCAGGTTCTATCTGTTCTATGCATCCTGCCCTCTCATGCCAGTTTTGCTTTCGTGTGACTCTCCTTCCAACCCATCATCCCTCGTCAATATACTTCTTTTCCTCTCAACAGCTAAAATGGCAACACCCTCACTTGGCTTTGCTAGGAGGTGCCCTGGGCTTTCTTCCTATCCAAACCCTGTCCTGCTCTAGGATTTGCTGGACTCCCTCATCAGCTATGAAGCATCCTCTAATTTTTCAGTCTGAAATGAATCTCTGCACTCTCTGAACAATAACTATCCTTACTTGATGTACCACTGAACTATTCTCTTTTCCTATTCTTAGGTATTCTTGTGAATTTTTATTGTTTATTTTCCCAACAAGATTGTTAGTTTCTTGCATACAGAAAGAGCCCGACAATACTGATTCACTGAAATGGGAAGAGGTGAAGTACACTGGAAAGAATATGGGCTTTGGAACTGGGCACATCTGACTTTTAATCCTTACTTGGGCTATTGGAGATCTACTTTACTCATATTGGGTTGTATTGTATCATATTGGGGTTGTAAAATTCACCCTACAGTACAGTTGTGATGTCTGGAGATCATATGTAAAGCTCTTAGTGAGTGCTAGGTGTTTTCAGTTTTACATCATAAATATAGGGAAAAGTGATATGCTCTTTAGTTTTAAAGTTAGTTACAGGTAGAGAAAAATCATAATCCAGACAGATTACATTAATACTGTTTTGGGGATAAAATATATGTGTCAGAAATATAATAATTATTAGTCTTTTCCTCCAAAAATTACAAATTTTAGGTAAAGATGACCTTTAAAAGGTTTTTTTTTTTTATTAATTTATTTTTATTTTTACTTTACAATATTGTATTGGTTTTGCCATACATCAACATGCATCCGCCCCGGGTGTACACGTGTTCCCCATCCTGAACCCCCCTCCCACCTCCCTCCCCATACCATCCCTCTGGGTCATCCCAGTGCACCAGCCCCAAGCATCCTGTATCCTGCATCAAACCTGGACTGGCGATTCATTTCTTATATGATATTACACATGTTTTAATGCCATTTTCCCAAATCATCCCCCTCTCCCTCTCCCACAGAGTCCAAAAGACTGTTCTATACATCTGTGTCTCTTCTGCTGTCTCGCATACAGGGTTGTCATTACCATCTTTCTAAATTCCATATATATGCGTTAGTATACTGTATTGGTATTTTTCTTTCTGGCTTACTTCACTCTGTATAATAGGCTCCAGTTTCATCCACCTCAATAGAACTGCTTCAGATTGGAAGAATCAATATAGTGAAAATGAGTATACTACCCAAAGCAATCTATAGATTCAGTGCAATCCCTATCAAGCTACCAATGGTATTTTTCACAGAGCTAGAATAAATAATTTCACAATTTGTATGGAAATACAAAAAACCTTGAATAACCAAAGCAATCTTGAGAAAGAAGAATGGAACTGGAGGAATCAACCTGCCTGACTTTAGGCTCTACTACAAAGCCAGTCATCAAGACAGTATGGTACTGGCACAAAGACAGAAATGTAGATCAATGGAACAAAATAGAAAGCCCAGAGATAAACCCACGCATCTATGGACACCTTATCTTTGACAAAGGAGGCAAGAATATACAATGGATGAAAGACAATCTCTTTAACAAATGGTGCTGGGAAAACTGGTCAACCACTTGTAAAAGAAGGAAACTAGAACACTTTCTAACACCATACACAAAAGGTTTCTTTTAAAAAGTCACTTTAATATGCATTTATAAATAGCCAAATGTTTCAGTTTTACGTCTTGAAAATCTAGTTTTTAGGTAATGGGCATTTTTGATTGTCATTTTAAATGAGACAATTAGTAAGTACTACAAAAATATTTTTAGTATGAAACATATCATACATACAGAAAATATGGATAATAATATAACAAACAGCCAGGTCATTTTATTTTTTATTTGTGCATTGATAACTTTTATTTTAATACTGGAGTATAGTTATAATTTTCAGATGTAAAGTGTTTCAGTTATACCCATACATGTCTCCATTCTTTTCAGATTTTTTTCT
The DNA here is from genome assembly GCF_032452875.1 of Bos javanicus. Taxonomy (NCBI): domain Eukaryota; kingdom Metazoa; phylum Chordata; class Mammalia; order Artiodactyla; family Bovidae; genus Bos; species Bos javanicus. Next base: position 69,479,883 of record NC_083877.1, on the reverse strand, counting down.
TATATAGGTTATTACAGAATAGTAGGTAGAGTTCCCTGTGCTATACAGTAGGTCTTTGTTGATTATTAGTATCTATGTTAATCCTAAACTCCTAATTTATCCCTCTCCCCAATCTTTCTCTTTGGTAACAATAAGTTTATTTTCAAAGTCTGTGAGTTTGTTTCTATTTAATAAGTAAGTTCATTTGTATAATTTTTAGATTCCACTTATAAATGATATGATATTTGTCTGACTTCACTTAGTATGATAATCTCTAGGTCCATCCATCCATTAATAATAATGTAAATAGCATTATTTTGTTCTTTTATGACAATTATTCCATTGTATAAATGTTCCACATCTTCTTTATCCATTGATGGACAATTAGGGTGTTTCCCTTTCTTGGCTATTGTGAATAGTGCTCCAATGAACACTGAGGTGTATTTATCTTGTCAAAGTATGGTTTACTATGGATATATGCTCAGGAGTGGAACAGCTGGATCATATGGTAGTTCTATTTTTAGTTTAAGGACTGCTCAGTCACTCGGTCATGTCTGACTCTTTATGACACCATGGACTGTAGCCCACCAGGCTTCTCTGTTCATGGAATATTTTAGGAATGAATACTGGAGTGGGTTGCCAGTTCCAACTCCAGAGGAATCTTCAATTAACTCAAGGATTGAACCCAAATCTCCTGTGTCTCCTGCCTTGGCAGGCAGATTCTTTACTACTGTGCCACCTTTTTAAGGAATTGCCATGCTAATTGAGCCATATGAGTAATTTGTATATTTTGGAGATTAATCCATTGTTGGTCTCTTTATTTGCAAATATTTTCTCCAATTCTGTAGGTTGTCTTTTCCTTTGCTGTGAAAAAGTTTTTAAGTTTAATTATGTCCCATTTGTTTAATTTTGTTTTTATTTTCATTACTCTGAGGTGGATCCAAAAAGACATGCCTATGATTTATGTCAAAGACTGTTATGCCTATATTTTTCTCTAAGAGTTTTATAGTATCTGGCTTTACATTTAGGTCTTTTATTCATTTTGAGTTTATTTTTGTATATAATGTTAGAGAATGTTCTAATTTCATTCTTTTACATGTAGCTATCTAGTTTTCTCAGCACCACTTGTTGAAAAGACTGTCTTTTCTCCATTGTATATTCTTGCCTCCTTTATCATAGATTAGTTGCCTATAGGTGTGTGGGTTTATCTCTGGGCTTTCCAGCCTGTAACATAGATCTATATTTTTGTTTCTGGTGAGTATCATACTTTTTTGATTACTGTAGCCTTGTAGTATAGTCTGAAGTCAGGAGGCCTGATTCCTCCAGTTCTGTTGAAAAACAGAACTCAGGATTGCTTTGACTATTCAGGATCTTTTGTGTGTCCATACTAATTTAAAATTGTTTTTGTTGTAGTTCTGTGGAAAATGCTATTGTTAATTTGGTAGGGATTACACTGAATCTGAAGATTTCCTTGGGTAGTATAGTCATTTTAATGATATTAATTCTTCCAATTCAAGGACATCTTAAATATATATCTTTTCATCTGTTTGTGTCATCTTTGATTTCTTTCATCAGTGTCTTAAGTTTTCAGAGTATAGGTCTTATATCTCCTTAAGTAGGTTTATTCCTAGGTATTTTATTCTTTTTGATGTGATGGTCAATGGGATTGTTTTAATTTCTCTTTCTCATCTTTCATTGGTAAAGTATAAAAAATGCAACAGACTTCTGAATATTTTATACCCTGCAATTTTATATATTTACCAAATTCATTGACAAGCTCTAGTAGTTTTCTGGTAGCATCTTTAGGTGTTTAGTATCATGTCATCTGCAAACAGTAACAGTTTTACTACTTCTTTTCCAATTTGAATTCCTTTTATTGGGGCCCCTGCTGCAGCAGTGGGGATTGAGAACAACCAACAGGTTCCCTTGCTCATTTGTTCCCTGAGTGGGGGTAGGCTTGTTCCTTATATGGGGTTAAGATGAGGGGTATGTTCAGAGGTCAGGCTAGAGGGGTGGCTTAGGTGTTTTGTCCACCCCTCTGGTGGTGTCAGTTGCAGGGAGCATGCCAGTACCCTGCTTTTGCTCTGGGCCTTTAAAAGTGGCATTTGGGTTTTTTGGTCTCTTTGTGTCTTTTGTCCAGAATTTGTGGACAAAACACCCAACTGTGAGTGCATGAAATTATTTTTGGTCCCATATAATTTCTTTGTATTGTGTTGCTGGAAGAGAGGTTTGTCCAGGTGTAAGCACTGCAGCACTTGCAGCAAAGGTCCCAGGTCTGACTCATTCCCTGCAGGAGACGCTATACCCTTATTCTTAAGGGGTGAAAGGTCTCTTCTTCTGAAACTTTTGCCTGCTGGAAAGGAGTTGTAAACCCTAGCCTGCCCTAGAGCATAGAAGTCCCTCGCTGACTGTTCCCAAGGACCTGTGGGGACCTTGGCCATTCTCTGCTGTAATGGTTGAATTTCACGATGAGCTTTACTTCAAACTGTTGGAGCCTAGAAGACATAAACAATCAAAAGATTAAACAAGGGCTAGAAAGGAGAATAACAGTAGCCATTAAAGGACCTAGAAAGAGAAGGAACCAGACAAATTTTGGGAGGGATTACTTAACTATTGACTAGGCAAGGGAGGTGCTGTCACCCCTGTCAAGAAGCCATTCTGTTAAGGTTTAATATGTTTATTTGGTGGCTCAGACGGTAAAGTGTCTGCCTACAATGCGAGAGACTCAGGTTCAATCCCTAGGTTGGGAAGATCTCCTGGAGAAGGAAATGGCAACCCACTCCAGTATTCTTGCCTGGAAAATCCCATGGACGGAGGAGCCTGGTGGTCTAAGGGGTCACAAAGAATTGGACATGACTGAGTGACTTCACTTTCTTTCACTTTAGAATGGAAGGTCTGGACATGTTGATCCCAGGTCATCTTCTTGAACCAAAAGTCTTAGAGGTTTATAATAGTAGGGAAGACAACAGAATGCTAGATAAAATATGGCATAAATCATATGAATGAAAAGTGTTATAAGAAAATGAAAACCTCCTGCCAGAAAGTTTTTTATACCTTGTGGGATCCAAGAGAACAAACTAGAGAAACAGTTTACAGTTTCCCCACCCACGTTGAATGGCAAGTAGTGGTGGTAAATTGCCTGCTGAAGCCAAGTGTCTTGTCAGATTTTCTCAATGCTGGTTTTTACCTGGGAAGAGATGTTGATGTATGTGCAACAAAAAGTATTGGCAATGGCACATACCCCCCTACCTTGTTCTAGCATAGATAATTGAGGGTCAGTTTCCTTTTGGTGTCTACAGTAGTGAATGACTGTCGCTTGTTTTGATTTTTAGCCACTTCTATGAGATATAAAATCTCAGCCCCATATTTTACAAGGGATTTTTTTTTTTTTTTTTTGCATTTAAGTCCTGTTCCTACCCTGATAGCTATATGGACATGTAAAATAAGGAAAGTATGTTTTGAGTCTGTATTTTTGTTGTTTAGTCACTAAATCATGTCCGACTCCTTGTGACCCCAAGGGCTACAGCACGCTAGACTTCCCTGTCCTTCACCATCTCTCAGAGTTTGCTCAAACTCATGTCCTTTGAGTCAGTGATGCCATCTAATCATCTCATCCTATGTTGCCCACTTCTCCTCCTGCCCTCAGTCTTTCCCAGCATCAGGGTCTTTTCCAATGAGTTGGCTCTTCACATCAGATGGCCAAAGGATTGGAGCTTCAGCACCAATCCTTCCAATGAACATTCAAGGTTGATTTCGTTTAGAATTAACTGGTTTGATCTCCTTGCAGTCCAAGGGACTCTCAAGAGTCTTCTCCAACACCACAGTTCAAAAGCATCAATTCTTCCATGCTCAGCTTTCTTTATGGTTCAACTCTCACATCCATACATGACTACTGGAAAAACCCTAATTTTGACTAGACAGACCTTTGTCAGCAAAGTGATGTCTCTGCTTTTTAGTATGCTGTCTAGGTTTGTCATAGTTTTCCTTCCAAGGAGCAAGCATCTTTGAATTTCATGGCTGCAGTCACTATCAGCAGTGATTTTGGAACCCAAGAAAATGTAATCTGTCACTGCTTCCACTTTTTCCCTTCTATTTGCCACGAAGTGATGGGACTGGATGCCATGATCTTAGTTTCTGAATGCTGAGTTTTAAGCCAGCTTTTTCACTCTCCTCTTACCCTCATCAAGAGGCTCTTTAGCACCTCTTCACTTTCTTCCATGAGTCATATATACATATATATATACATATATATTTATAATTTTCCTTTCCCTTAGATTAAGGCTAGAGTTGGGGCTATTAGCTCAGACTTCTGGGCCTATGGACCTCCCTGGTGGTTCAGATGGTAAAGCCTATAATGCAGGAGACCCAGGTTTGACCCCTGGGTGGGGAAGATGCCCTGGAGAAGGAAATGGCAACCCATTCCAGTACTCTTGCCTGGAAGATCCCATGGACGGAGGATCCTGGTAGGCTATAGTTCATGGGGTCACAAAGAGTCGGACACGACTGAGACTTCACTTCACTTCTGGGCTGAAGTAGCAAAAGCTTTGATTCTATAACACTATGAGCACACAGAGTAGCATATCCTGCCCTCCTGACTCCATCTTGAGCAAAACTACTGCCATCATTAAGCCATTCTTCCTCAGGGTTTTCTATGGCCTGTCTGTTAGATCAGGCCTCTAGGCATAAACCTGATCAAGGGTTTCAAGGTAGGAATGTGTTAAGTTAGTTCTGGGCCCTCCATAGGCTTTAGCATAACCTGCTGTGGGAAGTTTTGATTGTTTAGTTCTGGGGAGTCAAGGAGTAAAGCCTGGAGTAAAGGAGTAAAGTCAAGGAGTAAAACCTTAGTAGGGTGGCCTTCAGTGAGCCAGTGATGGCCTTTCATCTCCAGGATCCCTTGTACTTGAAGAGGGGTCTGGATTTCCCGAGGCTGTCCAAAAGTAACCTTGTTAGCTTCTTCCTCCATACCTGGAGGGAACCAGGCCAACCACAGGTCATGGAATCTAGTTGGAAAACAGTCTATAGGCTGAGGAACTTCTCCCAGCTTTTGTATAAGGAGCCCTACAGCTGGAGAAGGAAATGGGACCCCACTCCAGTACTCTTGCCTGGAGAATCCCATGGAGGGAAGAGCCTGGTAGGCTACAGTCCATGGGGTCGCAGAGTTGGACACGACTGAGCGACTTCACTTTCACTTTCACAGGCTGTCCCAAGGGTTTCAGCTATGTAAAAGAAAAATGTTTGTTTTAAATCAGGGAGACTCAGAGCAGGAGCTCTGGTGAGGGCCTATTTGATATTACCAAAAGCTTTTTCTTGTTTTCTAGTCCAAAGTAATGGTCCTGTATCTGGACCTTTAGTTGCTTCATATAGAGGCTTAGCCATTAGTCCAAAACCTAGAATCCAAATTCGGCAAAATCCTGCTATGCCTAAGAAAGTATGAAAATGTTTTCTTGTCTTTGGGATGCTTAAACCTAATATAGCTTGTTTTCTTTCTAGAGATAACTGTCTGCTTTCAGAGTTTATACTATATCTCAGATATTTAATGACTGTTTTTAGATTTGTGCTTTTTTCTGGGAGATCCTGTAACTCTGGGCCCTAAGGAAATTAAGGACCAATGGTATTCTGCCCTGAGGCATCTATTTTGGGATTCAGTTCAGTTCAGTTGCTCAGTCATGTCTGACTCTTTGCAACCCCATGAATCGCAGCACGCCAGGCCCCCCTGTCCATCACCAACTCCCAGAGTTCACTCAGACTCACGTCCATCGAGTCAGTGATGCCATCCAGCCATCTCATCCTCTGTCGTCCCCTTCTCCTCCTGCCCCCAATCCCTCCCAGAATCAGAGTCTTTTCCAGTGAGTCAACTCTTCGCATGAGGTGGCCAAAGTACTGGAGTTTCAGCTTCAGCATCATTTCTTCCAAAGAAATCCCAGGGCTGATCTCCTTCAGAATGGACTGGTTGGATCTCCTCGCAGTCCAAGGGACTCTCAAGAGTCTTCTCCAACACCACAGTTCAAAAGCATCAGTTCTTTGGTGCTCAGCTTTCTTCACAGTCCAACTCTCACATCCATACATGACCACTGGAAAAACCATAGCCTTGACTAGACGAACCTTTGTTGGCAAAGTAATGTCTCTGCTTTTCAATATGCTATCTAGGTTGGTCATAACTTTCCTTCCAAGGAGTAAGCGTCTTTTAATTTCATGGCTGCAATCACCATCTGCAGTGATTTTGGAGCCCCAAAAAATAAAGTCTGACACTGTTTCCCTGTCTATTTCCCATGAAGTGATGGGACCAAATGCCATGATCTTCTTTTTCTAAATGTTGAGTTTTAAGCCAACTTTTTCACTCTCCTCTTTCATTTTCATCAAGAGGCTTTTTAGTTCCTCTTCACTTTCTGCCATAAGGGTGGTGTCATCTGCATATCTGAGGTTACTGATATTTCTCCCGCCAATCTTGATTCCAGCCTGTGCTTCTTCCAGCCCAGCGTTTCTCATGATGTACTCTGCATATAAGTTAAATGAGCAGGGTGATAATATACAGCCTTGACGTACTCCTTTTCCTGTTTGGAACCAGTCTGTTGTTCCATGTCCAGTTCTAACTGTTGCTTCCTGACCTGCATACAGATTTCTCAAGAGGCAGGTCAGGTGGTCTGGTATTCCCATCTCTTTCAGAATTTTCCACAGTTTATTGTGATCCACACAGTCAAAGGCTTTGGCACAGTCAATAAAGCAGAAACAGATGTTTTTCTGGAACTCTCTTGCTTTTTGCATGATCCAGCAGATGTTGGCAATTTGATCTCTGGTTCCTCTGCTTTTTCTAAAACCAGCTTGAACATCTGGAAGTTCACGGTTCACGTATTGCTGAAGCCTGGCTTGGAGAATTTTGAGCATTACTAGCGTGTGAGATGAGTGCAATTGTGCGGTAGTTTGAGCATTCTTTGGCATTGCCTTTCTTTGGGATTGGAATGAAAACTGACCTTTTCCAGTCCTGTGGCCACTGCTGAGTTTTCCAAATTTGCTGGCATATTGAGTGCAGCACTTTCACAGCATCATCTTTCAGGATTTGAAATAGCTCAACTGGAATTCCATCACCTCCACTAGCTTTGTATTACTATATCATCTACATAGTGTAGAATGGCCCCTTCTGTTAGGTGTATTTTCCGTGGTTATTTTCTGGACCTGGGTGAACAAATGTGGGCTGTCCCAAAACCCCTGAGGCAGTATCATCCAGGTATAATTTTTCATTTGGCCCAAGTGGAGGTTAGTCCACTCAAAAGCAAACAAGATAGATGAGGGATGAACTGGGATGCAAAAGAAGGCAGCCATCCTTGAGGTCAAGCACAGTCAACCATCTGGCATCTCCAGGAATCTGGACTAATATAAGGACCACTACATCATTTACTGCTCTAAGGTCTTGTACAATTGAGTATTCTCCATTTGGCTTAACAGCTGAAAGAATAAAGATATTGAATAGGCACTAAGAGGCTATGTTTTAAAAATTTATCTATGAGGAGTTGCAAACCATTTTTTGCTTTCAACTTTTTGGGGTATTGTCTCTTGTTAGGATAAATGACTTCTGACTTAAGGCTAATTTTTAGAGGTTGGGAAATCCCAACTGAGGCTTCCCAGGTGGCACTGGTGGTAAAGAACCTGCCTGCCAGTGCAGGGGACGTAAGAACCGTGGGCTTGATCCCTGGGTAGGGAAGACCCCCTGGAGCAGGTAATGGCAACCCACTCCAGTATTCTTGCCTGGAGAATCCCATAGACAAAGGAGCCTGGTGGGCTACAGTCCAGGGGTCACAAAGAGTAGGACACGACTGAAGCAATTTAGCAGAAGCAATCCCAACTGACCTTCCTCGGGAGTGGAAGGTTAAATGGTAGTAAATTTTCTAAAAGCTTCCACAAGCTGTGTCTGAAAGAGGGCTGGATTTTTTTTTTTGGGTCACTCCTTTAATCTTTCATAGTTAGCTTTTTGATACACATTAGATCATGTGCTTCCTGGTTTCTCCTCCCTCCCAGGAATTATAATTCCAAGGGAGCTCCTAATTTGGGACTGCATGTCAACCTATAACAAAATGTTTGAGTTGGTCCCTGGCAAGCTAGTTACCATGCCCTTAGGCCGCTGTCCAAATTCTCTGTTTTTCCTCAGGGTGCAGTAAATAGGACTATTTGGACATCCTTCCAGATTAAATCAAAGGACAGAGTTAGGGACTGAAACCCTTCAACAAACATTATTAGGGTCTTCAGCAAACTGACCCCGCCTCTGCATTGAGCTAAACTGGTTAAAGAGAAGGGCACATGTTCTCTGTCCACTTCCCTAAGAGGACACACTTTTCCCAATTTGGGGTGATTGGAAGCTGTGAATTACTCTAGAGGGACTAGTCTCTCCCTCCTGGAGTAATGGAGGGGATAAAGGGACTTAGGGAGGCAGAGTTTGGGATTGGTCAGAAGGATCTGAGGAAGTAGGTGGCTCTGGAGAAGCAGGGGAGATTTGGTCTCTCTCCTGAGGCCTGGTGAAGGTTAGAAGGGGGTCATCTCGAATGTCAGGAGTGCTTTCTGATTCCCTGGACTTTTGATTACAGGAGCTGCACAGAGTAGGGTTCTGATAAAGGACCACCAAGGCTTGAACATAAGGAACCTCAGTCCATTTTCCCATCTTGTGACAGTCAAGTTTCAATTGCAAGATGGTATTATAGAGACTTATTTTCAGGCCATTTTTCTTCATCTCTCCATCTTATATAAAGACCAGTGTTACAGCAGAGTTTTTCCCTTTTAAGCTCATCTATTTTTAAAAATTTCCAATTTTTAAGGATACATTCCAGAGGTGTTTCTTCTGGCTTAGAAGAAAGAACTTACCCTTGTTGAGTACCCTGCAACTGAGAGCGCTACTAGAAATGAAGTCCAGGATCCCTGAGACATTTACTAGGAAACTTTTGTCAGAAAGGGATTTGAGTGTCTTCAACTTTCCCATCAATTCCTAACTAGACGTCTCTGGTTGACCTGGTCCCTCATTTGATGGGGCATGTTTGAACCAGTACCAGTGTGTTGCCAGAGCCCTCCTTGAGGGGAATCTGTTGTCTATATCATTTATATCCTTTGATAGCTTTTCCTACGTTGGGCTGTATTCCTCAAGATCAAGCATCTTTAAGACATAGGCTGTGAGGGGTTGCAAACCTGTGAACTGCTTAGAAGTGCCATTACAATAGGTAGTCTGCAACAAGATATGGGCTGTCAAAACCTGGAGTGAGGAAGCCCTAAAGGTGCAAAAAGAAACTCCTGGACGAATTGGAGTTTGTCGCAGTAGAAATGCCTCACAAACCGGAGAGCCTAGAGGTGGTAGGATACCTGTAGGGCATTTTTTTAGACATAGAGTAAGGTGAGAAACTAGACAGCGGCAGAACCCCCGACCCTCTCCCCCTTTGGTGGCTACCATAAAAGTGGGGAGAGCCTGCTGCTTCTCCCTGACACAGGCAGCAGTGAGTTTGGACAATGTTTACCAAGTAGTTTAACGTATAAATTAACCCAGTCAGTTTAGAATCTCTCTCTGGAATGCTCCAGGGGCCCTCTGAAGTGCCCTAAAGTTAGCTAGAGATCTCAAAAGAACTTTAGATTTTGATATTTGTAAAGTGTGTCAAAAATCTCAAACTTTTGAAACATATCTGGTCAGACAGAATCATAAGTTGCTGTGAAACAATTATTCCTTGAGCTAAGGTGAAAAAAAAAAAATTTCAAAAGTAAATAAACTCTGTGTTCTCTTATGAAAGAAACCAAATGCAGTCTTGCATCAGCCTATTCTTAATAAAATCGATTTACCTAATTGAATTTAATCCAACCTTAGAAAATCCTTAGCACATACAAAATTCTTTTCTCAAATGTTCCTTTTCCACAAACCTTCTGCAACTTTCCATAGCCATACTTTTGTCCATTATTTCCATTCAAAAATGGCCAGCTATTGGACAAAATCACCCCCTGTTCCTTTAACAAAATTTATTTCCATTCCTTATATATCTTCTCTTCTGAAAACACTCATCCTGCTTTCCTTACACAACTATTGACTGTCTTTTACAGTAGCATTTTGTAAATTTGTAGAGAATATCTCAAGGCAGTAATCAGCTTTAGCTTCTCCTTCACAAGAAGATGAAATTAGGTAAATGTAGACCTGTTTAGCAATTACTGTTCCGATATTTTATCTTTGAAATGGCTTGGATATTCAATGAATTATCATTTAACTTAGTTCCAATTTACCAAAATTTTAGATCAATATTTCCAAAGTATAATTATTTCTATAGTTTACCAAAAAGTTCTTATCCCAGTTACATTTACTTAAAAATTCAATCATATCAGGTTATTTTCTCTTTGACAAATGTTACAACCGAACCAATATGCACTTACTGACTTACAGTAACCCTGGGTACAATAAGTTTTATATTTAATGTTGATACTCTAAAGACAGGTGTGTATTAATTAAACCCAGAAACTTAAGCTACCTTTAATACCAGGTATTCAATATTGACTATTTCCCTGATCATATGAACCTGAAATATATTCTGGCAAGCATCTTTTACATTTCTGAGAATGTGTATAGACAGTTTGCTTTAAACTAATTAAATACAGCTTATTTACAAGTTAGTTTTTACATAAGAACAGAACCAGAGATCTCATAGTTTTCTAAAATTTAAAATGGCCCTCTCCCCCTCTCAGTCTAGGGAACTACAGATGGATCAGGTAGTTCCTGAGGGCCAAGGCAAAATAGTTAAATTGCAAAGGCAGAGTAGGGAAAAATGCAAGCTCCTTTCTTTTCATTCTTTAAAATCCCACCAAGTATCCCAAAGCTGGAATCTCAGGCAATAAAGGCTTCACTATGCCCACAATTTTGGCAGAGACTTGCAGGAGCAGTTGGACAGCAAAACTACATTAAGAAAAGATACCAATTCCAACAACTTAAAAAACAAGTGTTCAGGATAAAGGGGGTGGGAGTGCAGGTAAAAGGATCAAGGGAAAGGTAAAAGGAGGAGGGACAGAAAAGACTGAGAAAGAGAGCAGGAAAATACAGTGAAAATACTGGGAAGTTAGGACTGCCAGTCACCAGACGAGATGAGGTCGAAACCTTGATCACTCTCATAAATCTCCCCTCAGGGTGAGTCTGCTGGACTAGGATGTGCATGGTGGGAGGTGAGCCTCTCCTAGCTCTGCTTGTTATCGTTTAAGGTGAGCTCTTGCCAACCAGTGGGAATGTGGTCCCACAAGCTGAGAGGACTGATGCTGTAGCTGCCCGGTGTCTAGGAAGGATAGGACCGACGCAGAAGAGGTCAGAGAGAAAAGTAGAGAAGAATCAGGAGAGGGGAAAAAAACAAAGCAAAGGGAGAAAGAGTTGCCTGAATGAGGGTACTGAGGCCCGCATGGGCCAGGAAGGAAGGCTTATCCATGCGGTGAGGCTGAAATGTTCCATGTGCACTCCTTATTAGTTTAATGTCCGGGTGATCTGTCCGTTGATGTAAATGGGGTGTTAAAGTCCCCCACTATTATTTTGTTACTGTCGATTTCTCCTTTTAAGGCTCAAACAGGTCATTTTAAAAGATACTTCTCTATGAAATGAATGTTAAAGATATAGTAAATAGTACTTGATAAGTTAAAGAATAAGGTGCTATAAATTGAAATGGAAAGTTAGTATATTGCCTATGCATTAACCATCCACGATGCTGCCCCTTTTAGTAATTCTAGGGTGAAATGTTTACCTAAGAAGAAAATAACTGATAAAATTGACAAGCCTCTTAGTCAAGCTCACCAAGAAGAGAGAGGATCCAAATGAACAGAATAAGAAATGAAGAGAGGAGAAAAATCAATACTACAGAAATAAAAATAATAAGAAATTTATGACCAGATATATGCCAACAAAATAGACAACCTAGAAGAATTGGACAAGATTCTAGAAACATATAGCCTGCCAAGACTGAGTCAAGAAGAAATAGACAAACTGATCACTAGAATTGAAATAGCATCTATAATAATAAAAACAAGGACTGAAAACTCCCTGCTAACAGAACTCCAAGACTGGATGGCTTCACTGAGGAATTCTATCAAACATACAAAGAAGAGCTTACACCTATCGTTCTCAAAATATTCCACAAGTCATTCTAGGATACCAAACTTGACAAAGACACCACCAAAAAAAAAAAAAAAGAAATTACAGGCCAGTATCTTTGAATATAGAAGCAAAAATCCTCAGCAACATATTAGCAAAACAAATCCAACAACACAGAGAGGTATCATACACCATAATCAAGTGGGATTCACTCCAAGGTCATACACACAATGGATTATTATTCAGCCATAAAAAGAATGGAATATTGCCAGCAGATTACCTAGAGATTACCATTCTAAATGAAATCAAACCAAGACAAATTACTATCACTCATATATGGAATCCGAAAAAATAATAAAAATCAGCTTATTTACAAAATAGACTCACAGACATAGAAAACAAACTTACGGTTACCACAGCAGGAAAAGGGAGGGGAGTTTACTAGGAGTATGAGAATAACAGATACACACCACTGTATATTAGACAGACAACAAGGATTTCCTGTAAAGCACAGAGAACTATATTCAGCATCTTGTAATAACCTATAATGGAAAACAATCTGAAGCTGTACCCCTGAAACTAACACAATATTATAAATCCACTGATTAAAAAAGAAATTTCAGCAAATTCCATATGGTCTTCTATGAAAATCCAACTAATACTGATGCCATTAAGTACTCTTACTACAAGGAATATATTTACTGCCATTGCAAAACAAGCTGAAATACAGCTTTTTACATAATCTTTTGTTGAATTATTGATGTTTTATTTTTATAAGTCAAAAATCTCACAGTGATAATGATGGCTTCCAACCAATTCTAAGTCAACTTTGGGATTACATTTTTGTCTTTGATATTTCAAGAGTGATTACAACAGCTTTACAGAAAATACACGGATGTTTAAAAGAAATGAATTAATAAAAAAGTTGAAAATTGCCAAAGCTAGTTTTATGTTTAAAATACAATTTGCAAGAGACTGATTGGAAGAATCATCAATTAAACAAGCTTAATGCTAGAAAATCACATGGTCCAACCCCCTGATTTTGTGATTATAATATTACTGTAGAAACGTGGGTATTGGATGCCTTCTCCTTGCCCCTCCTCCACCTTGCCTCTGAGAGTAGAACTCCAGGGACTACAGAAACAGATTTTCTTGCTCTCTGGCTTTTGATTTATTGATTTGATTTATCCCACCCCCTACAGGGCATCCCTATAGGATATCAAAGGAAGAGAGTATTTTTAGAATTTCTCCTGATGGATGCCTACCTTAATGAAAAGTCATAACTCATAACCCTCTCCTTCCAGAGTTTTCTAATCACTCACCCCCTCTTCATGTCCCTTCAGGCCCAAGTGTCATAAGAGCTGTTGTTAAACCTGGATACTGTCCTACTCACTCTGGTTTCTCACCCGCACTGGTTCTCACATTTAACTTGCATTGGAATCACCTGGAGGACTCCTTAAACCCAGGTTGCTAGTTACCACATGGCAAAGTTTCTAATTTCTATGTCTGAGTTGTGTGTTCGCATGCATGCTCAGTTGTGTCCAACTCTTTGCAGCACTATGGACTGTAGCCTGCCAGGCACCACCGTCCATGGGATTTCCCAGGTAAAAATATTGGGAGGGGGTTGCCATTTCCTACTCCAGGGGGTCCTCCCGACCTAGGGACCCAACCCATGTCTCCTGCATTTGCAGGTGGAGCCTTTACCACTGTGCCACCTAGGAAGACCTGTGTCTGAGTCAGCTGCTGATAATTTGCATTTTTAACAAGCTCCCAGGCGATGCTAGAACCACGGCCCTGTAGCTCTCTACCTTGACCACCATTTTATAAATTATCCTAATCTGATTTGCTCTCTCTTCCTTCAAGACCTTGACTAATATAAATGGCTAAAAAAAATTTGTTGACAATAGACAAAGTCTTATAATTAAACATGATTTTTAAGTGTTTATTTGAAAAATCTTTAAATCAAAGAAGAGAAAGCTGTAGGTATTTGGGAATTAATTTTGTCCAATTTAAATTTCAGAGCAGAAAAACTGTAGACAGAGATCAACCAGTTGATACCCTGCTTTTCAGGAAAGTCTTTCCAGGATACTGCTGTGTCTTATCAAATAGTGGCTCTCACTCCACCTCCCTCTCCCCTCCCTTACATTGTGTAATCCCCTTCTGTGTTTCTGTTATCTCTGTCTTTAGGTTTGGGCACCTGCAGTACATGTGATTTTCAGGTAAGCACGCACCATAGTTTGGGGCCTCTCAGGATAAGATCTCTAGCTCAGTTTTCAGCAGACGGCTTGGTAGAACCAAATATTTCATTGATGTTTTGTGCTGAAGGGAGATAAGAGTTAATGGCAGGATCTCTGTTTGATAATATCTGTGAGTCTGGTCTATCCATTATGTCCCATGTCATCTTGTAGTCGGTCACACAGAAACTCAGTCTGACACTTTGCTTCTCTCTCACCTACTTTCTAAAGACCTTTACCCAGTGAACCTCTTTCAAGTTGTTATCTGAGACTCCTGTACCTTATCCTCCATCTGCTGGGCAGCTGCTTTACTTAGCAGTTGTAGTTCTTCTTCGTCCTTTTCAAGTTTCTAAGTGGAAACCCAAGGCACTGTCTGCCCAGCGCCACCCACACTTTTCTGAGAGCTGCACCCATTGCAGTATTCTCTGGCCACTGACATTAGACCAGGAATCAGTAAAAGACACAAGTTTCTTCAAGATTTTGTCTGTGGACAACTATATTTCTCCAAGGAGGCTAAAGCTGTAAGATTGGAAACTTGGGGGCCTTGAACAACAAATTTTCTGCAAAGAAAGACAGGCGGCTGCCACATGAGGAGAAATGAAACTGGCACTCAGCAGTAGGAAATGCAGATGTAAAGAAGGGACTTGTGGACATGAGCAGGAAGAGGAGGGTGGGTTAAATTGAGAGAATAGTACTGACATATATACACTATTATGTGTAAAATAGATGACTAGTGGGAACCTATTGTATAGCACAAGGAGCTCAGCTTGGTCCTCTGTGATAACCTAGAGGGCTGAGATAGAGCAGGAGGCTCAAGAGGGAGGGGGTTATATGTATACATATAGCCAATTAACACTGGATAGCAGAAACCAACACAACACTGTAAAGCTATTATGTTCCAATTAAAAATAAATAAATTTTTTTAAAGAAGAGATGTGGGTGCTCTGTTCAGCTACACCATGCCTTGGGTTCCAGCTGCTTCTAAGGATTAGGAACATCTCTGGTCATCCTACCCTTTGATTGCTAAGCTTTATGAAAACTCACCATTTTTGCTAAACCAGTTCAGTTTGTATTTCTATTTCATGAAGTCAAACACTGTGATTGATAAAGTAGTACAAATGTTCATTTCTGTTTACCTGGTCATTGTTAGTTATGATATATGCATTTCTTGAGAATTTTCTATGGACCATTTAAGCCATACAATGCTCCTCAGATGTGAATAGAACAGAAGAACAAATTGAGATTGGATGGCCTTCTTCAGGCTCAACATTGTGCAGTTATACATGGCTGGACCCAGATTCCTACCATGTCTCCCAAAATTTAAACACCCTGTGTTTATAACCACTATATTCTGTCTGAATTTCAATTAGACCAAAGTTCCTTTTCAAGTAATAGGCAAGGGTAGAATGGAATTTTCAGTGCTCTTTTGTACTCAGAATTTAGCATCTTAGAGTTGAGCATCTTACCATTAAGTTTCATAGCATGCATTTTCCAGCACTATCTGTTCCTACAATTTTCTGACTCAGCATAAAATTCTGCCTGGCCAAGTGTTGCTCATCCTTCACAGCCAACTCTGATGTAACCTCCCATAGAACCTTTCGCACTCCCGCTGAATAAACCACTCACTCCCTTTCTTCCTGCTGTCCTGTTCACATTATAGTTAACTGGTTACATACCTGACTCTAATATTATGTTGAGAGTTCCATGCTGTCATCATCTGTCTAACTCCTGTACCTGACAAAATATCTGCCTTAGAATAGGCGCTTAATAACTACTTGTTGAGTTACATTGATTTAGGGAGCATGTGGAGTCTAACCAGTACAGATGAAGAAATCATATTTTTATGCCTGGGCAATTATGAAAAATGGCACAAGGTGGCCAAACATTATGGCTCAGGTGAGCGGATGTCTTTACAAGGGGCAGAGGGACCATCTAGTGTGATTAATGGGAGACTTCCAGTCCTTTGTTCCTAATGCAGTTTATCCTCAAAACCTGTCAAAGTCTGAAGACTGTTCATTAACTGTTTTTGCAACATCCAGGCTCTCACTGTGGCATATAAAACACAATATAAATGATTTATTTGTGATCCTTGATTGCATCCCAGGTGACATTCTGAATATTTATTTTTGTTGGGGCTGGCTTCATATTAATTGAATGGTACAAAACCATGTAGCATGGGCCAGCATCTGCCTTTCCAGGGCTGGAGATGACTGTTTTATGGACTAAGCTCTGAACATGCCTCTGGGCCTGGCTCTTAGTTTATATTTGCCTTTTTAGGACAATGGAATAAAGTGGGTCCGGTGGCTCAACTATTTTCAGGCCTCTTCCGTGAATCACCAAGTGGGAGGCAGCTGGCAGAAGGCAATGAGGTTTGAGCTATATTGCATAAGGACCACGAGGTACTGAAGCCAGGACATAACACTGCAGTGAAAATGCGGAAGCAAAAGAAATCACTAATTTGGCTTATAAATTCAACACTTGCTAGTTACACGTGATTCACAAACTTTTTAGTAACTATGGCCGATATTTTTATCTCAGCTCCATCTCAACTTGCTACTCAGTTTTTGGACTTCCTCCTTTCCACCTATAACTGCTGAGTAATCACAAAATGAAACCTGATACTCACCTAAGAAAACACGAGAAGGCACACCTCATGCAAACATAAATTATACAAGATACTTGAAAGATAAATTAAAAATTACTCTTGGCGTATCTGAAATGTCACATCCCTTGAAGAACATAGTAAATAAGAGTTTCCTGAATTTTAGACAGCCTCTTTTCATTGAATTTGAAACATTCAATTAGAAACAAACTGTTGGTCACAAGATGATATAGAAAGACCTTGAGCGCTTCTCTCACAGGCACACCAAAATCACAATTATTTACAGACAGCCATCGATGAAAAAGACCCAAACCTACCAGAAAAGATCTACAATGAGAATATAAAGAAGGAATCATAATGAGACAGCAGGAGGGGCTGAGTAGTGATAAAGTCAAATCCCATACCCCCAGGCGGGTGATCCACAAACAGGAGAACAATTACAACTGCAGAGATTCTCCCAAAGGATTGAGAGGTCTGAATCCCACCTTGGGCTCCACAGCCCAGAGATCCAGCACTGGGAAGACACTCCCCCCACCCCACCCCCACCCCCGCCCCTGGAGAATTTGGCTTTGAAGGCCACAGGCTTACTTCTGGGAGTTCCAGAAGGCTGATGGAAATAGAGACCTCACTTGTAAGGGATTCACACAAAGTCTACCCAGGGTAGAAGCAGTAATTTGGTAGTAGCCTGGGTTAGACCTACCCCCTCCTGGAGAGGTAGGAAATAACTCCATTTCACCCTGGGTACATAGATTCCTGAACCATTTTGGGGAGCTCCTTCTACGACATGGTAATACTATCCTGGAATTTTTCTTATAGCTTATTACCACAGAAAAATCCCACTGTAGCCCAACAGTCTGCAGGCTCAAGTACTGGGATGCCTCAGGCCAAGCAGTTAACTGGACACTGACACAGCCCCATCTACCAGCAGACAGGTTGCCTCAAGAACCCTGGGTCTGCAGCCACCTCTGGACATAGCCTTGCCCACCAGAGGACCCAGGACCTATCCCCACACACCAGTACACAGGCAATAGATCCAAGACTCCCAGGACCCTCCAAGCAGAGACCCCGGCCCAGGTCCCATCCATCAGTGAGCCTGCCCTAGTTTCAGATCCAACTCGACCCACCAGCAGGCAGGCACTAGACAGAAAAAACACCACCACAATCTGTAGACCAGGCCTGCCCTGGAACTGGCTGGGCCTGGTCTCCACCCACTAGTAGGCCAATACAAGCTTCAAGACACCAGCCCCCACAGTCAGCAATCTGACATTTGCTCTGGGACCCCTAAGCCTGCAAGCAGGCCCCAGGACCTGGCTCTGTCCACCAGTAGGCTGGCACTAGCCCCAGGATCTGGCTTCATCCACCAGTAAGTAGACAACAGCCCCAGGTTCTCCTGGATCCTGACTCTGCCCATCAGTAATATAGCACTAGCCTAGGGCCTCCAGGTTTCTGCAATTAGCTGCCTCATGATCAGACCCCATAACCAGCAGCTGGCAGCCTCTGCACCAGGCAGGACCTGGCAACCAACTCGACCACAGCCAAATAAACCTACCAGACCATTGACATAGTCTGCTCACCACAACAGAAATACCCACACAGCCCTCATAGAACATTTGGAGTGTATAGCTCTGGTAACAAGATGGGAGTGTGCTATTGGACTCATAGGATGTCTCACCAGGAAATATAACTAACTTACCAGATACATAAAAATAGCAAGTTAGGTAAAATGAAGTGATAGAAGAACATATACCAGATGAAGGAACAAGATAAACTCCAGAAGAACCAAGTGGAAATAGACATGCTACCTGAGAAAGAGTTCAAGGTAGTGATCATAAACAGGATCAAAGAAATTGGGAGAATAATGGATGCACAGAATGAGAAGTTGGAAGTTTCTAATGAAGAGTTAGAAGATAAAAATAATAAATATAAAAGAGATGAAGAATACAATAACTTAAATGAAATAATACACTAGAAGGGATCAACATTAGACTAAATGGTTCAGAGGAATAGAACAACATGAGCTAGAAGATAGAGTAGTGGGAATCACTGATGCTGAATGGAAAAAGGAATAAGAAATGAGGATAATTCCCTCTGGGACAACATCAAATGTACTAATATTCACATTATACGGGTCCCACAAAGAGAAGGGGGAGGACTGAGAACATAATTGGAGAGAGAATAGCTGAAAACCTCCCTAACCTGGGAAAAGAAACAGACATCCAAATTCAGGAAGTACAGAGAGTCCCATACAGGATTAACACAAAGAGGAACACATCAAAACATTGTAATTAAAATGGCAAAAACAGAAGATAGAGAATATCAAAAGTTTCAAGAGAACAGCAACATTTTGCATACAGGGGAACTCACAAGATTATCAGCTGACTTTTCTGCAGAAACTCTAAGCCAGAAGCGAGTGACACAATATATTTAAAGTAATGAAAGGGAAAAAACTACAACCAAGATTATTCTACCCAGCAAGGCAGTTGTTCAGATTTGATGGGGAGATCAAAAGCTTCACAGACAAGCAAAAGCTAAGAGAGTTCAGTACCACCAAACAAGCTTCCAAGGAATGTTAAAGTAACTTCTCTGAGCAAAAAAGGATACAATGAGAAGCATGAAAATCATACAAGGAGAAAGCTCATCAATAAAGGCAAATGCACAGTAAAGGTAGGAAATCATCCCCTCATAAAGTTAGTAAGAAGGTTAAAAGAAAAAAGTAGTAAAATTATCTATATTTACAGTAATTTTAAGGGGAGAAGAGCATAACGCAGGGTTGTTGAAATGCATTTGAAATTAAGAATCAGCAACTTAACCATTCATATGTACAGATTGCTATATAAAAACATCATAGTAACCTAAAACCAAAAATCTGTGATACATACATAAAAAAGATAAAGGAATCCAAACATAACACTATAGATGATCATCAAATCGTAAGAGATGAGAACAAAAACAAAGGAATAAAAAAAAGACCTACCAAACCAACCCAGAAGCAATTAACAAAATGTCATATCAATAATTATTTTAAATGTAAATAGACTAAATGCTCTAATCAGAAGACATAGTGAAAAGAAATGAGAAAAAATTGATTACACGGGGTCTAAACAGCATGTACTAAAAAATCAATGAGTCAATGAAATCAAAATGGAAATTTAAAAATACCTTGAGACACATGACAATGAAAATACAACCATTCAAAATCCACTAGATGCAGCAAAATCAGTTCTTAGAGGGAAGTTAATAGCAATACAGGCCTTCCTCATAAAGCAGGAAAAATCTGAAATAAACAACCTAACCTACCACCTAAAATAATTAGAGAAGAACAAATGAAATCTAAATCTAAAGTCAGCAGAAGAAAAATAATAATAAGATATGGAGGATATAAATAAAATAGGGATTGAAAAAAGAAGGGAAAAAAAAGCAATAGAACCAAGAGCTGGTTATTTTAAAGGGTTAAGAAAATTGACAAACCTCTGGCCAGGCTCACCAAGAAGAGAAAGAACCCAAATAAACAAAATAAGAAATGAAAAAGGAAAAATCTCAACTGATAGTGCAGAAATACAAAAAAAGATGAGAATTCTATGAATAATTATATGCCAACAAATTTGACAACCTGGAAGAAACGGACAACTCTCTAGAAGCTTACAGCACTCCAAAATTGAATCAAGAAGAAATAGATGATTCGTGCAACTGGCCACTAGAAGTGAAACAAAATCTGTAGTAAAAAAAATAAAAACTCCCTACAAATAAAAGTCTAGGATCAGACGGCTTCATAGATAAATTTTACCAAATATATAAAGAGCTTACACCAATTCTTCTCGAACTCTTCCAAAAGATTGAAAAGAAAGGAACATTCCCAAAGACATTCTACGAAGCCACCATAATCCTGATACCAAAACAAGACAAAGCAAGACAAAGATAACCACCAAGAAAAAAAATTACAGGCCAACATCTTTGATAAACACAGATGCAAAAATTCTCAACAAAATACTAACAAACCAAATCCAAAACCAAATAATAAAGATCATATACCACAGTGATGGTGCAATATGTGCAAATCAGTGTAAGCCACCACACCAACAAAAGAAAATCTAAAAACCACAGGATTATCTCAATAGATGCAGAAAAAGCATCTGACAAAATTCAACATCCATTCATGATAAAAAGAAAAAAAACTCTTACCAAAGTGAGTATACAGGGGACATATCTCAACATAATAAAAGCTATTTATGACAAACCCAGAGCCAACATGATACTCAATAGTGAAAAGCTGAAAGCCTTTACACTAAAGACAAGGATGCCCACTCTCACCACATCTCTTCAACATAGTATTGGAAGACCTAGCCACAGCAGTCAAACAAAAAAAACAAAAGGTATCCAAATTGTAAGGAAGAGGGAGAAGTGTCACTATATGTAGATGACCTGATACTATATATAGAAAACCCTAGTGCTTAGTCACTCAGTTGTGTCCAACTCTGCAACCCCATGGACTACAGCCTGCCAGACACCTCTGTATGGGATTCTCTAGGCAAGAATACTGGAGTGGGTTGACATGACCTCCTCCAGGGGATCTTCCCAACCCAGGGATCAAACACAGGCCTCCCACATTGTAAGCAGTTTCTTTACCATCTGAGCCACCTGGGAAGCCCCTAGAAAACCCTAAGGACTCCACAAAAAAACTACTAGGTCTAATAAATTAATTCAGCAAAGTAGCAGGATACAAGATTAACATTCAGAAATCAGTTGCATTTCTTTGCTCTAACAATGAAATATCAGAAAGGGAATGCAAAAAAAAAAAAAAAATCAAAAAACAAACAAACAAAAAAAAACAGTCCCTCTTAAAATTGCACCAAAAGAAAAACCCCAAAAACCTGAGGAAGTGAAAGACATATCCTGAGAACAATAAAACATTAATAAAGGAAATTAAAGAGGATTCAAAGAATGGAAAGATATACTCTTGGATTAGAAGAATTAATATGGCTAAAATGGCAATACTACCCAAAACAATCTAGAGATTTAATGTAATCCCTATCAAATTACACATGACATTTTTTACAGAACTAGAAAAAATAATCCAAAAATTTATGTAGATGTGTACTAAGTCATACCCCACTCTTTGCGACCCTGTGGACTATGGCCCACCAGGCTTCCCTGTTCATGGGATTCTCCAAAAACTTATAGATCCATGAAAGACCAGAATTGCCAAAGCAATCCTGAGGGAAAAAAACAAAACAAAACAAAAAAGCTAAAACAAAGCAGGAGGTACAACCCTCCCAGACTTTAGCACATACTACAAAGCTACAGTAATCAAAACTGTGATATTGGTACAGAAACATACATATGGATCAATGGAACAGAATAGAAAACCCAGAAATCCACACACCTGTGATCAATGACTCTTCAGCAAAGAAGGTAAAAATATAAAGTGGGAAAATGACAATCTCTTCAGCAAGTGGTGCTGGGAAAGTTGGACAGCTACATGTAAATCAACGAAGTTAGAACACATCCTCACACCATACACAAAAATAAACTCAAAATGGCTTGAAAACTTAAGTATAAGATACGACACCTCAAAACTCCTAGGAGACAGCATAGGCAAAACATTCTCTGACATAAGTCCAACCAGTGTTTTCTTAGGTCAGCCTCCCAAGGCAATAGGAACAAAAAATACAAAAGTAAACAAACGGGACCTAATCAAACTTACAAGTGTTTGCACAGCAAAGGAAATCATTTAAAAAAAAAGAAAAAAGACAACCTGCAGAAAGGGAGAAAATGATCACAAATGATGTGACAGATAAGGACTTAATCCTCAAAATATACAAACAGCTCATACAACTCAACAACAACAAAACAAACAACCCAATCAAAACATGGGCTGAAGACCTTAACGGACATTTCTCCAAAGACAATATACAGATGGACCTTAGGCAGGTGAAAAGATGCTCGACATTACTAAGTATTAGAGAAATGCAAATTCAAAGAAAAAGGAAGTACCACCTCACTCCAGTAAGAATGGCCATCATTAAAAAGTCATTAAAAATAACAAATGATGGAGAGGGTGTGGAGAAAATGGAACCATCCTACACGGTTGGTGGGATGTAAGTCGGTGCAGCCACTATAGAAAACAGTATGGATGTTCCTCAGAAAACTAAAAATAGAACTACTATATGACCCAGAAATCCTACTCCTGGGCATATATTCAGAGAAAACTAATTTAAAAAGATCCATGCACCCCTATGTTCATAGCAGCACTATTCACAAAAGCCAAAACATGGAGACAACCTAAATGTCCATCAGCAGATGAATGGATAAAGAAGTGGTACATATGTACAATGGAATACTACTTCGGCCATAAAAAAAAAGATAATGCCATTTGCAGCAACATTGATGTGACTAGAGATTATCATACTAACTAAGTCAGAGAAAGACAAATACCATATGATATCACTTATATGCAGAATCCAAGGTATGGCACATGTGAACCTGTCTATCTACAAGACAGAAACATACTCACAGACACAGATCAGACCTGTGGTTGCCAAGGGGAATGGGGGGAGGGAGAGAGGGACTGGGACTTTGGAACTGGTAGATGCAAACTCTCATATTTAGAATGGATAAACATGTTCCTATTGTACAGCACAGGGAACTATACCCAGTGTCCTAGGATAAACCATAATGGAAAAGAATATTTTAAAAAAAGTGTACATATGTGTATAACTCAGTTTGTTGTATAGCACAGATTGGCACAACATTTTAAATAAACTTTAATTCAATTTTTAAAAGTATTACTAAAACAAAAAAGGCTGAAGGGATATAAAAACAAGACCTACAGTAGACTTCATGTCCAAAGACACGTACAGACTGAAAGTGAGAAATAGAAAAAGGTATTCCATGCTAATGGAAATCAAAAGAAAGCCAGGGTCACAATACTTATATCAGATAAAATAGACTTAAAATAGTTAAAACAGAGACTGTTACAACAGACAAAAAAAAGGACATTACATAATGATCAAAGGATCAATCTAAGAAGATAACAGCAATTATAAATACACACCCAACATAGGAGCACCTAAATACATAAAAGCAAATATTAACAGACATAAATGGATATATCAACAGTAATGTAATACTAACAGAGGACTTTAACACCCCACTTACATCAATGGGCAGATCATTCAGACAGAAAATTAACAAGGAAACACTAGCCTGAAGTGACACATTGGACCAGATGGAGCTAGAAAGCAAAGAACAAACAAAAGCCATTAGTAGAAGGAAATAAATGATAAAGATAAGAACAGAAATAAATAGAAAAAATAGAAGAGATCAACAAAACTAAGAGCAGTTTCTTTGAAAAGATAAAATTGATAAAACTTTAGCCAGACTCATCATGAAAAAGAGAAGGTCCAAATCAGTAATTTCAGAAATGAAAAAGAAGTTACATCCAACACCAGGATCATGAGACTTCTAAGGGAAACTATATGCAAATAAAATGAACAGCCTAGAGAAATTCCTAATATGTACTATTTTCCAAGTCTGAACCAGGAAGACATACAAAATACAAACAGACTAATTATCAGTGATGAAATTGAATCAGTAATAAAGAAAAGAAAAAGAAAAAAACTCCAGTAAACAAAAGTCCAGGACCAAACGGTGAAGGTGAATTGTACCCAACATTTAGAGAATAATTAATACCTATCTTTCTTAAATTATTCAAAAAAAATTGCAGTGGCACGAACACTTTCAAACTCATTCTGTGGTGCTACCATCACCCTGATACCAAAACCAGACAAAAAAGAAAACTTCAGGCCAATATCACTGATGCAACAATGTAGATGCAGAAGTCCTCAACAAAATATTAGCAAACCAAATTCAAAGATACATCAAAAGATAGTATACCATGATCAAATGGAATTTATCCCAGAGATGCAAGAGCTTTTCATGATCTGCTAAGCAATCAGTGCTATACACATTAACAAATTGAAGAATAAAAATCATGTGATGCAGAAAACACTTCTGACAAAATTCAACTTCCATTCATCATTAAAAACTCTCCAGAAAGTGGGAATAGAGTGAATTTATCTCCACATAATAAAGAGCATATATGACAAACCTACAGCTAACATCATTCTCAACAGTGAAAAAAGTTGAAAGCATCCCACTCTCACCACTTTTATTCAACGTATTGAATAAATCTAGCCAGAACAGAGGAGATACAACGAAGCTGGATTTTAGTGATCCAACTGATGGAAAAGTGTATAGAAGATTTAGTAGGAGAGCTAGTTGGCAGTTTTACCAGGTAGGAATTCAACAGTCAACCTCAGGAAGAAAAGGGAGAAAAAAAAAAACACCATTTTGCTTTCCCTGAGGTAAACTATTCGACTTTAAGAACAGTTCTAATTCAGAACAGCTAAATCAACCCAAACACCATTTTCTAATGTTCATTTAGTTAATGGATTTGTCTAAAAGGACCCTTTATCTTAGGGAACAGACTTTACCAACATAGCATTTTCTTTTTGGAGGCCCTTTTGTAAAATTAGAAACGAACTCAATGAATGTGCCGTATATTTTACTGCCACAACATTTAAAATATGTTTTTCCTCCAGGAAATTTTCAAACTGATCTCTTTCTTCCCAGGTACCTCCAGATCATCAGTTACTCGATGTAAACCTGGAGCCAACTGCCCCAGTTCACACAGTAGCATCAGCAGACAACTGTCCCCTCTCTCTGTCACAGAAGATTCCTCTGCTCCTATTCTTGAACTTCAGAGTCGAGGATCCTCTGGAGTTTGTGGACACAGAGCTGAGAGGCAAAACAGATCAGGTATGTGAGTGACCTCCTCTTAAATAACAGTACATGGGGTAAGCTTCTAGCCAGCAGTGAAAGATCTCACCATTGGCACAGAATGTAGAGATGTGACACTGACTCTCAGGAGTACATGTGAGCAAAGTTTATCAAGTGGGAGGAGAAGGAAGAAGAGAAATGTATAGATATAATCCATTAATGATGGACAGGGTACAGTGTAGCAGAGAAACAATACCAAAACCTATAGTTGGAGGGCTTAACCCGTGGTTAAACAGTGACTTCTAATGAAGTTTATAAGGAAACTATTTTTCTTATCTTCAAGATGGCAAAAGCCAGCACCTTTTATCTCAGTCCTGGGATTTAATAATAGCAAGCTGTACCCATTCTGAGAAGAATAAAAGCACCAGTAAAATCACAGACTCTGCTTTTATCTTTATTAGGACTGCCAGTCCTTGGAGCCCTTCTAGTTTTCCCAATTTTATACCTCCTTCAGGACACTTCAGTTGCCTCCCTGATCAGCATTTACTATTAGATCAAGACCTTTAACCTTTCCTCACATCTGCCTGATCACTTACCAACCCCTGGAATACTTGGGTTACTGGATTCACTAGATAAATCTCTTAACTATATCCATGGGTTTCCCAGAGAATGTATCATTTTAAAACATAGCTGGAACATGCATGGGACTTCCCTAGTGGTTCAGACGGTAAAGAATCTGCCTGCAATGCAGGAGTATGCATAAAATCCTTAAAGGATGAAGAAGGACACAAGAGAGAGCTAAATAGAGACAGAACTCTGGAAAACTCTAAAATGATCAGAAGAGGACGAGGAACAGGACTCAGCAAAATAAACTGAAAAGGAGAGGTTAGTGATATAGAAGGTTGTTATTTCATCTAAAGGAAGTAGTGAAAAAGTATCCATTGAACTTCAAAAACAGGAGATTATTTACTATTATCTAGCAAGAGAAATTTCAAGAGAGTCATGGGGCAAAAGCCAAAATGTAGCAGTTGAGGAAGAATGGGTGGGAAAGAAGCAAAGATAGTTAAGTACAGTATACAGACAGACCTCAGAGATACTGTGGGTTTGTTTCTAGACTCTTGCGGTAAAACAAATATCACAATAAAACAAGTCACGTGAAAAAAATAAATGCAGCTGGGTCCACGAGGCTGCTGCCCAATACTGTTACATTTTGGTGATGGACATCATACTGCCTTCCCCAGAGATAATCTCAAGCTTTGAGTCCATATTCACTTCCTCTCATCATATGACTACACTTTTACCTTCCTGAAAAGACTGAAACAATTGTGTGCTAACAGATGCTTTCCTCCCTGCCTCAAAGTGTCTCAGTTCTCTTGCTTGCTAATTTGCTAATTATCATCATTGCAGGGGCTTCCCTGGTGGCTCAGATGGTAAAGAATCCACCTGCAATGTGGGAAACCTGGGTTCAATCCCTGGGTTGGGAAGATCCCCTGGAGAAGGGAACGGCTATCCACTCCAGTATCGTGGCCTGGAGAATTCCATGGACAGAGGGAGCCATCAGGCTACAGTCCACGGGGTCGCAAAAAGTCAGACTTGACTGAGAGACTTTCACTGTCATCATTGCAGGGACCGCTTTTGACTTCTGTGTTTGCTACCATTCTGATGCCGACTCCTCCTACATCCATAATTACCTCCTCTCCATCTCTTCCACCTACATTTTCAATCTCCCCTTCTCCATTTATTCCTTCAGCTTGGCCAACAATATATTAAAATCTCTTGCATCCTTAAAGTCAATAGTGACACCAGCAAAAACAACAAAATAACTCTATTCAAAACAAGTGGGTAGTGGAAAAAAATCAAAAAACAAAAACCTTATAACTTTGAGAACACTAGCTTTAAAAAATAAGCAGAAGAGAAATAATTCAGGGGATGCAGGTAAATGAAGGCATAGAGGAGGTGTGAAAGCCTCTTCTAGGCTCCTACTTATTTGATTAGGGGTTTTTATGAGAAAAGATTTTTTCCCCCAAAATGACAATATTTTAAAATGGAATCTCAGCAACTATGGACCCCAGGGCCAAAACTTTTTTGTAAAAAGTGAAGAAAATGACATTGTAAATCTTCAGAAAGTTTTAATTGGCTTTAATTAGTTGCAGTAATATTCTTATTATCCCAGTTATCTGCAGAACAGAATGTTGTAGTTAATTAAGTATGGTTAATAAATTTGCCCTCTCTATCATATACCAATTACAAATCTCAAAGACTGTACCATTGAAGACCACATGTGGCATAATTTACTCTTTCTGCAGTGATTCGGAAGACACTTGGGGATATTCCTCGACACCAAAAAGAAAAAGAAAAGAAGAATCTAAACAGCAGCTCGATGCTCTCATGAATGTTATGGTACTTAACCTCAAAATGAATCCCATGAGCTAAGTATTATTGGTGTTTGACAGAGATGCTAAGACCAGAATTAAATATATACTCAGGGCCTTCTGGTGGCAGGGCTAGGACTTTCACTCATGCTTCCAAATTCCAGTGGCCTCTACCATCAATCTGTGTGACTCTAATCAAGATTCAGAGAGACGAATGGAATTACTGATACATCAATTTTAATGATGTATACAAAACAATAAATCTAAGCAGGACTATAGAAACTCATATTTAAATGATCAGAAAAATAAAAGAACCCTGGAGAGTCAATCTTCCTATGGTATCTACAGATAGTAAAATTAAAGAATTGTCAACAATTCAATCTAGTTCGCAGAAGATGAGCCAGTACTATGGGAGGATTTAGGTGACTATTGGTGTCATCGAAAGTACTCTGTATGTTCCGACAGTGGTACAGATGTCATCTTCAAAGGTGACAGTAAAGGCAGATGTCAAAGGAGTACAAATAATCTTTGTATAATCATTCCTCCTTTATGAGCTAGTCCCTTAGAATAGTGTGATCTAAAGTGTAGTATACCTTTCTCTTCTATTAAACCTCATGCAAGGCTGCCATTCCTGCCAGGAGACTTTTCTCTAAACCATTTTTGAAGCTTCCAGTGCTTAAATGGGGAGCTCAAGCCTCAAACCTAGACCGAATGAATATTCAGAATAAAAAGTTTAGACCCTGGAGTCATACTGACTTGGGCTCAACCTTGAACAACCTTTAATACAAGTCTCAGTTTTTGCATCTGTAAATGCAATAACTGGTAATAACCCACCTACTTGGGTAGGCTCATGTTCCCTTTCCAGCCTTCCAAGACAACAGCTCTTGTTCTGCCCTCTTATTCATTTTCGTTTTTTCCCCTCTACTCTCTGTATAAACCACATGTACATAGTGAATTCGAAGAGTGTTATCAGGTCTAGTCTATACACAGCCAAGGATTCTGGTTAGCATACTTTCAGCCTCATCTCAATGTTACTGCATCATGGAGGTTTCTCCTGGCCACTACACCTCATCTTAACAAGTGCTTCTTGTCTGCCTCCACGTGGCCTTGTATCTGCCATACATGGCCCTTCTCCCACTGTTTTAGATGTGTTTCCTGACCTTCCTCTAGATTATGAGCTCAAGTCTTTCATTTTTGAACCCCTGGGACCTATTTAACTAGCTCCTGGTAGTCTCCACAGGACTTTGTTGAATAAATAAAAAGAATACCAGTTTTCATCTTCCGGAGACTAGGCTCTGAGAATTCTGTTTATAAGACTTGGAAGTCACGTAGTAATTGCCTGTTCATCCTGCTTGGTTTATACTCTCCAGTGAAAAATTTGCTTTCAAGGCTTGCTATCTGCTTTCCCCAAATAAATGGCTGGATGAACGCCTTTGCCAAAGCGGGGCAGTCACGCCTGGGTCATTAAGCAATGGAAACATTCAGCAGAGAGCCGGCAGGTTCTGAAGAGGAATGTGAGAAACCCATCCACTATCACTCTCAGTCTGTGGGCTGTACGACTTGCGTAAGCCCAGGATAAACGTTATAAGCTTAGAGGAGGTCCCTGGAAACACCATGGAATTTTACAGACAATTCTGTCTACCTTTCCCCGGATTCTACCATCTGGGGACTCAGGATGACCACTGCTCTCATTTAATGTCCTGATGGGTATATAAATTCATTGTGTTGAACTTGTTTTCACTCTTAAGGAGAAGGCCTTTATGATTGTCACTTTTGGAGAACTTCGGCTATTTCAGTGTGAAAAAAAATGCTACTAAATTTTCTTAGTAAATGTAAAAATATAAAGCAGAACTCACTGTGCTCCCAGAAATATATTAAATAGTAATTTGTTCTGAGGTAGGAGGTGATTTTGTGCAGTCCAGACTTGCTCTATTTAATCTTTGCTGCAGTTAAAAAAAAAAAAAAAAAACTCAGTGGGAAATAACAATAAGTACTTATTTCTCATTCACTTTTTATGTTGGTGAATACAGGGTTCTAACTAGGTCCTGCTCATTCTCCTACATAGACCAGCTTCTATTTGAGATTTTCCATTCCAGTGGCAGAAAGGAAGAGCTAGAGATAGGTAGTGGGACTGTGTGAAGCCTCTTAAAGCTTCTACAGAGAGCTGGCATACCATACCACAGATGGTGAACATACCATCTGTTCATGTTTGATTAGGCAAAGCAGATCATGTGGCCAAGGCCAAAGCCTTTGAAGCTGAAATGCTCTCACAAGGAGGTGGGTAGGGTTCCCCTGAGAACAGAGAGCATCCACCAAGTTCATCAGCATCATCATGGCCTGGATAAGGGTCCCAGATACACAGTATACCTTATAGAGCAGAGATTCCAGACAGAAAATGAGCCAGTGTTATTTGTCTCTTCAAATGATAGCAGGGAAAACAAAACACTGGTGATTCTACTGTCTGTCTCTTTGATTTCTGTTTTATAACTTGATTTCCACACATTTGTATTCCTTTCCTGTTTGCAGGGGATGATGGAACACAGACTCATCCTGAGAACAGCAGCCAAGAAAACAGAATCAAGGCTCGCTGCCTATCCTGCATGTCCATGGTTCTGAAGGCTGCCTGGGGACTTTTGATCATCTTGTCAGTGTCATCATCTTGGGTTGGAACCACACAGATTGTAAAAATTACTTATAAGAACTTCTACTGTCCATTTTTCATGACTTGGTTTTCAACGAACTGGAACATTATGTTTTTCCCAGTCTATTATTCTGGTCATCTGGCCACTGCTCAAGAAAAACAATCTCCAATGAAAAAATTCAGGTAGGTTTCATATTAAATGGCCAATAGGAGATGGTTTGAAATAATTTCATGCAAATATGCATGATTTCATCTCTTTGAAAGATGAGCTAAGTGTGGAGAGGCAGGATCTAAGGTCAGTAATGAACATATGAACATGAAGAAACAGAATCAGCTTGCTCCTCCCTCCAAAATTATTGTCTACAACATGCCAGGCACTGTGCTAGTGCTTTTGCAGATCTTATCTAATTATCATTGGTGGTAACAGCCACCTTTTAAGGTGGTGTTAATTATCCCTATTTTAGCACAAGAATAACAGGTTTGGAGAGATTCAGTGACTTTTCCAAGGTCACACATTTATAAATAATGAAACCCAGATTTTAATCCAGCTCAATCTCTCTATCATGTTTTCAAAGAACAACCCAGGGTCTCGAGCCCAGAAAGAAAAAAAAACACTGTATTAATAAGATTCTTACAAAAACACTTGCTCAGTATTCTGGACACAGTGGTGTTATAGCAGATAAAATGACTTGGTCTCATGCAAATGGAAGTCTGGCCTTGGGATGGTTTAAAAGAAGCTGTTCTTTGCTGGCTAGGAACACAGAGCTTTGTCTGTTGGTTTGCTGGCCATGAACTTGACTGCCATGGTTGTATTGGTTGCTCTGAGTTAGATCTGGCTTATGCAGCTCCATCTTGGAGAGATTGGAAAGTTGGCAGAGTCATGTCATCTAGTCCTGTGCAGCACTGAGGAAAGGCAAAAGTAGCATTTGGGTTAAAGGTCTTTTGCCAACAGACAGCTTCTTGAAAAGAAAAACCAGAATCAAGGAACAACTTCCAGGACAGTCACTCTGCTCACCAAGAGAAAACAGTGGTCTTGACTTCAGCAGATGGCAATGGGAGAGTGACAGCTTTTTTGCTTATTCCTCCTCAGCAGAATGGCAATAAATTTGTCTTACAGGAGCCCAAATAACCTTTCTACCTTGCCCTTTTACCTTATGATAACATGGTAAGACTGTCCTTAAAAACGTAAGACATTCTGAAGGCTTTATCTTCAACTTCCAATTTCTATCACCAGCTTGGAATTGCCCGGGAATCCTGAAGTCACACTGTGAGCTGACTTTCTCTGTGTGTGCATGAACATTCTGCTATCATTAAAGCAACAAAAACCAGTTCAAAGAGAAGTGTTTTCTTGTTTGGAGGAAAGAAAAAAGACTTATATCTGTTAAGGATTGCTAAAACTAATTTCTTCCCATTAAAACAGACATGATCCTGGGGCATAAGATCTTCTTAGATAACAATACTTAATACATGATTACAGGGGACATGATCATCAGAATAAAGTTCTCCCTGATTGCAGATACCTCCATTTACTTATAGTGTATGTGATCTACTCAAAGGTTCCTATGGTTTAGACACATATGCAGATTAAAAACAGCAAAAGGTTAGTATGGGAAGTAATGCCTCAGAAGACCTCAGAGCAAGCCAGGTCAGTGTTACTTAAGAGAACACATTTACAACAAGAGGCTCCTGCTGACAGAAGTGGTGTTTGGGGAATGAGTTTCTCTCACACCGAACGAACTCTGAATTTAGTGAAATCTGTGACTTGACAGGACACCTCCACCTGTTAGTCCTAGCGTGAAGTTGACCATTTCTGAAACTGAATCAAAGAGCTTTTATTTTCAAGCAGAAAACATTGTCTTTGTAGGGAATATTCTCTAGTGGCCCCCTCCATATGAAAGGTAAACACTGCCAGAAAATTCTGAGATCCTTGATCTTTATTCCCTGTGGACTCTGCCAAAGGAGAGTCTGCCAAGGGACTCTGCCATTAACACTGTCTGCCAAGAAGTCACCCCACGAAGCTCTCATGGCAGAACAAGGGGAGAATAGTTAGTGTCTATTGGATGTATCCCATAGCATCAAACCCTCTGTTTTCTCCCTTTCTCTTGAATGGTATGAAAGCATTTCCAGTTTTTTTCCGTATCACTAACATCAAAAGAATTTTCAACAAAGTATCAAAACTGGGTGGTAAGGATTGTTCATTTGGAAATAGTTTTTGATATTTCAATCATGCCATTTATATACAGTTAAGAGAATTCAATTGCCTCAGGTGAATTTGAAATTTAAGAAAAAAATTATATACCAGTTTTGATGGTATATCAAAAGAATATCAAAGGGTCATTTCTTAAGGGAAAAAAATCTCTAGAAAGCCTGAAACTAGAGCCAAAGATACACCTGCCATATGTCAGGAAGCTAGGAAATGTGCTTAAGATGCCATCCAACATGCAGAAAGTGTTCCGTAACTAGTAGCTGCTGGAACAGTGATGAGCATGATTACATTGTCAGTACCCCCAACTTCTAAGCTTCTTTCCAAATTTTGCCTCCTGTCAATGCTTCTTGTCTAGAAATTCTGATCTCTGATCTCATCATCCCAGGGAGAGACAGGCTGTTGTTATCTGTTTCTCCACAGAAATTCATCTTTTTAAAAGAAATTTTCACATTTCCTAGCACTTAATGCTTAAACAGCAAGAGGTTTTACGCAGGTGAACTGGTGTTTGGAGACCAATTTTAATTCTTGTAACAGCAGTGACAAGTGGGGAGAAGGTTGGCACTGAGAGGAAAGGGGAAGAAAGGGTAACAAGGAGGAAGCCAGTTCTTGGGGGACAGGATAAGCCAGGCCAAGAGCCTCTGCTAGGCAGCAGTGCTATACTGGGGGCACTCTCCTCAGCCCACCTGCCTCTGCTGGCTTCTCCACGCGGCAGGGTGTTTCCTTTCCTGAATCCAAAGTCTTTGAGTGCATTCTACCCAGCATGATGGTGGAGCCCTTGGTAAGAAGAACCATCACTGGCTAGGGCTTGTGATAGGAAAAGAAAGTCTTTAATCATAAATAGATTTGTTGTGGTTCTTAATGAATATGTATTTTAAAGGACGTTTAGAAGTTATAGATGTCAGGATAAATAAACCCATGACTCCCCACTCCAGCTCTCCCTGGCAGATTTCCTCAAGGACCAAATCTCTCTGTAAGAACAGAATACAAAGCATGTGCCTAGATGCTCCATAAAAACTGTTGCTTGCTCTGTGTGTGCCTCTGATTCTGAGTATCTCAACAGTAGGGCTTTAGAAAGGCCATCCATTTTATAATATTGTAAATCAATTACACCTCAGTAAAGCCAAACAAAGCAGAGACACCATCCATTTTCCTGTGTGTGTGAGCATGTGTAATTTCTGTTTACTTTGCAAAAGCTTTTGCCTCTGGCTTATTTAGTCCCTTCACTGAAGTTTTGTCTCCTTCAAGTTAAAATTTAGCTTTGGGAAATCCCATTTTGATTTTATGAAACCTTTCCATTTTGGTTGTCTCTCACATGAAAGTAAAACCACGACATGCATGTCCATGTGTTCAAAATGGATTTTTAACCTTCTGAGAGTCACTGGCCTACAATTCCCTGTGTTCTCAGCTGCTTGGAAGCAACGTTCACTACGAGACTTCATATTGAAGCTCATCCCCCTGAGCCTGAAGCCTCACCACTTGGTCATGCCCTCCCCACATGCAGTCCTCCTGTGGGCTGAATCACTTCATACAGGGGAGGCAAACATTGCCTGGAGATTGCTTTGAGGCAAAGTAATACTTTGAGACACAATTATCTCTCTTCAGAAAGAGCTAGAAGAGAAACCAGAAACTAGAGCTATCTAGAGCCATATAAATAGATTTATAAACATAAACGTGCAACTGTGAATAACTTGTTGCTTTAAACGGGATATTTTTACTACTCTTGAAAAAAAACAATGCCTGACACGAGATAGTTGCCTAACGAAAGCTTGAATGTTCATGAACGACTCCCAGCCTGTTTTCAGTCCGTAATCAAAAAGGCATTGTTATTCTATCACTTTAAATATCACCTGTATACATTGCTAGCCTCAACAATTTGATTAAAACAACCCTCTGGACTAAATAATTAATTTAGTCAGAAACCATGCAAATCAAAGATTTAACTGAAATGACTATTTTTAAGCAGTATATTCAGACAACTCCTCCAGAATGGTCCAAGTTTGTATGTAAATGCAACTTGAATTTTATTTATTTTATGATTTGGGGGTTGTCACAGAAACTTCATTTTTTCTGCCTTAAAAATGCTATGCTGTGCTTAGTGGCTCAGCTCGTGTCCGACTCTTTGTGACCCCGTGGACCGTAGCCCACCAAGCTCCTCTGTTCATGGGGGATTCTCCAGGCAAGAATACTGGAGTGGGTTGCCATGGCCTTCTCCAGGGGATTTTCCCAACCCAGCGATCGATCCCATATCTTCTGCATTGCAGGCGGATTCTTTACCATCTGAGCCACCAGGGAAGCCCAAGAATACTGGAGTGGGTAGCCTACCCCTTCTCTAGGGGATCTTCCTGACCCAGGGATTGAACTGGGGTCTCCTGGGTTGCAGGTGTATTCTTCACCAGCTGAGCTACCAGGGAAGGTGTAAAAGAAATTAGTTCAGTGGGCAGATATGTTAGAAAGAGGCATAATGTTCTAGGAATAATAAAATACCGAGCTGCGCTTGCCTTTGCATGCTGTGTGAGGTTGCACATTGTCTGTAGCCTATTCAATCTGTAGCAGGTGTCTTGACACTGTTGCATTTGTCCGTTGGGAAAGCATCTTCTATATCTTTGAATAGCTAGTGATTCCAGCAACCACTCATTTCTGGATTTCTCCAGGTTTCTCTAAGAATATTCAGCAAAAGCAGAATGGCTACCCCCAGAATCTTGCAGAATGGGTAGGGAAGGCCTGTGCTTGGGGAGATGGGAACTCCTCCATGCAACCCTTTCCACTCATGGCCTGAAGATGACAGCCCTGGGTTCAGTAGGTTCCACACATGAATAATGGGTCTTGAGGGTTTGTGCTCTTGCCTAAAAATGATTGTCAAGAGCTAGTCCACACAAGATGTGTTAACATCAATACCTATTAACCTCTCTTTCTTCCTTAGGGAATGCAGTCGAATTTTTGGTGAAGATGGTCTGACGTTGAAGCTCTTTCTTAAAAGAACTGCTCCCTTTTCTATTCTATGGACTTTGACTAATTACCTGTATTTACTGGCTTTAAAGAAGCTGACAGCCACGGATGTCTCTGCTCTGTTCTGTTGTAACAAAGCCTTTGTCTTCTTGCTGTCATGGATCGTGCTGAAAGACAGGTTCATGGGAGTGAGGGTAATAGCACACTTGATTCGATGCGTGAGGCTGCATTTAATCATAAATCCTTGGCATTGGGAGAGCTGCTTTGTTTTGTGGAGTTTCTGCAAAACTTATTTGGTTTTGAGTACAGATTGAAATTTGAAGATGCGCTAGAACACCCAGGCAGTTACAATGTCATGAGAGGATAAAAGATTTTTTCCATTGGGCAGTCAGCTGATGTCAACAGGAGGCACTCAGGGAAAATAAGTTCTTTTTTTAGAATTAATGGTATGATCAACTCCTTCTGTACTTGGGGAAGAAGGGTCTGAGAAAATTAGCCACAGTAAAGATTATGATTTGTTTGTTTGTTTTTTTTCCCCCCAGTCAACATGTTAGGACAACTCATGTTTTTTGCACCACCCACCCCCGCCCCTGAATTTAATTAATATTGGTGTAAGTAGTAAGATTACCAAACAGTAATTAAAGTCACCAGTAGTGGCACAATGCTGTTAAAAGTGGCTATATATCTAGTATGACTAATCTAGAAATGGAACTAAAAACAACTTGTACTTTGGGGTACATATCCTTAATTGGATAGCATTAAACTTCCACCAACCACTTCAGTTCTGAGTTTATTCCTTTCAGAGATATTCTGGATTTAAAAATAAAAGGTTTTTTGTATATTTGACCTTTGTTACATTGATTGAGAGCTATGCAGACATAAGGAGCCAGATCTCATTCATATAATCTGGCATGCCACCATGACGAAAATATTGAGTAAATAATTATTTAAAAGTAGATCCAAACAAAGAGCGTTTTTCCAGAAAATAAACATCACACAATTGCTGTTCTTCAAAAGAGATGTCCAAGACTGGGTTGAAACATTTTTTTTTGCTATTGCAAACTTTTGCTCCTGTTGCAATGATTCCAGGGTCCTTGCCTCGCTAAATGCTGAAATTCACATCTATATTAGAGAGTTTGTGATAGCCATCATCCTGAAAACATTTTCTTAATAGCCAGTTAGCTAATTCTGGTTGTATCTTGGGGGATGCTGCTCAGAAATTCAGAACTGAAACTTGACACAGACAAGAAGTAGAAAGCTACCACAGAAAACAAGATGAAAAATTCTCAATCAGTTCATGATACCATTCGACTATACCAGATACAGCCTCACACACATTCTCCACTAGCTAATCTTAGATATCACACCCAAGAGGCTTAGCATAATGGCATTACTCATGAAGCACTGGCTGTCTAGTGTCAGGAACCCCAACGAGTCCTTGAGAACAAGAACCTTCTTCACACTGCTCACTGATCCATTCAGCCCCATAATTTGTGGGGCCCAGTGAAAAGTGAAAATGCAGAGCCCCTTGCTGAAAAACATTGTGAATAATTACAAGATGGAAACATTATGGGGCCCAGTGCATCTGTACAGGTCATATACCCATGAAACTGGCTCTGCCTCTATCTCTAACACCTAGAACAATACAAGGGACAAAGTAGGGACTGTACATATTTAGGGATATAGTGAATGAACTCATACTTACAAGATCTTTCTCATTTCTATCTATCACCACGAGAATCACCCATGAGAATTTGGAAATCTTTTCAGACAAGAGGGAAAGAAAGGAGACTTAGGGGCTTTTCTGGTTTTTCAGTGTAATGTGACTACCAGAAGGAAATCAACACACCCACTGTTAGATTTGCTGTTGTTGTTCAGTTGCTAAGTCATGTCCTAATTTTTGCAACCCCATGAATGGCAGCACACCAGGCCTTCTTGTCCCTCACCATCTCCTAGAGTTCACTCAGGTTCATGCCTATTGTATCAGTGATGCCGTCCAACCATCTCATCCCACTTCAGTATTCTTGCCATGAGAACCCCATGAACAGTATAAAAAGGCAGTAAGATGCTGTTAGATTTACCAGTAAGGAAATCAGTTGTATTAGAATGAATGAATGAAAACTTATGCAAAAGGTCGTATAAAAAAAGACAACGTTTATTTGAGGTCTTTTAGAAGAAAAAACTCAGCTGTGTAACTTATATTTAAATGGCAGATTTAGGAAATCTACCTAGAAGTTACAAAGCATGCTATTGGGCTAACAAAAAAGTCCATTAGAGTTTTTCCATAACGTTATGGAAAAACATCTTATGAACTTTTTGGCCAACTTAATATTTTAAAATTGGCATCTGTGGTGGGTGAAATGGTGGGCC
Source organism: Bos javanicus (assembly GCF_032452875.1). Lineage (NCBI taxonomy): Eukaryota > Metazoa > Chordata > Mammalia > Artiodactyla > Bovidae > Bos > Bos javanicus. The sequence continues at coordinate 69,441,682 of NC_083877.1, read as the reverse complement.
TCAATAAGGTGTCCACATCCTAATCTCCAGAACCTATTAATGTGACCTTACTTGAAAAAATAGTCTTTGCAGACATATTTAACTTAAGGATTTTTACAAACAGGAGCTCATCCTAGTTGATCTGGGTCTCTGCTAAATCCAGTAACAAAGCGAAAATGAAAGTGAAGTCATTCAGTCGTGTCCGACTCTTTGCAACCCTGTGGACTGTAGCCCACCAGGCTCCTCTGTCCATGGGATTCTCCAGGCAAGAATACTGGAGTGAGTTGCTATTTCCTTCTCCAGGGGATTTTCCCGACCCAGGGATTGAACCCAGGTCTCCTGCATTGCAGGCAGACGCTTTACCCTCTGAGCCACCAGGGAAGCCCATCCAATAACAAGGTGTCTGCTAAATCCAGTAACAAGTATCCTTAGAAGAGATACACACAGGAAAGACCCACAGAAGAGGAGGAGCGATGTACCCACAGAGACAGAGATTGGAGTGATGTGGTCACAAGCCTAGGAAAGCTGGGGCAGCAACGAGAAACTGGAAGAGGCAGGAATGTATTCTCTCCCAGAACTGCGGTGGTGAGCATGGCCCTGCCTGATTTTGAACTTCGGGCCTCCACAACTATGACAGAATAGATATTTGCTGTTTTCAGTCACCAAGTTTGTGGCCATTTGTTACAGCAGCCTCAAGAAACTAATACAGTATCTGTTAGTAATGAGAAGACCTGATAGAAAAATTAAGTAGCCAATAAGTAGTTGTTAATAAGTAAATACATAAACTAAGACATCATAGGTGATAAAATGGTGAGCATTAATGTCAGTCATGCTGGAGAAGTCAGAATTTTTCTTTTAAAATGATAGGAGGCACTTCACTTCTGACTGTTAAAGTGTTAGGAAGTTTTTAATGCCATATTCTAGAAGAATGTCAAGATGTAATTTTAATAATGCCCATAATCAGGCCATGGAATATAAGAAGCACCAAAACATACTCAGCATTTTGCCTTCTGACCATATCAGCAATTCTTTTCCTAATAAGACATATTGAGAACATGTATAATTAGGTCATTTGAGAAATCAGAGGAGGGCAAATAGAATACAGACAACAAAAATGCAGCTCTTATTGCCTATATCCATAAATAAGACACTGCCTGTACATGCCACCCCACTTGGACTACTCTTTTTAAAAACAGTTAAAGGATTGCTTTCAGTCATCAAATCAAAACATATTTCTGACTCATTCTAAGTCTTCAGTAGTTCAGAAAAATAGAATCTGGGGGTTATAATTCTCATTTGCATGACCCAAGAATCATCACCCTTAGGGTGAAACATGTGGCCTCAGTGTCAGTCACTCAGTTGTGTCCGACTTTTGTGACCCCGTGGACTGTAGCCCGCCAGGCTCCTCCCTCCATGGGATTCTCCAGGCAAGAATACTGGAGTGGGTTGCCATTTCCTTCTCCAGGGGATCTTCCTGACCCAGGGATCAAATCTGGGTCTCCTGCGTTGCAGGCAGATTCTTTACCATCTGAGCCACCAGGGAAGCCTTAACTTGTTAATATTTAGTTTCCTTGGAATATTGATTGAATTACAGATGAAAAGGTAATCACTCATACATTTAGTTTTCTATTATGAAATCCTTTCAACCAACTGGCTGGTAAGCTTTGGTGTGTTTAAAAAAAAAAAAAAACCTTTCATAAGTACTTGCTTACAGCTGATGTATGGTTATCCTGTGGAAATTAGCAAATTTCTTTAAAAGACCTTTTGTTACTGAGAATCCAGCTCTTGCAGGATTGAAGATGGATGTTTTAACTATCTCCAAGATTCTGTTTTATTTAGCTAGCATTCTTAAATTCATCAGAACCAGAAAAATCACCTTAATAAAAAAAGTTCTCACCAAAAAAATAAAAATGAGGCACTGCTTCAGGTTTTCTTCTGTCATGAGTGTCCATTTCACTCTAAGGAAAAGTAAAAGTCAGACTAGAAAATTAACACACTTTCTTTCAGATATTGTTGCTCCCTTATTTTTCTATTATTAATTGAAATTTTTCTTTCCTTTTAAAATTTGCTTGAAAGTATGAAGGAAATTGGTGGGCAATGAATGGTTCAGTGGACCTCGACTTTTATAGCAGATTTAGGAAATGAATTTGTGTCCCTTCAGCTTGGCACCCACCTATTTTCTAGGTATAACTGGCTCCCTGTGTGTTTAGCTTCCCACGCTTTGGCTCTTTTGGAGACTTGCCGCCATCTACCAAGAACCGACCAGGGTATGTCAGTTGAATGGAATCATTCATTGCTTAAACTGCTCGTCTCCGAATTCTAACTGGGCTCCAGGGCACTCTAAATCAGGGCTCTGAGCTTCTACTGATTTATGCCAGTATTACATATTTAGATGAAATTCAAGGCAACCTTTTGTTTCCATCTTGCCTTTGATTGACATTTATGCAGTAACTCTTTATTCATGTGCAGTGCAGGCTCCTCTGTCTGGAATCTTCATGCTTCCTGGAGGAGAGAGCAGAGGATGGGTAGTGGGACTCTTCCCCTTTCTTCCCCCTCTTGGCAGGAGAATAATTCACGAATACAAGAAGTGAAAGTTGAATTGGAAAGGTTCTCTGATTTTATGCCCATAAGGAATCCATAAACCCTGTCAACAAGTTACAGTCAATAGGTCCCATCTACCTTCCACATCATTGCTGTGGACGGTGACTGCAGCCATGAAATTAAAAGACGCTTGCTCCTGGGAAAAAAATCTATGACAAACCTAGACAATGTATTGAAAAGCAGAGATGTTACTTTGCCAACAAAGGTCCATCTAGTCAAAGCTATGGTTTTTCCAGTAGTCATGTATGGATGTGAGAGTTGGACCATAAAGAAGGCTGAGCGCTGAAGTACTGATGCTTTCGAACTGTGGTGTTGGAGAAGACTCTTGAGAGTTCCTTGGACCATGAGGAGATCAAACCAGTCAACTCTAAAGGAAACCAACTCTGAATATTCATTATAAGGACTGATGTTGAAGCTGAAGCTCTAATACTTTGGCCACTTGATGTGAAAAGCCAGCATATTGGGAAAAACCTTGATGCTGAGAAAGATAAAAGGAGAAGGGGATGACAGGATGAGATGGTTGGATGGCATCACCAACTCAATGGACATGAGTTTGAGCAAGCTCTGGGAGATGGTGAAGGACAGGGAAGCCTGGTGTGCTGCAGTCCATGGGGTCACAAAGAGTTGGACACAACTGAGTGACTGAACAACACCAGCTTCCACACACTCTTGAGTCTTTCCTTCTGGGATTTCTTTCCTTCTTTTTTCCATCCTGGTCTCCCTTTGAGAGAGAGAGAGAGAGAGAGAGAGTGTGTGTGTGTGTGTGATGGGGATGGAGGGTGGGAATCTAGTTTGAGATGTAAACCCTGGGACCTCCTCACCCCCCTTCCCCTGAACACACACATAATATCTGGACTGCTGCAGAATGCTTACCTCTTTTATTTCTCACACATTGACTCTTGTCCAATTTCACTGGCTTTGAGTAAATAGATGGCTCTTCTTTATGGAAGCTTAAACATAACATGTCTGGAGGAGGGCATGGCAACCCACTCCAGTATTCCTGCCTAGAGAATCCTCACGGACAAAGGAACCTAGCAGGCTATAGTTGATAGGATGGCAAAGAGTTGGACACGACTGAAGCGACTTAGCACGCACTCATGCAAACATAAAATGTGGACAAATTTAAGGATTCTGTGTAGCGATGTTTCCCTGAAATGGACTCTACCTAGACACTCACAGGAAACAAGGATAATCATCAGTGCAGGTCTCATTGGCCAAGGTGTGTATCCACCTTCAACTGCTGACCTTGAGTCCTGACGAGTATAGTCTGGCCAGCAGTATAACTTTGAGGCCCTCAATTTCAGAGCCTGATGTAGGCTTAGGACTCAAGGCTCCAGTGTGAGTGAATCCATGCTCCACCCAGCTCCAGAAACAGGGTTAACCACATCACAAACTAAGCAATTACAATTAGAAAGAGACGCAGTTAAAGGACCTGAATTGAGAAGAACTGATATTGTTATGCAAATAATAGTTCTGGAAGTCATTTGTCAGTGGGAAACACAGTGACTATAATGAGGTTGGAGATCCAGAGAAGGGCTGGACTCTTGTGGTTTTTGAAGACCTGAGCCAAAAGAGGAGGGGAAATGAAGATAAAGGAAAACAGAAACAGGCAAAAGCCAGTTACCTGTACAAACTAATTCTTCGAGAGGGGAAAGAAACCTAGCTTTCAGGCAGGGACACAGGTGGTATGTAGATCTGTGCAATCCCCAAATGTTTATTGTTAACGCCCTCTTTGAGCTTTAAGAACAGGCTCAAACCAGGTCCCTCTGTGACTGGCCCTGAGAGCTGATACAGATTAAGATCTCAGGGGACTGAGCCTGCAGAGGAAGGAAGCTGCATCAGGTGGTGATGTCACTCAAGTAGCATGCAAGGGTAATGGGCTAAATAAATTATCTCCCTCCGGGTTCTCACCCCAGGTGGGCACACCATGATGGGAGGGAACCCAGAGGTTCAGAAGGTTAAAAATGAGGCATTGGAGCTTTATGGTCACTCTGGTTACTAACATTTTCACTGAAGTCAGATTCAAGTAATGGTAGTGGTGGCTGTCCATCTTGTGTAGACACCTCTGGTTGGTTACGGAGCTAGAACTGGAGTAGGTTGTCAGGAGAGCCGTGTTTTTCTGAAGCCAAGCAGGTGGCACCATGAGATGGCGCATTTTCAGCACAGGAGTCCCTCCTGTGGACACTAACATGCTCAGAAGCTTTTTTTGTGTGTTTGTCATCATGTAGATGTCACACATGAGCACTTCTGACACAGTATTTAAAGTGCTAGCTTTCTGCTGGCACATTTTCAACGTCCTGAGCCCAAAAAGAATCACTTTATGTTTTTTTGTTGAGAAGAAGATTCAGTTCAGTTCAGCCGCTCAGTCGTGTCCAACTCTTTGCGACCCCATGAATCGCAGCACGCCAGGCCTCCTTGTCTATCACCAACTCCCGGAGTTCACCTAAACTCATGTCCATCAAGTCGGTGATGCCATCCAACCATCTCATCCTCTGTCGTCCCCTTCTCCTCCTGCCCCCAATCCCTCCCAGCATCAGGGTCTTTTTCAGTGAGTCAGCTCTTCGCGTGAGGTGGCCAAAGTATTGGAGTTTCAGCTTCAGCATCAGTCCTTCCAATGAACACCCAGGACCTATCTCCTTTAGGATGGACTGGTTGGATCTCCTTGCAGTCCAAGGGACTCTCAAGAGTCTTCTCCAACACCACAGTTCAAAAACATCAATTCTTTGGTGCTCAGCTTTCTTCACAGTCCAACTCTCACATCCATACATGACCACTGGAAAAACCATAGCCTTGACTAGACAGACCTTTGTTGGCAAAGTAATGTCTCTGCTTTTGAATATGCTATCTAGGTTGGTCATAACTTTCCTTCCAAGGAGTAAGCGTCTTTTAATTTCATGGCTGCAGTCACCATCTGCAGTGATTTTGGAGCCCAGAAAAATAAAGTCTGACACTGTTTCCACTGTTTCCCCATCTATTTCCCATGAAGTGATGGGACCAGATGCCATGATCTTCATTTTCTGAATGTTGAGCTTTAAGCCAACTTTTTCACTCTCCTCCTTCACTTTCATCAAGAGGCTTTTTAGTTCCTCTTCACTTTCTGCCATAAGGGTGGTGTCATCTGCGTATCTGAGGTTATTGATATTTCTCCCAGCAATCTTGATTCCAGCTTGTGCTTCTTCCAACCCAGCGTTTCTCATGATGTGAACTGCATATAAGTTAAATAAGCAGGGTGACAATATACAGCCTTGACATACTCCCTTTTCTATTTGCAACCAGTCTGTTGTTCCATGTCCAGTTCTAACTGTTGCTTCCTGACCTGCATACAGGTTTCTCAAGAGGCAGGTCAGGTGGTCTGGTATTCCCATCTCTTTCAGAATTTTCCACAGTTTATTGTGATCCATACAGTCAAAGGCTTTGGCATAGTCAACAAAGCAGAAATAGATGTTTTTCTGGAACTCTCTTGCTTTTTCCATGATCCAGCGGATGTTGGCAATTTGATCTCTGGTTCTTCTGCCTTTTCTAAAACCAGCATCTGGAAGTTCACGGTTCACATATTACTGAAGCCTGGCTTGGAGAATTTTGAGCATTACTTTGCTAGTGTGTGAGATGAGTGCAATTGTGTGGTAGTTTGAGCATTCTTTGGCATTGCCTTTCTTTGGGATTGGAATGAAAACTGACCTTTTCCAGTCCTGTGGCCACTGCTGAGTTTTCCAAATTTGCTGGCATATCGAGTGCAGCACTTTCACAGCATCATCTTTCAGGATTTGAAATAGCTCAACTGGAATTTCATCACCTCCACTAGCTTTGTTCATAGTGATGCTTTCTAAGGCCCACTTGACTTCACATTCCAGGATGTCTGGCTCTAGATGAGTGATCACACCATCGTGAAGACAATTAATCCTGCCTTAATGATTGATTACTTCTGAAAATGCATGTGATTCAGACCTGTACTCAGGTCACCTGTTTTCCAGCAATCTCAAGAATATTTACTCTTGCAGTTAACCCATGGTAGGAGACAGAGCCACTCCGAGATCATCCAAGCCACCACTCCAAATGAGCCTGCCACCCAAAATTTCCCAGAATTTTCTAGATTAGCTGAGTTCCTTTCCCTTAGTTTCAACTATGTAGATAAGAAATATAATGAAAACATTTTGAAACATGGCCACAGAGAACTTGTTCTATCAGATAGTTGTGAAATGTAAATAGAAACGTGGAAAATAATTTAAATTATCTTTTATCCCCAGATAACCTACTAACCTATAAATAACTGTTCATACCATAGAGAATAATTTTTCTAACATCAAAAATATCAAATTTTCATGCTTTTGGAACTTAACTAATAGTGTTGTCTGGTCCCCGAAGTGAAAAATGCTTCTCTCCATGAACACAATTCAGAGAGATGCTAGTGTAATTGATATGTCAATTTAAATGGTCTGAGCTAATAATTTCATAAGCACTTGAATATTAAATATAATGGAGATCTTTAAGAGGTTCATCATGGTTATAATTCTGAATTGCTATTATGTAACCTTTGTCCATGTCTAATTCCTATATTGAGAAAACATATAACAGAAATATAGCGCATATGTATTTTTACTAATGGCTGACTCAGAAAAGGAAGAGTTCCCAGTTGGGGTCATATCCTGTGGCTAACTGTATTCCTTGTTCAACATTTTCCACAGTGTTTTTGGTTTTTTCCCCCTATTTTTGTAGGGACTGTTTATTTTCAGAATTCCCTAAATCAAGAATTATGTATTATACACAATTGCCTAAGCCTGAATATTGTATATTATAGAATAATTTTAATATTTTAAAGTTCAAAGCAGTGTATCACATTAAAGTTCTTTAGGATTAACATTATATTCTATTATCCCTGTCTTGAAGATATCACCTGTTTATTTGACCAAGACAATACAACTGATGCTTGGTAGAAAGAAAACAAATATTAATTCAAATGTTTTATCCTACAAGTTCAATATTTTGAGGGAAATCTATCTGTGAACACACGAACACTCATGAAACACAAAAACAAATCAGAAACTGTCCATATCTAACATAACTTTTCATTTCTTTGACATCAGACTACCCAAACAAAGACTGCAATCCCTAGCTGAACTATAAATCCCCAAATCAAAGAAAATAATAACCTTCGCAGAACTTCCAGGCCTAGGTAACCACCATGTTTATTTATGAGTCTATTACTTCCTGTTTGGAAAATGTCCTTGGTGCCTCATAGTGTGTGTATTAAATTCTGTTTCATACAGTCTGAAGCACAGTCTAACTGGAACACATGCCTGATAGCTCTAGAGACTGTAATACTCACTCAGCATGAGCAACACCCCCCCATCATGTAGCCTCCCAGATAACGGTTTATGAAGACAGTTTTTCACTGCTGACAAGTCAGCGTCTGTTCTCAAGTACTCCTGCTGTTTCTCATAAAAGACGCTTCAGTATGGAGCTGGCTCTGATACCAACTGTGCCCTGGCTTTGGGTGGTCATTAACAAAAGAAATGCTTTAACAGCATCTAAATTATACATGTCATCGTTATCATACTTCACACTGCCCTCTAGCAAGTTACATGTTAAAGATATACATTTGATTGTAATGAATAATTCACTAATAATATTTCAAAGGGTCGAAAAAAATCACATATGTGAGAAATCTATCTACAGAGGTAAGTTTACTTGGGAATACTCAGAACTGAAGCTTAACAAAATCAATCAGCAAGTATTTTTAAATTTCCCACAAAGTTGCATCGTGATCTTAAAGTCAGTGAGACTATTTCACAATGAAATAACATAGTGTTTCCTATTCCAGAGTTGTTACTTTACTTTTTACTGTATCTTTAAAATGTTTTCCAGTAAAAGCAGGTCGAGATAATGAAAGAAACAGATGTCAATGAGCATTTCACAAAGGAAGTGGACTTCTCTTTGGAATATATCAAGGATCATATTAATTTACAGTAAACCATTATGATTTCAATCAATTATTAATATTTCACTTTATACAGCTAATGCTTTAGAATAGCTCAATGAAATTATCTTTCTGTGGCTTAGTTTACATGTAAACAAAAGGAAGAAGTAGCCTCCACTTGACATTGGCAAGTGACAATGCAAACTCAACTCACTCCTTATAAATCATTCTGAAAGATTATTCTCATTTCTTTTTTTACTTTGGCCTAAAACTTGTCTCTTATTATGTCTCAATCAATATTACATCACCATAATCAAGTTCTGATTATGTGGAGATCTTCAGAAACATGCATTGATCCAAGGAGCTGATTGATATGTGCTGAATTATTTGAAGGAAAAGAACACAGTATAGATGAAAATGCTAAGAAGTGACTTCCTATTAAATTTATTTCATCAATATGGGTATTAATCTATAGGAAGCGGAGCTAAAAAATTAAACTAAAATTACTAGTCCTTAATTAGAATATGTGAGCAGCTTTTATATTCTCTGCCTGGATGTCTCATGAGTATATGGATTTCTTTCTAACACTGACCCTCCTACATTTAAACAGTGATGTACAAGAGGTAATTGGGTTTGAGGAAGCATGTAGCAACTCCCATGGGTTTTTCAAATGCTTGCTCTGGGATATGGAGGCATCAATGTAAACATTTTTTTCTTTGCATTCTTTGTGACAGATAGTCGCTGCAATAATGGCAATCACTGGCATCGTGATGATGGCGTATGCAGATAACTTCCATGCCGATTCCATCATAGGAGTGGCATTTGCAGTGGGCTCAGCCTCAACATCTGCACTGTATAAGGTATGTCATGTACTTTCTTATGTGCTTATTATCTTTGTAGCTTATATTTTTATAAAGTAATAAGTAATATTTTATAAAGGACAAAGAAAATCTTGGCTAGCAAAAAAAAAAAAGATAGTTTAAATAATAAGTACCAATTATTGAGTACTTGCTACAGGCTGTATACTTGCCAGAATTTTCACCTGTTAACATACCTTTATGAGGCATAGGTACTTATTCCCACTCTGCAGATGAGGAAACTGAGACTTTGAAAGATTAGGTAACTTGTCCAATATCATCCAACCAGGAAGTGATAGAGACAAGATTTAAACTCGGACTGGTCAACTCCAAGGGCTCCCCTGGTGGCCATGACTCCACCCCTCCCAAATCGCCAACCAGTTGTAGCAGGAGCTGAGAAAGACTTCTGTATGTTTAACTACCTTCGGTCATTATTTTAACTACAATGAGGTGTTAAAAATCCTAAACCAACTATCACTTGAGAGTTTATTTGCTACATACTAACCCCATGCTATGTTATTAGCTAGATGAAGAGCCTCTTTCCCTCTCTGATGCACACGCTGGGTCTAACTATGTCCTCACAGTTCTTTCTCCCCTGGAGCTACCTGTCATCAGTGAAAGCTCTATTCAGAGTCGCTGCCCCTGACTTCAGAAGCAAGAACTAAGAAAGCAGATCTAAAAGGTTATTCACCAACGTGCCGCTTTCCAGAGCCAACTTTCTGGATGTTGTGACTGTTCCACTTTCACCTCTCATGGTGTTTCAAGGAGAAAATCTTCTCTGAAAGGCAGAAAATGCCCTCTGCATCCCTCCCAGATTCCTGTTCTGCTTATTCACCAACTCTGCGGCTCAGAGGACGTTGTGTCTGTTTCCATATTGACATTTCCTGGGCCACTGATTCTCTGACAAGCTCGACAAGTGTTCACTCAGTCACCATTAGTGTTTAACTTGCCCCCAGCTGAGACTCCACTGAGATGTCTAATGTGAGCAAAGACCACCAGCACGTGCTCAAGTTCTAAGTCTCCCAAGAGAAAAAACAATATGTTTAGTTGAAAGTAAAAGAAATACCTGGATTTGCTGTATGCCTGGAATGTCTCTTTTATAGAGAGAATTCTCCTGACCACATTACAAATGTATTCATTCTGGTAGCTGTAATATTTGCTGACACACACAGCATCATATATACACCACAGAAAAGATATATTCTGTGCTACATTGTTTGAGGGGTTAAGAAACCAAGAAATATGGACTAGAGACCTGTCTCCTCCCAAACTAAATGTATGATTTAGGTTAGCTATTTACATGTCTTTGTCATCTTTCTCTATACACAGATTTATAATCCAGAAAAGAAAAACATCTTTAAAATCTGGAGAATAAATACAGACCTTGTGAAAATATTTTAAACTCAGAGAGAAAAGTGCTTATAAATCCAAGGCATCACTATTGAAAGCGAGAGTCACTCACTCCTGTACTACTCTTTGCAATCCTGTGGACTATACAGTCCATGGAATTCTCCAGGCCAGAATACTGGAGTGGGTAGTCTTTCCCTTTTCCAAGGGGTCTTCCCAACTCAGGGATCAAACCCAGGTCTCATGCATTGCAGGCAGATTCTTTGCCAGCTGAGCCACAAGGGAAGCTATTACTTCTCTCAATAACATGACGACAGGTTTTCTCTGTCCAATTTAGTTTTCAGTAATTATCAAAATAAGGATGAAATTAACCCTGTTCTTGAAGGAAAGAACTAATGGCATCTCAAAGCTAAATGTTTCTGGGCTGGTCTGCACTCTTCTTTATCATCTACCCTATACCTGTAACTGACGGTGGGTTTCTCCCAGTTACAGTATCCCTGTGGCATACCAAGTGGGATTTATTTTATGACAATTTCTGTTTTACATAAAGGCTAGAGTGTATTTGAATTCCTTAGCTCAGCAGCCCATTTAGGGTCATGGAAATGCTGGGATAAAACGACATAGAGCATAAGTTCTGGGCCAGTTAGCTCATGATGTAGAACTTGCCTTTCTGATCAAACAACAGTCCCTGACCGAGTGGCTAACAAGTTCCTTTCCTGTTCTAGGTTTTGTTTAAGATGTTTCTTGGAAGTGCTAACTTTGGTGAGGCAGCACACTTTGTCTCCACGTTGGGTTTCTTCAATTTAATCTTCATCTCCTTCACCCCAGTCATCCTGTATTTCACCAAGGTGGAGCACTGGTCCTCATTTGCAGCTCTGCCATGGGGCTGTCTCTGCGGGATGGCAGGGCTCTGGCTGGGTGAGTGGCCAAGTCTTGCCTTCCATTTCCTATGTCACTTGTCCTTTCCTTGGAGAGTTAAATTGTCATAAAAGAAGCCTTCCCTTCTTAGATGCCTATCAAAGATAGACATCCCTGTCTTCTATTTCCCAAACTCACCTAAGGTTGGGCAATGGCACCCCACTCCAGTACTTTTGCCTGGAAAATCCCGTGGATGGAGGAGCAGTCCATGGCGTCGCTAGAGTCAGACACGACTGAGTGACTTCACTTTCACTTTTCACTTTCATGCATTGGAGAAGGAAATGGCAACCCACTCCAGTGTTCTTGCTTGGAGAATCCCAGGGACGAGGAAGCCTGGTGGGCTGCCGTCTCTGGGGTTGCACAGAGTCGGACACGACTGACGCGACTTAGCAGCAGCAGCAGCAGCAATGGTTATAAAGTTCTTTGCAGGCTATTGCTTGATTAGGTCAGAGCAGTCCAACTGGCATGTCTATGGGTTAAGGGCTGCCCCACCTGGCCCATCCCCAGTGCACGGAGTTCTCTCTGTGTTAAGGTTGCCCTGAGACAAAATGAGGAGACAGCCTCTCTCCTGACTGTGTTACACACCCCAGGGTTTTATAGTCTTCAGTGCTTCTGCTCTCAAGTTTTTTTTTTTTTTTGCTACCTTCTCTTCTCCATAGGAATCAGATGATCTAGTCAGAGCCAGGCTGGGACACAGATCTGAGAGGTGAACAGTAGACAGTACTCTGTCCTGCCCCCACCCGATCACCTAGAACTATAGTTTTAATTTGCTTAGGTTCACCTGGCCTCGCTCCTGCCTTTGGTTTGGCCTGTCTTCAGGGAGTGCCTTAGTCCACATGCAGATTGGATCCATCCATTTACCTGATGTGTCTCAGGCAGGGCCCCGGGCTACAGATAACATATTGAACTATATATTCTTGTCCTTAGATTGTCAAAAGAGCTTGTAAGGGTTCTATGGAAAGTGCTAAGGAAAAGCAGTTACCCATTTTGATGAAGCTCAGTGAGAAAAGCTCAGTTCTCAACCAAAGACCAATACTTCTATCAATCTGCTAAAATACTCAGTCCAGCCAACAGAATGACAGTTGGGGATCTTAGCAGAGTCTATGCTATGCTTATTAAATTTCTGATTTATTAGGACTGGTTGTATTTGACTCCCCACATCTGAGGAGAGAGTTGAGATGCTGGAATATCCATTCCCATTGCATCTGTGTCTGAAAGAAGGAGTAGTTATTGATATTAACTTACAAAGGTCTTTGGCCTTGATTGCTACTGCTATTGTATGAAAATGATGAACAAGCCCAAGTCTCGTGGAAATCCAACCCATTGTCTCTAACAAGCACGAGGAACTCCAGATACCTAAATTTTGGAGCTTAACTAAAGCAAGAATTATAGAAAGCAGTAGAAGAATAAACACTGTCCTAACTGTAAAAGTTCTAGAACCATCTTTGGTTTTATAGAGAAATGGGCAAATGATTTGGGGTCATTTCCATAGAGATCTTTCCTGAATTGAGGACTTTTCATAGTTGTTATTTTTCATAGTTGTCATATTTCTCTAACCCCCAAAACAAACATTGGCTTGAAATCTATTAAAATAATGCTATATAATTTATAAATGTTTTTCTTTTTGAAAACAAGTACTTTTGATCACTGTTGGGTATGTGATTACTTGAATAACTTTATATTTAGTTAAAAGTGTCCAAAGATACAAATTAAAGGATATCAAGTTATACCTTCAGGTTTTTCTGTGGACCTGCCTTAAGGCTGCTGCTGCTGCTGCTGCTGCTAAGTCGCTTCAGTCTTGTCCGACTCTGTGTGACCCCATAGACGGCAGGCCATCAGGCGCCTTAAGGTTGTCTGTGTATAAAATCAGGATGTGGAAAAGCTCCCTGGTGTTCAGTGAATTATATGTACCTCTGTTGGTTCATGTGATGCACACCCCTAAAGAGAGGGACTAAAACAGCACAGGCCATCCTTGGACAGATCTTCTGTTAGGCAGTAACACTAGGACCTTTTAGTTATCCAGGAACATGGCATGATACAGCAAACTAGCAAGGGAGAAAGCCCCAGTCAGTCCTTAGCTCTCAACCTCTGGCTCAACTTTATAGTGCTAACAAGCAGTGTAGTGAACACATTATTTCACCTCTTTGCATGGCTCCCTACCCCTTTTGTGAGCCAACTGGTAAGAAATGAGGCAGCTAGTGTGGCAGAAGAGGAACAAGGAACATGACTTTTTCAGGTATGATACATATGAATCCATCTCCAAAATTAGAGGATTAATTGACCAATGTTACTCATTTGAAAAGACCCTGATGCTGGGAAAGATTGAGGGCAGGAGGAGAAGGGGATGACAGAGGATGAGACAGTTGGATGGCATTGCTGACTTGATGGACATGAGTCTGGTAACTGGAGTTGGTGATGGACATGGAGGCCTGGCATGCTGCGGTTCATGGGGTCGCAAAGAGTCGGACACGACTGAGCGACTGAACTGAACTGAACAGATAATTTAGAAGGCATGTTTAGCATAGACATTGATTCTTTTATGTTAAAAGAAGGAAAGAGACCAGCATCTCAGTTCCCCTTTATCCTATATGTGTGTGTTAGTCACTCAGTCATGTCCAACTGTTTGCAACCCAATAGACTGTAGCCCACCAGGTTCCTCTGTCCATGAAATTCTTGAGGCAAGAATACTGGAGTGGGTTGCCATTCCCTTCTCCAAGGGATCTTCCTGACCTAGGGATCAAACCCGGGGCTTCTGCATTGCTGGCAGGTTCTTTACCACCTGAGCCACCATCCTCCTCTATTTGACAGCCTTCAACATCCTGGTGAATGTTGGTGTGGTGCTGACATACCCAATCCTCATCTCCATCGGGACAGTGCTCAGCGTTCCTGGAAATGCAGGTACTGTACAAACTGAAATGTGCACAGGAAGTTCCCTGCTTGTGTTTGTTTTACACCCGGAGTTATTTCTTCAAGTAATTGTGAATTGTGTCCCTTGCCTGGGAACATGTTTTTAAATATCTTGAAGGTGGCAGACAACAGAATAACTGTGCAGCAGATTTAAAAATTGCAGCTACAAACACTGTTTTTACGTGGTCGTGCTTTTAGAATTAAATACCAAATGTATCATTTGGGTTTCATGTACTCTCCCTGACAACCTAATTTTGTGGTATTTTTAGAGGAAGTCCTATGGAAACAAAAGGCATCCCAGCACAGGACTCTTATGTCAACGTCACTAATGAAAGTGTAGGGAACGTACAGGGTGTTGGCTCCCCATCAGACTGCCCATGGGGAGCTGTGAAAGCTCCTCCCGGGGACATAGCAGATGGCCCTCTGGAATAGAGACAGGAAAAAAGCAATCTGACTGACTTCAGGGACAAGGGGAAAAACTGTTTTTCCAGGAAAATCTTTCTAGTGAAAACTGTCAGTGGAACAAATAATGAAAGTGAATTATCTGGATGACTATATAGTCCTTCTAATTTTAAAATTCTATGTTTCCAAGTCTTTGATAGCCCTCTTTCTTTGTCCCAGGATAATCAGCAAATGTTTATTGAACACTTACTATGTGATCAGGATTATAGAAGAGACTGGGGCTTAGGGGGAGAAAAGATAGTATTGGTCCCATAATAAACTTTCACTGAATACTACAGTATTCAGACAGTATGATACTGGCACAAAAACAGAAGTATAGATCAGTGGAACAGAATAGAAAGCTGAGAGATAAACCCACCTACAGTCACCTAATCTATGACAAAGAAGGCAAGAATATACAATGGAAAAAACAGTCTCTTCAATAAGTGGTGTTGGGAAAGCTAGACAACTACATGTAAAAGAATGAAATTAGAACACTCATTAACATCATACAAAAATAAACTTAAAATGGATCAAAGACCTAAATGTAAGACTAGACACTATAAAACTCTTAGGGGAAAACATAGGCAGAACACTCTTTGACATAAATCACAGCAAGATCTTTTTTGACCTATCTCCTAGAGTAATGAAAAGAAAAACAAAAATAAATAGACCTTATTGAACTTAAAAGCTTTTGCACAGCAAGAGAAATCATAAACAAGATGAAAAGACAACCCTCAGAATAGGAGAAAATATTTGCCAATGAAGCAACTGGCAAGGGATTAATCTCCAAGATATATAAACAGCTCATGTGGCTCAATTCCCTAAAAACAAACAACCCGAGCAAAAAATGGGTAGAAGACCTAAATAGATATTTCTCCAAAGAAGACATTACAGATGGCTAAGAGACACATGAAAAGATGCTCAACATCACTAATTATTACAGAAATCCGAATCAAAACTAAAATGAGGCATCACCTCACACTGGTCAGAATGGGCATCATCAAAAAATCTATAAACAAATCCTGGAGAGGACGTGGAGAAAAGGGAATCCTCCTACACTATCGGTTGGAATGTAGACTGACACAGCCACTATAGAGAACAATATGGAGGCACCCTAAAAACAGTGACCCAGCAATCCCACTCCTGGGCATATAGCCAAAGAAAACTGTAATTACAGAAGATACATGCATGCCTGTGTTCATGACAGTGGTATATAGAACCACCAGGACAGGAATGGATAAAGAATATTTGGCACATACATATACTGGAATATTACTCAGCCATAAAAAGGAATGAAATAGTGCCGTTTGCAGAGATGTAAATGGACCTAGAGACTGTCATACAGAGTGAAGTCAGAAAGAAAAAAAACAAATATCATATATTAATGCATATGCATATATGTGGAATCTAGGAAAATGGTACAGATGAATCTATTTGCAAAGCAGAAATAGACACACAAATATAGAGAACAAATGTATGTACACCAAAGGGGGAAGTAGGGTGGGATGAATTGGGAGGTTGGGATTAACACATACACTGCTAAGTGTTGCTAAGTCGCTTCAGTCGTGTCCAACTCTGTACGACCCCATAGACGGCAGCCCACCAGGCTCCCCCGTCCCTGGGATTCTCCAGGCAAGAACACTGGAGTGGGTTGCCATTTCCTTCTCCATGCATGAAAGTGGAAAGTGAAAGTGAAGTCGATCAGCTGTGTCTGACCCTTAGCAATCCCATGGACTGCAGGCCACCAGGCTCCTCCATCCATGGGATTTTCCAGGCAAGAGTACTGGAGTGGGGTGCCATTGCCTTCTCTGAAACATATACACTATTATGTATAAAATAGATAACTAATGAGAACCTTCTGTATAGCACAGGGAACTCTACTTAATGCTCTGTGCTGAAGAAGAGGCGATATATGTATACATATAGCTAATTCACTTTTCTGTACAACAGAAACTAACACAATATTCTAAAACAACTAAACTCCGAAAAATAGGAGTGCTATGAGAAAAAAGGACTTCCCTGGTGGCTCAGACAGTAAAGCGTCTGCCTACAATGCTGGAGACCCGGGTTCAATCCCTGGGTCAGGAAGATCTCCTGGAGAAGGAAATGGCACCCTACTCCAGTATTCTTGCCTGGAAAATCCCATGGATGGAGGAACCTGGTAGACTACAGTCCATGGGGTTGCAAAGAGTCGGACACGACTGAGCAACTTCACTTTCTATGAGAAAAAAACAACTTACACTGAATATGGAAAACAAGACTGACTATATGAAATAACTTAGAGATCCACAAAGTAACTTATCATTAAATGCTAAATTGTGTAAAAGACTCCAAGGACTATAAGATACTTAGAGGAAAATATCAGGGAGGAGTGGGGTTGTCAAGGAATTCCATTCATTCATCCATTGATTCATTCATTTAATAAATAATTTCTGAGTACTTAGTATATGCTACCAACTGTGCTAACACTGATGATAAATCCTGAGTAAGACATGGTCCCTGCCCTCAGGATCATGTGATATAGAAGGGAGATAAAAGGAACTCAGTAATTACAATGTAGAGAGAGAAAGACTTTGACAAAGATATGTACTGAATGCTCTGAAAGCACACAGGAGGGGCACTGAAGGAAGCTTCTTGCAAGAAGAATAAAAGGAGGAATTTAACAGAGGGTTTAGCTGGATGAAGTGCATACAAGGAGGAAAGAACATTTCATACAAAGAGAAGAGCATGTATATGATTCTACTACTGATACATGCCTCCCAAAACTGAAAACGACTCAAAAATATTCCTGTATGAGATGTTCACCACAGCACTATTCACAAAAGCCAATTGTGGAAACACCCAGATGTCCATCAAGAGATGAATCAATACACAAATTGTGATACAATGGGATATTATTCAGCCTTAAAAAGGAAGGAAGCACTAACACATGCTACGATGTGGCTGAACCTCAAAAACATTATGTGAATCAAAAGAAACCAGACATAAAATGTCGTATAGTGTATGTTCCAATTTATAAGAAATATCTAGAATAGATAAATCGGTAGACACACAGCAGACTGGTGGTTTCCAGATTTTTGGGGTGGCGGTAGGAGACTGGGGAGTAACTGCTTAATGGGTATGGGGTTTTATTTTGAAATGATGAAAACGTTTTACACCAGATGGAGAAGCTGGTACAAAATGCTATACAAATGAATGTACAAAATGCTAGTAAACTCACTTGAAAGTGGTTAATTTTAATTTGCATGAGTTTCACTGCAACTAAAAATTTTAAAAAGACTAGCATTTGCAAAGACCTAGACATTAATAATCTTGGTTCATTTAAAAAATCTTCAGTGGGCCAGTGAAACTGGAGAAGTATGAAGGAATACAGAGGAAAGATATTAAGAAATAAAACTGCATGTATACACTGCCATATTTAAAACAGATAATCAACAAGGACCGACTATTACAGCGCAGGGAACTCTGCTTAATATTCTGTAATAACCTAAATGGGACAAGAATTTGAAAAAGAATAGATACATGGATATGTGTGACTAAATCACCTTACTGTACACCTGAAACACTGTTAATCAACTGTGCTCCAATATAAAATAAAATTATTTTTTAAAATTGCAGAGGCTATTCAATCAGATGGTATTTGCCTGGCGGAGTGAGTATGATTTAGAGAAAAGAAATGGAAAGCAGATGTAGAGAGCCATGTCAATAACGACATAGAAAAAGGAAAGATAAGCTTGTGAGAACAAGAGAGACTTTTGGAAATCTTCTAGAAGTAGCACTGATTTGGGTCACTTGTTTTCAGAGGAGCTTAGAAACCGTCATAGGCTGACTGACTTGCTGTTGCTCCCCTAGCTGTGGATCTCCTGAAGCAGGAGGTAATATTCAATGTCGTCCGCCTGGCTGCTACCATCATCATCTGCATTGGGTTTCTGCTGATGCTGTTGCCTGAGGAGTGGGACGAAATTACCCTGAGATTCATCAACAGCCTGAAGGAAAAGAAGAGTGAGGAGCACGTGGATGACATCACTGATTCCAGTGTCCACCTGCGAAGCAGAAGCAGGGCCAATGGGACTGTGTCCATACCACTGGCTTAAGGAGGGACACATTTTGAATGCACGTGTATGTATATTCTGTGAATATAATAAAATTTTCTCACTACCTGTACACTCAAATGACAGTATTAACTCTGCATTTGGATAAATCATGTGTGAAATAATGCCAACATAAAAGTTTACATTTATATGCTTATCAAGGAACTGGTGTAAATAGTCATAATAAATTTTTTATTAAAACATATTCATCCTAGTTCTATTACTTCTGGCTTTTTTTTTTGGTGGGGGGGAGGGATTTTCACCCTAATTCACAGAATTCCCTGAAAATATGAGATTCTTTTCAATATAGCAGTATATGCATGACCATCCCAAACTCTGCTATATTTAAAGGGATAACCAACAGGGATCTATTGCATAGCACATGGAAATCTGCTCAGTGTTGTGTGGCAGCCTGGATGGGAGGTGGGGCTGGGGGAGAGCCATGTGCATGTGTTAGTCACTTAGTCGTGTCCAACTTTTGCAGCCCCATACCCTGGGGCCTACCAGGTTCCTCTATCCATGGACTTCTTTAGGCAAGAACATTGGAGTGGGTAGCCTTCCCTTCTCCAGGGGATCTTCCCAACCCAGGGATTGAACTTGGGTCTCCTGCACTGCAGGCATATTCTTTACCCTCTGAGCCACCAGGGAAGCCTGAGGGGGAGAATGGAGACATGTCTGTGTATGGCTGAGTCCCTTCCCTGTTCACCTGAAACTATCCCATTGTTAATCAGCTGTACCCCAACACAAAATAAAAAGCTCAAAATAAATAAATAAAGATAACATTCATTCCTATTAGAAAAAAAAAATGAGATTCTATTAAATTACGGGCTCGTCATGACCTTTTTCTCACCTGGAACTGAGACCTTTTCATTCAGTCAGAAAAAACTGCATACTTTTATATATATTTAAGGCCAATAAGAGCCTTTAATTTGAAATCTAGAAAGTAATGAAATACCAATAGAGCATCTTCCAAATGCAAGAACTCCTAGGAACTAATAGAGCTACTAGGAACAATGAAAATCTGAGGGTGCAGAAGGCTCCTCTAGACTTTCAACAAGCTTTCAGGAGCACCAAGCATAAAAGAAGTCACAAATGTCTCTAATATGAGCTAGACATTTGAAAATGGTACAGTGGTTATGGAGAAGACGTCTATTACGAGCCATCTCTAAATCTTTCACCGGTTTTAGACTTGTCTACGTTTGCTCTTACTTGTTCAACTCCAAGTCACTCTTCAGCCCACCTTCTGCCCCCATCATTCCCCTGGTGAAGTGCATTCACAAAGTCACCAATGACCTTTTTCCTGCAAAACCATAACAACCCTGTTCAACTCCAATTACATTGTCCTCTGGGTAGCATTTGACATGATGACCGCTCCTTTTTCCTACCATATTCTCTTCACCTAGATCCCCTTCTAGGTGAAGGAGATCTCCTGGTTCTCTTTCTGCCTGACTGGCTTCTCCTCTGGACTCCTCTTCCTAGGCTGGTCTCATCACTGTGAGTGTTCAGTCCTTGTCCTTCTTAGCATATCATTCCACACTCTCTTCCTCAGAGATCTCATTTGTTTCCATGGCTTTCAATTCATCCATGTGGTGATAGCTTTATAATATTTGTCTCCAGCCCAGATTTGTCTCCTGAGGGTCAGATCTGACTATCTAAATGCTTCCTGCAAGCTCACTTGGATGCCTCATTGTTCATTTTGCATTCAAGGACATAGTTGAATTTATCAGCTCTCCTCCTCAGTTCTACCCCTTCTTCTTCCTTGTTTCCTGTCTAGGTCAATGGTACCATCATTCCCTGGTTGCCCAAGCCAGAGATCAAACTTCACATCTGCCTTCCTCAACCCTCCACATCTAAACCATTAAGTCCTACTGATTGTTTTCCTTAATATTTCCTGAATCCATGCACTTCTCTATTATGCTACCTGTTCTAGGAGCCTATCATCTCTTTCCCTGATGAATGAAATATGCTTTTTACTGGTCTAATTCTCAGTGTTGCCTCTCTCTAAGCCTTTTTGTGCCCTGCAGAATGACTTTTCTAATATATAAACTTGATCACTCTACTTCCCTATATATAATACTTCAGTGGCATCTCATTGTCCTCGGAGTAAGGTCCAAACATCTTTGCAGGTCATTCAAAGTTCATCACTGATTGGCCCCTGCCTGCCTATAGAGAAGCACCATCCAGTAGAACTTTCTATGATGATGGAAATAGTTCAGATCTGCACTGTTCAACACTGTCCACAACTGACTATTGATCTCTTTAAATATGGCTAAGGCAATTGAGGGACTGCATTTCTAATTTTATTTACTTTTAATTAATTTTAAGTTAATGTTAATTAGCCACGTGTTTCTCTTGGCTACCATATTGGACAGCATAGTTTCTACCACACCACCCTCTGTGGCCCTCTGAAATCTCTATGCTTTAAAGCAACCTTCCTTTTTATAGTTTTTTGGAGTTGGTGATGGACAGGGAGGCCTGGCGTGCTGTGATTCATGGGGTCGCAAAGAGCCGGACACGACTGAATGACTAAACTGAACTGAATCAAGACATATTCTCTTTCTTATAATTTCTTTTCCTCTCTCATCATCTGAATAACGCTTACCTAGGTTTCATGGTGCTTCCCTGATAGCTCAGTTGGTAAAGAACATTCCTGTAATGCAGGAGACCCCGGTTCAATTCCTGGGTCAGGAAGATGCCCTGGAGAAGTGATAGGCTACCCACTCCAGTATTCTTGGGCTTCTGTTGTGGCTCAGCTGGTAAAGAATCTACCTGCAATGTGGCAGATCCAGGTTTGATCCCTGGGTTGGGAAGATCCCCTGGAGAAGGGGCTTCATGACATGATTTCTTCCTATTTTCATGGAAGATCTTTTCTCATCCCCCAAACTAAACAGTGTGGCTTTCATAGACACTTCTGCTTACCCCATTATAGCACTGGTCGCTCTCTGTGGTTACTGTCAGTCTACACATCTGAGTTCCCAGTAGCCCAAGAGTTCCTTGAAGGACTTATGTAACATTCACCATTGGGTTTTGCCTGGCAGTTACAGATACACAGTAAATGAACGAATGGGCTGCTTTACCCTGGAGATATGGCCCTTCCCTGAACTTTATTAGATGAGTCTCAGTTAAGGACAGACATTCTCATAGACCAACAGAAGGCACTTCTTCCCTAAGAGGCTGAGTAGTTCAGCGCACCTAGAAATTTAAGATAATCTACACTTTCTGGCATCTGTTTTACAATTCTTTTTTTTTTCCAAGTTGCTCCAACAGTGTAGGTTAAAGGGTCATGGGCAAGAAAAAGGAACTTGGGTTATCACACTTGCTGACTTAGTATGATAGTCAGTAGAAACCTCACCATTTTTTCATTTCTCTGTCATTTTTTGAAAAGGCAATGATAACCTCTGGGCACTGATAGATGACATGATATTAAAACAATAATCATGACATACTTCAAGCTGCATGAAAAATGATAGAAAATAAATGAAGTATTTTATCAGTAAATATGAATTAATTCATTATCTAAGTAGAGTTGGTTTTAACTATTTAAATGTCATAATAGTACAAACATTGCTGTTGCCTTGTTTTTAAATTGCTGTTAAATAGCAGTAATCACTGACTAACCCACTCCAGCACCTTCCCATTGCTTAGCATGGCATTTAAAGTTGCATTTTGACATCTTTAAGGAATGAGTTGTTTTGCTCTTTTTGATCATTCATTTTGAAAAATGGAATCAGCTGCCCTGGAAAGCCCAAATTCAACCTATAACTGATCAGTGTAATTAGCTTAGTCATATTACGAAAACACTTCCATATGGTATTCATTCATTTATTCATTAAAACATTATTAAATTCTACTTCTTGCTGTGAAGTAGGGCATTATGTCAGATTATCACCCACTGGCCTCTCCCTGCCTCTAGAGCAGCGCTGTCTGATAGAACTTTCTGTGCTTGTAGAAGTGTCCTCTCTCTGCACTGTGGGGAAAAGGACACAAAATGAATAGAAAATGGTCCCTGCTTCCAGAAGTTTCAACCACTAAGTTATTACCATGGCAATTACAGTGAAAGTTTTAGTCATTCAGTCCAATTCGACTCTTTGTGATCCCAGGGACTGTAGCCTGCCAGGCTCCTCTGTCCATGGGATTCCCCAGGTAAGAATACTGGAGTGGATTGCATTCCTTTCTCCAGGGGATCTTCCCGACCCAGGGATTGAACACAGGTCTCCCACTGTGCAGGCAGATTTTTATTGTCTGAGCCATAAACAATCTGAGGCAATTAAAACAACCACAATTACAACTCAGACATTTATTTAAGTCATTTTGGGAATGTGAGATATTCCCTTTAACTCAGCTAAAGTATTCATAAATAAAGTGAAAGTGAAAGTCACTCAGTCATGTCCGACTCTTTGCGACCCCATGGACTATACAGTCCATGGAATTCTCCAGGCCAGAATACTGGAGCTGGTAGGCTTGCCCTTCTCCAGGGGGTCTTCCCAACCCAGGGATCGAACCATGGTCTCCCACATTGCAGGCGGATTCTTTACCAGCTGAGCCACAAGGGATTCATAAATAAAAGATAATACCTTTCCTTCCTACCTCCCATTGTCATTGTGAGTCAGAAGAGATAGTGCATTTTAGTCGCTAAACAAACACAGTTGGGCCCCTATGTCCTTATGAGGTGACTTCCATGAGCCAGGTTCACTTTGGTTTAGAGGATACTGACAAAGTCCCTGTCCTGATGGTGGAAGTACTTAACTGAGGTTGCTATTATCCTGTCTCTTATTCAAACTTGGTTTCTCCCCAAAGTCCAGGAGGCAATGGCTCCTATGGGGATTGGACTAGATGGGCAGCACAGGGATTAAGAGCACCCCTGTTGTAGCCCCAGTTCTGAACTTCTAAGACATGGACTTTAGCTAATTACCAACATCTCTCTGCTCCTTGTTCAGTACAATGAGGATATTAATACTGATCATTTGAGGTTGTTGAGTATATTCAATAAAAACACACTGCCAGACAATCCAGAAGTAGCTACTGTTAGGATTTCCTCTGTTTACTCCCTCCAGGTCCTTTTTCAAAGCACTTATCCACAGCACTATGCCAAGCAGTCACAGAGCCTGGTGCCAAGCAGGGGATTTTACCCAAAATAAACCAGAGACAAAAGAAGTTTGGCATGAGGAACATGCGGAAGAAGCCAAAAAGGGGGTGCCATTCTCCTTGGTTGGCTCCTCTCAGCACTCTGCATCACAGCATTCTTGCCCAGCCAGTGGAACTAATTGCCTGACAAAAAGACAGACGGGCAACTTGGGCTTTGAAATTAAAATCACTTCAACCACGTCCTGAGTGCTTCACAAACAAATTATAGGCAAATTGATTTTGCTCATCCAGGCTTTGCATGCCTGTTAATTTTGTGCAGGCGCTTTGTCAAGATCCACCAGAGGACAAATGATTTGGAGAAGGACAACACCAGTGATAGCGAACAGTATAACCAGCCAAGCATTTGAGTGTTTGGTATTTAAGTACAAATCCTTTTTCTTATCAATGAACCCTTGTCACAAGGACAAAGAACACTAGCACAGGCAATGCTAGTTTATCTGGCAGGCTAAGAAGTCTCCATTAATTCTAATTCATTTTGCATCTCCCACCCTCATAGATAGCAACTGGAGGCAAAGTAAGAACAGGAGGTGATGGTGTGCAGGTGCTAGCGCCAAGAACACAGATAGAAAGAGCAGACACCCTGCGTTTCAAAGCTCTGATTAGCCAGGTCTTCCCACATGTGCCACAAAGGCAGAAATTGCTTTGTCATTGTTTGCAAGAGGCAGGAACCCAGGTCCTTTGGAAACTTGAGGGATCTTAAGAGCAAGAAATCTAACCTGAGCTCCAAAGATGGGCTTCAGGGGTTTGTTCCCAAAAGCCTTGACAGAGTTTTCAAAATGTGAACTTAGCTGCTTTATTCTGGAGGAATCAATTCAGAGAATTTAGAAGCACTAAATCCATGATTGTTTGATATACTAGCTACTAGTCACATGTGGTTGTTGAGATACGGCTGGTCCAAATTGAGATGTGCAGTGTCAAATGCACTACAGTTTGAAGACTTGGGATGAAAAGAGAAAATAGGCTATCTCATTAATAGCTCTATGTTCATTCCATACTGAAATGAGAGTATTTTGGATATGTTGAGTTAAATAAAAAATACTATCGGGACTTCCCTGGTGGTCCAGTGGCTAAGACTCTGCATTCCCAATGCAGGGTACCTCTGTTCAATTCCTGGTCAGGGAACTATATCCCACATGCCAAAACTAAAGATCTCACATGCCTCAACCAAAGCAGAAGATCCCATGTGCCACAACCAAGACTTGGCTCAGCCAAATAAATAAATAATAAATAAAATATTTTAAAAAGAAAGAAAAATTTTAAATATACATTATAAAATTCATTTCACTTATTTCTTTTCACTCTTTTAATGTGCCTACTAGAAATCTTAAAATTGTACATAAGGCTTGTATTCGTGGCTCACATTTTATTTCTATTAGGCAGAAATTCTCTAAAAGGTTAAATATAACTTGCTTAGAGGGATCAAGAAGGAAATTTAGGAGAAAATAGCTTTGGAAAGAAACAATTATTTGGTGAGCTTCTGTCAGTCAAGACAAAATAGACTTGAGTGTTTTTCACGTCATACAATTTCAAACTGCCAGCAATGAGCAGAGAGAGAGAGACAGAAGCAAGGGCAACAGCTTGAAATTGCAGTCAACTGGAAGACTTTGTAAAGAACTGGAAGAACAGCTGGGTTGAAACCAGCAAGGAAACTCCATTTGATACTAGTTTTTACTGGTGCAGAAGTGACAGAAACTACTTTGAATTCTAGAGAGTCAGAAGATACTAATGACAAACATATTAACAGTAAAAAGGAAGAAGGTATTCTGGAAAAGACTACTTTGACTTTTAGATATTGTAATCAACTTGCAGAAAAGAAACCCGATTACATTATTTTTTTTTTACATAAAATAATGATTTATTTTATGAAGTTAAAGATTAGTTACTATTAAGTATATTTTACTTATAAGATATTTCATTATTTTTAACATCTTTATTAAGGTATATTTGATTCACAATGCTGTGTTAGTGTTAGGTAGGTAGAATAGGGAAAAGGAGTCCAAAATGGCAGTGGCTAAAAGACAAGGAAGGTCAAAGGAAGGTCCGAGGACCAGAGTGAAGACTTCAGGCAGAACAAACAGCACTCCTGGCTAAGCCCAATTTGCATAGGGCAGGCCCAGGTGGAGGAAAAAACATATAAGAGGAGGAGCCATAGCGCTTTCTCATACGGTGTCTCACTCCCTCTCCCACGTGTGTGCACTCTTTCTCTCTCTCTCTGTCTCTCTCTCTCTCCCTCCCTCCCTCCCTCCCTGCGCACTCCTCCACTCTCTTCTCAAGTCTTTGGGTTGGCATGCCCTCCCACATTGAGGATGGATTCTCCTTTCTAAATAAAATGGAGCTGTAACACTGATTTGCCTAAGAGCTGTAGCACCGTTTGTCCAAGACTCCAGAGCTGTGACGCGCCAAGGGCTTTAATGTCCGTCGCTCCAAATCTTTGTTGTGATGAGACAAAGAACTGAGGAACATACACTCGCGTGACAGTTTCAAGTGTACAGCAAAGTGAATCTGTTATACAAATATATAGATCCATTCTAGATTCTCTTCCCATATAGGCCTCTACAAAGTATTGAGTAGAGTTCCCTATGCTATATAGTAGGTCCTTATTAGTTATCATTTCAGATTGCATTCTTTAGAAGGTAATAATAGAGCTGCCTGCTTTTTTGACACTCGTAAAGAGCACGTAATCAAAGTGAAAATCAGGAATTCATTAAACAGTTCCTGATACAAATCATAAGATCAGGACAGATTTGACCTATAGGTCATATCAGTCAATCAAACCAGTCAATCCTAAAGGAAATCAGTCTTGAATATTCATTGGAAAGACTGATGATGAAACTCCAATACTTTGGCCACCTGATGCAAAGAACTGACTCACTAGAAAAAAACCCTGATGCTGGGAAATATTGGAGGAGGAGAAGAAAGGGACGACAGAGGATGAGATGGTTGGATGGCATCACGGACTCAATGGACGTGAGTCTGAGCAAACTCCAGGAATTGGTAATGGACAAGGAAGCCTGGCATGCTACAGTCCATGGGGTCGCAAAGAGTCAGACACGACTGAGTGACTTAACTGACTGATAGGCCATAACTCTGATCAATATTTAAGAGATACTTTCCAAGATAGGGTGGTTTCCAGGAACAGGAGATTCAGCTAGCCATCAAGAAACCTCATATGGCAGCATCTCCTAGAAGTCACCAATGTTTGGAGACTCATCCTCTGCATAGTGGACTCAGAAACTAAGTCTTGTGGATGCCCTAAAGACTAGCCCATTCATTCTCAAATGGTGACGCTTATACAGCAGCAGTGCACCTGAGACCTTGGTAGCAACATACATTCTTGTGCCTTATCACAGATCCAATGGAGCAGAATTTCTGGTGGAATGGCCCAGGAATCTATATTTAATAAGTCCTGCTTGAAATTAACCAAGTACATGCTCAATGATGTTGGTGATTCCAATGCATGCTCAAGTTTAAGAACTCCTAGACTAATAACCACAGTACTACAAACCAAATGTATTCACTAATAATCATAAATTGAACTGTCATATGGAAAAAAATTCTCACATTAGTAACACTAGTTCTATCTTTCCCTAAGAGGCAAATCTATCTGAGATGCTTGTGCATTCATGAAAAGATTGCTTGGTTAGGCTGAAATCAAAGCAAAGAGATTCAGGTGTATGATTCAAACTCTTACCTTTTGTTTTGTATTTCCATTTTCAACTCCCCCTCCTTTGTAAAGATGGGTTCATCTCTGCTGGACAATAGCATGTGGTGAGCAGAAGAATCTGAGGAACTGACTGCTACAATGGCTCCTACTCAAGCCAGTTACACAGCCCACTCGTAGGATGTGTTCTACCAAGTCACAGGATGAAGTCCCCTTCGGGTAATAATATTAACAAGCAGACATCATATATTGGCAACACTTGATTTACAGATACTGGCTATGACCAAAACAGTCAATGCAGGTACATATGGTACCCACAAGTGTCCAGCAGATTGAGCATCCTCTCTAAGAGTTTATTCTTTGTTACACAAATCTTTTCTAAACTCCTTTTCCCTCAAGAGAAAAGCTAACAAGTCTGAAGTTAATCTTCCCTTATATATGGATTTTCTTGTTATAATTAGGGGTTCAATTTACCTAGGAAACCAAAAGTGATGCACTGAAATCCAACCTTTGCTAAGACCTCTGCTCTACTTTCATCAGTGTCCTTGTTTATCTGACCATTAAAGTCCCCAAAAGGCAGAAACAGGTTCTCTCCATCTTCTGTATCTTTTTGGTTATGTGATTTATCTGCCATAACAGCCAATTTTTCCATCCTTTACATTTGTAATTGCATTACTTAATCTTCATGTTAAAATACTTCCAATTTTCATCATCTTTCAGAAAGCCTTCTACAGAATCTAACTTTGACCTGTACTTTTTAAACTTCACCTATATTTTTACTTTTAACAATTCTAGTTCTACCCTAAAGGACAGAACTACATCATCATCATCATCATGTAGTTGCTCAGTCATGTCTGACTCTTTGTGACCCCCTGGACTGTAGCCCACCAGGCTCCTCTGTTCATTGGATTCTCCGGGGAAGAATACTGGAGTGGGTTGCCATTCCCTTCTCCAGAGGATCTTCCCAAACCAGGGATGGAACCCAGGTCTCCCACATTGCAGACAGATGCTTTACCATCTGAGCCACCAGGGAAGCCCAGTTCTATCAGCTAAAGCAGTCCAATTCCCTCCTTTTACATAAAAATTTCCCCTTTCCTTCAGAAACACCTACACATGATCCTGTATCACCAATCAGTGCTAAATGGACACTGCAATGTTCTGTTTCATGCAGATCACCTACTTCTGGTTGATTGGTTTTCTTCTCTTAGAAATGTTAATTTCTTTTTTTTTTTTCATTTCACATGTGATAATTTACATGTTTCAATGCCATTCTCCCATATCATCCTGCCCTTGCCCTCTCCCACAGAGTCCAAAAGACTGTTCTATACATCTGCTATATTTGAGCTGGACTCAAGCTCTTCCTATTCCTGGCCTTAAAAGAGTGCTATTCGAGATATCATTGCTATTACCTAATTTTAATAATGGTGTTAACTTTTATCATTTAACTTTTAGTTTTCCAAGAGCCTCTCTGGCACATCTATGTCTCTCCTCTTCATCTTTATCTTCTTTCTTTAGATGTATGGTAAAATACAAGTCCACATTCATAATATTGATCCTGTGGTCCTACAGGTTCCAAAGTATCTTCCGAATCATCAATAAAAACTGCTGTTCAAAAATAGCTTTCTGAGTTTATTTGAATGGACTATAATTCTTAGAGCACTGGCAGTCCATCTCTCCTAAATGAGAACCATATATTACCAGGAATATTCATTTAATGAAAACAATACATTCATGAACCATAAAAATGACAGCTTATGTTGTAATTATAGAATATATCATGTGATGCCAAGATTCAGTCATCTATTTTGTCATATATTTATATCATCTGTTGACAATTAAGTAATTAAAATCTTACGGAACCAGGTACTTTAAGAAAGATTTGTGAGCTTTTGAAAACAGAGACTCTGTCCTACTATCTTTGTGTGCCTGGAAATAGCTCACAATAGGCACTC
Organism: Bos javanicus; assembly: GCF_032452875.1. Taxonomy (NCBI): domain Eukaryota; kingdom Metazoa; phylum Chordata; class Mammalia; order Artiodactyla; family Bovidae; genus Bos; species Bos javanicus. The sequence goes on along the minus strand of NC_083877.1, from coordinate 69,411,866 downwards.
AGTAAGGAAGAAGGAAAGAATCTCAGTCCTGCCAAGACAAAGATTTATCCATTTAATGACAAACCCACAGCCAATGGTGAAAAACTGAAAACCTTCCTGATAAATTCTGAAAAAAGACAAAGATGCCCACTCTCACCACTTCTATTCAGCATAGTATTGGAAGTCTTAGCCACCACAGCAGTCACACAAGAGATGCAAATAAAAGGTATCAAAATTTGGAAGGGAAGAGGTAAAACTGTCCCTATTTGCAGATAACATGACACTCTATATCAAAACACTAAATGTTCCACACAAAAACTATTAGAACTAATAAATGAATTCAACAAGTAGAAGGATACAAGGTTAGTATACAGAAATCTGCTGCATTTATTTACACTAACAATGAAATGTCAGAAAAAGAAAGTTTAAAAATATCTCTTTTAAAATCATGTCAAAAAATGAAATACCTATGGGACTTCACTGGTGGTCCAGTGGTTAAGAGTCTACCCTCCCAATGCAGGGGGCCAGGGTTCGATCCCTGGTCAGGAAACTAGATTCCACATGCCACAACTAAGAGTTTGCATGCCATGACTAAGCAACTAAGAGCTGCAACAGCCAATGAAATATTTTTTAAAATATAAATAAAATACCTATGAATAAACCTAACCATGAGTTGAAAGCCTTATACACTGAAAACTATAAAATGCTGACAAGGGAAACTGAAGATGATTCCAAGAAATGGAAAGATAGCCCACACTCTTGGATTGGAAGAAATGGCTATACTACCTAAAGTAATCTACAGATTTAATGCAATCTATCAAATTACCCATGATATTCTTTACAAAAGTAGAACAAATAACCCTAAAATTTATATGGGACCACAGAAGACCCAGAAATTCTGGGGAAAAAAGCTGGAGGCATAACCCTCCCAGACTTCAGACAATACTACAAAGCCACAGTAATCAAAATAATATAGTCTTGGCACAAAAACAGACATACAGATCAATGCAATAGAATGGAGCACCTAGAAACAAACCCACACACCTATGGACAATTAATCTTTAACACAGGAGGCAAGGATATACAATGCAGAAAGACATTCTTTTCAACAATCAGTGTTGGGAAAGCTGGACAGCCTCATTAAAATCAATGAAGTTAGAACACTCCCTCACACAATATACAAAAATAAACTCAAAATTATTTAAAGATCTAAATATAAGACATGACACCATAAAACTGCTAGAAGAGAACATAGGCAAAACATTCTCTAACGTAAATCATAGCAACCTTTTCACAGATCCGTCTCCCAAGGCAAAAGAAATAAAAGCAAAAGTAAATGAATTGAGACATAATCAAACCTTAAAGCTTTTGCACAGCAGAGAACATCAATATCAACAAACATCAACAAAATGAAAAGATAACCCAAATCTCAGTGCCGGGCAATGCCCAAATCTCCGCTAGGCTGTTCCAGGGGAGTGGCCATCCAGCCTTAGCCTGAGCACCCAGGGGAAACGAGATGGTTCTAAGCAGCCCACCTATTTCAGACTCTCGTTATTGTGTAAGTTCCTCTCTGTAAGGAGCTGACATGTGCCTTCCTGAAGCCCCTACCTGACGATTCTCTGTTCCCCAGAGCCATAGAAAGAAATCAAATTTCTCTTACACAGAGGCAGGTCATTGCCCTCCTGGCTTTTTCCTTTAAGCTAAATAACCACATCCCTGAGAGCATCCCACTTCAATGTATAAAAATCCTTTTTGAGTTAACACATATATCACATACTTATTTACTTTTTTGGTGAGAACTTTTAAGTTCTACTCTTATAGCAAATTTCAATTATATAATAAAATACAGTGTTTTCGGCTACTGTCTCCATGTCATACATTAGATCCTCAGACCTTATTCATCTTATAACTAAAAGTTTGTGCACATCATCAGCCTCTTCCCATTTCCCCTGCCCCTACTCTGTCTCTATGAGCTTGATTTTTTTTTTTTTTAACTTTCCACACATAAGTGATACCAAGCCATATTTGTCTTTGTCTGGCCTTTCTTACACCATACACAAAAAACAAAATGGATTGAAGACATGACTACAAGACCTGAAACTATAAAATCCTTAGAACAAAACATAGAGGGTAAGCTTATTGATGTTGGTCTTGGCATTGAGTTTTTGGATCTGACACCAAAGCAAAGGCAGCAAAAGCAAAAGAAACATGTGAAACTGTATCCGACGGAAAAAGAAACCAACAGCAAAATAAAAAGACAACTTAAGGAACAGAAGAAAATATCTGCAAACCACACATCTGATAAGAGATTAAGGAATTTATATAACTCAATGGGCTTTCCAGGTGGCGTCAATAGTAAAGAATCCTCCTGCCAATGCAGGAGACATAAGGGATGTGGGTTCAAGCCCTGGGTCCGGGAAATCCCCTGAAGGAGGAAATGGCTACCCACTCTAGTATTCTTGACTGGAGAATTCCATGGACAGAGGATGCTGGTGGGCTACAGTCCATGCGGTTGCAAAGCATCCGACACGACTGAAGTGACTTGGCATTATCATCATCATCATATAACTCAAGAGCAAAAACAAACAAACAAACCCAAATAACAATTAAAAAATGGACAAAGGACCTGAATAGACATTTTTCCAAAGAACACATACAAATGACCGATAGGGACATGAAAAGGTGCTCACCATCACTATTTATCAGGGAAATGAAAAGCTACAGTGAAATCTCACACCCATTAGAATGACTATTATCAAAATGACAAAAGATAACAAATGCTGATGAGGATGTGGAGAAAAGTAAACCCTTGTACTCTGTTTGTGGGAATGTAAATTGGTACTATCACTTTGGAAAACAGTATGGAAGCTCCTTTAAAAATAGAAATTCCATATGATCCAGAAACCCCACTTATGAGTACTTATCCAGAGGAAACAAAAGCATTGTCTTGAGAAGATACTGAAGTCAATGTTCAATGCAGTGTTATCCACAATAGCCAAGGTATTGAAACAACCGAAGTGTCCATCAATGAATGAATGAATCAAGAAAATATTTTATTACATATTTACAATAAAATAATACAATACAAAACATAGAAATTCTGCTGTTTGCAACAACATGGATGAGCCTGGATGGTGTTATGCTAAGTGATATAAAAATCCTTTTTAATGTGAGGTACCCCAACCTGAACTTGATATTCATTTTATAGTTTAACCAGCTTACAATGTTTCCTTTTGAACACCACTCTATATCCACTACTCCTTTATTTTATATATTATTCACCTTCTTATGTTAATTACCCTCTCCAAGTCTCAATTTCCATATCTATACAATGAGAACAATAGTATCAACCCTTAGAGAACTGCCATGGGCATTAGCGCCTAATGTTTAGCAGTAGGAAGTACTCAACATAAATAAGGTCTTACTATTAGCATTAAAAATTTAGGGCAAAAAGGATGCTATTTCCCTTTCTAACAGTGTCCCCAACTTCCAAATACACTCAGTTTGAAGACGGAGAATGAAATCTCAGTAATGGTAACGAAAGATGCTTCTCAGTTAGAAGGCAACACTTTTGATGAGTATATTAGTTAACTAATGATGCATAATAAATTAATTAAAATTTTAATGACTAAAAACAACACACATTTATCATATCAGAGTCTTAAGAGTGTCAGGAATCCAGGTGCGGCTTAGAGGACTGCAACAAACTCACTTGCCCAGTTGCTGGCAGGACTCAGTCCCTGCTGGTTGCTGGACAGACATCAATTCCTTGTCATAGACCTGATCCTTTCTTAGGGCAGCTCACAACACAACAGGGGTTTTTCTCAGCGCAAGTGAGCAAGATGGAAGCCACAGTCTTTTTGCAACCTAACCTCAGAAAAGATAGCCCATCACTTCTGCTGTTTTCTGTTTGTTAGAAATGAAATCATAAGCCCAGCCAGGGTTGGAAGGACTGCCCAAATACATGAAAAGCAGGAGGCAAAGATCACAGGAGCCACTGTGGAGGCCGCCTTTCACAATGAGGTCACGCTATCTTATAAAGAAGAGGCTGGCAAAGAGAACAATGCGCACACACACACACTAGCTTTCTATTCGTAGACCCAGAGCTGGGAGTGATGGGAAAGGCAGAGGAGCCACTAAGGCGCTCTAGATGCCAGAGCAGGAAAGGATCTCAGACCTTACCCAAGTTAGCCCCCTCTCTTGACACTGGAGAAAACCAAGACCCAGAGGAGAGAAGTAGCCTGACCAAGACTGCATATTAGCTTGTGGTGGGTCTCTAAACCCAGGCTGACTCCTGGTCCACAGCTCTTGTCATTAGACTTAACTTTCCATCTCAAATTGGTAAGCAGATATTTTTGGTTGTTTCCCCTCTAACCATTGTTTTTCTATTGTCTTTGTTCTTATTTGGATGAGAAAGTAGAACAAGATTCTGCTTTTACAGATAAACCATTTCCCTAAAACAGCACATCACTTATAAAGTTAAAATGCAGAAAATTTGAAAATTAAGCTAGAACCCAGAACATCATTTTTAAAGTACCCATTTGCACAATAGCAATTTATAAAGGTCTTGCAGTTTGTGAATTGAATGCTTTTCTTCCATCTGAATGGTTTGATTCGTAAAACCTTCCAATTTAATTTCATCAACTAACTTTTAACCCTGGTGCATGGTTAACTGAGGGGTCAATTAATCAAATAATAGCTGACTGGTCAAAAAGTCACTCTTAAATTTAGCTGATGAAAAATAACTTTACACTTCTTCCTCTGTGTGTTAAGTGCAACACAAAGCATTCATGATACTGCAAGAAGGTACAGCAAGTTGACAAATCCTAAGAATGGTTCAATGCTACTGCTCATATCCATGAAATCTGACTTGCTCTAGTTGATGGAGGGGCTAGAGAGATTGAGAGGACTTGATGTCAGAAGCAGTGTGATGAAATATGAATCCTCTAATTCCATGACTGTTTTTACTCTGACACATGACTTTTCTTTTTCTACTGTAATCCTGCCACTGTGGTTTTTATTGTAAAGGGATGGGTGGTTTAACACAGAACAAAGTGATCTTACTGTCGGCCAGTGAGGCACACACACACAGTTTGGTCAGTCTTTACTTCTAGCCAATGAAGAATTCGTAACCATGTCAGGTGACATCTCTCATCTGTTCAGTATGTCTCCAAGTACTCTCTCCTTGCTAATGGGTCTTGGTCCAGTCTCTTGAGCAGAACCTGCCAGCTAACCTCCCATCAGAAGATCCCTTCATTCCCCCTTCTTCACACCCTCAGTCTCTCTTACTACCCCCAGGTCCTTAGCCCTCTTCACCCTGCTCCCCACACAGCTTTTCCTGCATTAAAGTCCTGCCTTGCCTGTCTTTTACCTTCATTGTGAGGGATAAGTAATTCTATGTCTCTCTCTGATGCCCCTGAGTGGAAAGAACGGGGAGGGATCAATTCAAATTCTCACTGTAGTAAAGGAGAGGCAAGAGCCCTCAGATGAAATATCTGAAAGACAACTAGACTTTTCAGCTATAATGATTAAACCCCAGGCAGCACATCTTCTGCAAAGTATTCTGCTAAGAATACCCATCTCCTTCCTCGTGTTGTATCATATTCTAAGGGTTCCTATATCTCCATAGTCTTTATAAGTTACAGCCTCCATTTACAGAAAAACAGAAGGAATAAAAAATTTTAAGTCTCAAGGCTGTTGAGTCACATTTTGATGAGCCTCACTCAGCATGAGAGGATCTATGTTCAGGGAAGTAGGCAGAGTCTGAGTTTCAGGAGACAAGGAGGGGAAGGACCAGAAAGCTCCTCTCTCCGAACCTCTCATCTTTTCAACACCCCTGCCATCGCCTTTATAAACAAAGAGGAGAAGAAAAAAATTTGAGTCCAGGCTACTCAAAGAGTGAAACAGAATCAAGATATTTCTTCTAAGGATGAAATGAATCTTAAGTTCTTCAAATAACCAGAGCACTGCCTTCTCTCGTTCCCAATTTTAGGGAAAGTGGCCACTACGGACAAGAGGAAGATTATACTCACGGCAGAAAGTAAATTATGTCCTTGCACATCTCAGGATAAGGAATGAGCTGTGGATGAAAATAGTTTGTATAAAAACAGAAAGGCAGACTCAGGAGAATGAGGTTTCTCCAAGGAGGATTCTGAAATGGTCTTTAAAGACACATGGAAAATTATTCTGAGACTTTGGACATAAAGAACACAAACTACACTAAGGAGGTATTGTAATTTTTCTCAAACTACATTCAGGGCCATTTCTAGTCAACGTGGTTGATGAAACTAGAGTGGGAAATCTCCCTGTTCTTCAAATATTACATTACAATGGGCTTGAAACCAGGGAAAAGAAATCTTCCAGTGTCAGAAATAAAGAATGAACTAGAAGTCAGAGGTGTGAGAAGAAGCTGGATCCAGATAGCTGCCCAAGTTGCCAGGTGAGCCCATAACATCTTAGGTTAGGATTCTAGGACCTTGAGAAGGGGATTCTGGTCCCAGGTTCCAGGAACACTTGGACCTATAACCAAGCTATTGGAATAAAGCTGATGGTCACAGTGTGCATTTCCTACTCAGGACTGCCAAATAGAAATATTCTGACCACTAACTACAGATGGTGGGAGGAATCCTCCCATCTGCCCGGGACTCTGTGAGTGGGAAAAGAATCACCATAAATATTGGAAGCCAGGATGGTACCTTACATGGGTGAGGGATCTGAATTCATATTCCCTTCAAGGTGTACGCATTCAAGAGCATAAATTAGCATGAAAAATGGTCTGGAACTGGTGACAATCCACTGGGCCTCCAGTGAAATTTTACCACAGAGAGCATCCAACAAGAAGCTATTTCCATGACCCAAATCACACAGACCCCCATAGAGAACAACGACCGCTGCAGTGATGTTCACACTCAAAAGTTACACACCACCTGAATAAAGAGGTATCAACTCAGCATATGGGAGAGTTTGCAACCAAGAACTCAAAATAAGGAAATCATTTTTGAAAGGCTCCCAAATCAAAATTTTCCAAATATCCAAAGAGATCAATCAAGGAACAGGACAGAACCAGAAGGCAGGAGCAGAAAGAACTGAGAGAGGACACTTCGAAATCAGGAGACACATTGAACAATAGGGCTCAATCAGAGAAGTGAAGGAGGTAGGTGATAATGTATTAAGAGATTTATTGCAATGAATTGGCTTATATAATTCTAAGGGCTGGCTAAGCAAGTTCAAAATCCACAGGAAAAACAATTAGGATGGGAGGATCAAGAGAAGCCTGGAACCCATGGGTATGGGCCAAAGTGGCTGTCCACAGGTGGAATTTTCTCTCTCCCTCTCTTTCCACCTCTCTTTCTCCTTCCCTCTTCCTCCCCCTTCTCCCCTCATGCGCTCTCTCTGAAACCTCAGCCCCACTTTTAAGGCTTTCCAAGTTTATATTCCTCTACTTTAAGCACACATTCTCAATATCCCTTCCCACATATATTCTCCAGACTTCTGTCCGTATAAATTGGAAAAATCATGCAGTTCTTTATCTATGAATTGCATCTCTTAATGGGATGATGACAGAGATAATAATTAGATTCACACTTGTAAAATATATACTAAAATATTGAAGCATGCAAATGGGGGGCCATGAACTTCAGCTTCATTCACATCAGAGAAAATCTACCTCTCTATCTCAGGAAAAAACAAGATTCTAACAGTGGCTTTCTCCTTGGAGGGAAACACAGCATCAGGACTTAAGAAGACTTCCATTTTCTTGCATCTGGTGGAAAGCATAAGTAAGGGCAACCACTAAAAGAACATGAAACATATGCACAACTATCAAACCAGGAGAGAGAAAGAGACAGAATGAAGAACATGCAATTGATTCAATCCTGTTTAAGTAGAAAAGAGAATGACTCAGCATAGGTCACTCATTGATTCATGGATTTGCTCAGTAGGCAGAATTTTATTAAGTATTGGTTAGATGCCAGGCATTATGTCTCTGTTCACAGTGATAGCATAATATTCAGGAAATGCCTCTATCCCTAGTCTAAGAAAACTCAGAAATAATTATCTCCTAGTTTTATGCCTCTTGGTCTATCTTGTAGTCTATTAAGTGAACAGCAATTTCACCAGTTGACCTACTGTATAAACTCAGGCTGTTCTGGCTCTCTCATTCTCCAAACGTCCATGTGTTTCAAGATCTGGCTATGTAACAAAGATGGACACCGAGGATCCACACTCAGTAGCTACCCTGAGGCAATGTATCCCTTCAACTCAAGTATAACTTCCCAAGCACGGATCTCAATGATCACTGATTGCTGCTTCTTACTGTAGAAGGGTTTAAACTATAAAATTCAAAAGTGAGAAAAAGATACTGAAACTTTGAAAATATTTAAGTACTTTTTCTCATTTCCCGAACCAATGTAATATGAAAGAATGATGGACTTTTGAACCTGGGATGAATACAAAAGATTGTCTTCTGTAATCTCATTTTATAGATGAGGAAAGTGAGGCTTAGGGGGTTTGAACAGAGCCAGTTACGAGAGGCCAGCCTAGGCACCAAGTTTCTAACTAGTAATCCATGGAGAAAGCAAAGAAGTCTCACTCAAGGAACCCCAGAAAAACCACTCATGATTTTAACTATTTATTGAACACCTACTGAGTTCTACTCATTGTTCTAGATGCTAAAAAAAAAAAGTGGTACCTACTGTCTATGGTGCTTTAGTCACTCAGTTGAGTCTGACTCTTTGCAACCCTATGGGCTGGAGGCTGCCCAGCTACTCTGTCCCTGGGGTTCTCCAGGCAAGAATACTGGAGGGGGTTGCCATTTCCTCCTCAGGGGCTCTTCCCAACCCAGGGATCAAACCCTGTTCTCCTGCATTACAGGCAGATTCTTTACCAACTAAGCTACCAGGGAGGCCCAATTCTTTAGGAGTCTACAATGCAAGATGAAAGAGGGGTTTTCCAGTGTTCTCACAAAGCTATATTGGTCACTTGAGTTTCACATTGGCTTCCATTATTTGCTACAAAATAACAAGTGAAATGATTCATGGGGATCTGTAGACAACTTCACTTGCTCAAGGTTTTTCAAGTGTATCAAATGAAATCTGTTCTCTACTTGGGGACTCAGCAGAGGGAGAGTCGAGATGTCACGGAAAATGCTGGCCTAACCTGAGAAAAATTATGACCAACCTAGACAGCATATTGAAAAGCAGAGACATGACTTTGCCAACAAAGGTCCGTCTAGTCAAGGCTATGGTTTTTCCAGTGGTCATGTATGGATGTGAGAGTTGGACTGTGAAGAAAGCTGAGCACCAAAGAATTGATGCTTTTGAACTGTGGTGTTGGAGAAGACTCTTGAGAGTCCCTTGGACTGCAAGGAGATCCAACCAGTCCATTCTGAAGGAGATCAGCCCTGGGATTTCTTTGGAAGGACTGATGTTGAGGCTGAAACTCCAGTACTTTGGCCACTTATGCAAAGAGTTGACTCATTGGAAAAGACTCTGATGCTGGGAGGGATTGGGGGCAGGAGGAGAAGGGGATGACAGAGGATGAGATGGCTGGATGGCATCACTGACTCGATGGACATGAGTCTGGGTGAACTTCGGGAGTTGGTGATGGACAGGGAGGCCTGGCGTGCTGCGGTTCATGGGGTCACAAAGAATCGGACACGACTGAGTGAATGAACTGAACTAAACCTGAGAAACAGAAAATACTCTTCTTTCCTTTTACTCCAGGCCCACTCCACATGCTGTTTTGGAACGTGTACTCAAAGGGAAACCAGGGTCCAGGCTGTAGGGTTTTTTTTTTAACACCCAAAATGTTGATTTCTCCATCTATGAATACTAACACTGGATTGTTGAGAAAAAATGAAAAAAGATAATAAATTAGAAAGCAGAGGCTGTGTGTGGTTTTTGTTTTGCTTTGGTTAGAACAGTCAATTATCTCACCTTTGGGGCCTTATTTCCCTTACTTGCAAATCAGAGGTGTTGGACTAGATCAAGGATGCAGACATAAATGCCTCACAGATAATAGCGACAAGTGAAAAGGGGTAGCCTTGGTGTAAAACAATAGACTTGGTTGGGGCACATGGCACTGCTGGGGTACAAAGTAGTGCCATGTACCCAAGGTGTGCCCCACACCTGTATGAAGACCACAAAACATAAACACCCCATGGCAGTCAGACTGTGGTCCCCAGATTGCACACGCTCTAATAATCCATAGAAGATACAGCCTTGAGTGTGCACATGCTCATGTGTTTAAGTTGCTAAGGAAGAGGACTCTACCAGATTCCTTTCCCCCTACCCTGAAAAGTTGAGTAGTCTGAGTACAAGGGTTTGGAAACTGCTACACAATAATAGCAGTGTGGAGGGAGGTGGGAAAAATATACAGGGAGGATCAGTGAATAAAGCGAGAATAAGGAGTGTGACAGTTTAAAGCAGACAACTGAGGATTTCCCTGGTTGTCTATTGGCTAAGAGGTGGCTCAGTGGTAAAGAATCTGCCTGCCAGTGCAGGAGATGCGGGTTTGATTCCTGGGTTGGGAAGATCCCCTGGAGGAGAAAATAGCAATCCATTCCAATATTCTTGCCTAGAGAATCCCACGGACAGAGGAGACTTGTGGGCTATAGCCCATAGAGTCGCAAAGAGCTGGACATGACTGAGCACTCACGCACACACCAGTGCCTAAAACTCTGCACTCCTAATGCAGGGGGCCTGGGTTTCAGCCCACGTGCTGGAATCAACTGAAGATTCGCTCTGCCACAACTAAGACCTGGCAAAGTCAAATAAATAAATAAATATTAATTAAAAAATAAAGCAGACAAATGGTAACAGTTAATGCATCCTACCAATGCGCCTCCAGAGGCCCCCGGTTTTCTCAGGAATCGACGTGCACTCCAAGGAGATCCCTGATTGACAGCACACACTCAGGAATCCTGAGTCTTCTTGTCTGATGCTGTTTTCCCACATCACCAGTTCTTCCATAGATAGTTTCTTTTTCCTTTTGCCAATTATTTCCAAAGATGGCATGCTGTGTGCTCTTTTGCAAAGGGCTTTGCCACTACGCCCAGAGGTGGAGCAGTCAAGTTTCCTTCTCTTGAATCTGGAATGGCCCTGACTTGTGCTGACCAAAAGAATATGGCAGAAGTGATGCCATATGATGTCCAAGCTAAAGCCCTGCAACTTGAATTTTCACCTTCTTCAAAGCCTTGAACTGCCATGAAAAGAAGTCAAACTATAGTGCTGGAGAGGTAAGTTGAGCAGAGCTGAGACCTCTAGGCAATACCAGAACCAAGACCTCAGTGTACAAATGAAAACATCTTGGACACTCTATCCCCAACTAAGTGCCTGGATAAATAAAGCCACATGAATGACCCCACAAGGATCAGAAGAACTGTCAAGCTTAACCAACTCATGGAGGTGTGAGAAATACTAAATCCTTGTTTTTTTAAGCCACTATTCTTGGGTTATATAACACTAGATAACTGAAACAGAGAACAACATTATGTTCACCCAGAAACCACAAGGACTCTAGGGCCAAATCTTTGACTTTACAAAAGTCAAGACTTGATGGAGCATTCAGAATTGGAGTTTGTTTTTTTAGAAGGTCTGTCTTCCCTGGCACCTGTATGGTTTTCCCTAATTTAATGAGGCTCCCTTGAGAATTTAGAAACTGTTAAGACAGCACAAATATCAAATCCAAGCCCCTTGTTTAATAGAATATAAAACCAGAGAGGTTAAGAAGCTAGCTCAGGGTCACACAGCCATCTAGTGGACAAGCGGGGACTTGAATTCAAGGCTCCTGAGTTTTAATCTAGTGCTCTTACTCATAAAATATTCTGCCTCATACCATTCTACATAAAAATTCCATCACACCAGAATTAACAAACTCTCAGGCAAAATATTGAGTTGGCCAAAAAGTTGGTTCAGGTTTTTCCGTAACAATCTAACAGTTGTTAGTCTCAGAAAAGAATGGCTGACAAATATTTTACAGTCCATTAGGCAAAATTTGGTATTAAAATACAGACTTTGACCTCTGTGGGCCTCACATAGTGTACCCATGCTAGAGTAAACTGCAGCCCAGCCTTCTTATCGGTGGGCTATGAGCACTGAGGGGGGTTGTACAGTGTGAAAAAAGAAAAAAAGAAATATAGGCTTTGGGCTCAGGATGTCTGGGCTAAGTCCTGAATCCTCTGTATATGTCCTCTGTGACCTCTCCAAGCCTATAGCTCACCTGGGATGTGCACCCATGAAAAGTACTTTACAACTGTTTCCTTAGACTTTCAGGAGAATTTTCTGAGAGTTAACTTTGGAGTTGAAATTGGCTCTGCTGTGAAAATCTGACTAGAAAGCACTCAAAAGAAAGCTTGAGCCAAACCACCTTCTCTGGAAACCTGAGGACTGATTGAGCTGGGGAAGAGGATAGTTCGTTGGCTCCGCAGTCTGCCCCACGCTGGTGAGCTCATGAGGCAGTGTTACCCCTAATCATCCTGAGTAACAGGGTTAGACAAGATCCAGAACATGATTCTTGGCTGTGGGGGCACAATTTCCAAGGCTTCAGAGCACCAGCTGCCTCTAGACCTTGGGAGCACACAGCACCTATCACACCCCTGAATATAAGGAAGTGTGCATACTATGATTTGCATTCTGTAACCATTGTGCTTGCTGTGGTGCCCAGCATGGAGAAACATCAATACCTCCAGGAAAGAGTGTTTGATCTGCACCCTGACAATCACCCTTTCTTTCTGAGGCAGAATAATATCCCAATCCTGTTAGGGTGGGAGATTAGCCCTGTCAATTTCTCCAAGGAAAATATGTGACGTTGACTTGCAAATCATCCCCCTGCCTGACCTCCGTCTATTTTCTGCATCCTGCTCTTCTTTTATCTAGACTCCCCAACTGTGCACGTTCTCTCTGCCCCAGCAACCCAACACGTCTTTTTGTCAAGTAAGATATTGTTTCACTTTGCTCGCTCTGCTTGAGATTCGCCCCATGGAAAATGTAAATTTGCAAATCAGGATCAGAAGCAGTGACTTGAAGCCTAATGCTGTGTGCCTATGGGAGACACGAAAGGGGTCTGGCGGCAGGAGGAGATGTGCTGGGAATACATGAGGCTGTACACTTAGCTTGAGAATGCACCACAGCCTAGAATGCCAGAGGGAGGCCTCTGGGAGTGGCTCCCACCAAGACTGCTGCAGGGGCATGGATGTTTAATTTTCAAGTAAGACAATGCTTGCTGCAAGGACAGAGAGGAAGGACTCATGTGATAAGAAGGTAGGACTCGTGTTGGGGAACATGTAAGGATAAGGTATGTAAGGCAAGGTTGGGCAAGACTGTGGGACACCAAGGCCAGATGCAAAAACCCCAATGTGGGGGATTTGGACCCCAGGCTTGTCAGTCTCCCTTTCAATAGCCCCTTCCTTTCATCTTTCAACCTCCTGTAACAACTGAATTTCTCAGTTTGTAGTCTTCCTTTATTAGAATGCAAGCTTTGCAAAGCATGAATTTTCTGTCTGCTTTGTTCACTTATGCATCTCCAGCTCCTAGACCAGTAGGTGCCTAAGAAATATTCACTGGATGAATGAACAGATTCAATAACATACAGCAGATTGAAAGGGGAAAAGAAAACAATGTCTGTTTGTCTCATCATAGAGTTTTCTACTTTGCTATGGAAACAAACTGAAGAGCAACAAAATACCATCTCCTCTGTGCTGTGTGCTTAGTCGCTTGATCGCTCAGTCACGCCCATACTCTCTTGCCACCCCATGGACTGTAGCCCACCAGGCTTCTCTGTCCATGTGGATTCTCCAGGCAAGAATACTGGAGTGGGTTGCCATGCCCTTTTCCAAGGGATCTTCTGAACTTGGGGATCAAACCCAGGTCTCCTGCATTGCAGGTGGATTCTTTAGAGTCTGAGCCACCAGGGAAGTCCAAGAAAATCTGGGGATGATGGATATAACTCACTGTGAGAACTGGAAAGGCTGTTGTCTTGGGAGGTACCATCACCTCCAGATCTTCACTTCTTCATCCTCTTCCATAATTATATACTGTCTAATTCCTATAATAAATCCCTGCCCCACCATTTTCATAGGGACTTCATCCTCTTTCCTAAACCTTGATTTTAAAAGTTATTGATATCAGAACTGTTTCCAGGAAAGCAGAAAGGTAAAGATGGGAATTTGCCATTGGTTCTCTGGCTAGATTTGAAGGCATTAATGGCTATGTTTCCACTGGCAAAGGTATACATGTATACGGTGACCAAAAAGTTCCCTCAAGTACTGTCTGTAGTCACCTAGAGTCAAGATCCTACAGAAGGTAAAGGGTTTGGATGAGCAAGTAGTTGCTGTACAGACCACTCAGTGGAAACATGGTATAAACTATGGGGTTGGTTGACTGCTTGCTTCTAATTGAGCTGGAGAGCTTGGAGAAAAAACTGATGAGCTTAGGGTTTTACATTTCCAGCTAAAGGTCTGCGAAGGTTATCAGAAAACTCCTGTGACTATTCTGAGAAACCATATCTCCATGGACTCAGGTTTGAGATTTCTGAAAGCCAGGCCTAGAATCTAATTCTTCAGATACGATACTTTTCTGCAAGATAAATTATATGCAATAAGCCCAAGGTAAGTATATAGTGCCATCTCCTCATAGCCAAGTGCTCATGCCTGGAAAACAAGGAGTAGAGTGGGGATTCGCTCTTCTATTAGATTTAAAAACCCATATAAGGTGTCTTGGCTCTTCATTTTGATGCTGCAACCTTGAGTTTAATGGTTCTGTAAGGCATCCTACCCAAGGGAGAAGTGGTTCCACCAGTAAACACAGGCAATGTTCTGTTAAATTGGAAGCTGGTATTTCACTCTAGTCAACTTGGGTTCTTTGTACCAATGAACCAACAGTCAGCTCTGAGAGGCTGATTTTTATTGACAATGTCAGCTGCTCTTCCTTACCATCTGGCTTCCAGTTGAGTTTGGCCAATGGAAGGTACTGGCAGAAGATCCAATGGATGGGAGGAGAGCGATCTCCTGGGTCATGCATGGGCTGAGAGTGGCTGTATTCCTCTACCAAAAGCCGTAGCTCTCATTAGAAGGACCACTCATACAGCTATAAGATTCCCTGAGTCCTTTTCTTTGACCAAGGGCTAGTATTGGCTTCCTGCTGTTATTAGATCCTGAGTGCTTAACACTACTCAGACCTGTATAAATAGTCCTTTCAGTCACCCCTTTTGAAAATGTGGGCCAGCTCCCTGTCTGATACAAAAAAGTTGCAATCTGAATATCATTCTGGTCATATTATTTGAAGTTCTCATTAGCTCTCATAATTGTTAAGTTAATTGCCTTGGTCTTTCTGAGTACATAGTCATAGTATCTTCATTTGATCAGTAAAAGAGAAACTTCTTTTTAAAAAAATAACAGAACAGTTAGGCAGGGATTTCTCAGAATACAAAAAGCAAAAACCATAAACAAATTACAAAGATTAGATTTCATAACTGTTGCTTTTCAAAAGATACTCTTAAGAAAATGCAAAGGCAAATCTAGGCTGGAAGAAAATATTTGCAAAGCATAAATCTGATTTAAAAAAAAAAAAAAAGACTTTTCTCCAGAATACATAAAGAACATTTAGACCTCAAAAATAGGAAAATTGTCTTAGAGAAAAAAATCTTTTAATGTAACGGTCAAATAAAGATTTTAAATAGCAAAAGATACAGATAAATCACCAACAAAGATAGATGGATGTAAAATAAGCCAATGGAAATTCAAACTAAAATTGCCAGGAGATACCTCTACATACTTACCTAGAGCTCTCATATATTGTTGGTGGAAATGTAAAATTGTACAACCACTTTAAAAAACAAGTTGGCAGTTTCTTAAAAATTAATATACATTCAACATATGACTCAGCAATTCTACTTCTCTGCATTTACCCAAGAGAAATGACACTTGGGTCCATGCAAAGACTTGTATACAAATGTTCACAGCAACTCTAGGCATAATAGCCAACAACTGAAAACAACTCTAAACCACTGATCAACAGGTGAAGGGATAAACAAATTATGGCATAATCATACAATGGAACGCCACACAGCATCAAAAAGGAATAAACTGCCCATGTATACAACAACATGGATGGATCTCAAAATCATGCTGAATCACAGAAGATGGACACAAAAAAGAATGCACTGTGTGATTCTATTTACATGAAACTCTAGGAAGAAATCTAATCTACCGTGACCAAAGCAGATCCACAGTTGCCTAAGGCAAAGGGTGTGGGGCATGAGAGCAGAATGAATGGGATGGGGCACAAGGGAACTCTTTGGGGAGGTGGGAATAGTCTGCACATTGACTGAGGTGGTAGTTACACAGGTGTATACATCTGTCTAAACTTGTTGAAATACACACCTAAAATTTATGGATTTTATTGTTTGTAAACTATTCTTAAGCAAAGCTGATCAGAAAAAAAAAAAGCAGCAGCACAAATTGTTGTGATCCTGGCATGCTCAGACACTCCTCTTCACAAATCATTTGCGGATTGCAATCACAGCTGTTCTGTGGCAGCCCTTGGAACTGGATTCCAGCCAGTCACTTGCTCCCAGCTGGTATAACATCAATCATGCTGGAGAGGTCATATTTCAGCGCTTGTTTGGGGGATTTGATATATTGCCTGACCTTAAACAGGCCACTACCACCTGCAAAGGAATACTGAATTCTACAGATAAAGAACTGGAGACTGATCTACTTACTATCTTCTCTTATACAGTTTAACATCAACATTTTTTTCTTGTTATCAGACAAAACACAAGGCTGTAGGAAAGCCATGCCAGATAAAGATTACAAATGAGGTAGTGTCCCCAGATTTAAAGGTGGCTGATTATTTCTAAGACAAGTCATGCCACAGAGACAATTTACAAATTCCAATAAGAAACAGCTATTACTCAAGCTCTATCTTTAATTGAGCTTTAGCAAAGCACACAAGAAAAAACTTAGCAGTTCTTGAAACAAATCTGTCACAAGACCTCCCTTCTTTCTCCTTGCTACACTCAGCAAACACTGTCCAGAGCCAACAATTTGTCTTTGACTAAACAGGCTTTATTTTTTAGTTATTACCATTTTATCCTTTCAGGGGTGAAGTGATGAAGCAAAAATCTCTGCTAAATAGACCATAAAGTTTGTCACTAGTCCAAGAATTAGACATCTCAACAAACTAGACAACATTATCTAGGTATTTTTTTTTAAGCTTGCATGCGATCTGGCCTGGGGTCAAGAAAATGCTATTAAAGCATGAGTCTACTGGGAGGATGGCATTTAAGAGAAAAGGGTTGGCAGAGAGCTGACTAAATGCATAATATAGACTTACTTCCCTAGAATCCAAACACCTGAAAATGCAAATAACAGAATTTTTTTGCTCTATTATTCAAAGATGTCTGATGTTCATACTAAAAAGGCAAAGGTATTTCGAGAGAGGAAAGTGGTGTTTGAATCAAAGCAAAGCTTAGATTTAGTATAAACATGGAATATATTTACGGTACTCTAATTCTTTGAGAAGATGTTTATGATAATAACTCTCCATAAACCAGGATATTCAATTTACTAGGAGCTCCTTACAAGAAGAGACTGTATAACTCTCATTTCATCCCAAGAACTAGCATAGTGCCAAGCAACAAAATGTACATTCAATTAATTTTAATTGAAATAAAATGAAAACATGCAATATGCTTCAATGTATTTTAAAAAAGAAAAGAACTCCATATATATGTTCATATATTCATATAAACATGAAAGAAATACGGCAAGATACATGCCACAGCAAAGTGGTTATCTGAGGAGGCTTTACAAATAGCTGAGAAAAGAAGAGAAGCAAAGGCCAAAGAAGAAAGGGAAAGATGTATCCAACTGAATGCAGGGCTCCAGAGAATAGATAGGAGAAATAAGAAAGCCTTCCTAAGTGAGCAACACAAAGAAATAGAGGTAAACAATAGAATGGGAAAGACCAGAGATCTCTTCAAGAAAACTGGAGATACCAAGGGAACATTTCATGCAAAGATAGGCATAATAAAGGACAGAAACAGTATGAACCTAACAGAAGCAGAAGAGATTAAGAAGTGGTGGCAAGAATACACAGAAGAACTGTACAAAAAGATCTTAATGACCTGAATAATTATGATGGTGTGATCATTCACCTAGAGCCAGACGTCCTGGAGTGTGAAGCCAACTGGGCCTTAGGAAGCATCACTATGAACAAAGCTAGTGTAGGTGATGGAATCCAGCTGAGCTATTTCAAATCCTAAAAGATAATGCTGTGAAAGTGCTGCACTCGATACACCATCAAATTTGGAAAACTCAGCAGTGGTCACAGGATTGGAAAAGATCCGTTTTCATTCCAATCCCAAAGAAAGGCAATGCCAAAGAATGTTCAAACTACCAAATTCATACAGGCTAGCAAGGTAATGCTCAAAATCCTTCAAGCAAGGCTTCAACAGTGTGTGAACTAAGAACTTCAGATGTACAAACTGTATTTAGAAAAAACAGAAGAACAAGAGATCAAATTGCCGACATCTGTTGGATCATAGAAAAAACAAGGGAATTCCAAAAAAAAGCATCTACTTCTGCTTCATTGACTATGCTAGCCTTTGACTGTGTGGATCCATAATGAACTGGGGAACATTCTTAAAGAGATGGGAACACCAAACTGCCTTACTTGCCTCCTGAGAAATCTGTATGCAGGTCAAGAGAAAACAGTTAGAACTGAAGATGGAACAATGGACTGGTTGCAAATTGGGAAAGGAGTACATCAAGGCTGTATACTGTCTCCCTGCTTATTTAACTTATATGCAGAGTACATCATGCAAAATGCTGGGCTGGATGAATCACAAGCTGGAATCAAGATTTCCAGGAGAAATATCAACCACCTCAGATATGCAGATGATACTACTCTAATGGTAGAAAGTGAAGAGGAACTAAAGAGCCTCTTGATGAAGGTGAAAGAGGAGAGTGAAGAAGGTGGCTTAAAACTCAACATTAAACAAAACTAAGATCATAGCATCCAGTCCCATCACTTCATGACAAATTGATGGGGAAACAGTGGAAACAATGACAGCCTTTATTTTCCTGGACTCCAAAATCACTGTGGACGATGACTAAAGCCACGAAATTAAAAGATCTTGCTCCTTGGAAGAAAAGTTATGACAAACCTAGATAGCATATTAAAGAGCAGAGACATCACTTTGCTAACAAAGGTCCATATAGTCAAAGCTATGGTTTTTCCAGTGGTCATGTATGGATGTGAGAGTTGGGCCATAAAGAAGGCTGAGCGCCAAAGAATTGCTGCTTTTGAACTGTGGTGCTGGAGAAGACTCTTGAGAGTTCCTTGGACTGTAAGGAGATCAAACCAGTTAATCCTAAAGGAAATCAGTCCTAAATATCCATTGGAAGGACTGATGCTGAAGGTCCATTACTTTGGCTACCTGGTGCAATGAACCGACTTATTGGAAAAGATCCTGATGCTGGGAAAGTTTGAGGGCAGGAGCAGAAGAGGGAGATAGAGAATGAGATGGTTGGATCGCATCAGTAACTCTTTCTCTGGAATATTATTTGTTTTTGCTGTTCTTCATTGTTACCTATTTTCTATCTCCTTACATTTTTCATTTTTTTTTTTTGCAGAAATTTAAACCTTTTTTTCCAAAATTTCTATAAAGTTGTCAAAAATTGCTTCAATAATACTTCTAATTTCTAAGAGCTCTTTTTTGTTTTCTGCATGTTCCTTTTTTTATGTGGCATCTGTAGTCTTGCTTTACAGATGTAAAATATTTTCCTAGATCTTTGAAGACATTAATAGAAGGTGGTTGTTTTTTCTCATTTTCTTCTCCCTGCATCTTCTGTTTCTTCCAATTCATTTTATTTTCACTTCGATCTTTCATATGAAAGGCTTTCCTCTGATGTCTGGCAGTCTTTCTCTGCCTGCTCATATTTAAAAGTGGGGCACTAAAAGTCGCCTGGACATGCCTGTTGATGATGAGTTTTCCTGGAACATGATGTGGCCAGGGCAAGTCACTGAGGACTCACTCATATCAATATTTCTAGGTCTTTTCTCTTGATGCTGCTAGAGTCTCCAGAAAAGTACCCTCCATTTTCTGCCCCAAAGAAGCTCTGGGGGCTAGCAGGGAAAGAGAATCAATGCTCTCAGCACTCAGCATATAAAATTCTAATTGATCACCTGTATTCTGGTACAGCACCAACCTACAACAGTTACTGGTATCCCCAAGCCAGAAACCCATTGTTTCAAAGAATAAATCACTTGTCTTTTTCTGGGATGGGGTGACTGGGAAAGGCAACTAGGGTTCTAATTGCCCTAAAAAGACAGTTTTTTTTTCCTTCTTTTTAACTCTGCCATCACCACCACATATCGAGGTACCGTGTGCCTCTAAATTTCTTGGTTATTGAGTTGCTTGGAGATAAAAAAAAAAGGGGGGGGGGATGCTCTTAGGATCTTTTTTGCTCTTGGCTTACAGTTTGGGTTTTTCAGGGATGTACTAAATAAGTTATCATTTATCACGTACTGTCCAACTTGTAGTTTTCTTCTTTTCCTCTCTTGCATGGGGTTTAACCTTTTAAAACATACCTTGACTGCCATTTTAGTGGTATTTTTAAAAAAAGAGAGACAGAGAGATAAATGCATGTACCAATCCACTTTTCATTCAGAAGTCACCCACAGAGTTATTTTTGAAGGAAAAAACTAGCAGGATTCAGTGATGGATTGTCTATAAGAGGTGAGGAATGAAAGAAATCAGGTATAATTCCAAGATTTCAAGTCTGGGTGATCACAAAAATGTGATATATTTACAAGACAGAAAAAGTTGGAAAGGGAACAGATGGGGTGAGATAGTAACAGATGGTTCTGTTGGGTTTAGACATACTGAAACTGAAGTGATGGGAAACATTCAAATGGAGATGTTATATAGACAACTGGAAATGCAGTCATGGAGCATGGGGAAGGGTGAAGTCTGGGTATGTATATTTGGGAATAAACTGTATTTAAGTCTATTAAGGTAAATAAGAGTAGGAAAATATTAAAGAAGTACTTAGACTATCAGGACAAAGACCTAGCCTTGAAGAATATCAAACATCAGGGAAAAGAAGAAGAAAGGAAGCTTTTTCAGTGGAGGAAAAAAAATCAGAGATACAGTTAGAAATGGAAAATAATCAATGTTGTGCGATAATGTGAAACCCAATAAAAGTCTGCAAGCTTAGATAGCCACCAGACCAGGAAGTGGCTGAGACAGAACTTCAGGCTAGACTAGGAGGCCCAAAGGGGTCTTTAGGTATTCATATCATAAGTAAAGCTGAAGAATATGGACTTGATGGGACCTGTGACACTAGCACACAAGACTAAGGGAGAAGGAGAGGTGAAATCAGAATCCGACAAGTCAGGGTCAGAGCAGAGGCCAAGAACTGCTGAGTCCATCCAGGCCAGTGTGCTGGGGAGGAGAGAAAACCAGTAACTGGTGGAGATTCCAACAGCTAGGTGTTGAGTGTCTCAGAGATACAACTATGGGGTTCGGAGACTCAGACATGGGGGAAATCAGGGTAAGTCTCCAAGACTGAGAAGGAAACACAAAAGCAGGAGCTCAGATAATAGCAGTCAGAGGTGGGGAAGCAGCAGAGTCAGCTTAGTCAGGTGAATCCTAACAGCTGAAGAGGAAACTCTAATAGCCTCCCTGCTAGGAACAGGCCTTAATCCTGGATTTGAGCCGAGCTGAGCCAAAAAGTGGGTTTCCCCAGTGGCTCAACTATAAAAGAATCTGCCTGCAATGCAGGAGACTCAGGTTCAATCCCTAGGTTGGGAAGATCCCCTGGAGAAGGGCATGGCAATCCACTCCAGTATTCTTTCCCCATGGACAGAGGAGCCTGGCGGATTATAGTCCATAGGGTCACAAAGGCTAAAATAAGGACACCTAATGTATTAAAGAGACTTAACAGGCATAGAAAACAAGCCTTTGGCTACCAAAAGGGAAAGCAGGGGAGGGATAAATTAGGAAGTTGAGATTAACATATATACACTACTATATACATAATAGATAAACATCAAGGATCTACTGGATAGCACAGGCAGCTATACTCCATTTTGTAATAACCTGTAAAAGAATCTGAAACAGAAAATATGTGTATATATAAATAACTGAATCACTGTCCTGTATGCCTGAAACTAACATGACATAGTAAATGAACTATAGTGCTCAATTTTACTATTATTGTTTGTGTGTGTGACATGGGGCTTTTAGTTCCCCACCAGGGATTCAACCTGCACTGGAAGCGTGTAAGTGCAGACTCTTAACCACTGGCCTGCCAGAGAAGTCCAAATTCTACTTCAGTTGTTTAAATCAATCAAAGAGAACTGGGCTTAAATTAGGGGAAAAACATTGTTTGCAATCAAAGAACATGTCCATAAATAAAGAAATAATTAAGTATATGTATCTATACTGAAATAATAGGGCTTCCCAGGTAGCTCTAGTGGTTAAGAACCCGCCTGCCAATGAAGGAGACATTAAGAGAAGTGGTTTCGACCCTGTGTAGGGAAGATCCCCTGGAGGAAGAAACGGCAATCCACTCCAGTATTTTAACTTGAAGAATTTCATGGACAGAGCAGCCTGGCAGGCTACAGTCCACAGGGTCTCAAAGAGTCAGACGTGACTGAAGCGACTTAGCACGCACTGAAATAAAACACAGCAATCAAAAATAATTACGTAGTTCCTAGTGACTGACACGGGACACTCTCAATACACGTCTTTTGGGGAGGGATAAAAAATGGCACACCATTATGAACTATACAAACAGTTTTTGTTTTTGACAGAGAGAAAGAGGTTTGCCAAACATAGAGGGTCCTTCAGGGACAACGCTTGTCATTGCAGGTCATTATGTGTTGACACAGTCCACACTGCAGAGATGCTGAGTCAGGGAGGAAGTAAGAAAAGGCCAGTGGATTGGGGTCAAAGGAGGCCATCACTGACCTTCAAGTTGAGCAGGAGAGATAAGAAAAAGACCGCAGAGGGACGGAGATGATGGGTGCATAGTGACAGTGGTCTCTACACCATCTAACTTTCAAGAGAGGAGAGAAATACTAAAGCTGGCACACAGAAAGGTGCAATGAAGACTTTTTAGACTAAGGGCGATCTGGGAGTCTGTGAAGTTAGAACGGGAAAGCCCCTCGAAAGACAGTAAGTGCAGATGTTGTGGAGAGCACAGGGCCAGGGGACAGACGGTTTGTCGAATGTTAAGGTTTGAAAGGAACCTCAGGACCACCTTACCACCTTATTTTATAGTTGAGAAAACTAGGCGGGGTGTGTGGGTAAGATCATGGTTTGGAATCCAGATTCTCTCTCTTAGCAGCTTAGAAACTGCTTTGATCCACCAGTTCCTCATTTTGAAACAGAAATAAGAGCTGCATATTTCATAGCTTTATCTCCATCATCACATTATTGTTATTATTATTTAACACTTATAAACATCCATCATGCCTGTCACTCTTTCAGTGCCTCACACATATTAACCTTTGTAGTAACCTGGTGAAATAAGAGCCAGTTTTATTCCCATTTTGCAACACAGAACCGAGGCATGGAAAGACATTAGTTGCATGGCCTGAAAGTGGTAGAACCAAGATTCAAAGCAGGGCAGCTGGCTTCTGAATCCAAGCTCTCAATTATTCAGCTGCTGCCTCTAAATCAGGTCATGTGACAAACAGAAAGAGCCACTGTTCCCACAGAGAAAGTCAGGGCCCAAATGACTCAGAATGAGAAATTCCCAACCTCAGAGGTCTCATGGCCCATAGGTCAAACCCTATCTCAAGGGTTATTCCAAGGTTTTTTTGTTCTGTTGGAATGGGCTGAGTCAAGCATTGCTTAATACATGGGGGTCATGATTCACCATCTGGTAGTCCTGGGTATGTGGAGATGTTTCAGTTTATAATTGTAACACAACTGATTTTATATCTTCCATTATGGTGCCTCATGATGAATGTTCAAATCATGATAAAGTAGCTCCAGACCATGCTGGCTTCCAGCAGGCTGGTCCACCCAGCTCAGCAGCAGCTGGAAATCACCTCCATTTAAAGGAGCACACCTTCCCCTTCTAAGTGAGGAAGGCGCCTCTTGACATAATGGGTGTCCTGGTCAGCAATCCTGGTGAAAGGGCTGGAGATGGGAGTAAAGGCTGTAGCTGAGTGGCCAGGATCAAGACAGCACAGACCACGGTGGAAAGGGAGTGGTCCTCAACTTTCCAGGTAGGGGGCACGCCACGGTCTACAAAGCATTCTCCCCGCAACAGGCATCTTGGCTTTTAAAAAGCAGCTTCTGCATCCAAGATTTTCTCCAAATAGAGGGACTCAAAAATGCTTCACTGGAGTCTTCACAATGTACATAACAATAGAGACAATTACAGATCAACAGCTGCAAGACCCAAAATGGTCACTGCTTTCTTCTTTGTGCCTATAATAAAACTCATTAGGAGCTTAATGAGAATTTTTTTCCTTTATGTTAATCTGAAGACCTAGCACTAATTAAAAACCCAGAATTCTCTCCCCAAGCCTAGGGCAGAAGAGAGGGGAAATCTGGTGAGATATCCATCCTTCCAATAGACGCTTATAGGGGCCTTTTAAATGGAAGGTTCTGGATTCAGTATGTAGAGAGTGGAGGTGAGAGATGGTACAAAGATGGGGGTAGGGTCCAGCTGCTCCTCTTCATTAATTTATGATTTACTACGTGGTAGGTGACAGACAGGGGCTTTCCTGGTGGCTCGGATAGTAAAGAATCTGCCTGCAAAGCAGGAGACCTGGACTCAATCCCTGGGTCGGGAAGATCCCCTGGAGAAGGACATGGAAACCCACTCCAGTATTCTTGCCTGGAGAATTTCACAACAGAGGAGTCTGGCGGGCTACAGTCCATGGGATCAAAGAGAGTTGGACACCACTGAATGACTAACACACACACACACACACACACACACACACACACACGCACAGAGTGAGGGCTCCAGACTAGCACTGTGGCTAATCCCAGCAAATCCACGCCCTGTACTCTGGGTGAACCACCTAGTCTCTCCAAGCTTCCACTTCCTCATAATTAAAATGGAGACAGTTATAGGACTGTCCTTACTATGTTGCTGAAGAAATGAAATAATGCATTTAAAAAATTTTGTAGAGTCTCCAGTACATAATTGGAGCTCATTATATGTTAGTATTTTTATGAATAACAAAAAGCAGATAAGAATCATATAAATCATGGTATTCATAAAGATAAAATTCAGTGTTTCAAATAGAAATACACTTTGAAGGGGTTTGGTCCTCTGTAAGATTAGAAGTTTCAGAAAATATTTGACAAGCATGAAAGCTGTGAAGTCCTCCCCAAATAAGGATGACTTGTCTCTGCAATGCCCCCTGAAGCTCAGCCTGTCTCTGGATTGCTACACGTGCTAACCCCACTGTGTTTTGGAGTTGGCTGCTCCGGGTCTCACTTTGTAGCCTTGTTTTCTAGGGCCCTGTCCCTCCAAATGCAAAAGCAGCCCTCCTGCATCTTTATCTTCTCATTGCCACCTTCCCAGCTCCTCCGCCTACACGGCTGCCTATGACAGTTCTCCACTGTTCACACCGCATCCTCACGTAGCCTTAAAATCTTTTTTTCTTCCGTAAAAACTTGCTTCTCTTGCAGACTCTTTTCCTGCCCTCCAGGAACAAAGATCAGAAATGTGACCAAAAGTCTGGGTAACTACTTTCCTCCCTTAGGGATCTTTCCACGTGTCCTTTGCTGACCTGGCAAGATTTGGGGTGAGGGAAAGTTTGTTAGGAGTCCCCTCTAGGTGGGGAGTCCAGCATTCACCCGCTTTAAACCCCTGTCCTTGCCCTATAGGGCAAACCCCATTATTGCTGTTTGGTTTCACTTTTTCAAAGTGGAGGGGCCCATGAACTTCCTCCCTGGACCCAGATGTCAAGGAACTGCAGCGGCGGTGCAGGAAAATGACAGGTGCTGCCAGAGGGGACTGCCTCCAGGTCCCCAGGAGGAGCGGCAGCAATTCAGCCTGGGGCTCTCCCTGTGGAGTTCCAGCCCCCAGGACACATGTGGATGAGGTAGGGCCGCTCACCAGCCCAGGCAGGATGTTAATGAGAGCAAAGCGCGTGGGAATGTCATCAAATCACTCGGTGCTTTGGGGTCTATTCTGGGGCTCAACCAGGTCTGATTGCATAATAGGCCCATTTGACATAATTGGAAGTGGAAGCTGGCAGTTTCTTGGCTTGTTTGGAACCTGTGGCGGCTGGCTCATGAGAGACAGAGGGGCCCAGAATCATCGAGAGTGAATCTGGGCAAGCGCAGGAAAGGCAGGGGCTGCCCCCTACCGCTTGGCAGGCTGGAATGACGGCGGCAGGAGGCACGCTGCTGTCCTCTGCCCCACACCAGCATCGCCCATCCTGACCTCCTGGGGCTCAATCTCTGCAGCCCTCAAAGGTGTGACTGTTAATCTCCACCAGGAAAAAATCAGGTCTAGGGAAGCGAAGGAAGCATGCCTCCTCTATTTTTATCCTTTTGAACTTTTCATTTTGTATTGGGGTATAGCCCACGTTGTGACAGTTTCAGGTGAACTGCAAAGGGACTCAGCCATACATATACATGTATCCATTCTCCCCCAAATCCCCTCTCCCATCCAGGCTGCCACATAACATTGAGCAGAGTTCGATATACTACACAGTAGGTCCTTGTTGGTTATCCATTTTAAGTAGAGCAGTGTGTACACATGGATGGACCTATAGGGTGTCATTCTGAGTGAACTAAGCCAGACAGAGAAGGAGAAATATTGTATGACATCCCTTATAAGTGGGATCTTCTCCATTTCTTTTTAAAATAAAGCCCGAGGCTGTCTGGAGTCTGAGGCTCCTCTGTCAGTTCAGGCTCTGCACCTTGGTGGGGTCAGGTTTGGCATGGCCATATCTAATTTGAAACTTTGGGGTTGAGATAGTTCTATTATATTGTGGTTATGAGCACAGACATTGAAAGTATCACCCCACGGATGACTTGCTGATTGTTAAGGGCGCAGCTTTGTAACGGAGGGATCCACTGTCACGTCCTGAACCCGTGGATCAACCTTAGCCTCCAGCCTCCCCATGGGTACAGTATTCTGTGTACCAGACCAGCTAGAATCTGTGTCACTAAATGATGGAACCTGCATCTAGTGAGCCTTTAGACCTAACTCCCAGCTTACAGAAAATCCAGGAACTGCAGGGACAAGTTAAATGACACCAAGATAAAACAATCAGATCCAGAATATGGCATGTGTCATCAGATCAGATCAGATCAGATCAGTCGCTCAGTCGTGTCTGACTCTTTGTGACCCCATGAATCGCAGCACGCCAGGCCTCCCTGTCCATCACCAACTCCTGGAGTTCACTCAGACTCACGTCCATGGAGTCAGTGATGCCATCCAGCCATCTCATCCTCTGTCATCCCCTTCTCCTCTTGCCCCCAATCCCTCCCAGCATCAGAGTCTTTTATAGGCCAACTCATTGTTTTTCAACAAGTAAAAATTGAGGGGCAGGGGTTGTTTTAGATGAAAAGATTTGACATTTTAGAGTTATAACAACCAGAAACAATAACAACAGAACAAAACAAAGGGCTGTAGAGTCAGACAGGCAGGGCTTACTTACATCTGGTCTTTGCCACTTATAGGCATGTGGCCTCAGACAACTTCTCTGAGCCCTATTTCCTTACCTGTGAAAGAGGAATAAATGCATTCTACTTCACAGGGCTGCTGTGAAGATTAACTGAGAAAATGCACAAAAGCCTTTAGCACGGTACATGGGCATACTGAATACTCCAAATCAGTAGCATTAGTAAATATCACAGCAGAGACCTGCAGATGAACCAAACTATTCCTGTGGCGTGCCTTGCCACCTGATGCTATCGGTCTTCCTCCTCACCACTTACCAGTTGCTTTACTTCACAATGCCTAACCCACCCTATTGAAATGCATGTGTGTGTGCTCAGTCGCTCAGTCCTATCTGACTCTTTGCAGCCCCATCGAGGCTTCTCTGTCCATGAGATTTTCCAGGCAAGAGTACTGGAGTGGGTTACCACTTCCTTCTCCAAGGAATCTTCCTGACCCAGGGATTGAACCCGTGTCTCTTGCATCTCTTGCATTTGCAGGCAGATTGTTTACCGCTGAGTCACCTGGGAAGCCCCCTATTGGAAATATCACCTCCCAAACACAAAGCCCCTTCACATAGTACCCCTTCCTGAGTTGAAGATGGAAAAGGCGCCAGAGGCCTGCTTATGCAGGACTACATGACAGCATGTGGAGCAGACGCTGCTGGTGGCCTGCCCCGACCCTTGGGCCTTTACCATTTCAGGGCCTGCCTCCAGCACTCCTCACTTTGTCCCAGGGCTTTCCTGGATGGCTAGAAGCCGCTCTGACCAGAGAAGTGTAGCCAGATGGAAATGCCAGCAAATTAGGCCACTGCACCCCCCGCCCCGTCCTCCTTTCAACAATTTTCCGTCAAAGACAAACAGGAGCTGGGGAATAGATATCCCAGCTCCCTTGCCCCTGTGAATGTATTCCAAACTGTTATGCAGAAATCCATGGCAGGGTTAAGTTCTACTCAGACACAGTGGGACAAGCTAGATTGCACACACCCCCTTATTAGCTTTTTTCCCTCCTCCGAATTACCTTCCAACCTGCCACCCATGTGTTCTAGGACCACCTCCCAAATAAGCCACTTGTGCCAGAAGTTTAGTCTAAGGTAACCCAAACTAAGACACCACATGAATGAGTTTGGATTTTACCCTAAGGGCAGCAGGAAGCTGTTGAAATACTCTCTGAACTGCAAATATTCGTATCATTCTAGAAATCCAAGTTCTGCCCCAGTCTGTGACTTTCCACTATCAGCGCTAGGTTTGGAATCTAGTACGAGTATCAGGGTTGTGTCTCATTTACGTCGGATGCTCCCCATGTAGTGCCTGTCACAGTGGACTGCCTCCATCTTCTGCTTGACAGCACCCACCCCCTTTCTGCTTCTCAACAGGAACAACAGGCACAGAAGTTGGAGGTAACCCCAGATATCTTGTTACACAGAGCATATGCATTGTAGATACTTGGCTGCAAACAGCCACATAGAAATTAACTGTTGCTTTCCCCTTGGAGATACCTGAAATTGAAGTGTAAAGTCCTGGAGAAGACACCATGCCAGCTGTAGCAAGAAACATCTAGAAGGAATGAAGGTTTGAGGAAGCATCTGGCTGCCTGTGAGTCCAGCGCCAGGGGACCTACCTTCCAAGGAATAACAGAGAAAACCCAGGGAAAGACTGGTGGGAAACTGCTTTACTCTAATAAAGAAGATCCTAAGCCCCCTGTCATGCTTCAAAAGCAGTACCCACAAGCATGCTGATGAGACCAGAATAAACCATAAGCAATACGATCAGGCAGCTGGCTAATGCACTGTCAAGACTTTGCACACTGCTCTAGGAACTACTGAAACAGTATGAGTCCAACGGACCCATATGTTACAACGGAATATCCTTGTGAAAATCTTTCCAGCAGAACGCAAGATCATCCCTCCAACACTTCTGGGTAACAATTTTTTTTCCCTTCTCATAAGCAGTACATGGAATAAATGAACTGAGCTTATTGTTATATTATTATTGTAAAGCAAGACACTCCAATAATCTGTATCTCGGCTACAAACTGGAAGGTAACGTTAGGAAATCCTTTGCCTCTGTTAGGTAGGTAGAATAGGGAAAAGGAGTCCAAAATGGAGGTGGCTAAAAGACAAGGAATGGAAAACCCCATGAAAATAGAACAAAAGAAGGTCCGAGGACCGGAATGAGGACCTCAGGTAAAACAAACAACACTCCTGGCTGGCCCAATTTACATAGGACAGACCCAGGGAGAGATAAACATATAAAAAGAGGAGCCAAAGCTAGCTCACTCTCTCTCCCCCCCTCGCGCTGGGGTGCTCTTCTCGAGTCTTTGGATCGACGTGCCCTCATGCCTCAGAGATGGATTTTCCTGCTATCTTCTAAATAAAATAGAGCTGTAACACTGAGCTGTAACACTGATTTGTCTAAGAGCTATAACATGGTCCTTTCGAGACCTGAGAGCTATAACACGGTCTATCCAGGACCCGAGAGCTGTGACATGCCAAGGGGGCTTTAATGTCCATCACTCCAAATCTTTGTTGTGAGAAGACAAAGAACCAAGGAGCATACACTCGTGTGACACCTCTATTTCTTCATTTATCAATCATTGTGATTTGCTTTTTGTTTGTAGTTTCAAAAAAAAAGAAAGGCAGGCAGAAACTTGCCCTACAAGGGTCCCTAAAGAGATCAGAGAGTTAAGACTGGGTGTCATGATGGATGCATAATTTCTGCCCCAAGGAAAGTAATAAAAGAGGTCAGGTGGTCACCCAACTGCATTGGCAGGAGCTCAGCCCCAGGTAACAGTAAGCCCTGTGTCCTCACTACACCAGTGACCTAAGCCAGGTCCAGGTTCCTGGGCCACCTGGACTGATCAACAGTCCGTCCAGAGTAGTGAGGGTACATCTCAGGACTGCTGGGTATCATATTTGATGGGGAAAAAAGTAATAAAAGAGGGTGAGACAAATCTTTAGGAATGGTCTCTTTATTTGGTGCCCTCTAAATTTCATCTAAATGCAGTTTAAAAAAAATCAAGGTACAGACCTTCCCGGGACAAGGAAGCATCCCTGATTTGCAGAGAACCCAGAACAACGCGAGCCTCCCCTGTGGGTCAGCGGTAAAGAATCTGCCTGCAATGTAGGAGCCACAGGTTCGATCCCTGGGTCATGAAGATTCCATGGAGAAGGGCTTGGCAACCTACTCCAGTATTATTGCCTGGAGAATCCCATGGACAGAGGAGCCTGGTTGGCTGCAGTCCACAGGGTCGCAATGAGCTGGACACAACTGACTTGACTTAGCATGAAGGCACATACAGAACAAATGCTCCTTAAAACACATGGCCAACAGCTGAGATTTCTGAGTGGGGCCACTAGCTCTGCCTGGGTAGCATTTAGTTCAATGACACCAGATGAAACTTCACACAGGGCCACTTCGGCCTACCCTGAACTTTGGGACATCTGGTACACCATGCTCCTCTCTACCCTGTTCTTATGCTGCCTTAAAAATTAGAAGCCCACATCTTACCTTTGGGTACACAATTTAAATTTATCAGAAAAAGAGGAACTCTGATGTGAAGCTGACGCTTTAGTACTTTGGTCACCTGATGCAAAGAGCTGACTCATTGGAAAAGACGCTGATGCTGGGAAAGATTGAAGGTAGGCATAGAAGAGGGTGGCAGAGGATAAGATGGCTGGTTAGCATCACCGACTCAATGGACACAAGTTTGAGAAAATTCCAGGAGATGGTGAAGGACAGGGAAGCATGGTGTGCTGCAGTCCATGGGGTCACAAAGAGTCAGACACAACTTAGTGACTGAACAACAACAACAACAAATAATGTTGTTTTTAGTAGACATTTGTAAAAGCAATAATTTTGCCTTGGGAGAAAAATGCATATTATTCAATTTAGGTCTAAATCTTGAGTGACTGTTTAAACCAGATAGAGACCATGAATCAAAGATTAAATTTCAGTGTAAATTCTTGAGACAAACATCTATGGATTAACAGAGTTAAAATGTAATCTTGTTTCAAGGAAAGAAGGAAGGAAGGAGAGAAAAAAGTTTTTCTAAAGATGTCTTAAAAAGGGTTATTATAACCAAAAGTTGATATTCTCCCAATTAGAGATGAAATATACAAAAATTCTTTGCCCTAAGTTAAGTCCATTCAGTCAGTTCAGTCACTCAGTTTTGTCTGACTCCTTGTGAACCCATGGACTGCAGCACGCCAGGCTTCCCTGTCCATCACCAACTCCCCGAGCTTGCTCAAACTCATGTCCATCGAGTCAGTGATGACATCCAACCATCTTATCCTCTGTTATCCCCTTTCCCTCCTGCCTTCAATCTTTTCCAGTATAGGGTCTTTTCCAATGAGTCAGTTCTTCACATCAGGTGGCCAAAGTATTGAAGCTTCAGCATCAGTCCTTCTAACTAATATTCAGGACTATTTCATCCTATTTCCTTTAGAATGGACTGGTTGGATCTCCTTGCAGTCCAAGGGACTCTCAAGAGTCTTCTCCAACACCACAGTTCAAAAGCATCAATTCTTCGGCACTCAGTTGTCTTTATGGTCCAACTGTCACATCCATACATGACTACTGGAAAAACCACAGCTTTGACTATATGGACATCTGTCAGCAAAGTAACATCTCTGCTTTTAATATGCTATCTAGGTTTTTTCTTCCAAGGAGCAAGAATCTTTTAATTCCATGGCTGCGGTAAGAAACTCACACACTGGCTGTCTTCAGAGTAGCAGGAATGTGATGGTTTGGTTTTAGCATTTAATTCAGCGATGCAGTTGCAGACTGCATTTAAAGTGTAGAGATAAAAAAAAATAAATAAAGTGTAGAGATATAAATTTGATCCAACTGAT
Source organism: Bos javanicus (assembly GCF_032452875.1). Lineage (NCBI taxonomy): Eukaryota > Metazoa > Chordata > Mammalia > Artiodactyla > Bovidae > Bos > Bos javanicus. The sequence goes on along the minus strand of NC_083877.1, from coordinate 69,379,380 downwards.
CTCATTTAACAGTTTATACAAGAAGCCTCAATTCACATTTTCTCCATTGGCTTTGCTTTAGCACTTTCAAATTGAGTAAGTCTGTTTGGACTCTCACCCTCACACCCAATATATGGATAAATATAGAGAGAAATAATCAATGGGAGGAAAACTAAGATTTGGGTCATATAACAACTCTGCTTAGTTGGCATCCAAACACATAATTCACATGGCTGAAAAGGCCCCCATGATTGCTTATCCATTACATACCAATTGCTGAAAAGGCTATAACTTTATCAAATGCATAGTTCAGGAATCCTGTAAGCATTTAGTATTTAAATCCCACTTACTGAAAGGCCAATGCATAGTAAGTAATCCATGTGTGAAATTAAATCCAACCCTAAGGAATATTTATATACATGTTGTTTTTAATCCTGTCTGAAGCCTTTCCAAGAAAATACTATGCTGAAGGATCAAAAGGCAATTTAACCAACCTGACTCCAAACTGCCAACCTCCTATTCCAAGGAATATCACATTAGCAATCACCATCTGCTTCAATAGAAAACATCCAAATAGATATGCCCATAGCCCACTTAAAAAAGAAGTTCATTTATCCAATATTAGGTTGCAGAAATTTTAAAATTACTACTCATGACTATAAAGAGCCATTGAGCATTTGCATGCTTTTCTATTTGTATCTGCTTAGAGTCTATTGCTACTGCAGTCACCACTTCCTTTTTGATTCACACAGTACCGAGTGGGCTACCTGCTGAAAATCTGCCTTTCTTCATGGCAGCCTCTTAACCTCCAAGAGTCATTTTACTAAAGGAGTTGGGGAGGGCCAAGAGAGTGTGGATGACCCTGGGAAGTTTGTCAAAACTATGGCAAGAGCTATCAAATCACAATCCCACAAAGGTAGGTAATGTCACCACATAAGTAAAAGGGAAAAAAAGCTCTAGTCTTGCTGACTCTGATGAGATACTGTCATGCAAATTGGGCTGGAAAAGACTGTAAGGAAACTTAGAAGGCACCTAACCTGCTCTGTTACCCAACTCAGCCCTCTGTATTCAAAGGCAAAATTGTCTCTTATTAGACAAGAGGAACGGAGAAGGCAATGGCACCCCATTCCAGCACTCTTGCCTGGAAAATCCATGGACGGAGGAGCCTGGTAGGCTGCTGTCCATGGGGTCGCTAAGAGTTGGACACGACTAAGCGACTTCACTTTCACTTTTTACTTTCATGCATTGGAGAAGGAAATGGCAACCCACTCTAGTGTTCTTGCCTGGAGAATCCCAGGGATGGTGGAGCCTGGTGGGCTGCTTCTATGGGGTCGCACAGAGTCGGACACGACTGAAGCGACGTAGCAGCAGCAGCAAAGAGGAAAATCCACCTATCTCCTCTGAGTGTGCATTGAGTTTCTATAGAATTTAAATCCACTCAACAAGATTCCTTAACAGTTTTGCCCAAGTTGAGAGCGAACCAAAAACAAAAGCAGAGATTTCTGGCTGCAAAAAACAGCTTTGCAGCATTTGCTTTCCTTTTCTTCCTGCCTTTGGATCTAAAGGCTGAAGCACAGGTGAGAAGCAGGGCTAACAAGTGCATGGCTCACACCACACCCTGCGTTCAGAGATTCCAGCACTGGGAGCCTATGCAAGGAAGCTGCCTGGGGGCTGCATGGTCAGACTGTCTATGGAGCTGCTCCAAGTTGCAACTTCCATCCCTCACATGTGGAAATGGTACACCTAGCTCTTGATCCCTACTCCTCTCCATCTCCTCCAGCACCTCACCATCTTTTCTCTTCTCTGTGCCCTCTGTCTTAATAAAGTTTTCTCTGGGCATTATCTTCAGATTTAGAAAAGTTTAACCCCTTCTCTGCTTTATCCTACAAATTTATAAACTTGGATTCTCATTTCATATTCATAAATTTTTAGTACTACATATAATATACACTATTTTTATCATCTTTACACACTATCATTGGCTATTCATAACCAGTCTTGAACTGGAGAAGGGTCATTATATATAAGTATCACTGATAGTCTGAGGAGTGGACAAGGTTTTGTGAATGAGAGTTTTTTGTTTTCCAAATCTCGTCATTAAGAAATCATATCCTATATACAAAACTCTATAGGTGAGGTCAAATTCTCCTTTTCCTCTTTTAATGAAATTGAAACTATTTTCACTATCATCATTCTAAGAAAAAGCATATAATAACTTTTAAAATAATAGATATAAAGCATCCTTGTTTCCTCAGTTAAACGGGTGCGTGCACACTCAATTGTGTCTAACTCTTTGAGACCCCCTGGATTGTAGCCCACCATTTTCTTCTGTCCAAGGAATTATAAACTCCTTTAGACAGGATTAAGTCTACTTTAATGGTTTCTGACCAATGAGTGATAAAGATACAGGCTAATGTTTACTTCAAATCTACTATATGTCAGGTACTATTCTAAGAGCTATAAATTAACTCATTGCTCATGATGCATTTCTATTAACTCCATTTTACAGATGAGAAAACTCAGGCATGGAATGGTTAAGTAATCTGCATGAGTTACAAAACTTGGAAGTAGTTAATGATAAATGGAAATAAACATGGCAGGAATCTTCATTTCTTTCATTATTTCCTGAGCAGCTAACCAACTTCCTCACATTCTCTACAGATATCTCAAAAGTAAACAATAGTAAATCAAAAAAATGAGAACTGAATGGTTCTCACTGGTCCAGATCCATGAAGTCCAGAGTTTCCAGTATAATTTCTAGTTCGTTAACTTGCAATACTTTCCCTTGCTTTTAGAAATACTTAAACTAATTGTGTCCAAAAATAAACCTGACTAGATACTGTTCAACTATTTTAACCTTTATAATTAGTTTCTAGTTACCAAAAGTATTATTTGCAGATATTATTAATATATGATTCTCACTTACAAGTATTTCTGCCACAGAGAGGATTGTGTATAAAACACAAAGGGAGAAAATTAAACTCAGATTTCTTTTTCGATGAACTCTATTGGCTTATAAGAATTTCCAAACCTATGTTAGCCTCTTAGCAGATGACTTTTGCAAAAGTAAAAAAAATACATACCTTTGAACTTCTCTGTATCCCTGTAGGGATGTGATGAAAACATAAATAATCTATGCTCATGGACAATTAGAAACTGAAAGTGAGTTCTGCTTCTACATATAAAGAAAGAATAAAATAAAAATCACCCACAATCCCATCATTCAAAAATCACTATTCAACATTTCAGCACATTTATCTTCAGTCTTTTTTTTTTTTTTCAATTTTTTTTAAACAAAACAAATAGGCTATCTTTGAGTTTGCTTTTTTGTCATCGTTGTTGTTGTTTCTAACATATCTTTGTCTTTTGCTTGAACTATTCAAGAAGTTTGTCCCCTCATTCCCAGGGTTAAAGTGTTACTGTCTCCCTACCCTTCTGTAATGTATTCATCTCCTTCAAAGGCAATTCAAATTATTGACAGAAAAATCATTTTAGTTATTCTGCTGTTTCCTATTTGGAAGATAAATTCTTCAATTAAAGTTAAGGATTAACAAAGCCCTAGGTGATTAGCTCCCAACATTTCCAAAGGGGACTTAGCTCTTCTCAGTTGGTAATTCTTACAGATGATGGCTAAAGGTATGCACAATGAAAGGGTCAAATTGAGGTTCTCTGAACCTCTGCTCTCTATTTCTGTTAATGGCCTTCCTGGTGTTAGAGATTTGTTTAATGATCAATAGTGGTTTCTCTTCCTACCACTGAGTGTTTCAGAAAGTAGCATAACCAAGTCAATGTTTAACTGGATTCTTTGGGTCTGAAATGGCCAAGTAGGAGTTGAAGGGAAGTCTCCATAGAAACCAACCTCCCAGGAAGTGGCCAAAGGGTTAGTGTGAAGTGAAATAAAGCCACACAGATGTCACGAAGGGAGGAAATACTTTGGAGCTGGGCTAACTTCAGAAGTTCCTTGATTAAAATAAGCCACTTTAAAGGCCCCAAACCACCAACCTCATGGTTTTATGGAGTGTCTTTAATGTGAAATGGGCCTGAGTCACTCTAAGCCTCACCCAAGGGTGACCAAGGTAGTACCTTTGCAAAACAAAGAGGAAGAGACTCCCTTGGCTGGCCCTGTGGACTTTGCATTCACTCAGAATCTGGAAGAAAACAGTTTATATTCATTTGCAAGACTGCAGGACCGGAATAAAGCTTTAGAAGGGCAGTTGCCGCCTCTACGAGAGACCTGGTATGGAAGATATTCTGAAGGTAAATGTAAAACCCAGCAAGAAATTTGTGGAGAGCTACTGATAGATTAACCTGTCTACCTCTATAATCTATGAAGTTTCTTAATTGTTGAAATATAAAAGAACATTTGTCAACAGGAGGTAATGTTTGTCTATTTTAAGTATTCTGGGCACGTTAGAATAGGTGTGTGAACTGGGAACTAGGGCTTTTCATCATTCCACACGAGAAGGAAATGATCATTTTGTGTCAGCTTGGTTTATAGTCCTTTTGATATTTATACCTAGCTTTGCCAGGCAATTAAAATTCTTTTCCAATAGACCTTAGATGTGACAAATACTGTTTCATTCCACTTAAATGAGATGACTGAGTCAAATTTATAGTCAGAAAGTACAATGGTAGATGCTAGGGGCCAGGGGGCAGAGAAGGTAATGGCACCCTACTCCAGTACTCTTGCCTGGAAAATCCCATGGACGGAGGAGCCTGGTGGGCTGCAGTCCATGGGGTCGCTAGGAGTCGGACACAACTGAGCGATTTCACTTTCACTTTTCACTTTCACGCATTGGAGAAGGAAATGGCAACCCACTCCAGTGTTCTTGCCTGGAGAATCCCAGGGACAGGGGAGCCTGGTGGGTTGCTGTCTATGGGGTCGCACAGAGTCGGACACGACTGAAGCGACTTAGCAGCAGCAGGGGCCAGGAGGAGAGGTGGGAATGGGGAATTAGTGTTTAATGGGTCAGAGTTTCAGTCTAGGAAAGTGAAAAGTTTGGGAGATGGATGATGGTGAGAGTTGCACAACAATGTGAATGTACTGATCTGCATAAATATGGTTTGTATAAATATAGTTAAATATGACTAAAAGAGTATGTTTTATATTATGTGACTTTTACCACAATAAAAAAATTAAACCAGTTCCACAGATAAAAATGTGATTATGATAATCATGCATTTCAGTGGGATTTTAAATGTAAATCAATCTCTCCAGTACCATTTCATGCATCAGGCTTTGTTGTTTTGAAAGCAGTACTATAGAAGTGAATCCATTCTGATGTGCAATTGGAAACCACTTCAATCTGAACTCATTTATTGCAGTACAGATGAGTGGATGGGGCACCCTCTCCCCAACCCCTGATTCTTCATGATCATCTGCAGAACTAAGAGAATTTTTCCCATTATGATGGGAAGATCCAAGCCAGAAAGGGCTATAAATTCTCCTGTGGCATTTTACAAGATATAAAATATTTTATGACAATCATGATGATACTTAAACAGATGATACTTAGACATTGTAACCTGGGAAGAGATACATGCATATATACATATGTATATGTGATATATATACACACATACACACATATGTACATTATTTTTTTTCTTTTCTTCACATTCTGTATTATTAACACAAGTAAGTTGCTATTATTGGCCAGGATATATATATTCTGTGTGTGTATATGTATATACACATTCCTTTTCAGTACCTAGTAAGTCTTAGATCTAGACCGAGTACTAGTACTAGGTAGGTATCTAGACCTAGTACCTAGATCTAGAATGATCTTCATGGCTACTTTCTATAGAACTGATAACCTTTGACTGGTTCTCTATAGCCTTTTGTTGTTGTTTGACTTTCTAAGCATGTTAGTAGGAATATTCTTCTTAGACTCATTGAATAATTCATTTTTTATCTAAACCTTCCATCTAGAGTTTTAAGATTTTGATAACCAAAGGGTAAAAGCTGATTCTAATGTGCTAGAGTCTAACTTGGAAATGTTCTTATTTTTGAAATCACAAAATCACATTAATAATAAATAACAATGGGATGGCAAGCATTCTGAACACTATTTCAAGAGACCCACATTGTAACCCCAGCTTCACCAAATACCAAATAGTATGACTTTAGGCAAGTTGCTTCATTAATTTTCTTCACCTGTAAATCAAAGGTAAAAGTAACACATGCCTATACCACTTCAGGAGAAGCAAATTAAATAATAGGGTGATATTACCCAAATCATAGCATAAAAATAAGGTGTAGTCACATTGCTGAAATATATTTTGCTGAAAATATTTACATTTTAAAATCCAACATGTTTTGGGTCTTGCTTGATATCCTGGTATTCTTGAAAGAAAAGAAGGTCATAGAGATATTCTTCAGGTTATCATTCAAATGTTTTAAGGATAGAAACACATAATTACCCAGGAATTTTTCCATTTAAAATGCAAAGTGGGACTACAGGATAGTCTGCACAACAATCTCAACATCAGAATGCATCCAGATTGTTATGAGGAAAGGACAAGGAGGTCATTCACGTAGCATTGGTTATGGTAGTAGTCCCAAGGGCCCAGGCTAATCAAACTGAAAAATGAAATCCACATGGATCTGTTGAGCTTCTCTGTTTCCTAATGAGCTTCTCTGGTTCATTAACACTGTAGCCCTGGGTTATTTCATCAAGAAGAATATTGATATATTGTATTAGAGAGGCAACTTGTGGGAATTTATTTCCCTACTTGCAGTGGGAGAGTGGATTATTTAATTGGGAACATTCAATGATAAGCATTGCATATTCCTATTACACACTCAAGTTCCATTTCTTTATCACCTCTCTAATACCTATCCATCTATTAATCTATTATACCTGAAAAGAGAATTTATTTTCACTTCTTAAAGTTATGGTTTTTTTCTGATTTCTATTTATTTGGGAGGGATTTCATAAAATTAAAACAAATCAATGTTTCTATTTTCCATGTCTGAATAACATTTCTAGTCAATACATTGTTAAATGTGCAATTATTCCTTTAAATATTAATCGGGGAGGAAATGAGGAAAGCAGAAATTAAATCCTGAGTCTAGGCTAATATTCTATCATTTGCCATTATGTGGGCCCCTGCTTTATATTTTTCGTCTTCACATTCAGCCTATTGGTTAGATATACAGAACTAAAGATACAAATGGCGTTAACAGAGTCTAATAACTAATGATGAATTTAATGTCATAGGAAATTGCTTTTAATGGTTTGTTTTTGTTTCTCTCCAACCCTTCAAGGGCCGAGGGCCATGTATTTTGACTTCCCACTGGAACAGCAAGAAACAAGTATTATTAAAAGGCATCCACCCCGAAGACTTCAAGTAAGATGCATTTAAAAGGCTTCATAAGGAATTTCTTGGATTTAATGGTAATATCCCTTTTTAACTATAATCATATAAGAGGGATATTGACAATGACTAAGCTAATGAGAATGATGGTGTTATTAAAGAGAATGCTGTCAATGTAAACCATATTTCTTTAGGATTTCCTTTTGTAATGATTTCACTTTTAAGACCACCACCAATGGAAGCAGGTATAGTACCAAAGATATAGGTATGAAGGGACACAAAGGATCTGAATCTTGCACTGATTAATTGAATGACTGTGGGGCAATCATGGTAACATATAACAGTAACAACTACTATAACTAATTACCACCTATACAAGTCTGTTACACTCTAAGCAACAATGATCTTGTCATTCATTTAATTTTCATACCCCTCAATGAGAAAGGAAGGATTATCCTTGTTTTATACATGTGCTTCAGAGAGTTAAGTAACTTGCCCAAGGACAGCAGGGGCCACATATCAACCAGGCCTCCAAAGCCTGTGCTCTTAACCATTGGCATAGATGATCTCTACAGTCCTTCTATCCCTAACCTTTCATCATTCGAAATGTTTAGTTAACGAAATTGAGAACACTGAATTTAAGGCTTCCTAGGTGGAGAAGGCAACGGCACCCCACTCCAGTACTTTTGCCTGGAAAATCCCACGGACAGAGAAGCCTGGTAGGCTGCAGTCCATGGGGTTGCGAAGAGCTGGACACGATTGAGTGACTTCACTTTCACTTTTCACTTTCATGCACTGGAGAAGGAAATGGCAACCCACTCCAGCGTTCTTGCCTGGAGAATCCCAAGGATGGCGGAGGCTGTGGGCTGCCATTTATGGGGTCGCGCAGAGTTGGATACAACTGTAGCAACTTAGCAGCAGCAGCAGGTGGCACTAGCAGTAAAGAACCCACCTGCCAGTGCAGGAGATGTAAGAGACAAAGGTTAGATCCCTGGGTCCAAAAGATGCCCTGGGGGAGGGCATGGCAACCCACTCCAGTATTCCTGCCTGGAGAATCCCATGGACAGAGGAAGCTGGCGGATTATAGTCCATAGGGTCACAAAGAGTCAGACAAGACTGAAGCGACTTTAACACACTGATTTCAAGGCAGCAAAGCAGGAGTTTTAAATGCATCACCTTAATAAATATTTAATGAATTCCCTGTAGAGACCTATAAATTTTAAGAACCCTCATCCTAGAAAGGGAAAGAGATCCATCTGAATGGGTCCTCTGAAGTGAGCATCAGCTAAAAGGAGGGTTTGGAGCTCTCTTGTGAGCAGGATCTATCACTGATATTTGAAAAATGGAATTGGAATCAAACCCCACCTGCTACACAACTCAGTCAGGGGTATCTGAGCTCATTTGTTGGGGATTATTTCTATTTAAGTTGGTTTTTATTTACCTGTCTTCTCCAGAAGCTCACAATCATTATTTGAGTGATTATAGCTTTTGGTTACCAAAAAAGGAGGATCTTTTCCCAAAATATTAGAAACCTAAAAATATTGTTTAGTCAATGGAAAATAAAGTGCAATTCTATCAAGTTGATATATAATTTTTAACATTTTGAGCCTATCTCTACCTAAAGTGCTAATTTTAAAACTTACATTTTGTTTCTAAATCATTATAAATCAAAGGCTTCCTTTCAAAGAAGCTCATTTTATATGTTCCTGTGAAGCCTCTAAGCTGAATAAGTCAAAAAGAAGATTATTACTATAAACAGTGAAAAACATTTGTGTAGGAGTTTATAGTCCACAGAGTCCTTTTTTATATCTATCAACCATAAATAAGCTAAAGGCAGGCTTTGACTTTCTCAAGTCAATCAAACTCAAAAAGAAATTTGGTATTTCAGAGTCAAAGACTGCCTCCCCATATCCCAACCAACCACCTTAAAAATGAAGAATCAAAATGAATTATTTGAGCATACAAACTACATTCAGTCTTATATCTTAAGTCACTAACACAGTATGTATCCCTTGAAAGTTTATGAATAAATGAATTAATGGACAGATGAATGAATGAAACCCATTATCCTGGTGAGACTTCCCAGGTGGCTTTAGTGGTGAAGAACCTGCCTGTGAATGCAGGAGACAGAGATGCGGGTTCGACCCTGGGTCGGCAAGATGCCCTGGAGATGGAAATGGCAACCCACTCCAATAGTCTTGTCTGGAGAGCCCCAGGGACAGTCTACAGTTCATGGGGTTGCAAAGAGTCAGATATAACTGAAGTGAATTAGCACACACAGCACATCCCTACTGGGAAAAAAAAAAAAGTGACCTCCCTACAATTTCATATCTGTAGCATCACTGTACTGGAAGTCAAATGGACTAGCCAAAGCAACCAATGTGATAATTTATAATGATATAGGAGTTTTTTTTTAATGAACTCAAAAGTTGGGAGGCACCTAGACTTCAGGGAAGAGCTATGTCTTAGAACCTGAAAGGCAGAAGAACTCGCTCTCTGTGCATCCGCTTTCTCTCTCCTTGCTGGTTGACTTTCTCTAGTCCTCAAGACTATTTGGTGAAATTTGGCCACATTTAATTTGCATCTCATAATTCTAGTCAAACAGACAAACTTGTCTAGCCCTCTTGGCTCTAATTCCAAATTCCTGGGAGATTTTTAAAATAGTATTGGCCCAGCTTTCCTCATGATTCTAGCTCTGTTCCAATGAGCTATGACCAAAGAATATGCTCATACAGTAGAAGTGTGAGCAGGGGAGCCTCCCTTCCTCCCACCAATTACCACTCCATGTAGATTATAGAGGCAGCTCCCAGAGAAGAGGGAAATCACTGGGAACTTGGCAGACACTCCCAAAGATATCAACTATAATTATCTTCACAAATGAGGCTCAGCACATTTTCCACCACAAATGGATTTTTGAGAGAATAATAAATGCTAGGTTCCCATGACATGCTAATTAATAGCCTAATCCCTGCCAAAGAAAATTATAAAAGTATTTTTAATTATTAAACCAAATCTAATTGCAACCTAAATAATTTGAGTTTCATATTTGGCACACTCCACTTCCTGAACATCTAATAACTCCTCAAGTAAAGAGCAGGTCTTGAACTAAGGTTCTCCAGCTCGGAGATGCTGAGATCTGAGAAGCTCTGCCAGGGAGCCCTGACTCAAATGTATCTGCCCCATGTTGAAGAGGTGATCATCACTAACCTTTCTGAGAGATTCACCTTCTCATCCAACCATCTCGGGTCCAGCCTAAGGTGGAAATGGTCTTCCACCCCTACCCCATATAGAGTTTCCTCAAATGATCTCCTTGGATAACTCCTTCATGTCCAATAAAGTTTAGCTGCTCAGTCATGGCCAACTCTTTTTGACTCATGGACTGTGGCCAGCCAGGCTCCTCTGTCCATAGAATTCTCCAGGCAAGAATACTGGAGTGGTTGCCATTCCCTTCTCCAGGAGATTTTCTTGACTCTGGGATCAAACCTAGATCTCCTGCATAGCAGGCAGATTCTCAAAGATTTGCTTAAATCTCACTTTTCCTTTAAGGCTTACATGACAACCTATTGACAACTGCAGCTCTTACTCTTGACACTCCTGATTCCCTTGACTCTTCACTGTTTTTTTCTCTGGAGCACTTATTTCCATCTAACACACTAAGCAATTTGCTTACATATTAGGTTCATTGTGTGTTTTTTCCACCACCTCCCAACCCCTCAAATTCCACCCCAGTGCTAGAGTATAATCTTCACAGAGGCAGGGAATTTTGTCTGCTGTCTTCGCTACACATCTAAGTGCCTAGAGCAGTAGCTAGCACATAAATGGTGATTTATAAGTATGCATTAATCAATGTTGAAAGAATGAATGGAGAGGAGAGAAAGATGAGCATCAACCTGGATAATTCATTACACTGTTTGAGGTCTTAGACAATTTGTCACAAACTTATTCTCTCTCAACGTTTCTAATCCTTTGCCCATTTTCTATAGTCTCCTTCTTTGATGGGTGAGAGTTCCTTGTATGCTTTAGATCCAGCCCTTTGTTACTTATGTGTGTTGCAAGTATCTTCTGTCTATGTTTTGCCTTTTCATTTTGTGTGCATGTGTGTGCTTGTGTGTACACAGAGTTTGATGTTGTCACATTTCTCAATCTTTATCTCTGTTTTCTATCTCATATTTTGTCAAAGAAATTTTTAAATTCCCCAAGTTCATAAGGATATTTTTATTTCTAAAATTTATAATCTTTAACTTTTCACATTTAGGTCCTAATCCATCTATTTAAGATGGATTAAATTAATTAATCCATTAAATTCAGGTGTGAAGTTGGAATCTGATCTTATGTTTTTTTCCATTTGATGAGTCTCTTGTCCCAGAACTGCTTATGGAATCATCCTTTGTGACCATTGATTTGAAATGTTACTTCTGTCATATATCTGACATCCATAGCTCAGTGAGTCTGTTTCTGAGTCCTCTCTTCTGTTGAACTGGCCTATTTATGTGTCCACAGGAATTCTTCTCTGTCTATGTACCTTTAAGCTAAGTCTTAATATCTAGGATGGCAAGTTGCTTTGCCTTTTTCTTCTTCAGAATTGTCTTTGCGATTTACAGTCCTTTGCTCTTCCATGTAAAGTTTGGTTCTTCTTGTCAAGTTCCACAAAAAACCTTTTCAGCATTCTGATTGGAATGCATCCATGGAATAATCTGGGGGAAATTAACCACATTTACAATATTGTTTTTTAAACCATAAACTTGGTATAAATAATTCACTCAAATTTTCTTTTAGGTCTTTCAATAATATTTCATTTCTCTACAGGGGCCTTGTGTGATGTATTCTTAGGTTTGTTTCTCTACGTCTGTATCAGGGTTCAACCAGAGAAACAGAATCTATAAAAGGAGGTATATATCAAAAGACTTAATACAAGTTACATGATGGTTACATGATTTGGAGGATAATTGACAAGGCAAGGTTAAATCATAGGACAGGCTATCAGAAAGGGTAGATTGGAACTGCAGGGCATCAGCTGAAGCTGCTAACCACAAGTAGAATTTCCTCTTCTTCTGGAAAACCTCAGCTTTGCTCTTAAGGCCTTCCAATTGATTGAATCAGGCCCACCCAGATTATCTAAAATAATCTTCCAAGGTTGTGTGGTAGTTTAGTCACTAAGTCATGTCCAACTCTTATGACCCCATGGACTGTAACCCACCAGTCTTCTCTGTCCATGGGGTTCTCCAGGCTAGAGTACTGGAGTGGGTTGCCATTTCCCTCTCCAGGGGATCTTCCTGACCCAGAGATTGAGCCCCGGTCTCCTGCACTGCAGGCAGTTTTTTAACTGAGCTACCAGGGAAGCCCCTTAATCTTTTTTACTTAAAGTCAACTGATTACTGACTTTAATTGAATCTGCAAAAGAATTTCACAGGAGCTCCTAGATTACTGTTTGAATAACTGTACACTGTAACCTAACCAAGCTGACACATACAACTACAACTGGCCATCAAAACATCTCATTTGGTTTTTCTATCCTACTATGAATGAGGTATTTTTCCCATTTAATTTTCTAAAAGATTATTGGTGAATAAGAAAGCTAATCATGTTTATATATTAAATTTTGAGTTCCACAACTTGATGGAAATACCTTGGTAATTCTAATTGTCTATAGATTCTTTCTGATTTTCTACATAGACAATATGTTCTATAAACAAGAATAATTTTTTCTATTTCTCCCCAATTGTGCCTCATACAGATTTTCTTGACTTTTGCAATGAATAAAACTTCCCTTGCAATGCTGAACCCAAGCAGTAATAATGGACATACCTTGCCTTATCCATGTCATTAATGAGACTGATTCTAAAACTAAATACATTTGCAATAGAATTTTGATAGGTGCTTTTCAGAGTCCCCAAAGGATAAAGATAGTATGTTCAAATTAGGGTAAGTCAGGGAAGTTTTCTTTACAAGTAATAGGGTTTCCCCAGTGGCTCAGCAGTAAAGAGTCCACTTGCAATGCAGAAGATTCATAAGAAGTGGATTTGATTCCGGGGTCAAGAAGATCCCCTGGAGGAAGAAATGGCAACCCACTATAGTATTCTTGCCTGAAAAGTCCCATTGACAGAGGAACCTGTCAGGCCACAGTCCATGGGGTTGCAAAGAGCTGGACATGACTGAGTGACTGAGCACTCAAAAAAACAGCATGGATAAGGGGTGTTGGAGAAGACTCTTGAGAGTCCCTTGGACTGCAAGGAGATCCAACCAGTCCATCCTAAAGGAGATCAGTCCTGGGTGTTCACTGGAAGGACTGATGTTGAAGCTGAAACTCCAATACTTTGGCCACCTGATGTGAAAAGCTGACTCACTGGAAAAGACCCTGTTGCTGGGAAAGATTAAAGGCAGGAGGAGAAGGGGACAACGGAGGATGAGATGGTTGGATGGCATCACTGACTCAATGGACATGAGTTTGGGTAAACTCCAGGAGTTGGTGATGGACATGGAGGTCCATGGGGTCTCAAAGAGTCGGACATGACTGAGCGACTGAACTGAAGGGGAACCAGAGAGGGTATTGCAATAGCCACTAGTGGCAGCTGAGAAGTGGCTATATTTAGCACAAAGGACTTCTAGAACCTAGAAAGGGACAGTGAGGTAGAGGAAGCTGCTTTGAGAGGAGGGTGGGACACGGCCAAGCCAATATGACTGCAGGGAGGGAGACAGAGGAAGAAATATCCTGACTCCATTCTCTTTCTTCTCTCAGATGTCCTACCAGGGTTCTTTAGTAGCTGACCCAACTGGAAGCCAGAAAGCAGGAGAAACTGCTTACTCTCTTACAGGCAGAGAACAGAGTAATGTGATAAGTGGATCTGAAGAAATAAATAGAAGCTATCTGGCACAATGCTTTTTACTAAATTACCAACATTTCTCTCATTTATCTTATTCCTAGTATGCTGCAAGTTTTTCCCAGGGCTGAGTGTTAAATTTTACTGATGTTTTTATTAAATAATTATTAAATAACCTATTAAAATGATCCTATGGATTTTCTTTTTAACCAGTTGATCTAATATATTACACTAATAGATTTTATGATGTGAACCATGCTTGCCTTCCTGATATAAACCCTACTTGGTCATGAGATATATATACACACACAGAAATACACTGCTGAATTTTATGTGCTTAGGGTTTTTATATATATTTTCATAAGTGGAATTGTCCTATAATTTCTTTATATATTTTTCCAGTTTTTTTCCCCTCGAGGTTATACTAGTTTTATAAAGTGAATTGATTACTTTTCCCTCTTTTCTGTTCTCTAAAACATTTGATTTAACATAGTTCTTATCTATTCCTTAAAAATTTAATAAAATGGGCCTGGTGTAAAATAGATAGCTAGTATTGTATACAGCACATGGAGCTCAGCTCGATGCTCTGTGAAGACCTAGAGGTAGGGTGGGAAATGGGGGTGGAAAGCCAAGAGTATGGGGATCAGATCAGATGCTCAGTCGTGTCCGATTCTTTGCGACCCCATGAATCGCAGCACGCCAGGCCTGATTCAGGCTTCCCTGGTGGCTTAGTGGTGAAGAATTTGCCTGCCAATGCAGGAGACGTGGGTTCGATCCCTGGAATGAGAAGATCCCCTGGCAGAGGAAATGGCAACCCACTCCAATATTCTTGTCTGGGAAATCTCACGGACAGAGGAGCCTGGCAGGCTACAGTCCATGGGATGGCAAAGAGTCAGACACGACTGAGCGACTAAGCACATATGCATGCAAAACTGATTCACTGTTGTACAGCAGAAATTAAAACAATGTTGTATAGCATCTATACTCCAATAAAAACAAAAAACAGAACTGTGAAACCATCTTTGATCACTTGGAATTTGGTGGAGAAAGAAAGTGAAGTCGTTCAGTCGTGTCTGACTCTTTGCGACCCCATGGACTGTAGCCTACCAGGCTCCTCAGTCCATGGGATTTTCCAGGCAAGAATACTGGAGTGGGTTGACATTTCCTTCTCCAGGGCATCTTCCCCACCCAGGGATTGAAACCAGGTCGCCCGCATTGTAGGCAGACGCTTTACCGTCTGAGCCACCAGGGAAGTCTAGTAACTTAATTAGTAAAAGAATGGTTCTTAGTTGATTTGTTATCTTATTTCTTCCTGATTTAACTTTTTAAATTTATATTTCCCAGAAAACTATCCATTTTTCTAAGCTTTTGAATTTATTGTTGTAAAGAATAAAGTCTCAGCTTCTTTATATTCAACTTTTTGATAACACAGATAAAACAAATCTGGCTTACACTTTGATACAGCCCTTAGACTGGGTAAAGAGGTGAGTACAGCTCAGTCCCTGAGTTTAAACCATGAGCCTGGCTTTACGTTTCCTCCTTATATGAAGCATTTTTTAGGTCTCTTTAGCCTATGGAAATAACTAACAGCCAACAGGAGCCCTAAATGGCTTACGAATTAGCTTCCCCCAAGTTTTCTGTTCTGCTTTCTGATCTAAAGAGGTATTATCTTATATTAAAGCCTGACCACATCTTTTTGGTTTATGTTTTATTTTTCATTGCCAGATATTTGAATCAAAGAATGTTACTGAAATGTGAACTCATTGCAAAGCCTTGACCAGAAATTCCGCCTTGGCCTGATGATTTCTTGCTCCTTTGGACAACTTTACCTTTCTCCTAGAAACTTAAAGAACACATTCTTAAGTCTTGATACCAAACACACTTTATAGTTTCTTCCAGTTGATCCTGCCACCTTTATCTTCGTGCTAGTAAGCAGAAGCAATCATCTCAGGTTGGAACTTGTCAGCAAGCTCTGTGACTTATGCTTGATGTAATCTCCTTTCCTGAATCTCCTTGCTGACATTCCACCACTTATTATCCTGACCATTTGCTTTATTTGAGAAGCTGAATAATCCATAAATCTTTAGACATATCATTTTTTATATCATGAATTTTAAAAAGGCATCATTCTACCAATTCATCAGTAATTCCTCCCATTGTGTTTTCTCTGAAGATGATAAAGTGAAGCTTTATCTTGCTTTCCAGGCAAGGAAAAAGAACATTGATATGAACCCAGAATTCTGAAGGAATTTCATTTGACCAGTTTGTTGGGAGAAGCTAGCTTTCCAACACTTTTTTTTCTGCAGTGCTTCTCAGGCTAAGAGCAGATGATTTAACTGAGGGATCCTATTTGCAATGTTAGCTGCTGCCATCTAGTGCCCTTTGTGGAGAAATGGCATTCTTTAGGTTCTTTTCAAGGCCACAAAGTAATTGCCTAGGAGGAGTACTTAAAGATTACTGCTACTACAGAGCCCCGGTTCGAGTTTCCTGAGCCATACAGCAAGTTTCCATTGGCTATCTATTTTACATATGGTAACATAAGTTTCCATGTTACTCTTTCCATACATCTCACCCTCTGCTCCCCTCTCCCCATGTCCATAAGTCTATTCTCTATTTCTGTTTCTCCACTGCTGCCCTGAAAATAAATTCTTCAGTACCATTTTTCTAGATTTCATCTATATGCATTAGAATATGGTATTTATCACTCTGATTCACTTCACTCTGATAGGTTCTAGGTTCATCCACCTCATTAGAACTGACTTGAACACATTCCTTTTTATGGCTGAGTAATATTCCATTGTGTATATGTACCACAACTTCTTTATCCATTCATCTGTCAGTGGACATCTAGGTTGCTTCCATGTTCTAGCTATTGTGAACAGTGCTGCAGTGAACAATGGGATACATGTGTCTTTTTCAATTTTGGTTTCCTCAGAATATATGCCTAGGAGTGGGATTGCTGGGTCATATGGTGGTTTTATTCCTAGTTCTTTAAGGAATCTCCATGCCATCTTCCACAGCAGCTGTATCAATTTACACTCCCACCAATGCAAGAGCGTTCCCTTTTCTCCACACATTTATTGTTTGTAGACTTTTGGATTGGGATGGGGAGGGAGATGGTAAGGAGGTTCAAAAGGGAGGGGATATATGTATATATATATGTGTGTGTATACATATATCCCTACATGTGTGTGTATACATATATCCCTATGGCTGATTCATGTTGAGGTTTGACAGAAAACAAAATTCTGTAAAGCAATTATTCTTCAGTAAAAAACAATTTTTTAAAAAAATTGGAAAGTAAAAAAATATATAGAACTACTACTCAACCATTATCACAACTGTGGATCCAAAGAAAATGAGGCTGAAATCAGAAAAGTCTACAGAGTATATGATTCCAACTAAATGTAAAACTGTGCAGACAACAGAAATATTTGTGGTTGCCAGGGGGTTCAGGGGAGAAAGGAATGGATGGGCAGAGCACAGAGGGTTTTGGGGGATAGTGAAATTACTCTCTATATGATGCTATAATGGATACATGTCATGATACACTTATCCAAACCCAGAGAATGTACATCAAGAGTAAGCCCTAAAGTAAATCACGGACTTTGAGTAATAATGATTGCCCATATAGGCTCACTGATGCAGCACTCTGGGGAGAGACGTCGATAGTACTAAGGTTGTATGTGTTTGGAGACAAGAGTATGGGAACTCTGTACTTTCTGCTCAATTTTGCTATGAACCTATATCTCTCTAAAACATAAATTCTATTAATTAAATATATACATGTAAATAATATATAAAATACATAATATATATACAAACATGTAAAATACATACACATTTGTATCAATATATAAAAATATTTTATATACAAATATATAAAATACATATATACTGTATCAATATATGTATTATATATGTGTGTTTTACATATATGTATATAATTGTATATTTCATTGTATATATGTATCATATCTTGTATATATGTATCATATCTTCTTTATCCATTCCTCTGTTGATGGACATTTAGGTTGCTTCTCTGTCCTAGTTCTTGTAAATAGTGCTGCAATTAATACTGAATTGCATGTATCTTTTTGAATTATTGTTTTCTCTGGCTATCAGAGAAAACCATGCTCTTGCTATATGCCCAGAGAAAACACATACACATATATATATGCATATGTATACATACGTATATGCTGCTGCTAGGTCGCTTCAGTCGTGTTCAACTCTGTGCGACCCCAGAGACGGCAGCCCACCAGGCTCCCCCGTCCCTGGGATTCTCCAGGCAAGAACACTGGAGTGGGTTGCCATTTCCTTCTCCAATGCATGAAAATGAAAAGTGAAAGTGAAATCGCTCAGTCGTGTCCGACCCTCAGAGACCCCCAGCCTTCCAGGCTCCTCTGTCCATGGGATTTTCCAGGCAAGAGTACTGGAGTGGGGTGCCAACATATGTATATAAAGAGTTACAAATGTTTTACATCCTCAGGGAGACCTGTCAGTTCTCTACTACGGCATCAGTGACCTAGGACAAGGAAAATTCTATTTCTAGGCATGCTGAGTATCTGTGAGCACCCTCAAGATAATAAACTGTTTCTTTCAGAGCACGATTTGGACCTTATATATATATATATATATATATATACGTATGTATGTCCCTTCCTGCCAGGACATATCCCAGACTGATTGAATCTCAATCCCCAATGAATAGCCTAGCAATTTTACTTTGATTCCAGGAGATTCTGATAAACCAGGTTTGGAAGCAAGTCTGAAGAAAGTAACATAGGATTTAGCAGTGAACACACCTGAGTTTGAATCCCAGAATCACCACTTTCTAGCTCTGCAAAATTGCACAAGTCATTGACCTCTGTGAAATAGGGAGTAACTGTAATTATCCACAGGGTTCCCATGAGGATTGAATGACACTGTGAGCGTGGCATGATGGACAGCAGTGGCTGCAGACATAGGGGCCTAATCACCAGAAAGAATCCAATCTTGAACCAAGTCCAGGGATGGCACACTTTCTTTGTGCCCACCCCAACCCCAGAATCCCCCCTCAGTCATTGCTGAGTCTTCCTCCCATAGGTGCTTCGGTATCCCCTCCCTTGGGGTCCCTCCCCCCTCCTTTTCTTCTCCATCCTCAGTCCTTCAGGGCTCTGACTTGATTGACAGCAGGTTTCATTTACCCTGCATCTTCATGTTCTGCAGAGATGAGAGCCAAGACAATAAACAAACCTCTTTCTAATTCATACTGATTACCTCTCATTATCTCCTTGCTAAGTTAATGTTTTTTAAAAAATCCACTTCTTCACTGAAGTGAGAATGAGACAGAGAACTACTTCCTTCCACAAATGTAAATGGCCTGGAACTTTTTAAAAATTTTTTGGCATGTGAGATCTTGAGTTCTTCCCCCTTTGTCTCTCCTCCCTGTCTCCACATCCTTTGCTCATTTTCCCTTCCCTGTCAGGTCAGCTTTGGGCTGCTCTACCAGAAAGGTCTGTGGTAGAGAGTGGTGCAGGCCCAAGTCGCGCTCTCCATTATGGGTGCTCAACAGCCATTTCCCATGGTCTGTCCCTCTCTTTTCACCCTGGTCACCTTGAAAACCAAACCAGCTTTCAGGCCTACCCCTTGATAACAGAACCAATTAGATTACAATGGAAAATCCTTTCCAAATATATTAGGATTTGCCTATAGAGTTGGACGAAGGCAGCAGTGGTGCTCACGCTGTTTTGTTGATTTATTTGGCTACACCAGGTCTTAGTTACAGCATGAGAACTTTTGGATCCAGTTCCCTGACCAGGGATTGAACCCTGGCCCTCTGCATTAGAAGCATGGCGTCTTAGCCAATGTCCTGATCACACTGTTTTCTGTGGCATGGTGTCCTGGTTTTCCTCCTGCTTCCCAGCTGTCATTCCTCAGTCTCCTTGGCCAGTTCATCCCCATTCATCAGCCTCTCAGTGTTGGAGCACTTGAAGTCTGCAATCCTCGATTCTGCTCTTCTCATTCTGGACCTCACTCATCTTACAGTTTCAAATGAACCGAGTGAGAAGAGCAGAGCCAAGGACTGGCTACTCAGGGATGCTTGTCTACCCAGGGATGGTTCCTACACATGCATCTCCACCACAAACCTCCCCCTCTACATTCCACCCAAACTTGGCCCTCTTCCAGGATTCCCCGTCTCAGAGAATGACTGCACTATCCATCCCTTATATTGATTTCTGTGGGCACATCACTCTCCTTCAGTAACCATCACGAGTCTTGCTTGGTCCATTTTAAATATTTGTAGAGCCCATCAATCTCCCCACATGAGCCCCCAGCCCATCATCTCTGTCCTCCTAAATGCTCAACCCCATCTGTAATTGCTCTTCTTCAGTCTAGTCCCACACTGCACTAAAGCAGTCATTTTTTAAAGCTAGTGTCATCATGTCCCTACTTAGCTTGCTGCTTCTGCTGCTGCTAAGTCGCTTCAGTCATGTCTGACTCTGTGCGACCCCAGAGACGGCAGCCCACCAGGCTCCCCCGTCCCTGGGATTCTCCAGGCAAGAACACTGGAGTGGGTTGCCATTTCCTTCTCCAATGCATGAAAGTGAAAAGTAAAAGTGAAGTCACTCAGTCATGTCTGACTCTTCATGACCCCATGGACTGCAGCCTACCAGGCTCCTCCATCCATGGGATTCTCCAGGCTACTTGGCTTACCATGTGTCAATAGCTGCCTGCTGCTCTTAAGAAGACAATGTGCTTGTGATGCCCCATCAGGCCCTGCATGACCTGGTCCCTGTGACCTCTCCAGCCCCATTTGAGCCACTCTTGCTCTCACTCTCAACAGCAGCCAACTGACTTCTTGTGGTTCCTTCAAGAGACCATGCTCACTCCTGCCTCTGGGCTATTGCTCATGTGGTTCCTCTGCTTGGGACACCTCATGCATGCTAAGTCACTTCAGTTGTGTCTGACTTTGTGACCCCATGGACTGTAACCCGCCAGGCTCCTCTTTCCAAGGGATTCTCCAAGCAAGAATATTGGATTGGGTTGTCATGCCCTCTTCAAGGGGATCTTCCTGACCCAGGGATCAAATTCCAGTCTCTTATGTCTCCTGCAATGGCAGGCAGGTTCTTTATCACTAGCTCTACCTGGAAAGCCCAAGTCCTGTGAAAACTCCCAACCTCCCAATGTCTGCTTTAAACTTACTTCCTTGGGAAACTTGCTTGGACTGTGTCCTGATCCTTATCTCCCTTGAGTTTATTTTCTAGTGCTGTAATAACAGAGTATAACAACTGTGTGGCTTAAAATAATAGATGCATTGTCTCACAGTTCTAGAAGCTACAAGTTCAAAATCAAGGTGTTGTCAGGGTTGGTTCCTTCTGAGGGTTATGTGGAAGAGTCTGTGCCTCTCTCTCAGCTTCTGGTGGTTTGCTGACAATCTTTGGCATTCCTGGGGGTGCTGTAGCAGCACCCCAGTTGCTGCTTTATCTTCACATGGCAGCCTCCCTGTGTGCATGTGTGTCCAAATTTGCCCATTTTATGGAAACACCAGACATATTGGATTGAGGGTTTGTATTCTGGGATGACCTCATCTTCTCTAAATCTACAAGGATCCTATTTCCCAATAAGACCACACTCTGAGGTACTGGGGGCTTAGGACATATGAATTTGGAGGAGGTAGAACATAATTCAACTCATAACACCCCACATTTCCAAGGTGGAGTCCTCCAGTTATGTATTGTCACAGTCCTATCCTGCATTTATCTGCAAAACACTGATCACACAAGCAATAGTGTATTTATTTCCCCATAGATTGCAAATGCCATGAGGGAGCATGTCCATTTTTGTTGACCACTGCCTCTGTCTGGCATGTAGCAGTCATTCAGTAAATACGCCCAGAGTGAACCAATAAATTCTGTGATCATCCAGATTGCGGACTGCATCTGAACGTGAGGAGATCAGCCTTTGTTTCTCAAGCCTACTTAGCTACTTCCTAGTGCTCCAGCTCCCGGGGCATTAAGTTATCTGAGACAAGTAGAGCTGGAGGCAGATCACAGATCATCAGTTGCTGCCTAATCTCAGTGACCTCTTGAGACTCCAGCATCATCTCCCCGTAAAGCCAAGCCCCTGTTGGAAAAATCCATGTCTAAGATTTGTTAGCATATTGTACTTTCATTTTCCAAGTGCCTCATAAGCACCCAGGACTCTTACTGAGAAGGCTGAGCTTCTCTGGGGATCTTAAAAGTAGGCCACTTCACTAGGACTGGAATGGTTTAGCTGGGTGGTTAAGGAATGAATACAGGAAAGGAACTTCTGGGGCCTCCGTCATCTTTAATAGTCCAAGACCCTTACTGTTTGGTAACTGTGGACGTGGTCCCTCAGTGCAGACAGAAAAGGGTTCTTAGTCCTTTAACTCTCTGACCAGCGTTTAGATCTCTATGCCACTGGCAACAGTGCGAGAGAACGCTGACGAATCCAGGTAGGTCAAAAGCCTCTCACACAGGTGGGACTATAGTCCTGTTGAACTCACCTTCCCTGTGTGCTCTCGGGAACACGTGCAGAGTGTTAAGATAGCTTAAGTTCGGGCTTTTATGTTTCATCATCTCCTGGCATGAGGAATGCTGATTGCTCTCAATGCTGGACTTTTAGAAGCTTGAACCCATTGACCTGCCACAAGTAATTACTTCTGAAAGGCTCCTGAACCAGCAAGAAGCCAGGAGGACTCACAAAGCAAAGGTGAGCAAACCCTGGAGAGGGAGGAAGCTGAGGGGCCATCCTCTTCCTGTCCTCCCTGCACAGAAGACTTCAAAGGCGGGGCAAACTATTAAGTAATGCAGAGTTAGAACTTTCTAAAGCTATCCTTTCTCTCCTGGGCCTGCCTCCAATTGGAGATTATGCTTGTCTCTCAGATGAACTCTGAGCCCTTCTCTGCTACCTGGTGAAAACAGGGAGATGTTGATGAGAGAGGGGAATTTTATTGGGAAATTGGTGATTCGTAAAGCGTTAAAATTTGTGAACACTTTCCTATCCTGATTCATTTCAGAGTCACCTAGATGCTGCTGTGTGGCTATTTGATAAAAGATGTCCAGCTACTCTTAGATCCTCAAGGCCATGTTTGTGATGCTGATGACAAAACACCTGCAGAGATGGGCCCCTCCCCAAGGCTCACAGCTGCCCACAGACACTGTCCACAGGGCAACATAACAGGGATCTCTCAACACATTTGGCTGCCATGTCTCTTCCCCTTCCTGGCCATCCCCTGACTGCCCTTAATAACTGTCCACATCGTCCTACTGGAGTTTTTGATACACCGGGGAGGATCACTCAAGTTCTAAATAATCAACTTTCAATCCTTCCTAAACTACAGTGGACAGTATTGGACTACATAAATAGATTACCATCTCTCTAATGTCATAGTCAGACAGTTATTCAATGGCAGAAGAAGCAGAGAGAGAGAACCAGGTCTCACCAAACCAGAACACATTTCTGGAAAGATAGTTAAAGCAGCTGTTGACACAGAAAGTGACATCTTGTCAAAATGAGATATAGAAAGATATTTCCATTCAACATTTGCAAAACTCTACAGGAACTTTAAAAACAAGATGATACACATAGCAAATAGCCCCTTCGTTCACTGATAGCTTCACTAAGGACTGGTCTGGAAGCTGCAGTGCCCCTTGAGACCTTTGATGTCTCAAGAGATCTTTATGGATTATAACCAATAAACAAGATCTCACTGTTCCAAAATGGATTTCAAGTTTTGGATTGCAGAATAACCAATTACCCCTATCCTAACAAGCGTGTCATCTTTCATAGCAGGAACTGGAAAAGAAGATGCAGACTCTAATGTATCCTTCTGGGAAAAGACAATATTTACATAAGATGCAAATGCTGGAAATGAACCGTAAAAGACAAGAGGTAAATATGAGGAGAAGAAGAGAGTCGTATTTACCAAATGTATGCTACATAATCGCTGTTCTGGCACATGAATATGTTAAGCATTCATCTCCAGACCTTACCTAGCATTTTAACTTTAGTTACTGCAGCCAAAGTTTCCTCTACTGGGATTGAGAGGAAAACATCAGGATCCCTTCTGCTACCAACTCTGTGGAGTCTTTTCTGTGTTCCATCTGTATTCCAGATGCAAGGACGCATCTGTGTCTCAAGTTTCCCTTTTTCATAACTGTTTCTTCTACCACATTTGTGCTCCAGCAGGAAAATGAGGTTAGATAATTTTTCCTGGTTTAGTTAAAAGGACAGAGGGTGAATTTGTCTTTATTTTGGTACTTGTACCTAATGAGCAAACATGCTTGCATATTCAGTCATTCAGCTGTGTCTGACTCTTGGTGACCCTGTGAACTGTAGTCGGCCAGGCATTTCTGTCCACGGAATTTTTCAGACAAGAATACTGAAGTGGCTTGCCATTTCCTCCTCCAGGGTATCTTCCTGACCCAGGGATTGAAACCTAGGCATCCCTCTATAATTTAAATCATAGAATCATTTGATAAGGAAGATCTCTTGTAATAAACCCCTTTACAATCATGTTTCCTATAAATGTCATATTCCAAATTCTTCACTGTAGTCCCTGTCTTCTTCAGTTCCAAATATACCAGATGGCCTGTGGAGAAATGGTTTTACAAAGGTCTTCACCATTTTGAGACTACCGGCATGCTCCTGTTTCTCCTAACAAACCTACACATGAAGAAAGTTTCCATATCTTTTAAGAGGAAAAAGAGAACCATGTTCTACGTATCTGTCTACAGATACATATACAATTTGTAAAGCAGCTGATTTGTTGACCTATTCTGGTGAAGGCAGTGTGAGGGGAGAACACTAACACTAGCTGGTCAATTTCAGGCACAAGTTGAACTGAAGAAAAGTCTTCACAAGGAGCCAAGAACCAATAAGCAGAAACAGAGGGACCATAAAGCCAAGAAAATCCTTCAAAGCATCCCAAGAAATGATGATGGTGACTTTCTAACCTTGTTGCCTGATGAAACCTTGAGCAGAAGTCTAGGTGAGTCATGTAATTTTTTTAGTAAATAATATATCAAGTGTTTTTAAAACTTCACCAAATAAATGTCTGATATGGATTGGGAAAGCACAGAGCTTCCCTTGGGTCCCTATTGATATTTTATCTCCTGGAATATAATGGGCCTGTTTTCATGTAGTTTGGGATGGCCGAGAAGAATAAGACTTCAGCGCTATGGTGAGATCTCTTTTTAGAAATATACTGTACTTTACATGCATGATTGCAATCCTTGCATCATCCCCAGGAGGAGAAAAAGGGCCTCATCTTGTGCTTTAGAGACAGTGAAGCACGTGGAATTATCAATACATTAAACAGCACGTTGGTATCAGCTAGTTTGGCACCACATGCAGAAACTCTCTTCTCAACCACCCTCTCCCCTGCAGCCCTCTTCGCACACTCAATGTCTAACGCTCCATCCAGCATCACCATCCTCTTCAAACTTGGTCATGCTGCCTCCACTGTCTCAATGGGTGTGGCCTCTGTGCTGTCCGTCAACTCAGGCCAAAGATTTGGCCCCTTTCCAGCCCTGCTACCCCCTCTCCTGGAAGACGGTCAGTCGCAAAGTCCTGCTGATGTCACCTAATGCTGACTATGCCCCCATCCCGTTCCCCATGCCACCCTTAGGTCAGCATGTCACACCAGGGCTATTGCCATAGCCCCCTGACTATCTCCTATCTCAGGTCCTACTTTCCTTCCATCAACCCTTCACCTCGGTGGTCCCCAGACCACCAGCACCAGCATTACCTGGGAACCAGTCAGGGCTCCAGGCAGAGCGACTGAATCAGAAACTGTAGGGAGGGGGCCCAGCAGTCTAACAACTCCTCATCTCCCCCCATGATTCCAACACCCCTAAAGTTGAAGAACTACTGCTCCACTTGGTGATCAAAGTGTTGTCCATAGACTAGCGGCATCTAATCACCTAGGAGTTGATTAGAAACACAGAATTTCAGGTCCCATCCCAGACCTACACAATCAGGATCTGCATTTTATCAAAATGATTCTCAAGCACAATAAAGTTCTAGAAGCACTTCACTATTACCAGGATAATCTTATGAAATGCCAATCTGACCATTGGCAGAATCCTTCAGTGAGTCTCCATCAGCCTGAGGACAAAGTCTGAACTCCTTACCCTGATACCCTAAGCCTTCAGAGTCCGTACACTGCCTACCTTTCTGGCTTCATCGCCTACTATTATCATACCCAGTCCCCATACTCCAGCCAGGCCAGGTTGCCCTGTGGCCCCAGATGGCTCTGTGATTTCCAACAGACATTTGTATTCACAAACTCTGTGCTGTATCACCCCATCAATTAGAGTCTCGTTAAGTTTTCACTGTATGTACTCTCCCGGAGCAAGCCCATCACTGCAAATCCAGGTATTGTTCACACACACAGAGCTCTCTGTGCTCTGGGCCAATCCCCTGTCTGCAAGACTGAGCGCTGAGAGAGCAACAGAAATGCTGGCTGTTTCTCTGGAGGTCTCGAGCTTCTAAGATGCAGTCCAGCTGAAAGAGATACTGCCACTGCTCAGGAAAACAAAATACCTGATCAATGAGTTAATTAAACAAGAAAAAGCTGAATAATTGAAAATCTACTTGGAGCATTTATCTAATCTATACTCCTGAGTTGCAGGATGAAATCTGGTGTAGTAGTAGTAGTAGTAGTATGTAGTAGTCACATAGATGAACAACTTTTACCATTTAAAAATATTGGCGAAACCACCAAGAAACATACCTCAGCTAAAGTTGAACACTTTGAGTCATTGCTTGAGATCAGGCTGGAAAAAAAAAAAACAACAATGCTGGTGAAGTCTTTGGAAGACTGTGTCACATGGAGAAGGGGAGTTCTCCTCTACCCTCCTGATATATTTTTTTTTTAACTGCTTCATTTTGTTCCAGCTAAAGTTTATGAAGTGCTTACTCTAAGCCAGGCAAAATGGCCCACCTTTAACATGAATTATCACATTTAAGCTTCACACAACCTCTAAGGCAGGAGTTACTATTAGCTCCCACGAGACAAATCAGGATTCAAGCCCTGGTCTTTCTGACTCCAAAGGGTGCACTCCCACCCACCCCCTTGTTTAGCCTCATCAGGACTCTAGTGGCCCAGAGCTCTGCCCAGGACAACCTTGGGAAAGTCTGCAAATGCAGTTTGTGATTCCCTCCACCCTCTCTCTCAAAAGCAGGCTTCCCTCTGCAAAACCTATAGAACTCACCACTCTGCAGGCACATGTTCAAGCAGTGATTCCTTTTTACTTATTCTCAAGTAGCATCTTTGATTTCTTTCTCTGTTTCTGAAAGCAGTTTACTTTGCTTTCTCCTAAAAATGGAATGTAGCCAGACCATAGACTTCCGTGGGCATGCTACTAGTCAGGGTCTGGTACCTCTTCACCTAGCTCCTCTTATTTAAGGCTCTATTTGTTTATTTTTGTTCCCTCTTTTGGAAGGGAGGATGAGAGTTTCAGATCCCTTGTGAGATTAAAAACGAGTTTTTGTTTTTCCTGCTGCTTCTTTAAAATGAAATCATGCATGCTTTGCTTATATTTTACATATACTTACATAGTAAGTTACATGTGCTGCTGCTGCTGCTAAGTCACATCAGTCATGTCCGACTCTGAGAGACCCCATAGACAGCAGCCCACCAGGCTCCCGTCCCTGGGATTCTCCAGGCAAGAATACTGGAGTGGGTGGCCATGCTATCTGTGTAATATGTAATGATACATGACTTACACAGAGTGAACATCACCCTTTTAGGCAGGCAATTCTGCGAGTTTTAACATATTAATGTGGCTCCTACGCTTTCCAGAAGCCATGATATGAATCTAGTGAGGAGAAAAAACACTGGACTTGTAATCAAAATCCTTTATTTGAATCCTGACAGTACATTACTCAATGTAAGCTCTGTGGGAGCCAGGAGCTTTTCTTATTACTAGGAGAGTATCAGGTACATAGTAGCCTCTTGATAAATATTAGCTATATATTTGTTCATATAGCTTTATTCTACAGAAAGATTGTAGCTAACTTCCAGTTGTCTAACCTCTGTGAACCTGTTTCCACATTTGTAAAATGGGAATAAAACATTGTGTCTACCATGCAGAGTTTATGTAAATTTCAAATATTATAATGTGTAAAAACACATATAAAATATAAAGTATCATATGAATATGGACAAAACTGAAGAAATATGAAACTGATGTCTTACAGCAGAAATAAGATATGCTTCAGGGGAAGTGTCACTCTACATACATCATTTGAATGTCACCTTCACAATTCTGGTCTTACCTGGTCACTTGTACTATTATTTACTTAGCATTTTCCTTTAAGGTATCTTGCTTAGTTTTATTTTTAAAATTTATCTTTGCTGTGAATCAGCTGTAACCTGAAATTCTCATCTTCCTTTCCAAAAGAGGGAACAAAAATGAACAAATAGAGCCTTAAATAAGAGGAGCTGGGTGCAGAGGTGCCAGAACCTGAGTAGTAGAATGCCCACGGAAGTCTATGTTCTGGATATGTTCCATTTTTAGGAGAAAAAAAAATGGGTTATGGGTTTGATAGTGGCAGTAACATTTTTCTAAAATACATATTATAAAATACATAACCATCAGAAAATTTTAATATTTTGTACAATCCTTGTACTACCTAAATCATTCCCTATTTTTCCCTACTGGCCTGTTTCTTTCCTCTCTCAAGACTAACTTTTCAAAATAATTATTTATTTGGCTTCACTGGGTCTTAGTTGTGGCACATGGAATCTTTAGTTGCAGCATGTGGTATCTAGTTTCCTGACCAGGAATCAAACCCAGGCCCCCTGCACTGGAAGCGCAGACTTTTAGCAACTGGACCACCAGGGAAGTCCTGTCTCTCTCCAAATTCATTTTGAAGTATCAATAGGATACACTTTCCTCTACTTTGCTCACCCCAAATCTATTTAGGTTTTAAACTTTGTATTTCTCTCTTTTCTTAAGTCTAGCAACCATAAAGAATCCAACAGGGATTTATCAAAGTGTAACAAGTATAAGACATCTAGCTAAGAAGTTCTCAAAATTTAAGGCTCTTGGAGAAGGCAATGGCACCCCACTCCAGTACTTTTGCCTAGAAAATCCCATGGACGGAGGAGCCTGGTAGGCTGCAGTCTATGGGATCACTTCACTTTCACTTTTCACTTTCATGCATTGGAGAAGGAAATGGCAACCCACTCCAGTGTTCTTGCCTGGAGAATCCCAGGGACGGGAAGCCTGGTGGGCTGCCGTCTGTGGGGTCGCACAGAGTCGGACACGACTGAAGCGACTTAGCAGCAGCAGCAGCAGTATTCCTGCCGGGAAAATCCATGGACGGAGGAGCCTGGTGGGCTGCAAGTCCACTGGGTTGCTGAGGGTTGGACACGACTGAGAGACTTCACTTTCACTTTTCACTTTCATGCATTGGAGGAAGAAATGGCAACGCACCCCAGTGTTCTTTCCTGGAGAATCCCAGGGACGGGGGAGCCTGGTGGGCTGCCGTCCATGGGGTCACGCAGAGTCGGACACGACTGAAGTGACTTAGCAGCAGAAGCAGCATACAAAAATTTGTATACAGTGCTTTGCTAGTGACTTAAGGGATTTTCAAGGATAATACTGAACATGTGACTTTTGCCTCACATGCTAACTGAAACATCATAACACCAAGAGTGTTGGGAGACTCAAGCTATTGTTAATATTACGTTAGATTCCACCATTACCAGTCTCTTCTTGTTTCTAATTCCCTGCCTCTAGTCCACAGAAAATCCTTATTCTCAGTCTGAGTGATGTTTCTAATATTCTGGGCTCATCTGTAGAGCAGAGATGACTGACAGCTCCAGGCCCCAATGAATGAAGCCTTTCCCAGGTCCTATTTATCAATATTTCCCACCTCCCAAAATTCTCTGATGGCTCACTTGTTCATTCCTTTATTTACTCATTCAACAAATATTTACCGAACTGGGTAGGTGTGGTACTTACAATAGCACAGACAATGAACAAAAGAAAGTCCAATGAGAATACAACTAGAGACCTAATAATCTGAGGAGCTGGACAGTTTCTATGAGAAAGTGGCATTTAAGCTGAGATGGAAGTAGCTGAACGATGGGAGCAGGTGAGCACATGAGTGTGATGTCCAAGTGCTGTGACATCCAAAAGTGTGGTCAGTATCTGCATGTACGAACGCCCTTGGGTGGGAAGGAGGCTGCCAGACTCTAGACACCAGTTAGAGAAGAGAGATTCAGACGGAGAGTGACTGGAGATGGTTCTGGAGGCATAGTGAGAGTGAGAGACCAGTGCATGCAGAGTTTTATAAATCATGTCAAATAAAGACTTTGAACTCTATCTTAAGATTCAATGGGAAGCCACTGAAAGGGCAGGTTAGTGAACTAACAGGTTCGTATTTTCAATATTACTCTGTTTGAACTGTGGTGAATGGATGGGAGAGGAATGCAAAAGGATGTGGGGAGACAGGTTAGAAGTACACAGCAGTAGTGCAAGATAGAGGTGGTGTCTGGACCAGGAGAGAAGGGTGACAATGAGGAGCAAGAGAAAGAGCAAGATACAAGATATGTAGCCACCAGTTAGAGAAGAGAGATTCAGATAGAGAGTGACTGGAGATGGCTCTGCAGGAGTGGTGAACACCTGGTGGTGAATTATACGTAGAGCATGGAGACAGTGAGGTGGCCAGGAGGTGCTGGGGCAAAGGTAGGACCACAGGCTAGGGTAACAAGGAGAAGAGGCAGGTGTAAGACAGAAAAAGAAGATGAAGCTGACATATCGCCAGGAGACAAAGAGGAGGAGTCCAGTTATACCAAAAAAAAAAAAAATGTGTATTTCAGGAGACAGATTAGGGCTGCGGGCATAAATTAACTCTAGCTTTCTGTCACTGCTATGTATATAAACAGGGCTCGTAAGTACAACATTCAAGGGGAGAGCAGGGCAGCCCCTCAGTGAGGCTGAAAGGAAACTCATGAATCATAAGGCGTGAATCCTCACATTGAAATGTTTGATTATCCTTTGTAAAAATATGCAATTTCAGACATCAAGGGCTTAAATAAAATATGCCATAAGATTTGATAACCAATGATCATTCAGAAAATATCTAGAAAGTTGTGCCTGATTCTGCCATAGGGGGAAATCTGGACTTTGACCTAGGATGATTTTCCAAATTTGAAAATGGTCACTAAGATTTTTTTTTTTCTTAAAATCTTTCTTTGAATAAGGCTGTGTGTGCTGTTCTGAAGTGCATTCTAAAAGGGTATTAGGTACTACTTTAAAAAAAAAGCAGAAGTAAAGACATATCTGGATAAAATCCAACACCAAAAAATAAATCTATTCCCCAAAGAATAGATGGTAAAATAAATGCCTGACCCTTTGAGCTCTCTAGTTCTGTAGGTCTGGGATGCAACCCAGGCTACTGTGTTTCTGAAAGTCTCCATAGTTAAATCTGATGTGAAGGCAGAGCTGATTGAGGGCTAGGAAAATGGAATAGTGTGCCTAGGCCATAGTAGATGTTCAATAAGTAGCTCCAGGCAACATCATCTGTGCAATACTCTTGCCAAAACAATTTAACCTTAAGTTAATCACAAGGGAACAATCAGAGAAAGCCTAAATTTAGGGTCATTCTACCAAATAATTGACCCTGTGTTCTTTCAAATGTCTGTGTTAGGAAAAAGGAAGGTAATGAAGAGCAGGAAGAAAACATCCAGGAAGAGGAGGGGAAAAATCAGTAAGAAAGTGGGGAGCGGGGAGCAAGAAACAAGGAGAAAAAGGAGGAGGGGAAGAGATGGGGAGAGAAGAAAGGAGTGTGGAAAGGAAGGAAGGAAAAGAGAAGAAAGAAAAGGATGGGAGAAAGTTCTTGAATTAAAGGAGACTAACCGATAAGAAAATGCAACACATATTCCCAGATTAGATCCTGTACTTAAAAAATAAAATGCAAACAGGCAAACAAAAAATAGTTACAAAGAGCATCACTGAGATAAGCATGGATATTTGAATACAGACCGGATATCAGAAAACAGCATTTTATCAATGTCATATATTCTAAGTGTAATAATTGTATTGTGATTATACAGAAAATTTCCCATCTTCTTAGGGGATTTGTGGTGCTGTATTTTGGGAGGAAGTGACTCTGCAACTAATTCTCAAGTGGCTCAGCTCAAGACATGTGTGTGTGTGTGTGTGTGTGTGTACACATATACATATTGTGACATAATGTTGATGAGCTGGAGTGTATAAAAGTGTATTGTACCATCTTGTGATTTTCAGAAGATTAGAAAGTTTTACAAATAGCAAGAAAAACATTTTACATGCTTACAGAAACACCAGGTGAAATCCTTTATGTATATATGTGTGTGTGGGTGTGTAGATTATTTTGTATTCATAAAAACCCAAGCTTAAACAAATACATCATTGTCTGGGGTAAAAATAAATTAAATGGACTTTCAATTCTTTGTAGGAAATACACAGAATGCAGACTTTCTGGAACATCAAGCAAGGAATGACCACTGTCCCAGGAAAATTGGCAAAATGGAAATATGGCTCCGTGAACAGGAGGCCCGGGGAGAGCTTCTCTGGGACAGCTCCAGCTCTGACTCAGATGAGTCGGGGAAAGTAGAGGGAAAAAAAAGAGCACTGGTGAGAACCAGGACAGAAAGAATCCAACATTTTGATGAGTTTTTTGATTAAAAATAATAATAGTTAATACTATTCACTAATTAGTTACTGAATGTATTGGAAGCTTTCTTTCCTTTAAAAATTCCTCAAGGTAGTATATGAATTATTCTAAGAACACCAATTCACTTTCTTTTCATTTGAAATCCTAAGATTAAAGGTGCGAGACATATTGTTAATATATTAGTACCATATAACCCACTGCCTCAAAACTTAGGGACTTAACTAGCAGCCATGTATTGTCCCACTTTTCTGTGGGTTGCTGGGCTCAGTTGGGTGGTTCTTCTGTTGGTCTCCTTTGAAGCCTTTCATGCCATGGAAGCTGGATGGCAGGTAGGACTGGAGTCATCTGGAAACTCAACAAGGACACTGACACAGCTGGAGTTCACCCCCACGCTGTATCATCCCAGAGCCTCCTTACACGGATTTCCTGAGTGCTCTCTCCTGGAGGGTAGTCAATTTGCTTTTATGTCAGCCCAGGGCTCCCAAAAGCAGACGTTCCCAGAGGGAGAGAAAGCTGCCAATCTTAACTCTAATCCGATCATGGACCCCACACTCTGTTGACTACTGCAAGTCATAGGCCAGGTCACAGGCAATGATAAAGGGGCTATGCAGGGCAGCAATTCCGAAGTGTGGTCTACTGGGGTACACCTTTGAGACATGGCACCCCACCATATCTTTAAAAGCAAATCATATCTTCTAAAACAAACAGATGAGAGAGTAGATTTAATAGAAATAAAAATGACTTTCTAAAGAAAATCACAGGATGCTGCATTAGACACTAAGCTCACTTAAGTCACTTTCTTGTGAGTTATAAACTTTTTATCTCATAACAAAGAGGCTATAGGAAAAATGTAAAGTTATGAAATTAGATGCTTGCTCCTTGGAAAGAAAAGCTATGACAAACCGAGACAGCATATTAAAAAGCAGAGACATCAGTTTGCTGATAAAGGTCCATATAGTCAAAACTATGGTTTTTTCCAGTAGTCATGTATGGACTTGAGAGCAGTACTATAAAAAAGGCTGCGTGCCGAAGAAATGATGCTTTAAAACTGTGGTGCTGGAGAAGACTCTTGAGAGTCCCTTGGACAGCAAGATATCAAACCAGTCAATCCTAAAGGAAGTCAACCCTGAATAGTCATTAGAAGGACTGATGCTGAAACTCCAATACTTTGGCCACCTGATGTGAAGAGCTGACCCATTGGAAAAGGCCCTGATGCTGGGAAAGATTGAAGGCAAAAGGAGAAGGGGGTGGCAGAGGATGAGATGGTTAGATAGCATCATGGACTCAATGGACATGAATCTGAGCAAACTCCAGAGGTAGTGGAGGACAGAGGAGCTTGGCATGCTGCAGTCCGTGGGGAAGCAAAGAATTGGACACAACTTAGCAACTGAACAACAATAAAAAAATGTTAAGTGTGGAAGGTCACTGTGAATTAAAGCTCAAAATTAAATGGAGATCTCTTAGATTATGATATAGACCTTAGAAATTTACAAAAGGACACTTAGAAGTGTTCAATCCAAAAGTTATATTCTCAAAAATTAGATTTTTTAACCTTTTAAACAATCTGCTCTATTCAGATTTTACCAGTTAATGCACTCATGTGTGTGTGTGTATTTATTTCTGTGCAGTTTTATCACATGTATGGATTCATGTGAGCAACAGCATGATCAGACATAGAGCAGTTCCATCACTAGAATCCCTTGCGCTATCTAAAGGCCCCCCTGCAAAGGAAATTTTCAGGCAATTTCAAGAACTTCTTTTGTATAAAACTAGACTCCACTTTTAGCAACACCTAAAAATATTTTAAGCATCCAGAAGCCTCTAAGAATTCAGTGAACTTTAAAACAAAGTGAAAGAAAAATTCTCTTTTAAGCTTTCTCTAGGAAACTTCCAAAACAAAAATAGTAAAGAGAAACACCCTCTAACTTTGACATTCAGTACATTCAGATCAGTCACTAAGAAGATGAAAACTTCTATGTCAGAGGGCACACACTCATGTTTCTTCGAAGGACAGAAGTCAATTAATTTGGTCATCTCTGGGCATTTTTACTCCCAGTTCTTTGCAAGTAGTATACTTTTTCTTTGGTAGGTAGAAAGCATATTTCCTACAAAGGAATGCATAGATTGTTTGACCACTCAGCCTTTTTGGAAAAGTAAGAACTTTTTTTTTTTTTTTAATTGAAGTACAGTTTAGTTAGTTTCAGGTGCAGAGTTTTTTCCTAGATCTTGGAATTTATACAACTAAATCGATAGCATAAATTAGACATTGTCTTGAGATACAGGAACTAGACACATATGTGTACTGGTGAGGATAACACGGCTCAAAGTATTTCTTGAACTTCAGAGAATGTTAGCAGCGAAAGAAATAAACCATGATGCTTTCTCTGTTTATTTGCCTGCTCTGTGTGGAATTCTCACCCAATCTTAAATTCAAGAATTTTAAATTATAATAACAGTGATATTAATCATTGTTAATGTGCACTGTTCACGGTGGGTCAAGAACTCTCCAGATGCTTTTCATATATAATCCTCACGACCATTTTGTGGGTTACCCCTGTTTTATAGATGATGAAACTGAGGCGCTGAGAGGTTAACTAACCTTCCAGGGTCACCCAGCAGAACAGCGTATTTCTGAGCAGACTGTTGCTTACCAGAAGGGACCTGATGCGAGTCAGGAGCACTTCCTCCTCTCCCTAATTTTACCTCAGCTCACCAGTGACTTTCTGTAGCATTCCACATTTCTTTTCAGTTACTTGTTTTTTGGTGTTGGAGCAGAATACTACTGCACTAGAAAAGGTATGAGCTTTCTTTTAAAAAGAAATGCCTCGGAGCCCAGGTGCTTAACTGTGGGCATAGGGCAGGATAAGAGCACTGAGAAACAAATGCTTCAGAAACAAGAAACTTCAGGAGGGGAAGTTTCCAGGAGTGAGGGGCACAGAGAGGCAGATGAGAGAGTAAAGGCAAACTTAACTGTCTTTACAACTTGGCCTGGGAGCAGGATCAGTGAGCAACCCCACCGGATGCCCCATCCAGGAGGGAACTCAGGGGTGCACTGTGGCCTGGGCCAGAGAGTGGTGGTTCTCAGAGCCGGCGCTGGAAGCACCTGGCAAGTGACCAAACACGTAGCAACAGGTAAGGACTCATGGGCCCACCAGAGCTCTGGCACCAGGTTGGTGTCTCCCTTTTTAAGCTCCTCCCCGTGAATCTAACATGCAGCTAAGGCTGAAAACCACAGCTTCACTGCTATCAACACGCTACTGCAGCAGATACACCGACTTCTATCTTTAAAAGCAGCAGCTTCTGAGGTAATTTTTAAAGGTAAGGACATGAGGCCTGGAGCTTCACGCACAGTAAGAGGTTGCTCGTTTTGTTGGTAATTGTCTGAAAACAGCAATCCTTTACTTAATCTTGAATTTGTTCAGGGGCAGTGCAGGGCCATCAGTAAACACAGCTGCCACTGCTGGTAAAAGCTATAAAATTAAGCCTCAAGGCAAAGTTGTCAATTTTCTCCAACAGAAAATCTCAGCTTTGAGGGGAGCTGGGGAAGGCTTGTCTATGGCCAAATACATGCTTTCTCTTAGGAAAATAACATTCTTGCTCTGAATTTTTCATGAGAAAGAGAAGTCTTTTGGGGACGCTTTTGAAAATGTGTTTTTACTCAATTATTATTATTTTTTTGTGCAGAGGGTCATTCTTGTTCATCTATTTTGATGATAATTCTGAGTTACTGTACAGGGAGTTAAATGAAGATGACTCTTCATGGAGTCACCTATGAAATAGTTTTGTAAACAAAAAAGATAATCTTTTCTGTTCACACAGAGCCATTAGAGACAGAAAAACACCAGTTCTTCATGCCTTCATAAAGATACCAGCTCTTTATTCCCTTCTTACCAGGAAAGCCTGCTGCTGCTGCTGCTAAGTCGAGTCTTTCGTTTCTGACTCTGTGCGACCCCATAGACGGCAGCCCACCAGGCTCCCCCGCCCCTGGGATTCTCCAGGCAAGAACACTGGAGTGGGTTGCCATTTCCTTCTCCAATGCATGAAAGTGAAAAGTGAAAGTGAAGTCGCTCAGCCGTGTCCAACTCCTAGCGACCCCATGGACTGCAGCCTACCAGGCTCTTCTGTCCACGGGATTTTCCAGGCAAGAGTACTGAAGTGGGTTGCCATTGCCTTCATCCGAACAGGAAAGCCTGCTGATCATCAAATCATAATTAAAGTCAACTGTTTTTTCCCTCAAATCAACAAGAGCCTATTTCCACATATTACTACAGAATCTCACTAATTTGTAATACTTTGGGGAGGGCTTGGGAGAAAATAGGCTAAGGGGTAGATTAGGGAAGGTGAGGCCATTAAAAATCTGAATTATGTCTCATTTTTAAAGGAATACTCAATATGTACAAAATAAAAATATATTTGAAAACAAAGTCAAGAGTTAAGGTTTATTTTTAAATGTGTACTTCATAATAAGTCTGCAATTCGTTCATTTACTTAATCAAGCATTCGGCTAGTAGGTTTTAAGTGTCTATCAGATGCCAAGCATGGTTCCAGAGGCTGAAAATACAGCCATAAACAAGACAAAAATCCCTGGACCCATGGGTTACATTCCAGTGGGGAGACTCTGAGCAAAGAGTCAAATAACACAATACAATTTCAGGTAACATCAAGCATTATGAAGAAAGTAAAGCAGATCTGAGGATAGGCAATGGAACGGACTGTTTCAGGCAGGATGCTCAGGGAGGGACTTGTTAGGAAACCAGGTTTGTTCAAGCCAAGACACTGGGACAACAAGGTTTGCAGCAAAGAGAGGGTTTATTCTCAAGGCAGCCGAGATAGGTGAACAAGTTTAAATCTGCCTCCCTGAAGGCAAGGGGCGCCGGTATTTATGAGATAAAGATTAAAGTAGCGGGGTGGTCTGAGGAATGGAGAGCATGGGGAAGGTGACTAGAAAAAGTTTCTGTAATTGTTGTTCTGCACAGGTGTAACTAAGCCACAGGCCTTGGTAACTAAGCCAAGAAGTAAGCACTTGGCAGGATCTAAGAATGGAGTTTTCAGCCCTCTAATGGCTAAAGGACAGTGGCACATACCCATTTGGAGGATCACCGTTGCCATTTAGTTTTAATTGACTCGGCTTGAACTAGGCACAGCTGACCGTACATTCTTGGA
The DNA here is from genome assembly GCF_032452875.1 of Bos javanicus. Lineage (NCBI taxonomy): Eukaryota > Metazoa > Chordata > Mammalia > Artiodactyla > Bovidae > Bos > Bos javanicus. The sequence goes on along the minus strand of NC_083877.1, from coordinate 69,341,416 downwards.
AAAACAGGCTATGAGGATAATAGGCAAGTCTTTTGTAGCAGAAGTGATGATGACCTTGATTAGTGAAGACAGGTGAAATGGATTTGACCCAGGGTTTTAGAATCTCTGAGGAAGAGATTTGAATGAAGTGAGGGTAGATACCGTGGGAAAACCTATAAGAGCAAGTAAAAAAAGCTCTGAGGTGAGATAAGCTTGTCATTTTCAAGGACGAACAAGAAGGCTGGAATGGCTGAGTCGGCGAAGTTGCCTGACAGGGAAAAATCTCAGAAAGCTTGTCAAAACACAGTTGATGAGGAGCCCAGAAGATCATGGTGTGATGATGAGTATTAAGTGTAACAGAATTTAGAGACAGCAGGGGCTGGTCCCAGTCTAGACTGACATCTCTGATGTGATCATGCACAGAGGCAAACAGACTATGGCCCACACAAATGCCATGTGGCCACAGCTGGCCTTCTGGGCTCACCCTTGGCCCAGCTGAGCCAGTCAGAGAGGGTCTCCGTTTCTGCTGATGCCAAAACCTGAGTACATTCAGGAGTGATGCATAGTAGTGTTCTGCTCCGTGGGCCGGAGATTCAGGAACACAGGGGCTGCAGTAGACAGAATCAGAGACAAGGGATCCACGGAGACCCAACAGCACATCCGTCCCTCATTCCCAGCCCTCCTAAGGCCCTGCTGCCTCTTGTCCTTCCTTCTGAGACTGTATCCTTATAGTAAATTCACCTTCAGCTTGGGCCAGTTCCACCTGATTTCTGTTCCTTAAGGCCAGAGAATCTTAGCCTAAAGAAAGCTTACACAGCAGTCTCCTCCTTGCCTTATGATGCATTATTAGAGGCTGTGGAGGGCTGAGTTGCTGAGTGTGGCCAGTTATGGTTCCCAGCAGGTATTATGAGGATCTCTTCTCAAACCCATATTCAGTGATACTACATCAACCTTGATGGGAGTAGTTACACCACAAGAACTGGCAAATGTTATGAAACAGGACTTTTCTTTTCCAGAGCACTAGTTGCTAAACATTCCCAGTACACCTTTCTAGAGGTGCAGACCAATGGGCTGTAGAGTCTGAATTCACATGCCAGCACCGCCACTTCCTGCCTTGGGTAAGTTATTTAACCTCTCTGGCTACAGCCTTCTCATTGTAAAATGAAGATTATGATAGTGCCTGCCTCACAGTGTTGCTGTGACAGAAATAAGATCATAACATGTAAAGTGCTTGGAACAGCACCTAATACTTAATAACTTCTCTGTACATGTTATATAACTAGCAGTTTTATTCTTATTAAAATAAGAAAAAATCTGTGGTTCTGGAAGTCTGGTCTGTACAAGACATGAAACAAAAGCCAGAAGTACATAACTATGGAATTATGAAAAGATTTACCATGATTCACAAATGATGTGATTATATGCCTAGACTACCCAAAGGAATCAGCTGAAAAACTTGTAGAGTGAATAATGGAATGAAAACTAGGTATCTAGATAAAAGATATATTTAAAAATCAGCAGTTTTTGCAAACCATTTCTCAGAAGTTAGCCAACAGAAATAAAAATATCAGTACGCAAAGTCAAAAGTTCAAGGATGAATCGTGGGTTCACTAATTGTAAGGGAATGTCTCAGGATATACTGTTTCAGAATGATTTCTTTCTCTAACTCGAGCTCTCAAGCTCCCGTTCCCATCACTGTCCTCTCAGCAGTTCAAAGGACTTCAACCACTTGTGTCTTAAAATTCTGTGTTCGCTTAAGGTTTTCCCCTCCACTCCCCTCTCTCTCTCCCCAGCCAGGCTCCATGTTTGGGGGAAGAAGCACAGGACTGCTTATGGCCTCACCCTTGAGGAGTATGAGGAGTATCTCATCAGTACTGTCCTCCGTCCTCTCCAGCCTTGACCGAAAGATAAGCATCTTGATGATCTTGAGCATCGACCTCCCTCTCCTTAGTGTGCACCCCAATCCCAAACCTCCATCTATGTTACTTCCTGCCATACTCTTTGGCACTGGCCTTGTACACTGACTGCTTATGAGGAAGCCCTGTGGTAGTCTCCTGCTGTTGGGCCCCACCTCAGTTTAAAGGGTGCTACTCATCCACCAAGAATCAACTACATTTTCTACACAGTCCCTGGGGTGGGCTGTCCATTCCACATACTGTGCAAAGGAGTTCCCAAGGCTTTCAGTTCTCAGCTCCCTCCCAGGCTTCTTCGGAGGCCTTGGAAATTTTTTCACCTATTCCTTGCAGTTCCTGTGGGAGGCCTTGGAAATTTTTTCACCTATTCCTTGCAGACTCCTGTGGGAGTCAAGGCTTGGGGATGCAAGCCCTTTCTACTGAAACATATCTTGTTGCCATTATTACTCTGCTGCAGCCCCCAGATGTTGCTTCAAGTCAGGTTCATAATTTTTATTATTTTTAATAAAAAGCATGCCCCTCAAATATGTGTTTCTCTCCACTCCACAGAGATGTAGCTTTCCACTTTTAAATCAACAAATCTTCCTGAAGGCAGCAATGGTAGTCAAAATATTTAACTCTGAACAGAGTATGGACAGCAGTTAGAATGGCCCCAGTAAGGTACTCTGAATGAAAATCTGCCTGGAGTCTCTACATGATCCCATCTCCCATTTTCACACCCAAGGAGAGGCCAGGAAGAAGGCCCCATACCAGTTCCTCAGCTAAGCTTCCTTCTCTCAGTTTCTTCTAAAACACTTGCTTCTAAGCCAAGAAGTGGGGCTTCCCAGGTGCCTCAGTGCTAATGAATCCATCTGCCAATGCAGGAGGCATGGGTTGAAAAATTATAGTATGAAACCTCAATAAAATCAATTTAACATTTAATACAGAGAATTAATGGATTGCTTAGACATCCATATTACTAAATGAAAAAACTAAGGTGAATTACAGAATAATATGTATAATTTATAACTTTATTTTCATGTTTATATATGTTGTAGAAGCAAGAGAAAAAAATATGACAAGAGACTCCAAATTAACAGTATTTATAGTAGAGTGAGATTGGAGCATATCTTAGGTCAGGTTCCCAGAAACAAATCCTGAAGTGATTTGAGTGCAAGTTAACGCAATGGCACCCCACTCCAGTACTCTTGCCTGGAAAATCCCATGGACGGAGGAGCCTGGTAGGCTGCAGTCCATGGGGTTGCAAAGAGTCGGACATGACTGAGCAACTTCACTTTCACTTTTCACTTTCATGCACTGGAGAAGGAAATGGCAACCCACTCCAGTGTTCTTGCCTGGAGAATCCCAGGGACCGGGGAGCCTGGTGGGCTGCCGTCTCTGGGGTCGCACAGAGTCAGACACAACTGAAGCGACTTAGCAGCAGTAGCAGTATTTTTTAAGACGAAATCCCAGAAAAAGTTAATAAGGGAGTGGGGAACCAGGACATGGAATGGGGAGAACCCAAGTAAAGGTGCAATTTCAGGCAAAGTTCTGAGGAAGGTAACTTATCTCACAGGAGACCCTGAAGTATGATTGAGATCTGAATTGTTGAGACTGATACCAGGAAGCTCTTCATAATCCTGTAACCTCCAGTCATTGGCTAAGGATTCCCTGGTGTGGAGCAATTGCCTGGCACCCCTGGCCCTCTGCCCATGGGGGCAACGAGCTCCACTAGCCCAAAGCAGACTGAAGATAAGTCTCAGGTGAGGGTCATTGAAAGTGAAAGCAATTTGTCCCAAAGAGAGGGCATACCAAATGGCAAAATGTATTCAAGGAGATCTGGAAGAGCAACAGAATATACCACGGAGTAGAAGGGGGAGATGATCAGTACAATTTGAATCATTGCAAGGTGCAGCAAAACAGACATTCCTGTCATATGCCATATATATTATACACACTCAGTTACTGTTATTTTGGAGTAATGGATAGATGGCTGATCATGGCAATGATTTTACTTTTCCAGGAAGCAAACTAATAATAGAAGCTTCCAAGAGAGTATTTAAAGTTATTTATTCTCCCTGACCCAGTGTTCTATTTATAGGATAAATTCTTAAAGGATATGAACATGTAAATATTTGAATACAAAGACGTTCAATGCAGCATTACAAACACAAAGAACTTTAAAATAAAAACATTAATTTTACAGAAATAAAACAGGCTGACAAAAGCAAGTGTTTACAAACAGGTGAAAAAGACAATACAAAATCCTGAAAATTTAAAATACAATTTTAAAAAATAGTTGCTTAATAAATGAGCTGCATAACTGACATCAAAGACTAATTGAGCTAAAATATTTGTCCAAGGTAATCTCCAAGATGAATAAAGAGGAAAAACATGAAAGATGGACCTAATAATTTCCCTTCCTTAGAAAAAAGACAGGACATACAGAGGAACAAAGAAAGCAGTAGACTTTTTGTCTACTATACAAGCCAGAAAACAATAACATCTTTAAAGTATTAAAAGGAAAAAAACCCATCAACCTAGAATTTTATACCCAGAGAAAATATATTTCATAAATGAAGGCAAAATGAAGACTATTTTAGACATTCAAAGCTCAAAGAATTCATCAGCTGACCAGCATTGAGAAAAATGTCAAAGTTTTTAGGCAGAAGGAAAATGCTATCAGAAGGAATTATGGATCTACCCAAAGGGATGATGAGCACTAAAAATGGTAAATAATGTGGGTAAATATAAAATACTTAAAAAAAATTTTAGAACTTCTGTAAAAGTTAATTGACTAAAGAAAACAACAATGTATTATGAGGTTTATTTTATATACATTTTATATGTTAAATGTTACATTTTACTTACGTATATTTTTACATATATACATAAAATGTGTGTCTTACATGTATTGACAACAAAATAAAGGCCAGGAAAGAGGATATGGAAGTATACTGCAACTGTAACAGCTTTTCCACTGTACATGAGTGACTTAATATTACTAAAAGGTAGACTGTGATATATAAATAAGTATATTATAAGCATACTATGACAACCATTACAAAAAGAGGAAAATACACCAATAAGAGCAGATAGAATCAAATCATTAAAAATAAGACCAAAAAGAAAGAAAAGATGGACAAAACAGAAGATACATAAAGTAGATCCAAAAGCCAAGATGCCCTATTTAAATCCAACTATATCAATAATCAAATGTAAATGATCAAAAGCACTATTTAAATGCAAAGATGGTCAGATTTAATAAAAGAGCAAGAACCAATTCTACGCTGTCTTCAAGAAACAAACTTTAAAGTCACAGAAAAGTGGAAAGTAAAAGGGTGAAACAAGGTATACCGTGCTCCCACGAACCAACGTGGAGTCACCACAAAGTCAATTTCAGAGTATAGAATACGCAGCAGCAGCATTAGCAGCCAAAGGTATATATCTACCCAGTTTAGCAAGGGCAGAAATAAAAGATCATATTGAACCCCCCCCCACCCTTCCCACCTGTATTAAACTCAAATCCCCAAAAGGAATGATAGCCACACTGAATCACACCGCCACTCTTTGGGAAAGCAGGTCCAGATGATTGAGAGCCTCACAGAGTCACATGAAATTGAGATGCGTAGCTTACCAAAGGACAGATTCAAAGATGCTGAACAAAAGCAGCAGATATGCACTACAGATAAATGCTTAGGGACTGGCTACGTTCCTAACACATCACACAGGTGAAAAGCATAGCAATGGTATGATCCTATCCAAGAACAACTTACCAGTGGTAGAAGAGAATGAGAGGAGTTTTTAGGTGCTTATTAGTTCTGAAAACAATGCACAGTAGTCTCTCCTTATCCATGGGGGATAGTCCCAAGACCCCCAGTTTCGGGATGCCTGAAAATGTGAATAATGCCAAATCATTTTATATATATATATATATATATATATCTCCCTATACACACTTGTTTGAAGTATGACAGCAAAACTAGCACAAATTTCTTTTTTCATCTTTGCAATTTCATGGACAGAAAATTTGCTTTTACTACTGATCTCAGCAATCTCAGTATATGATTTTTTTTCTTATTAAGTTGAAAACTTTTACTTTTTTGCATAAAGGAAGCACTTTGCAGCTTCCCTTCAGTGTAACCAAATTGCCAGCATCACTACCATTGCTTTTTGGAGCTATTATCAAGTAAAATAAGGTTTCCTTGAACACAAGCACTGTGATACCTTAACAGTCAATTGAAACAGCTATAAATGACTAACAGGTGGAGCACACTGGACAAAGGGATGATTCACATCCTGAGCAGGAAGGAGCTGGACTGGTATGAAATTTTACCACACTACTAATAATGGCACACAATTTAAAACTTATAAATTGTTTATTTCTGGAATTTTCCACCTAAAATTTTCAAACCACTGTTGATTACAGGTAAGTGAAACCATGGGCTTCTCTGGCGGCTCAATGGGTTAAGAATCTGCCTGCAATGCAGACGACCGAGTTCAATCCCTGGAAGATCCCCTGGAGAAGGAAATGGAAACCCACACCAGTATTCTTGCCTGGAAAATTCCATGGACAGGAGCCTGGCGGGCTACAGTCCATGGGATCACAAGAATTGGACACGACTTAGCAACTAAACCACCACCACCACAGGTGAAACCACGCAAAGCAAAAGCCTTGGAGAAGAAGGGACTGCTGTGTTGCCTTTTAACTAGAAAATGACTCTCCAGGAGAACAAATGAAGAAATAATTTTTCCCCAGAATTTATCAGCATAAACTTAAAATCTTGAGAATCTGAGCAATGAAAAAGAGTTAACACTGAATCCAAGTTTTCAGTAAAGAAACAAAAGGTGATTTTACAACCTTCTATGTTTTGCACTCAAATGGACTTACTCAAATATTCCTGTTATTCTTCAACATTTGCTCTCAGAATTTTCTTCCAAAAATCTAATCGAAATATTATCACACCATGTAAAATTAGGAACGCTATACATCTGCTTCCAGATCATAAGACATTAAGAGTAGGTAAGACTTAGGTCAAGGCTGACCATCTCCAACCACAGACTACCAGAACCGAAGGGGAATTTAGGAATCTTCTATTCCACCCTCTCTCCCACAGGGACAGAGATAACCACAGCACTCACAGATGACCTTCAGGACTGATTGGTTGACCAACTGATTTTGATACCAACTGATTTAGCTTAACTGGCAAATACCTTCACAATTATTTGAAAAGAAACTTATTTTTCATTCAGTGCGTTTTACAATGTAACACATACACATACACTGACACCACCCATCCCTCCAGAAGAAGCACAAACCCCAAATATTTCTCTAGAACGGGAGCTACCCACTGCAGGCCTCTGTCTAAGGGTTGTAGAAGTTTGCCACCTGCTGACCTTCCGCTGAAGCACCTTGTCCTCCATGAAATGGAGATTGCTAACAGCGATGCCACTGACAAACACCGAGGCTGAAGAATTTTGCAACTATTTCCCAATAAAATATGAGGTTCTTTTTTTCACTTTCTTAAAAAAAAATAATCCAGCAGTGAGAAGAATCAAAGCTCAAAGATTCCACTTGAATAGTAAAGTGTTCATGTTCGTCTAAAGGCCCTCTGCTGGCCATTCTCATTATATGAGTTCCCAAAACTCCTAAACATTTTTTTGGTCTTGTTTTTAAGTGAAATTAATCACAAAAGTCGGGAGACAGTGAAGATATTTTTCTAGCATTTCTGCCTCCAGTTCTTTCACCCGACTCCAGCATTTCTTTTTACTGCTCATGTTCCTCACTGGGGTTTGAGTCAGCTGCCAGAAATTCCTTATTCCCCATCTCTGGAAAACAGATCAAAAGATCAGGTCCTGACCTTTAATCTTGTTCTGAGCTGGCTTCAGAGTTTCCATTATTCTTTGCAAAGTTCCTGCTATCTAGCTTTTGGCTTCTTTCCTGACTTAGCATTTCAGAGGTGGTCCTAAACACAGCATACCAATGCTTTAAAATACTATCTAATCACTAATAGCCTGGGAACTCATAAAGGTGGACACATGGCACCATCCTTAGGACTGCACAGAGAACCCCAGCAGACTAGGCTGTGAACATGTCAGGGAAAGATGCACATTGTGGGTATCACTCACCAAATTTTAATACCAGAGTCTTTTGTCTCTGGTATTAGAGACACTATTAGTCTCCCTTCCCTACTCCCTACTCCCATTTTTAATTTCTCCCCATCCCTATTTCCTGTTAAGAATCTACTGGGCTTCTCTGCTATCTCTTCCCTGCATGTGAGGATCATCCTTGTCAATACTGGGAAATCAAATATGTATTTATTTGTTTAGGGGTGGGATGACCAGAAGATTTTTGAAATCTTTTATGGACATCTGATTCTAGGGTGATAAATCAATCCACTGCAGACCTGATTTAAAACATTAACACAGATATAAATGAGCTGCAAGTTTTTTAGATAAATGAAAAGTAGCTAATAAGAATTCACCTTTAAGAACTATGACTTATGCTGGCAGAGAAAGAGACATATTGTATGACATCCCTTATATGTGGAATCTAAAAAGAATACAAGTGAACTTACAAAACAGAGACTCATAGAACAAACTTACGGTTGACTGTACGCACTGCTATATTTAAAACGGATAACCAACAAGGCCCTACTGTATAGCACAGAGAACTCTGCTCAATGTTATATGGCAATCTGGATGGGAGGGGAGTTGGGAGAGAATGGATACATGTACATGTATAGCTGAGTCCCTTCACTGTTCACCTGAAACTACCACAACATTGTTAAACGGCTGCACCCCAATACAAAACAAAAAGTTTAAAAAATAAAAGAACTATGACTTATGAAGAGATATGCTTCTAATGATAATAAAAATGACCATTAGCAAAAGAGAATGGAAATTCAAAAACTAGGAACAGGGAGATTGTAGCAGATACAGACTAGAAAAAGTATTTCCAGGGTCACAAATCTTTAAATTGGGGGTGACAGTCACTGTCTCAGTTTCTCAATCTAAATGCTAATCCATTAAGAGAAATCCTTGATAAGACATAGCTACATCAAACTGACCAGAAACTGTTTAAGTCTAAGCTTGTAAATACTTTTTTTCCAGATTCAAACTACCTCTCAATGAGTACCTGTTATGTTGCCTCTGTATTGCTGCATATCAAACCACTACAGAATGTAATCGTTTCAAATAGTCATTTATTTGCTCCAATTTGGCAGTTTGGGTGGGGCTTTGTAAAGCCACGTATCTCTGAGCCAAATGACATCAGTTTGGGGTGCTTCTACTGGTCCTGGAGGACCCATTACAAGGTGATTCACTCACGTGGTTGGCAAAGTGTCATTCACTGTCAGCTGAGAACTGTCAGCCCAGGGCTTCGTTTCTCGTCAGTATGAATCACTCCACGTGTCTGCTTGGGCTTCCCAATGGCATGGCAACTGATTCCAAGAAGGAAATGGAAACTCCTAGCTTCTTAAAGACTGGGTTTCAAACTGGCACACTGTCACTTTTGCCACATTCAGTTGGTCAAAACAGTCAGACGTCTAGCCCAGATTCAAGAGGATGAGCTGCTGTGTCTATGAACTCCTTGTTACTCTCTCTGTGGAGAGACCAGAGTGTTTCCCCATCCTTTTGAATCTTTATGTAATATTTACAAATGACATACACATCATTTGTCTTCAAAACACTATGAAATGGTAATCAGTTTTTCCACTTTAAAAAAATTCCCCCTAATTTTCATTTGTATAAACTCAGCCCCAGAAATATTAATTATCTTGACTAATATAATGGAGAGAAGTAAGAAAGAACCAAAGAAGTCTTCCTTTTCCTTAACAACCCCAGACACTCGTAACTTGTGCTTTACACAGATCCCTTGGAGAAGAGAAGCCTTTGCTTTTCTTTGGGTCCAGGAAGAGAAGGCACAGGAGAGAACAGCAGAGACTGTCAAGAGAGTTGTTTCTCTGAACATGGTGCTAAAATGCAAGCTCCATGAGGGTAAAGATTTGTCTGTTTTGTTCAACACTAGAGGCCCAGCACTGGCTCAGCACAACTGTTCCACAAATATCTACTGAGTGAATGAGTGAATATTTGGTATGAAAAGACCACTTCAAGTTTTGATATAGCTTAATGTATTAGGTAGCAGATTTGGAATTACATAATTATTTTTTATAATTAAAAATAAAATTGAAAAATTACAATCTCTAAATATTGAAAACAAAGGAATATAAAGTTATTGGCAGAACCATACAGAGAATAATCATTTCAAGTTACTGTTAAACACAGCATTTTGACTCTGCATCTTGAGTGGGATATAAAGTGAAAGCCTTTTTTTTTATCCTTTGGGATAAAAGAATCATGAAGAAAACAATTATATCAATTATCTTACTTACAGTGGTAGTATTTGACACTATCATATGTATGTTTAAAGTAAAACAAATAGATAATTATGAACTAAGATTTCCAGCATAAAAGACAGATGAATGTAAAATCAAAGTTCAGTAAAACTCTATTCTCTAAAATTTCAATATAATGCATTTTTTCTTATATAATGTATATATATATCAGTATATATATATATATTTTTTCTAGCCATTAAACAAGCCTAGAAACAAAAACAATACCACTACCACCACCCAAATTATGTTCTCTGAAGACCATTTCCTACCAAAAAGAATCAGGGCTACTTGGAGAAATGACTGATTCCAGTAAACAGCAGGAAAGTGCAAGATGCTCCTGGACCATTTCATTGTGCGTGAGAGAAAGAAAATTATCAAATACTATTGATATTATGTTTAAAGGGTATCATAGCCATGTGAAGAGGTTACACCTGGCCAATTTGAAGATGAAAAGACTGCAATGAATTAAAATATGAAATACATAAAAATAATTAGTTCATAATAATACTCAGAAGATGAATATACTGATCACCCTGAAGATTTCTAGCACACTGTCTTAAAATTGGTAAATAACAGGAAAGGACTAGCAATTAATCCTGCCTTTCTTATACAAATTGGATTTCAGCATAATCAAACAGTTGATGAAAGAAAATTCTTTATAGAAACATTTCCACTAATATATACAAACAGAATGTTAGAATGACACCATATTGCAACCTCTAATAAAGTAATGGATCGAAGCAATAGACACCAATGGCTACTAAACCTAGTTGAAAAGTTGATGGGTATTTCCTAATCACATCAAACTGACACCACCTGAACCTACTGATGAATCTATTATTTTTCAAAGTGTGTATCAAGAGCTGTGAAGGGTCCAGATTTTATTCCATTTGCAAGCCAACAAAGTAACCTGCCACAATTTCATGGAAGCTGATGGTTAATTTGTTCTGTCAACTTGACTGGGGCAGGAGGTGCCCAGATACCTGGTTACGCATCATTTCTGGGTGTGTCTGTGAGGGTGTTCCTGGATGAAGTTAACGTTTGTATCAGTAGACTAAGTAAAGCAGACTCACCTCCCCAGTGTTGCGGGGCCTCATCTGATCTGTCAATGGCCTGAATAAAATAAAAGGATTCTGCCTTTGAGCTGGGACATTGGTCTTCTCCTACCTTCATATTTAGATGGAAACTTCTAACACTATGTGCATTCCTGCTTCTCAGGCCTCTGGACTTGGACTGGAACTTACACATTTTGTTCTTCTGGATCTCTAGGTTGCTGACTGTGGATCTTGGCAGATCTGGAGAACCCACACTAATACAGAAACCAAGAACAGTCTATTACAGCAATAGCAGTAGTCAGAGTGTCACCACTTTCACACTGGTTCCCCGAGCCTTGTTTCTAACAGTGACACAAAAGACCTATACATGTAGTGGATTGCATTAGGAAAGGAACTCCAAGCCTAAAGAATTCTAATATTTTGTCCTATACAATCAGCTTGCCTGTCCTCTGCTCTAGTGGAAGGTATTAGCTCTTTCTTCCAAGACTGTTCACCATACAAACATCCTTGAAAACATGGTGCAAAGAGCTGCCATCCAGCCTTGCCACCCTGGCCCACCGCACACACATACGTTCACCCCACCACCACCAGGTTCTGAGGAAAGAAGGCTGGTCCTTTCTCTTGTGAAATTATCCAAATGGTCTGTATTATACAAATGTAGAGGAAAAAACCTCCATGAAATATTTCCATTTCAGAAGAGGGTCTTTGCTTTAAATTTGCATGGCCGAAACCTGGCAGCGTTACAGGTAAACCTTTGATAATATTTGACATGACATTTGATAGATTACAAAAGAAGAGTAAAACCATGTGACAAAATATGTATCTCATATAAATGATGAAGAAAACCAGTTAACTGGCAGCAGCAAGATCCTACACCCAGAATATAGGGAAGACACCTACTCTGGTCACCACTTATATTCTCTTTCTAAAAGACTACCTGCTTGTGAAAGATTCCTACCCTCAGGTGAAACAAACCTGTCAAATCACTCTCATTTTTTCCCCCACAACAAGTTAAGCACCGATGTTAATCAACTTAAAAACATTCATCACTGACCCTTATTTCTGTATTCAGCTTTAAGAAGTCTGCTAGGATGGAAGCTCCCAACAAAAATGAATCCTATTTTTAAGCTTAAATTCATCCAAGATAGAGTCTCTATTTTCCTGAAGATCATCCCATGGGAAGGGAAAACAAAGTCAAAATAGAAGAAGTTGGTCCATATAGTATTTACAACACGAAGCACTGGCTTTAAGGACAAAGGACAAGGGTCAGCACTCTTCAGGCCACTCACTAGCTGTGTGATCATGTGCACACTGCAGATAATGCCTCTCCCTCTCTTCATCTGTGGAAATGTGATCATAAATCATCCACCCATCAGGTGATTTAGAAGACTGCAACATTCTTCGTGAAAGCACTCAGCATGAGTGATTAAATAAGTGCTGCTAGTTTGCTTTCTTTCTGAGGAAAAGCATAATTTTTCCAATGCTCTTCTTTTTCCATAAGAAAAACTGGAGAAAGGAGACAAACTTGAACCAAGTGGAGAATGTGGACGCAGTCTGTCTCTAGTCCCTTAACAGCCTTAGTTAATAAGAACGCCAACCAGCCAAACCCAAAGGCCTGGGCTGTCCAGGTGGCATCCTGGAGCTCACTGCAGCTCTGCCAGGCAGGCCAGGGCTCTGGCTTTGATGCCAGACACAGTTGGACACAACTTTGCAGCTAAACAATCAACAACCAATGACTTTCAGACACACTACCATGGCCTTGACACAGGAAATTTGATGAACAAACTGACACATTTGTCCTGTAATTGCAGGTGTTGGCAGCTAAGTTTCAACACACTGATTTGCTTGTCGATTATGAAATCTTTGATAGGTCTCAATGACCAGTTCAACCTTGCATATGACCAGGAATGCTTGACCACAACTTCTAAGGTAGGACTTTCCTGGACTAGAGTAAAAAGCATGCTAATTCAGCGTTCCTCAAAGTATGGTTCCCTGGGCCTCCAGCTCCATAACCTGCTGGGAATTTCATTAAAATGCAGACTTTCCCCAGAGTTACTGAATCAGAATCTCTGGGTATGGACCCAGAATCAGCACCAGCACCACAGGATATCAGGCACCACCATGCTTATTAAAGTTTTGTCATCAGCAAAGCCCATAAACAGTTCCCAGGGAATAAAAATACAATTTGGGTAATAAAGTCTAACCTTTTTCACTTGCTCGTGGGGTGCTATGTGTAGAAGCCTTGCATCTGGCACTTCAGACCAGCGTTCCTAGTGCGAAAAGGCAGCGCGACAGTTCAGCTGGGGAACCGTGTGCAGAGACCCAGCGCCCCGCACTACGAGCTGGAGCCTGAGCAGCATGCGGAGGCTGCCTAGGGAAAACCCCACCCCTCCGCATGACGTGATCCCTGTAAAGCAGCCCCGCCCACAGCCCGTAGGCAGAGCACGTGCTCTAGAGCTGGAGCTTTCACCTCTCCATTCTTTAATCAAAGAACAGAGCTTTCTTTTGTTTCCCAACCGAAGAACTTCATCTGGTACTACTGGTGCCAGTAACATCAGGCAGAAGAATCCTTGTTGGGGCCCCACTCTGGAAGGCTAGTAACAGTTTGAGGACTGGTTAAGCAAACTGAAAATTACCATTCAAACTACTAAGGCTTCAAGGGCTATATGTAACAGATAATACTTCAAACCAGAACAGTGTTTACATATGTTAAAATGTTGAGTTCCAAAATATTCGGTAATGATTTTTTTTTTTAAACGAGTGGAATGTGAGAAGCATAAACTAATGGAAAATCAGATTTGGGGAATTTTACCTACATGAATCACGCACTCAAACTGGTTGCCCTCAAATGGATAAATCTGTCCACTCTGCAATAAAAGGATTGATTTTAATGGGTTCAGTTGGCTGTTACATCAGTCTCTGCCAGGCTCCGCTATCCATGGGATTCTCCAGGCAAGAACACTGGAGTAAGTTGCCATGCCCTCCTCCAGGGGATCGTCCCAACCAGGATCCACCCGAGTCTCTTCCATCTAACCTGCACTGGCAGGCGGATTCTTTACCACTAGCGCCACCTGGGAAGCCCAGTGATAAGAGTAGCAAGGTAGATAATCACTTGGCAAGTCTATTACCAGCTATGACAGCTGAATTCACTTTGGGTTTTTACACGATTTTGAACTTAGAATTGGATTTAAGTAGGAAAAATACTTTACAATACACTGAGTAGTAGAAATTCTACGTCAGGCTTTATCTGTAAATGTGGCTGGGGTCAAAAAGGCAGCTTGCTGGTTAGGATACTGGTTACACTCAGGAGAATTGACCAAGAAGTAAATATATTGAGGCTAATGAGGGCCAGGTGTTTCAGTGCTGAAGGGAGTTACAAATAGCTAAAGGAAGTAAGAATAAAACCTGTGGTGTTGGATTAGAGTCAGAGGGGTCAATGTGAATGTATGTATACATATGTATGTATACATACGGATGTGTATGTGTACATACATCCTAGTCTGCTCAGAACTAAAAGCAATGACAGCCAATACCAGTGAGAACCAAGGTCATGGTTTCTAAATTACATTCTCCCCTGAAAGAACCAGGACTCTAAAAAAATAAGTCCAGGGCTGTAGCAGGGGAGTGGCAGATGAGCCTAGAATACTGTTTTGTGCCAGAAAGTAAGGAAGTGCTCAGAGATGATAGAGACATGACAAAAGGACATAGGAGCCAGTTTTATGAGTCTAATAAATAATAATAGTAACAGGTAAGAACACTGAGTAAAATAAAAGCCTGCAAGTTCATACATAAATGAGTGAGCATGTAAATTAATGAGGGGACGTGAAAAGCTCTACCTTATAATAAAATGTCAAATAAAAAACATAAAGGAAACAGTGGAATTAGAATATCACCATTTGACAACTGTCACAATTGATTTAATCATAAATTATCAATGGATGATAAAACTAATAGGTGAAAATTTAATAAGAAGTATGATATCTACAGGAGTCTCAAAGCATCTGTCCATGAAATATTTCTTGAATGCTTATTAATAAGTACATAGTAGTTATTAACTTTATAAAACAGTAACAAGACAGATACCATCTTAACCCCGTGATAAAAGTGAACATCAACAGTAACAGGACAAATAAATGCGATGTGCCTCCTTATATTATACTACTGAAAAGAACAGATCACTTCTGTAGTATTCTTGCCAGAAATGTGTAATCTGAATCTAATCATGAGGAAACACCAGACAAAACCGAACTAAGGAACATTTTAAAGTAAATTTTAAAAACTGTTAGTGTTATAAAAGATAAGGAAGGACTGGAAAACTCTTCTAGACTAAGGGAAATGAAGATAAAGGACAATGAACTGTAACACAAAATGTGATCCTAGATTAGACCCTGGGCTTACAAAGGATATTTTGGGGTCATTATTAGGATAATTGGCAAATTTTAGTTAAGTCTGTGGATTAGATGATAGGATTGTTCAACATTAATTTCCTGCTACTTTGTAAGAGAGATTATTTTCAGGAAATACACATTTGAATATTAAGAGACAATGGAGTATCATGTCTATAGCCTTCAAATGGTTTAGAAAAAATAATAAAAATATAAAGAGAAGGAATAATAAAGAAAAAGTGGTAAAATGTTAATGTAGGGGAGAAAAATATCATCCTCTATTCACCTGTGTTCTGTCCCTGAGGTCTGCAAATTAAACTTACCAAAAACCAGCTTAATAGGAGAAAGAGGTTTATTCATGTACACAGGGGAGCCAGCAGAAGAAATAGCTGGCTTATTAAATGTTTTAAGTTAAAGACTTATAAACCTAAGTCAGGAGAAAGGAGAGGGGAGGAAAGGCTTTTCTGGGTGAAATAAATAGGTTTCTTTAGGAAAGACAAATGGGTTTTTAGGAGACCAAACCGAGATAAGAAAGTTAGAGATAATGTTTGTCTGTACAGATATAAATAGTCTTTCTATCTCCTCAGGGCCATAAAACTCCTCTGGAGAAGAAATTTGGGGTAGATGTTATTCACATTCTTCCTTCTGGGAGTAAATCCATCCCAAAGAAGGAATTTATGGCAGCCTTATTTTCCAGACACTGCTTCTTTTAGTATGATATGGAAAGCTCCAAGAAGACTTCTCTCTGCATCTGTTGATGCTCAAATGTCTTGAGCTTAAAATAATCTTTATAATAACTCTGGGGTTCTGAGTGAGTCCCAGTATTAACAAGTGGGAAATCTTGATGAAAGATGTATATGTGTTTCTTGTACTTTTTTTGGTAAATTTTCTATAAATTTGAAATTATTTCAAAAACAAAGACTTTTAAAGGTATGTTCACCCCATCCTAACAAATTGGAAATTTTAGAAATATTTCCAGCTCATCTGTTTCTTAAAGAAGTGGCAACTATAAAGAATGGATTGAATGTAAAGGGAAAGTTTTAATTTCTAAAAATAAGTGAGTAGTAAGCATCTACCCTTGAGGAAGAGGGCCCTGTAAGGAACGTTAATAACTTAATCCAGGTAGAATAGGGTATAATTCAGGATCCTCAGCGCTCTGAAGTAGGAAATGCAGCCCTTACTGTCAGACAACCGATCTCAGGCTGAGTGTAGGACAATCATTCAGCAAGAAGGCTCTGCTGGTGGCTTTCCGGACTATAACCCATTGCAAAGATGACCTTGTGTCCATAGTTTGATTTTCTTGCCTAAATTCTTATCTTAAGAAAATAACATAATGTTCAGATCTTCAAAGTTAGAAGGTCCTTCACAAATGAACTTATCTACGAAACAGAAACACAATCACAGACATACAGAACAGCCTGGTGGTTGCCAAGGAGGAGGTGAGGAGGGGAGGGCTGGGTGAGGAGTTTGGGATTAGCAGATACAAACTATTGCAGACAGAATGGATGGAGAAGGAGGTCCTTCTGTATAGTACAGGGAGTTATATTCAGCATCATGGGATAAACCATAATGGGAAAGAATATAAAAAAGAATGTACATATATGTATAACTGAATCACTTTGCTGTACAACAGAAATTAACACAACATTGTACATCAAGTATACTTCAAAAAAAGAAAAATCCTGAGGTATCAAAAAGGAAACCAATTTAAGGTAACTGTTTCAATATAAACCCAGATAAGAGGGGAGCTGCTTTACAAATAAGAGCTACCCTAGGTTATAGTTGACTCACATTATGCTGTTTAATCCAGGTTGCCTCACTACTGTGGCAAACTGATAAGGGTCCAGCTGTCTTTAGTTGCTTCGGTTAAAGGTCAGGAGGGAGAGGTTATTTGGAAAAGATAGTGAAAAATACTCATCTCTAATTGTAATGAATTTTTCTTCCTTTACTTATTCAATTAATTTCTCTTTTCAAGGAACTCTTGACTCAGCATTCTTTCTTCCCACAGTTGAATGTTAAATATGTCAAATCGCTGCTCCTACACAGTAGCTACTAAAATAAAATGGGAGCATCAAAGAGCTAGGGCCAAACTAGAATATCCTCATCCCCAACTCTTAATTCAGTTTTTTTCGGCTTCAATACACAAGGGAGGAGAGTCAAAGTGTAACATGCTCCCTAGTACATTTCCCACAGGATCAGCTGAAACCTTGCTCATTTCTCATTCAAGGTAAGTTATCAGAGTTAAGTGAGCTCAAGTGACATTATTATAGGGAAGCCATTGATTCTAATTATGAAAAAGGATACCTTTTGTAAACTTAAGTGCCAACTATTATTGGTAATAAGTCACAAATAGCTATGGATATGACACATATTATTTGTATACATTCTAGGTTAAATTTTATTGTTGCTTCTTTTAGCGTTATTGCATTTTCTCCTCTTTTCCAATTGTTTTTATCTAGATCCCTACCATAGCATATCTGAGAGAAGGATGACAGAAGCACAGAAGTCTGTTAGAAATTGCTCCAGCCCATGAATTGATACTGATTAAGTCAGGACCTCTCTATTATCAGCCGGGGGACAGAGGTGGTTGAGAACTGGGATGTGGAGAGCAGGGTTTACAATCTCTCGCCCCTGCCCACTTCTCTCTTTCTAACAGCTTTACTGAGGTATAATTGACAAATAAAAGTGTATATATTTAAGTTGTACAAGTTGATGTTTTGATATACATACATTGTGAAATGAACACTGCAATCAAGATACTTAACATCTCCATCACCTTGTATAGTTTTTATTTTCTTCTCATTCTTTTGTGTGTGGGGAGGGGGCGGGTAAGAGGGCTTAAGATCTACCTTTTTAGCAAACTTCAGGTCTACAATACAGTATTGTTAACCACAGTCACTTTGTTGTATATTATTTCTCCAGAACTCATTCATCTTGCATAGCGGAAACTTTTTACCCCTTGACCAATGTCTAGTAGTTCCCCTCCCCCAGTTCCAGCTTCTGGCAACCACCATTCTCTCTGCTTTTATGAGAGTTTGACTATTTTTTGGTTTCCACTTATAACTGAGATCATGCAGTATTCATCTCACTATGTCATTCCCATGGACAGGACTCCTCTGGCTGTAGAATGTTATCAGCCAGGCCCTCATGGCCTGACCTTGGTAGGCACATTTGACTCAAAGGTGACAGGATAGGGGTTAAGACCCAAAAGGACCAGAGAATGGGTTCCTCGGTCCAGGTGGCTGCCACTGTGGTGTATTCTTATATTTGGGTTCTACCTGTAGTCCCAGAACCCAGAGAGCTAGACAGGTTGATGCCACACATGCTACCTCCTAGCTCTGCTCTTGGTGCCCTTGTGTGAAATAGGCTCTGAATACTTTGGCATTAAATAATAGAAGAAGCATTAGTAGTAATAAAGTACATCACATCACAGCAAGTGCTATTTTAAAAAATTATTTATTTTTGCTAGCGGCTGGGTCTTTGTTGCTGTGTGCACGCTTTCTCTAGTTGTGGAGAGTGGGAGGCTACTCTGTAGTTGTGGTGCATGGGCTTCTCATTGCGATGACTTCTCTTGTTGCAGAGCACAGGCTCTAAAGAGGAGGCTCAGTAGTCGTGGCTTGCAGGCTTAGTTGCCTCGCAGCACTGGTATCTTCCCAGACCAGAGTTTGAACCTGTGTCCCCTGCATTGGCAGGCGGATTCTTGTCCATTGTACCACCAGGGAAGTTCAGCAAGTACTATTTTATAATTGAAAATATATGAAGTCACTTTTATTATTTCTGTTTTCCAGATGAGAAAATTGAGGGGGATTTGCTCAATCCCCAGGGGGAATTCTGGCCCTGAGGGGCCCTTCAGAATTGGGGCAAGGCTGCTGGGCCTTTACATGCCACAACCAGGCTTTGAATACAGGCTGTTTGGGAAAGAGGTATAAGTCTGAGCAAAGCAGCTCTTTTGGGTCGAAGTACTTTCTGAGATGGACTGACAGCTGAGGACAGGATGGCTTGGCAGCAGCACTCCCAGCATTAGGGGAGATTGAGGTCTTCATTCCTGAAGGGGATAAGATTATCCCCTTCAGGATCTTTGTTTTTGCTACCTTCCCCAACACACACACACACACACACACACACACACGCCAATCCATGGCACTACCCAGTCCCTTCTAGATTTTTTAAGAGAAGAAAGAGAGTTGCTACAAAAGACTGCTTATGGCCTGAAAAGAGAGAATTAGACTGCTGAAAACATTTGTGTTACTTGTACTGCCCAGATTTTTTGGTCTGTTTTTGGCCATGCAACACAGCTTGCAGAATCTCAGTTCCTGGACCAGTAGTGAAAGCCTGGGATCCTCACCATTAGGCAACCAGGAAACTCCTGTATTGCTCAGTTTTAAACTGCTTACAAGGAAGAGGACTTTTCCTTTGCTGCTTAATCTTTCAAAATTTGCCTTCCATAACTCTGACTCACCATACATCTGAATGCTTGTTTCCAAGCTTTCCACTGGAATTCGGGGACTGCTCTCTGCTCCGAGAATATAGATAACTCCAGAGACCAGCAGACTTTCAATCAGTACCTTCTCTTCCCTTCCCTAGACTACTGCTGTCTTGGACCTCACAGGTTATGTGATGCTAAAGGAGTGGAGTTTTTCTTCCATGAGGTACCAGGTGCAGTGTCTGGCCCATATATAGGTGTTCAATAAAGATTAGATAACTAAATGGTGCATTTTAGTTGAAAACTTAAAACATTTCTTCTGATGCTAGTAACCTTTCACCATTCCCTCAGTGTTTGTGCCACAGGGTTTCCCACTGGCTACCCAAGGTTACAGGTGGCACTAGTGGTAAAGAACCCACCTGCCAATGCAGGAGATACAAGAGACATGGGTTCGATCCCTGGGTCAGGAAGATCCCCTGGAGGAGGGCATGACAACCCACTCCAGTATTCTTGCCTGGAGAATCCCATGAACAGAGGAGCCTGGTGGGCTACAGTCCATAGAGTTGCAAAGAGTCGGACGTGACTCAAGTGATTTAGCACACACTTAAGGCACAGATCCATTTTCCAGGAACTATGCTCAGACTTGGGACCAAAAGGATTAAGATTACTTCCTAGGCAGCCCTCTACCCGGTATCCAAACACATAGGCTAGCACTTACTTTAAACACCTAAGATTTGAAACAAAAAAAGTGAGGTTCACACAGAGTTAACATTCAAAAGAGAATTCAGCAATTTGCAATTAAGTAAAAAATATGGTTGACTCACACATACACAAAAGTCAGCCACTTTTCCTTAGTAAAGGTAAACTAAATTTAGCCCAAAAAGCTACCTGTTTTTCAAAGTAGATGTAAAGGTTCTTGCTGATATTGCACTTGGAAAAAATTTTATCCTTACAATATTTTTAAAATTTTTTTGTAAAAATAAAATTATTCTGGCTTAAGACTCAGAAGCTTCTATTTCAATTCACAAAATATCTCTGATATTCTTCCCCCTTCTTCTGTCTGTTTAAATAAGCAGACTCTTGGCCTTAGCTGGATCCCCTTTGCCTCCATCTGTTTTTCTGTGCATAAAAATGACCCTGTTTTCTGGCACTGATTCTTTATGCTGTCAGTAGGCTGCTTTTACTGAAAAGGTGTGTTCGTGTTCTTGGCTTCACCAATAAATTGACTTTATAACTGAATTGGCAAAGTTCTGTGGGTGGGGAAGACAGAAGTGGCATATCAGGTTGGCCAAGGAATGTGAAAATTTATGTTACAGATTAGAAAAACTTTAGAATGTACCCTGCACATTGTAAAAGCACTGCTGGTTGTAAAGCACTGAAGTTGTTCCTCGTAACTGAGAGTATGTATAAATAACATTAAAATAAAATGTGTCCAACCACATTAGGTTTATACAAAATTGTTTCATTTGGATAACATACATAAATTAGAGATCTCAATTTTCATGAAATTTTCTCATTCAAATTCCTAGGTCTAGGGGGTTCCCTGGTAGCTCAGTGGTAAAGAATCCGCCTGCCAATGCAGGGGACATGGGTTTGACCCCTGATCTGGAAAGATCCCACATGCCACGGAGCAACTAAGCCCAAGTGCCACACTACTGAGCCTGTGCTCTAGAGCTCACAGGCCACAACTAGTGACGTCTGCATGCCCTAGAGCCTGTGCTCTGCAACGAGAGATGCCACCACAGTGAGAAACCGACCACCGCCACTAGAGTAGCACTCATTCACAACTAGAGAAAAGCCCTCACGGCAAAAATTTAAAAAAATTTTCTAACTCTAATTTACAATTTGGGGATAATCGTATTTGGATTTGTGTCTGATGAATTAAATGTGACACGATTTTTAAAAATCTCCTTTATATTCACAGCAAATACACTAGGTCGTGGCTTCTTTTTGGAAAATGCATGCAAATAATACAGAAGGAAGAATATTTAGGATCTATCTGATTGTCCAGAGTTTTTGCCTTGCTAACATTTCTGGCACCATAAAAAGTAAGGTAGCTACCAACTCTGTAAATCAGAGCTTCAGGAAGGCCTGTGAGCCCCACAGGAGCCATTTGTCTGACTTTGTCTTTTTAGTGCCTTGCACAATGCCTGGCCCAGAGCAGGTTCTCAGTAATTGCTTAATGCATAACTGAAGAGTTATGCCTTATGGCAAAAAAAAAATAAACTTTGTATGACCTGATGATGTAAAGGTAAAGAACGTTAGTAGAGGATGTACATTTTCATGAAAAATGTAGGGGTGGAGAGGGAAAGGGAGGGAGGGAAACACATAGAGATTGTATGCCATTAACACCATTGATAACTCTGATGATTTTAAGCCTCAAAATTTTCTGCTGTGCACCTTAAAAAGTATTCTGCATCAATTAAAGCATTTATGTAATAAGCACCCATTTTATGCCTAATGTGTTCCAGGCACTATTCTAGGCAGTGAATAAATACAGCCATGAACAAATTCCCTACTGTTACGGAATTACACTCCAATGGCACCCACATCACCATCCTAAAAGACAAGTATTTATAACTCCATTTTTATGAGTAAAATAGTATGACTGACCTTCCTGAACTGTCCAGTGGTTTCAATGGCATGGATTTTGCATATTAGCATCCTACTCTATTTGAAGGCAGCTTTATAGACCAACCTAAATATTTAACATTGTATTACCAGGGCTGGAAGAAGCACAAGACGGAATCAAAATTACCAGGAGAAATATTAATAACTTTATGCAGATGACACCACCCTATGGCAGAAAGTGAAGAGGAACTAAAAAGCCTCTTGATGAAAGTGAAAGAGGAGAGTGAAAAAGTTGGCTTAAAGCTCAACATTCAGAAAAGAAAGATCATGGCATCTGGTCCTATCACTTGAGGGGAAATAGATGGGGAAACAGTGGAAACAGTGTCAGACTTTATTTTTCTGGGCTCCAAAATCACTGCAGATGGTTGACTGCAGCCATGAAATTAAAAGACGCTTACTCCTTGGAAGGAAAGTGATGACCAACCTAGATAGCATATTCAAAAGCAGAGACATTACTTTGCCAACAAAGGTCCGTCTAGTCAAGGCTATGGTTTTTCCAGTGGTCATGTATGGGTGTGAGAATTGGACTGTGAAGAAAGCTGAGCACCGGAGAATTGATGCTTTTGAACTGTGGTGTTGGAGAAGACTCTTGAGAGTTCCCTGGACTGCAAGGAGATCCAACCAGTCCATTCTAAAGGAGATCAGTCCTGGGTGTTCTTTGGAAGGAATGATGCTAAAGCTGAAACTCCAGTAGTTTGGCCACCTCATGTGAAGAGTTGACTCATTGGAAAAGACTCTGATGCTGGGAGGGATTGGGGGCAGGAGGAAAAGGGGACGACAGAGGATGAGATGGCTGGATGGCATCACTGACTCGATGGACGTGAGTTTGAGTGAACTTCAGGAGTTGGTGATGGACAGGGAGGCCTGGCGTGCTGCAATTCATGGGGTCACAAAGAGTCAGACACGACTGAGCGACTGAACTGAACTGAACCAGTAGCTAATACTCTAATTAAAGCAAGTTTTTACCACCAGGGAAAGGGT
Organism: Bos javanicus; assembly: GCF_032452875.1. Lineage (NCBI taxonomy): Eukaryota > Metazoa > Chordata > Mammalia > Artiodactyla > Bovidae > Bos > Bos javanicus. The sequence continues at coordinate 69,317,671 of NC_083877.1, read as the reverse complement.
CTGATATATACACACTTATACATGTACACACACATATACATATACACACAAAAATAATCTCCTGGTGTTCATATTTTTACAGGCTTTGTACTTTAAAGAGATTACAAATATGACCTGATTTTGCAGTGGTTTTAAGTATTTCTACATATTTTAGTTAGACTTCGAATTTGATTCATAATCAAGGTAGTTTTTTTTTTTTTTCTTTGAACTTTTCCTTAGAAAAAGTATTTCTATTGGCTTATTTGAAACTTGACAAAGTTTACTGGACATATGGCAAGAGTTACCTATAAGAGCATAATATTTAGAACACTTCAAACATAAGTGAAGTATATAAATGAGGATTCAGTTCAACTTACAAAGGATAATACACATTAAAAGTTTGTTTTTAAAGAAGAAGTCAATTGCAGTTCCCTTGAAAGATGCATGCTAAGTCATTTCAGTCGTGTCTGACTCTGCAACCCCATGGAACAGAGCCTGCCAGGCTCCTCCATCCACGGGATTCTCCGGGCAAGAATATTGGAGTGGGTTGCCATGCCCTCCTCCAGGGGATCTTCCTGACCCAGGGATCGAACCCATGTCTCTTAGGTTTCCTGCACTGGCCGTTGGGGTTTTTTACCACTAGCACCATCTGGGAAGCCCAATAGACTTTATTATTAGAAACCAATTAAATGTTAAGAAAACCACTTAATCCTAAATCCTTTGATGAATTTTACAAATAAGACTTCTTAAACATTTTTAAAGTGTTTAAATTTTACACTGAATCAAACAACCGAATTTAAATAATTTTGTAGGATTCGTTGAAGTTTTAATTTTTACAAACAAAATTAAATGTATTGGACTCTATCCTCTTTGGGTTTCATCAAGCACAGAGTATGACAGTAAGAAAACTAGATCTAGGAGACTCAGGCCTGGGTTCAGGTCTCATCACTGCTTTGTGACCTTAGAGGTGTCCGTTAAGCACTTTTGAGTAGTAATCCTTCCATCTCAAAAGATCTTTCTAAAGATTGAGTAAAAATAAGTGAAACTGCTTTGGAAACTGTAAAAAGACCATCTCACGGGATGCTATTATCATTACCCTTCTGCCTTCCTGGCAAGAGCTTCCCTGGTGACTCAGATGGTAAAGAATCTGCCTGCAACGTGGGAAACCCCGGTTCAATGCCTGGGTTGGGAAGATCCCCTGGAGAAGCCCATGGCAACCCAGCATTCTTGCCTGGAGAATCCCACGGATAGAGGAACCTGATGGGTTACAGTCCACGGGATCGCAGAGTTGGACACGATTGAGCAACTAATACTTTTTCTTTCATTCCTGGCAGTGAAGAAGTAACATTCACCACAGATCTCTCCACCCCAAGCTGGGGGATCACATCCAATCAGGACAGAATAGTGATCACAAAGATGTGTGAGTATTCTTCCGTATCTGTAGTCAGGTGCAAAATTGGACTCCTAGCATAAGAACCACAGTTCTGTAGCTCATACTCACCATCTCCTGATTTTATGCATTAATGGCAACTCTAGTTAGCCATGTGGTTTAAGGTTTCTTTATAAGTTCAGACAGACTGTGATGAATTTATCTGGAATTATTTCTCTACTAATTCCTTTTGGAACACAACACTGGGGTGCTAGAATACAGCATTGTTCTTATCCTTCCCTATCTTGTTTTCTTCTGAAAGAGAAGAAAAATGGTCTTCACCTACTCAACAATTTCTATTCAAACTCTGCGCCTGTTACCATCCACTTTTTCTTTCCTGCTTACCCAGTGATCTTTCCTCCTGTTTTGCTGATTATATTTCAAAAACCCAACCCTTTCTAAAGTCATTCCTTTATCGCCACTAGCAATTGCACCATTATTTATCTACTCCATTTTCCCCACAATAAACATTTGTGTCTTATTATGCCCATAGGAAAACACTACATATTTGGGATATGCAAGACACAGCCACTCACTTTCAACCTCACCTCTACTTTTCACTTATCTTTCCTTTAATCATTTGTCTATACCACCAAACTTGTCTACTAAGGTGTCAACTGTTCCTGTAACAGAAATCTTTGCTCTTTGAGAGTAACCTCTTCTGTAGTCATTATATTTATTTCATACTACTAAAAACAGTTTCCTAGAAATTGGAGCATTAATACTGGTTATACAGTTGACGATTTGTGTCTGCGTATATGTGTAATTATATTATGGTTTTGTTTTTAAAAACAAGACCTTACCATTTGAAATAACTACTGAAATATTTATAGATAAGATATAATCTCTAGGATTTGGTTTTTTTTTTTGGGGGGGGGGGGAACTATGAGAAGGGGAAAGGGGAATGGATAGAACCAGATTGGCAATGGGCTTTGGGCACAGTTGATAAGTGCATGGAGAGATCATTACACTCTTCAGTCTATTTTAATATTCTCCACAATAAAGAAGTTTTTCTCTTCACTTGTTATGGTTTGGGCTACTCTCATCAGACCTAATATAATATTTAGATGACCTTTACCATTTAAAAGGTGCTACAAAATCCAATACCACAACACAAAATTACTATATACTATAGTATATATATTAATAATAGCTATCATGTTTTATTTACCCTGTATTAGGCTACTAGTGGGCTTCCCTGGTAGCTTGGCCAGTAAAGAGTCCGCTGGCAATGCAGGAGACCCCAGTTTGATTCCTGGGTCGGGAAAATTCCGTGGAGAAGGGATAGGCTACCCACTCCAGTATTGGGATCCCCTGGTGGCTCAGACAATAAAGAATCTGCCTGCAATGTGTGAGACCTGGGTTTGACCCCTGGGTCAGGAAGATCCCCTGGACGGCATGGCAACCCATTCCATGGAGTTGCAGAGAGTCAGACGTGACTGAGAGACTAAGCACAGCACAGCAGGCTACTAGGTACCATTATAGTGAATTTACATAAATTATCTCATTTATTCTTCATACTAAGTTTTTCAAGCAGTTACCACTAAAGGCTCAGAGAGATTAAGAAATTTGCTCAGTATCATCAGGATGCAAACAGACACCTTGAATGCTCATTATCAGTTCTAAATATTAAGGAAAAATTATTCTCACAATAACTCAAACACAATGCTCACATCCATATTGGTGTACTTCATTTCATATTATCATAAGCTATCAAGTAGACTTGGCCAAAGACACAGTTGAAATCAATCTACATTTTCCTAGTTAAGTCAATACTTGGTGGACTTATAAATTTTATTAGCATTCACAATAAAATCAAGTATAAGGCTAGCTGACTCTTCAGTCACTGTTTACAGCCACGATTGGAGGGAGGTAGCAAAGTTTAAGGCAGCAGGTTTAGCTTTAAGGCAGCAGCTTCAGCTCCTTTAAAATGATCAATAAACATATACAACCACAGGTTATCTGGTGTTACAGACGTCAGTAATCTATCCCCTATATGTTAGGGCGTTGAACCCTGAACAGTTCACAAATGTACATGAAATTTAGCAATCACTTTATATATCAGTTTTGAAAAGTTTCAAACAAAAGTGGATTTTAAAGCAGCACAGTTCTTTAAAATTGCCAATATTATTTCCTATGGAATTGGTGAATTACTAAAAACACATTTTTACAAATTTTTACTAATGGCTTTAACTAAAAAATTGAATATATTTTCCTTTGGAAAATATTTAAGTCTCAGGAAGTAAAACTTAATGCCTATTTAAGGGGCAAAAAATTTTTTTCAGTTAGTACAACCTGCTGACTTTTTAAAAGAGTGAATTTCTTTGGCATGAAAGGAAAACACAGGAGACATACAAATCTTTGCAGAACAAATGAGGATACACGCTTTCTGGAACACAAATCTCACTAAGAATATGTTTACTGAAAAAAAAACAAAAACAAAAGCAAAAACAAAAAAGAAAACCTCAATCAAGGGGGGCAGAAAAGGCTGTTTTAAAGAAATTTCAAATCAATTTACTGTGTAACAAATCCAGTAACAAATGTCTTCATACAATTTAAGTCAGGTCCTTTCCTCTAGCATATGGTAAATTATTTACAAAAGCGTACATACAGAGTCTCAGGAAATTGAGGTATTAAAAAATTGAGATATAGTCATACAGCAAAGAGGTAGTCATGAAAATTAATCAACTAAAAATAGGCTTCTTAGTATTATAAAAACCTTACATTTCAACCCCTGCGTTGTTTACATTTTTTAAGTAGTATAAGGTCGATTTTGGCACTTTGGTGATGTTTATTATTCCTAAATCTTTTTCACATGAAGATTAACACTGACTACTATCAAAAGAACATGTGCCTTGAGCTTTCTCCAGCAGTGTTAACAGTGTCATAGCAAGCCTGGCACTCCCTGGGGCCGGGTATTTCCCATCTCCACTCCTATTCTCTTGATGAATTACACTTACTATATGTCCAGCTAGAGTCAAGGGTGACATGCCGTGAACAGAGAACACAGCAAAATGAATCTGGTTCTCTCAGAAACAAAAACACTTGCTCTTGTATCAACATAATCTAGCATTTTTAAAATGGATTAAAAATGATATACCTCCATGTTTCAGTTTGACCACTCATAAAACAAGCAATGACTAATCTCAAATAGAGGTGAAATTATCTCGAATTCACCTAAAATGAGAGGTTGTTAAGCTTAATGTTGTAAAATGTTTTAAAGCTAAAAAGATATGACAGTCTTATCAGAAACCAATTTTTGGCACTTGAATCTGTGCACCTTTGCAACCCAGACAACTACCAAATGGAAAAAACTGAAAGGGCTGCTCTTCTCAGAAGGGCTAATTCATAGCAAGAGCACTATGAAAAGGCGCTATGACAGACACTATTTTAATGAAATATTGTCAACATAAATACTGTAGCTTTACTCTTGTATAGCGTACATTGCTCAGAGGCAATTTTTAATCATGATCCTTTTATTTCATTCTTCAATAAGCTAGTCTGAAAAAATCCTTTTCAAAAACTGCTTTCCCCAGTTATTACTGTCTAAATATTACCTAAAGCTATGCTATCCAATGCAGGAGCCACTAGTCACATGTAGCTATGTAAATTTCAATTAAAAATTCAGTTATTCAATCATACTAGCCTTTCTTCAGGGGCTCAGTAGCTTCGTGACTAGAGGCTACCATAGTGGAGAGCACAAATAACATGTCTATCATAAAAAGTGCCATGGGGACAGCTCTGATCTGAAGAAAGTGCATCGTGCAATACTCATGAAATTTTCAAACTCATTTTTAAAAAGCTGTTTAAAAGTATCATATCTTTAGGCTACAGGTTATTATTGATCTCTGTTTATATGTGTGAAAGAATGATATCAACTTTCCTGTCCTTATTTAGACAATTTATGAAGTACTTAAGAGTTCCATATAGGGCCAAGTAAAATATGAACTCACATTCTATTTTCACTACATGACTGTAAAAGAACAAAGTAAAAATTTGACATGCATGATGAAAGTAATTTAGCCATATTTATAACAGATCTCCCACTAATACCCATAAATTTTGAAATAAGAAAGAATACATAACTGTCATTTAAAGTTTCTCACAAGAACGAGACCAAAAGCCCTTTAGATATTGCTCTATTTTACTTTGGTCTTGAGGGTGAGGGGACATTACCTAGGTTATCAACAAAAAATAATTAAAATAAAAACTGTCTTACAAATAAACTTCTACAGAATAAGGACAGAAAAGTAAGTTTTGGTTTAATGTATGCAAAAATGCTCATTTGTACTGATAGCTGGTATATGAGCTAACTTTGAATACTGTTAGGAAAATCAAGTTCATGTTGTTATTTTCACATTTACTTTGTCAGAATACAAAGTGAGAGAGATAACAATTGTATATAACTTCTTCCAAATAACTCTTAGATGCAAGGCAGTAAGTGGGGAACAGAACAGATTTGCCTTTTTTTTTTTTTTTTCACTTCTTAGTAGGTAAAACAACTCAAACATAAAATGCACACAGCTGTATCTAAAAGAAAAATGCAAACACAACTTAACCATACTTTATTTGACTGCATCTTATTGAGACAGCTTGCACATTTCAAATCCCATTAAATCTCTCTCTCCAAAAGGATATGGGACAATAGAAGAAAATTATGCAGCAATATCCAGTCATCAAACAGCAGTCCAATATTTTGAGATACACGTGATACTTTATAGATACTCAACTCATATCTGACGTCAGTATAATTTATGGTTATGTTTTTACAAACCTGAAAGCCCTGTAACAATATAGCACTCATTTTAGTGATGTCATGGTGCACTGAAAAGTAACTGATGCACTACCAATTTGCTTTTATCTATGCTCCTGGAAAGTGATGAACTTCATGATTTTTAGACACCATAATAAATATACACATCCAGTCTTATACATGTCAGCCAATACCATAACACAGGGCAAGGTAAAGCTAAAACATGTGACAAACAAACTTTACACAGATTTGTCAAGCAAATGGGGAGGGTACTTTGGGGAAGAGGCAGAAAATATTAAAACCAATATTTTAATAGTAACTTTTTTAATTTTGCTGGCTTCAGATTCAAAACTACTATCTGGTTGATGATCTGTGGACTTCTCTAGAGTAGTTTCATCCTCATGTAAGGGAAATTATAATCAGCCCACACATCAAAAATGGTAGTATACCCGTTAGCTTCTTCAATACTAACATATATAGCTTCATGGTAGCATGTATAAAAATGTTCAGCAGTACCAACTGCCAAACCAGTGTCAGTGGATAGTACAGTCAGTCTTAAAGAGGCAGCACCCCATTAAAAGAAAGTTGCACCAATTTTGCTCAGTTTTAGCCAAGTGAACTCACTCTATCAATTTCAAATGGAACTGTTTCACGATTATATAAGAAAGATGAACGTCCAATATAAAAAATTCGTTTGATGATACTTTGAGACTTAATTTTGGTGCTGGGTTATCAGCTAGAGGAAAATTTCAGTGCACTTAGGTAAACAATTTTTGCACAGCCAATTAAAGATACAAGGTAGACAATGATATTCAACATATACCAGCTAAAGAATACAACAACCATTTGACTTTTCAGTCACATGGCTAAGTTCATGTTTAAAATACCCAATTAAAACACCCAGTCAATTCAGCAAAATTGGCCAATTCTGGGTGAAAAGGTCAGTAGTGATGGTTTCACTGACAACCTGCCAAAAAATGGCTGAGCTAAAAACCAAGCAAGTATTACTTTAGAACTGTTCTTATTAGTGAGTCAAGCAAATGTATGTTCATCAACAATCATTACCCATTAACCAGCAAGTCAGACGTAAGGTGGTAAGATAAAATTTGACAGTGAAAGTACTAACTATACACTTCGTTCAATTCCCTCAATATCAAGAATAACAGAAGCATCATTATAATTGATATTCCTCTAAGTGCTAGAGTCCAAATGAAGTTTGAGCAAAAACATACTCAAAAAGGTCACCCTGAAAGCTGAGTATTGTGTGGTCTTCATATTTTTAATGTAAGTATTCTGCCCATTAAACTTTCAAGAGCAATATAAGATGGAAAGAAAAAGGTTTTCTTTAAAAATAAGGAACTATTAATATAAATGATCCCATCAACAGGAAGATTTTATTTTCACCAAATTTATGAATCTTTATTTTAAAAGTACTTGTTACCATGTTCACTTTCAAGACACTACACTGAGCAAGGAGCAGCTTTCCTTTAAAAAAAAAAAAAAAGGCAACAAACTTTCCTGAAAGGGGGCTTTTACCAACTGTTAATGGAGGTAGGGTTTTTTAAAAATACAGTAATTACAGCCATAAAATAAAATTCAAACCAAATTCTAGAGCAGAAGAAAAGTATATGCAAATTAATGAAAAAACAATAGATTCCTACAAAACATTTTTCACAGAGAATGAATCTTTTTTTTTAAATGGGTACCTAGGTTTTCCAGTCAAATAAATTATCCATCACAGGTCTCTTAACTCAACTGAAAGCAATCAACTTTAAAATTTATTACACTGCACAGATTGGCTGAAACAAAATATAACTAATGAACATGGTGATGGCTATTAAGAAAACCCATAGAACTCATTCCAAAAAAAAAAAATTTCCATGTCTCCCTTTTGTTTTCTGGGAACTAAGCAAAGTTCCCCCAAGAATTTGCACAAATAAATGAAAAGAAAATAAAATCAGTTTAAAACAGATACAGTGCACCTCGAAATTTATTTTCAACACCAAGAACCAAAAGCAAAGCATTTAAAGTGGAAGCAATGTGAATTCAAACCGAGTGGGAAAAAAGTTCCAACTACTTTGTAAAAGCTGTTCCTCACAGCTGAGCAATAATTTTGATTAAATAAAATCATACCAATTTACATTAATTTTTCTATTCTTTTCCAAAAATTCCCTCACTCTCAAAAAAAGTGCATCTAAAACCCAGCAATTCCCGGCTTCATCAACTTTTCTCATCCCTTTTGAGTCATTTCTTAAAGATATTCCAAGTAGATTTAACTTGTAAGATAAGAAGGGACTTCTACAGTAAACCACTCTGTCACTCACCTGGAAAAAGTATCCAAATTATAAAAATCTGAAATAATTTATTATCAAATTTAGAATTTAAATAAAAACAAGTTTGCTTGCAAAGGCCTTAAAGAAAAGGAAAAGACAGCATGCATTCAAAACCTATAGAGATGAAGACAAATATACTTATCTACACAGGCACTGGCAGACGCAATTGGTTATCTTTACTCATTGTAAGACACACCCAACCCTACGTAACAATTTTTTAATTCACTAATCACTGAGGTACCAATATTCAAGAATGGAAAATTTAATATTGAAAAAATAAAACCTAAAATTGAAGCTTTTCCCCCACCCCCTCAGAAAAACTATGGCAGGTTTCATGTGAAATGTTAGTATATTCAGAGATTTTTACAATCTACATTGGCTTTTTTTAAGAAACAAAAATCATGTTCCACATCCTGGTTCTGCGATAAAATTATCACTGTGTAAATAATGTCAGCAGACTTTCCAAATGAACAAACAAATCTTTTGGCTATCAACTGGCACATCTTGTTGGTACCAAAAGAACTCTTTAAGTTTAAAACAATCTCTTTTAATTCAGAAGAAATGCGCCATGCCAAAGTGCAACAAATATTGTGCGACACTCAAATGAGACACTGACAGATAAGAGCTGCATGGAAATCACTAACTCCACCTGCAAAGCAATTCTGTACAAATTGCATTGCATGCAAAGGTCGATTCTGCATGGTTGGAAAGTTGTTCCTTGATGTCAGTTTCTCAACGCAGCCACAATTTAAGTCGCAGTGCATCAACTCCATTTAAATAGTATCTGAACAGCCTCTTATCTCGAACAAAACCAAGATTTTCATAAAGTTTCAAAGCAGACTTATTCGTTATTTCTGTTTCCAAAACAACCTTCAAAATAAAAAGAGAAAACTAAGTTACAATTTTATATATTTGAAACTAATTTATAATTTCATAATTTGACAAATCACTTATAAACAATATGATCAAATATTTAAGAAAAACAAACTACATTTAATTGTTTTAAAACTGATGGTGAAAAGCATAAACATTAATGATGTATAGGAAGAATCCAGAAAAAGTATGAGAACTGTAAAAGTTAATTATCTCTCAGGGCAAGGGAAGTGGGAAAACTGGGAACATCTTCTTTTCTACTGGTTTTTGTAAAACGTCCATGGACAGAGAAGCCTCGTGGACTACAGCCCATGGGATCACAGAGTCAGACACGACTGAACGACTAACACCTTCACTTTGGAATTTTTAGCAATGAGAAATATGTTTTATACTAAATGATGATGAATTAGTTTCTTGTAAAGAAAAGTAGTGTGACAAAAAGATGAAGAAAAGAAAAAAATCAACAATCAAACGTTTAAGAAAATAAACCAGTACTTGAAACTATTCAAAATGACCTCCAACTCCTACATGCTCATTAATATGTCATTCTTTATCCTGGTGACAACTACCGCATTTATCTAGAGTCAAGACCAGAGTCTGCAAACTGTAGCCCTTTTCAGGCCAAATGTGCCTACTGCCTATTTTTGTAAAGTTTTATTGAAACACAGCCATGTCCACTGATCTACACAATGTTTTTGGCTGCTTTCCCAATATAACTGCAGATATGAGCAGTTGCACCAGAGACTTGCGGTCTGCAAAGCCTAAAATATTTACTATCAGGCCCTTTGCAGAGAAAGTTTGCCAAAACTAGATCAAAGATACCAAAACTTTAGTGTACCTGGAATATTTGTTAAAACAGAATGCATATCAACTCGAGTTTCTGAGTAGGTTTGGAGTGGTGCCCAAGGATCTGCATTTTTTTTAAAATTGACAGGTGATACTGATGCTGCTGGTAAGGGGACTACATTCTGAGAACCACCGTCCATACATTATGGATATCAATATAATATTAACAGAGGAATACAAGTATTAACTTCTATCTAGGTCTTCTTAAATATTACTGAACCAATGGCCCTGACAATGAAGAACTGATACTTTTGAATATTATGTGATGTTCTTCTACTTTACTTTTACATTCCTCTACCAAAGTATCCTCTATCCCATCCTCCCTATGTATCTTTTACATACATAGCTCTATTTGCCTTTCTATTGATTCTCAACTTACCTCACAGAGAATCAACATAGTGAGCCAGTTACTGTTGGGATGTCATAACCCTCTGGTGTTTATAGAGTGGAAAAAAGGGCAGAGTATAATTAAACAAAGGCCCAAGCAAAGCCTATGAATCTCTTTCTATCACAAGCTATTTAAAACAAAAAAAACTGACAAGAATTCAAGCAACAGATACGAGAAAAAACTCAACTTATCATATCCAAAAAACTCATGACCAACTTCTCTACAATTCTGCATATCAGTAACAAGATGTCTATCCATGAATGCCTCAAACCTAAAGCCTAGGAGTCATCTCTGTACCTCATTCCCCTCCACTCCCCTGTATATAATACTCCAAGCACTATTTCAGCTTTATCTCTTAAATCTCTCTCAAATTGATCCTCTTCTTTCTGCTCCCATTGATAACGTTCTAGTCTAAGCTGCCATCAACTATTACCTCCTAGCTTTAAGGTCTCCCATTCTGAGTGATGCTCTTGTTAATCCCCTGCTTAAAACCATTTATTGACTCCTTTTTGTCCTCAAGAAAGGGTACACACTCTAACAGTAATCTAAAGAGACCTGAAAGATCCATCAAGATATGGCCTCCACCTACCCTGCTATTAATAACTGGGCTTCCCAGGTGGTGCTAGTGGTAAAGAATCCTCCTGCCAATGCATGAGACACAAGAGAGGCAGGTTTGATCCCTGGGTCAGGAAGATCCTCTATAAGAGGGAATGGCAACCCACTCCAGTATTCTTGACTGGAGAATTCCAGGGACAGAGGAGTCTGGCAGGCTACAGTCCATGGGGCTGCAAAGAGTCGGACACAACTGAGCACACACACACAAGTGTGCTTTAGGTCCCCATCCCTTCCTCACCATGATCAACACTAAATTTGCAGTTTTCAGAACTCACCATTATTTTTCCCACCCTAGACCTTTCACATAGCAGTTTTCTCTGTCTGGAAGAATGCTCTTCCCATTCTCCTATTCTTGCTTTTGGCTTTAGCATGTCACTTCCATACTGGGTAGAATATCTCTTTCCCTTCAGAGTGCCCCACAGAACTCTGCACTGCTCTTCATTCAACTGCACTCTTGTCTAATGTTTGATGAGCTATGTCATCTTTCCCAGCTGGTGAGCTCAACAAAGACAGGGATCATGGGTACCTGGTTCACAGCCATTTCCTCTGCACCTAACATACTGCCTGACACATGGAAGGCTCTTAAACATTTGTTAATTATATACGTCCTTAGCACTTTTCATTATATTACATATATTACATAAATATGAAACAAACAAAAGTGCTGTCAAGCTTTTAAATGACCAGAGTACTTTAAGAAAAAGTATTATCTTGAGGCAATTACCTATGCAAAAAAAACTCATGAAGTCAAATCACATACTAAATCCAAATTCTAAAAAGATCTAAAAACAAAGTAATTCATGGTTCAGGATCAAGGGAAAATGTTCCTAAGAACACCTTAAATAAAAATTATATAGCAAGCAAACTGGTTTAAGGTGAGAATAAGAAATCAACAATTTCTCTCTGCTCTTAAATTAAAAGACTGTAATTTAACAGTGATGTATGCCATCAGTGATGTATGCCATCCTCTGTTTGGAACACTCCCATCTGGACAATGCAATTTACCAATTTTGAACTATTCTCTTGAGTAATTCCTACAGTTCTGTTTCAGGCCAGCACCTAATTACACCTAAAATGTTAAAACAATTAATATGAGAAGCAATAAAGCTCCAACAACTCATAACTTAAAACGGATTTCACAGAAATGAAAAGGAGAGTGACAGTTTAAAAAAAAATACTATTTATTGAAGGCTAAGTCCTACATAAAGCATTTCACATGCATTATGTCATATTACATGCATCTGACATAATGTGATTTTCTTCAAGAACCCTATGAAATAGATGTATCTCTAACTTATAAGTGAATGAAACTCAAGGTCACCAGTAGAACAAAAATAGAGCCCAGACTGAAAATGTGAACTAGAACTTAATAGTATCCACTTTTCTGTAACTCTGATTGTTTCCAAAAGTAAAACAAAGCAGCAAATGGGAGATCTACATAATACAGGGATTCCAAGTTCATATTCATTAATACTTAGTAATCTAAAATACTCAAAACAGCTGAGGCTAACTATGACTACATAAATACACACTTGAGGTATAACTTAAGAGCTGAATTCAGATTTGTTAGCATCCTAACAGATTAATAAAATAAAGCCCAATTTATAGCAAAACATTACACAGAAGACTAACACCTTGATTAAAATGAAAAGATTCTCTCAGCACCCTCACATTCTATGAACAAAGAAATCATGTTTTATTTGACACAACAGAAAATTCCACAAAGAAGTAACTACTTTGTAACACTTAATTATAAATACACAAAAACAGAGTTTTTGTGTATTTATAAATACACAATACAAAGTTTTATAAATACACAAAATACACAAAAACAGAATTTGGGCTTATATTGGAAATTTTCTATAAAATTATCTAGTCTGCATCATGGGAATACTACATAGGAAGCCAAAGGTTATTTTAATGTTAAAGAAACTTGGCCAAGTTGAATTCTACTCAACAGAAAAAACGGGTTACAGTGAAGTTCTACAGACTCTCTCAGGAACAAACCACCGTCAGGATAAGCCAAACCATTACAGTTTAGAAAGCCTTTTTTAAAACTACCTGCTAGGAGTCCTAGAGGCAGGGCTGAATACACAATTTTATTCTCTTCAAAACATCCCTTTAAGATCACATCCCTTTACTATCACACTGCAGAAACAAAGAGACAGATTATGAAAAGTTAAATGACCTTCCTACAATCACACAACTATACTGATAGAAGATGTATCGAGAACCCAGGCTTCCCATATCCAGTTCTTTAACTAGGCCAAACTACTCAACCAAAAATCCTTCTAGTTTAAATAACTCCATTTTACTCTGTTCTTCACCTGGCAGCCTCTGCCTCATAGATAAACTATGTTTCCAGTGAAAAAACTAAAAATGTCAAACATATAATTATTGAACACAAAATACTTAAGTCATCCTGTACATTACCATAAACTGTATGTTATTTTGTTAACGTGTAACAAGTTTACTATTGGTTACTTAAGTAAATTCAGCCACTGTTGGTAGGAATGTAAACTGCTACAGTCATTATAGAAAAGAATGTGCTGGTTCCTGAAAAAATTAAAAAAAGAACTATCATACAATTCAGCAATCACCCTTCTGGGTATATAACTAAAGGAAGTAAAATCAGGACCTCAAAAAGGTTCCCATGTTCATGATGATCACAATTTCTAAAATAAGAAACAACTTAAACATCCAACAAATGGATAAAGAAAAAGTTGGCTGTATCTTACACACAGACACACAGAATACTTTTTGGCCTTAAAAACAGAAATCCTGCCAGTGGGACAACCATGGATGAACCTGGAGGGCATGTATCTTACACACACACATGGGTGAACCTGGAGGGCATATATCTTATACACACACACACACAGGTGAACCTGGAGAGCATATATCTTATACATACACACACACACACACACACACACACAGGTGAACCTGGAGAGCATATATCTTATACACACACACACACACACACACACACACGGGTGAACCTGGAGGGCATATATCTTACACACACACACACACACACAGGTGAACCTGGAGAGCATATATCTTATACATACACACACACACACACACACACAGGTGAACCTGGAGAGCATATATCTTATACACACACACACACACACACACACGGGTGAACCTGGAGGGCATATATCTTACACACACACACACACGGGTGAACCTGGAGAGCATATATCTTATACACACACACACACACGGGTGAACCTGGAGGACATACATCTTATACACACACACACAAACACACACATGGGTGAACCTGGAGGGCATATATCTTACACACACACACACACGGGTGAACCTGGAGAGCATATATCTTATACACACACATACACACACACACAGGGCATATATCTTACACACACACACACACGGGTGAACCTGGAGAGCATTTATCTTATACACACACACACACACACACACACACAAAGGGCATATATCTTATACACACACACACATGGGTGAACCTGGAGGGCATATATCTTATACACACACACACACACACACACACACACACAGGTGAACCTGGAAGGCATATGGGCATATATCTTACACACACACATGGGTGAACCTGGAGAGCATATATCTTACACAGACACACACACACACGGGTGAACCTGGAGGGCATATATCTTACACACACACACACACACAAACACAGGGCATATATCTTATACACACACACACATGGGTGAACCTGGAGGGCATATATCTTATACACACACACACACAGGGCATGTATCTTATACACACACACACACACGGGTGAACCTGGAGGGCATATATCTTACACACACACACACACGGGTGAACCTGGAGAGCACTTATCTTACACACACACACACACACACGGGTGAACCTGGAGGGCATATATTTTACACACACACACACACACGGGTGAACCTGGAGAGCATTTATCTTATACACACACACACACGGGTGAACCTGGAGAGCATATATCTTACACACACACACACACACACACACACACACACACACACAGGTGAACCTGGAAGGCATATGGGCATATATCTTACACACACACACGGGTGAACCTGGAAGGCATATATCTTACACAGACACACACGGGTGAACCTGGAGGGCATACAGGCATTATCTTACACACACACACACACACACACATACACACACACGGGTGAACCTGGAGAGCATTTATCTTATACACACACACAGGTGAACCTGGAGGGCATATATCTTACACACACACACAGAATACCTTTTGGCCTTAAAAACAGAAACCCTGCCAGTGGGACAACCATGGGCGAACCTGGAGGCCACTGCCCTAAGTGAATCGTCAAAATAGAAAGGCGAATACTTCGTGAGCTTGCTTATGTGTATAAACTAAAATAGTCAAACTTAATAGAAGAGAGTGTAGGACAGTAGCTGCCAGGGGCTGGGGAAAGGAGGAAATAAGATGTTGGTCAACTAAAAATGTTTTAAAGGTCATACTGCACTCTTAAACTCCATTAAGAAATTTTGATTCCAATATATTTTCATCATTTATGAGTTAGTTCTGAGTATTAATATGATGGTAACCATACATTAATCTAAAAAAAACTGTTTTAAGTACATAAAAGTAAATGGCCACATGTGGGTTCATTATTTTAGGTACATAAAAAAATTCATATATATTATTTGTATGTATTCTTATTATTTCCCCTAATGTAAAACCAAACCAAAGAAGCTTGTCCTGCTGCTGCTGCTGCTAAGTCGCTTCTGTTGTGTCCGACTCTGTGCGACCCCACAGATGGCAGCCAACCAGGCTCCCCATCCCTGGGATTCTCCAGGCAAGAACACTGGAGTGGGTTGCCATTTCCTTCTCCAATGCGTGAAAGTGAAGTCGCTCAGTCGTGTCCGACTCTGAGCGACCCCATGGACTGCAGCCTACCAGGCTCCTCTGTCCACGGGATTTTCCAGGCAAGAGTACTGGAGTGGGGTGCCACTGCCTTCTCCGGAAGCTTGTCCTAGTAGCCACTAAACATTTGGCAGCCAGAGCACATAAGGAAGTAACCAAATTCAGGCCAGATCAGCAACACAGATAATGCATTTCTTACTCATGAAGGAATGCATCTGTTTCTTTTTGGGTTTTTTTTTTGATGCTATTAACTTTTTAGTCAGCTCCAAATATACAGAAAATGAAAAAAGTCTTTCCCTAGACTGTTTAAACATGTCTAATTCTGATATAAACAGTTAGGAAAGTCACAGAATGGCAAAATGGACAGATCTATCAGACCAGAAGGGTAATATTGTAATTTGGGCAAAAGCATGATTTACATCTTGACTGTGAAATGTACAGATCTATATTTCAACTAACCTCAGTTTAATTTACTCTGAATTTACCTTAAAATGACAAGTGGCAACCAAAAGCAACATGACTCAAGGTCATAAATTCTGCAAACAGAAGGAACGTAAAAATTGACTGGATGTGCACAATAGAGCTTCATAGAGATTTCCAAATTTCGAAATGTATTTATCTTAATGTTTTTCTCATAGATTAAAAAAATCTCTCTCTCTGTAAGAATAAAAAAATAGCAGCACAACCTATGTAGTAGAAAATGTAATTTAAAAGCCTCCCCAAACGTCTTTCTGGTAATTTGTCAAAGTTTCTTAACCTTAAGTTTCTTAACTTTAAGAGAAATGAAGGCTGGCCTAAACTAATGAAAGTAAAATCACAAGTTGGTTATTTTATAGTCATTATATTCTTGGAAAATTATAGTTTCAAAGTTTTCCTCAGAACAATGAATTATATACAAGACTATTTTTATATAAAATTGCTTTTATCAAAAGGTATTTTAATAACTTGTTAACCCTGCAGATATATTTTTATGTGCAAAAAAATAAGAAAAAGCTAGAAAGCTTAGACAGAAAGACAAGTTAAAAACTAATTAAACAAATCAAAATTCAAAAGTTCTCCCCTCCCCCAAAAGAGATATAGTTAAGATGGTGAAGCACAGGACTAATCATTCAACCAATATTTATGAACCACATACTCTATCACAAATGCTGTATACTAAGCATTAAAAATACAGCAGTAAATAGGAAATGGTATCTCTGCTCTCAGTGTCTAAGGCAGACTCTGAACAAGTAAATGTAAGCACAGTAAGTATTACAGAAATGGAGGTCAAAAAAACCATGGAAGGTGCAACTGATTCTGTCCAAATGGATCAAGGAAAACTTAAAAGAAGTTGTTGATATTTGAGTTGGGTCTTAAAAGACTGAGAAGTTTTTTACTAAGCAGAGGAAGACCAAGAAACTACTGGGTCTAGCAAGTACAAAGTAGTTACACTGGAGTGGAGGGGAGAAAACCAAACCAAACAGGAAGGAATGGTGATACAAGGAAGTAGAGCCAACACACACACTGCCATCAAAAATTAGAAAGAAAAAGGGGATACAAGAGTTTGCTGCTTATGTGGTTTAAAACTCAATGAAAGGGAAAGGGAAAGCCTAATAAAGAGTAAACAAGAGTTCTGTCCCTTTCTACAGCAAATTCTTTATCTGGACAATATGGGACACAGATAACCAATCTTTTTAAGCCATAGAAGAGTACCCTAAACCAGAAGCAGAGCTACTTAAAATGCAAAAATCATTCCCATTTCATTCTAAGACTGAGTAAAACCCATTGCTTCAAGAGTAAGAAAAACAAATCAGAGTTAGAACCCTAGGCCCACAGTGAATAGTCCTACCATAAAATGTACCACTGATTCAGGACCTAACCTTGAAACTACAACAGTATAACCAAAATCTCACCATTCCTCAGAACTTTCAAAGAAAAACTAGTACTATTTAAACATCTGATCAGTTAAGATAAAGCATACTACCTATCTCACAGGTAGAACTAGGATAAATCAGAAACAGCTATCCATTAGGAACATAATACTCCTTCTTATAACATCTCTGTTCACTGGGAACCACAGTACTCAGTAAAGGCACAAAACATGGTCTTTTCATCCAAAGATTTATCCAAACTGTTGAACAGCTTTTGTGAAGCCCAACTTCTCTTCTTGATGAACCATCTAAGCCAATATAGCTATGGTCCATATTAGACCTACGTTCATGAAAAACTTATACTCAATTTTATACTCATATTTTAGTTACCAGTAATGTAAATAATCGGGGTTACGGCACCTATTACTTTTTGAGATTAAAAGCTGTGAATATGAGATCCTTCATCATGTGTGAATTTTCTTATTTGGGGTAAAATAATTAAATATCCGTAAATCCCAGGATGACTTCCCTGTGCTGTCCAATGTCTGTAGGCCTTCTCATACAACCACCATCTAATGGGATCCGTCAGGCTACAAACTACAAAAGTGGACAAGCAGTGTGAGAATAGTAACTCTGCAGTCCATCTGTACTGACATGGAATCCTGTTCATGAGATACTGTTTAGTGGAAAAAGTAGTTATTAGAGAGTAATAATTTGTGATTTCATTTGTATAAAAAAAAGTGTGAATATTTGCATTCAAGTGTGCTTAGAAAACGGGAGGATGCAAATTGCAAGATGAATAGTAGCTGTAAGTAGAAAGAACGATGAAGAGTTGAAAAGTGTGGAGATGGGGGGGAAAAGGGGACTTTGCATCCCAAGTACACACACATATATAAAGGTTAATGATTTGTGTATAAATTCTGTATCAAAAAAAACCCACTTAAAAATAAAGTAACCAAAGTAAGTTACCTAACAGCATCAGTCTGAGAAAAAAAATTACCTAACTTCAAGTACTTTGAGAATTCTCTAAGGAACATTTGCCCTCCAATAAGAAAGATAAGTGTTAGAAGTACTACTCACAAAATTACTAGCACAATACAACTCTGGTACTTCTTAGTCACCACTATTATATTAAAGATACCCATACTTTCCTAGTTTATACTTATTTCCTTCCACATTATGTAATAGTAAATCTTAATATTCCCAACCATTGCCATTATGTATTGAGAACCTACCATATGTAAAGCACAGTGCTGCAGCATACAAAGAAACTACCTGCCATAAGGCTTTACAAACAAGCTGAAGAGAAAAGATGCTTTTATGTTAATATACAGGTAGTTCTGCATTTAAAAAGTGGTTGTCTTCCCCCCTCCAGCCTTATTATTTAATGCTGAGAGTTTTTTCAAATGTGAAATGTTTTTCATATTGGCTGATAGCTGACCCACAGAGGGGAAAAACTATTATTTAGAGAGAAACCAAGGCCAGTATGCAACTGCATTACAATAAGGTTTATAATAAGAACTACCTTAAATGATTTGACTGATAACAAATCGGAGTTCTGAATACCAATTATTTATTGAAAATATCTAAAATGCTACCTTTATATTTTGACACAACAAATTTTAGCTATTATCATCTTAAAATTTGTACTAGATCAAAGTTCATGTGTTTTTAAATGGAATATAATTTTTAGCACAAGTTATATTTATATAATAATAGTCTGCAATGAAATTACAGTATAATTTACTTGGGATACTTATATAAATACCCAGTAGAATATAGCCCAGGACAAAAGGTCTTAAACATTTAGCAAGACTTACCTCATCACAGTCTCCTTCAACCATAGCATATATAGCTTTCTTAACCAAGTTAGTACCTAGAATACAGAGCTGAGTATTAATGAAGTAAAAATGTAATTAGTTTCTTACAGATACCTAAATTATAATATTTGTAATTTACATTATAAATTATATTTATAATTCTGAGAGGCCCAACAGAACCTATGCATAGCAATAAGTTTCCTTTTGAAAGACCTATCTCCTGATATATATCTTTTTCTCAGAGGTAAGTGCTATTTTATTCCAAGAAAAAGGCAAGATATGGCCAGAACCACCCAGGAACTCCTTCAGCTGGGAAGAACTCACTGTGTGACCTCTAAGCCAATCTTGCCAAGACCATATAAGAACTGCTATGACCCAAAGTGGGCCCAAGATACTGGGTTAGTTCCTACAAACCTTGTAGTTTGGGTACTATAGTATGCCTGGGCACACCAGATGGTTTCAGTGCTGTGTCTGTATTCTAGTTTAGAGTAGATATACTTAGCACATTAAAAGGAAAACAAATGCCAGATCTAATTTTAAGAGAAGAAATCCAAATTTTATAGGAACTCCCTTAAGTTTTCACATCATGTACACAAGCAAGCACCCACTACATGGGCCATACAAAACATGTTCGAGGGCCAAGATGCAATCCTCAAGGCACTAGTTTCTGACCTCTGAAGTAGCCAGACAATTTGCTATCATTTGCCATGAATCCTTAATAGATCTAAGACACGAACTTGACTTATACATAAGCCCAATTCATTAAAAATCTTAGTGGCAAACTGTAACACTGTAAGAAAAGATGGTTAAACCTACTGTATTAAGTAAATCCATTCATAATGACATCTCATGTCTCAGATTGTGCAAACTAGTCTTAAATTGAACACAGCCACTCATAAGAGGCTTAAAAAAAACTGTAAGTGACAAAGCTGCTAGTAATTACATACTAGTGGCTCGGTGGTCAAGAATCTGCCTGCAATGCAGGAGATCTGGGTTCGATACCTGGGTGGAGAAGATCTCGTGGAGAAGGGAATGGCAACCCACTCCAGTATTCTTGCCTGGAGAATGTCATGGACAGAGGAGCCTGGCAGGCTACAGTCCAAGGGGTTGCAAAGAGTTGAAACTACTGAAGCAACTTAGCACGCACGCACAGGGCATCAAATCTTGTGTCATGAACACTTACTTAGCTTCAGAACATTTCAGAATTTGCCATGTTAAGATAAGTGCTTATCTACTTGCTCCTCCATTTTTGAATAAAGTCAGTAGGTTCAAGACTCTAGGACAGTGGTTCTTAAGTGGCTGACAACATAGTCACTTGGAGAAATTTCAGCCCTACTTCTAATAGGACAAACAAGATTCTTAAGGGGAGGGGCCTAAGCATTTGTTTGTAAACCACCCAGATGATTCTAATGACATTATAAACCATGAGTATAAGATTAACTGAAAATACCAGGAAAGGTAGCCCAGGAAGTTTGGGAATAGTAGTAACAAACAATTCTGCTTTCTTCTGGACCTCCCTGAATTGCTAATACAATGTTTGGTGACTAGTATGAAATAATGGTAATTTCTTCATGTTGCCTTGATTGAAGACCGTTGAACCCATAACCCAAGTACAGACAGCTGCTTGAGCACTGTGATCAAGCACCCTAATAATGCTGTAGAATTATTCTACAGTTCTAAAAACTGTAGAACTCAATACAGTACAGTTTGAATGTGATCAAAAAAATGTTTGGAGGTGAAAACTGATCACCTAGTAATTGTTAGAAAGATAATCTCTCAAATAATTAAACAGTAATAAAGGAAACAATTCATTTTAAAAACATTTTGAAAATATTTTGAAACAAAAGCAATCAATAATCTTCTCTCAGCTTCATGCTTGTTTCTACATACTATTTACATTTAAGTCTTCTGCTTCTTAAAAAAATGAAAATAATTTAGGCATTCTTTTTTTGACATAATATTTTTCTTACCAATGCCATTTCTCCTGTATTTGGAATCCACGGCTAACATGGCTATATAACCTCTGCGGAACATCTTTTTGTGCATATCCAACTTGCAAACGATGGCACCTACACACTCCTCCCCTACCATGGCCTTAAAAATAAACAAACAGTTACAAAGAATACATTGCCATTGCCATTAAGTACTGCACAATTACCCAGGGAAAGAGCAACCAACCACTGGTCAGTGTTTTTGGAGGAGGAAGAAATAATGAGAATTTTAGCGAGAGCAATCACAGAAATTTCAGAAATCTAAATCCCAGAACTCCTTCATATATTCTAGTTTTAAAATATTTCAACATTCTTTACAACATGAATTTCTTATGCTCATTATTAAAGCCTATCATTATATAGGGGGAAAATAAATTTCCACATAGTAAACATTCAAGTACTTTATAAGAGGTGCTTATAATTAATTGCAATAAAGACCTATATGTTTAAGATTTGGGAAAGAGGAAACGTGAAAATAATTTTTTTAAGAAAAAGTCTTTTCATTAGATATTATAATGTGAAACTTATCAACAGAGTATAACAAATTTATATTCAATCATGATGAAGTTTTAGCAAAGACAGATAGAAGACATTTATACCTGAATAGCAGAGTTAGATTTTGATCAGGAAAATAAAAAAACTAAAAGATTTTCAGAAAAAGGATTGTTTTTAAGGTATTCCCTAGATCCTACTCAAGCAGTTTTGTTACTGAGGGACTATAAAAACTAGATATATAATGGTCTCATTTTTAGGACTCTCCTGACAGTGTGAGTCATTACCGTAAAGCTCATAGAATATCTGAAACTCAAAGTTTCATATTAAAGTAAAAGCTTAATTTTTACAGAGCTTCCTATTTCAATAAAAATGTACAGTCTTCCAGACAGAGACTATATAGTAAATAAAAGCTAATCAGCCTCCATTTTCATTAAAATTTCCAGTATCACCAGTGAAAGCATGCTTTTCCAGCATTCCATCCCTGACAAGAAGTTCCAGTTAAATACTGTATTCTGGTAAATATAAAAGGGCAACAGCTCCAATTGTTTAATGTATCAGATAGAAATACCTTGCTAATATAAAGAGCCCTCATTTTAATAAAAAATGAAAGTTTCAAATCATCTCTAAATAAAATTCATTTTTCAGAAATGATTGTAACAACAAAAACCAGGAATGGGTTAAAAAAAAAATCAATAAGCAAAGCCCAACATATACTTAATACCTCTTTTATCTTGAATTTGTTATGACTTGTTCTTAGTTCATCATTCTATAAATTGATTAAAAAGCCTTTTTTTCCAACTGCGGAGAAATCTTTAGGCAAGATAATTCTAATCCATTTCACGCAAGCCTAAACTAGGTCAGAAAAATCCTTTTGAAGAGACATCAATTTTATTTATTTAACTGAAGTACAGTTGATTTAACTGCAGCTGATTTACTTTGAAAGGATATTAAATTCAACGATTCACATTAATTCATTTCTGTTTTATCAACACAATCCAAAATTACTTGGGGCCAGTAAACCTCTAAAATTGTTATTGCTATTTTTATTCATGATAAATCAACTTGGTTCTTTCAAAATTCTTTTGGAAACAAAAATTTTTTTCTGTACGAAGTACTGAAATATATACAAAAGTTGCCTGTTTGAACAGCATTTTCTGACTTGGACATAACTTACTTCAAATATATGTGTGTGTGGTGTCTGTCTGTATATGTCAGAGATGAGATGGTACATTAAAGAAAATTTGGCCTGACCTCATAAGCTAGGGGAAATGGAAATCTAGACAAATCTATGATACAAAATTGTAGGACACTTAGATTTCACAGTTAATAAACCATTCAAAAGAGGAAAAATTAAAACCACTAGCACACAACCAGACAATACTTTCAAACTGGATAGCCATTTCAAACAAATCTTTGTCCTCTGACCAAGAAAGTAATTAGCAAAGTATCATATGAGTTCTCTCTTGGGCTAGGTTGATTTCTTACGAATCAAGAATCTGAAGGAAAAAAATCAAACTGTAAACATCATTTAAAAATAAAAGTCCAATATATGATACACAGTTATTAGTAAGATGTTGGTACTGAGGAAGGTTAATGCTGTATTTTCTCCTGTCAAACTGTTGATGAATATACACACAAAAATCACTAAACTGCATGTCAATTTTTTCCAGATAAAAGCTTCTGTATCTACATTTGGAACTCTTGCTATTAAAATGTGTTCATGTTTTTCAAGGATGGGAACTGAAAAATTTCAGGCAAGATTAAAATTTAACTCTAAAAGGTCAAATGCTTATCAATCTATGGAACTTGAAAAACATAAGTTGTGTGAAATAGATTCCCAAATTCCAGAATACCACAAACAGCAAAACAGAAAAAGCTGAAAATTTAAATTTAGAACAAATAACAGAAGTACTATAGAATATCACTGGTAAGAAGTTCAAAAAGGCAACAACAACTGAAAATACTATGAACTCAAAAGAGACAGAGGTAAATTAGCTAAGAACAGAGTAAATGATAGTGTCCCTATTTGTACAGAACCATACTTTCACATGTTACAATTATTAGGAAGAATCGTTAAAAACCATTTTTGTTAGTCAAATATGGTCAAGGATTGGTGATTTTCTAAGGAACAACCTTATATACTCCATTTGATCCACTGCAGGTTACTTAAGGAAACCAGAACAGTCTGGAGACTTCTAGTCTCTTGAGATTGATGTTCTCAAGGACAACTATTCCTTGGCGAAGCATAACTTGGGACACAGGTTCTTGGCTGAATTAGTCAAGAGTATGTCATTTTTCAAGTTCTTAGTTGTTTCCATAATAAGAGGCCAGGAGACCTGGGTTCTAGCTTTATATCTCTGGACACAAAATATCTGGAGACTTGAACATTTCAAGTCTCTCTGGTCTTTCATTTTTTTTCATTAAAAAAAAAAAAAAGAGGTTGAACTAGATTATATCTGGGATCCTTTATAATTTTAAAATGGTATGACTTGAAATAAACATACATTTATATTTGTTTTAAATTAGTTCTCATGAGAAATTCAAAAATTTTTAATTCCAATATAAAGGCCCCAGTTCCAAATGGTCTGTTTAACCACTGTTTTATGTTCAATACTCCAGTTTCATACTTGTATTAGTAAATCTTATAGGTCAACTACTGTGTATATCACTATTTCTAGATATTCAGAATTTAATGTTAAACAAATTAGCTATTAAGGGCTAAAGTTCAATTAGCTGGTGAACTGGGAGGAGTGTATGTATAATCAAAGTAAAGTTTACTAATATCCAGTTTATCAGAGTCTAAAATGGCAGACAAGTTGAGGTAATACCAGAACTTAAAAGTTGACTATCATACATACACAACTATCTTCTGGAATTAACAAAAATACACACACACACACCATTTCAATTTAAAGTGTAACTAAACTGTATGCTTTTGTGAGTTAACTTACAATCAATCTACAATCTTTAGCATTTATACTGGGATTTGATAATCACATTTATAATAATGTTATGAAAACCACTTTCCCATATTCATTGACACAGACATGTCTAAGAACTTCTACTTTGATGCAACAGTCAGAATCCTGTACGAGTAGCTTTGTAGAATATAAAATATTTCCCAGCTTAAACAAACATACTAAACTGAAGTTTAGTGAAGTGAATGCAGAAAACAGCACAACTACCATTACAACAATACAGAGGTTACATTTTGAGATTACCACCAAGCTATGGAATCAGAAAGACAGATTTCTAAAGTATGGTCAGAGCATTTTACAAGGAAGTAACAAGTGAAAGTAAGTCAATTCTAAACAATAAATAATGGTAGTGGCTTTTCCCTTCACATATCATAAAACACTCCTTAAAAGCATGTTGCCTTTCTTCAATAAAATTCAATGGAAACAACATGCTGTGAGCACATGATACAAAGCACATACCTGTAGTCAATATTTAGGTGAAAGGTTTCGTACAGACTGAAATTGGTCAATATTATTGGGAAACTATGCGTACTACCAGTACTATGTAAGTTAAAATAAATAAATAAATATATATATATATATATATTCAGCTTGTTTGGTAAGCTAAGTCTTTCTTATTCAGATATAAGTAAAAAATTTCTGTCAATTATATTTCACACAAGCCAGCATTAGTACTAGCATTTTGACATACCTGTGACCAACTTCTTAAAAAAAATTATAGATTAGTAACAATTTCACACTTAGTTTCCTACACTCCCAAAAAAGGTATTTTGCTCAAGTTTCAGGAGTCTTTCAAGCACCAGAAGTGTTAGTATCGCCTTCTGCAACTGTGCACCAGAAAACAGGCTGGCTACAACTGCTAATTGTCCTGTTGAAGTAAAAGGAAACAATCTCCATAATTACGGAATATGCTTGTAAGATTTAATTCTCCAATGTGGCCACAGCAAGTTTACCGACAATCATGTTCACCAAAACATGTTTATGCATACACTCTTCCCTGATTATGGGTGTAATTGAGACATTAATAAGGCCCGTATCTGAACAGAACCATGCGCAAATTAAATGATTGCAAAGTGCTTTGAGGATGAGGGAGGATAATTAAAGACGGTTAAACATGATGATAAGCTAGTGTAAACAGGATACGAGACCCCCAACATGCATCATACTAGCTTACTGCATTTACATCAGTGTCAAGTTGACCCGGATCACGAAGTCTTACCTTTCATACTGTTTCATTAAATACCTAGGAGTGTGTACATGCACTTTACATCATGTATCATACTATGAAATGCAGAATACATACATTGACATTCCAGCCCTCACACTCCCTGCCCCGCACGGCCTGGATCTCTGCCGGGTTCACCCGTTTTTCATTCCATCCACTTACCAAGAAGCACAGCTGTGGCCAGTTGTGGATAAAATATCTATAGGTATATATGGAGTAGGGTTCAGACAGATCTTTGGTGATCAGTCTCATGATATCGGGCATTTGTAGCTCGGATTCATATCGGACATAACGTATCGTCCGATCCTCCCCCGGCTCAACCTCCCGGCCTGAGGGGCTCCTTAAACTGCAGCCTGCGGTCAGGGATGAAGCCAGCAGCCGCACCTGCTCGTCTTCCTCCTCCTCCTGCTCCGTGCCCTCCGCCAGTCCATTGCGGGCCGCCGCGGGATCGCTCGCCGCCGCTGCCTCTGCCGGGCTGGGGAGCGCAGTTCTTGCATTACTGGGGAGGCAGTGAGGGGGGCTCTCGCCCGAGTGTACCCCGGCTCCTTTTGTTGCAGTCGCTCTGGGGCCCCCGTCGGGGGTGGCCGCGATCGTGGCCGCCTCGGCCGAGCTCAAAACCTTGCTCTTGAGGGAGGCGGCCGCCCGGAGGTGCCGCAGTTCGGGGTTGATCAATCCGTTGAGCTGCAGCTGCTCCTGCGGCGGCTGAGGGCAGCGGAGGCACGGATGCCCCTTGGCCGCCGCCTCGCCGCCCGCCGGGCTCCCGCCGCAGCCGCCGCCTTCGTGCTCCTCGTCGTCCTCCTCGTCCTCGCTGCAGCAGGCGAGGGCGGCCCCCGCCGAGAAGGGACAGCGGGGCTCGGCCGCGGCCGAGGCCGAAGGTGCTGGTGGTGGGAGGAGGCTGCTAGGCCCAGGCGGTACCTCCGCCATCCTAGAGGCGACACAGACCGAGAGGGGAGGCCATGAGACCCGGCGGACGAACGCGGAGCAGAGGAAGCCGAGGGCGGGGGGTGGCGGGAGTAGGGGGGGAAACAAAGGCAGAAACCGTCCCTAACAGAGCTGGCCCCCCAATTCCGCGCCACCCCCCGCCCCGTCTCTTCAGCGCCGCCCAGCTGCTCAGCCGGCCACCGTCCCTGTCCGCCCGCGCCCATCCGCCAGCCCTGTCACCCGCGGCCCCTCCCCGTCCCCTCCGCGCGGCTCACCCCGCACAGGTCCCCGCCGCCACTGCCGCCACTCCTCTTCCTCCTCAGCCGCCGCCGCCTCCCTCGCCGCCGCGGCTGCCTCCGCCGCCGCCAAGGCTCACACTCAGCCGCCGTCGCCGTAAAGCGCCTCGGCTGTTACCCCGGGTAAAGTTTCCTGGGCCTGGCTTTACGACACTTCCCTGCCTGCCGGCTGCCGGGCCGAGGGAAAGGGGCGTGGAGGGAGGTGACCTGTGGAGGGGAGGGGCGAAGGTGTCTCCCGAGGCCCGGTGGTGGCTGCGTGCTAGTGGGTGGGGCTGTAGGGCAGGGAAGTTGCAGAGGGCTTGGGAGTCACCAGCCCTTAACCCACCATCTTCGGCCTTGCGGGCTGCTCGGCCCGCGGACCTTGCAGAGCCCGGGAAGGATGGGCCAGACTGGCGCTCCCACGAAGCTGCCGCAAAGCTCACCCGCTCTGGGCCTGCTCCCCGGGCCTTGGACCAATCTTCTAAAAATGCTTTTCCTCAGCTGTACTACGTTTAACCTTTGCTCTGACGTGGGGTAGGGGGAGGGTTACCCGTGTCCCTTAAAAATGGAGCAATCAGGAGAGAAAAATCCCCGAAAAGGAGAGGAAGTTTAAAACTTTGAACTGTGAAAATTATGAGAATGACTGAGGAAAACTGGTTCGTTTGCAACGTGAATTTAGTCTTTGCCTCTTTGAGGCAAGAGAAAGTTGACAGGTAGTCCTTTTCCTCTCTCCTTCGTTCTTTATCCCTTTCACCCCGCCCAGGAAGACTGGAAGTAAATGGGATTAACAGGTGTTCGGCAGCTGTAAACACACCTGGGGAAAATTAGAGATGTTGAAAGAGAATGACAATGGCTAAGAAGCACATTCCTAAACTTGTGAACCGAATTGTGATAGGTGAGAAGCACCGGCCAAAAGGTGTCCTGAACCTGCCCCCGCCCCGCTCTGCCCCCTCTGCCAAGTCATCTGCCAGTGCGGAGGCAAAGGGAAAAGAACTGCCCTCCTCGCCAGAGCGCGAGGCTCTGCTCTTTCGGCTCTGGTCCACAGCCGCGATGTTCAGTCCCTCTGTTCTAAGAGGAGCGCAGGTAGTGTAACGCACCAGCACACGGAGCAAGTTAAGTTTTTTAGGCTTAATGTAGAGCTGGGCACGTGTGCAATAGATGGATGTTTTCAGAGATATAATTCTCTGACTGTAATTTTTGCCATAATCTAAACTAAAAAAATAGGATACAGTGTAGCATAGCTGTTAGATAAAATTGTTAGCTTCCCTCTCACTAAAGACGTTAAAGAAAAACTTCCACCTATCTAGAAGGACAAAGGCTTCCCAGGTGGCTCACTGGTAAAGAACCCAGTAGGACAGGTGGGTTCAATCCCAGGACTGGGAAGATCCACTGGAGAAGGAAATGGCAACCCTCTGCAGTATTCTTGCCTGAGAAATCCCATGGACAGAGGGGCCTGGTGGACTACAGTCTGGTAGGAGTCACGAAAGAGAAACGACTTACATTCTAAACAACAATCTAGGTCAACCTATAGTGATAATAATAACATAATGTGTTACTTGGGCTAGGCACTGTCCTAAATATATTATGTGTATTTATTAACTCTTTTATAGGTTTTTATAGAAATACATTTATGGGACTTCCCTGGCAATGCAGTGATTAAGAATCCACCTTCCAACACAGGGGACCTTGGTTCCATTCTTGGTCAGGGAAATAGGATCCCACATGCTGAGGGGCAACTAAGCCCTCCTGCCTCAACTAGAGAGAAGCCCAGGCACCATGATGAAGATCCGGTGTGCCACAATAAGACCTGACACAGCAATATAATAAATATATGTCTTTTTAAAAAATAAATCATACGTGGACAAATAGACATGCAGAAACTTATTTCAGCCTTGTCTATAGTAGGAATGGTGGTGGTGATGGTTTAGTCACTAAGTCGTGTCCAACTCTTGTGACCCCATGGATGTAGCCTGCCAGGCTCCTCTGGCCATGGGATTTTCCAGGCAGTAATACTGGAGTGGGTTGCCATTTCCTTCTCCAGGGGATCTTCCCAACCAGGATTGAATCCCAGTCTCCTGCACCGCAGGCAGATTCTTTACCGACTGAGCTGCTGCTGCTGCTAAGTCACTTCAGTCGTGTCCGAATCTGTGCAACCCCACAGACGGTAGCCCACCAGGCACCCCCGTCCCTGGGGATTTTCCAGGCAAGAACCGACTGAGCTACCAGGGAATAAATAATTCCAAATCATCTGAGTATCTGTCAGTACAATTCATTCTGTATCATTTGAAATTGACTTATATTGGTACTCTTCACATTACTGTGTCTGCATAGCAAATTACCCCTACAATGTTGTGTGAAACAATCATTTATATTGCTCACAGATTCTGTTGGTCAAAAATTCATACAGAGCACAACAGAGATGACTTTCTCTGCTCCATTATGCACAGAGCCCCAACCAGAAGAGCCAAAGGCTGAGGACTGGAATCATCTGAAAACTTTTCACTCTCCTATTGATGTTTGATGCTGACTGGAGGCTGCAGGCTGGAGACCTCAGTTTGATGTAATGTAGACCATGTTGTCTCTTAGTATGGACTGGTTTGAGGCTTCCTCACAACCTGATGGCTGGGTTCCAAGGGCGAGTATGCCGAGAAAGAGAGAGACCAAGACCGAGACCGAGCCAGGTAAAAAGCATATACTTTTTATGACTGAGCCTTAGAAGTTATACAGTGTCAGTTGTACTGTATTCTATCTGTCCAAGTTCCAGAGGAAGGGAAATAGACTCTACCTCTTGACTGAGGAGAGGCAAAGTTCTTAAAGAGCATGTGGGCATTTTGGGAAATTACAAGTTGCCACAAGTGCTTATGTGGAAAGACCTCCTAAGTTCCTTAAGGGTAAATAAATGAGATGAGTAATAAGTACACTGTGATCCCATTTATGGGTTTAAAAAAATGTGATACAAAACCATATTTCCAAATGTAAACACACAATGTTTAAAGATATGTATTTTCAAACTACATAGTTTCTAAGTATAACCTGGGTGTTCAGCCAAAGAAACAATGATCCATTCAAGTCATGCAGGAATAACTGGCCAAAATGGTCTCACCATTTCCCCAAGACAGGTTGAAGTGTCATTTTTGCTGAGAAAACTCTCTTATTAACTGTGGAATATAAGCTTGTCCTTAAATAGATGTGATTCCATTGTCCTGAATGAGTGGCCACAAGTGTTCAAATTCTTTCTACCTTGTAAGTTGTCATTCAATTTTCTCATACTGCTGCTGCTAAGTCACTTCAGTCGTGTCTGACTCTGTGCGACCCCAGAGACAGCAGCCCACCAGGCTCCCCCGTCCCTGGGATTCTCCAGGCAAGAACACTGGAGTGGGTTGCCATTTCCTTCTCCAATGCATGAAAGTGAAGAGTGAAAGTGAAGTCGCTCAGTCGTGTCCGACCCTCAGCGACCCCATGGACTGCAGCCTACCAGGCTCCTCCGTCCATGGGATTCTCCAGGCAAGAGTACTGGAGTGGGGTGCCATTGCCTTCTCCATTTCTCATACTAGAGGGCTGATTTGATGTTGTTTCTTTCTGAAAGATATTTTCAGAAAGATGAAATTTGTGAAGAACTCCTGAAGGTCAGGAACTGAGTCATTCATTTTGTATTCACTTATCTAACACATAAAAAGGGGTCTTGTTAAGTTTGTTTTTTTTTTGTCATTCCAATCCCAAAGAAAGGCAATGCCAAAGAATGCTCAAACTACCGCACAATTGCACTCATCTCACATGCTAGTAAAGTAATGCTCAAAATTCTCCAAGCCAGGCTTCAGCAATTTGTGAACTGTGAACTTCCTGATGCTCAAGCTGGTTTTAGAAAAGGCAGAGGAACCAGAGATCAAATTGCCAACATCAGCTGGATCATGGAAAAAGCAAGAGAGTTCCAGAAAAACATCTACTTCTGCTTTATTGACTATGCCAAAGCCTTTGACTGTGTCGATCACAATAAACTGTGGAAAATTCTGAAAGAGATGGGAATACCAGACCACCTGATCTGCCTCTTGAGAAATTTGTATGCAGGTCAGGAAGCAACAGTTAGAACTGGACATGGCACAACAGACTGGTTCCAAATAGGAAAAGGAGTTCGTCAAGGCTGTATATTGTCACCCTGTTTATTTAACTTCTATGCAGAGTACATCATGAGAAACGCTGGACTGGAAGAAACACAAGCTGAAATCAAGATTGCCGGGAGAAATATCAATAACCTCAGATATGCAGATGACACCACCCTTATGGCAGAAAGCGAAGAGGAACTCAAAAGCCTCTTGATGAAACTGAAAGTGGAGAGTGAAAAAGTTGGCTTAAAGCTCAACATTCAGAAAACGAAGATCATGGCATCCGGTCCCATCACTTCATGGGAAATAGATGGGGAAACAGTGGAAACAGTGTCAGACTTTATTTTTCTGGGCTCCAAAATCACTGCAGATGGTGACTGCAGCCATGAAATTAAAAGACGCTTACTCCTTGGAAAGAAAGTGATGACCAACCTAGATAGCATATTCAAAAGCAGAGACATTACTTTGCCAACAAAGGTCCGTCTAGTCAAGGCTATGGTTTTTCCTGTGGTCATGTATGGATGTGAGAGTTGGACTGTGAAGAAGGCTGAGCGCTGAAGAATTGATGCTTTTGAACTGTGGTGTTGGAGAAGACTCTTGAGAGTCCCTTGGACTGCAAGGAGATCCAACCAGTCCATTCTGAAGGAGATCAGCCCTAGGATTTCTTTGGAAGGAATGATGCTGAAGCTGAAACTCCAGTAGTTTGGCCACCTCATTCGAAGAGTTGACTCATTGGAAAAGACTCTGATGCTGGGAGGGATTGGGGGCAGGAGGAATAGGGGACGACAGAGGATGAGATGGCTGGATGGCATCACTGACTCGATGGACGTGAGTCTGAGTGAACTCCGGGAGTTGGTGATGGACAGGGAGGCCTGGCGTGCTGTGATTCATGGGGTCGCAAAGAGTCGGACACGACTGAGTGACTGATCTGATCTGATCTTTTAAGTTTTTTGACTAAATTATGCTATTCCTTCATTCATTAGTTTAGGATATTTATAATTACATATAATATTAGGATATTTATAATTACAAAGTAAATTCTGACCTCTTTGCTAATTAATAAGCTAATAAGATTTCTGCTATCTAAGCTCCAGTTTCTCTGCTTTATATCCCAGTGTTAAATATCAATGATGAGCTTCTAAATCAGATGATTTCTCTAGGAAATTTGCCCTTCTACTTAAGAAATCTTTTCTTTGTTACCCGTGTTGTTGCTGTTCAGTCACTAAGTCATGTGTGACTTTTTCACAACCCCATGGACTACAGCATGCCAGGCTTCCTTCCCAGTCCTTCACTAACTCCTGGAGTTTGCTCAAACTTATGTCCATTGAGTCGGTGATGCCATCCCACCATCTCATACTCTGTAGCCCTCTTCTCCTCCTGCCCTCCATCTTGCCCAGCATAAGGGTCTTTCCCAGTGACCTTGCTCTTCACATCGAGTAGCCAAAGTGTTGGAGCTTCAGCTTTATCATCAGTTCTTCTAATGAATATTCAGGGTTTTTTACTCATGTTTTTGAGTAATATGCTGATATGATAATAGCATTATTTTAGGCAAAGAAATAGAATTAGTTCTAGTTATCTAATTCTTTAGGCATATCTGCCTATTTTGACACTCTGAAAAGACAACTATCACTACGAGCAATGACTGCATAGGAAGGAATGGTCTTAGAGCAGGGGAAGTCTAGAGTGATACTTCTCTATCTGAATAATTGGTATTTTCATTGCTTGGTAATATACTGTGT
The DNA here is from genome assembly GCF_032452875.1 of Bos javanicus. Classification (NCBI taxonomy): domain Eukaryota; kingdom Metazoa; phylum Chordata; class Mammalia; order Artiodactyla; family Bovidae; genus Bos; species Bos javanicus. Next base: position 69,284,152 of record NC_083877.1, on the reverse strand, counting down.
TGCAGTAGTCACTTTTTTTTTTTCCTTACTCTTGTCTTTGCTCTTTTTTGAACAATGAAGGGACACACCTTAGTTTTTAGAAGCAAAAAACTCCTCATTAAATAAGTTAAAATAACCAACAGCATTTTCAAAATAACGTCCTAAAGCAGCTTCCTGAAATTAGCTTAGAAGGAGATAAGTTCCTTTGTAATTCTTTCTAACAGTAAGACATTTTCCTCTTATTGCCAAGGTTTATAGGGGAGACCTAGCTGTGTTCCTACCTGAAACATAGCTGTGGGAATGAAGATATGAATAATGGAGAGATGCTTTAAGTTCCCTTAACTCACACATACTGAATAATTGAAATATTTGTATAGTTTTATTTTATGTGCCCTGTGGTTCTTAATCCTACTAATCCTATCTATTATACATAAAGCCATAAATATGAGTGTCCTTAGCTTTGTTTTGGAGAAGGCAGTGGCACCACACTCCAGTACTCTTGCCTGGAAAATCCCATGGGCAGAGGAGCCTGGTAGGCTGCATGCAGTCCATGGGGTCGCAAAGAGTCGGACACGACTGAGCAACTTCACTTTCACTTCTTACTTTCATGCATTGGAGAAGGAAATGGCAACCCACTCCAGTGTTCTTGCCTGGAGAATCCCAGGGACGGGGGAGCCTGGTGGGCTGCTGTCTATGGGGTCACACAGAGTCGGACACGACTGAAGTGACTTAGCAGCAGCAGCAGCAGTAGCTTTGTTTTATCTTAGATGAAAGAAAAAAAAAAGGCATACATCAAATTTGAGGGCTATAGAATTTAATCAAAGGATGGATATTAGTATATTGTTGTACCACATGTAATCCTAGAACACTGTGAGATTCACAGGTAAAATGCTTTCGTTAACAATTTGATTCTTCCCTTTGAACTTGTGGGAGAGGGGGGCAAATGTTGACAGTCTATTCTTTGACCATCTTTCCATTTGATAACAGTGGTTGGCAATCCCAATTATAAGCACAGATTTTGTTTGTAGAACTGAGGCCCCAGAAAAACATGAGGAACCAGAGAGTTACTATGGTCAAACGGTCCCCATTTCCATTATTTTCAACCTCACTCTAATTTTCATAACCTGCACAAAGACACAGACAGGCTGATTCATATATTTCTATTTGAACTGGGGAGAATTATGTATTTGTACCTACATATTAATGGCAACCCACTCCAGTATTCTTGCCTGGAGAATCCCATGGATGGAGCAGCCTGGTAGGCTACAGTCCATGGGATCGCCAAGAGTCGGACATGACTGAGCGACTTCACTCACTCACTCACATTAAAGCCATCATGAGAAATGCTGGGCTGGAAGAAGCACAAGCTGGAATCAAGATTTCCAGGAGAAATATCGATAACCTCAGATATGCACATGACACCACCCTTATGGCAGAAAGTGAAGAAGAACTAAAGAGCCTCTTGATGAAAGTGAAAGAGGAGAGTGAAAAAGTTGGCTTAAAGCTCAACATTCAGAAAACTAAGATCATGGCATCTGGTCCCATCACTTCATGGGAAATAGATGAGGAAACAGTGGAAACAGTGGCAGACTTTATTTTTGGGGGCTCCAAAATCACTGAAGATGGTAATTGCAGCCATGAAATTAAAAGACGCTTACTCCTTGGAAGGAAAGTGATGACCAACCTAGATAGCATATTCAAAAGCAGAGATATTACTTTGCCAACAAAGGTCTGTCTATTCAAGGCTATGGTTTTTCCAGTGGTCATGTATGGATGTGAGAGTTGGACTGTGAAGAAAGCTGACCGTCGAAGAATTGATGGTTTTGAACTGTGGTATTGGAGAAGACTCTTGAGAGTCCCTTGGACTGCAAGGAGATCCAACCAGTCCATCCTAAAGGAGACCAGTCCTGGGTGTTCATTGGAAGGACTGATGTTGAGGCTGAAACTCCAGTACTTTGGCCACCTCATGTGAAGAGTTGACTCATTTGAAAAGACTCATGCTGGGAGGGATTGGGGGCAGGAGGAAAAGGGGATGACAGAGGATGAGATGGCTGGATGGCATCACCAACTCGATGCACATGAGTTTGGGTGAACTCCAGGAGTTGGTGATGGACAGAGAGGCCTGGCGTGCTGCAATTCATGGGGTCGCAAAGAGTTGGACACGACTGAGCAACTGAACTGAACTGAACTGATTAAAGCCATTGAAAACTCTCGGTTTTCAGTTTAGCTATACTCTCAGCACAGCATTTGAGAATTATTTTACATATCTTCCAGGCTTACTTCATCCAAAAGCGACTATCCTTGACCACTACAGTGCTCAAAGTTTATAAAAATGTGCTCCATCTGGAGACCTACCCTTTACATCACAGTGAAACTGCTAATGTGGAATAAATACATAGCCACTGTCTCCAATTCAGGTGCAAGTTTGCTCTTCAACTGGTTGACTTCCACCTCAGCCCTTCCACTAACCCCTTTCTGGCAAAGGTAACCCATTATGTCCCAAAGGCTAAACCCAATGAACTTTTCTTTTCGACTCTCATTTCACTTCATTTCTCCATGTTGTTTGATTCTGATGTACTCTACCAAGAGCTCTTCCCTTGGCTTCTGCCATACCACTCTCCTTTGCTCTCTTTCTCTGAACACTACTTCTATTTTTCTTGATGATCGTGGTCTATAATCATAACAGTAGTAGCTAGCATTTATTGTGGGCCTACCCCATACCAAGTGTGTTATGAGCAGTAGCCATTCAGTTTTCTCAATAACCCTATGAAGTATAAATAGACCAGAATTGGGTTGTCAGTCTACGTCTGTGTCAATCACTGGAAAGAGCCTAGGTTTACTTTGACATCAATTAGGTCTATTTGAGGCTGAGAGTGAGATGAGCTTCTCCTGATATATGTGGGTTGGAGGGTAGGAGGGAGGCATAAAGAAATGTCTATAATTAAAGTGGGTTCAAATCCTGACTCTGCCACTTACTAGCTGTGTAGTCTTGGACAGCTTAATGTCTCTGGACTTCTGATTCCTCTCATTGAACATGGATAATATATTACATGCCTCATAGAATTTGGGAAGGGTTGCTGCTGCTGCTGCTGCTGCTAAGTCGCTTCAGTTGTGTCTGACTCTGTGCGATCCCCATAGACCCAGTCCCTGGGATTCTCCAGGCAAGAACACTGGAGTGGGTTGCCATTTCCTTCTCCAATGCATGAAAGTGAAAAATGAATTAATATATGCAAAGTGTTAGATGAGTATAATACAAAGCACATAATAAGCCCTCTGTAACGTTTAGCCAATCTTCCATCCCACCCCTCCCTCCTCAGCACTTCTCCCACTGCTGTCCTAGTAATTAATGCAAACTGATTATGTCAGTCTCCCACTTAAACCTCTTCAGTGACTCTCCACTGCCTAATAATCGAATCCAAATTTTGGTCGGGTGCTTTGGCCACAAATAACAGAAATCAAGCTCAATCTAGCTTTTAAATAAGTAAGTGAATTTTATCATGTAAAAGAAATCAGAGGTAGGGTGAAGTTCAAGGTTAGTTGGTTCAGTGATATTATTGAAAATACAGGTTTTTCCCTCTCTCCTGCTGTTCAGAAAGTCAGCTCCATCCTAAAGCTAGTTAGAAGAGGCATTAGGTCATCTCAGGGACTGAGTCTGTGAAAGAAGTCCAGGAAAGGTAACTTACTTTGTAGACTTTGTTTGAATATTGCATTAAAACACAACCTTATGTGAAATAAAATGCTTGTTTTGTTACTTTTTTTTTTTTTTTTCCAAATGAGGAAGTATAGAAATGATCAAGGCATTGAAAAGCTAGACTTAGAAAGCACAAAAGCATAATGCTAAGAAGAGTGTCTCAGTGCTCACTGGGGTGAGTAGATCTCTAGTCTTAATATATTTTGGCTTATTACTCATCTTAATATGTTTACAAGACTGTGAAACCTAAAATGCAGTCATCGTAAGGATATAAAAAGAATATAGTGACCAAGACATTTGTAATGTTATTGATAGATTTATACACTGTAATGGAAATCTCTGAGCAATCTCACAGCTGCTCCTCAGAGTTCCCAGAGGAGAAAGCTTTGAAGTTCAGGGAGTGGCTAATGGGTTCTTTGATCTTCTTAGTCTTTTTGCACTTCAGGGAGCTTTGGAGGAGGGCAGTTTTGCTTATCACTGGACCTATTGTTAAAGCAAAGGAAAAAGGAACTTCCTAGATGTATTGAGATAGGTAGTGCAGGTGAGGGATTTTCCCAGACGGGCAGTCTAAACTGCTGCTTATGCCTGACTATTTTCAAGAGGTAATTCTGTGCAAGTTAGCCTCTTGCCTAATCCACTTCAAGTAACTATACGCTTAGTTGATTGCGTCTAGCCTATCCTTTAATCTTGCTTTAAAATGTCATTTTATTTGTGCTTAACCTAATAATATGTGCATTAATTTACTTTCCAAGTAAACATTCTTTAATAAAATTGCTTTCCCTTGAGAAATATGAAAAATTTTGAACATAAAGATATTTGAGAAGTCAAATTTAAGATTATAATTTTGTAATATCTTTTCATAACATCTGTATTAAAGGTCATTGCCTTATTAAATCTACCCAGTATCAAATATTTTAAAGTATATCTGTGATACATGAAAAATATTCATGCTGACCCTTTAGTCTTAAAACCAATTTTGAAATAACAGCCTACACATAAATAAATTTATTTTATTATAGAGATTTTTGATAACCCTTAGTGTTTTGATAGAAGTAATACATGCTTATTCTGAGAGAAATCCTGAAAAGTATAAGGAGGAGAAGTATTTTACATGTGATGACCCTCAGAAATCATCACAATTTAGATTTCAATGTATTTCCTTTCAAATTTTTATTATGTAAATACAATATAACCTATGTAAATTTCTTTTTGTGTAAGAGAAATTAGCTTATTCTGTAAATAGTTTGTGTACTTTGTAAAGAAACTTAATGTTATATCTTCCCCATGTCTTTAAAGACTACGTATAACTATTTTACAAATCATAATTTGCTCCTCTATAGTTGAATGAAGAGATCTCTTTTTCTTAATAATTAGAACGAATTGGCCAATGTATCAGAGTGTGTTTTTACCCATGAAGTGGAATGAACATTGCTCAGTCATGTCCGACTCCTTGCGACCCCATGGCCTATACAGTCCATGGAGTTCTGTAGGCCTGAATACTGGAGGGGGTAGTCTTTCGCTTCTCCAGGGGATCTTCCCAACCCAGGAATCGAACCCAGGTTTCCATCATTGCAGGTGGATTCTTTACCAGCTGAGCCACAGGGGCTTGAAAATTTAATTTGAAAAATCTCTTAAAGCTTACGTGCACGTACACATATATCTGTTAAGTGAGGACAAGACGCAGGACTGAAGTGCTGAGTGAAGCACTCCCAGCATCCTCAGGCCCACCACCATTACCTGTGTCCTCTTTAGTTTGATATGCACTTGCATCAGTTAGAGTACCTCTTTAAAGAAAGTCTGAACAAGTTGAATGTAATTAGGCTATTTCACTTATTCATCCACTTATTCATTCATTCAGTAAATATTTATCGTTCCTCGCTTAGGTATTATAGTATCGAAGTGAACAGGGCAGACTCAGCCCTGGCCCTCACAGAGCCTGCAGTCCAGATGAGAGGGACAGTTAAACCAGAGAATTTAATAATGTATGGAAAGGATTTTGACAGAGAAAGCAGTGATTATAATAGGAGCACATAGTGGAGACAGCCAAGTTTTCCCACTGAAAGCAACATTTAACCAAAGGCTTGAAAAGTAAGCAGGAGGTAGCTATGCAATAGAGACCGGCTGGGTCCAACCTGAGAGAACACCTGAGAAAAAGCTTAGTGAAGGTCAGAATGCCTGGAACATGGAGTGGAAGCAGAAGAGGAGGTGAGAGATGTAAGCCCAAGACAGATGATAAAGGGCCTTGTCAGCCACTATAAGGAGTTTAGAGTTTATCCTTAGAGGCACTGGGAATCTGTTGAAGGTTTGCTCTTTAAAAAGATCACTCTCGCTGCAGCCTGGAAAACTGTTGCAAGGCTGCAGGTGGGAAGACCAGGTCTTTAGCTTCAGTCTAGCTGAGAAGGTCCTACATGAAGCCTGGAGGTAAAATGCTGTAGCTATCCTTCTTTTCATTCATCCACTCATCACATTTAGCCTGTGACCCTTTTCAACCAACCTAGCCAGGTAGTGCTAGTGGTAAAGAGCCTGCCTGCCAATGCAGGAAACATGAGAGAAGCAGGTTCAATCCCTGGGTCAGGAAGATCCCTTGGAGGAGAGCATGGCAACCCACTCCAGTATTCATGCCTGGAGAATCTCATGGACAGAGGAGCCTGCCGAGCTATAGTCCATAGGGTCACAAAGAGTCAGACATGACTGAAGCAACTTAGCACACAGCTCTATTTAGCACTTAATAAGTGATTGTTGTTTTGTTTGCTCTTTCATGTGTTTGGAGAAGGAATTCATCACCAGGCTCTATTTCTCTTTTCTTTCAAAGGATGAAGTGTTAGGAGAGAAAGTATCCATCCTAAGAACTTTTCCCACTCTTGTAGTGATCTAGGGACCCCTCCACTCTTCTTCAATGGTTCAACTGGCTACATCCTGTGCTAGTTGCTGAAGTCTTGGTTTTCTTTAGAAAAGCTTTCTGAGCTTATACAGAAAGCTCCGAAAATTCCTGATCTATATAAAGAAGGCAGTATCTCATTCTGCTGATATTTGGAACATAGGGACTTTCCCCATTACAACAGTAATATAGTATTCAACATAATAACATGGTAAAATACAAAAAAGTGAAAAAATATAGAAAAAGCTACCATAGTGCTACCCTCAAATGACAACCACCATTATTAATAATATTTTAAGGAATTTCATTCTAGTCTTTCTTTAGTTTCAGAAGAACAGCTTTTAGATCATTGTGATACACACACACACGTATGTATATCCTGAATTTTTAAAACTTAACATTGTAACAAAAAGTTATTTTAAATATTGCATTAAATTTTAATTGTTGCAAAAAATTCCTCTGTGTCATTATCAGATCAGATCAGATCAGATCAGTCACTCAGTCATGTCCGACTCTTTGTGACCCCATGAATCGCAGCATGCCAGGCCTCCCTGTCCATCACCATCTTCTGGAGTTCACTCAAACTCAGGTCCATCGAGTCGGTGATGCCATCCAGCCATCTCATCCTCTGTCGCCCCCTTCTCCTCCTGCCCCCAATCCCTCCCAGCGTCACAGTCTTTTCCAATGAGTCAACTCTTCGCATGAGGTGGCCAAAATACTGGAGTTTCAGCTTTAGCATCAATCCTTTCAAAGAACACCCAGGGCTGATCTCCTTTAGAATGGACTGGTTGGATCTCCTTGCAGTCCAAGGGACTCTCAAGAGTCTTCTCCAACACCACAGTTCAAAAGCATCAGTTCTTTGGTGCTCAGCTTTCTTCAGAGTCCAACTCTTACATCCATACATGACCACTGGAAAAACCATAGCCTTGACTAGACGGACCTTTGTTGGCAAATTAATGTCTCTCCTTTTCAATATGCTATCTAGATTGGTCATAACTTTTCTTCCAAGGATATTCCACTCTAATTCAACACACAGCCATGTTTGTGTGTGCTTAGGTGTTCAGTTGTGTCCAACTCTTTGTGACCCTATGGACTGTAGTCCACCAGGCTCCTCTGTCCATGGGGCTTCTCCAGGCACAAATTCTGGAGTGGGTTGCATGCCCTCTTCCAGGGGATCTTCTGAACCCTGGGATCGAACCCACATCTCCCCCGTTGCAGGTGGATTCTTTACCATCTGAGCCACCATGGAGGCCCAAGAATACTGGAGTGGGTAGCCTATCCCTTCTCCAGGGGATCTTCCCAACCCAGGAATTGAACTGGGATGTCCTGCATTGTAGGAAGATTCTTTACCAGCTGAGCCACCAGGGTAGCCCACGTGTTAGCACTTCCAATAATACTATGATAAGTGTTACAGGCATTAAATTTTGGGGGTACTTGAGTTTGTGCTTTTGAGCCCAATTCCTAGGAGCAAACCCGATAAACATTTTTTAACTTATGCTACCAATTTGACTTAACAAACAAGGAGTGTACCAAATTTACATTTCAACACATAAAAGTATTTGTTAATTAAGTAACTTTTAAAAGAAAATTGCTAACATACAAGGAAAAAATTTTCAAAATAATTAAAAATTATAATAGTGCTTTTATGTACCCATAATAGCTAAGTATCTAAAAGGAGAAACTGACTGTGAGGATATTGTGCCAGACCTATACAAATTGGTTGCATTTTCCATAACTTGGTAAAGTGGGTAGTTAATATCAGAGTTTTAGAATTTCTTGACATAATTCTAAATTTTTCTTTATGTAATTAATTCTGCTTAACTCTACTTTTTCTCAACTTTAGGCCATAGTACTTTTTAGATTAATTCAGAGATTTAAAGGAATAGAATGTACCACACACCATAGCATAACATTAATTTCTAATCTATATGGTTTCGAACATACAGCTTTGACATTCATTTAATACTCAGTTAATTTTAGATTGAAAAGTTACAAGTCGAATATTAAATTGATAAAAAATGATAATGACTTAACTAGAGAAAACACAAGAGGGCAATCTTGTACAATAATAAAATGTGTTTGCATAAGACAGAAGAAATAATTCAACATTTTTAATTGTGATTTTTTCCAATAGACATTTGAAATCTTGTCAATATGTATTATCTTTTTATTAAGTGATGGAAGTGTGGCTTTGAAAAGAAATTTAGTGTCAGCAGCCATATAATAAATTCTGCATGTATTTCAAGTCTATTTGTTAATCCTGAAAAGAAGTCAATCTCTTTTCCATTGTTGGAACCTTATGGCCTGGTTTCAGTTGATAAGAAAGCAAGGAAATAGATCTACTATAAAAGAAACACTGAAAGTATTTTGTCCTGGATTCACTCTTTATATATATATATATATATATATATATATATATATATATATATATATATTTGTGTCTCAAAATGGAAATTGTTTAGTTTTTTCTGATATTTTTCGATTAGTAATGTGATCCATTAAATCTCATTGAAAAGGCTACTTTTAAAAATGAAAAAAAATTAATGAATTGCTAAAGGCAGGACTTTGTCTAATGATTAAATTTGAAAACATGTATGGCCTTTTACAAATTTTGATTTCCTGACACTTAAATCGGACTGTAACTTTGGTTAACTCACTACACCCTAAAAATTAAGGGCATGAGAAAATAAGAGGTTTAAGGCAGTTGCATGCAATTTTGTAGGAGCTAATTCTCAGAGATCTTAGTTTCATCTGTAAAACAAACACAGAGATAGTATCTGTGGTGCTCTTACTTCTCATAGCCCATGGACCTTCTCCACCCAAACTAATTTAGTGTTTAGAATGCCAAATGGGATTTAAAAAAAGGGGGGGGGGGATAGAAATAGGTATTTTTCTGAGCATACTGGTGGGAGCAAGCCTTCAGAATTCTGTGGTCAAGTACCTGGTACTTAGAAATATAATATAACAATAGTTAATCAAATCATGTGAAATTTGAATCCTTAGTTTCTGCCACATATTAGCTGTGTGACTTTGGGCAAGTTTTTAACCTCTCTGTGCCTTATTTTCCTTTTCTGTATAATGCAATTATAACGGTACGCAGTATTTGGTACAAAGTAAACTTGATGTATTTGCTGTTATGCAAGGGTGCCTAGGAAAATGTCTAATGGAAATAAGTGATATCATACAGTATTTGGTTTTCTCTGTCTTGTTTCACTTTGCATAATGTCCAAGTCCATCCATGTTGCCATAAATAGCAAAATTTTAGTTCTTTTTTATGGCTGAGTGGTATTCCGTTCTATTTAGTACCACATCTTCTTTATCCATTCACCTGTTGATGGACACTTAGGTTGCTTCCACATCTTGACAATTGCAAATAATGCTGCTATGAACTTGAGGTACATGTATCTTTAGGAATTAGTGGTTTTGGTTTTTTGGATGTATACTGGGGAGTGGAACTGCTGGGTCATATGGTAGCTCTATTTTTAGTTTTTTTTTTTTTTTTAGAAACCTCCATACTGTTCTCCATAGTGGCTGTACCAATTTACATACTCACCAACAGGGTACAAAGGTTCCCTTTTTTCCACATTCTGGCCAACATTTGTTATTTGTGTTCTTTTTGATGATAGCCATTCTAAAAGGTGTGAGGTGATATCTCACTGTGGCTTTGATTTGCATTTCCTTGATGATCAGCAATGTTGAACATCTTTTCATGTGCCTCTTGGCCATCTGCATATCCTCTTTGGAAAATATTTATTCATTTCTTCTGCCCACATTTTAATTGGACTTGTTTATTTATTTATTTTTTTGATGCTGAGTTGTATGAGATGTTTATAAATGTTGGATATTAACCCCTTATCAGTCATATCATTTGCAAATATTTTCTCCCATTTAGTTGGTTATCTTATCATTTTGTCAATACTGTCTTTGCTGTTTAGTTTAATTTTAATTAAGTTAAAATTTAATTTTAAGTTTAATTAGGTCCCATTTACTCATTTATTTCTTAAAATATTAAGGAAAAACAGATTATTACTTATATTTGATTCGTAAATATTACCTCTTCTTTTTTCATCCATGAGATAAATACAAACCTTGGAAAAGATCCACAGTGGAAAAACTGATCTTGTTTATATCTGTCTCCTGTGTCTCACTGCAAGGTTTTCAGGCCAGGAACTGTGTCTGCCTAATCTTTATAGCCTCGGAATGTAACACAATACTTGGCACAAAATAAATGCTCAATAAATGCTTGTTCATTATTATTTATTCAACTGAGAAGTATTTATTATCTTCAGTTGGTGGAATATGGTCCCAAGATGTACATCATAGACTGTAATACATTGTTGGTATAATACATGAGCCTGTCCTAAGACATATAATCATGTATAAATCCATTCTCTGTATATATTTTCAGTTCGGTTCAGTTCAGTCACTCAGTCGTGTCTGACTCTTTGTGACCCCATGAACTGCAGCACTCCAGGCCTTCCTGTCCATCACCAACTCCCGGAGTCCACCCAAACCCATGTCCATTGAGTCAGTGATGCCATCCAATCATCTCATCCTCTGTCATCCCCTTCTCCTCCTGTCCTCAATCTTTCCCAGCATCAGGGTCTTTTCAAATGAGTCAGCTCTTTGTATCAAGTGGCCAAAATATTCGAGTTTCAGCTTCAACCTCAGTCCTTCCAATGAACACCCAGGACTGATCTCCTTTAGGATGGACTGGTTGAATCTCCTTGCAGTCCAAGGGACTCTCAAGAGTCTTCTCCAACACCACAGTTCAAAATATATTTTAGTATAGAATAAATTCTGGATAGATACTCATCAAATTGTTACCTTGATGTTTGGCTGGTATAAATAAGAATATTTATTTTTGTCTTTATTTTCTAATTTTTTTAGTAATTATGTTTTGCTTTTGTAAAAAAATTGTGAAACATTTTGAATGTCTGATTCTAAAATAGGTACTTATGTGCACTTCCAAATTATAAATTTTAACAGGTATAAAATTAAAGTTAATTAAATCACATTAGATGAATCATTTATTTAAGCAAAATGAGTCTGATATCACCAAATAGTATTTTATGTACATATTTATTTAAAAAATTTTTTTAACTTGTGCCTAGAGAAAAAATTTTAATTCTGAGGTATTTTTATGTATATATTTAATACTCTAGAGTATTTCTAAGAAAATGTTTAAAATTGAAAATAATTATATAATAAAACTTACAATAGTTCCAAAAGAGTATAAAGTGATTTTCCTCTGAGACTTCCAGTCTTTTTTCCCAAAGACAACTACAATTGTTGGTTTCTTACATACCATTACAAAAATCATCAGATGATACATAAGCATATATATGTATCTATACATTCTTATGAGATGGTTGGATAGCATCACTGACTCAGTGGACATGAGATTGAGCAAACTCCGGGCAGTTAAGGACAGAGAAGCCTGGCGTGCTACATTCCATGGGGTTGCAAAGAGTTGGACAATTCTTAGTGACTGAACAACAACAATGTACATTCTTACAGAGAAATAGAAGCACCCTATATTTAGCATGGTATATTTTTATTTACTTTCTCATGATAATATGTATTAGAGATCATTTCCTACCATCTCATGTAGTTCTACTCCATTCTTACTCTGGACTACTTAATAATCCATTTTATGGGTGAACAGTAATTTGTTCAAATTACTCTCAAAAATTGTACTAATTTGTAGCCTCACTAATCATGTATGAGAATTCAGGTCTTGTTAAATCCATGCCAACATAGTATATTATCAAACTTGGGTCTTTTACTTATCCGATTGGTGGAAAACAGTAACTTGTTTTAACTGGGAATCTTTGAATTAGGAGTAATATGATATCTTTCCAAGTTTTTCATATTTTTTGTTTTTGTTCTGAGGATTGCCTGTTACTATCTAGTCCTCATTTTTCCATTGTATTTTTTTTTCCAAGAGCTCTTCCAGAAACAAAGTTAACAGGTGATAATAAGATATTATCTAAAAATAGTTTCTTATAAGTTGTTTGTCATTGTTATCTTTAAAAACATAGATTCCATTCTACTTAGTTCAATAAACATCTAAGGGAAACTTTCCAAATGTAGAGGTGGAGACCCTGGTGGAGACACAAAATTAAGTGAATAAATGGATAAAGGGTTATTTCAGGGAGCTCACAATTTAATACAGAAAATATAGACAGAGAGACATGCTCTTAAAATAATATTATGAGGCTGCAGGAGAGCACAAGAGATTACTTTGAGAGATTGAAGTCAAGGAAGGTCTAATGAAGTAAATAGCCTGTGAACTGGGCTTGGAAGGATAAATGTATTGGCTTCCTACAGTCGCTGTAATAAAGTACCACAAACTGAGTGCTTTAAAACAGCAACAATTTGGGAATTCCCTGGTGGTCCAATGGTTAGGACTTCACACTTTCACTGCCAAGGGCGTGGGTTCAGTCCCAAGGTGAAGAACTAGATCCTGTAAGCAGCATGGCCAAAAAATAAAATAAAATAGCATACATTTATTTCTCACAGTTCTGGAGACTAGATATCCAAAATTAATTATCTTTTGTTGGCAGACCCATGCTGCCTCTGAAACCTGGGATAGAATCCTTCCTTGCCTCTTCCTAGCTTCTGGTGGTGGCCAGCAATCCTTGGTGTTGCATGGCTCATGGCTGAGTCAATCCAATCTCTGCCTCTGTCTTCACCTTACCATCTTCACACTGTCTTCCCCCTGTACCTATCTGTGTCTGTATCCATACTTCCTTTTTTATAAGGAAAACAGTCATTTTGGTTTAGGACACACCCTCATGACCTCATCTTAATTTAAATTGATCATCTGTGAAGAACTTATTTCAAAATAAGATTACATTCACAGGTATTCTCAACAGAGGAGAAGTGGGGGGCAGTTGGTGAAGGGTGGGTATCCTAGGAGAAGAGAATCAAATGGATAGAAACTTGTCAGTAGGATATACAGGGCATGTCTAGAAAACATCAAGTACTTTGTCCAGTTTTTCAAGAGCATGTAAGAAAACTGGGAGAAGGTAAGAAAACTCTGGAAGAAAGTCTTATGCCTATTCCTTCTCCAAGGGATGGGCAACCACTGAAGCTTTCAACCAGAGAGTGCTCAGTTCAGTCATGGCTGCCTTAAGGAGACTGTGCTGTAACTGTGCAGAGAATGAATTAACTGGGGAATTGGTGAAGGCAGGATGAACAGAGAGGGAACCACTGCAGCTGCCTCAGAGAAAGTGAAAGTGAAAGTCACTCAGTCGTGTCCAACTCTTTTCGACCCCATGGACTATACAGTCTATGGAATTCTCCAGGCCAGGATACTGGAGTGGGTAGCCATTCCCTTCTCCAGGGGATCTTCCCAACCCAGGGATCAAACCCAGGTCTCCCACATTGCAGGCGGATTCTTTACTGGCTGAGCCACCAGGAAAGCCCAAGAATACTGGAGTGGGTAGCCTATCCCTTCTCCAGGGATCTTCCAGACCCAGCAATCAAACATGGGTCTCCTGCATGGCAGGTGGATTCTTTACCAGCTGAGCTATCAAGGAAGCCTCAGAGAGGTGAAGTGAAGTGAAGTCGCTCAGTTGTGTCCGACTCTTTGCGACCCCATGGACTGTAGCCTACCATGCTCCTCCATCCATGGGATTTTCCAGGCAAGAGTACTGGAGTGGATTGCCATTTCCTTCTCCAGAGGACCTTCCCAACCCAGGGATCGAACCCGGGTCTCCTGCATTGTAGGCAGACGCTTTACCGTCTGAGCCACAAGGGAAGTCCTTAGAGAAGTCGGAGAGTGAAGGATGAACTTGTAAAGACAGTGGGTTAGGGCACCTGCACTCACTCTAGGACCCTAGAAAAGGGCTGCTTGCTTGTGATTTGAACATTCCTGCAATCCAGAGGGATGTCCTAGCCCCATCAGAAAATTGCTCAAAATATACTCATCTGATGGGGTTGCTTTATGAGTGGCAGTCTTGCACTCTAACAAAGGTTACACATATGGCTTACTCTGAAAGAGGCCCCCGGGTTGTTTACGACTCTTTGGAAGGCCTTTCTTTCTGCTTTTTACTTAGCATTTTCAGAGTGACTCACCAAAACATCTTGGACCAGAAATGAAATTTGAAAAACGTCTTCTCCTCTAAGTTCTGAAGAGTTTTTTTGCACCGTTAGCATATAAAAGAGCATATAAAAGTGGGTTAATGGCTGAATTAAGCTGTGCCAGCCAGGCAGATATTGTCTGCATTTGAGGAGGAAGCGTCCACCCACTGTTTACGATTGTGCTTGTCTGCGATATGCTTGCAATTATGTAGAGGATCCAACAACAAAAGAAAATAAAAGTCACCAGAAGTAGATGAAAGGTGCCCTGGTACTCAGGAGCAGGGCGGTTGCACATTTCAAAGTGTCTTGTTTTCTGCTCCATGGAGAAAAGGAGCTGAGTACGTATAAAGTGTCAGCCATTCCCAGTGACTAAGTAGTGTTCCTATTTGCAGCTGTTTCTCTTGAGATCCTCAAATATTTTTAGAATCTTCTTGGCTCTTCTCTACAGAGAAGGCTGTACTTGGCTTCACCTTTCTCTGCAATTGACTTTCAAAGTCATGTAGCCAATTGGCTTGATCCCTAGCTACTTCTGTTGTTGAAATATAACACAAGGTGCCAACACACAGGTAGTGAACAAGAAGAGTGGAACTTTTTAAGCCTGAGCATGGGTTAGCCTCAGTGCCCAGTGTTGCAAGTAGCTGTCCAGAATTCAGAAGGCTACCATCTAACAAGGAGGAAACCTTGAAAAAGCAACTTAAATTTGATCCAGATCCCAGTGCTAATACTTGTTTTGTTCTGCATGCTGTGTCAGACTGTTCTGCTGTGCGTCTATCTGTACACACTGTAGCCGATGCATATGCTCAAGGTGTGCAGGAGGCCAAAAACAATTGCCCAGATAGACAAAGTGAAGGCAGTAGGCTGAGTTCTAACTGCTAGCATAGCATTTATAATTACTGTGATCCTGTAGTAAAGCTGAATTCAAGACAAAAACTACGCTAAAAATGTTTGTATCAAGATTAGTGACTCTTGATTATTATACAATGTCTTAATGCAGTGTTACAGATTCCAACCTCAAATGTATTCATTGCCCTCTGGAAGAATTAGATACCAGTTTTTCAGAGAGTAATTTGACTTTAATACAGAAATGGCTTTTGTAGACAGTTTATTCATTTATTCAATATCTTTAGCACCTTTCAGTGGTGGGAGCTGAAGTATCCCCTAAGCTATTCAATTATCTTTTAGAATAAACAAATATATGAACACCTTAACAGCAAATATCAGTGCAGGAAAATCTACACAATCAACGCTTTTTTAAGCCAGAAATAATAACCGCACTGCAAGGATACAATATCCTTGTATATAAGAACATGGGGAAATAAAGATACTTTAAAAAACAGAAAATAAATAACGGGAAAGAAAAGCATTCAGGATCACTCTTTTTTAGTATTGTATGTACTCATGAAATAAAGACATTTAATGAAGTATCGGCTTCCCAGGTCACGCTAGTGGTAAAGAACCCATTGGCCAATGCAGGAGACATAAGAGACATGGGTTTGATCCCTGGGTTGGGACCACCCCCTGGAGGAGGGCATGGCAACCCACGCCAGTGTTTTTTCCTGGAGAATTCCACGGATAAAGGAGCGTGGCAGGCTACGCACAGAATTGGACATGACTGAAGCTACTTACCATGCACACATAGATAGTTTGAAGTATAGGACCAGCCATAGCACTAAAATCTGCAGAGAATAATCTTGGCATGATTACTCCCTTTTTCCTTTCGCCTTCTTTTCTTTCTTTTATCTACTTCTGTATTCTTTTCCTTTCAGGTTCTTCCTTGATTGTGGTTCTTTTCACTTCTACTATTACTTCCCCTTGTTAAATTTTCTTTTTTTCTTTTCTCCCCTTGACTTTTCTTCTCTTTCTCCATCACATTTCGTAAATATGAAATTTACGTATTGCAGAGAGTCAGACATGACTGAAGCAACTTAACACACACGCACACGCACTATTATTAGCTATTTCATTAGATTTTAAACATATATTATTTATTAAGCATTTCAATAAAAAGCTTTTCGAAACCCAGTCCTATAACAAATTAAAAATGAAACTCATCAAGAGATTGATTTTTTCCTGCCTCTTTCTCATTTTACATAATGTTTACAAATGATTCCACATTTCTTATTGAAATACCACAAGATAAAGATAAAAAGAAAATATAAAATTACTTTCTAATCAAAATTCATTAAAATGAAAACTTAAATCACATAGTTCCAGTGATATTGTTTCTCACAACCGGCAAAATATTTGTGCATATTTGTCACCCTTGGTTCATAAGAAATATGGGCATTATAGAATAAAAACACTTGGTGACAGAAAATATAGTAATCATAAGAAAATTTCCTAGGAAAAAGGGTGCCTCCAGATCAAAGAAAAATATTTGAGATACTAGCAAAGCATGGTAACTTCAAAGGTTGTTCTCTGCACAGCTGTGAATCTGCTTTAGGTATAAAGCTTGCAAAAACTTGAACATCCTGAAAACATTCCAGATTAACTTCCCAGTTTGACAGAAAACAATTAAGGGTCCAGAAAGAGAGAGTAGTTTGAAACCTAAAGCCCAGAAATTCATTTTAGAATATTTTTGTCTTGCTGAATCTTCTCAGATAAAATCATGACTGGACACAGCTAACATTTCATTTAGGAACTGAGTTTAAGTAACTACTGAAGTGCAGATGAAGGGAGAATGAGAGTCTGGGAGATGGAGTCTAATTTGGGACTGCATTAAACACCAAAGATTATTCCAGTATTACCTGATGTTCTTTCCTTTAGGATTTGTTACACAGGCAACTCACCATCTCTCCATTTCTTTCATTACTTTTGATCAAATGACATCAAGGCTGCTTCATTATCATCTTCCCTCCAACTGCTCATTTTCTGAGACTACTTCAAAATGCCCGAGGGACACCACCTTTGTTACAGACTAGGGTACAGATGAAGTATTGTTCAGAATTAATATTTCAGTACAAACATGATATACTTTTGGACTGAAGTGGAATGAATGTTAATTCCCCTTTGAACATTCAATCAATTTCTCTCTTCTTTTGCTTTGTCTCAGTAATGCCATTTTTTCTTCTACAAATCTCAGAAGTTTTTGCCCATGCTCTGCCCAGCATGTACCTACTAAGATTTGCAAGCTTCTTTTTCTCTATAGATCCCTTTCCCTTCAAATGTAGTTTGGGTTTTACTATACTTTGGGGCTTTCTCCTCTTTTGCTCTCATAATGCAACCAAGTGTCCAACAGAAATTCATCAGTGAGGTGAATTGTCCTCATGGCTTATCCATGAGCACCAAGAATCTATCCCTGTTGCTTGTTGAGACCTTCTCTGTGCAGAGAAAACTTTAGAAGAGCACAGCCATGTTATACCCACCTGGGCATTAAAGAAGAGAATCAGGGCCACGCTCCCGACAAGGTTCCAACTCCACTCCACGCTCACTCCAGCTGAGATGATCCATTGGCATGTTTAAAATTCTGAGTCCCTTTCATTGTCAAGTAAATCCAGAACAGATTACATGACCTATTTTTGTGTTAATGTTTAATCCTCACAATACCCAAGGTAGGAAAAGCAAAGGTATAATCAATTAGTATCCCCTTTCAGAGATGTGAGCCATGGGAGGAAGTTGAGATTTAGGGTGCTTTTCAACATTACAAATGACTATCTAAAGCATCTGTATTTGTGACTATGCTTCAAGTGTTTTATCAGGGGAAAAGATTTGTGGATTGGATCTGGGGGATGATAATCATACTTACCTCATAGGGTTATAATAAGGATTAAATGAGATAATTCATGTAAAGCACTTAACACGGTGCCTGAGTTAGTACTCAGGGATGCTAGTAGTTACTGGTCATTGCTATTAATAAGCGTGATGTCTATTAAGCTATACTTCTTTACAGTTCCTTTTGTATTAAGCAATACAAGTATCACGTAAAGGTAGGCAATGCTGTAAGTGTTTAAACTAAATAAGAAGTGATTTTTAAAAAGCATGTATTTTTTTCCACCCAAATTAATTTGGGGTTTTTTCAAACATGGAATTCCATGAAGAAAATAGGTTATCACTTTTAGGAACCTAATTTATGTTAAATTATTCTCAGTACTGTGCCCTCATACTTTGAGACAAAATATTGGAACTGAAGATGAACCAAAAAAAAGCACTAATAATAAGAAATTCTCACTTTTTCCTGTTATCTCACTTCTTTAATGTGAAGTCAGATGAGTACTGTCCTATTTTTCCATTCTGATAATGGTGAGAAGTCTTAAAAATCAATTAAATGTCCAACAAACCACATTTATGATATCTACTTACCCTGACAACTGGCAACTCTGATACTGTTTTCTTTGGACTTGTGTTTGTTGTTTGTTTTCTATAAGTACTATAATTTAAGACCAAATGAATCTAATTTTAAATAATTTCCTCTCATCATTTTTGTGTTCCTTTAAAAACAAGTGAGAAACAGGCAGTCTAACACACTGATAGAGTAAAAATTGATACAACATATTTGAAGGTCAATTTAGCACTTTTTATTAAAATTTTAAATGTTTATACTCTCTGTTCTTGCAATTTTACCTCTAGGGGTTTCCCTTACAGAAATTTTTGCATAAGTACACAGAAACACATGTACTAGGATGTTCACTAAGCATTGTTTACAATGAAATAACACCGTCCCCAACTCCAAGACCATCAGTAAGGGGGCTGATTAAATACAATGTGATGCATTCAGACATAGACTACTATATAGCTGTTAAAAAGATAAACCTAAATATGCACTAAGACTATGGAGGAGTGGATGCAAAATCACTAGGTTGTCTCCCTAGTAGAGGTCTTAGGGAGGTTCTTTACTTATTTTCTTCTTTATATATTTTACTAACAGTGGAATTTTCAAAACAAGAATATATTGATTTTGTTATCAGGAATATATACAAATTTAAGTATATAATGAACACATATAAAAAACTCAAAGGAATATGGCAGGCAAACCAGAGTGGTTAGTTGAGATAAAGCAGAAATATCATCCCCTCTCCTCATTTCAAGTCCAGTGTGCTTTTTTAAAAAAAAGATCACTTATAGTTTTGCAGAAGCTACGTGTGTGTGCATGCTAGTTGTGTCTGACTCTTTGCAACCCCATGGACTGTAGCCCGCCAGGCTCCTCTCTCCATGGGATTTCCCAGGCAAGAATACTGGAGTGGGTTGCCATTTCCCCCTGCAGGGCATCTTCCCAACCCCGGGGTTAAACCTGAGTTTCTTGGATCTCTTGTATTGGCAGGCAGATTCTTTACCATAGTGCCACCTGCAGAAGCCATATAATGGCATCAGTGTGTCTATCTATGAAAGAGAACAATTAGATTTGATAAACTCTTTGTTCTTATGCAATGTGGCATTCTTTAGCACTCTAGGACTTCCCCTTCTTTTGCCCCCGCTGTCTCCTTTCTTAACGAATCGCCACCCCCACCCCTCATTGGGCACCCTCGACAACCATGGTGAATGAGCTTGTTCTCTCGAAGCCGGTCCAGCTGAAAATTAGTTGTTGTCTACACAGTAAGTCCTCTACATATGAACCTTTAAGTTGCATAGTTTCAGAGATGCAAACGTATTCCATCAATGTTAGGCGTGAGTGAATTACAACTCGCCCATTGTTTTCTGTTGCTGATTGTCCTTCAGCTCTACCATCTCCCACTTCCTTTCCTTCCTCCAGTCAGTAACTCTTCTTGCCTGTTCACTCAATGATCTCTCCTGTTTACCAGTTGTTGTACTGTACTACTGTTCTTTTCGAGGTACTATACTGTAAGATTAAAAATATTTTCTTTATTTTTGTGTTTACTGTTTATGTATTATTTGTGTGAAAAGTATTATAAACTATTACAGTACAGTACTATATAGCCAATTGTGTTAGTTGGTTACCTAGGCTAACTTTGTTGGACTTGTGAACAAACAATTTATGGAACACACTCTTGGAAAGGAACTTGTTCATATGTAGGAGAATTATCATAGTACTGTTTGTTGAAAAGGGTTCTGTGGACAAATCTGAGATGTAAGGTCATGATCAGGTAGAGATGTGGGTCACAAGGGAGGGCGTTCCCACTCATGTGTCTTGCATTTGTTAACTCAGCATAAGTATTATGATGAGTATCATCCCCAGAGCTACCAGGATATTCTCACCTTTTCCTCAGGGTTTAGGACTCAGGACCTTAATAAGTTTGAAACCTGACAAAACAAAGAGCAAACCCCTAACTCATTACGCTTTTGTGTTCAGAGTAGTTATTTGCATCACTATTGTATTTAGTCACTCTAGTGGCTTTGAAAAGTACAGGAGGATTATCAGTTGCCCCAGATTGTCCTATCCCTTGGACAGGTTTGTTTTTCCTTGAGTATTAAGAACTTGTATAATTCTATTTTCTGTATTATCACAATGTCTTGGAGTAATAGAATAATAGATCTGTTTCATTCTTTTGCTATCGAGCATAACTATACTCAAACCAGCCCCAATCTTACTCTTTAATCTCCAGGAGGTTCTATACCTTTAAAATTCATCCTAGCTTTCTAAACTTTCTTCTGTCATATGTAGATCTAAGTTATTCAGTATTACCTTATTTTAAAGTCTATCATGCATTCCTATTAAAGTTATACTATTCAAATTAGAAAGTTTGTATATTTTATCTTATCAGTTGAATAAATATTCAAAAATGTTTTAGCAGTCAATGTTGCATTGAACCTTGCTAATGATAAATATTGTCCTTTTAATGATTCCTAAAAGTGTGAATCTTATTTGCCCAAGTTCATAGCCAATGGAAGTGTCTTTGAAAATCATGAATAGATGCACTAAAAGAATTTTTTTAAGTATAGGAGGAAAGGGACCAGGGATTATACACTAACTGCTGAGTCTGGGTTATTTTTGTATTGAACATTTTTCTTAGTATATAGCCATTGAGTTTCAAGAGAACCACAAGTTTGCAAAGAAGAGAATATAATTACAATTCGAACATTCCTGCTTACTTTTTGTATGGAAAGGTAAGAATGAAGCATCTCACTTTGAGTTCAGAATGAAAAATCGTTATTTCAATAGCTTATTTCCCAAAGCACACATATTTCCTGGGAGAGCTATACTTGGCTTTAAATTTCTTAACAGAATATTCTTACAAGTCTCTTCTTACAATTCTGACTCCGGATTCCTACATGGACTGTTTTAGGTCCATGGGTCAGTAAAAGACAAAAGTTGCCAATAAAATTTCTGAACTTCACTTTAACTGATCTGAGTCAGAGGAGAAAGCTGGAAATGATTCTGAGGATTCTAGAGCATAAAGACAAGGATATTTTTGGTACAAAGTGATGCTAGTTAAAAAGCCAGTAAATTTATCAGATCCCAACCAATTAATTCCTCTCCTATTTAATTTCCAATTAATTAACTCATTCCTCACTTTCTGTGGACCAGAAAACGTTTTATGAGTCAAAGATAACTTGTTATCTACTAATAAAGAAATACGAAAATATCATCCCCTTTAAAATTCTTTTCACATAGGACTAGATTCTGCAAAATATATTAAGAATTGGGACACTGATCTAATATTTTGCTTAAGTCAAAATCATATGGAACAAGAAGATATTTGAATTCTCTCTATTGTGCACATACATACACACACAAATACATACACACATCTTTTTTTTTTACTAGAACTGAAATTGTAAGGCATTTATCATCTGACTTGGGTAAAATTATTCTTAATATTTTTACACATCTCCAAAGGAAATTCTTTTTCAAAAAGCTAACCCAGTTTATGTCTGTAAGAACTGGAGTACAAAATATAAAGTACATAGAGATGTTGTGTATTAGGAGTTGCTTTTTCCAAGTAATCTAAAGCTCAAACCATAAGGCTGATGCACAGTCAAATCCCTGCATTTTGCTGCCTTTCTTCAAAACTTCAAACTTCACTGTGAAATAATTTCTAAAACAAACTGAGGAAGTGTGAAGCTACGTGTCCTGTCACACTTATTACACTGAGGACAGACACATGTGTTAGATATGTTCTAGGGTAAAGAGGAGCAAGAACTGCATTCTTATGATTTTTTATAATAGACAATAATCCGGCTCACTTTAAATTTATTTTTAAAAAATTAACATAAAATTCATATACCATAAAGTCGCCCCTTTTAATACATACAGTTTAGTAGCTTTTTAAATATTTAAAGTTGTGCACTATTACCACGATCTAATTCTAGTACATTTTCATCCCCCTCAAAAGAAATCCCATGCCCACTCTCCCTCAGCTGCTGGCAACCAATAATCTGCTTTCTGTCTCTACAGATTTGCCTATTTTGGACGTTTCACACAAATGGAATCATATAATATGTGGCCTTTGGTATCTGGCTTATTTTACTACAGTTCATTTCAGTCGCTCAGTCATGTCCGACTCTTCGTGACCCCATGAATTGCAGCACGCCAGGCGTCCGTGTCCACCACCAACTCCCCGAATCCACCCAACCCATGTCCATCGAGTCGGTGATGCCATCCAGCCATCTCATCCTCTGTCGTCCCCTTCTCCTCCTGCCCCCAATCCCTCCCAGCATCAGGGTCTTTTCCAATGAGTCAACTCTTCGCTTGAAGTGGCCAAAGTATTGGAGTTTCAGCTTTAGCATCATTCCTTCCAAAGAACACCCAGGACTGATCTCCTTTAGAATGGACTGGTTGGATTTTACTTAGCATAATGTTTTCAAGGTTTATCCATGTTGTAGGAGTATCAACACTGCATTGCTTTTTATAGCTAAATTTCTTTGCATGGATGAATATACCATATTTTGTTTATCCGCTCATCAACTGATGGACAGTTGGATAGTTTCTGCCTCTTGGCTATGTGAAAAGTGCTGCTATGAATATTCAAGTACAAGCACTTATCTGAGTATCTGTTTTTAGTTCTTTTGGAAATAAACCCAGAAGTAGTCTGGCAATTTTTTGTTTAACTTTTTGAGGAACTGCTAAACTGTTTTCTGCAGCACCTGGATCACTTTGTATATTTAATATAATATAATATATTATATAATATATATCACATTTATATTACCAATGTATGGGGTTTCCAAGTTCTCCACATTCTTGTCAACAATTGTTGATTGTCTTTTTTGATTAAAGCTCTCCTACTGGGTAGAAAGTAATATCTCTGTAGTTTTGACTTTCATATCCCTGATGACTAATGATAATGAGCATCTTTTCATGTGTTTATTGGCCCTTTGTATATCTTCTTTGGAGAGATGTCTATCTAAATCCTTTGCCCACTTTGTACTTGTGTAACTTGCTTTTTTATTGTTATGATTTCATTTCGTGAGTTTGTCAAAAGCCAGACCCACACATCATCATTATTTAAGAATAAAGGAGGACTTCCCAGGTGGTCACAGGACTGGAAAAGGTCGATTTTCATTCCAATCCCAAAGAAAAGCAATGCCAAAGAATGCTCAAACTACAGCACAATTGCACTTATCTCACGCACTAGTAAAGTAATGCTCAAAATTCTCTAAGCCAGGGTTCAGCAATACATGAACTATGAACTTCTTGATGTTCAAGCTGGTTTTAGAAAAGGCAGAGGAACCAGAGATCAAATTGCCAACATCCGCTGGATCATGGAAAAAGCAAAAGAGTTCCAAAAAAAATCTGCTTTATTGACTATGCCAAAGCCTTTGACTGTGTGGATCACAATAAACTGTGGAAAATTCTGAAAGAGATGGGAATACCAGATGACCTGACCTGCCTCTTGAGAAACATGTATGCAGGTCAGGAAGCAACAGCTAGAACTGGACATGGAACAACAGACTGGTTCCAAATAGGAAAAGGAGTATTTCAAGGCTATATATTGTCACCCTGCTTATTTAAGTTCTATGCAGAGTACATCATGAGAAACACTGGGCTAAAAGAAGCACGAGCTGGAATCAAGATTGCCAGGAGAAATATCAATAACCTCAGATATGCAGATGACACTACCCTTATGGCAGAAAGTGAAGAAGAACTATAAAGCCTCTTGATGAAAGTGAAAGAGGAGAATGAAAAAGTTGGCTTAAAGCTCAACATTCAGAAAACTAAGATTGTGGCATCTGGTCCCATCACTTCATGGGAAATAGATGGGGAAACAGTGGAAACAGTGGCAGACTTTATTTTTGGGGGCTCCAAAATCACTGCAGATGGTGATTACAGCCATGGAATTAAAAGACGCTTACTTCTTGGAAGGAAAGTTATGGCCAACCTAGATAGCATATTCAAAAGCAGAGACATTACTTTGCCAACAAAGGTCCGTCTAGTCAAGGCTATGGTGTTTCCAGTAGTCATGTATGGATGTGAGAGTTGAACTATAAAGAAAGCTGAGCACTGAAGAATTGATGCTTCTGAGTGTGGTGTTGGAGAAGACTCTTGAGGGTTCCTTGGACTGCAAGGAGATCCCACCAGTCCATCCTAAAGGAGATTAGTCCTGGGTGTTCATTGGAAGGACTGATGCTGAAGCTGAAACTCCAGTACTTTGGCCACCTCATTCGAAGAGTTGACTCATTGGAAAAGACCCTGATGCTGGGAGGGATTGGGGGCAGAAAGAGAAGGGGACAATAGAGGATGAGATGGCTGGATGGAATCACTGACTTGATGGACATGAGTTTGGGTAAACTCTGGGAGTTGGTGATGGACAGGGAGGCCTGGCGTGCTGCAATTCATGGGGTCGCAAAGAGTTGGATGGTTGGACATGACTGAGTGACTGAACTGAACTGACTCCCAGGTCATCCAGTGGTTAAGAATCTGCCTGCCAGTACAGGGGACATGGGTTTAATCCCTGTTCCTGGAAGATTCCACCTGCCTGGGGGCAACTAAGCCCATGCTCCACAACTACTGAGCCTGCGTGCTGCAACAAGAGAAGCCACCATCCCCCCTCCTCCCTCCCTGCATCACAACTAGAGATTGCTCCAGCCCAGCAAAGAAAACTCGTGCAGCCAAAACCAACCAAAGGAAAAAGAAAATAGAATAAAGGAAACTATTATCAGATTTCAATCAGATCAGATCAGATCAGATCAGTCGCTGAGTGTGTCCGACTCTCTGCGACCTCGTGAAGAGATACTCCACGCCCAAGGTGAGAGAAACCCAAGTAAGACGGTAGGTGTTGCAAGAGGGCATCAGAGGACAAACACACTGAAACCATACTCACAGAAAACTAGTCAATCCAATCACACTAGGACCACAGCCTTGTCTAACTCAAGGAAACTAAGCCATGCCCGTGGGGCAACCGAAGACGGGCGGGTCATGGTGGAGAGATTTGACAGAATGTGGTCCACTGGAGAAGGGAATGGCAAACCACTTCAGTATTCTTGCCTTGAGAACCCCATGAACAGTATGAAAAGGCAAAATGATAGGATACTGAAAGAGAAACTCCCCAGGACAGTAGGTGACCAATATGCTACTGGAGATCAGTGGAGAAATAACTCCAGAAAGAATAAAGGGATGGAGCCAAAGCAAAAACAATATCCACCCGTGGATGTGACTGGTGATAGAAGCAAGGTCCGATGCTGTAAAGAGCAATATTGCATAGGAACCTGGAATGTCAGGTCCATGAATCAAGGCAAATTGAAAGTGGTCAAACAGGAGATGGCAAGAGTGAATGTCGACATTCTAGGAATCAGCGAACTGAAATGGACTGGAATGGGTGAATTTAACTCAGATGACCATTATATCTACTGTGGGCAGGAATCCCTCAGAAAAAATGGAGTGGCCATCCTGGTCAACAAAAGAGTCCAAAATGCAGTACTTGGATGCAATCTCAAAAACGACAGAATGATCTCTGTTCGTTTCCAAGGCAAACCATTCAATATCACAGTAATCCAAGTCTATGCCCCAACCAGTGACACTGAAAAAGCTGAAGTTGAACGGTTCTATGAAGACCTACAAGACCTTTTAGAACTAACACCCAAAAAGGATGTCCTTTTCATTATAGGGGACTGGAATGCAAAAGTAGGAAGTCAAGAAACACCTGGAGCAACAGGCAAATTTGGCCTTGGAATACGGAATGAAGTTGGGCAAAGACTAATAGAGTTTTGCCAAGAAAATGCACTGGTCATAACAAACACCCTCTTCCAACAACACAAGAGAAGACTCTATACATGGACATCACCAGATGGTCAACACTGAAATCAGACTGATTATATTCTTTGCAGCCAAAGATGGAGAAGCTCTATACAGTCAGCAAAAACAAGACCAGGAGCTGACTGTGGCTCAGATTATGAACTCCTTATTGCCAAATTCAGACTGAAATTGAAGAAAGTAGGGAAAATCACTAGACCATTCAGGTATGACCTAAATTAGATTTCAATAGGGGGAAAAAAATCCAAATTTTCTTTCATCATAGAAAAAGATATACTTATTAGATTTCCTTTTTAAATACACAGTAAAATGACTCAATTTTTAATATTTTTGTCAGTGAAAATATTTAGATAGTGCAATTTTACTTGTAATATGTGAATTAACAATATCTCTCTTACAGGGTTATTGCAAGAACTAAATGAAATGTAAAGGAAATCATACACTGTGTGGCTTTTGGTGTCTGGCTTCGTGTATTTACTTCATCACGATATATCCTAGAGCTTCATATACTGTATGGTATATAATAAGCACTCAATAACAGAGTGAATTTGAGAGTATCTTATAGAGTCCCACAAGCACATCAGTAAATACGTTTCTCCCCTTCAGGAAACTTGAAGGAAGAAACAATAACTACACCAGCAGTCCCTCTTGAACTATCAACATTGTGGTACACTTTGAGTTGAGTCACTTGTCACCTAAATACTGTGAGATTTATGGAGTGTTTTAAAGGATATGAATGCTAGAACTCCACCTTTCTTCAAAGAAAAATTAATGTGCTGGAGAATGTTTGAGTTTGGAAAGTGACAGTGAGTCACTTATCAACTAATTTTCTGACTTGAAGTTCTGAGTGTCGGTGAATTAGACCCCCAGTGAGGAGGTACTCATCATTGGTGGTGGTGTTGCCAAAATCCTGGCCTCTGTTCTCTGGTGCCAAATAGAAACACAGAGACAGAGTTTTGGGTGAAGTAGAGAAGAGTAACTTTTATTGCTTTGCCAGGAAAAGGGGGTCACAGTGGATAAATGCCCTGAAAACCATGTGACCCTCCCTAGTGGGGGTCATGAGTTTTATAGTATTCAAGGAGCAGGGTGTGATCAGCTCGTGGACAGTTCTTGGATTGGTTGGCATCAAGGTGAAGTTTCAAGCATCATCAACCTTCGGGTTGCAACCAGTTTAGGGTCTATGTGTTTGTGGTCTGCAGTTTTCCTCCAGAAAGGCTCTGCTTCCTGTAAAAACAACTTAGGAATGTGTGTCAGGCCTTATCTGTATCTTTCAACACTGGGAGTTTGATGATTCTGTTATGTGGCAGAATTAGAGTCTAAATTGTTACCAGTTCCTCAGCCCAACAGCTAGTCTTTGTTTCTACATCTTCACATTTCCCAATCATTAACTCTAGAGTCAGCATTTTACTTCAAAAGATAAAGACATCTAGGTTGCCTCCATGTCCTAGCTATTGTAACACTGCTGCAATGATGATCACTGGGGTACATGTGTCTCTTCAATTCCGGTTTTCTCAGTATGTATGCCCAGCAGTGGGATTGCTGAGAGCAACCTAGATGTCCACCGGCAGATGAATGGATAAGAAAGCTGTGATATGCATACACAATGGAATATTACTCAGCTATTAAAAAGAATGCATTTGAATGTGTTCTAATGAGGTGGATGAAACTGGAGCCTATTATACAGAGTGAAGTAAGTCAGAAAGAAAAACACCAATACAGTATATTAACGCATATATATGCAATTTAGAAAGATGGTAACAATGACCCTATATGCAAGACAGCAAAAGAGACACAGATGTAAAGAACAGACTTTGGACTCTGTGAGAGAAGGCGAGGGTGGGATGATTTGAGAGAATAACACTGAAACATGTATATTACCATATGTGAAATAGATTGCCAGTCAAGGTTGATGCATGAGACAGAGCGCTCAGGGCCGTCACACTGGGACGACCCTGAGGGATGGGATGGGGAGGGAGGTGGGAGGGGGGTTCAGGATGGGGGAACACATGTACACCCATGGCTGATTCATGTCAATGTATGGCAAAAACCACTACAATATTGTAAAGTAATTAGCCTCCAATTAAAATAAATAAATACATTAAAAAAACAAAACAAAACTGGGAATGAGCCTTCCCAGCAACCCGGGACAAAATGGTCATGAAATGCCCCCCAAAGTATGGTCGCATTTATGACCACACGGGGGCCGTGTCAACTACAAATTGGCACTTAACAAGAGCATTGCCAATGACTGAACAACAAAAGCATTTGCCATCTGCCTCTATGGAGATTGAAGCTCATGCTGCTCCAGCTGTTGACCTTCAACAACCCCTGAGGAAGTTCAGGGTGGAGTGAGGCACTCTGTGCTCCAGGGAATCTGCCGGACAGGTCTTTAGATAGTCGGATGTTTTTAGGAATAGATTTTATGATCTCTATCCTTGCATCTCCTCATATCTAGAGGAGCACTAAATCTCTTCATGGTGACATCAGCTCCTCATGACTAACAAAAACCTTTTGTAAAATGAGTGCTTCATGGCATCGAACTCCCCCTTCACCAAAACCTAATGTATTGACTTTCCCCCACTGCTGCTTTGGAGCAGTCTCTCAGAGCTATCTGAGATGCTGCCTCTCAGGCTGCAGTCCTCATTTTGCCCCAAATAAAACTTAACTCTCAAAAAAAAAAAAAAAGGGAAGATAAGGAAGGACAAAGAGGCTTGTACAGGGTTTCAGTGATGGTGGTTTAATCGCTAAGTCGTGTCCAACTCTTGCCACCTCATAAACTGTAGCCCGCCAGGCTCCTCTGTCCATGGCATTTCCCAGGCATGAATACTGGAATGGGTAGCCATTTCTTTCTCCTGGGGATCTTCCTGGCCCAGGGATTGAACCTGCGTCTCCTGCACTGCAGGTGGTCCTTTACCGCTGAGCCCCAGGGATTCCCTTATACCCTTCCTTACAGCACCTTAAATAGACAGTAAGAAAACTAGCATGCCAGGCAACTCAAGACAGTGAGGTGGCTTGAAGACAGGGGTGTTGTTTGTTTTCTGGAAGTGGCTGCAGGGTTACTGTCATAATTCATATTTGATAATTGAAATTTCAGGAACGTGTCTTACTATCCCCCGCCCCCATATAACTAGTTTTGTTCTCCAGAAATATTAAGAGAATAGTGCATAACTGAAGAAAATTTATTACTTGCCTTCTAATACTATTAATGTCAATGCACATAGTTCAACACAACGTAAAAAAAAATCTGTTTAACACATTTTTATAAATGGTATGTGACTCTGGACCTAAGAAAGGAATCTACTTATTGCAAATTGGAAATGTCATTCTCTGTAATATAAAATTGCCTGTTAGGAGCATGGCAATTATACAGTTTAAAATGACACAGTTTAAATTAACACAACATGAATAGTTGAAAGTAAAAATTAAAACTCAGTAGTTTTTCCACTCAAAGTATAAAAAATAAATATTTTAATTTTATAAAAGTACTTTATCAACAAACTGCATGTTGGACTTTTAAAAAGATCTGATTTTTATAATAAATTATATTGCTGAATACTCATAATAATAATCTTTGAAACAAAAGGAAACTTACCTTTTAAAGCTACTAAACACAAGGAAAGCATTGTGAATCTACAAATCTCTTTTAGTCCCAAACCTAAACTATAGCTAATTTCCTTTCTTAGGGACACACCAGGCAGAACTGAAAGACCAAGTTATTGTGGTAAATTTCATAAGCTCCCCAAGGTCAGTGATTTGGAATACATCTTCCTGAGGCTTAATATCTGCTAAGTCTGTGCTATTCTAAGACAGTTCTTACGTTACTAGGTCTGAAAGGCAGAATTTCCTTTTAACCTCTGGTATTTCTTAGCAGTTTCTGCCTGTGGTATGATCACCTGATGGTGTACTTTTAGCCAGCTGTGTATCTTCATGGTGGTTCATCTGTCTTAAAAAAGAAAAAAGGAATGGCTAGTTACAAACAGGTGATTGTGTTAGCAGAGGTTTAAGGCAGAATTAGACAAAAGCTATTGGAAATAGGATGTACTTTGTAGAAGGAGAGCATATCCAATAATATGAAAAATCATTAGAAATAAAATTGAAAAACAGAAGATTTATGAAAACAGCTAAATGGCTGTTTTACCTAGTGATCAAGTGCTCAGAGATTGAAGTCACAGAAGATAATTATGTGGCTTTGCAAGCACTCTTATTCAGAAACAGCAGAGGGTTTTTGTCTAATAGACCTGCATGCAGAGGTGTAGTAGATGATAGCTGTGGAAACATTGTCCCTGGACAACTGGGTGCTGTGAGGGGTGGCAGGGTGGCCTGCGCACATCGTGGAAGCAGGCAGCTGTTTTAATATGACCAGTCATGTCCTCGGCTCTCACGGTAGCTAGTTCTAAATTCAATTTTGCTTCTTGAGTGTGTTTTTCACTTGGGAAATTCAAAACAAGATCAACAAAGGGATCTATGGCATTGGCATGTTTTAGACACTATATGGAATGAATAAAAGAGTCCTCAGGATTCAGGCAGTTAAATTGATTCATCTGCTTTATTTCTCAAGTTTTTATTATTTTTAAAAGCCTATTCTGGATTTTATTTCATGAAGTATTGTGTTCCTCTGAAGTTGTATGTAAAGGCTACCCATATAGGAATACGGGCATGTTTTCAAATATTTAAGATGAAAACTTACCTCTTGACAGATACTACTTTTGTAAAGAACAGTTTTCCTCTTTTATTATGGTTTTCTAGATGGCTCAGTGGTAAAGAATCTGCTTACAATGCAGAAGATGCAGGTTCAATTCCTGGGCCAGGAGGATCCCCCGGAAGAGGAAATGGCAACCCACTCCTGTATTCTTGTCTAGGAAATTCTGACTTGAATGGGAGAATCTGGAAAGTTTTTCTAAAAACAAGTTCTTCAAAGTCACATCATCCTGCAAAGATGATAATGCTTCTTATACTTACAAGAGGCAGAAGTGAAAGTTGTTGAAACAATTTGTCCAAATGATCTAATAAATTCACAGTTGAGTTCTAATGTATCCTGATTTGCTAGGGTACTATCTAAGTGAATTTTGCTTCTGTTTGTTCCAATAAAAGAATATCGAGGGCTTCCCTGGTGGCTCAGTGGTAAAGACTCTGTCTGCCAATGCACAAGACACGGGTTTGATCCCTGATCCAGGAGGAGCCCTCATATTGCAGGGCAACTAAGCACGTGTGCCACAACTACTGAGCCTGCGTGCCGCAACTAGAGAGTAGCTTTCCACTCTCCGCAACTAGACAAAAGCCCAAGCAACAGCAAATACCCAACACAGCCAAAAAGAAAACAAATAAATAAAATTGTTAAAAAATAGAAGTATATTGATTTTAAGATGATCACAACTGAGCTATAGTTCAAATGTCTAATAATTTTCTCAGCAATACTGTCTTATTTCTCACCTGGAAGTAAAAGCATGTGCAATTGTGTTAATATTGTATACTAAAGTCTCTACTTTTTCATAAATTAAAAAAATTATGAGACAGGAGCTGAGCTGGGAGTCAAAGTGAGAAAAGATATTAATATATAATATCCTTCTTATACTTTTAATTTCTTGATATAGTGACAAGGTGAAGAAATCATAGAGTCTCATAGAGCTAAGATATATTATGATGTTGAGGCTGACTTTGAAAGCAAAACAATATTGTCTCTTTATCAAGTAAACCAAGCAGTGGGGTTTTTTAATTGGTTAGCTGAAGTTTAAAATTCTGAACTTCCAGATAACCATCTCCACCAACTAGTTCCTTTGCTTCACCTGGAGTATCATTTTTAGGTAAATAAATAGTGAAAAATTACCCCATATTCACTCTCCTAAGGATATAATAAATTAGGCTAATTAGATAACATCCCTATAATACTATAAAAATCATGGTCATAAAGTTTCATTTTATGGAGCAACCTTAAGCAATTTTTCAAAATGAAATTAATACTCCTTCTGAAGGAAAACTGAAAATAAGTACGTAATTAAGCATATACAAAGAAAAAATTTCTTATTCAAAAATTCTAATAGAACTAAATGTATAGACTTTAACGTCAAAGACAAGCCTTCATTCAAACATTATTGTCAATAACCTACAGCATCACATTGTTGTTGACAATTATTAATAATAGCAAGACAAGCATTTTGATGAATGCAAAATGTCATGGAAAATATCACAGAATGCAAAATAACACTTTGCAGTTTTACAGTTCTTTTTATTTATCAAAGTGCTTTCACATTTACTATATTAAATATTTTACTCTCAGTTTTTAAATAATGATTTTTTTATACCTTATACATATGTACATAATTAAAATTTTCTTTCCACTGAAGAAAAGCCAACCAAATATCCACAAACTCTTTTAACAGGTTTTTTTTTTTAACCATTGTTTTTCAGATGTTGCTCCTTTGATTAACTCCTGTCTCTCTGCCTCTACTTTCCCTTGGTTTATCCTCTGGAAAAATGCTACTTCAGGAAAATCTTTATCCTCATAATCACAATTCTTTCATGTTTTCTTTCCTTTTCCCACTGAAAAGGACCTCTTAGCGTCTTCCTTGGTAACTATGGCATATTCTTCCTTGTATTGTAACGCAGATCATATTGTTTTGCTGCAAGATGTATTGTACTACTCAGGCTATTTTCTATACTTCCCTAATTTGTACCTTTCACTCAGAACATAACATGGAGCAGAGATAATAAAGATTCAGTAAGGGATCAAGTTTAAAATCATTGCGTTTGGGACTGCCTTGGTGGTCCAGTGGTTAAGAATTCACCTTCCAATGCAGGTCTGATCCCTAGTTGGGGAACTAAGATCTCACACGCTAAGGGGCAACTAAGCCCAGACTCTGATTAGAGAGAAGCCCGTGTGCAGCAACAAAGATCCCGTGTGCTACAGCTAAGACCTGATACAGCTGAATAAATAAATAAATACTTTTAAAAATCAGTTGTCTTTGCTATATGATAAAGGCTGTATCTATTTGCTCTGATTTCTTTTAGGACAACAGAAATACTATATTCTATACTTTCATGTTTTTATTTCAACTATTCCTTTGATAGAAACAGCTATAAATGTGTAACAGTATGTACTTAATAGGTATCTGTTGTCAGCATAGAAATATCCTTAAGATACTACCTGCTGAGTTGTCATTAAAATGAGTCACCAGTCTACATGAAACCAGACTTACCAAGATGACTACTTGTCTTATTTTTTGCGTCTTCATTTAACTTTTCCTCTTCCAAAACTAATACCTTAATTATTTTTGTGATGTTTCATTGGGAGAGTTGTATCAGTTCCTTCTCCAAAATTATTGCTTTATAGAATCTTAGAACAACTGTGTTGAGTCTATGGACTGGTATGACTGTATAAATTAGAGGAACTTATAATCTCTTCAGTACTATAATACTTGTTTAAGATTTGTGCATTCTCTATATGTTTCATTGTTTAGCTGTACTCAGAAACCAGATTATTTACTACTTTATTCTTGATGTCACCTTGTGTAGGAATTATCCAACTGTGAATTTCCATGGAAATTATTTGTGGCAAATGTTGACGTGTATCTTGCCAAACCTTTTGCTTCCACCACTATCATTGGTGCCTTTTGCATGTCTCATGATGACTGTCACAGTTCACACTGAGGAACTGTGTGACTGATCATGAAAAAACAATCACAGTGGCATTTTGACCTGTTTTATCTTTTTAAATTGGATGCTATGAATGACTTGCTAAAATATATGTGGATTATTGGATCTACTATGAGGTATCTGTTTTTGGCCCATTCACACTGTCTTAACAAGTTGTGGGAGTAGGCTACAGGGTAAATTTTAAAAGATAGTAATTGTTGGCAAGGCTAGTCGTCACAGTATTGTAAACTTCCTTACTGTCTATATGTTACAGTCACGGATAATATTTAAACTTAATCCAGTACATTTCCATTTTGTTCAAATGAGAAAATGGCACTTGTGGGAATTCTGTTGACTGTTTCCACCTGCTGCAGGATATTAGCAGATTAGACCAAACATTGGGAGGTGCCTCGTGTCATCTATGGGAACAATAGCACGTTTGTTTGTCTTTCTACCTTCAAGGATATTTGAAGGTCAACTTTTGAAGAGAGTGTTTTGTGAACATAGAAGCAGTCATGTTCTTGTGTGGAAGTGGGCAGATGCTTGACCTGAAAGAAGATCTTCCAGCCACATGACTACAAATAGGAAGAGAAAGCCTAACTTGACAGACCAGTTATCTTAGTGTCTGCTTTTTCAGTGTGCTGAGGGCTTCACCCACCCTTCGACATCTCCTTCTCAGGGAGAACCTGTCTCAGAGATGCTCAGGATCACACAGTGTTCAGTGCTCCTAGCTTAGAGTTGACACAGGAGAAAATCCAAAAGTAGAAGTGGTAAAAGAAGGGTCTTTCCCCCCCAAAATTGCATTCTGTAGAGGTTTGAAACGTGCACATTTCTCAATATTGTTTCTACACTGCTAAATGACAATATAATAGCAATTAAATAATTTAATGGGTGATGTTCCTGGACCTTCTTGTTCCCCACTGCATGGTAAAGGTATGCAGAAATCACGCAACTGGCTTTTATTTCCTTTTCTACAAAATGGAAAGCATAATGGGTAATTCTTCCTTATGTAATAGGATGTTTTATACACATTTAAGAAATGTTCATTGGAGAAATGAATGCTATAGGCAGACAGTTCTTAAGATCCATAAATATCTTATTATGCTTGACATCCATAATATTAGATGAAAGAAAATGCTTTTTCTTTTTACCTCTTATTGAAGAAAACACCGATATTTTAAAAGTTGATATACCATGACAACTGGCAGAAGATGCTTAAAAGAGTGGTCTGTGATGATTAGTATTATAGTAAACAGTAAATGGATAATTGAAAGAGAAATTAGTTTGGGTTGTCAAAGGGTTATGTGGGAGATATACATGCTAATATTAGATATGGCTAATGCCATATGCCTCCAGAAAAAGGAGACTGCACTTGTGTTCAGCTATTGAAAAAGAAATTATTTTCAACAGTTGTGTCATGCCTCATTTATAGTTCATTAAAAAAAAGAAGCTCAGCTTAAAATCAGTGAAGCCTGAGGAATAAAATCTCCATATGAATAAGCATTCAAATATATACAGAAACAAGGACCTTCTGTGACCAGAGTCCCGTCTTCTTGCCGTGGAAAGTTTTTCCAGAGGTCCAGAGGAGGAGACATGGCCAAGCTTAAGCTGAATTCAGGTGCTTCTCTTCCACAGAGAAGGAACAGTGTCCAGAGTTAACCACACTGGTTTGTAGTACCCCATGGTGACTGCCAGTCCTTTGCTGGATTTTGTCTGTTCTTTGTGTACAGCTGGACTCAGCTTGAACCAAAGAATCAGCAACTGAAGCTGGAGCCTACCTTTCTGCAGAGAGAGTAACGTTTGATGTTTCTGGACATTTTTGCAACACGTAACCCCTATCTTGAGCTCCTGCTGCCTTACAAGCCCTTCTCACATGAAAGTACAAGGTTCTAAAACAGTACCTTCCACACACTGTCCTCTCGTTTAGGAGGCAAGCAGACAGTGTTTTCTGACAGTTGCTTGTCCATCTGGTGTTTGATGTGTGGCAGAAAAGCACAGTGGGGTGATAAGGGAGATGCCGTTTCTCTAGGTGACAACTCTGCGTTCCTGAGAGCAGGCTCCTCTGGACTCCCTACCCTTCGGCCCTACTTCTCCCCACAGGACCCTAGGCTGTCTTCTCAGTGCAGTGCAGTGAAGCTCTTTCTATGTGCCTGCTTGGCTTTTCATTGATTCACAATTTCTTGATGACAACAAACATTTCAGCCACTTTCTGATGGTGCTGTCAGCATGAATGCATTGGTAAAGGTTGGTAAAGGTTTTTTAACAGTTCCATTCTTTTTCATTGTTTATTTGTGCCTGAAATTCTCTTTCACTTTTTATTTATTTGTGAATATTTTCTGGTCTTCCCATTATATTTACGTTAGACAAAAAGCTAGCTTTTTGTTACTTGGCCTTGTAAAGTGTGTCAGGCCAAAGATAAATTTTCTAAAACTCTGATAATCTTCAGCTGACTATGTTTGAAGTTTATAAATAGTTCAGATATTTACATACGCATTGCTTTATTATGCATGCCCGTTTTGCCTACGGACTAAGTGAGAATTCATTGCCACATTCTGCTACCTCTCAGCAACCTTTCTCAGAGCCACCAGCAACTTCCCCTTATGTCTTTTTATTATTATTTATTTTTTTGGTCACAGCATGCAGCATTCAGGATCTTAGTTCCCTGATCAAGGATTGAACCTGTGCTGTGCAGTGGAAGCATGGAGTCTTAACCACTGGACCACCAGCGAAGTCTCAGGCTTCCCCTTAAGTCTTATTGGCCAAAAGAACATTGCTTGCCCATGCATAGGCCAATCCTGACAAAAGAGTGCTGCCATCATAATTAACTCATATCAATCAAGACTCACCATCTAGGCTTTGGAGCTGGTGCTATCTCCTCTGGAAGGACATGGCTTCCAGGAAGAGGGCAGATACCTGAGAGAAGTCAGAACTCACAGGAAGGAAGAAGGGGTGTGGGAAAAGGGGTGCCCAGAGTAAACTTGGTAGCCAGGTCACCTGTATACTCTGTGCATAGAGTACAACAGTATCCATGTCCTTGATTATATTTTAAATGCAACTGAAATGATTGTCTGTGATGGCTCCTGTTACATAGTCCCATCTCTTCTCAACTGCCAGAATCAATAGTGAATTTATTTTGTATTTGTGTGGGAGGAATTGAGAAAACGAGTTGGAACAAAGTCCAATTAAACCCAGTTACTACTAGCAACTCCGCCAATATGTCTTCTCTCCTCTACCTATGGGCTCATTTAAATTAAGTCTGAATATTGAAATTATCTGCATTCAGGAGTTTGAATCAGATAAACTTCCCAGGGAAAAGTTATTCCTTATTATGGTTGTCTATTCCTTACTTATGGTTGTCCAGGAGGATTCCTGAAGAGTGAAACCAGAGCAAACAAATTGGCATTTAGAATTTAGGGCCTTTTGGTTAGTCACGTACACTCTTTGCCACATATAAATTTGGTGGGGCGGAAGGAAGCCAATGTATGAAAAAAGATGAAGAAAATTGCATGGAAGAAAAAGGTGATGAATGAAAGTAGGTGGAAGAGCGACAGTAACAGAGCACATATGTAAGAGGGAAGGAAGGAGCTGTGTGCTTTTTCACTATTATGTTGCTATGGTAATGAAGCAAAATTAGGCGGATGCTGCTCTAATGGTTTTGTTTTGAATGAGGAACCAACTATGAGCAAGAAAATGACAAATTAACTCTTCAGTAAACCAAAAAGACAGTCTATCTGTATTTCATCTATAATTTCAATATAACCTTTATAAGAAATCTGACATTCCTCTGAAACAACAAGATCTAAAAACATTCTGAAGACTTATACAATAATATTAAAGTTTCCTTTTGTGAATTAGCAGTGAATGAAAACATCTCCATTATAAAACATGTTTGCTGTGGGAAAAATTTAAATAAATAAAAGAAAAAAAATCAGATTAATAATAATAAAAAAAGCACCTGATTCTGGCTGTTCATGTTTTCATGAGTAGTTCTTTAGTCTTTTCATTTGTGGGTTTTTACCAAATGGGATTGTACTTTATTATTGTATGGTGAATATTTGGGCTAATTCTAGTTTTTCACCATCTTAGCTTGGGTGAAGCTTAGCTGCTACAACAAATTACTGTAGGCTGGGTGGTTTATAAAACAAATATTTACTACTTCTCATAGTTCTGGAGGTTAGGAAGTCCAACATCAAAGTGCTAGCAGATTCAGTGTCTGATGAGAGTTGGTAGTGTCTCCTTGGTTTGCAGACAACCACTTTCTGATTGTATCCCCATATGGCACAGAGTGGATAGGAAGAGTGGGCAAACTCTCTTGCCCACTACCATTAATAAGGGCATTAATACCATTCATGAGACCCCATCCTCACGACCTAATCACCTCCCAAAGGCCTCACTTCCAAATGTTGGGAATTAGGGTTTCATCATTTGAATTTTTGAGGAATACAAATATCCAGTTCATAGTACACTGTTATAAACAAGGTTTCAAGGGGAAATTTTACCTTTTTTGTATACCTCCATAAATTACCTACGGGCTTCCCAAGTGGTGCAGTGGTAAAGCATCTGCCTGCCAAAGTAGGAGATCTAGGTTCAGTCCTTGGGTTG
Source organism: Bos javanicus (assembly GCF_032452875.1). Taxonomy (NCBI): domain Eukaryota; kingdom Metazoa; phylum Chordata; class Mammalia; order Artiodactyla; family Bovidae; genus Bos; species Bos javanicus. The sequence continues at coordinate 69,245,197 of NC_083877.1, read as the reverse complement.
GGAAGATACCCTGGAGAAGGAAGTGACAACCTACTCCAGTATTCTTGCCTAGAAAATCCCATGGACAGAGGAGCTGGACAGGCTACAGTCCAGGGGATCGCAAAGAGTAGGACATGACTGAGCATATCGATATATAAAAGTTACCTTCAGCTACTTGTGACATATTGTGGACATTCAACAAATAAGAATTATAATTTTCACTAACAACCACACAAGTTTAGTGTGGTCAATAATTATTTTTTGGCTTATCAATTGGAGTTCCTTTGAATAATATAGAAGGTAGTAGCGGGGATCCTGTTCAAGAGTATGGCTGGAGGGATTAAAAAGCCTTCTACAAGTGGGTCCCAAAAAGTGGCATTTATGCAAGCTTTTCTAAGGCTTCCAAACCTGATATTTTGCAGAACCTGCAATTGCCTAAGCAAGCAGGATTTGGAGATGCCAACTCACATAACTAAACTCACAGTAGAGATGGTGAAATTAACACCAAAATTTTAATTGGCAATGAGAACTATAACTGCTAGGAATATGGTGCATTTCCATCTGTACAACCAGTATCTTCCCCCTTTATAGTCAAACAACTCCCCAAAAGAAAATCAGAAGTTCACTAATGAACATAATTAGATGAGATATATGTAGTCTTGTTATTCAGAGAGGTCACTCTTTTTCCTGGACAGTTCATACAGCCTATCTCCAATTTCAATACTATATAATTCACTATATTAGTTTATCCTTTCTAAACATAAGTTTCAGATATTCTTAATTAAAATTGTGGAAATTCCTCATTGTGGAATTTAAGTCACATATTTATAGACAAAGTCTTAGTTTACTTCCTCAGATGGCTGTTCATTTTTTGTGGATATCACTACTTAACTCTAGGTAACTGGGTAACCTTATTTTTCTTTATCAATATATTCATCAATGATCCCTGGACCTTGGGCATTTTGGCAGAGAGAATAAAAAGGGTTTAGTCTATTTATTAAAATTGTTACAGAATAAAAAAATTTAAAGGCTATGGATATATCTTGAAATATATGCTTGACGGATATTTATTATTTAATGAAAAAAATGGAGTAACTCATCATGTCCAGGAACTGTGGATTTCTCTAGTGGCATAGAGAAGCTGCCGTTTTAAAATTGTGGTAACTTTTACTGGCATCTTCTGAACTTCCTCGGAGGAAAGGATTTGGTCAAGAATGCAATATCACTTTAAAACACTTCAAAACAATTTGATTTGGGGTTATATGAGGTACTATGGGTCAATAAGCTGAGTATCATCTGAACTAGGGGTTTTGGGGAGGACAAATCAAGGAGTATGTGAATATTCAGGTCTGAGTCCAGAAGATAATTGAGGACAGTCATGGTCCGTCCTCAGGCTGCTCAGTGTCTTCTGTGAGTCTCCTGTGATCCTATATAACCAAACCTGATGGCCTAAATGGTCCAGGCTGGAAAGAGAAGGAAGTAGACCTCAGAGGAGGATGGTATAAGGGAGAAATGGGCAGGGTCTGCAGACTGGAGTCCTACATGAACTTGAAAATTAGGTTTAGTGCAAGTATGAGATTGGGGCTGATGGAGACAGACGTGGGATAAGGGAAGGCTGTGACGGGAACATGGAATTTCTGATGTGGAGGAGTTACAGAAGTATACATTTTCAGGATGCAGTCATGAGAACGAGTTCTTATCAGAAGGTAATGAACTAAACTGAACTGAATGAATGATGGATAGAGGGAAGTTGGGGACATTTGCTGCTTTGTGCAGCCCTCTTTTATCCTTTGGGAAACAACCCTTTAGTAAGTAAACAATCCTTCCAGTAAGCCTAGTGAAAAGTGTCTGACTCTTTGTGACCCCATGGACGGAGAAGCCTACCAGGTGCCTCCATCCATGGGATTTTCCAGGCAAGAGTCCTGGAGTGGGTTGCCATTGCCTTCTTCAGGGGATCAGTAAGCCTAGTAGAGTCTGCAAATCACAGAAACCCACCCTCTTCCCCACAGGTTTGGGCATATCATCAAAGCCTGTAGAATTCTTCCACAGGACTTTTCAGTACTTGGTTGGTGAAGTAGGTAGGAGAAAAGAAAATAGAGTTTCCACTGGGCACTGAGCTGTGAGGATATGATTCTGGAACAACACTCCAGATGATTCCCAAATCAATACCTCTGGCTCTAGTCTCTTCTTTATCCTCTAGAACCCCTAGAGATATCTCCATCTGAATGCCTCATTAACCCAACCCATGTTGGGAAATAAGATTCCTCATTTCCCCCACCCAAACTGATCTCCATACTCCATTGCCCATCCAAGCTAGACATCTGGAAGTCATCCTCAACATCTTCCTCTCCTTCACCCTTAAGAACAATCAATCCCCAAACCCTGCTAACTTTACCTTATAAACATTTGTAATTTTTTTCCCTTCTCTCTTGTTCCACTGCTAGAGCCTTAGTACAGATCTTTATCACAATCTCTTAACCGGTCTTCTTGCCACCAGTCTTAAAAAACCCCAATCTATACTGTCGTATTCCCACCCTTATTCTCACCTTGGGTAGAAGGAGCTTTGTCCTTCAGCTCACTCCTTCTGTCTCTGCAGCCCCTTCTCTGGCCCCATCCCTGCTTGTGGTTTCCTGAACCTTCCGTGTTCTCTCCTTGCTCCAGCCTTGAGTTCAAAGGCTGCTCACTTTGCCTAAAATGCACCCTCTTTTTTCCTTCATGGCTAACTTCTGTTCAGGATTTAAGGGGGGATTTGGGTGTTGCGGCTCCGGGCATCCTTTGTGACCTTATCTTTGTGACCATCATTTTCACCCTTGGCTCCTTGATTGAGATCTTCCAAACACTCTTAAAGTGGTGGCATAGGCTAGCATAGGACTCACTGTTCTGTGTTGTGAAAACGAATTTGTCTTCTTTCCCCACTGAGTTCCAAGTCCTTTGAGGGAAGAGACTTAATTATACACAAATTTATATTCTATTTCCTCTTTGGAGTCTGACACATACTAGATCCTTAAAAAAACAATTAAAGAACAAATAAATGAGTGAATCCAGGGAAGATGCATCATTAACTTTAGTTCGTGGATTCTGTGGACACCTTCTCTTCTTGAACAATGATGGTTTTACGAAGCTCTGCTAGATCATGTTTTGTCTGAATCCTGTATCCTCATTAAAATTTCTTTTGCTATCAAAGCTAGAAAAATAGTCAATGTCTTTAATTTTAAAGATGAGGAAAATAAGGCACAGAGAGGTTTGTACACTCAAATGCAACAGCTGGTGTAGGATCTTGGGCTCTTCTGTCCTGACCCAGGGTGCTCTCCCAACTAGTAAGCTGCCTCCCTCAAGCACTTGTAATCGCAAATACTTTTAGTTTTGTTTCTTACAGGAATGTGTTGAGTGTTTCTAGCCTCAGGAAATCAACACTCTCACCTGCAGACAATTCCCAGAAATTATCTGACTCCTTTCTAAAATCACGTTACTCTGTATTTCAGGCAGGAGGGTTAAACAAAGTGCTTTCCAACTTGGCTACCCTCAGTCTCCTCCAAGTACTTCAAAAATTCCAAGAAGGGGGAACTTCCCGGATGGTCCAGTGGTTAAGACTCCATGCTTGCTATGCAGGGGTCATGGGTCTACTCCCTAGATCCCACATACCTTGTGGCATGGCATGGTCCCCAAAAATCTTTTCCCAGGGAAATAAAGTCAGCTTCTCCTCTCTGACTGGGAACATGAACATGGACTCTGGGATTGGATCTTCTTGGTTGGGTATTGGGCCTCCCTGGTAGGTTTTTATAAAAACCATTTGTAAGTTAGTCATGAAACTTCCCTGGTGGTTCAGATGGTAAAGCATCTGCCTATAATGCAGGAGATCCTGGTTCAATCTCTTGGTCGGAAAGATCTCCTGAAGAAGGCAATGGCAACCCACTCCAGTATTCTTGCCTGGAAAATCCCATGGACGGAGGAGCCTGGTAGGCTACATTCCATGGGGTTGCAAAGAGTCGGACACGACTGAGTGACTTCACTTTTTTTTTTCTTTCATGAAACTAAAGCAGTTGGTGCTGGCGGTGGTGAGATGGGTGTTCAGAAAGTCAAGCAAAGCTGAGATTTGTTTCTGTGCTCATTTTCCACAGGAATTCAGGCTTCTTTTCAAGTCAGGCCTAGTTCTAGCACTTGCTTCTGCTTCCTTCTTTCTTCCATCCTCTCTCTGACTCTGCCCCCATCTGTTAAAATGATCACTCTTGATTTTTCTTCAGCTTATTTCTCTTATAACTGTACTTACTGCTTGTGATATTTAGGCATGTTTAGCAAGTCAGCCTGGAGAAGATTTCCTTCAATTATATGACAAAACCCAATTTAAACTTTTGATTTATTGGAATTGCTGAATTAAAAATACTGTTGGGCATTTTGCAGCAATTTTAAAAAGAGTATGCTTTACAGATGGCTAATCTGTTTGTTAGATTATTGCTTTGTACCATTTCTCAAAAGTTTTCATATTCTTTAAAAAATTTTTTTTGTTATTTATTTATTTATTTATTTTTTTAAATTAATTTTATTTTATTTTTAAACTTTACATAATTGTATTAGTTTTGCCAAATATCAAAATGAATCCACCACAGGTATACATGTGTTCCCCATCCTGAACCCTCCTCCCTCCTCCCTCCCCATACCATCCCTCTGGGTCGTCCCAGTGCACCAGCCCCAAGCATCCAGTATCGTGCATTGAACCTGGACTGGCATCTCGTTTCATACATGATATTTTACATGTTTCAATGCCATTCTCCCAAATCTTCCCACCCTCTCCCTCTCCCACAGAGTCCATAAGACTGTTCTATACATCAGTGTCTCTTTTGCTGTCTCGTATACAGGGTTATCGTTACCATCTTTCTAAATTCCATATATATGCGTTAGTATACTGTATTGGTGTTTTTCCTTCTGGCTTACTTCACTCTGTATAATAGGCTCCAGTTTCATCCACCTCATTAGAACTGATTCAAATGTATTCTTTTTAATGGCTGAGTAATACTCCATTGTGTATATGTACCATAGCTTTCTTATCCATTCATCTGCTGATGGACATCTAGGTTGCTTCCTAAATTTTTTTTTTAATTTCTTTTTGTTTTTATTTTTGGCTACGCTGCTGTGCACAGGCTTTCTCTAGTTGCTGTGAGAAGGGCTATTTTTTCCTTGCAGTGCATGGGCTTCTCATTGGGATGGCTTCTCTTATTGCAGAGCACAGACAGTAGGCTCGTGGGCTTCAGTAATTGCAGCACACAGGCTCTAGAGCGTGGGCTCAGTAGCTGTGGGGCATGGGCTTAGCTGCTCCGCAGCATGTGGGATCTTTCCAGACTAGGGATGGAACCTATGTCCACTGTGTTGGCAGGCGGATTCCTAACCACTAGACCACCAGAGAAGTCCCATATTCCTTCTTTTAAGTGATTGTTAAGAATGCTTACTCACCCAGAGAATAACATTAAAAAGTCATAAACCTGAACCAAACAGGTCAGGCTGATGGTGAAGACTTTCCATCAGACTTTCCATCTTAGGCAGGCTTCTTTCGGTTCCACTTTGAACCATAAATAACACACTGTTTGTATATATGGGTGGGTGTGTGTGTAAGAGAGAGAGTATGTGTGTGCGAGAGTGTGTATGTATGTTTTGTATACAGATATATACACAGTGCATGCTTGTTGGGTTGTCAAATCAAAGCACCCTCTAAAATTCTCTACCAAGGGCAGGACCAATTCTGAGCACAGTGGGGGAATTCAAGGAAACCTAATTAAAAATATTTGCCGAAGCAGATATTGATTTTTCATGTAGAGTATTTATCACAGAAATTTAGCTTTCTTTAAAAAAAAAAAAAGGTACTCTAAAGTAAGACATTCTGAGTCAATTTCTTCCTCATTATAAATTCTAGGTGATGAAATTACGATTGTGATTACACAATATTAGAAAGCAATGATTGATCTGGGGACTAACGCACATGAATTCCATGGCAGCTCCACCTGCCAAGTAGAGGTCTAAGCATCTTCACAAATCCATTCTTCTTGTACATGTTTTCTTGTAGCCCCTATGAACGCCTGCCCAGGCAGCCTCAAGCTTCCGGTAGGGGTTGCTGTTGTCTAATACAAGACCTATTGTTCTCAATAGAATTTGGTTATCTCTTCAAATCATTGCTAACCTTTGCCCTTTCCCAGGATTTAATCTGTTTAAATTGATATTGGTTATTTGCTCTTGAGTTTACTGTGAATTTAATCTTATATTACTGTTTAATACATTAAAGTGGTATTTTGGTTGCTGCCACTGCACTGATTAGCATTAATTTTCCCCAGAATGTGTTCTGAATAGCAGTGAGCTTGTTCGGGAGAAGGAATGATAATTTTATTGTTTTTAAAACAGTGAAGTATTTGATTACTTTGCATAAAGTGAATTTTGATGAGATCAGTTCTAGAATCAAACTAAGACTTTCAGAGGAATGGAAACACTGGTCTTAACATACAGGTTTTGCCTTTAAATTTTTATTTCCCTGCTAGTAGAGATGCATTATATTTGCATTTTTGAGCCTGAATAATTTTAATTCCATTTTTATTATACAAACCCAAGAGGAACATTTACTTTGTTTTCACTGATTAGTTATACAATTATTCTTTTCAGATACTACACGAACCATGAACCATAATATTATATTCCTTGCTAATACATTTTGGCAAAAGTATTTACATGAAAACACAATACATAAATGTAATGACTTTCTCAAATGAGCACACTATTGCCATGAAGCAATCACCTCTATTTTAATACAAGTAAAATTCATTAAATTTTTCTCAATTAGCAAAGCGACTTTTCCAAATGAACTAGTGAAGGAAAAACATTGCCTGTTTTATCCTAACCCAGCTGATTTGCCTTTTATTACCAGATGCCTATTTCAGGAGGAGAAAAAAAAAAAGTCTTTAATTTTAATAAACTTGATGCAATGCTGACTCCTAGGGGATTAAGTATGGCTCTGATATACTTAGTTTCTTTTTGGTTAGTTTCAAAGTAAAAGTTAGATTCAAAAGCAAAAGCCTTTGAAGCCAAGATACTACCTTCAAGGCTCTCTAATGTTGAAAAGAGGAACTTGGAGACCCAAAGGAACAAATCCTTTGAATTGCAAAACTTAACTTAAACAAAAGAATATTTTTTCCCCCTTTTTAAAATGTTTAAATCCCATCATAAGTCTAATAACCAGATTATGTCATTTGAGTTGAGCCTTGTATCTGTAAATACAAATGTAGTTTTCTGGAAAAAAATATAATTAACTTTGCATTCACATTTATATAGTATAGCTTTCAGACTAATTTAGCTGCCCCTTTCTGAAGTAATTTTTTTAGTTGTAGTGTTGGTTATTCATTTTATGTGTAGGGTAAAAACATCTTTTTTTCCCCCCTTTAAGTTGAAAAAAATGACACTAGCTGTGCACACACTGAATAACTCAGAGTATGGGATTTAGAAAATCTGTTAGCTATCCCTAATAAAAATGCAAAGACTAAGAATGTTAACTATCTTATATATTTGTGGGCCTCCTGCTCTTAAAATACTTAATATCACTGGATCTAATTCTTGGAATACCTGTTTAGCATTCTTCAGATGGATTCTAAAATGTTAGTTAAATAATATTTCTAAGGGTACAAGGTTAAGAGTGAAAATTCCAATTTCTAGTACTGTTTTTCTAAGATAAGGGACAACTAATATAGTCTTCATCTTGTAAGAAGCTAGAGTCAGATGTTAAAGTAAAGTTTACATTAATCCTGAGGAAAATTATCAGTATCTTTCTCTTTCCCTGGTATTCAAATAGCTCTTAAGTTGACAGTGGGGTGGAGCACAGCAATAAATTAGGGGTATGTGACATTCTCTAGTAAAAGGAATCAGGTTCCTTGGAAAAATGGCTAATTATAGGACTGAGGCAGAAAATATTCAAGATGAACCAGGAATATCCTGTAGTGCCAGCTAGTGAGGAAGTGCTCAAAAAACAAAAAGAAACAAACAAACAAAACAAATGAGGCAAGTTAAAGAGAAATAAAAGCCAACCTGGAAGAACTTACTATCAGACAAACCTGGAACAATGTGGGCAACCAAATAAATAAGGTAGTATTAGATGTATGACCCACAGTGTAAAATAGTCATGAATCCACAATTGAACAATAAAATATAAAAAATGAAATATTAAAATATTACTATGAAATAGCACGATTAAAAACTTATAAACATTACTAGGTAGTTAAAAATCTTTTTGAAATACTGTTCAAAGAAAATATATTTGTGAACCAAACTGAGTTGCAGTCTTCTATTTGCTTTGGGTTCATTTTTCAAGAATATATAGGGTCATGCAAAATTTTCATGGCAACTGTAAACCTGAGTGAAAGTCACTCAGTCATGTCCGACTCTTTGCAACCCCATGGACTATACAGGAATTCTCAGGCCAGAATACTGGAGTGGGTAGCTGTTCCCTTCTCCAGGGGATCTTCCCAATCCAGGGATTGAACCCAGGTCTCCCACATTGTGGGCAGATTCTTTACCAGCTGAGCCACCAGGGTAACCCTGAAGTTTGATGTTAATCTTTGGGGAATAGTAAGCTTGTTAAGATGTGAAAAAAAGGAGATAAGAAAAATGGACATAGAAATCCTGTACACTCCTTGCCAAGGAGCTACACTATTTTCTCATATAGAGTTGATCCCACTCCTCAAAACCAACCTGCTTTTCTAAGGTCCTTCTGATCAAAATGGATCCTATCTAGGCTCATAAAGGAGTGGAGAAAGTCCCTCACCTTTGATAGGAAAAGACTGACAAGATACATTGTTAGGTGAAATGCAAAGTAGAGAACAATGTCTAATATAATACTTTTTGTGTTAAAATAGAGGAAAACAGAGATATATGTTTACAGTTGCTTGTATAAGCATGAAATAAATCTGTAAGTTTACATAAAAAATTAAGAACGACTGTGAACGTATAGAGTGGAAACGGGGCAGATGGGACAATCTGAAAAGGAGGCTTTTGTTATATACCTTTTTCCTCAGGTAGACTATCACCTTTCTGACAAATGAAAGTTAAAATATACTCTGTTTTAATCACAAATCCATATTCTACTAACTTAATTTTAAAAAAATGTGTTTTGTCGGCTCATGTACTGGAAGACTCCGAGGACAGGGGTAAGACATGGCTGGAGGAATCAGAACTTTCTTATTTTTGTTCTCTTTCAGGTCTCAGATCCTGGGTGTTGGCTGTATTCTCCCTTCCAGTAGATATCTGACTCTCAAGGTTCAGGAAAAATGGCCACAAGATGCATGAGTCATAAGCTTATATTATTCTGAGAGCTTGCCAAAGAGGAAGAGAAAACATCTTTCCTTCTCTGACAGAGAAGTCTAGACCATCTTGGGTTACATATCCTTCTTGATCCCTGAACCAGTCCTTATGGTCAGGAGATAAAATACTCCAACTGCCCAGGCCCAGGTCACATGGGAAGGTGAGGATGCTCTCACTTGTACCACATGGGAAGGGGAGGAATATTCACCCAATGTTGTAATAATGGTCAAAGCCAGAGTGTGTATGCTCAGTTGTGTCTGATTGCAAAGGATTTTGCAATCCTTTGGACTGAAGCCTGCCAGGTGCCTCTGTCCTTGGGATTTTTCAAGCAAGAATACTGGAGTGGGTTGCCATTTCCTTCTCCAGGAGATCTTCCTGACCCAGGATTCGAACCATGTCTCCTGTGTCTTCTGCATTGCAGGTAAATTCTTTACTAAAGAGCCAAATATGCTTAAAACCAAAATAAATCCAAATCCCTGTGACTCAAGCCTTCCTGTCTAGACTTACTGCAGAACTTAGGGATCCACAAGCTGCTGCTGCTGCTGCTAAGTCGCTTCAGTCGTGTCCGACTCTGTGTGACCCCATGGGCGGCAGCCCACTAGGCTCCCCGTCCCTGGGATTCTCCAGGCAGGAACACTGGAGTGGGTTGCCATTTCCTTCTCCAATGCATGAAAGTGAAAAGTGAAAGTGAAGTCACTCAGTCGTGTCCGACTCTTAGTGACCCCATGGACTCTAGCCCACCAGGCTCCTCCATCCATGGGATTTTCCAGGCAAGAGTACTGGAGTGGGGTGCCATTGCCTTTTCCGCCACAAGATGCTAGGGACTTGGAAAATGACAATTAATCATATAAAAGTTTGCTCTACATTTCTGTGGGTTATGAACTTTAAACTATAACATGATATCCTTCTCTGAGACCTTGATTAAAGGTGCTGTAACAAAACTAGAAAACACATCAGGTCCCTTCCCTTCACTCGCTGTTTATTCATTCCTGATATAAATAGTTTTCCAAGTCCAAACTTAAATGATGAGACAAAGGAAGATGTTTGCCAAAGGAAGCAGTAATGCAAGAAGCTCTGACTCCATAACTGCTGAATTAATCTTCATAACTGCCATAATTTTAGAGAATAAAAAACTCAGCTAAGCTCATTAAGAAGTCATCTAACCTGATGATTGATGACAAAAGGGTGGGTGTTCAGTTAGTGAGTCACCTGACTCATGAATCTTGCAGCTTTTGCAGCTCATTAGGAGATTTAATTGCTTTAAGAGAGAAAGCTGGTACACTCAAAAATATCTACACACTCTGCTTTGTGAGAGGAAGCAGGGTGAACTAAGCCTCTTGAAGCCCTTTAAATGTCAGTTTCCTCATCTGACTAAAACTAAAACAAACTAAATGGAGATTAGTTTCTTTTGCAAAGCTATTGGGGTTGTATTTGTGCCCTGTTGCTGCTATAACAAATTACTACAAACTTAGTGGCTTAAAACAACAGAAACTTATTATCTACAGTTCTGGCAGTCAGAGTTCAAAATGAGTCAACAGGACTGTATTCTTTCTGGAGTCTCTAGAGGGATAATCCATTTTCCTGCTTTTTCTGACTTCTGCAGGCTACCCACATTCCTTAGCTCATGGCCACATCCCTCCAGCTTCTGCTTCTGTGCTCGTATTTTGCTTTCTGATGCTGACCCTCCTGCCTCCCTCTTACAATGATCCTTGTGATTACAGTGGCCCACTGGATAATCCAGGATAATCTTCCTGTATCATGATCCTTAACTCAATTACATCTGTAAGTTCCCTTTTGCCATATAAGGCTTCGCTGGTGGCTCAGATGGTAAATAAAGAATCTGCCGGCAATGCCTGCCAGATTCGATTCCTGGGTCAAGAAGATCCCCTGGAGGAGGGAATAACTACCCACTCCAGGATTCTTGCCTAGAGAATTCCATGGACAGAGGGGCCTAGCAGACTACAGTCAATAGGAATGAAAAGAGACATGACTGAGTGACTAACACTTTCACTTTTGCCATATAAGGTAACACACTTACAGAATTCAGGGATTAGAATAAAGACATCTTTGGAGGTAACTATTCTGCCTGCTATAGCAGTATAGAATGAAACAATATCTGTGATGATTCTTAGCCTTGTGTTTCCACGTAACAGATATTTGACCAATGCCTATTGGAAGTTTGTAAATTTTAATAATTCAGGTATTTGACTATGTATTCTGTCCAGCAATAAATTCTTAGATGTTCGGTATCTTTGTAGAGGCATAATACACAATGCCATGTTCTCATGGTTGCCAACCTAATTTTATACACTTATGAGCTCTATGTACTGACCTTACAAAATACTTTCTATTCAAAAGTAAAGGGCAGTCCTTGAATGGAACTATTTTAAACAACAAATGGTAAACATTCAAGTTCTCTTTAGTTACTCTTTAAGGAAGACCAAATGCAGCACACAAATTGTGGAGAACTTTCAAAGAATACCTAATGTCCTGAAGAATGCTACAACTTGGAAAAGATAGTCAAAAGGCTATTTCATCAAAGTATGTTGTAAGAGGTCATGATGTAGCAATACAGAGTTGGTGCCGCAGCAGAACTCCTCATTTGTATTTGGATCAACAAGTTCCCAAGGTATTTTGGCATCCCTCTTTTGGGGAGGGTCCTGCTGGCCCCAAACTATACTCAGTGTAGTGCACTACTGAATCAGGGTGGGTGGGTGCATGCTAAGTCACTTTAGTTGTGTCTGGCTCTTTGTGACCCCACCAGGCTCCTCTATCCATGGGATTCTCCAGGCAAGAATACTGTATTGGGTTCATGGTTGCTAAATGTTGAGTTTTTCTCCAGGTGCATGATACTCCAAGGACTTCAGTGACCAAACAAAACTCCCCATCACTTTGAAGAAGGTTGGCAGTAGGCTTCGGGAACCTCTCTGAAAGACTAATGAAGCTTAGTCACATATCTAAAAAGAAGTAAAGTGAGCTCTCCACTAATTTTAGTAAAAAAACAAAACAAAACAAAACACCAATGACATCCAGAGGAGCCAATCTTTGCAGTAATGAAGTTTCTATTTGGTACGATGGACCATCCCTAGTATGTGCTCTTTCTGGTTAATAATAGTCTTGTTTAGCAGTCACTCTTCTATGAGGGAATGCTAATGTAATACAGTTTTCTGCTGCTGGCTAGGACCTATTATCAATAGGTCATAAATAAACTACCACCACATAGGAAAGACAATATGATTATATAGACTCCTACTACCCCCAATTACAGTTAAGAGCAACAATTGTAAGGTTGTACTCCTACAGCTATCCTAGGGAGAAAATGGGAGGAAAATGTTCCATTAGCTTAATGAAGAGAGCACAGCGGAGGCACGGTGCAAATTTTCTCACTATTAGTACCTGTGGTGTTCCACAAGGGAAGCTGGAGATTCAGGGTAACAATTAAACTTTCTGACAATTAGCCCCTACAAAGTGCATTCCCTGAACCCAAAGGAGATATTTAAAGAATCATATTTACATTTTTTCTCACCTCTTGCCTATGAAGTCTGAGTGAGTCATTTTGCATGTGGAAACAGAGGGAGTCAGAATGAAAGTTTAGTTCAGAGATGACTACCAAGTATTATTGGCAGGCTTGCTGGAGAATACACGTCAACTGAAAGGCGCCCTCTGTAAAAGGGGAGGTTAGGAGAGATCAGAGCAGGGAAACATTCATTCACACCAACCAAATTAGAAAAAAGATGGATTCATTCAATGTGAATAATTTAGCTTCCTTGTTATCTCTGCTAGAAGACCACAACAGTGGAGGGTGGTGGGGGGAGGGAAGAGATATGAAGTCTTTGATTGCAACTGCCAAAGAAATCAGATCTGCCTCCTAGAAGGCCTTGTATGAACAGAGAAGAGTGCTTCCAAGACTGGCTGCCCTATGCTCTGACTCTGGTCCACACTTAACCTCACCAGTTTCCCTGCTCTGCAAGATGGAGCTATCAAAGCTCCATTGGTTATTGGGAGGATTAAGAGAGAAAACGCCTAGGAATTAATCAACAGTAAGTGCTTAACAGAGGCTTCCCTGATAGCTCAGTTGATAAAGAATCCGCCTGCAATGCAGGAGACCCTGGTTTGATTCCTGGGTCAGGACGATCCCCTGGAGAAGGAATAGGCTACCCACTCCAATATTCTTGGGCTTCCCTTGTGACTCAGCTGGTAAAAAATCCCCCTGCAATGCGGGAGACCTGGGTTCGATCCCTGTGTTGAGGAGATCCCCAGGGGAATGGAAAGGCGCCCCACTCCAGTTTGTGGCCTGGAGAATTCCATGGACTGTATAGTAAGTACCTGGGGTCCCAAAGAGTCGGACAAGACTGAGAGACTTTCACTCTCTTTCAAGTGCTTAACAAATGTTATTTGTTATCATCTATGTTCAAAATCTGGAGAAGGAAATGGCAACCCACTTCAGTATTCTTGCCTGGAGAATCCCATGGACAGAGGAACCTGGCAGGGTACCGTCTGTGGGGTCGAAAGAGTCATACATGACTTAGCGACTACTATTACTAAAATTTACATTGGAGAAGGAAATGGCAACCCACTCCAATGTTCCTGCCTGGAGAATTCCATGGACTGGGGAGCCTGGCAGGCTGCAGTCCATGGCGTCACAGAGAGTTGGACACGACTGAGTGACTAACACACACACACACGTTCAAAATCAGCCTAAACATTATGCATTTGGGTATGGTAAGAGTAAATATTTGTGTGATAATGAATACTGAAAATTTCCTACTAGAGATCAAAGTTTAACTTGGGTGGTAGAGAGTGAACAGTTCACTTGGTTTCATCTCAGTTTAAGGAAAAGAAAAGGATATTTTTGCGATCTGGAGTTGTGACTGAACTGCTCTATAAGCTAATCATAAAAATATGGATGTCTTCAGTTGTGTTCGACTCTTTGCAACCCCATGTACTGTAGCCTGCCAGGCTCCTCTATCCATGGAGTTTTCCAGGCAAGAACACTGGAGTGGGTTTCCATTTCCTGCTGCAGGGGATCTTCCAGACCCAGGGATTGAACCTGCATCTCCTTCATTGGCAGGTGGATTCTTTACCACTGCGCCACCTGGGAAGCCCCCCAAAACGTGGATAAGTAGAGGCAAATAGCCCGATTATTTGTTGTTTACCAAGCCCAATTATTCAGAGTACAAGGGACTTTTGCATGGTTCACCCGCTCCACCCAAAGAAGCAGAATACGGACCTTGATCACACCGGTCCACAGCTGCTGTGCTTCTTACTGCCCCTCAGAGTCGCTGTTGAAAAATGTCCACACATCCGAGTTGCAAGGAGGCGTCTCTGAGTAGGACAAAGCCCATCTTAGATGAAGGCTAACTCCTCTTCCTTGCAGCTGGCTTTGACCAGGGTATGCCTATTTCTGTTTTACACCCTGAGTCCTGCAGAGTACTGGTCAGCCTCAGCAGGGGGTCAGGACTGGTTCAACCCATAACCCTTTTCCCCCACCCTTCCCTGGATTTAACACATCCAGGAATTGGGCAACTTCTCAGTTTAAACCCTTGAAATACCCTCAGAGTAGCCTCCTGGATTATAAATTTCCAACCTCTGACTTTCAATAATAGTTACTGAGAGAAAGTTGAAAAGAAACAGGGCAAGTCCTGTAGCAGACTGTACCTTATTGAAAAACAATATTGCCTAGGAGAGTGTTTCAACATTACTCTCCTTAGTGTCTGTGGACTTTGCTCCTGTTTCAGAAGGTAGTTTGTGACTGCAATTAGGCTTAAGATGTTTGGTGAAGTTATTGCAATTGTTTTCAAATCATTTAGGTTGTAACAAGGTACTGAGTTCGAGAAAAAGTACTGCTCAATGACACCTCAGCAGCCCTTGTGACCAGCGTGATCACGTCCTTTCCTGAATCGTGTGGCTACTGCTTTTCACAACATCTGCTGCTCTTTTCCTAATTACCAGAGGGCTCACTCTTGTCCCCGCCACCAGCACCCTCAGTTTCTGTGGCCATTGTGCATTATGTTGTAAAATTATAGCCCTGGACCTCTGCATCCTTCTTCCTTCCCTTTTTTTAAAAAGAATATATATTTATTTTAATTAATTTCTTTGAATGCACCGGGTCTTAGTTGCAGCACATAGGGATCTTTGATCTTCGTTGGGGCATCTTTAGTTGCGGCATGTGAACTCTTGGTTGCAACATGAAGGATCTAGTCCCCTGACCAGGGCTTGAACTCAGGCCCTCTGCAGTGGGAGTGCAAAGTCTTAGCCACTGGACCACCAAAGAAGTCCCCCTACCCGCCTTGTTTTGATTTCAAAGAATTTATCACTACTAACAGACTCCATATTTTACCTATTGTTATGACTTAGCTAACATTTATTAAGCAGGGCCCCGGGGTGTCAGATGATGAGCCATGAGGGGTTCAGTGAAAACCACCAGTGAAATAGAGAAGCTTATTACTCATAGGTCCTGGGGGAGGTATATGACCCCCTGGAAGGGTCCATGAGGAGAAGTCGAGTCAGGGTGTGGGTAGAGAGAGTGTGTCAGGACCCAGGGCGTGTCTTAATAAGGTCCTCAGGTGGACTGCTTTGGCATTCTCAGGTCAAGGCTGAATTAGTCAACTCAAACCAAAAAATTGCCGTGGTTATTGTTGAGTTGAAATAGAATATATTAAAGTTTTAAATGAACACATTTTGATAACTTATCTTTTAATAAACATTGTACCCTGCATGTAGATTAATTTGGACAATTCTCGATTACGCTGTTGGCTCCACATGTGGGGCTGGCTGCAGCCATTCCTTTCCAGAGTAATAACAATTGAAAATTGCTGAGGCTTCCTTCAAAAGCAGTTCTCTGTCTAAACTTTGCAGCACTACATAATCCTGTGTTTAAGCAGTAATTTTTTTTGAAATTAACAGTTTACACAATGACTGGAAAGATGAAGAAATAGAACCTGAGGTTGCTTCGATTCAGTCTTTCTGGGCAGCTTCTATTACAATAGTAAAACAGCATGCTAACTCTGAGGTATGGTATAATGTTCGAGAAGTGTAAATTTTGTTTCAAACATCAAATCTTTTATTAATTAGAATAATATTTTCATGTTAATATTTGTTTTAAATAAGAATACCAAGAAAATAGAATGTTACATCTGTGGTATGATTTAGTTGTCTCAGCTGTACCTTTTTTAATGTATTTTGGTTTTATTAAAATTCACTTATCAATTACTGTAATGTTATTATTTGTGTATCAGACTGATATGTATGTATAATTTCAACCCCCTTTAAAAATACATTAATGAAATCTAAAAGTAAGGACATTTTAATTTGTTCTGTAATAAATATTTCATTTTGTATTTTTATGATTATTTTTATATACATGGCATATAGATACATATACGAGATACACACATACGTACATATATATTCAATGAAAGACAATTTTTACTATCTGCACCCCTTTTTTGGCCATCATTCTTGTCCCTTTGGTCTTGCAGAAAATAATTTTGTCATTTGGTAGTGAGAAGTATTAAAAAATGATCCACTCCATATATTAAATATTCCAGATATGCCACAAATATTCACACCTGACATTACACTGAGATCTTCTACTGGCATCTCTAGTAACAAACAGTAACTTTGCAAATAATACTTTGTCCTTTCATTAATTTTTCTAGTGATTACTAAGCCAATGGGCTATATAACAAATTGAGTTCCATTTTTAACCCCATCAAAAGACAAGAATTCTTATTATTGTAATTACTTTGTCTTTACTGGTTAAATTAACATTCAGCTATTGAGGTTGCTGTGCAATATACGATATGATTTTACCTACTGTGTGTTCAAAGTAGTCTTGTCACAGTAACAGCGTGGTAGCTTGAAAAGCCTTATAGCAAATAGGTAAATACACGTCTTTTGTGAATTAAAAGGGGTAATTATGTCAGCCTTCCTGCATTTGTGGGTGAATAGCTAAAAATAATTGAAGTAAAAATGTCAGGAAATATTTAACCTTAAATACAAGTAATCAAAACGTTGTCATAAAAAATGAGAATGACCTATCAAACATAATTTTTAGTTTCTCTTGATAGAGTAGCCACATTAGAATATGAAAACACATGCACAAATACTCTTTTTAAATTTTTCTTTCATTTTAAGCAGTCCCAGTCCCTTACACTACAGGTACAATTGCTGTAATTTTCCTGTCAAAATAGAACTTTGCCATAAAAGACCCCCAAATTATTATTTTTATTTAAAAAATTTATCTTTATGCTTTATACAAACAGAACCCAAATAAACCCTGATACTGAAAATATTTTGGCTTGCTAGAAGTACACAGGATTATGCTGTACAGGGTATGCTTATTATTGAGACTCATTTAAAAACAAACACACCAGAATTTGCAATTGAGCTTCAAAGCAGTCTTTGGTTAACTACACACTTACTCCACGATTCTGTCTTTGTGCCAAATTTTCCTGAGAATTCCTTTTTTTTCATGAACAGCCTTTAAACCATGTGGCATATTCTTCCAAATATTTGATTTCTTAAATTTAAGCCCCATGACTATAAGATGGTTGATTAAGCCAGATAAAATGGTTTCTGTATTTAATACAAAGCAGCAATCATAAGGTCCATTTTCTGTCTGCAGCGTTTAAATTAGCTTTGAAGGCTTTTGCAAAGAAATTCCTCCAAATATTTTTCTTTCTGATAGCTTCACTAGAATCACTTATAGAGAAGACTAATCTAAAAGACAACATGTATATATTTGAATACTTGGAACTGGTGGTGGTGTTGATGATGCAAGCAAGTCCCATTTTTAAAAGATGGCTGAATGGATTCTAATGGCTTTTGATGTAAAACAAAGACAGTGACATAACTAAGTTAGCTGTGTTTGAGCAAGTGAAACACTTCATGTTAGAAGTCACCAGGAAACTGTCTGACACAATCAGTTTCAGGATCACATTAAATTTTCTCCAATCCTTTTCTCTTAAATTTTGCCAGGAACATTATCAGTGGTGGATCAATGACACACTTTTGCGTATATAATTATTCTCGGCCTCATTCCAAAAATGATTTGAAGAAATTAAATATAAAGGATATAACAGTATAATTAGTAAAGACCAATATAAAGGCTATGCTATACTATGCTAAGTCACTTCAGTCGTGTCTGACTCTGTGTGACCCCATAGACGGCAGCCCACCAGGCTTCCCCGTTCCTGGGATTCTCCAGGCAAGAACACTGGAGTGGGTTGCCATTTCCTTCTCTGATATAAAGGCTAGGGTAGTACAATATGATATAGTAGGATAAAAAGATAGAGAAATTGAGGCAAAGGGAAAGTAAAGTTAGAGTAGTAAAATGATTCAATACAAAGATGACAAAAATATATATGAAAAATTCTGCACCTCTTTAAAAAAGGTCAAGATTTCAGCTCTCAGCTTCCTAGTTACCAGAGAAAAATGATCTGTTACAAGAACAATAACATATATGTGTGTGTATGAATTCATTCTTTCTCCTCCCACTTCCCCCTCTCCCTGACGCCATGTGTGTGTGTGTGTGTTTAAGAAGAAGCAGTGGGGTTGGTTGTCTAACTACATGGAAATCTAAATCTAACTTTGCTATTAACACAAACTTTAAATTTCTCTGTCCTATAGTAAATGTGGGAATTTAATATTTTACTTTTCCCTATTGTGCTGCTGCTGCTAAGTCGCATCAGTCATGTCCGACTCTGTGTGACCCCATAGATGGCAGCCCACCAGGCTCCGCCGTCCTTGGGATTCTCCAGGCAAGAACACTGGAGTGGGTTGCCATTTCCTTCTCCAATGCATGAAAATGAAAGTGAAGTTGCTCAGTCGTGTCCGACTCTTAGTGACCCCTTGGACTGCAGCCTACCAGGCTCCTCCCTCCATGGGACTTTCCAGGCAAGAGTACTGGAGTGGGGTGCCATTGCCTTCTCCCCTATTGTGCTATCACATTACAAAAAAAAATACTTGGGTTGTAAATAATAGTGACCTACTTCCAGTTCCTAAGTCATTAATAAAACAGTTGATTTGATGCACGATACTGGATGCTTGGGGCTGGTGCACTGGGACGACCCAGAGGGATGATACGGGGAGGGAGGAGGGAGGATGGTTCAGGATGGGGAACACGTGTATACCTGTGGTGGATTCATGTTGATATATGGCAAAACCAATACAATATTGTAAAGTTAAAAAATAAAATTAAAAAAAAAAAACAGTTGATATCTTTATTGGAGGGAGAGTCAAGGGAATGTATGCCATCACCTATGTACCATTCACTTTATAGGAGCTGTGTCATTTTATTGATATAAAATTCTTATGAAGATTCCTATTTCACAAATGAGGAAGCTGGAGCCAAGGTTTCCTTAAAAAAGAGATGGCTTTTGAACTGTGTCTGCCTAACCTGAAAGCCACACTATATATTCCACTGACCACGCTGTTTACTAACCCCTCCAAGGGCTTTCCTAGGAAACTATGCTGATGGCTCAGATGGTAAAAAATCTGCCTGCTATGTAGGAGTCCCTGGTTTGATCCCTGGGTTGGGAAGATCCCCTGGAGGAAGGCATGGCAACCCACTTCAATATTCTTGCCTGGAGAATCCCCATGCACAAAGGAGCCTGGCGGGCTACAGTCCATTGGGTTGCAGAGTTGGACATGACTGAGTAACTAAGTACATACACACTAGTATTCTTGCCTGGAGAATTCCATGGACAGAGTAGCCTGGTGGGCTACAGTTCAGGGGGTCTCACGAGTCAGACAGGACTGAACAATACTTTCACTTTTTTTTTCATGCTCAGCAGCACAATGAACAGAGAAGGCAATGGCACCCCACTCCAGTACTCTTGCCTGGAAAATTCCATGGATGGAGGCCTGGTAGGCTGCAGTCCATGGGGTCGCTAAGAGTTGGACATGACTGAGTGACTTCACTTTCACTTTTCACTTTCTTGCATTGGAGAAGGAAATGGCAACCCACTCCAGTGTTCTTGCCTGGAGAATCCTGGGGACAAGGGAGCCTGGTGGGCTGCCGGCTATGGGGTCGCAGAGTCAGACACGACTGAAGCGACGCAGCAGCAGCAGCAGCAGCAGCAGTAGCAGCAGCACAATGAAGAATCTTCCTAGTTTTAGATTCTCTGAGCGTCTAATCTTTCATTTTCAGAAAGCCCCCTAAGATAACTTTTGTGCATTCATTTGAGTTTCAACCTTTCTGTTGTCATTTAACACCTAAACTCTTATTTACACAATATTTTTCTTTATACATATTCATTTTAAATTTAGCTTTAAGGAAGAAACTTTCTATTACCATTAAAAATGTAAAACCAGTATGTTTGCTACAAACAAAAACATAGAGAAATAACTATTAAGAGATGAGTTTAGATGCCTCTAGCAAGCTCTCAGGCACTGCTGACAGAGAATCCAAAGGGTGTCCTCCTTGCAGGACTAGGGAGTTAGGAAGCTCCTCTCCCCTTGGCTGTGGGCAGTGTCTTCAGAAGGAGTTTCCTGGGGCTCACATCCAGGCCTGGAGAATGTTATCACGTCACTCACTTTTCTACTTTCAGACATCAAGATAGGCCTGGCGTGGTGGTAGAGACTCAGGCCTAGGGAAGATGAAGGAGTATGCCCACTGGCATTAGAAATCTGCAGCTGCAACTCAGTACTTTATTCATAGAGCTAATTTGGGCGAAAAGGGCTAGTGCAATAACACAAAGCAAAATGTTACTATCCTGTGAGAAGAGAACAAATTATTTTCAACTCTTTTTAGCATTACTAAGATTTAAGTGCCATGATCTAAAACTTCAGATTTCTAGGAAGCTAAATTTGACAATTTAAATGTTTCATTAAATCAATAAATCAATCAATCTGACATTTAAAAAAATAATTATACTGTCAAATAACTTTTCTACTTTTAGGAAAAAAATCTCAAGAAAATTTAAGAAATGACTTCCACATGTAGCAATTAGTTATGAATGGTACAGACTGTATCTTGGACAACATAAAGAAAAGCCTTCCAGAAGTTAATTGAGCTCCATTAATATTTTGTGGGTTATTACTGCATTTGTTTAATGTTCCTGTGGATTAATTTTATTTTTGTTCAATCCCACTTTTGGCAGAATATGGCTGTTCAGTCATCTTTAATATGTGAATTTTGAGTAAATGTCTTTCCATGAATAATGATAAATTGTTAAACTTTAGCAAACTTAAACACTTACACCTACTCAGTTCTATAGCCATTTTATTAAATCCCAAAGACCCATTCAAGCAATGGAGTAGGCATTCCTGCAATGTAATATACAGCTGAACATTTAAACCAAGGGCAAATGGACAATACATATAATTTTGATAGTCTGAAGGCATAACTATCTAATAACTAGTTTCATGAAAAGGCCATTTTTAACCTTTGATATGGAAGGGAATGAACACTAACTGAATACCTATGTAGTTAGAAATTTGCATCATTCAATGCTTACAATAGCCCTATGCAGCTTGGATAAAAGTGAAGACCTCAGACGTTAATTTATCCAGGACCACCCAGCTTGTAAATGACAGAGCCTGGGATTTGAAATCAGGCCCGTTTGACTTCAAAGACTGTATATTTCCTCTCTACCATTCTGCCTTTATGATAAATGGAAATTTTCAAAATAATCACTTGGAATTCTTGGATGCAGGCAACTCTGTTTCATCAGTACACAGGACTCACTGAAAGCTGTGGCTTTATGGGGTGAGGGGAATCTTAGCATATCAGGTCATATTATACTGAACAAAATCAGGATCAACTCTGGTAAAGAGTGGGGAGCTCACAAAGCCATTGGAGAGTGAGCTCCAGAAGGGAATTCCTAAGATGAGAGTGCCAAATGCTTTAGGGTTCACTGAAGCATAATTGCAAAGAATGTGTCCTAGGATGGGCAGTAAATGCAGACCTCAGCTGTTGCAAGTTTAACAGGTTGAGCCAAAACTCTGCAGTGTCTGAAGGGTAGTGTCATGGACAGCAATAAATCTTCCAGTGTTAGAGATGACGATCACAGGGCAGAAATCACCTGTGCTGAATGTGGATGGAATCACAGTTTACACAATGGACTTTTAATACACACATGCAAAACCATAATCACTAGACATTACTGATTTGTGTGAAGTGGGAGAACAACCTGCTTTACTTCATTTTTAACATTTCACTTAATGAACCAATATTAAGCTTGTTTTGTGTTTCTAGTAGCACTAGGAATACAAAGATGTAAAGAGATGAATGTCATTGTCCTCAAGAAGTTCAAAATGTTAGCATGAGAGGTGGGGTAAAATTTGCAAACTAGTATGTAAGAGCAGTGCTCTGGAGCCTGCATTTTTGTTTTACTTACACACATATGCACATTCGTGTGTATATGCATGTGTATATATCCAAATGAAACATGGTTAAGAATGTGTTCCATGGTAGTTCTACGGGATGTGAACTAAAAAATTTAGCTTATCAATTGACTGAGTATGCTGTATATTAACGTATCAGATTATATAACAGTTCTTCACATATATTTTCTCTATAGTCCTATTTATACATTTATATTTTCTTCATTGATAATGCAGAGCTAAGTCTCATATGAGCACATGTGAACATGCATTCAATAATTAGCAAGGAAGGCAGAGAGGGGAGACAGAGTGTGGAAGTGTATATTTGTCTTTAGGAATGTGTTCATATGCCTGAATATTCAGGTGGAAACTAAATATAGTAATTGCTTTCCTTAGAAATTTATATCTATCTAAATATTAAAATATTGAACATCTGGAAGGAAAAAATATTCCCTTGTATGCACATGTACATACTTACTGTAGTAGACGCTCAGGTTTCTGGGATGTTCTTTTCAGAGAACTAGACATCCAGGTTTATGACCTTGTCCCTGGGATGCCCTTCTTTCCTTTGTATGCCTGGTGAACTTCAACCATCCCACCTCTTTGAATAATTTCCGTACAATGTATCAATCAGTTCAGTCGCTCAGTCGTGTCCGACTCTTTGCGACCCCATGAATCACAGCACGCCAGGCCTCCCTGTCTATCACCAACTCCCGGAGTTCACTCAGACTCACGTCCATCGAGTCAGTGATGCCATCCAGCCATCTCATCCTCTGTCGCCCCCTTCTCCTCCTGCCCCCAATCCCTCCCAGCATCAGAGTCTTTTCCAATGAGTCAACTCTTTGCATGAGGTGGCCAAAGTACTGGAGTTTCAGCTTTAGCATCATTCCTTCCAAAGAAATCCCAGGGCTGATCTCCTTCAGAATGGACTCATTGGACCTCCTTGCAGTCCAAGGGACTCTCAAGAGTCTTCTCCAACACCACAGTTCAAAAGCATCAATTCTTCGATGCTCAGCCTTCTTCACAGTCCAACTCTCACATCCATACATGACCACTGGAAAAACCATAGCCTTGACTAGACGGACCTTTGTTGGCAAAGTAACATCTCTGCTTTTCAATATGCTATCTAGGTTGGTCATAACTTTTCTCCCAAGGAGTAAGCGTCTTTTAATTTCAATGTACAATGTATAGTCTTCCATATTACAGTGCTAAATTGCAGGAGTTATCATGTACCATTCAAAATCAGGTACTAGTTGTTGTCTGTCTAGTTCTGGAGTGGCATATAACAGGAGCACAGTAAAAGTTTAATATTAATTATGCATTTTCCTTGACTAATGTCTCAATTTCAACTGGATTACTTGGTAGTTTTTTTTTTTTAATTTATTTTACTTTTGGCTGTGCTAGGTCTTTGTTGCTGTGCATGGGCTTTCTCTAGTTGTGGTGAGCAGGGGCTACTCTAGTTGCAGTGGTTACTCTCGTAGATTCGGAGTAATAGGGCGTGCGGGCTCAATAGCTGTGGCTCATGAGCTTAGTTGCTCCACAGTATGTGGGATTTTCCCAGACCACAGATTGCATTTGTGTCCCCTGCACTGGCAGGATTCTTAACCACTAGACTAACAGGGAAGCCTACTCAGCAACTTTTTTTGGTGTTGTTTAGGCCTTTAACATTAAATTATAAAATTAAATGTTTATTAAATTTGACATTAAATTATATGACTATTTTAAGGGAAATATGTTCATTATGGGCCTGAAGCCAACTTATATTAAAAAGTCCTCTTGCTGCTACCAGTTAGGAAACTGAAAGCATTTACTAACCACTTCTCCTGGTGATTTCTTTAGCAAAAGCAGAGTTAGGAGCTTGACATTTGCTTTATTTTAGATCCAAAACTTTTTTTTTTTTTAAGATTATGGTCAAAGATTGAAGTTCCGTAGAATATTTTAAATATTTAGGATATTTTAAATATAAAATATCCAGTTTAACTCAAGTAATTTTAATCATTTCTAGACTTTAAAAAATATATGCTGTTCTGCAAATACCATAGAAAATGGTAAATAATAAAATATCTGGCAAAGAGGTTCTCAAGAGCCTATAGCATATGTTAATAATCTTTGCTAAGTATAACAGAAAGATTTTTAGGCTGAAATACAGAAGACTGACAACTTGTTATCTTGGTGAATCTAAGAAAATTGTTCCTCAAAAATTAGTCAATCCATCAGACTACAGAATACTGAATTGTATTCCATAACATCTGCTAAGATACCAAGTAAAATATGGTACTTAGATCCCTATTAAATACTACACTTCTACTTCTAAAAGTGATTCACATTGTTCATTTCCCATAAATGAAAGCTAAAATTTTGAATTTTTAATTATTGCTTTCCTCAATTTTACCAATACATATAATACTAACTTTTTTAATGTGAGATTGGCATTCCTGCTTTTCACTGATGTCTTGTTTAATTCTCAACTTAGTCTTTATGAGGTAGTTCAAAAAAGCTCTTACAATTATCAAGCTATTTCTCCAATACATATATATCCAGTAACAGACTCACTTAAGTAATTTCATAACTGTTTTTATTTGTTATTTTATTATGTCTCATGCATTGCAGAGTCTGGGAGGAAAGTTACGTAAAGCATTTGGAAATAATTTGAATGTGTATTCGTATTCCAGTGAATGATTTTTTTTTTTAAATAGGATACTTTTCCTAGTGACAAAAAAATCTTTAAAAGAGAAAGTATCGATATTTTTTTTTTGATACTTGAGTATTTTGAAGTAAGATGGGTCAGGAACACTTCAGTTAAATGTTACTTATTTTTCTAAAATGTACAAGTGACTCATTTTTATTATCACTCATGCACTGTAATAGAGAACAGCAGGTTGCTTGAAGATGCAACAAACATTCTTTGAACACTTCAATAAACAGAATGTAAACATTCACTTTAATAATGTTTCCTTTGTTAATGTAAAACCGAGTGCATTTTTTCCTTGCCTCTGGCTGAACCATGACTAGCTGAGTAGCAACAGCACAGTGCTGAAAGAATTTTTCAACAGCAATTTGCTTGTTCTAATTTACTTTTCAAGGTTGATGATCAGGATCATTATGTGGCTTGCAAAAGGATCTATTTCTGTTAACTTGATCCAGTCATTCCTCTAGTTCTCATCATATTTAGTTTCCCTGGCAGTTTTAAGTGAATCAGAAGTGCCACCAGTGCTCCAGTCCTATAGTTTCATATAAAAAATGAATTCCTATATCCTTTTGAAATAAATCTGTTACACTTGTTGAGAAAGTATGTGTACTTTGAAATGAGTGACTCAGATATGAAATCTTTGCATTTTAAGTAAAAATACTCTTTCTAGTTAGTAGATCTATGCAACAATAATACCAAAGCATTATCTGTTCAATCGTAACTTTTTTTAAATCAAGAAATTCTAACTTGGCCTTATGTTTTGAGCTTGAACACAATCACCACTCACCAACAAGATTAAGAAATAAAACTCACGTAATTTAATAAATTTACATGATGTATATTCAAAAAGGTTTATTTATTTCAATGTATAATATTCTAAAAATGTAACTGGAAATAATCAAGTTTTTCTCCACATTTTCAATAAATTTCAAAATAGCTGAATATTTCCCCAATCTGCTTTCTATAAGAGAAAGTGTATTACTATAGTTCTAACATTTAAAGAGTTCCACCAAAAAAAAAAAAAAAGCCAGCTAAGTGATTTGGAAATTCAATGGTATTAACATTATATTCTTCACACTGAACTATAAAACTGGCAAAAAAAACCCCTTACTTCAATCACTGGCAAATTAACAAAGTTAACAATATGAATAAAATAGATCACATAGGCTTTGCTTCTAAGAGGGAAAAACCACAGAGTTTAAAAATACAGTCACTGCAAATATTCTCACTGTTCTGATTTTGCGATAATTAGGGCAGGCCAAATGTTCACTATGTTAGGACCGTGCATGTGTCCCCAGATCTAGTTCTTTACCTAGGTCTCGTTTTATAAATGCTGGTGATAAACCAAGTCCAATTTATATGTTGCATCTTGTATGAGAAGTGTCTGTGACTCTAGGTATCTGATCAACATTGAGAAATGGCAGCACAGCTAGTGTGATAGCTTTTGAAGATAACCATTGCTAGTTTTGATGATTAGCAGTTACCATTAAATGAATTGAAAAATTATTGTGCTTTATTTTCTAGGTGATTCTGATATCATTAGAAGACTGGAACAAATTGGTGAAAAGTAAATCAACAGTTTTCCTTTAGTAAAACTGGTTGGAGCTTTTTTTTTTTTTTTTTTTTTTTAATTACAGTCATTGGTTATCTCTATAACCTGTAGAGGGCACTCAAGTCCCTTCAAAGAAAAACTAAAAAATTTAAGAGTTTTCATTTTTATTTATTAGTAGTGTGTTAACTAAACAATGTTTTTTTCCTCCAGAAACCATCATTTAAAAAGAAGACATTTAAACAAAACATAGCTTCATTTTAAATGTTTAATGGAATATTAAGATATACAAATTTTCACATGTCCTACCGGAAAAACAATTTAGCAGGTGGTTTCCATTCCAGAGCATCTGTCCATCTATAAATGCTGTGCATCAAATATTAAACACTATACTGCCATCAATTACACAGATTGGCCAAGGCCTGAGAAAAGTCAATCTGGACCTCAGAATAATCTGCTTTCAAAGCAGTAAACTAGTAATACAGATAAGGCATTCCACTGCTCCAAGCTATATATAGACAATAATGTTATCATATCCATAAAACAGCTGTTGATAATAATGGTTGAGAAACTTTCAACTCATACTAGTTTTAACCATTTTATAAAAGTAACCTCACGAGTTTCTTTGGCAATACTCATTTTCTGCTTCTCTTCATTACTACTAAGTGTGGTTAGATCAAGATATTTGAATATCTGACTTCGAATATTCTTCTTCCTGACATGTTAATGAAATATTTCATAGGGAAACCTCCCAAGTTGGACACACTAACATATAATTATATAAACACATGCACATAAACATCTATGTTTTATTTTTTTTTTCTGATAGCATATTTCAAAATATACTACAATGTTAACTAAAAATTTACTGTATAATTATTAAAAATACTATTGTAGTTTCTTAGCAACATGGTCAGGGATCCCACCTTCTATCTTATATTTTTTATGATCCTCAGTTTTACCATGATTAAGTAACTTGCTATTAAAAGATATTCCAAAAGTTTAGTTATTAAATTCAAATTAGAGATGCTCATTTGGCACCAACATAAGTTAGATATGCCCTTATTTGAGTCACTGTTTCTATTTAGAAATTGGATCACCCTTGTCTGATATATAGTTTCAATTTTCTGATTCTATCTATCACCTTATTCAGTCTTTGGGTACATTTTTCATTTTAAATAGAAAAGAGCATTTCAATATTGCTTATATTTGAGAGAATATCATTAAAACATGTATATTATCATATGTGAAACAGATTGCCAGTCCAGGTTCGATGCATGAGACAGGGTGCTCAGGGCTGGTGCACTGGGATGACCCTGAGGGATGGGATAGGGAGGGAGGTGGGAAGGGGGTTCAGGATGGGGAACACATGTACACCCATGGCTGATTCATGTCAATGTATGGCAAAACCACTACAACAGTGTAAAGTAATTAGCTTCCAATTAAAATAAAAAAAAAAAAAAAAAAGAAATTGGATCATAAAAGTCTGAGCCAAAAAGATGTATAAGAAAATTATCCAAATATATAACCTACAAATTGATACTAGAATAATGAACAACTATAAAGCATTTAAAAAAGCTTTGTCTATAGTAATAACACTAGTCATTAAGAATTTACTATTTAAAAACAAATTTTGTTACACATCAGTGTTTCTACTTTTAAGGTTCTCAAAATATACTCGAGAAATAAATCTCCAAATTTGACATCTGGCAAGGTAAACATTGACACCGATATTGATAATAGTTTTACAAAGTGAATTCCTTGAGAAATCTAGCATGAAACATCTTACAAGTTTATGCTTCAAATATTGTACACATTTTCACAGAATATTTCAAAGATTAGAGTTACGGAAGAAGGGTACCCAGTTAAGCAAGAAAAAGGCAGAAAAATTAGTAAAATAGTAAATAATACTGTGGAAAATAGTTATTTTGATAAATTTAAAATAATGAGTTTGAAGTATTTTTGTAATGGTATCTTAATGAAAAAGATCTGATTCATGATGGGAACATAATAATCTTTTTCCTCAAGAAAGGACAAAGTTAAATAAAGCTCTGAAATCAGAAGTCTTAAGATGAGTAATTGTATATTGTGACGTGTTTTCCCCAGTTGGATTTACCACATTCCATGACAGTTTTTAATGG
Organism: Bos javanicus; assembly: GCF_032452875.1. Taxonomy (NCBI): domain Eukaryota; kingdom Metazoa; phylum Chordata; class Mammalia; order Artiodactyla; family Bovidae; genus Bos; species Bos javanicus. The sequence goes on along the minus strand of NC_083877.1, from coordinate 69,216,183 downwards.
GGGCGGATGGGGAGAAACTGTGCAGTTTCATAAAATAGAAGCATTTCTCTCAGCCTAAGCTGCAGCTTTGATTTTTGGGTTATCTCAGGGCCAATATATATACACTCTAGTATATGAAACAAAACTAGAAGATATACTTAGAATGTAGTCTTTGTTACTTCAAAGCCTAAGTTTCCTAAAATCATTGTTGGGCAAAGTAAAAAGAAACGTTTGTTCTATTACGTAAGAAATAAACTTCATTTGGTATTCAATTGACTTTCTAACTTAGCAGGCAGGACTTTTACATCTTCAAATACTGAAAATAAATTGCATTCTTGGCCCTTGCTTTAAAAGGTTATGGAGAATAAATGCACACCCTGGTAGTGTTCTAGTGATCTCCCTAATCTCAGTTGCACTTTGTCAGAACGAGGTAACTGGTAGTTAAGTGAAATACCCTAGATCAAAGGGGGATTAATCACCAACTGAATCCTTGCTGAATAAACCTGTCATTCAAGAAAATTATTTCCACTGAACTTAGCAGAGGATTGAAGGTATTTGCATAACAGGGACCAACGTACTTCAGCCAGGTTAAAAGGTTCAGAATTCATCCCATGTTTAGCTTTTTGCCTCCTTTTCCTTTCAGCAGGCTGGTACAATGGTTTCTAATCTGATAATACAGCTAACTATCTAAATGATGTCAGAACAGGAAAGTATTGCAAAGTTTGGATGAGGGATGGATCAATTTCACTTTCAGTAACTCCTAAATCTGATTTGTTGGAATTTAAGATGTAATCCTAAAAAAGTCCCTTAAACCTGAGGACTGTTTATTAACATCCCTTTTCTGACCTTTGTCTTAGAAACAACCATTGTGCTGTGGCAGCGGTCCCAGCAGAGACTCTGGATGATAACTCGACCTACCTACCTCCCAGGGGTGGTGCAGAGTCCATGAATGTCTATAAAGAACTCTGAAATACTACAATAAAAACTAGAAGAAAAATACTAGCAGTTGTTCTATGTATAAAATTGTGCTTTGAAACACCTTAAACCATATGATGTATAAAACTAGTTTAAACTCACTAGAAATACTGTTAGTGTGAATAAATTAATTTTATAAGACTGTTTTATTAAAATTTTTTTAAACAAATAATTTAAGAATTCCTGACAGGTTATTTTCTTCAAACCTGACATTTGAATTAAGTATTTAAAAAGTAAAAGGTAAAAATTGCCCACCACTGTAAGGGGACTGACACTGTAAGGGTGCTGCTGACTTTAAAAAGTTTAAAAAATACTGTTTATAAAAAATAAAGAAATAAAGAGTTTTATCAAAATCATGAACTATCTTTTCCGGAATACATTTTCAGAAATTTAACACTTTTTGTACATTTTGGGTCTACTGAAGAATAATCACCCATATGATAGACATCAGATTTCATAATCATATTTTGGCACTAAAAGGGAATTTAGCAATTCTGCCTCTGGAGTAGGTCTGACACCATCCAAATCTTTAACTGGAAGTAGGTGCTCATATTCAGTGCAAATGCACAGCATCTTTCAAGTTAAAAAATGCAAAGAATAGTTATCAAAGAAAATGAATAAAATCCATAGTGGGATAATTTTTTAGAAAATGATTGAAGTTTTAACCCAAGAAAGGACTCTTAAGAGTGTCTTATAGCTTAGAATAAGAACATGTCAATCACGATTAAGCTTCTGGAATCGGAATCCCTTTGAAATGCAGCTGTTTCTTCTTTAATTGTGGCAGCGGACTCTGAAGAAAAGAAAGGTCCAGCCTTAAAGATGAGTAAGGAATACAAAATAGCTCAGGATTAGTTGTGGAGTTCAAAGGTCGCTAATTACACTAAGGAGTTCCCAGACACAGAGAAAACATTAAACAGGTCACCTACCAAACGGGAAACAGACTTTGTCTTCAGAAATTATCCTGAAGTGACAGGTTTCTAGACAAAATCAAAAGCATCACAGTGTGCCCAGCTGATCTCAACAGGATGAAAACATGAGTTAGTTTAAGTTCTGTAGCGGTATGTTAGAATGGAATGGCAACAGATGGCATCAGGTTCCCCATCGTCCCTATACTTCTCCAGTACTTCTTAGATTTTCCTCAGGTTTCTAGAAATGTCAGAGCAAAGATTCACTGGTTTTTCTGACTGCTTACCTAGGGGTTTATTATATGGAATCCCAGCCCACTCACTAGAGAAATGCCTCTTCCCTGTTTTAGTGTACTTGGATAAATATTTATACAATCAAGATGTACAAATAGCTCCATTAATATAAGTGAAATGTTAAACTTCTCTTGAGTTTAAGAGAGTAAAAAAAACTTAAGGAGAATGATTTCTTCTTTCAAAAGGAAAGTTTTTTTACTACTGATTATCTGTGATGAGCCTAGAATAACAAGCTAAAGTCCTGGTCTGGAATTTACTCCATTTTCATTACTTGGGATAATTCTGAACATAGAACATTATGCCATAATGCTTTGCAGAAAAGGAATTTATAATGAGTAGGACTGACCTTAATTTTAAAAATCATATTTAAAATCCCAAATTAATATGCAATCTCATTTCAAAGTATCATAGCTTTCTTTCACGAAGTTCGCCGCTTTTTCTAAGCTTTTCTTTAAGAGACTCATAAAAAAGAAACCAAGATACAATTTAACTGAATATTAATTTGTGATGCATATTTTTTATAACTTTTCTGTAAAAAGAAACTTGACATGGAATAAGTTTTGAGGAACTTGAGATTTCATCTTTTCTTGCATTTCATCTTTCCTTTAAAGTCCAACTTGACAATGAGCTACTATGAAAACAGAATGTGATATAGAATTGTAAAAATAGGTAGAGAATAGAGTATGACTGGATGGCTCCTAAAGAAACCCAGAGCATGCCAATAAGGAAACAAGAGTGACAAATGTAAAGAAAATGTGCTACATGAAACTGAAATAAGATTAAGTGATACTCTACACCCATAAAATAGCTTTTGAATTTTAACCTGAATGCATCCATTAATGAATTATAATAAAACAGAAAAAAACCAATACTATATCTAAATTTATCTTTACAAATTTGGCTGCAGATATTCAGTAATCACAAAATACTATGCTCATCTTCAGAAGGTATCCCACCCCTCTTAATGTGTTTACTGACATCCTAAACAAAATGTTACTGTTGCAGCTTAATAAGTTTGCTTGAAAAGTAACTCTAGAACAGAGATAAGCACTGTAAATAGAATTATGCAGATTCTTTATTAGTCAGTAGGATAGTTCTTATTAAAAAACATGTTACTATTTAAACGATTTTCCTTCATTTTCACTGGCTATTTTCTCAAGAGATTTACAGTTGTTTCTAATTGGTCTCTGGTATTCTGTAACAAAGCATTGTACTAGCACTTAGTACTCAGGTTTGCAAGAGCAAATAGTTTTATTTTACATGTCATCTACAATCCATTGGGAGTGGCAGCCTGCAGCTCTGGATTGTGAAGGAGCCTGATTCCAAATCCAGGAATCCCAATGGAGAAAGATGGCTGTGATTGATTAGCCATGTCTGCCACAGGAAGACACACGTGGCAGGAAGAAGCATGTATAGCAAGGAAAGTCAAGACTAGTCTAAAATAAGCTGAAAGTCAATCACTAGATTTTATGTTCTGAATCATACTTAAGTAAAATCAAGGGTAAAAAAACTGGATACATTAGTTTTTAAAATGTTCTTTCAAACTAAATCAAACTAAAAACATTGAACAAGAATATTTTATCATTAAATAAATGATTTTCAATTACAGGTTATGTGTATATACATTAAAAATAAAAGACTATGATTTAAATTGTTACTAGTGTATAAATCCCATTTAAACATGAGACAATTACAGTAATAATGATCCATATGTTACTGGAGCAGGAGCTTTGGAATTCCAGATGTAATAGTCAGAAGAAATTAGCTTCCGGTCTAAAAAAAAAAGATAAGATTATATTAACAAAAATTCAATGAGAAAGCAAAGTCATGGTATTTAAAATTTTGGAACACAATTATTTCAAGGGAGGAAATTCTTTGAGACAGTCATTTCAATTCAATTTTCATCAAGGCATTATTATAACTTCTACCACTTTAAAAGTATGGGTTTATTAAATACATGAATAATCCATCTTTTAGCCTATATATGCCAAATTTATGCCAATATCCTTCATGCTAAACCTGCTAATTTTTTTCTCACATCTTCCCTAAATTCTGTTTCTCATAGACCATTACTTCAGCTACAAAAACATTAAAAATATGTTCATTGGTTTCCCTTCTGTCACCTCTTCATCACAGTTCTGATTCTATTCTTGCTATTCTTTATGCATTCAAAGTTTCATAGATAGAAATACATACTCAACTTTCTAGTAATGTTTTAAAAAGGTTGCTTTAGTGGTTTCTTATAGTTCTAATCAGATTTAAGGTTTCTGTTTTAATAGTTTTGAACAAATGACAACTCTGAATTAAAGTTTTTTGACACATAAAACTGAGATAATGCTCGTTTGGAGCTAGACACATGTAAATTCTTATTCCATACATCTCTATTTATCCAATCCTGCCTTTTCTACAATACCTCTTCATGCATCTTCTTCATAATGAAAAGGATAGGTGTATAATACTGGCATGCTGCTGTCCATGGGGTCACAAAGAGTTGGATACAACTGGGTGACCGAACAACAACAACGATCATTACCTTGTTGCCTTTTTTCACTGTTACTTCAGTTTGAGAATCTAGTAACACTGAGAGGCAACAGCATATTGGTTAGGTGGTCAGGCTCCAATGACCGACTGCTTGGATTTGAGTTCCAGTTCCGCCACTTACTAGCTATGTGATCCTAATCTCTCTGTTCCATCAGCATCCTCATCTATCAAATGGAGATAACACTTACATAGGGCATTCTAAGGATTTAATGAGTCAGCCTGTATTCAGAACTGTGCCTGGCACATAGTAAGCAATAAAGATTAGTTATTATTATTTAAATTGCCATCATTACCATTATTAAACTATTATCAGAACTAAGTTGTATATTATGAATATAGATTTTCTTGTCAAGATGATGGCAAAATAAAGTTTTCCACATAGTTGCACAAAGTGATAGCTATATTTTGAAACTAAAAGAAGAAGGAAATAAGAGATTGGTTATAATTATCCATTTAAAATGACCTCTTTCATTCATATATTAAGAAGCAGGTATATTACTGAAACATTCCATTCTGTATTATGCTCTCTGAAAATTACTACAATGTTTAGTAATATTAACAATATACTTACAATATTTTAGATTTTATCTAGAGAGACAACATATTTCCCACAGAAACACTCATCTATTTACATTTATACAATACTTCTGGTTTGTCCAAGCTAACAACTATACTGTGCCTTCATAAAAAGTTTTTTAAAAAGCATTATGAAGATTCTTTCATATGTATGAATTTCTTAAAAAAAAAATGATATAGGAGAAAGCATAGGGAAAACCTATGGCAGTAAAGAATATGGCTTATTCTGGTTATACCTCATAGAATCTATTACTGCCATTCAAAAGTAATTTCCTAGAATTCAGTAGTTCTGAGTTCTATAATCTTTTGAAACTTTCAAATTACAAATCTTGTCCTATCTTTCCTACTTTAAGGACCCTAACCCTTAGTTTAAGATTGTTGTTTTTCAGCTGCTAAGTTGGGTCCAACTCTTTGTGACCCCATGGACTGTAGCCCGCCAGGTTCCTCTGTCCATGTGGTTTTCCAGACAAGAATACTAGAGTGGGATGCCATTCCCTTCTCCAGACTATCATTTGAACCCAGGGATTGAACCCGCATCTCCTGCATTGGCAGGTAGACTATTTACCACTGAATCACCAGAGAAGCCCTGATGATTTAGATATACTTATCTAAATATTGGAGAAGGCAATGGCACCCCACTCCAGGACTCTTGCCCGGAAAATCCCATGGATGGAGGAGCCTGGTAGGCTGCAGTCCATGGGGTCCCTAGGAGTTGGACACGACTGAGTGACTTCACTTTCACTTTTCACTTTCATGCATCGGAGAAGGAAATGGCAAACCACTCCAGTGTTCTTGCCTGGAGAATCCCAGGGACAGGGGAGCTTGGTGGGCTGCCGTCTATGGGGTCGCACAGAGTCGGACACGACTGAAGTGACTTAGCAGTATCTAAATATGATAGTTTTATTCTTAACATATGAGGCAAAAAGGTTTCTACTTATGTTCAGCTAACTCTACCCTCATTCTAACTACTTGTTTGTTTTATGCCATATGTCTGTATTTGATCCGAATTAAAGTTTTAATTCAATAATTTTAATTAAATTGCTGTTTCCTCTACCTATATTTTCACATATGTGTTTATATACATAAAACACTGTATACATATGAAACACATACATATATATATGAAACACTAACAAACTCACTAAAGGCAGGAAACTTTCTATTGGTCTCCTTTTGGTAAAGCAGGGTACTAAGTAATGGTCACTGACTGTGGCACTGGCTAAAAATATTTTAAATTTTAATATTCACACTTAACATTTATTGAATCCATGCTACATGCTAAATATTATGTTGAGTGCTTGATCAATATAAATAAATTTTATTTACATCTCATAACAATCCTGAAATAAATACTACTACTAATTCCAATTTATACATGAGGAAATTATAACTTGAAGAAGTTCACTAACTTGCCGAAGAGTCAAAGAGTATATTATAAACTGAGCAAAGCAAATTCAACTTTAGACTAGAGCCCACCTCTATGTCAATCCTTGCTCATTCAGACCACTTTATAAATAGGAGAAGGCAGAGGGCAATGTACATAACCGATTAACACAGGATGGATTAGGCCAGAATTCTTATAAATTGGGATTATTTTATCTTTTTCTTTCACATTTTAATTTTATCTTAGTTAATAATAACATAACACCATTTTAATTCCCTCAAGTTGGCTTGAAGCTGTGCAACTTACATGTACTTATTTTTGGTTTTCCTGATGCAAAAACTTGAACTGAATGCTGATCCACATAACATCCAGTGAGTGTGTAATCTAAGATCCTAAAATGAAGCTAGAACCAGAAGAGAAATGTACCAAGTTAAGGTGATTATTTGGTAAAAATGATGGTCACATTTTTTTCCCTTGACACAATTTTAGGAATTTATTTCACACAATTCACAAAAATCACAAATAATATTGTTAATGTGTGCATGTGTACACAAGTGTACACATGGACACATATGCACTAATCTTTCCCTTTAGCATTAGAGTCATTTCTTTGTAAGGCTGCCGTTACAAAGTGCTTAACACATACCAGGCCCGTCACTAATGTACAGTCTAATCTACACGGCAAGTTATCTGTATTCTGCAAACAAGGGAACCGAGGTTCAGAGGTGGAAACAGGTAGTAGAACGGACATTTGTGCTCAGAGCTGACTGATTACAGATGTTGCTGGCCCCTCCCTGCGGTCTGCTGTTCTGTACGTTCTCTTCTGTCTCTAAGACTAGGTGATTGTGATATAGTTCAGACCATAATACTTTTACACACCTTTTAGCAAAACACAAGCATGTAATTACTAAAAAGGGAACACCAGTTTATCTGGTTTTGGAGGGAATAAAATGCTCTACTTAATTTTTCAGAAAACTAAGATTTAACTTATGTAGAACTTTTCTAAAATGTAATCAATGAATGTAATGAATGAATGTAAATTCCTGAATTTAATTGATCATGTAGTGTCATTAGTATAAATGCCAGTTAATATATTGTGCTATAACAGAGAGGGCCATTAGTACCTTCGCTGAAGGCATAGTCATAGCCACATAAACTACGAAAGGTCTATCACAGACCAGCCTCCTTTTGTTGTGATTCTCCTCATCTTTGCTGCTAAAAGCTTTTGAATTTGCAATAGCCTGATAGTTTTTCTATACTTTTTTCTTTCTTCTTCTTTTCCTGAATATTTCTCTCATTTCCTGTCTTTCTTCTTTTGATTGTCAAACTAACTGATCACATGCAGAGATGTAATTTTCAGGTCTCCTCAGCAATTTTTTTCCCTATTGCCACTTAAATTATCTAACAGTAAAGAGCTATGGCTTCCTTGTTTGGCAAAATTCTGGATGCTGGAAGTTATGACAAGGCAGATTTCCACAAAACTAGATATTATAAAAAATAAATCTATTCAGTGAACACAAATATCTATTACATGCTTTCTATGACACTGTAACTGGTTAGGTGATGAAAATGAATAGAAAAGTTATAGTCCCTACCTTTGAAAAAACATATAACATAGTTAACATCCCACTTTTTTCTGAAAAACATACAGAAGTGGGAATTTTTAAAATAATCATTGAAACAAACCTTGTGGATACAGTTGAAGTCAATACAGAAGAAATACCATCAGTGTACTTCTGATTTCACTACTATTTCCCCTAGTCACTTTTATGTATAGATTCCAGTCTATCTTCTTTGATACTATTCTATTTAGATTTTCCCGCTACCTTTCTGATCACCTTTTCACTTTCCTTCACTAATTCTCCTGAATCTTCCTATTTTCTCTTATCTTTTTCTGACCTTATTCATTTCTACTGCCTCAACTATTTCTTTTCCGTGGATAACTCCTAGATCCTATGAACAGCTGAGCTTTCTTTTAAGAATCAACTTCAGATTTTTTAGCCCCTATTAGACACCCACCTTGGTATAAATTGCTATTACCTGCAACAATGTGATATGAAGCCCACTCCCTCTCAACTTTCTCTGTATTTCTTCTAAGAAATAGAGCTTTCTTCTAAGTACGTTTATCCATTCTTCAAATATTTATGTGTGAGGTACTGAACTAGATGCTCAGAATAAAATAATGCATGAGATTCACATGGTCTCTGCTTTCTGGGAGCTTCAAGTCTGGTTTGTTTTTGTTTAGTCACTCAGTTGTGTCCGACTCTTTTGTGACCTCATGGACTGTAGCCTGCCAGGTTCCTTTGTCCATGGGATTTCCCAGGCAAGAATACTGGAGTATGTTGCCATTTCCTCTTCCAGGGGTGCTTCTCGACCCAGGGATCAAACACATGTCTCTTGTGTCTCCTGCACTAGTCAGACAGATCCTTTACCTTTGAGCCACTTGGGAAGCCCCTAGTTTAAGTCATAATTGTTTTTAATGACACCATCTTTGACTTAAAACTATTTCTTATCTTTCTACTTAATTAGTGAGATTAAAGGATTTACCCTTATCACAGCTCTATTCTTTTTTTTCCCTTTTTTTCTCTTTCTGTGACACTATACTAGCTCAGCATCATTTATTTATCAACTTTCATCTGAAATACTAAAAAAGTTTCTTTGTCTCTAGCTTTTATCCTCTCTCATCTTCTTCACATCCATTTCAGGCTGATCCTCATAAAGTACCACTTTCTGAAGGAGCACTCCCATACTCAAAAAAAGTATAACATTTTCTAACAAACAGTGAAAGCCAGATTCAAACCCTCTACAGTCCAGACCTAAATCACTTACCTAGCCTTCTGTGTAACTACTGTTTCTAGCGCGGGTTCCTAAATATGCCTAGTTAGCCTTCATTCCCATGATTAAACCATGTCTTTACCTATACAAATGTTAGTTCCATCTTCAAGGCTTCATATTCATGCTTATCTGGGCCTCAGCGTTTTCCTTACAGTTCATCACTACTACAAAGCTTTCCTTGACCACTTTGGTTGGAAGAGCTTAGTCTTTTTTTGAAAGTCCAAAAGCAGGTAGTCCTGATTAATTACTGACAAGCATTACTGAAAAATCCATAGAGCACAAAGACTGTATCTTATATTCTTTGTATACAAATCTCAAGTGCGGTATCTTAAGAGCTGAGTAGAAAGAGGTTAAATTGAAGTGTACTAAATTTTATATAATTCTTTCCTCTTAAAATATTTAAGTATTACATGAAATAGAAAGTGACTAATAAATAGAATTTTACTAAAATCTAGAAGAGGACTTAGACAAAAAGAATTTCTATCCCCCAAAAGGATTACAAAACATTAAAAATCAATTGCTGCTACTGCTAAGTCGCTTCAGTCATGTCTGACTCTGTGCGATCCCATAGACGGCAGCCCACCAGGCTCCCCAGTCCCTGGGATTCTCCAGGCAAGAACACTGGAGTGGGTTGCCATTTCCTTCTCCAATGCATGAAAGTGAAAAGTGAAAGTGAAGTCACTCAGTCGTGTCCGACTCCTAGCGACCCCATGGACTGCAGCTCACCAGGCCCCTCCGTCCATGGGATTTTCCAGGCAAGAGTACTGGAGTGGGTTGCCATTGCCTTCTCCGAAAAAAAATCAATTAGATACATGTATTTCAGAAACAAAGGCAAGATCTCTAATGTAGTGAGCCATATAAATATATTTACCTTTAAATATGCTGTACCTCCGATGCAAATCTGGTCAAATGGCTGCTTTTCATGGTTCTTGGCTCCAAAAGTTATAGTTCCAGAAAGACTAATTTCCATTGATTTGGGAAACTTCTGTCCTAGAAACAGAAATATACCAATCAACTATTTTTAATTAAATAGGTTCTACTGCAAATGAATGAAAGAAAAAAAAACAAAACCTAGTTTACCAATAATCCAGACCAATAAGCTTTTCTCTCGAAATACTTCAAGCTGGCCAAAACTAGCTTTGTACTCCACATGCGTGATGGGACCTCTTTAAAAAAAAAATGGAGATAATAGAAACAAAAAATCACAGATTTAAGTTTGAAGAGATATACGTCAAATCTTGCTACTGTCACTTAATAGACAACATAAAGCAGACCTGCATTTAAGTTTGCAGAATAGAGCAGAATAAATAATGAATATCATATCTCAAAAAACACGGAAACACAATAAACCTTTTTGGTGATGCTACACATTTCATTATTAATTCTAAAGATGACCACAAAGTCATACAGAATGTATTAATACAGGCACATGAATTACATAACATTAAAACTATGATTTTTACTATATAGTATGTAGCCTTTGAAAAGAACTATGCTGTAGAACAAATTTAAAAGTAGAACTGGTAAGGAAAAATCTTATAATTGACTTAATTCACCAGGTTTTATCATTGGCTTAACTTATTAATATAGGTACAGTGCAGAGAAATTGCTAGAAATAAAGCCAGTAGAAAAATAATCCCCGAGGAAGCTATACTGGCTGGAGCTTATAATTTACTAGCAAATTTAACCAGAAAAATGGTGACATTTAAAAACAAAGAGATTATTTTTACAACTGTTTTGGTTCAGAATCAACATACATTTGAATAACACAAAATTTTTAGATCTTAAAAATAAGGTAAAAACCAAGACAACTTTATTATAGGGCAGTGCCAATGTACTGAGGAAGGCAGAAATCATGGCATCATGTAATTTTATTCCTACCTGTTGTAAAAAGGTATATGAGCTTCACAGAATTCAAAACTATTTTTCACACTTTCATGAAGTTTTAAATTAACTGTTATTTTTAGTTGTACTTCTTCCTCTTTCACTTGATAAAAACCCAAAATTGGTGGAACAGGGACCTGGAAACAAAACAAACACATTTTCTACATGATTCTCAAGTTAATGGGTCTAAAATGCCAATAGTGACTGAGGAAAGAGCTGTGCAGTAATATAGTCATTATATACACGTATGTCTTTAATGACTATTAGGTTACTCTAAGTCATTCTGACAACAGATGATGGAGCTACAGTCCTTCTAAGGACAGGGATTCTTCCATCTCTTTCCATTTCCAGAAAGGTACCTTACAAAGGTGTGTAATACATTCTTCTTCCTCCTCTTGCTTGTCCAGATTCTCCTCCTCCAGGTTCTCTATGACGTACAACACAGAACATGCACTAGCCATACTGATCCCTGACACACACCCACAGTTCCTGCTGCTCTGCTTGTATCTTCACTCCCCCACCCTCCCAGGTCAGCAGTCACTTAAATTAGTCATGAAAAAGCTGATTAAGGGGAAACAATCTGAATCTTCTGGTAAGTAACTCATGAAAAGGTTTTGTTTCGACCAAAAGTATGGTGATTTCCTAACAACACAATTCATAGATGTAAAGATTAGCAAAGTACCAACTTCTCCAAGGTTGCTTACCTGGGAAGTGTAGTAGCATAAGTTGAATGACTCTAACGGTGGAGTGAGCGGAAATTTGTACGGTCCACTAAATGCAGAATCATCCATTGCATCAATGCTACTAGAGGTCAGAATGGCAGAGTCAAGAGATGTCACACAAGGATGAACCAGAATATCCTGAAGTGGAGATCCATTGGTAGGGAGACTCAAGCTAATGGTAACATTTGGCATGCTTCCCTCTAGATCACACTGCAACACAAACAGATATCACCAAGAGCTTTGAAGAAGTCTTCTTCTGGATGAGGCTTTTCTTAATTTATCTGAGGCACTTTTCACAGCTTAACTCACTTTTCTTTCAAGGAATTATTCTCATTGCTTTCTGTGTTCTGGATAATGATTCTATTACGGCTCTCAGAAACCCAAGCCAGAGACCAGGAGAGCCTTCCTAGAACGCTCTGCTTACATTTAAAATCCTTAAAAAACTACTTTTCTCTATTCCTGTTACAAAAAATATTTCTGTCACAGCCCTCTAAGTGTATCTAGACTCACTTTCCTCTAATCAATAGATTCTCCATCAATGCCAGAGCTATCTTAATAAAATAATTCTAATTCTATTGTACCCATGCCAAAACCTCTCAATAGTTGTCCCTCAGTTTTATATTACTTTTAAAGCCTTTGCTGTTTGGTTCCCACCTATTTCTTTAACCATTTTCTACCCCACAAGTAATGCTCTAGACTTACTGGATTCTTGAATTTACCTGAATAAACCATATCTTATATCTACGCTTTTGTATGTGCTATTCCCGCCAGCAACAATGCTCTTTTCTTCTTAGTCAATTCATTACATGTGTTGTGTGAAGCCTTATATTCTGTATTGTCACCTCCGTGGCCTACCTTTGTTATGCAGAGAAGCCCAGGATCTTCTTCCCTATGTGGTCTGGGTTAGTTTGCTAGTGAGAGGTACTCATGAGAGATTTAGGAGATAGAAGGGAAAGGGAAGTCATTATAGTAGGAAAGTCATAGAAACCAGATATGATAGCTTCACAGACCTCACTCTGAGCTCTGTTTTAAGGCACTGGTGGCCAGACACAGCACTTTCTCAGACTTTTCCATGAACTCCTGCTTTGGGGTTGTAACACAGATGTGGCTGCTTTTCTGTTAACTCTGGCTTCTCTGTGTTTCCTAGTCTCTAGGCTAGAGTCATTAGTGACTGTCAGAGGATCAGAGACTTACTCTCTCAGTTCCTCTTATACTTGAGTAAACAAACCTTCATTCCTACACTAAACATCATGATCATCTATCTGTATTAGACCAAGAATAGAAGCCAGTTCAAAATTCCCAGAAGCAAAAAACTAGGGTCAGTCTACCAAAGACCTATTTAAATACCATGATATGAATTAATATTAAATTATATATAACATATTCCCTGTTCATTACCACAGAATGAAAAAACACATAGTGAATTTCCCTATTTTTATTTTACAGAACTTAAGAGAAAAGTGCATTCAACAACTTTAAGAGGTGTGAATGACATAATCTGCAAACACCTTAAGTTGGAGACATTTACGGTAATTATTTCCATTAAAAGTAGTAACTGGAATGTATTTTTGACCATAATAGAAGACAGTGTAAAGGAAACACATACATTTTTAGATCACTTTAAGGTTAAAAGGGGCTTCCAACATGGGTGCTAGTGGTAAAGAACTCATTTGTCAATGCAGGGAAAGTAAGAGACACAGGTTCAATCCCTGGGTCGGGAAGATCCCCTGAAAGAGGGCATGGAAACCCATCCTAGTATTCTTGTTTGGAGAATCCCATGGACAGAGGAGCCTGGTGGGCTACGGTCCATAGGATCTCAAAGAGTCAGAGTTGGACACAACTGAAATGACTTTGCTTGCACACAAGGTTAAAAAGAAAAATAAAGACTCAATTTGTCTGCCAGGACCATTTTAATTCTCTGTTCCTGAAATCTACTTTTAATCTATTAGATTTTTACATAGCTACTCAACATTAATACGGGCTTCCCGGACAGTTAGTTGGTAGAGAATCTGCCTGCAATGCAGGAGTCCCTGGTTAGATTCCTGGGTTGGGAAGAGCCACTGGAGAAGGAAAAGGCTACCCACTCCAGTATTCTTTGGCTTCCCTTGTGATTCAGCTGGTAAAGAACCTGCTTGCAATGCAGGAGACCTGGGTTCACTCCCTGGGTTGGGAAGATACCCTGGAGAAGGAAAAGGCTACCCACTCCAGTATTCTGGCCTGGAAAATTTCATGGACTGTATAGTCCATAGGGTCGCAAAGAGTCAGATACAACTGAGTGACTTTCACTCACTCAACATTAATATGATATATAAAAAGTTTATTAGTGCAGAAAATAAAGGGAGAAAACAGAAAGACACCTCAGAATATTAATATACATGTATATGCATTTTTTGGAGGGTTTCTATTTTTGATCATTATTGAATGTGGCAATTATCAGTGCTAACTGTATTGTTATTTTCATCGTCTTTTCCTATTACTTAACCTTAAACAAGAGAACCCTATATTTACCTAGTGACTTGTTTAAATAAAAAGGTTAAAAAAAATAAAATGAGTCCCTGAAAATGATTTCAGATATTAAGTCAAAGATTTATCAATTTCACTCTCTCTAAAAAAAATGGAAAATAAGTATAGTGACTTTAAAATATTTTCACAAGTTCTTTGATATTACTGTTTCAAAAGATGGAGCCTAATTCCACTTCCCTTGAATGTGGGCTGACAAAGTGATCTGCTTCTGGTGAACAGAAAGTGGTAGAGGTGATGCTACGTGACCTTTCAGTCTAGGTAATAAGAAGAATAGCTTTCACTTGTGCCTCAGGTGGCTGGCTGGCTGCCTGCTCAATTGTCTGTTTGGTCAAAGGGAAGTCACTAAGTTGTGAGAATCTTAAGCAGCCTGTTGAGACGTCCATGTGGAAACGAACTGAGGTTTCCTACCAATAAGGGCCAACTTGCTAGCCATGTGACTGAGTCACCTCACAAGTAGAACTTCCAGTCCCACTCAAACCTTCAGGTGACTGCAGCCCCAGCTGAAATACTGACTGTGACAGACATCCACATTAGAAGTTCCCAGCTAAGTTGCCCCTAAAGTCCTGACCTACAAAAACTACAAGTATAGTAGATGTTTATTGGTTGTGATGACAGGTTAATTCATCACACAGCAATGCAGCTGACCCTCTGTGCAGTCAAAAATCCATGTATAACTTTACAGTCAGCAGTCTGTATCCCAGGTTCTGCATCTCTGGATTTAACTGTACATTCAGCCAATCGCAGATAGTATGGGACTGAATGTAGTACGTATTCAAAGAAAAAAATCTGTATATAAGTGGACCCATGCAGTTCAATCTCATACTGTTCAAGGGTCAACTGCATATGGATAGTATATTTAGTAAAGAATGCAAAAAGATAACATTAGAAAATTTCACTTGAATATAATATCTAATGACTGTTGTTTATGGTAAGAATCAAGAATGTCACATTATGATGTAAAATAAAGTCAGCAAAATTTACTTTTCTCCATAAATATTAAGTGGTATGATAAAACAAGTATCAGAGAAAATCTCACCTTGCAAGTGACAACTCCAACGACCTGCCATGTATCTGCTATCTCCTGTTTATCATATTGCATGGAGTTTACCTTTTCAGTGATAGAAATAGAAACTTGTGGTTTTCCTTTGTATGTTCCAGTTTTCCAGGCTGGCTGTTTTTGTAGGTGAGTAACAGAAGCAAAATTAATACTGTCCAATGAATTCTGTAAGTTGGCATCTAACAAAGTGCCAAAGGGACACGTTTGTAAAAGCAAGTCAGACAACTGGCTCAATTTGGTATTTAGCTCACTGTCAGTTTTTTGACCTGAGGAAAGAAAATCCTGAACCCCAAAAAGAAGTTCAAAGCCTTGTGAAATTCCACTAATGCTAATTAATGGTGGACGAGGGGATAAAGTTTGTTCAACCAGTGGAACACAAGCATATATCATGCCATTCTTCAGAAAAGCAACAACTGGCCAGAGTTCTTCACCTCCTACTGGGACCCCGTAAATGGATGTTTTATTGATGTGTGAGCAGCTATCACGACTCTCCAAAAAGTCCTTCTCGTCATCCAACAATCTCAGTTCAAAAAGCAGTGCTTTCAGGAAGGGACCATCTTCAGGAACAGGCACATAACTTGCTCCATTGAAGACTTTAGCTCTTTTTTCAACAGTTGGATACCGTCTGCCTCAATGGAAATAAAAACATAATTAATTCCTGCAAAAACTGGAAGTCCAAAACCAATACAAGGAAAATATTAACAAAACACACAATAATAAACAAATACATACGCTGACACATGAAAATCACAATAAAAAAATATTATATTAATGTTAAACTCTTATGTACTTGATATATCTCAAATGATAAATGCTATTTTATTTTTAAAAATTGAATTTAGTTCACTTTTTAAATAGGTAGGATATCTGTTTCTAATTCAAAATCCTAGACTCTTGGCTATTCAGATTCCCACTTGGTAAGCAAGGCATGTGTATGTTTAAAACATAAACACACTGCCATTTTTAAAAAACAATGATACATTTTGCAGTGAAACTTACTTTTTTCCAAGTTAGTATTCATGAAGCTACAGCTGCATAGTATTCCCTTGGGTTAAGGAACTACAATCTATCTGGATTCCCATTGGTAGAAACATCACTTCTGTTGTTACAGATAAGACTGCAAAGAAGATTTTCTTGTCTTGTTTTTCCTTCCCTTTATCTTTCCTTCCTCCGTCCTTCTTTTTCCAATTGAGGTATAATTTACATATGATATTATATTAGTTTCAGGGAAGCAACATAATGATTTGATATTTGTATATGTTGCAAAATAATCACTGCAGTAAGTCTAGTTAACATCTGTCACCTTATATAGTTACACATATTTTTTTCTTATAATGAAAACTTTTAAGACTTTCTGTCTTAGCAACTTCCAAATATGCAATGCAGTATAATTCAACTATAGTCACCATGCTGTACATTACAACCCTATGACTTACTTATTTTATAGCCATGTTTGTACCTTTTGATTCCCTTCATAAATTTTTCCCACCCCACCACAGGATATTTTTTCTGATTCCATCTTAGTAGAGCAGGATCGAAAAAAGTGGTTTAATTTAATCCTCCACATTAGGAATTCACTAGTACCCTGAGTCTTCTTGCCAAGCTGTACAAAAATATGTAAGGGCATTTCAGTAATAGTGGTTTATCTATATGGCCTTGGAAGATACTATGAGGTAACAAAAAGAATAAAATAAGAATAACCTTTTATGGTTTGCAAGCTCTATGCTGAACAATAAGTTACTAATTCATCCCTTTTTGGGAGAAACAGGAGATACTTTTTGCTTATTTACAAAAATGTTAGATCACATTTTCTTAATTAAAAAAAAAAGTACTTTCCCTATTCCTTATTTCTCCACTCCAAAGTCCACAACAAAATCAATTATTTGCTATTGGTTTCTGTATAGGGCTTCCTTGGTGGCTTAGATGGTAAAGACTCTGGCTGCAATGTGAGAGACCTGGTTAAATCTCTGAGTTGGAAAGATCCCCTGGAGGAGGCATGGCAACCCACTCGTGTTCTTGCCTGGAGAATCCCCATGAAGAGAGAAGCAGGCTACAGTCCATGGGGTTGCAGAGTCGGACATGACTGAGAGACTAAGCACAGCACAGCTTTTGTATAAATTGCCTAACTTCCCAAAGTCTATTTTCTTATTTGTAAAATAAGGTATGGCTAAAGAACATACAGGCAATTCTGATCAAGGATCAAGAACACACCTAGCCAAAATGTTTTTCTACTAATTCTCTAATACTACTAATATTTTATTAGTATAGGATAAATAAGTGACAGATGAATTATCTGGATCCAGCTTATGGCCTTCATAGAGATGTTGAAATGTCCACCCAAACATATCTGAAGTTTTGAAATATTCTGAGCATGGTGGGAAAAAACTCTGAAAACAAGAAAACAAGAACAACTTCTTCAAGAAACTAATTATTCTACACAGTATAAAAACCTTACCTCTTCAAGATAGTAAAATAAGCTACAAAGCCACAGATATAAATACAATATGTTGTTGGCATAAGAACAGATAAAGTAACAGAACTGAGACAAATTGCTGTTTAAATAATTTTAAAAAAGAAAAATGAGAATGTATTTAAAGTTATTCATGTATTAGTGAACCTCATTCATTTACATTTTGATGTGCTATCTTGATTGAGGAAAGGGTAATTTTAGCTCTTAAGTGTTCTCTTAAAATTCAAAGTGCAAGAATTTCATGACTGAAATTGTAAAAATAAGTCAATCTGGGACCTTATGCGTAGTGCTAAATCGCTTCAGTTGTGTCCGACTCTTTGCGACCCTACCGACTGCCGCCACCAGGTTCCTTTGTCCATGGGATTCTCCAGGCAAGAATACTGGAGTGGACTGCCATACCCTCTTCCAGGGGATCTTACCCACCCAGGGACTGAACCCAGGTCTCCTGCATTGGCAGGTGGTTTCTTTTACCACTAGTGCTTCCTGGGAAGCCCCCTGGGTCCTTATCAGATCAGATCAGATCAGATCAGTCGCTCAGTCGTATCTGACTCTTTGCGACCCCATGAGCTGCAGCATACCAGGCCTCCCTGTCCATCACCAACTCCCGGAGTTCACTGAGACTCACGTCCATCGAGACAGTGATGCCATCCAGCCATCTCATCCTCTGTCGTCCCCTTCTCCTCCTGCCCCCAATCCCTCCCAGCATCAGAGTTTTTCTAATGAGTCAACTCTTCGCATGAGGTGGCCAAAGTACTGGAGTTTCAGCTTCAGTATCATTCCTTCCAAAGAAATCCCAGGGCTGATCTCCTTCAGAATGGACTGGTTGGATCTCCTTGCAGTCCAAGGGACTCTGGGTCCTTATATGATACCTCAATATGTGCTCAATAAATACTTTGTTGGATGACTCAATCTGTCTTTTCAGATTTATTCTAGGGTTTTTGTAAAGTAGGACTTGAACTTTAAATGGCCCCACAACTATAGGGAAAAATACCAACCTAAGCTAGCCTTGAGTTGGTGCTGTTACTGTCTATCCAGACAGCAAATCTCTAAACCAGAATCTAAATCAAGTTTTGTTGCGGGGAAAATAGTAGTTAGAGGAAAAATCATTTGGATTCTCAAATCTTAAGTGATGGCCTTTATCCTTTGGCAAATATGTGGATAATACACATACCTGTTTCACTCTAACTCTAGGCCCAAGAGGTCAGAAAACAGAAAAAAATAAAACCTAATTAATTTGTTCAGTGATACAAGATAAACAAGTGACAGATGAATTATCTGAACTGAACTTGCTGCCTTCATAGAGATGCTGAAAAGTCCACCCAAACGTATCTTAAGTTTTGTTCTGAAATATTCTGAGAATGGTGGGAAAAAACTCTGAAACAAGCACAACTTCTTCAAGAAACTAGTTATTGTATGCAGTACAAAAATCTTATCTCTATAAGATATAAAAATAAGCTACAAAGCCACAGATATAAAAACAGTATGGTGCTGGCAGAAGAACAGAGAAAGTAATAGAACTGAGACAAACCAATGGAAGACATAAAAAACTCAAAACAGCACACAAATCAACGAAGAAAATACATATTGTTTGGAAGATGATTCAGAAAAACTGGCCCATAGTACAGAGAAAAACAAAATAAGATTCCTACTTAATGTCACATCCAAAGATGGACTATATAGATGGATTAAAGGCCTAAATATAATAAATAAAATGACAAAGTCAAGAGAAAATAATGTAGAAAGACATATTTGGGCAATAAGGGTAGGGAAAGACTACAACAAATCCCCTAAAGGGCTAACTACTATGTAACAAAACTAAGGGTTTCTGTTTAACCAAAGTAATGAAAAGTTCATTCACAATGATAATAAGTTAAGATCAAGTGTCTGTAATAGCTAAAAATGACAGGACTAATATCAAGATTACACAAAAAACTCCCACAAGTTACCAGGAAAAAGCCAGCAAATCTCAAAGAAAAAACAAAGAATATGTATAGGCAATTCACAGAAAAGGAAAGCCCAAGGACTATCGTCATTGCTACCATGCTGCTGCTGCTGCTGCTAAGTCGCTTCAGTCGTGTCTGACTCTGTGTGACCCCATAGACAGCAGCCCACCAGGCTTCCCGTCCCTGGGATTCTCCAGGCAAGAACACTGGAGTGGGTTGCCATTTCCTTCTCCAATGCATGAAAGTGAAAAGTGAAAGTGAGAGTCGCTCAGTCTGTCTGACTCTAGCGACCCCATGGACTGCAGCCTACCAGGCTCCTCCGTCCATGGGATTTTCCAGGCAAGAGTACTGGAGTGGGGTGCCACTGCCTTCTCCACATTGCTACCATAGAGAAATGCAAATGAAAGTAAGATATTCTTTACACCAATACTGGCAAAAAGTGCAGTAAGTGTTAGAAAAGAAAAGAGAGTGATGGTGAGAGTGTAGACTGGTCAAAGTATTCTGAGGAGCTAATTATTTGGTAGTAGTCAAAACCAGTATAGGTATGTCTCATGTAACTGTTTGAGGTTATTTACTGCAGCATGGTTTTGATAGCTGAGTTGGAGGCAATTTGGGAGATCAGCAGCAGGAGAAGGGGATATGTAAAATGTGGCAGATGGAAACCATGGAGTACTACAGAGCAAGTAGAAACAATGGCCTAGATCTGCACTATCCAGTATAGTAGCTGCCAGCCTTACATGGCTTTTTAAACTTAAAATGAAACAAAATTAAAAACTGAGTTCCTTAGTTAGAATAACCACATTTCAAAAATTCAACAACTACCTGTGGCCAGTGGCTACAATTTAGACAGTTTAGAACATTTTTTTTTTTTTTATGTTCAACACTTTTTTTTTTAAACTTTATTTTATTTTTTAACTTTACAATATTGTATTGGTTTTGCCATATATCGAAATGAATCCGCCACAGGTATACATGTGTTCCCCATCCTGAACCCTCCTCCCTCCTCCCTCCCCATACCATCCCTCTGGGTCCTCCCAGCGTACCAGCCCCAAGCATCCAGTATCGTGCATCGAACCTGGACTGGTGACCCGTTTCATATATGATATTATACATATTTCAATGCCATTCTCCCAAATCATCCCATTTCCATCACTGAAATGGTGGACAGTGATGCTTGAGATGAACACAAAGTAACCTGGATATTTCTTAAAAATAGGGCAGAGAGGACTTCCCTGCTGGTCCAGTGGTTAAGAATCTGCCTGCCAACGCAGGGGACACAGGTTCAGTTCCTGGTCTGGGAAGATCCCATATGCGGTGGAGTGAGTAAGCCCGTGGGCCACAACTTCTGTGCCCTAGAACCTGCAAGCCACAACTACTAAAGCCTATGCTCTGTAACAAGAGAAGCTACCGGAACGAGAAGCCCGCGCACCACAACTAGAGAGTAGTTACCAGTCACTGTGACTAAAGAAAGCCCACACAGCAAGGAAGATGCAGTGCAGCCAAAAAAAAAAAAAAAAAAAACATGCTGAGAAATCTGACAAATGTTAAGAAATGGGAATGACACCTGTATTGTTAAATTATATCATTTAAAAAAATATATATATATGAACACACAAAAGCATAACACCAATCATATGAGGTAGGCAAATGGCAGAAATAAAGATACCAAGGGGAATATATAAATAACTAAAGCAGGAGTATCTGGGAAGGATGGACCAAAAAGGCTGATGAACCATATTAAAGATTATAAATAACCTCCTGAGGTACTACAACAACAAATGTAAGCCAGTGTCCCTGAGAAAATGGTAAACTTCAAGTCTCTATGTCTCCAATAACAGAAATTGTTTAGGAAGGAAAGGGAATTATTCATATTCACGTTGCCTACTACTTTTCACTTAAAATACACTCATCTTTATCAGCCTCAATCTAGATTCAGAGCTAGCTATGAATACTTCACTATAGAGCTTGTCTCAGAGAAGAATGAATGTTTACAAGAATAAAAGGTGAAACAAGTTACTCAATTGCCGCCCATACTTTACAATGAGTTACTGTATGTGTAACTCTCTTCACAGAGTTATTTTGATAAAACGTGGCAAATTTTATATAAGTGGCACTAGATCGGCTCACACCATTTTTAAAAAGTAATTCAGTTTAATTTTTTTTTTGGTATTTTTTCAATTTTCAACAATTAGGAACTTTAGAAGTAAACAGAATTTCTAGGAATTAAACATAAGAAGCTGAAAGTAACAGTCTGATACTGCTCAGCAGGGACTTTCCAGAAGAATGAATTAAAATGTCCTTACATGATTTTTATTAACAAAAGTAGAAAAATCTGAAACATTTACTGCTCAGAAAGTTTCCTTTCCTTTTGTCACCTCGGTACCAATCTTACGCAGGTGGTAAGGCTGGTAAGATGGTAGGGCTTAGCTGGTAGCTCAGCTGGTAAAGAATCCGCCCGCAAGACGGAGACCTGGGTTTGACCCCTGGGTTGGGAAGATCCCCTGGACAAGGGAACGGGCTACCCACTCCAGTATTCTTGCCTGGAGAATCCCATGGACAGAGGGGCCTGGCGGGCTACAGTCCATGGGCTCGCAAAGACTCGGACACGACTGAGCTATTTTCACTTCACTTTATTCAGGAGAAAATGTGCCAGGCATCAACTCATTTCTCATTTAATTATCACAGTCTCCACTTATTAATAACAGGTGTTATAAGGGTTAAGTAACTTGCCCAGGTGTTGGACCAGGGATGCACAGCATCACAAAATTATGCTACACTATCCATCCATCCTATCCATCACGCCTAAGGATACAGATTTGCATTTACCTGGAGAATTTGACAATGCCACAAAGTGGAGTTCCTGATTCGTGGCTTATAAGCCACACTGCCCGCTGGGCCATGATAAGCCACTAAGGCATCAGCTTATCACTAAGGTGGCCACGGAGGCAGAGCGCAGACTGGCTTTCTCAGGCGTCTTCAGAGCCACCTTCTGCTCCACCGCAAACAGATTGGGCTCAGCAGAGAAGCTAACTCCTTCAGGTGAAGTGACTAAAACCTTTGGTCTGTCCGGGACAACGCACGCCACAAAAAGTTCCGTGAATCCCCACTTTAAGTCCTCATAAACTTATCTCCATCAGCCCAACTACCTTCTTTCTCCCGAGTCCACTTCCGGGACGGTGGCCCGCAAGGATCATAATTCCTCACTCGCTCGCGCGGGGAGCTTTTCTGCAGTTCGCCCGCTGCTCGCCTCCTCGCCGGCCCCTCCCAACAGCTACCCGGGCGCGCGCAGCTCCATTTCCGGCGTACGAGGCGGTGACAATGGGAGCGGCGCGGGCGGCGCTGGGAGGCAGCTGACAGGCGTCTGCAGCTTCGCTTCATGGCCGTTCTCCCGCCCCGCCTGGGCTCTGTGGGGAGCGGGGCGGCCCGCAGCGGCCGGGAGCCGGAGCTGGCGAGCCGAGCGGGGACCTGTGTACCGCGCCGCTGAGGCGCAGCATGTGAAGCGGAGACGGCATCCAGTGCGAGGCGTGCCTCTCAGCCGGCCGGGATGGCCACGACGGCCGAGCTGTTCGAGGTGGGTCCCCGCGGCTCTTCAGGGAGTGGCAGGCCCGGGCTGCGGGCAGAGGAGTGGGCGTTCGCCGCTGCCCGAGAGCAGCCCGACGGAAGGAAGGTGCGACGGCGAAGGAGTGGGGTGGTGGCTCGGGTGTCGGCGCAGGCGGAGCGTGAAAGGGGGGAGGGGTAGCTTGGGGCCCCGGGTCGGGAGGTGGGCAGGGGTGCGAGCCAGGAGTCCTAGCAGAGCAGCGTCGGCTGGAAGGGAGCCTCGGGGTTTGGGCTTTGGAAGATGAGCTCGGGATGGGACGGGCTGACTTAGGGCGCGGAAAGAGGAGGCTGACCCAGGTCTGGCGAGTTCCGTCTTCTCGCCTGGATCCCCGCTGGTATTCGGGGGGGGGGGCGGCCCTTGAGATTGGGACGACAGGGGGCTTCTCGTGATCGAGTAATGACTCCGTTAGCCAGTGTTGGAAGCGCCGCTTTACCAGTTTACCCTTTCATTTGAGAAGGCTGTAGTCTCTTTTTAGGACAATAGAGGCCTACTAAACCCTTCCCACTGAAGAAAGTCAAAACTAAAACTAACATTTGTGTTCGGGTCTTGAGGAGTTGAAGTGTAACATAACCCCCCTCCTTAACGCGTGAGACATTGACATTCTAATGTGTTTCCTGGACCGTTTTCAGTCTCTAAAACTTAAAACTGAGCTAAGGGGAATCCAGTGTGAGAAGCTGTGATGCTTGAGATAATAGAAGAGGAAAATTTTAATTGGACCACCTAACAACAGGGTATCTCCTTTTGTGAAAGAAATGAAAGCTGAGATGTGAAGGAGAGAGAAGGATGGACCCTTTTTGTGTGTGCTTATGTTTCATACTGAGTAACAAAAGTGTAGGTAATAATTAAGAAGACAATAAGTTGACAGTAGATAATTTCTCCATAGGTGAAAATTGGATTCTTTTTTCTGTGTAAGATTCAGCAGGCTTTGTTTTGTTATTTTGGGTGGTGTTTTTTTTTTTTTTTTTTTTTTGGCTTAAAATTTGAATGCCACAGCTTTTGTAACAACTGGGAACTTTTCATTTGTTACTGTTAATTTAACTATGTTTTGGAATTCTGTCAGCTTTTGGATAGATAATGCATTTGTTGAGGAATAGTGTATGCTATTGTTATAATAAATTGTAATAAAATAGTAATTTGTGAGTGAAGGAGTATAATTATTAGAAAGAATTGGGAAATATTAATTATATTTCCTCAGATTTAAGTGTAGGGACATATATTTATTGCATTAATTTCTCTAACTCCAAAATTGTGCCATTTGTTTATTGATTGACAGGAGCAGGGAGACCTTCTTGCTAAAAGCTTTTACTGTGTGTTCCTGAGCCAGATACTAATTTATGAAGTTGAAATCTTTCATGAAATAGGGAACCAGCCAGCTGTTAATATACAGAAAACTGTTAACTTTGTCATACCATTCATAAGATATTAACCTTTGGGCTTATGAATTCCCAGTTGTCTTTTTTTCTTTAAATGTTTGATCATATGAGTCCGCATATACTTCCTTGAAAATGTATTTGATTTCTGTTCTGCATGGGGGAAGGAGAGGAAATAGAGAAATACGTGTAGTTTATTTTGCTTTCTCATGTCTTGCCATTTACTAAGGTAGTTAAACTAAATTGGGGTCTGAGTTAATGCAATGACATCAGTTATGAGAGCACGTAATACTTAACAGTGATAATACAAACAACTAGTCCTGTGTCCACAGGGTTTATAGAGTGCCCTTGATTGAACATGCTTGTGGATCTTAACACATGTGACTTTCTCTTTGCTGACCATGTGTAACTTGTTGCTTCATCAAAATTAAAAGTGTATTACATTAATAGTTACAATTAAATGTTAATAGGAATGATAAGTGTATTTATCTTTTCAGCCCTACAGTGGATTCTACCCTTGAATAAGTTTTCACTGCCAAGTGAAAAGTTGGTCTGTTTGCTTTACAGGGAGAAGGAAAAAAGAAAAGAACCAAACTTTAGCTATCACTGCCATTTCCTGTTGCTATTGCCTTTAGAAGATAGCTTGTAGGACAAGTCAGGGAGTGCCTTTTTTTCTCTTATTTTCCTTCCTTAGTCACAGCTGGAGAACTATGGAAAACAGGTTAGGATGTAGTCAAGGATATTTAGTTTTTATGCATCCTGGCTTTAATGTACCAATAAATTGGATTGTGCCTTAATTTTTTCACACTGAAAAAGAAGTTAAAGCAAAATTATGCTTTGCATCTGTGAAATGTCTTAAGTGTTAACCCTGTTTCTTTTAAAATCTTGTTGATCCTGTGAGACTTCCTTTTTAACATAAACACTTCCATACAACAAAAGTGAACTACACGATATTTCCTCAGTTGACAGAAAAGATTTAAAAGTTCTGTCTGCAGTGTTTCTAAATGATCACCTCAGGATGGACATTCTAAAAAGAGTTCATATGTGGTTTGTGTTATGTCTTCTACATATAAAAAGTGGCTGGGATAGTAAATTTTTTCTCTGTTGTCATAAGTATTCTCTTTTCACTGCACTGCTGAGAACTCTGTACTCCCTTCTCACTTGCTGTTTTTCTCTCCTGTCATTCTTCTGCTTGGGCAAGTTACCTTTACAGGAGGATTCTTTGTTAAGCAGAGTCTGTTGAGTACCTACTAAGTTAATGAGGCTTCATGTCTCAAAGAATTTGCTATAGACGTATTCATCCTATGAGATGTGAAGAAAAAACACAACTGGTTTAGAGCCCAAAAAAGTTTTGGATCTGGGCATGCTTTATTTCATTATAGATTTACAATATTCCTTGGTATGTTAAAGATTTTAAGAAGTTCATTTCCCAAACTTCTTTGACCATGAGAATGTTTTATTTTCTACTATTAATTTTGTGAATTCCATGGAACATTGGAAAATGTTGAATTATAAATAGAACTTGCCCTTAATGTTAAATAGGGGGAGAGAAGATAGATACATAGCTACATACTTTTGAAATAAAGTTATAAATGGTGTCAGGGGTCTAGGTAAAGTGCTATATAAGTGGAAAGGATAGGAAGATTACCTCTAGAAGTGGGAAAGGATTAGAAAGTGGCATTTGAATGAAATACAAAGGATAAATTAAATTTGAGTTTGTGAAACTGGGTGGAGGGACATTCCAATAAAGCAGACCATACAAGTGTAGATCCCCAAAACAAGGGAAGAGTTCATCTTAGTTCATGAAGTATAGCATGCATGAAGATGAGGAGTGGCATGTAAGGTAAGAGTTTTTAATCACTGAGAATTAAGAATTTGATTTTTTTTTCTTTTTTGTAAACGTGGATGCATTAACAATAGTGCTTGAAGTCAGGTAATTGGACTGTGGTGACAATGACTCTTTGACTTCCAGATTAGAATTTGAACAGTGAAGAACATCTTTGTATAAAAACATATTTATGTCTCTTAGATTTCAAAATAAGTTACACAGACTGAAGACTTATTCAAAAAGATTCTGTTGTTCAATTAACTAGTTAGTAATGAACATGAAATATACAAGTAAGGACCACTCCTTTACTTTCAAGATGTTGATATGCTACTTGTTTTAGCCATCAGATCAGATCAGATCAGTCCCTCAGTCGTGCCGGACTCTTTGCGACCCCATGAATCGAAGCACGCCAGGCCTCCCTGTCCATCAACTCCCGAAGTTCACTCAGACTCATGTCCATCGAGTCATATTAGCTGTTAAATACATATTTATGGAACTTGGCCATCGATTATAGTATCATGTGTATAAAATGGATTCATTCAGTAAACATTTAGCTTTCCTTACCTCACCTACCCTAGGCCAGAAATCCTTCCAGGTACTGAAATTAAAAGATGGTTTGAGTTAAAAATCTAGTTGAGGGAGTGAAAGAAAAACAAAAACAAAAACATTTCTTCTCTCAACACTTTACCAGTACTCTCAGTATTGCTTTACTTCTGACACCAGATGTATGGGGATGGAGATTTTTTTCCCACAACAATTTAGTTTTCCAACAGACACTGACTGGGTTTTCTACAATTCACTCTAATTCTGATACTGTTTACCTGGAGTTAGCTTAAGTCCCACAAAGGGCTCGAAGTTAAGGGCTCAATCTCACAAAAATGACCCTACTCTGGATATCAGTGTTGTCATCTCTTTCTGATTGGCCAGCCATAAATTGGAGGTTCTCATGACCTCCTCTTTGGGTTCAGTAGTTTGCTAGAATGGCTCACAGAACTCAGGAGAACAATTTAGTGACTAGATTACTGGTTTATTAAAAAGCTCAGGAACAACCAGAGGGAATAGGCGCATAAGGCAGAGTATGGAGGAGTACCACGCTGCCATTCTCTCCTTGGGTGTGCCACCCTTCGAGCAACGTGATATGCTCCACAACCAGGAATTTCCCTGGTTACCCCACACTTTAGGGATTTTTATGGAGATTTCATCATGTAGAGAATCAATTATTCACTCAATCTCTAACCCTTCTCCTCTTCACAGAGTATAGAGGATGAGGCTGAAAGTTCTGGGCTTCTAATCATGCTCTGTCTTTCTGGTGACCAGCCACCATCCAGGAACCCATCAAGAGTTGCTTCAGTAGAGCCAAAGGTGCTCCCAGGAGATTCCAAGAGATTTAGGAGTTCTGTGTAAACCACTCCCATCAACTTTGTCACTCAGCAGATTAGAAGAGTTTTGGGAGGACTGTGTCAGGAACCAGGACCAAAGACCGCTGGAACAAAAGCTCTCCTGGCACGCTTATCACTTAGCCTCTTAGTTGTCTTGTGTGTGCTTTCTTTTAGCATTTCCTTGGGTAGGATGAATCCCATTTTGCTAGCCTGAAACAAAACATTTGTAGTGCTTTTCAAAAGAATTAGTATTCAATAAATGTAATTAAATCCACCGCAAAACACAGTCTCATGAAAATAAAATCAAATGTGGTTAAAAGGAGAAGCCAAGTGGGTACAATTCATTGAGTTCCAGTGCTGGAATCGCATAAAGCTCCTGTTTGGTTTCTAGTAGAGTCTTGGATTTACAGCACCATTAGAATGCCTATTTTTTATTTCTAGAGTGGAGCATGGTGGTCCTGTCTTTTTTTGGTCTTGGATATAAGGGGCAAATCTTGATTTTCAAGGTCCTCAGCAGTGGATTTAGCTATGGGCAAGCAAGTATCTTGAATTATTGTGCATCTGCGATGTGCTCAACGTTATTCTGTTGACCACAGCTGGAAAGTAAGAGAAATAGATGACAAAACCTGCCCTTGCTTTCAATTTAAGTGTAAGAAGAGAGAAACTTACAGATGTTACTGCTTCTGCTGCTAAAGTCACTTCAGTCGTGTCCGACTCTGTGCTACCCCACAGACAGCAGCCCACCGGGCTCCCCTGTCCCTGGGATTCTCCAGGCAAGAACACTGGAGTGGGTTGCCATTTCCTTCTCCAATGCCTGAAAGTGAAAAGTGAAAGTGAAGTCGCTCAGTCGTGTCCGACTCTTAGCGACCCCTTGGACTGCATCCTACCAGGCTCCTCTGTCCATGGGATTTTCCAGGCAAGAGTACTCGAGTGGGTTGCCATTGCCTTCTCCCACAGATGTTAGTATAAAGCAATAAATGACAAAATGGAAGTGTTACTGGTATCAAATATTATTCTGTGTTGGGATTTGAATTTTTAAGCCTCGTGTGCACGTGTGCTTAGTTGTAGCCCACTCTTTGCAACCCCATGGACTGTACCCTGCCAGGCTCTTGCGGTCCATGGGTTTCCAGGCAAGAATACTGGAGTGAGTTGCCATTTCCTTCTCCAGGGGATTTTCCTGACCCAGGAATTGAACCCTGGTCTCCTGCATTGCAGGCAGATTCTTTATGAAGTGGGCCACCAGGGGAGCCCTATCAGTTTCATGGGGATTGTTTAAGAGTGAAGACATCAGTTGAGATAATCTAGGGAAAAAATCCTTTTCCCACAAGTATCCTTGTGGATTGAGTAACTTGGTCACAGGTAAGGAAGCAGACGTAACATGAGTTTGAAGAGAAAGATGAGAGTAGGCTCGTGGTAGTGTGCCTGTTCATTTTGGGGTGCAAAGAAATCAGGTTAGGTAGTTCTGGATAAGGAAATGGCAACCCACTCCAGTGTTCTTGCCTGGAGAATCCCAAGGACGGGGGAGCCTGGTGGGCTGCCGTCTATGGGGTTGCATAGAGTCGGACACAGAGTGACTTAGCTTCAGTAAAATAAGAACTTAAAAGGGTAGATTTAAGAGCGTGAACATCATAGTTTTGAAATTGCATGGGGAAGTTTCTGACTAAAAGTGAATAGTGTTTTAAAGATTAGTTTGACAGTGGTCTGTTACATAGTGAATTTAAGAAAAGTACTTTCTACAGAAGTACCTGAACCTACTTGTTAGTTGCTTTAATAGGACCCAGAAATACTTCTTCCTGAAATCCTCTGAGCCTTTTTTTTTTTTTTTACCTTGGTAAGTGAAAATATTATAGGTTCTTTGAGTTTGTAGGTGGCTGTAACAATGGACACGGGTTTGGGTAGACTCCAGCAGTTGGTGATGGACAGGGAGGCTTGGCGTACTGCGGTTCATGGGGTCGCAAAAAGTCAGACACGACTGAGCGACTGAACTGAACTGTAACATATTTTATTGAATATTTTTGAGAAAGTTTAGTTGGATTTTCTCAAGGAGAAAGTGTTAAATTAGGGATTTATGTTCCTGTTCAAGGGCTTGAGGTCTTAATTTTTAATAGAAATGACTACAAACCCCATATTTTTATTACAATTGGTAATAAAGAATATGAAACTTATAAGAATATGAAATCAGTTTAACAGATAAACATACTAATAAATTATGTGAAGTTTGTCTTCCCTGGTGGCTTAGTGGTAAAGAACCTACCTGCCAGTGCAGGAGATGCTGGTTTGATCCCTGGATCTGAAGGTCCTTTGGAGAGGAAATGGCAACCCACTCCTTTTTTCTTGCCTGGGAAATCCCATGGACAGAGGAGCCTAGCGAGCTACAATGTATGGGGTGGCAAAGAATCAGTCACAATTTAAGTGACTGAGCATGCATGCAAAGTTGAATTTAACATGATAGTATCTTTGTAGTACATACTTAGATCGTTTTGGCTGATTTTGCTTTTAATTACTATAGAAAAATAGAGATTAAGATATACTTTTGTTAGATTCATGAAATTGTAGAAGATTTTGGGGGGAATTGTTTACAGGTATCTTTGAGAATCCTCAGGAGGAATTGGTCATTTAGAGGTCTTGAAGAATTTGTTAATTTGCCTATCTTTTTCTCATTGTAAATGCCTTTGCAGTGCTAAGTATTAATAAGTTACTGGGATTTATTTAGTTTTATAAGCAGAAAAGATTTTTTGTTTTTTGTTTTTTCAAAACTTCCATTTTCTTAAAATCAGCAACTGATTTATCTTTAACTCTTGTGATAATTTGATTGCCTCAAGATAAAACCTGCACTTCACTTCCAGGATACTGTTCTCTCCTAGTAGTTCCTCCTCCTTTACTGGTCCCTCTTATTTTGTCTCTTGATGGTTTCCTTTCCTCTTCCTATTTCCACATGTTGGCATGCCCTTCTTCCTGGGTGATCTAATCCAGTTCTGAGGTTTTAAATAACTTTAAAAATTATATATAGCACCAGTTTCTTCCCTGTCATACAGCTTATTTTTCTGACTATGTGCTTTACATTTTCACATGTATATCAGATTGGCATCTTCCGCATATAATATGCAGAATAGAGCTCTTGTTTCCCCACTCCCTTTTCCATCTCCTTCCCAGTCTCAGTAAATGGTACCACTCACTGTTCATACAGTTGTTCTGGTTGCAATCATGATTCCCTTTTAAAATTTCTTGCCATATCCAGTTTATCAGCATTCAGTTCACTCACTGTATCAGTTCAGTTCAGTCGCTCAGTTGTGTCTGACTCTTTGCGACCCCATGGACTGCAGGACGCCAGGCTTCCCTGTCCATCACCAACTCCTGGAGGTTGCTCAAACTCATATCCATTGAGTCAGTGATGCCATCCAACCATCTCATCCTCTGTTGTCCCCTTCTCCTCCTGCCTTCAATTTTTCCCAGCATCAGGGTCTTTTCCATTGAGTCAGTTATTCACATCAGGTGGCCAAAGTATTGGAGTTTCAACTTCAGAATCAGTCCTTCCAATGAATATTCAGGACTGATTTGCTTTAGGATAGACTGGTTTGATCTCCTTGTATTCCAAGGAACTCTCAAGAGTCTTCTCCAACACCACAGTTTGAAAGCATCAGTTCTTTGGCACTCAGCTTTCTTTACAGTCCAACTCTCACATCGATATGAACAGATCCTTTAAAAGGTCATGAACCTGGCGATTTGACAGTATCCCTTACATTGCTACTTTGATCTGAGTCATTAGCATCTCTTGACTAGACTACTACAGTGTTGTAGGTTTTCTCAGAGAAGCTGACTTTAAGACAGTTTAGTCCCATGGACGGAGGAGCCTGGTGGGCTGCAGTCCATGGGGTCGCTAAGAGTCAGACACGACTGAGCGACTTCCCTTTCACTTTTCACTTTCATGCATTGGAGAAGGCAATGGCAACCCACTCCAGTGTTCTTGCCTGGAGAATCCCAGGGACGGGGGAGCCTGGTGGGCTGCCGTCTGTGGGGTCGCACAGAGTCAAACACGACTGAAACGACTTAGCAGCAGCAGCAGTAGCCGTGTGCAGAATATTTATTAGAAAGTACCCTTGGGGTGAGTATATGTGAAAGGACAGGGTAGATAAGCAAAATTGGGTCTTAGGAGAAATAGCAGTACAGTGCTGACCCAGCAACAGTGGTGATGATTCCTATGGGAAGTTCTGAAACTAAAATTACCTGTCAGAGTTGCCCTGATTTTTACTCAAGTGGTCAGGCCTTTATATCCTTGTCTTAGTAATTAGATAGAGACCACATTGGCTTTCCCAGGTGGTGCATTGGTAAAGAATCTGCTTGCCAGTGCAGGAGACGCAAGAGACCTTGTTTGATCCCTTTGTCGGAAAGATCCCCTGGAGTGGGAAATGACAATCTGCCCCAGTATTCTTGCCTGGGAAATTCCATGGAGAGAGGAGACAGTTCATGGGGTCGCAAAGAGTTGGACGCAACTGAGCAGACACAGACAACATTGGGAAAAGTATGGCATTGAGTGAAGGAGCTCTGTGCAGCTGAAGGATCCCTGAAAATACTGCCAGGTGAATGCTCTGCTGGCAGCACTGCTGGCAGCTAGAGCAAGACCCTTCTTGAAGGAATATCTGGACTACACATCTGTGTTCCCTGCAGAACACTCCTGTGCCACTAAGCTCCATGTTTTCATATACATTGGTGGGGGGAGGAGACAGGTAGCTCTTCTAGCACTCCATTTGGGGTTCTTACCCTGGAGGAAAATTAGAAGTGGAATGAGTGGCAGAGTCATCTTGTCTACCTGGTTATTTATTCTTCTTCCATAGTAAATGTCTCCTTGTGGATGTTAACATGTGATACTAAGATCTTCATACTTCATGCCCAGTCTCATGTGTCCATTCATGTGTGTCAACCCCAGATTTCCCTGTTCTCTTTCTTCCAGTCTTTCTCCTCTGATAGCTAGGTCCTTGGCCACTATCCATGAGTCCATGTATATTCTAACTAGGTCAGTTTTCTGACCACCCATGAGGATGAACAGTCATTGCCTTTTGGGAGGATATTTTTCTTGTCACCGAGTTTCAAGGCCACTGCTGAGGGAAGTTGTGATTGCAGCTGCTGTTCATTTTTATTTGACACCAACATGCTTAGCCAACTCTTGATGAATTAAGCTCATGCTTTTCCTTCTCTGTCATCTGGTTTCAAGTGATTCCCATAAGGCCATACATATGAATTAAGGGAAGCATGCTAGTGCAATAGTAGTGAAAAACATGGGCTACCTGCTTATGCGTTTGCTTTCTGGCTCTGTTCTTGTTTGATTCTGGGGTTACTACTTCCATCTTAATGATGAATAGTTTCTGGATCTACTTAACATCATGATTTCTTGAGTCCATTGGAACCTAGACCTCCAACGAAATCTTATGACCCCATGGATTATACCTCACCAATGTGGCCTTGGATTAAATACCCCCTCGTATTACAATTTCTCAGGTATAAAACTAGGCTATATTAATAGAACCTACCTCATAGACTTGTTAAGTATGTGTTAAATAAGATTGTAAGTGCTAGGCACATATTTGGCACATAGTAAACACTTTTAAAAATTGGTCATTACCGTCTTATTTAGAAGTCTTTCATGTGTTTGTCAGACTTTCTAAAGTTCTGAGTAGCTCTAAGCATAAATTCCTTTGAGTCATTGTTTCTCAATTTGTGCTTGTAAATTAAGATTTGTTAAACATGTCAACTCTTTTGTCGCAAGTGAGGTAGACTCAGGTATGATTATATAAATATGTTTGCTAAGAGTTGGAGAAGGCAATGGCACCCCACTCCAGTACTCTTGCCTGGAAAATCCCATGGATGGAGGAGCCTGGTAGGCTGCAGTCCATGGGTCGCTAAGAGTCGGACATGACTGAGCGACTTCACTTTCCCTTTTCCCTTTCATGCATTGGAGAAGGCAATGGCAACCCACTCCAGTGTTCTTGCCTGGAGAATCCCATGGGTGGAGGAGTCTGGTAGGCTGCCGCCTATGGGGTCGTGAAGAGTCGGACAGGACTGAAGTGACTTAGCAGCAGCAGCAGCAGCTAAATGAGTAAATTGTATTTTAGAGGATCAGAATATTTACTTTGCAGAATATCTAACTCATCCTTATGATTTAATCATCAATCATGTCAGCACCTGGGTAAACTGAATTTATTTATTTATTTGCAGTTATTCCAAAATATTGGCATATTCCCCATGTTATATAATACATCCTTGTAACATATCTTACATCCAATAGTTTGTACTTCCCATTACCCCACCCTGATACTGTCCTCTTCCCTACCATTGGTAACCACTAGTTTGTTCTCTATATCTGTGAGTCCGCTTCTTTTTTGTTATATTCACTAGTTTGTTGTATTTTTTAGATTCCCCATTATAAATGATTTTGTACAGTATTTGTCTTTCTCTGTCTGATATATTTCACTTTCAGCATAATGCCCTTCAAGTCCATCTGTGTGCTGCAAATGGCAAAATTTCATCCTTTCTTATGTGCTGAGTAGTGTTTCATTGTATCTATATACTGCACCTTCTTTATCAATTCACCTGTTGATGGATACTTATATTGCTTTCATATCTTGGCAATTGTAAATAATGCTGCTATGAACATTGAGGTGCATGTATCTTCACAAATTGCTGTTGTTGTTACTGTCTTTTCAGATATATACCCAAGTATGGAATTTCTGGGTCATATGGTAGTCCTGGGCTTCCCTGGTGGCTCAAATGGTAAAGAATCTGCCTGCAGTGAGGGAGACTTGGGTTCGATCCCTGGGTCGGGAAGTTCCCTTGGTGGAGAAGGAAATGGCAACCCACTCCATTATTCTTGCCTGGAGAATTCCATGGACAGAGGAGCCTGGTGGGCTACAGTCCATGGGGTTGCAAAGTCAGGACATGACTGAACAGCTAACATACTTGGTAGTTCTATTTTTTGTTTTTTTGAGAAATCTCCATACTGTTTTCCACAGTGGCTGCACCAATTTTTATTCCCACCAACAGTGTAACAAGGGTTCCCTTTCTCCACATCCTGGCCATCATTTGTTACTTGTGTTCTTTTTGATGATAGAGGAGAAGGCAATGGCAACCCACTCCAGTACTCTTGCCTGGAAAATCCCATGGATGGAGGAGCCTGGTAGGCTGCAGTCCATGGGGTCGCTGGGGGTCAGACACGACTGAGCGACTTCACTTTCACTTTTCACTTTCACGCATTGGAGAAGGAAATGGCAACCCACTCCAGTGTTCTTGCCTGGAGAATCCCAGGGATGGGGGAGCTTGGTGGGCTGCCGTCTATGGGGTCGCATGGAGTCGGACACGACTGAAGTGACTTAGCAGTAGCAGTAGCCATGTTGAGCATCTTTTCATGTGCCTTTTGGCCATCTATATGTCTTCTTTGGGAAAATGGCTATTCATTTCTTCTGCCCATTTTAAAATCTAGTTTGAACTGAATTTTTTAAAAGTAGCTAGCAGTTTTGTTTGCTTTTAATGCCTTGATCATATCGTATGTTTATATTTCCTAGAACTGTATTACTCTGGCTGCTATTTTTCAGTTATTTTGACCACTATGAAAGAACCTTTTAAAAAGAGTCTTTAAAATTTTTTAAAAACCTATTTATATTGTTATGTATTCTTGCTGCTGCTGCTGCTAAGTCGCTTCAGTCGTGTCCGACTCTGTGCAACCTCATAGATGGCCTCCTACCAGGCTCGTCTGTCTCTGGGATTCTCCAGGCAAGAACACTGGAGTGGGTTGCCATTTCCTTCTCCAATGCATAAAAGTGAAAAGTGAAAGCGAAGTCGCTCAGTCGTGTCCGACTCTTAGCGACCTCATGGACTGCAGCCTACCAGGCTCCTCTGTCCATGGGATTTTCCAGGCAAGAGTACTGGAGTGGGGTGCCATTGCCTTCTCCGGTGTTCTTGCTACTTGATGTTTATTTTTTAGCAATAACTGATATTAACACTAATAAAAATTATGGTTTTCTTTTAAAATATGTACAGTTTGAAAGTTGATCATGGATTTTATGTATACAAGGCATGTGACAGTTTATCAATTTATCAATAAAATTATTGGCTTGTATTTTAATGTTAAAAGACAGAATCAGTGATGTGCATGTGCCTTCATGTGGCAGTTTTCACCTTTTTAGCTTCACCTCTTATTCTCACCACCTAAACTTTAGGCACAAGGAGCTATTTGTAGTTTCCCAAAGCAGTGGAAACAGCAATTTAAATCTCAACTCTGCAGTATACAGCTTGCGTTATCTTGGGCAAGTAAGTGTCCTCTCTAAGTCTCAGCTTCCTCATTATAAACTGGGAATAAAATAGGACCTCTGGTCTTAACTGCACACAGTGAATGTTAAATGATTATGTGAGCCGTTATTCTCGTTGGTGTTTCTCCTCTTTTTCTGATGGTTATTGTTCTGACTGAAGCTTATCCTCTCAGTCCTCCTCACATATCAGACTGGTAAGCCATTCTCTCAAATTCCAATGTGATGTGATGATGATAAAAAGACAGGTTATCATCTATGGGTTTTAACTGTCAGTTCTCTCTACATCCTTCCGTATGTGGTATTTGTGATCTAGTCCATTTTCCTTTAATGGGTTAAGCTCTATCTTCTCTTTTCCTAATGGTCTGGAAAACTGTTCCATTTTTTTTCTGGCTGACTTTTCTTCTTTCCTCTGGTCTCAGCTAAAGTGTCATGCTCTCAGAAAGTAAGACTGTTGCAATACTCACTTTTTATACCAGTCTTCTTTCATTTCCATCTTCCCTGCATCTCTGTTGCTGTTTTTAGAGCATTCAGGAATTTCTTTCCCCCACATTTATCACAATTGTGATTAGTTATTTCTGTAATTACTGTTTAAGGTTTGTATCCTTTGTAGAAGATCATTTCTGTGAGAACTTGCAGAGACTTGTGTATTGAATTCACATCTGTATTCTTAGTGCCTGCGACAGTGCTCAACACAAGAGTAGCTGTTTACTAAACATTTGCTGAATTAAGAAATATCCTTTTTCCATCACTCAACTACCTATTGAGTTAACAACTCACTCAGCAATGTTAGTACTGAAGTTTGTGCACAAATTTTAAATTTTACTTGTCACGTACTATTACTGTATTCTTTATACTTTTTCCCTGTTCATGTTGTAAGTTTCTGAAGGGTGCCATTTGTGTTATATACATCTTTTTATTCCAAAGCCTAACAGACTGCTTGGCAGTGGAAATTTTATTATTCAGTGAATGTTCATCAATGAAAATATGTTTTTAAAGTATGATTAAGAATGGAAAGTTTTACAGATACAAGAATTCAAACTGAAATCACCAACAAATGCTATCAGTTTAAGTTACATGCTAAGTGTGAGGCAATATATATGATACCTGTTTATATGAAATAGGGTAATATGGAAACTATGTAAATTCATGTGTTAATATTATGTTTAAAAAACACATTATCAGCTGATGGTGAACATTTGAATGATAATTTTCTTAATTGGGCCTTCTATTCTGATTTTTTTTTAATTCTTTTTTTCTATCAAGTTTAGAAAATTTTGTCTTGCTATTTTAATATTAGATATTATATGTGAGCATTTTTTATCATTTCATTAAATTTTTTTACAACATGATTTTAATAGGAACATAATTTTTTATCCTGTAAATTGAGTATAATTTTTCAATAATGATTCTGTTGATATTTCTGTAAGTAACTTTTCAGCATTATACATATTACAGAAATTTTGCATTCATACCTACTTTTTCCCTTAGAGTTTAAAAGTAGAATTACTGGGTTAAATGGTGTGAGCATTTGTAGACCTGTTGATGTTACCAAAATGTTGCTTATTGCCCTCTAAAAATATTGTACATTTTAACTTTTGTAACAATAATGAGCCCACTCCAGTGTTATTGCCTTGGAGAATCCCAGGGACGGGGAGCCTGGTGGGCTGCCGCCTATGGGGTCGGACACAGAGTCGGACACGACTGAAGTGACTTAGCAATAAAGAGAGTGTGAATTTCAGCCTACCTGCTCCTGTATTGCATATTGTAATTAAGGAAATATTGTATTTAAATACTGTAATTAAGGAAAAAGAAAAAACGTTGTCAGTGAGGCCCCCCAAAAAGTAATAACTTGACCTTATTTGATTTCTAGTGAAGCTTTATAGGTTTCATGTTTCTTGGCCATTTTTATTTCTTCTATAAATTGTTTTCTTTGCTCACTTTTCCATTAGTTTGTTCCTGCTTATCAAACTCTTTAATACCCTAATTTTCATTAAATGATTTGTTTATTGAAGACTTTTTAAATAGAAGAAGCTTGTATATTTTAATAATTAGATATATTTAATTAGTAGTTTAATTTCAGTTCTCACATAGTATTACCTATTTCATTTTTGTAAGTAGTAGTAAGTTATGTATGAAACTTTTAAAAGAACATTTATTTTGTAAACTAGGAGCCTTTTGTGGCAGATGAGTATATTGAACGTCTTGTATGGAGAACCCCAGGAGGAGGCTCTAGAGGGGGACCTGAAGCTTTTGATCCTAAAAGGTGAAGTAAAATTTTTTTTTCATAGACCCAATCTAGTACAAGTTTGTGTCTGGAACAGAGGTGACTGTTGGAATTCCTTTCAATATTCATGAAAAGGGAGTTAACAACTGGCCAATAAAAGGAAGAAGCATTAGAAGCTTGAGCTTTATTTTTTTTCCTTTTATGTTTCTTTTATTTTAGAAAAGGACTTTAAGTGACATGGGGGAAAGGATTTTATTGCATTATGAGAATTTAATCTTTTCTCCAATTAATAATAAATTAGAAATTACTGGTTATACCTCTAAAATAAAACATGTTGAGTATGCCGTTTTAAGTATTGTTGTAAATTGGGGGAACAAAATTCACCATACCTCGAATACACAGTATTATGTTTATATAGTACATTTTACCCTTTTGACTATTTCTGTAAAATTGGTTTCATTTCTGGGGGTTAATCTGGAGATTTCCTATGAGGTTTTCATTTATATCAGAGATAATCCCTAACATAATGCTAGAGAGAAAATTAACATGTTCATCCCTAACTCAAGGAATGCTCACTAATACTTTATTTACAATTATAAGTGAACTGATCAGTTCCTAGTGATCAATTATAGATGGATTGATACATATTCTAATTTTCTTTTGTTAGATTATTAGAAGAATTTGTAAATCATATTCAGGAGCTCCAGATAATGGATGAAAGGATTCAAAGGAAAGTAGAGAAACTAGAGCAACAGTGTCAGAAAGAAGCTAAGGAATTTGCCAGGAAGGTACAAGAACTCCAGAAAAGCAATCAGGTAAACTGTTAATTGAATAATGAATATACAGACTTTAATATGTTTATATCCTTTCAGTTTTAAGTTTTTTTTTAAAAAAGTCTAGTCAAATAGTAATTGTTGAGGTTTCTTTATACTGCTCCCATCTCATGTCATAAAATGTTAATTAATTGTTACCAGGCACTCTTGGTGCACTTGTTTGCTACTGAGTGATGGTTTGGGGTTAGAGTACTCCCTTCTTAGGATGGGATGGTATTCAGTACAGTGTGGTCCTTGCTTCCTCTCTTAACAATGCAAATTTTTAAGAATGATACCTCAGCAGACCTGTATTTTTAGGGAGTCATGACTAGCTTGGATATTTAGGTATTTATTTGCATTCTCATTTAATCATAAAGCGAAATAATAACACCAGACCAACTATTGCCTGGATCACATTTTTCCCTAGAGGAAACCTAGTCTGGGAAGTTTCACAGAAGTTGTGAGGCAGATACCCTAATGAGAATGCTAGTGTAACTGGGAAAAGCAGATGCAGAACTCTTCCTCAGTCTATTTTGGAGAAAAACTAGACCATTAGCATTAGGGTGACTCTAGGGTACATAGGCCAAGCTTCTTAGCCATTCTTACTTCTTAGGCCCTAGACTTAATCAGGAACCTCTGAACCTCTTTCACATCCTGAGCCTGATGTGGAACTTGATTGACCTTTAGTTAGAAGTGTAGTTAGAAGAGCATGTTTAGCATTGCTGCCTTGTAGGGGTTGTTTGTTCTTTAGTATTAAGGATTAGCTAGCTGATTTCTACTCAGTTTTCATATGTTTAGATTCCTTCACTTAAGCCTGTATAACTGTTAGAAAATATTTAATAAACATTTATTAATAAATTAATAAATATTTATTAATATTTAATAAAATAAAACAATACGTAAGATAATGTATTTTTAAGTAGTTAAAGTAATAGATTCAAAATACTTCTAATGCAAATTTCCCTTGGTAATAACAATAGTATTAATAGTTAATCTGGGTTCTCTGATTGTATTTTATGCTTGTGCATGTTTCTCCTAGGTTGCCTTCCAACATTTCCAAGAACTAGATGAGCACATCAGCTATGTAGCAACCAAAGTCTGTCACCTTGGAGACCAGTTGGAGGGGGTAAACACACCCAGACAACGGGCAGTAGAGGCTCAGAAGTTGATGAAATACTTCAATGAGTTTCTAGATGGAGAACTGAAATCTGATGTTTTTACAAATTCTGAAAAGGTGAGCACTGTCAGAAGGATAAAAGCATGTAATAACATTACTAATAATGCTCTAATTATGAACTACAATTGCTGCTTTCCAGAGTCAGACTTCCAGTCACTGAGTAGCTGACTTATTAAAAGTCTTTATTCTGAAAAATACACTTGCCAACAAAATTTATATTCAAATTTTTAGTTGGATTGCCTGGTATTTTGTTTATGAAATGTGTATGGTTTAGAAATATTTAATTATGTTAATAAGTATTTCTTTTTCATAATTGACTTTTAATATTAAAAGAATTTAATAGTCATATTCCCCTGGGTGAGGGGGTGGTATGACCCTAAATCATTTACAAACTGAACTATATTTCTGTGAAAGAAATTCAGAGCTTCTAGTTTTTGTTACTTGAATAAAGTTCTTTTATAAAAATTAAAGCATAGTTTGGATCAAAAAGAATTGAAAAATCCAAATTATTCATGTTAATCTTTTTTATAGCACTAGTCACTTAATCCTGGTCTAAGGTTGTATGGTATTGGTTACTCTACAATCTTGGGAGAAGGTTATTCAGCTCATTTTCTTCCCCTCAGGGGGGGAAAAATTAAGAGTGCATGAAAAAATAGACATTCTTATGGATAGTATATGCACATAGTAATAACATTGTCTATTAATATGTTGAATACAGTCTTCCAGAATATTTTCCAGGCTTACTCTACGGGATATCTCAGGTAGTGGAATGTTAAAAGCTAAGTTGTTTTGAAGTTCACTTTGAATTAAGCAACACATTGTTTTGTGAGTAGGAAATATGTGGATTTATGGAGTTTATAATTTTTAGAGATCTTTGAAAGAAATGTTTATATGTGTAGAGAAAATTCCTCTATAGAAAGACAGTATTTTAAATAATGAGTTCCAGGAATTATATTTATAATATAAAGTAGAGCTGATAAGATTAATATCAAGAACATAATCATACCTAAACTCTTGTAAAACGCTGGCAATATATAGCTTTTATACATTCATGTGATTCTCACACGCACACATACACATAGGGCTTGAACACCAAACTGTTTTTCAGGGTACAGTTTTGTTTTGTTTGAATGTTTTTGTTTTGTTTCCTACATGAAACATACATATTTCTAATGTATTATACAAGTATATATTAATACTTATATATATATATTTTTAATTGTTTTATATATATATATATATATAAAATTGTATGTAATTCAAGTCTTATACCTTGGGTTACCTTGGATTATACCTGTTGGATTGTAAAGTATATTTGTGCTTTGTTATAAACAAAATGCAGATATTTTACCCAGTGCGAGTTGGTCTGTTTATTTCATGCTGCTGAAGGCAGCCATTTAGAATCTAGAGAAAAGTAAATATTTTAAAATTGAATGATTACGTGTGTGTGTGTTTGTGTGTGTGTATGCTCAGTTGTATCCTACTCTTCTGCTATGGACTGTAGCCCACCAGACTGCTCTATCCATGAGATTCTCCAGGCAAGAACACTGGAGTGGGTTGCCATTTCCTTCTCCAATGCATGGAAGTGAAAAGTGAAAGTGAAGTCGCTCAGTCATGTCCGACTTCTAGCGACCCCATGGACTGGAGCCTACCAGGCTCCTCCGTCCATGGGATTTTCCAGGCAAGAGTACTAGAATGGGGTGCCATTGCCTGCTCCGTCACTTGGTCACTAGCTGTCTAATTTTTGAGGAATAAGTACAGACTTAACAGCGTTTAAGCTAAGTCCTCTTATTTTCTTTCTTTTATGTCACTCTCTCCCATATCTCATTTTGTTTCATCTTGTTTCTTTTTTTCTTATACTTTAGTCCTCTTTTCACAATTGTCTTGTTTTTCTCTCATGTCTCCCATAGATTTTGGGTTACTGTTGAGTCATTATTTTTGGCCTGGTGCTGTCACAGTTAACTACACTCAGGAACCTCATATATGGTACTAGATTGCTAATTATTAGGTAAACTTCTGGCTGTTTCAGTTTCTGCACTGTGTACCAGCCACCTTGCCAGTGGAAAGAAAAGGAAAATCACCCATGTCAGTGTGTGATTGTGGAAGGAATTAGAATGGGAAAAGATAACACATCTTAGTCCTTTTTCTTCCTGCTCC
Organism: Bos javanicus; assembly: GCF_032452875.1. Lineage (NCBI taxonomy): Eukaryota > Metazoa > Chordata > Mammalia > Artiodactyla > Bovidae > Bos > Bos javanicus. The sequence continues at coordinate 69,173,253 of NC_083877.1, read as the reverse complement.
ATAGTCGTTTTTGCTGTTTTTTTTTTAATCTTTGCTTTTCAAAATCTTCTAATGTTCTTCTCGGGGAAAAAAAACAATTTTATGTCCATAGTATGTATTCCCTTTTAGCTTCATCTTTACAAAGTATGTTAGTTGTTTTTCTTTTTAGAATCACGACTTAATGTTTTCCATGTAGATAATGCCTGGTGGCCCTGATTATCTTTAACATGTTAGCTTTGGGTGGTCTGTCACCTCACGCTGACATCAGTAGCAGATGTAAGCAGGTTATTAGATTGTGGTTTTGAAAACTTCTGTGCCTAGAGTGTATTTTAACTGACAGATGACTTTAAGAACTACTGCGCTGAAAATAGTTTTTGTAAAATAATTTGGTAATTCGATAAAATCATATGTTATTTACTCTGCTGTACTTCTTCCTATATTAAGTGAAGTTTGCAAACACTGCATAATGGGGACTTCCATCTCCTAACAAGAACAAACTCCTGATGGAAACATAAAGCATGTACCTGGCAGGTTCCTTCTGAAGGGAGTATTGGTAAGGAGAAAATGGTGGACCTTGCTAGTGCCACTAAATGGCATGTTGAAAAGTGACCTTGCAGTGTTAATTTATGCTCCTGTGCAGCAGAATTAAACTGAGCGTCTGGTAACTGAAAATGGCAGTGACATGCTGACTAGGAGAGAAGTAGCTGAAGCAGAAATGCTGTCTATATTCATTCTTGTTTGGCATCAGCAGTATCATTTGGCCTTGCTCTTTTTTCCCACTGTTGTTTGCCAGACTTCACATGAGTACTCACTTAGAAAGCTCTGTTTGAAGGTTCTCAGCTCTTCTGTCAACGTTTATAGGAGTCTCTTTCTTTTTTTCTTTTTTTTTTCTTAGTGTTAAAGAAAGTGAATGATAAAATCAGTTACTAAAAGTGTGCCAAAATTAAACTCAATGCTTATTTGAAATTTGTTTTCAAAAGTTAGCATATATAACTCTCTATACATTAATATGAATAAGCACAAATTTCTACATTTAAAAAATTTTAGACTCCTTGTCTAAATCCTTTAGTTACACAGTTTGAATAAGTACAAACATTTTTGTCATATTCTATTCAGAAGACTTCATGTTAACAATTTTTAAAACTTTATATGTTCATTAAATGACAAGCATTTTATTATTTTCTTCACCTAAAGTGGGCTATATGCACCAGTATGGTCTGAATTATTTTCATAAATCTTGTTTCTCTGTTCATAAACTCACAAGATACTTAAACTCGCTTTCAGCAGTCAATTATTTGAATTTTTTCAGAGTAGATTTGAACTGCAGGTTTCATTGGGAAGGGATTGTGGCATTATAAAATCACAAGATTTCGATACCATAATGACAAATGTTTATGTTTCAATGACTCATTATTGGTGATACCCCAGATGTATTCCTGTTGCTCACAAGATTTTATTGTGTATTTTAAAAGAAAATTGTTTGGGTGAGAGTCTGTGGACATACATATGAGAATATTACTATTTTTAAATACAAAATTATTTTTTGATACATATAAAGGTTTTTTTTTTTTAATTATTGCTTTTATTTTTTAATAGATAAAGGAGGCAGCAGACATCATTCAGAAGTTGCACCTAATCGCCCAAGAGTTACCTTTTGATAGGCAAGTTTATTTCTCAAGAGTTAATTTGTCTTTATGGTGTGTAATGTATGGAATAAAATTGTACTTTTACCTGTGTTACTCATTAATTCAACAAGAACTTACTGAGGACTGCCTTTAAAAGATACGGTATGCAATAGTTGATTGAAAAAATATGGTCTCTTAGCAACTAAATTTAATGATATATGTTGAAATAATCTCAATCCTTTTTCTTTTGAAAAAAAAATTGATGGAGAATTTTGAAATTGACAAGTGACATTTTGAATTTTCTTTTTTTTTTTGGACTGTGATAACAGTGTAGAAGGGCAGAGAAAGATTAAACATGGTTTCTTGAGCTGCTTTTTCCTCTAGATGAGAGTTCTTAAGCTTTTGGGAGTGTTGGACACCTCTGAAAAGCTGGTGAAAGCTATGAAATTGCCTTTAAAAAGTTCAGATAAACAGACTGTTGTATACAATTTCTTGGTGTTTTAGACCATTTAACCTATCTGAAGGCTCCTTCCTAGGGACCTTAAGGTTACAAAGTCCTGTTTTAGATGCCAGGCCTTAGGACCATTGCTAAGTCAGGTATTAATGGTTTCAATCTTAAAGAAGCTTCACTGAGAAGAAAATTCTTTCATGGTTTCCTTTAGTCCATGGAATGTCAGACTCTAATTTTATTAATAGTGGTTCTCCCATTTAAATATCTGGAAAAACATATCTTCTCTTAAAACAGATAATGTATCCTTTTGTGGTACTTGAAGATCCTGGGGTATAAGTAGAATGTAAATGTATTACTGTACTTAAAGTTTGCCCATTATGTCCCAATATTCCCTACCCATAAATATATTTTATTTTACTTTGAACTTTGTGTCATCATAAAGAGTTAGCAGTAATAATCATTTAGCTATTATTGATACTCTTATGCTTGTCCAACATTATAAGCAATGATTTTTAATGTCACCCACAAAAAAGCTTTTATTTCAGAGTTAAACCATTTACTTAAATGGATAAAATGTATGGCTCACAATGGGTATATGATAATTTTCTCCCACCCATACAAACATCAGACGTATATACTCATCTTCTCCCACTTCTCAGTTACATACTTCTCTTACAGTTTTGTTTTAACCTCTCTCCCAAGCCTTAGAATTGAATTTACATCCTAATCAAATTTAATTTTCTCACAGAGATCAATATAACCTAATGTATTCTGTACTCTGTGATCCACCATAACTTTGATATATCAATTTTGTTGTCTGTGTGCTCAGTTGCTAAGTTGTGTTTGACTCTCTGTGACTCCGAGGACTATAGCCTGCCAGGCTCCTCTGTCCATGGGATTTCCCAGGCACAAATACTGGAGCGAGTTACCATTTTCATCTCCAGGGGTTTTACCAACCCAGGGTTCATTCAAACCCACGTCTCCTGCTTGACAGGCAGATTCTTTACCACTGAGCCACCTGGGAAGCCCATATCAATTTTGTATAGTTCTTTGAATTATTAGCCTCTTTATCTATCTTTGGCATCTTTTTTGCCATCCCCTCACCTATCACTTTAATTATGTGAGATCTTTCAGCCTTAATTTTCCATGTTGTGCATTCCCCTCGGTGAAGGCAATGGCACCCCACTCCAGTACTCTTGCCTGGAAAATCCCATGGATGGAGGAGCCTGGTAGGCTGCAGTCCATGGGGTCGCTAAGAGTCGGACACGACTGAGCGACTTCACTTTTACTTTTCACTTTCTTGAATTGGAGAAGGAAATGGCAACCCACTCCAGTGTTCTTGCCTGGAGAATCTCAGGGACGGGGGAGCCTGGTGGGCTGCCGTCTATGGAGTTACACAGAGTCGGACACGACTGAAATGACTTAGCAGCAGCAGCATTCCCCTTTGATATTTATGATTTGAAAAAGTTCTAGTGTATTTTAATTGATATTTTAGTTTCTGAATTTGCAGAGGTTGAATGCTAGGCACACACATGGGGTCCTTTTTATGGCTTCTATTTTATTTTTCCAGTTTTAAAATAACTCGTTTATATATCAGTTCAGTTCAGTCGCTCAGTCGTGTCCAACTCTTTGCAACCCCATGAATCACAGCACGCCAGGCCTCTCTGTCCATCACCAACTCCCGGAGTTCATTCAAACTCACGTCCATCGAGTCAGTGATGCCATCCAGCCATCTCATCCTCTGTCGTCCCCTTCTCCTCCTGCCCCCAATCCCTCCCAGCATCAGTCTTTTCCAGTGAGTCAACTCTTCGCATGAGGTGGCCAAAGTACTGGAGTTTCAGCTTCAGCTTCATTTATATATACTTATTGTTTATTTTCTTTTAAGTGACAGTAATGAAACTTCATATGAGAAAATCCCAACAGAAGGGAAAAGAGACAAATATCAAGTGAATTTAAAATGCCAATGAATATGAGTAGGGACAATAAATCAGTTGTTAGGACTGGCTCAGTTAATTAATGTCTGGTTCAGAATTCCTCCCTCTTTAAAAGGGATTTGGTTATTCTGTGTGAATTGCCTCAGTGAGAACAAGATACTCATCTGAATTGCCCGGTTTCAGCTTTGTTAAATGGTATGCTTCCTGTCAGCACTCTCTCCCCTCTGGCCTTGTCTTTGGCCTCCTTCCTCGGCCACACCCTCCCTCTCCCTCCCTTCCTCCCTCCCCTCCCTCCTATCCTTTATGAAGACATTTAGTATGGAGAATTCCAATGTATCCCCATTCTCCCTTTTATTAATACCTTACATTACTATGGTACATTTGTCACAAATAATGAACTTCATCATTGGTTTCTGTCTTTCAGATTTTCAGAAGTTAAATCTAAAATTGCAAGTAAGTGGGGTTCTATTTATTTAATTGTTTTGGATAGGTGATCAAACTACTTTTATAAAAGAAAGAAAATCGTAAAGGAAGAGAGTGGGAACAATGTCATCCTCCCACCCAATCCGTGAATTTGATTCCTCTTCCTTGAAACAGCTACTAAATATTATCTGTTTCTTGTGTATTCTTCCATAGTACTCTATGGATATCTTGATATAAGCATAGAACATAAATGATGTATATAATATGTAGAATTTTTTTATATGGTCCCCATGTATTTTAAAATTGGTGGCATCCTATACAAATAGCTTGATACCTTGTGTTTTTAACAGCATATCTTAGACATTGTTTTTGTATCCATACATACCTGTCTCTCTCTTTTTTTTTTTAAAAAAAAGCTCATATGACCATTTTAGTACCTATTTAACTCCGTACATGGTAGCCTGAAACTTGTTCTTTAGATTGTATTTTAGGCAGATCATTCCAGATTTCTTTAATAGTCACTATATTTCTAGGCTCTAAGTCACTATTCAGGAACTCGCTGAAGTTCAAAAATCATCTGTTTTGCCAAAAGTGTACCGTAATAGCCCCAAGAATGTAGTGAATCAAATACCACATGTTGTCTTATAATCTGGTATTGAATCTGCCTTTGTTCATGGTAAAGATACTTGAACTCTAGTAAAGAGTTTGATAGTTCTCTTTATTCTTTCTCTAAAGTCAGGTTTAAGACTTTTCCTATCTCTTGCTTTCAGAAATGACATCCAGGTTTTTCCCATAGTCGTAAATGGAAGTCAGACTATAGGAGCTGATGTATTTTGCCAATTGGGAAGATTTTGTGTGTGTGTTGAAAATATAGATTTATATACCTTAGTATATTATAATAAGAGTTTTGGTCTACTACCTATAATCTAATGGTTTTCACAATTCTTTTAAAAGAAAGCTAGGTTCATAGTCATTATATTTATAAAGAAACCATATACTTACAAATAACCTGTGTACTTTGTCTCATTGTAGCTGAATGACTTTCTATTTTTAGGTAAATACCATGATTTAGAATGCCAGTTGATTCAGGAGTTTACTGGTGCTCAAAGAAGAGGTGAAATCTCCAGAATGAGAGAAGTAGCAGCTGTTTTACTTCATTTTAAGGTACATAGAAAAAATTTAAAGTGCAGATTAGTCTTAAAGAATGTAGAGATAATGTGAATTCTGTATGTTGTTGTTTTGTCACTAAGTTGTGATTCTTTGTGACCCCATGGACTGTAACCCGCCAGACTCCTCTATCCATGGAATTTCCCAGGCCAATAATATTAGAGTGGGTTGCTGTTTCTTTCTCTGGAGGATCTTCCCCACCCAGGGATTGAACCCGTGTCTCCTGCATTGGCAGGCACATTTTTACCACTGAACCACCAGGGTGTTTTACGGTCTGTGATTTTGCCCTGTTGTTTTAGTGTATCACAGTGTTAATTTTCATTGTTTGGAATAATTTGAATGTATATTTTTTATGTTTCTCCAGAAATGATACTAAATCCTAGGTCTTAAAGATCTTATATTCAGTACTATTAATACTTATTATTAATTAATATTAATACTATTAATAATAAAACTATCACTGAATTTTTATATAGTTTGATGTAGAAAATTGTCTCCCTTCTGGCTGTTTATTATTTTTTTTAGTCAAACATTTTATGAAATAATTCAAAAGCAAGAAGGCTTGACCTTAAGTGTCCACTGGAATACAGAAACCAGAGAGTAGCTGTTACTGCTGACCATTTATTGAGGCATAGAGATAGCTTTATTATATATAATACCTCTTTTATTGACGTTGTTATTGTTGTTATAACTTAACCAAAAAAGTGATGTGTATTTCTCTCTTCTTCTTAGGGTTATTCTCATTGTGTTGATGTTTATATAAAGCAGTGCCAGGAGGTAACATAACAGTACACTTCATTTGATTTTATTTTATGCTAGTTTGTGTTTTAAAAAGCATTTTAAATTATATATTCATTATATAAAATTCCTCTGCTCTTTAGGGTGCTTACTTGAGAAACGATATATTTGAAGATGCAGCAATACTCTGTCAACGGGTAAACAAACAAGTTGGAGATATCTTTAGTAATCCAGAAACAGTACTGGCTAAACTTATTCAAAATGTATTTGAAATCAAACTACAGGTAATTTTAAACAGTGACTAAGTAGTTCTTAAGACTGTATGTGTTTTTTTCCCTCTGTTTTAAAAGTTTTTAAAAATTGAGTTTATTTGTGTAATATCCTTAGGAACAGCAATTCACTTATTAAGTATAGGGGAAAGGAGTGACAGTGTTGAGCTTTAAAACAAAGTGTTAAAAGGTGCCACTCACAGTCATTAGAGCATGTGTTTGAAATTACATGTGTATCAGTAGTAGTGTTAACAGGTGTGAAAGATTAGCCTCAGATTTTAATATTCACTGGGCTCTCACCTTGACCAATCGATAGCATTTTGAAATGCTAAGAATGATACTTAGCATTGACATTGCTTACCTTATTTTACCTTAGTAAAGTAAATTTGAACAAGAATTACAAGATCTGTAGAATTTTTTGTCATATGGCACTGACATGAAAAGAAAAAACTCTGAATGTTTCATTTACAGCCTTTACTTCCATAGCTCTGTACTTTAAGGCAACATTTCCTAAACTGTTTACCAATAGATTCAGCAGTGTTAAATAAATATTGTTTTAAAAACACAACTTTTAATATCCTTTAGAGGTACTAATATATATTGTGATCCTCTAGAAGTGGAAATGTAATGTACTGCCTTTCCCAATTTTATAGTAATGTCTCTTAGTGTCTCAAAGGACAGTAGTGTTATTTACAGTTTGGGAAATGCTACTTTAAAGAATTGACCATATTGATATAGCTTAAAGTGTTGTTTTTTGGTATTTTTTTCAAAAGACAAGATATTTGAGATTCTTAATGTTTAGTCCCAACACTGATATAAATGTACAAGTAAATATGAGAAGCAGTAAACTAAAAACCTGTTTTTTAATTTTTTTTATATTGGTCTATTTCCTATGCATTGCCTTTGCCGCTGGATTTTAAGTCAGAACAGATCAAGAAAATGGAGTAATTCTAGAGGAAAAAAATGTTGACTATATAATTTAATATTTATTTAATTAACAGAATGTTGACTTGTCTTTTTAGAGCTTTGTGAAAGACCAGTTACAAGAATGTTGGAAGTCTGATGCAGAGCAGTATCTCAAAAGTCTCTATGATTTATACACAAGGTATATTTTTAATTATTAGAAAATAGTAATATCTCACCTTTACTTTTCTTCAAATAGAAAATTGGGAAATATTCAGGTGTTTTTGAATAACAGTTTGTCAGATAGCAATGTAGCTTTTAGCATTAAATACTTGGCTGTATAGACTAGTATTGTATGAGTATCTTTCTTAGCATGTTAACTATTAGATATTACGCTTTATGTTAATATACTTTAATGAAGTATAAACTAAGACCTGACTATGACTAAGTCTTGTTTAAACTAAGACCTGAGAATTATGTTTTTGATCTTAATTGTAAACTAGTTCATTATTGTTTAATTTTTTTAAGAATGAGTAATAATTACATTTATTTTCATTAACGCTTTAGAAGTTGAGAAAAGGAGTAACAAATTCTTAACCAATGATGGTTTCAGACTTAAGTCTGATGTGAAAATTTGTCTTGTCTTTTGTAAATGGCAATGTTACACTGTGTAGAAGCTTCATGTGGAGTTTTTTTCCAGTCCTGTTGCTTTTCTTCATTGTCATTTTGAGAAGAGGGTTTTCGAAAGTAGCTATAATCAGGAAGTCTGTTTCAACAGCAGCACTGTTGTGAGTCTATCTTCAGCAGTGAGAAACAGAAAATTAGAGGCAAGTCCAGAGAAGAGAATGAACAGAGGAAGTATTTTGACTTGGTACCATGTCATGAATGGCATACTTGAAGCCATTCTGGCATTGTTGCCATTTCTAGACTGGTTGGTTGCCTCAGTTTCCTCTTGTTGAGTTATCTCTAGGAGTTTATGGCAGTTTTCAAAACCATGATATTTGTAATATACATTCTACTTAATATATTTATATAACCTTATGCAATTGCTCTCTCCATTCTAAGTAATTTCCCAGGGTTTAAGAAATGGTGGTTTAATGTAAGTTTTTCAAAAGTCACATTGTAAAAATATGTATTTTTTAATATTATTACCATACCTAAAATATACATTTATCTTTTCCCCCTCTTTTCCATGAAAAGAACCACAAATCTTTCCAGCAAGTTGATGGAGTTTAACTTAGGCACTGATAAACAGACTTTCTTGTCTAAGCTTATCAAGTCCATTTTCATTTCCTATTTGGAGAGCTACATTGAAATAGAGACTGGCTATTTGAAAAGCAGAAGTGCTATGATCCTACAGCGCTATTATGATTCAAAAAACCATCAAAAGAGATCCATTGGCACAGGAGGGTAAGTGTTTTTGTTAAATGTTATAGTTAAAACTAAAGATATTAAAAACATTTTTATATTTGGGCAACTTGTGAAATATTGATAGTCATTAGAATTTTCTTTGAAGAATTATCAGTTTTTTTATACCATTCATCAAATCCTATCTTTTTAGCCACATGTTGAAATATTTTAACATTATTAAAATGTAAAACAGAATACCAGTGCCATAAAGAGTTCCTCCCATCCTCCCCCCTTTCCTTTTTTCAGACTGAGTTAATTATTCCAGGCTATTAGGAAGTAAATTGTTTTATTGCTGCTGTTGCAGGTGTGGTTAAAAAGAATAAAAACCCCTGCAAATTGATACCCTGAGCTTTTTAAATGACTTGGGCATGAACTTGTTTAATACATTAAAACTTGAATTTACTCGTATCCTAGGAGAAAATAAAATGATTTGCTATAAGAATTCGTTGGCAGCTCAGTAATCTAGATCTTACCTATCTGGAATTTAGTTGATTCTAGGATGAATCAAAATGACTTTTGTGAACCATCAGAGTTGATGGTTCATATAATATTCATAGCTAAATCAGCTTCTTATTTCCCAGCTTGTTATATATTAAATAATGATCATGGAGAGATTATAACTAGGAATAAGAAGTGACATCTGAAAGGCAGAAAGTAAAAGAGAAAAGCTAAAAAACAACCATAAGAATTTTTTTTTAAAGTTCACAATCTGGAGCTATATATTCTATAAACAGGAACAAAAGTAATCTAGCCTTCTATAACTATAATAAATGTTCTTAATAACCCTCAGTCATTTAGAAAAGCTAAATTATGTTTAATAGTAATAAAGAAGTGTACAATATGCTTAAGTAGTATATTTAAAAAGCTTTAAAATTTTAAAGTTTGTTTTAAGCAGGGCCATTTAATTATCTGAAACATTAGCTTACTTCGAAAAGCCTACTTCCTAAGGAAACTAAACAAGAAGTTTTTGGCTAATGAGTCAGAATTATAGAGCTAAATATTGAGTCAGAATTGTAGACCTAAAAGAGACTTTAGAGATAATAACTGCAAATCTACTCACTTTTCATATGATAGTCTTCTATTTAGAGATTAATGCTTGCTTCACTTTACAGAATTACTTATTGAAATTAGAAGTTTTAGGTCTCCTGCTATTGGTCCATTTTTCTTTTTATTAGTTCATGTATACTAAGTTTGAGAGTACTTGACATTGAAATCTATGTATATTAGTTTTCTTTTTTCATTTGTTTCTATTATGCACTAGTATTCAAGATCTGAAAGAGAGAATTAGACAACGCACTAACTTACCACTGGGGCCGAGTATTGATACTCATGGAGAGACTTTCCTGTCCCAGGAAGTGGTGGTTAATCTTTTGCAAGAAACCAAACAAGCCTTTGAAAGATGTCATAGGGTAAGAATTGTACATGTATTTAATTTATATATAGCTATGTATTTTAAGTTTTGCTTGTTTATACTAAGATGGTTATGAACACCTGTTTATCGTAATAAAAAAGTAGGATTTTTGTTTAGGGAACAGAATTATTTTTAAATTGTTTAGAAGTATATTTTAATATGATTTTAAACGAAGATTCCAAATTTTCTTCAGTGAGATATTAAATCAAAATATGAAAGTGAGGGTTAGAACCATATCATAAAGAAATACAGCATTAGGGAGAGAAAGATGTTTTAAGAACAGATATCAAAGGAAAGGAAAAACTGACTCCATTAAAAATTTAGATTGCCTTCAACAAACACACTTCAACAAAGTAAACAATTAAGCCAGGGTGTGAAAAGAAGGCTTTAACCAGTTTTACTAGCAGAAGATTTATAAAACAAATAATACTTGTTAGTAATTGTATAGCACATACTATGTTCCAGGCACTATTCCAAGCACTTTAAGTATGCATTAACTCATTTAGTCATTGTAACATTTCTGTGAGGTTGTTATCTCTGTTTTACAGAGGAAGAAGCTGAACTACATATTTCTTAAGTATGAAATTGAGAGTTGAGGTAGTCATAATTTTTTATTTGTATGATGTATGTGGTCTATATATTTATATTGATGGATCAGTATAGACTAAATATAAATATAAATCGATAGAAAACAAGTCAAAGGCTATGCATAAATACAGAAAATGTGAGTTATCAATAAGATATTTAGTCTCAGTGGTGGGAAATGAAACTTAAGACAGGGAAAATACTAATTATCAATAGGTTGGCAAAAATTTTGTTGATACTCTTGGTAAGGATATGGAGCAATAGAAGTTCTTATACACTGCCAATGGAAGTAATAATCGGTATACTTTGGAGAGTAATTTGTTAATTAAAGAATTTGTAAGTTCACAGGACATGTCTAACATCATAAGCTACATTGTTTGTCATGGTGAAAAATTAGAACCAAACTAAGTGTGCTGTAGAAAGAATTGATAAAGTGACATTGTTCATATACTGGAAAGCTAATATACCAATTTAAATGACTAAACTAGAGTTACATGTGTCAGCATGAGTAAATCTCAAAAATATAATGTTTAGTGGAAAGAGCACGATGGGGAAAGATATATGTATTATACCACAATATAAAGTTCTAAAAAGTAAAAATAGTTTGTTCAGGAGCATGCACAACATGGGTGTGATAAACAGTTTGAGAGTAGTGGTTGTCTTGGGAGGAATACGTAAGGCACTTTATAATGTTGGACTGCCCCTGCCACCACAGAAGAAGAAAATCGGAAGTACATTTGGAAAATGTTAAGATATGACACCTCAGGGTATGTGATGGCTGTATTTGATACAGTAATAGCTCTACTCTTCTGAATACTGGAAATATGTTAAAATATTTCTATACCATCAGATCATCAAACCTGAAGCTGTCAACATATTTATTGTTTTGAGTCACAGTGTGTGCTTAGTCACTTTAGTCATGTCCAACTCTGTGCAACCCTGTGGGGTGTAGCCCACCAGTCTCCTCTGTCCAAGGGATTCTCTAGGCAAGAATACTGGAGTGGGTTGCCATGCCCTTCTCCAGGGGATCTTTCCAACCCAGGGATTGAAGCTAGGTCTCTTGTATCTCCGGCATTGGCAGGCAAGTTCTTTACCACTAGCACCACCTGGGAAGCTCTTGAGTCACACTCAGTAACTAGATCTAAATCACAACCTTCTGTCTGGATAAAGACAAAATTGAAAATCAGTTTAATTCATTGCAGTCTGATCTAACAAAACATTATTTTCTGTTTACTTTGTACCACCTGACATGTTAGGCATTAAGGTTATAAGTACAAAACATACACATTACTTTTGAATAGTGAGAAAAGAGGTAGATATATAAAGAATTAGTGCAAGTAGATATACACTATGTATATAGTGACAGATTTCCTCTTCTTGGGCTCTAAAATCACTGCGGATGGTGACTGTAGCCATGAAATCAGAAGACAATTGCTTCTTGGCAGGAAAGCTGTGAACAGACCTAGACAGTATATACTCTCCTGACAAAGGTCCGTAAAGTCAAGGCTGTGGTCTTCCCATTGGTCATGTACCGTTGGGAGAGCTGGACTGTAAAGAAGGCAGAGCACCAAGAATTTATGCCTTCGAACTGTGGTGCTGGAGAAGACTCCTGAGAATACCTTGGACAGCAAAGAGATCAAACCAGTCAATCTTAAAGGAAATCAACCCCGAATACTCTTTGGAAAGACTGATGCTAAAGCTAAAGCTCCAGTATTTTGGTCATCTGATGTGAACAGCTGACTCATTGGAAAAGTCCCTGTTACTGGAAAAGATTGAGGGCAGAAGGAAAAGAGAGCATCAGAGGATGAAATGGCTGGATGGCATCACCGATGTGATGGACATGAACTTGGGCAAACTGGAGATGGTGAGGGACAGGGAGGCCTGGCGTGCTGCAGTCCATGGGGTTGCAGAGTTGAACAGGACTGGGTGACTGAACAGCACAACAACAGATACACACTGTTGAGACTTAAAGAGGAAGCAGCTGGCTCTGACTGGTTAAGGAATTAAGGACGAGTATTTTTCAGGGAAGATTTCAAAAAGGAGAAGACATTTGAGGTCTGGGTCTTGAAAGATAAATAGGGTATCTTCAAGATTCTGGCAGGCGGTTTCAGGAAAAGAGAATATTACATGCACAAAGACATATACAGAGAACAATCATGCAGCATGAAATGCTTGAACTGTAAAAGGATATGGGGAGAATCTTCAAGATTCTGGCAGGCGGTTTCAGGAAAAGAGAATATTACATGCACAAAGACATATACAGAGAACAATCATGCAGCATGAAATGCTTGAACTGTAAAAGGATATGGGGAGAATAATGAGACGGGAATTTGAAAATGTAGACAAAAATTCTTTCTATACCATACTTAGAAATTTGGCCTTGACCCTGGTAGATGTTGATGGAAATATTAAAGGATATAAAACAGGGCAGTGTAATGAGAAGATTGGGTGTATTTTTCTTTTTTAAAAAGCTTAGTAATGTCGAGATATAATTGACATTCAGTAGACTGCATGTATTTGAACTATACAGTTTGGTAACTTTGGTAAATTATGTGTACATTTATGAAGCTATAGTGCAATCAAAGTAATGAACAGATCATCACCCCCAAAGTTTCCTTTTCTACTTGTAAATTCTCCTTTTCTCCTCCCTTGTTTCTGTCCTCAGTCAACCGTGACCTCCTTCACTGTAGATTAGTTGTCAAAAAGAAGTTGTCAAGATTCAGGACTGAGTCTTGAAAACTAAATAGGATTTTTCAAGAAGTTGATTAATTTTCTAGAATTTTTAATAAATGGGATTATAATGTAGTATATACATGTGTTTCTGGATTCTTTAACCCAGCATAAATGTTTTGAAATTCATTCATGTTGTGTGTATTAGTACGTTCTTTTATTGCTGAATAGTATTTTATTGCATGGAAAAGAAGTGAAAGTGTTAGTTGCTCAGTCATGTCTGACTCTTTGTGACCCATGGGCTTCTCCATCCATGGAATTCTCCAGGCAAGAATACTAGAGTGGGTAGCTGTTTTCTTCACTCGGGGATCTTCTCGACCCAGGGATTGAACCGTGGTCTCCTGCATTAAAGGCAGATTCTTCACTGTTTTGCTTATCCACTTACCTATTGATGGCAGTTTAGATTGGCTCCAGTGTTTGGTTAAAAATGAAGCTGCTTTGAACATTCATTATGTATCTTTATGCAGACATATGCTTTCATTTCTCCTTAGTAACATTTTTAAAAATTGGGTTCTTATTTCTTGACAGTTGTATATGTAGTTAAGACTCATTTTTTTAAAAAATTTAAAGTGAAGTTGCTCAGTCGTGTCCAACTCTTTGCAACCCAATGGACTGTAGCCTACCAGGCTCCTCCATCCATGGAATTTTCCAGGCAAGAGTACTGGAGTGGGTTGCCATTGCCTTCTTCAGGGGATCTTCCCAATCCAGGGATCGAACCTGGGTCTCCTGCACTGCAGGCAGACGCTTTACTGTCTGAGCCACCAGGGAAAAACTCATTTATCAAATACCTAATGTGCAGATTTTTTTTTTCAGTCTGTGGTTTGTCTTTTTCATATCTAAACAGTATTTCAAAGAATAGAAGTTATTAATTTTGACACTTTTCTGTTATGGGAGGTATTTTTGATATCATATATAAGGAATCCTTGCCTAACCTAAGGTCACAAAGATTTCCTTTTATATTTTCTTTTATTGTATTTGTTTCCTTTAAGTTTTCTTTCTTTAAAAAAATTTTTTTTTTTAATTTTTATATGATTTTGAAAGGTTACTCTCTATTTACAGTTACTACAAAATATTGGCTATATTCTCCACGTCGTACAATACCTTGAGCCTGTCTTATGCCCAATAGTTTGTGTCTCCTACACCATATCCATATATCCCCCTACAGTGGTAACCACTAGTTTGTTCTTTGTCTCTATGAGTCTGCTTCTTCTTTGTTAAATTCACTAGTTTGTTGTATTTTTTAGATTCCACATATGTGATATCATACACTATTCCTCTGATTTATTTCACTTAGCATAGTGCTGTGCAGGTCCTTCCATGTTGCTGTAAATGGCAAAATTTCAATTTTTTATGGCTGAGTAGTATTCCATTCTGTATATATTACCACATATTCTTATCCATTCATCTGGTAATGGCACTTAGGTTGCTTCCCTATCTTGGAAATTGTAAATAATGCTGCTGTGAACATTGGGATGAATGTATCTTTTTGGGTTAGTGTTTTTGTTTTTTGCTGTGTACCCAGGTGTGGAATTGTTGGATCTTATGATAATTCTACTGTCAGTTGTTTGAGGAACCTCCATACTGTTTTTCATAGTGGCTATACCAATTTACGTTCCTACTAACATTTTACTAGGGTTCCCTTTTCTCCACATCCTTGCCAACACTTGTTGTTTGTAGACTTGACAGCCATTCTGTATGAGGTGTGTGTTTGATTTGCATTTCTCTGATGATTAATGATGTTGAGGATCTTTTCATCTGCCTGCTGGCCATCTGTGTGTCACCTTTGGAAAAATGTCTATTCAGATTCTCTGCCCAAGTTTTAATCAGTTTTTAAAAAAAATATTGAATTATATGACTTTTTAATATTTCTGGATATTAATAACCTCTTACCTTGCATATCATTTGCAAATATCTTTTCCCATTCAGTGTGTTGCCTTTTTGTTTTGCTGATGGTTTCCTTTGCTGTGCTAAGCTTTTAAGTTTGATTGTGTGCCATTTTATTTTTGCTTTTGTTTCTCTTCTCTTGCTTTAGGAGACAGATTGGAAAAATATCGCTAAGACTTATGTCAAAGAGCATGCTGCCTGTGTTTTCTTCTGAGAATTTAATACTACACATTTTTGATCACTATAACTATAAATCTTGCATCAGGTAGTGAAAATCCTCTAACATTTCCATAGGAGGCATTTTCATATAATTCACATGATCAATTTGTCAGTTTCTGGGGGGAAAGAAGTTTGGTATTTTGACTGAAGTTACTTTGAATCTATAGTTCTATTTATGGAGAAGTGACATTTTAGCAAAACTGAGTTTTCAGATACAGTTGATTTTTATATGTTGATTTTATACCTTCAACCTGACCTAACTCACTTATTCTAATAATGTTTCTTGTAGATTCAATAGGATTTTCTGTATAGAGTATTATGTTTTCTGCCAATAAAGTCAGTTTTAACTTATTCTTTTCAATATAGATGCCTGCTTTGTTCTCTTGCTTTGTTGCACTGGTCAGAGCTTCTACTATAATGCTGAATATAAATGGCAAGAGCATACACCTTGCATTATTCTCAAAGTATTGTCTTTTATCATTAATATGATTCCAACTGTAGGTTTTCCTTTTTTAAATAATTTTTTATTGAAATATAGTTGATTTATAATATCATGTAAGTTTAAGAATGTGTGTGCGCGTGTGTGTGTGTGTGTTAGTAGCTCTGTCACATCTGACTCTTTGTAACCCCATGGACTGTCGTCCACCAGACTCCTCTGTCCATGGGATTTTCCAGGCACAAATACTGGAGTGGCTAGCCATTACCTTCTCGGGTATCTTCCCAACCTAGGAATTGAACCCAGGTCCCCTGCACTGCAGGCAGACTTGACTGACTGAGCCACCAGAGAAGCCTAAGTTTTAGGTGTACAGCATAGCAGTTCAGCTATACGTATATTTATGTGTGTATATATATGTGTGTGTATATATATTTTCCTTTATAGATTGTTATACAATATTGAGTATAGTTCCCTGTGCTATATAGTAGGTCATTGTTGGTTGTCTGTTTTATACATAGTTGTGTGTATATGTTAATCCCAGCCTCACAATTTATCCCTCCCCATCCCCTTTTTCCCTTTGGTAACCATATGTTTGTTTTCTGTGTCTGTGAGTCTCTTTCTGTTTTGAAAATAAGTTCATTTGTGTCTTCTTTTTCTTTTAGATTCTGCAAATAAGCTATATTGTGTGATGTTTGTCTTTATCTGACTTACTTCACTTAGTATGATAACCTCTAGTTCCATACACACACACATACATATACATACACTCGTATACATATATGTGTGTGCGTGTGCTTAGTTGGGTCCGATTCTTTGCAGTTCCACGAACTGTAGCCTACCAGGCTCCTCCGCAAGAATACTGGAGTGGGTTGCCATTTCCTACTCCAGGGGATCTTCCTGACCAGAGATGGAACCTGAGTCTCTTGCATTGCAGGCGGAGTCTTTACCACTTAGCCACCAGAGAAACCCTGTTTGATTAGGACCCATTTGTTTTTCATAGATGCTCTTTATCAGATTAAGGAAATTCTTTTATTCATAATTTTCTAGGTGTTTTTATAGGGATGGATATTAGGCTTTGTCAAATGCTTTTTTGTTGTTGTTATTCTGTTAATGTGAATTACGTTGATACATTTCCAAATGTTAACCTTGCATTCTTTTAATAAACTCCCCTTGGTCATCATGTATTGTCCTATTTATGTATTGTTGGATTAGGTTTACTAAACTTTTGTTTCTGTTTTTGTGTTTGTGTTCACAAAGGATATTGATTTATACATATTTTTTTCTCATAATGTCTTTGTAGCTTTGGTATCAAGGTAATGTTGGCCTCATAGAATGAGTTGGAAATATTCCTTCCTCTTTAATTTTCTAGAAGAGTTTGTGTAAAATTAGTGTTATATCTTCCTTAAATATTTGGTAGAACTTAGTGAAGTCTTTTGTGCCTGTAGTTTTTAAATTTGTGAGTATTTTTAGCTACAAATTCAACTTCTTTAGTAGATATGGAACTATTTTAGTTACCTATTTCTTTTAAAGTGAGCTTTGGTAGTTTGTGTCCTTTAAGATTTGTATATTTCACACAGATTGTTGAATTTTGGGGGATTAAGTTGTTCATGTTATTGTCTTATCCTTTTTTTTAATGTTCAGTTGATTTTTGTGTGTGTGTATGTGTTTTTTAATTGAAAAAAATTGTTTAAAGTTTTGTGTTAATTTCTGGTGTATAGCAAAGTGATCCAATTATGTATATATTATATATAATATGTGTATTCTTTTTCATTATAGGTCATTATAAGGTATTGAATATAGTTTGCTGTACTTTACACTATGACTTTCTTGTTTATTACATATATAGTAGCTTATTATCTTTTTAAAACCTGTTGAATCTATAGTGATGTCACCTATTCATTTTTGATGATTTGTGTCTTGTGTGTGTGATATAGGTTTATCAGTTTATTAGTTTCCCTGGGGAATCAGCTTTGGTATCATTGATTTTCCTGTTTTGTATTTCATGGATGTCCACTCTTTATTATTTCTTTTCCTTCTGCTTACCTGGGCTTCATTTGATCTTCTTTATCTAGTTTTTAAGGTGGAAGGTGAGATCAGTGATTAGAGACCCTTCTTATTTTCTGATATAAGGATTTAATCTTCTAACTTTCTCTTTAAGATACTGCTTTAGCTTCATACAATAAATTTTTATTTGTTGTGTTTATTTTCATTCAGTTCAAAATACTTTTAAATTTCCTTTTTGATTTCTGTTGACTGAAGAGTGGCTTAGAAGTATGTTATATCATTTCCAGATATTAGAGGATTTTTTAGATATCTTCTGTTAATGATTTCAGTTTGATTCTGTTGTGGATAGAGGATGTATTTTGTGTGATGTGAATCCATTTTAAATTTATTGAGACTTGTTTTTTAGCCCAGAATATGATCCATCTTGGTAAATGTTTTCTGAATACCTAAAGAAAATGTATATCCTAATGTTGGATAGCATGTTCTATGAATGTCATTTAGGTCCAATTGGTTAACAGTTATTTTTGTCTTGTATATCCTTACAACTTTTTCAGTCTACTTCTTCTTTCAATTATGCGTGAATATATGGATGTAGAGAGGAGGAATGTGGAAAATGGCTTGCTAAAGACATTTGTAAAGCATTGAACAAAGAAGGGAGGTGAGAGTTGTGGTAGAGAAGGGTAAAAGTTGGGGTAGTATTAAGACCAACAAGGGAATCAAGTAATACCAAACTCATAACTATAAGCAGTAGAGATTTAGAGAATTTAAAGTGGGTTATGCACTTTTAAACACCCAGCTGTATATATCAGATAACAAGCATTACTCTCAGAGGGAGCGTGAATAGAGACAACAAATAGGCAACAATCAATTGATTAATAATGTAGGCAGCAGTTACAAGAAGTTGAGAGGTTATTTTCCAACATTTTAAGAGGGATTTAATTTTCTCAGCATAACTACTAATGATTCTTTTACTAAGTAGTTAATCAGCAGCAACATCAACATCAAAATGAACATTTATTGTTGTGAACTTATGTGCCAGACACTAAGCTCAAAATATCTTACATGTATTTTCATACTTTATTTTCATCTCAAGGCTAGGATATAAGTACCATTAGTACTATTCCTACCTTACAGATGAAGAAATTGAGATTTGGTGGGGTTAAATAACATCTCAAGGGTTCACTCAATGGGAAGTGAGGAAGGTGGGATTGAACCTGACCTATTTTATAGTGTCTGTTATTGATTTTCCTGTCCCCACCCTCCAATAAAATGAAGAATCCTTTCTGGTTCTGAGTTTTACCAGAATAGCTTTTATTCAATAGGTGACTCTCAGACTTCTTTTACTATGACATTAAGAAAGGCATTTTACATGGCAGTTGAGTGTACTTTATTATATGTACTTATGTGTATGTTATGTTAGTGTGTATTTCTTTAAAACATACTTGGCTTTAATGTGTACCTTAGATTTTCTTTTCTATTGGTTCTCTCTCCTTTTCTTTCTTTCCTGTCACGGTTAACATGGATTGCAATCCAGGTCAGAAAACAGTAATCTTATTTAAGCTGGGAGAATTGTAGACAAATATGGAGCACTGTAACTATATGTATATAAGAAAGGCGTTTTGGGTGGGTGGAAGAGATTTAAGTTACCATTTGACACCAGAGCACTATATCTTATACAAAGTAGATTGCTTTAAAAAAAAAAAAAAAGTTGCCTTTTTTTTTTTAAAGGTAAACCTGAGGATTGATGTATTTGGTTTTTCTTTTTAAAGCTCTCTGATCCTTCTGATTTACCAAGGAATGCCTTTAGAATTTTTACCATTCTTGTGGAATTTTTATGTATTGAACATATTGATTATGCCTTGGAAACAGGACTTGCTGGTAAGAAAATTTATTTATATTATACTTCATCTTAAATTCCTTTGATCCTGTTTGGTTAAACTGTATGCATACTGTTATTTTATATATATTCATCTCAGTCAATGCAGCAAAATGCTTTTTGAACTTCCTGTAGTGCAAGGATTTGTCAGATGCTAAAAGCTATACAAAGACACAGTTCTCATGTTGCTTACATTGAGCAGGGCAGGATAAACTATATAAGTCACAGCAGTGTGTGGCAGACTGTAATACAATGCTGTAAGTTATTAAATGCCAAGGGGGCAGAAATGGAAATGATAGCAATTCTGCTTGAGACAGTTGAGTAATGTAAAGTTTGGAAAGGAAAATAAGCCTTATCAGTAAGCCTGGAAAGGAATAGATTCATATGAAATTTTTTCTTTTGTTTTTGGCCTTTTGAGTTTACTGATATTAATAAGATAATAATGACCTCTTCCCTAAATTCTAGTCCCATTAGTTCAGTTGCCTCCTTGACTTCTCTCATCTGTTCTGTGTACATCTCAAATTTAATGTATTCAAAATGAAACTCTTTATCTTCCATCTAAACTTCTTCCTTTCCCATGATTTCTCATGTCTTTAAAAGGCATTGCTATTTACTATTTACTGAAGCCCCAAACCCAGGAGTTGCCATAATTGTTCTTTTCATCAAACCTGAAAACCAGTCTGTCAGCAAATCCTGTCTATATACTGTCAAACATAACTCAAATTCTCCTACTTTTCTCCATCTCCATTGATACCAACTGATTTAAACATCATGATCTCCATCTGCTCCTAACTGATCTCTCTGTATGTTCTTACCTTTCCAAATAACTGACTCCATGTAACAGTCATGGTATAAATTTAAGGGTCTTAAATTTTTTTTGTTTAAGACATTTTAGTGGTTTCCTATTACACTTAGGGGGAAAACAGCAACAAACTCTTTACAAAAGCATAGTTTTGATCTGGCCTCCTCTTATATATTCATCCTCATCTCATCTGCATTTCCCTTCACTACCCCAGCCACTCTGGCCTTTATTCTTTTTCCTCACTCAGGTTCTTTGCACTTGGTGTCCCCCCCTCCCAACCCCCATTTCTTTTTCTTCAGCTCTTTTCATGTCTGGCTTTTCAGGCTTCTGATCTTAACTAAGGTACCACATTTTTAGAGAGTCTTTTGGTGATGGACCTAGCTAAAGTGACCCACTTCTCCCAGCCTAGTTACTCATTATTTCATCATTGAATTAACTTTTTTCATAGCACTTGTTACAATAAAATTTTCATGCATTGGTATTCGCCTCACTCATTGAACATATACTTAAGTGCTTATTCTTATGAACTTACATTCTTATGGAAAAGATTGACAAATGACTAGTAAGTACAGTGAATAAAAATAAAATTGAGTAAGAAATAGAGAATAGTAATGGGAGGTAGAATGGGGAATTCAGGGGGAAGAGGGCTTTTTTAAAAAGGATGGTCAAAGAAGGCCTCTGAGGAGACATGAATCAGCTGAATGAAGCGAAGGAATAAATTGAATATTTGGAGAAAGAGTATGTTAAGCAGAGAGAATAGCATGTAAGTTCTCGTGGTTAGGAATCTTATTTGTCTTAATTGCATTATAGTCTAGCACCTAGAAAGCTAGTGGAGGTAATGGAATTCCAGCTGAGCTAGTTCAGATCCTAAAAGATGATGCTGATAAAGTGCTGTACTCAATATGGCAGCAAATTTGGAAAATTCAGCAATTTTTGAAAATTCAGGTCAGTTTTCATCCCAATCCCAAAGAAAGGCAATGCCAAAGAATGTAAACTACTACACAATTGCACTCATCTCACACGCTAGCAAAGTAATGCTAAAAAATTCTCCAAGGGAGGCATTAGCAGTACGTGAACCAAGAAATTCCAGGTGTACAAGCTGGATTTAGAAAAGGCAGAGGAACCAGAGATCAAATTGCCAACATCTGTTGGATCATAGAAAAAGCAAGAGAATTCCAGAAAAACATCTACTTCTGCTTCATTGACTACATTAAAGCCTTTGACTGTGTTTGTTCCACAACAAACTGGAAAATTCTTAAGTCGGAATACAGGACCACCTTACCTGCCTCCTGAGGAATCTGTATGCAGGTCAAGAAGCAACAGTTAGAACTGAACATGGAACAGTGGACTGGTTCAAAATTGGGAAAGGAGTGTGTCAAGGCTGTATGTTGTCACCTTGCTTATTTAACTTACATACAGAGTACATTATGCGAAATGACGGGCTGGATGAAACAGAAGCTGAAATCAAGATTGCAAAGAGAAATATCAATAACCTCAGATATACAGATGACACCACCTTTATGGCAGAAAACGAAGAGAAACTAAAGAGCCTCATGATGAAAGTGAAAGAGTGAAAAAGCTGGCTTAAAACTCAACATTCAAAAAACCAAGATCATGGCATCCGGTCCCATCACTTCATGGGTCATAGATAGGGAAACAATGAAAACAGTGACAGACTTTATTTTCTTGGGCTCCAAAATCACTGCAGATGGTGACTGCAGCTATGAAATTAAAGGACACTTGTTCCTTGGAAGAAAAGCTATGACCAACCTAGACAGCATATTAAAAAGCAGAGACATTGCTTTACCGACAAAGAGCCATCTAGTCAAAACTATGGTTTTTTCAGTAGTCATGTATGAAGGTGAGAGTTGGACTATAAAGAAAGCTGAGCGCCGAAGAATTGATGCTTTTGAACCGTGGTGTTGGAGAAGACTCTTGAGGGTCCCTTGGACTGCAAGGAGATCCAACCAGTCAATCCTAAAGAAAATCAGTTCTGAGTATTCATTGGAAGGACGATGCTGTAGCTGAAGCTCCAATACTTGACCACCAGATGCAAAGAACTGACTCATTGAAAATGTCCTTGATGGTGGGAAGGATTGAAGCCAGGAGGAGAAGGGGATGACAGGATGAGATGGTTGGATGGCAACACCAACTTGATGGACATGAGTTTGAGCAAGCTCCGGGAGTTCGTGATGGACAGGGAATCCTGGTGTGCTGCAGTCCATGGGGTCACAAAGAGTTGGACATGACTGGGCAACTGAATTAAATTGAACTGAAGCTACTAGAAAGCACATAGCACATGCTCAAAAATGTTTGTGTGTAACATCTTTCTTTAAAGTTTCTAAGGTTGAAGCAAAATTACCTATAATCCAATAACCTTGTGGTTTATATTCCCCCTCCCCTGCTTTATTATTATTATTATTTTAACCTAGTTGCTCTCAGGATGTGCATAAACGTTTGTAGCCTGCTTGCCTCCCCTTCCCCCTTATAGCAGAAACTTGACATCAAGTATTTAACATTTGCAGTTTGCAAATAACCTAATGTGGTCATTTATATTGAGATAATATCTCCCTCAAAGATATGAAGATTAATGAAGATAATAAAAAAGTAACAAATTTGATTCCATATGGTATGAAGGATTTGTTCTTTTGTATGGAAGCCTAGCATCTTCATTTTAATAGCAGTATTCATAATTTGGAAGGGATTAGGAAATTTTCTGGTAGGATGAGAATATGCCTTCTGTTCCTATGCATTTTCTATGCGGCTGTAGTGAACTCTGTAGAACTTACCGTGTTTTCTTTCTTTTGAATTATTTTCTCTGGATAAAATTCTGGAACTAAAATTACCGGATCAAAGTGTATTGCAAATTTTAAAAATTTCGGTGCATATAAACAAACTGTTTTCCTAAGGATTTTTTTCCCCACTAATCTATACTGTTACTGGTGTATATGCTTATACCCATTTTTCTACCCTCACTGAATTTTCTATAAGAACTTTAATAATTTAGTAATTTAAAGACATACATAACTATTGCCTTATCATGTCTTTCATTAATAGCTGGGATTAGTATTTAATACATACGGGTATATTGACTACTTTTTTCTCTTGTAAGTTTGTGTTGGAGACTTTAGTTTTCTTGCCAGTTGTGATTTTGTCATTTGTGGGAAAATAAAAACATTGTTTTAAAACTTTGGGGAAAAAAATCATCCTTCTGTAAAGAACTCTAGGTATTAAACTTTTAATTCTCATTTTCTCTCAATATTTCTCCTGGTCCTTTATGCCTTTTAATTTTAGCTAGGAACATAAATGTCTATGGTTAGTAGGCACCTTGGAATTTAACTATTACTCTTTTGCAAAAGAGGAAACTGAAATCTGAAGAGGTCAGCTGTTTGTTTTGCGGTCAGAATGTGAAGTGGCTTGAATACAATGGTGAAAATCAGGAATTTATTTTGTTGACAGTGAGGAGTCTTTGAATATTTTTGAGGAAATGATAGATAGAGAACATAGTGAAATATGTTAAGTACCTTACTCTGGCCACAAGATACAGCATAAAAGATTAGGAAATTTGAACTAATAAGAAAATTATTTTACCTGTTATCAGAGGTAATGAGGCCTGCTGCTAAGTCACTTCAGTCGTGTCCGACTCTGTGCGACCCCATAGACGGTAGCCCACCAGGCTCCCCCATCCCTGGGATTCTCCAGGCAAGAATACTGGAGTGGGTTGCCATTTCCTTCTCCAACAATGAGGCCTGGTTATAAGAAAAATGGTATTAATAGAAGTGTGTTCATGGTTCATGTGAATCTTTAGGCACAAGAAGGTGGGGAAGGAGAAGGTATAGTCCAAGATGATTCACTTACAAGTTTAGTCTTTGATTTATCTCAGCAAACAATGAAGACTTGAGTATATGGTGAAAATTTGGCATTAAAACTTTGGTATTAACGAGCTTAATTTTATTTTTTGTCCACAAAAATTATTGCTGACTTATTGAAACAGCAGTTCTTTTTTATGCATGTTATCCACATTCTTTTTTCTGTTGCCTAGATGAATTTCTTTAATATGATTCTAACATATACATGCCTTCCAACTTTAGGAATTCCTTCTTCAGATTCTAAGAATGCAAATCTCTATTTTTTGGATGTTGTGCACCAGGCCAATACTATTTTTCATCTTTTTGACAAGCAGTTTAATGATCACCTTATGCCACTAATAAGGTTAGTCAAATTGTCTGATTTTCATTGGTATTTCAAAGAATACTATAATATTCTACTTTATGTTAAATTTTAAAGGTAATATCTGTTCACTGAAACATCAAACAGGGCAGGAGGGTGTGAAATAAGCAACCTAGTTGCCCTCAGGGTGTATGTAAGCATTTGTAACCTGCTTCTTTCCTCCCCTTCATCTCTGACAGCAGAAATTTGACATCAAGTATTTAACATTTACCATTTGCAAATAATGTAGTGTGGTAATTTGTATGGAAATAATAATATCTATCTCAAAGATGTGAAGTTTAAAGAAAAATTTTAAAAAGTAACATAAACTCTTCCTTGCCTTCTGTATTCTCTTCCTTCTGTGGTATTAATTTTGTTTTATTTGAAAACACTGTGTCATAAACCTAAATCTGTATGAAAGGTGACTTCTAGCTTGTTCCCACTTGTTATAATGAAGACGTGCAGTAACAATTTTATGCCATCAGTAGGACAAGTTTTGATGAGATATTAAATAAGATTTGGTTTATATCTTCCTGTCAATTTATGTGAACTTTTGAAGCATATGAGAATTATGTGAAGTAGTGTGTATGTGAGCATGCTTTATAAAATTGTATGTGTAGTACTGTCATAAGAGGAAAAATATTCATATAAAAGATAAAATTCTAGACATTTTTTATAAACATTGATATACCAAGTAATTATTAGTCTAGAATTGATCTCAAAGATAAAGATTACTTGTGATCTCTGAATCACATTTTGAAAGGAAATTTACTTTTTAACGAGGTCTAATGCCAACATCTGCTGGATCATCAAAAAAGCAAGAGAGTTCCAGAAAAACTCTATTTCTGCTTTATTGACTATGCCAAAGCCTTTGACTGTGTGGATCACAATAAACTGGAAAATTCTGAAAGAGATGGGAATACCAGACCACCTGACCTGCCTCTTGAGAAATCTGTATGCAGGTCAGGAAGCAACAGTTAGAACTGGACATGGAACAACAGACTGGTTCCAAATAGGAAAAGGAGTACATCAAGGCTGTATGTTGTCACCCTGCTTATTTAACTTATATGCAGAGTACATCATGAGAAACGCTGGACTGGATGAAGCACAAGCTGGAATCAAGATTGCCAGGAGAAATATCAATAACCTCAGATAAGCAGATGACACCACCCTTATGGCAGAAAGTGAAGAGGAGCTAAAGAGCCTCTTGATGAAAGTGTAAGTGGAGAGTGAAAAAGCTGGCTTAAAGCTCAATATTCAGAAAACGAAGATTATGGCATCCGGTCCCATCACTTCATGGGAAATAGATGGGGAAACAGTGGAAGCAGTGTCAGACATTATTTTTTGGGGCTCCAAAATCACTGCAGATGGTGATTGCAACCATGAAATTAAAAGACGCTTACTCCTTGGAAGGAAAGTTATGACCAACCTAGATAGCATATTCAAAAGCAGAGACATTACTTTGCCAACAGAGGTCCATCTAGTCACTAGGCTATGGTTTTTCCAGTGGTCATGTTTGGATGTGAGAGTTGGACTGTGAAGAAAGCTGAGCGCCAAAGAATTGGTGCTTTTGAACTGTGGTGTTGAAGAAGACTCTTGAGAGTCCCTTGGACTGCAAGGAGACCCAACCAGTCCATTCTAAAGGACATCAGTCCTGGGTGTTCTTTGAAAGGAATGATGCTAAAGCTGAAACTCCAATACTTTGGCTACCTCATGCGAAGAGTTGACTCATTGGAAAAGACTCTGATGCTGGGAGGGATTGGGGGCAAGAGGAGAAGGGGATGACAGAGGATGAAATGGCTGGATGGCATCACTGACTCAATGGACGTGAGTTTGAGTGAACTCCGGGAGTTGGTGATGGACAGGGAGGTCTGGTGTGCTGCGATTCATGGGGTTGGTTTTTAATATAGGAAAGCTAAATACAACTGGATTGAGTGTTAGTCTACAAATTTTAATTAATGTAATTTACTATAGTTTCAAGAGCCTGTTATTTTTCTTACTAGTACACCAGAAATGTAATTAAAAAGGAAACCAAATAATTCCAAAATCATGTTTATATTCTAAAGGGATAGCTCCTCAGAGATGAAAATAATAAATCTAAATCCTCCTGTTTTAAATGATAAATTTTTCCTATCATGACTATTGTAATGAATTGAGTGTAGTGAATACTAAATAATTACTGTTCATATGCTGCTTGGATTTGGAAGCAAATTAAAATTAAGTGTGTGTATGTGTGTCTAGGTATGTAACAATAAGCAGGAATTGTGAAAACTTTTAGAATTCTAAGGTTACTAATATGATTTTTATTCCCCCTTTAAACATTCAATAGCTCTTCTCCTAAATTATCTGAATGCCTTCAGAAAAAAAAAGAAATAATTGAACAGATGGAGATGAAATTGGATACTGGCATTGATAGGCAAGTTTTTAGTTTTACTACTTCTCTTGCTTTTATTTGTAAAAACACCATTATAACAACATGAAAAATATTTTCAGACAAGAAAAAAGTCTATTTGAATTCCACTATCCTGCTATAATGTTTGATTTTATTTTTACATATTTATTTCATCCTAATAATGTCATTTTATTGGATTCCAGATTTATTATTTATGGAAGTCAGCAGGTTTAGATTAACTTTAGACCAATTCAATTTGAAAATCTTTTTTTTTTTTTTTTGTAAATGCTGCTGTAGACACTGTCTCTCTCTGTCCCCATCCTCCCTCTCTCTCCCCATCTCTCCCTGCCTCCCTCCCTTCCCTTTCCCTCTTCCTCTTCCTCTCTCCAGACTCCTTAAAAATAGTATGTAAGCCAGAAGATTTCAGGCTTATATCTGAAATGCATTGAATTAATATACCAGTTTTTAAAAGTAACTTCCATTGAGTGAAAACTGTACATTTGAAAATTTTTTTGATGTTTATTTTAGTTAATTACCTGTTCATAATATGGAGTGGTGGATTCTGTCTTTTGAGATGATAGTGGACATATGTTGCTGATGATAGTCATCTATTTATCAAGCATTTATCAGGCATTTGCTATATGCTTGGCACAATACAAGGATCTTTACCTGTATAATTTCATTAGCCTGCAATGCAGGAAACCCAGGTTTGGTCCCTGGTTTAGGAAGATCCCCTGGAGAAGGAAATGGCAAACCACTCCAGTATACTTGCCTGAGAAATCCTATGGACTAGGAGCCTGGAGAGCTGCAGTCCATGGTTTGCAAAGAGTTGGACACGACTGGGTGATTATTACTTTCACTTTCTTTCACTGGCACAGTACAAGGATCTTTACTTGTATAATTTCATTTAAGTAAGAAATACCATTTCCATTTTACAGATGAGGAAGTGAAGGCTTAAAGAAATGAAGTAGTTTGCTAGAGATCATACAGTTAATGCTGGTAGAACTGGAACTCAAATTCTAAAGCCCATGCTACCAGGTTTGGGCATATTTTTACTTCCTGTAATTGTCTTTTCTCTTCCATTCAAGAAGACATAAACGAATATAAGTTACTTATAGGAACTCTAGCTCTAAATATCTTTGCCTTTTGCCAATCTATCCTTTACAGCTTTGTTTATTCTTGCCAATCTGTCCTTTCCCAGCTTTGTTTTATTCACTGTTAATGCTTAGATTGCTTGTTCTGTATCTTTAATTACTCCCTCATAATTACCCTAAAATTTATTTCCTTTGATCATAACTATCTTACAGATCCTAAACTCTGGATTAATGCAGATTCTGTTATTCTGATAACTGGATGGCTTATTGCTGTTGGAAAATGTCACAAAACTCAGACATTGTTCGTTGCATTACAAACTCATACTTCATTTCTCAACTGGGCCTTCAGTACCACTTACTCAGCCTCCTGCTTATCCTTAGACTGTGAAACTTGGGTTCTTCTCACCTGTTCTTCCAAACTTTGGCCATTCCTTATAAGTTGTTCTATCTTACTCCCTTCCTAAGCATTCTCCAAATATACTTGTGAAGGAAATGAATTAGTGACAGTCTTCTAAGATCTTTAAGATTTCTTTAAATAAAGTAATGGACAAATGAATCTTTGCCCTGTGTTTTGAGCAGGAAGCTAATAAAACTAAGATTTCTTTGCTATCAAGATCTAGAATTTACTTGTTTTAAAATCTGAAGTATACCAATAGTAAAATAGTTTTATGGTGACATGAAATTAAATAATTTAAATTTAATTTAGAATAAATAATATAAATTAAAGTAAATTAAATGGATCAAATACATGGTATTCTCAATTCTCTAGGACATTAAATTGTATGATTGGACAAATGAAGCATATCTTGGCTGCAGAACAAAAGAAAACAGATTTTAAGCCAGAAGATGAAAACAATGTTTTGATTCAGTATACTAATGTGAGTAAAATGATTTAATATGCTAGTAAGAATATCTGCCTTATTTGTACTCTTATTAACATTTCATTGATGTATCTTATTATGCTCCAAGTGTTTTTTTTTTTAATTCTTAGAGATTAATGAGAAATTATATGTATTTTCTCCTTAGCTAAGCTGATACATATTTCTGTGTAATAAGTGTAGAAAAAATTTTACAGGCCTGTGTTAAAGTCTGTGCTTACGTAAGAAAACAAGTGGAGAAGATTAAAAATTCCATGGATGGGAAGAATGTGGATACAGTTTTGATGGAACTTGGAGTACGTTTTCATCGACTTATTTTTGAGCATCTTCAACAATATTCCTATAGCTGTATGGGTGGCATGTTAGCAATTTGTGATGTAGCTGAGTATAGGAAGTGTGCCAAAGACTTCAAGGTATGTATTCACAAATATCAAACTTGTAAATAAGTTCAAGAACATAA
This sequence comes from Bos javanicus, assembly GCF_032452875.1. Classification (NCBI taxonomy): domain Eukaryota; kingdom Metazoa; phylum Chordata; class Mammalia; order Artiodactyla; family Bovidae; genus Bos; species Bos javanicus. The sequence goes on along the minus strand of NC_083877.1, from coordinate 69,143,374 downwards.
GTCAGATCATAAAAATGTATACTGACATAATCATTAGCGGAAAGTTTATAACTTTTGTCGATACTGTAACGAGACAGATCTGATATTTCCTAAGTGAAAAAGTATTATTCCAGTCAGTATTAACACATTTTTGCTTTGAGCTTTTAGAAAATGCTGTATTTTAGTTCCATAGTCCAGATGACCTTATTAATGCCCATAACTAATGCTGTATATCATATATCAAGAAAATATGTTCTTTCTTCATGTATATCTCTCTGAAATTAGTCCACCCAATGTTTAAATTATTTAAAAAAGCTGTAAATTAATGATAATTAGTTCTGCTTTACAAAAGTATAAATGATTATTACTATTTGAGTAAATAGGCACAGTATGAATCTTTTCAAAAAGATTATGTTGAGTTTATATAATGTCTGAAATATTTGAGTTTTTTAACACTTCGGTAGCTTTTAAAAATTCTAACATTGAACTCTTTAACATTAGTTAAGTCCTGATAGTACATAAGTGAGAAGAATTTACAAACTGATTATAAAACTAGAAATATTTTTTTCCTTCTCTTACCTCAATTCAGATTCCTCTGGTATTACAGCTTTTTGATACTCTGCATGCACTTTGCAATCTTCTGGTAGTAAACCCAGATAATTTAAAGCAAGTCTGCTCAGGAGAACAACTTGCTAATCTGGACAAGAACATTCTTCACTCCTTCGTACAACTTCGTGCTGACTATAGATCTGCCCGCCTTGCTCGACATTTCAGCTGAGGTTGAATTTACAAGGGAAATGTGTTGTACTCCAGCAAGCCTTGGTTGATAGAAAGCACAGAAGGTTTCTTATGACACAGCCAACATTTTATTGAAAAATGACTGTTTGGAAAAACAGCAGCCATACTTACCCTTGAGGTTTTATTTGAAATTTGGACAATACTAAGAATATTTTGCTTTTTCCTTAAGTTTTACTTCCATTTCTGAACTTATATAAATTTCAAACTCTGTAAAGCTGTATGTCATTGTTTTCATCCTGGAAAATGTTGATGTCAGAAGGTAAATGAGATTGTTACCAGTATTCTAGTTCATGTTCTTTAACATAGTCCATTGGGAAATTTCAGCTTCCTGTTTTGCACTAATGTTGGGTAAAATACAGCAAGACTCATTTATTATTTATCAATTTTCAATGACCTTTTCAGCACTGGTAATTGTTAATCAGATTATTTTTAAGTTTTCCTGGAGAACTTTTTACCTATTTCAAAGGTTGAAAATTGGGCATAATTTCTGTAGTTGGTTCATTGAATTTTTTCTGAGGTACAACAGTAATACTATTCCAAAAAAAATGTTATAAATAAAACTAAAATGAAATACATTTTATGTAGGTATTAGTGGTGGATCGAAATACATCTGCTTTCTGGGTAAAAGGAAAAATAAAAGTTTACAGTTTCTTATTTGGTAAACAGGATTTAAGCCAGTGCTAGCAAGAAATTAATAAAGCTACCTTATTTTATATTTCACTTAAGATAAAGTAGAGGGAGTTAACTAAAGGACCATATTTATTCATTATTTTAATATTATAAGGGAAGTAAAAAAGTGAGGTATAGACTAAATGGTGCATATGAGAATTATTGGCAGTGTTTAGCAGCAATGCAATCCTTTAAGATTTTTATCCTTATGCTAAACTGAAATAAGATGGAATGGCTAAACATGCAGGTAGTCTTCTATTCTAAGAGGAATTGGAAATTGATAGTCAGCATTATATTCTAGTCCAGAGATGAACTTTGTAAGGACTAGTAGTTTTTAAATATATAGTGTCTGTCATTATCTTTTTCAAGGCATTTCTGAAGTGATTCCTACTGAGTGTAGTTAATTGAATTGGCTTAATATGGTGACATAATACATCACTTATAAAATTTTAAATATCAAGTGGAAATTTTAAAAAATTGTTAACTATAAACTTTCTCTGCAAGAATGCGTTCTTAGCTGTATGTAGTGTTTCAGCTTCCATTGTATTATTCATAGTCTTCCAGGAACAGATAAACTTCAATGTTTGACTCATTTTTGGCTTTTCTTTTTCCTCTAATATAGGCTTTTTGGCCTAATTTTGGAAAACTACATTTAAGAATATGTTTCTGAATGTTCAACTTTACTGAAACTTCCAGGTCCAGAGTGAGCTAGCTACTGTTTAAGTTACTTTTAACTGAATTTTCCTCATTTTCTGTTTAGCCCAGTGTTATCAAGGTAAGCAAGAGAAATAAAGTATGCCAACATTTATCAAAGCATTTTAGGAAATTGTGGCAGCTTTGGAAGGCTGTCTAGTTTTCTATTCCTTAGCCAAAGGAAAGCCAGAACAGGTTTGGATGTTAGAGAAAGTCATGTGCTGTACTGTTGCCATTTTAGAAAGCTCTGATGTGAATTCAGATTATACCTCTGTTACTTAAAGCCAACAGTTTTAAAGCAGTAGTTTTACTGGCCATTTGAACTCTTTGTACAGTGTCAATTTGTTTTTAAAAAAAAGGGAAAAAATATCAAATAAAACATGAGAGAACATTATAAGACTTCCACATCAGAGAAGTGTTTCAAATTATTTCGTTTGGATTAATTTTTTAAATGTAAAGCATATATTTGTTGCTTAGCTCTTTTGTTAATTTTTATTTTTATATTTGAGTTCTGTGCAGTATTTTCCATTATGACCATTGACAGGACACTAACAAAGAAAACTCATAAGTGAATACTTAATTTAGAAGTGTTAACATTATTGCTCAATAAACAAATTCCCTGTAGTTGTTTTTTTATTTCACTCCATTTTTACATTTTGAAGACATCATACTGAATTTTATAAATTATTTTTTATTGAATTTTTAAGATGTTCCTTATTTTTCATGGCATTGGTTTTCTCATTTCCTTTTTAAGCAGAAAAATACTTGACTATATAATCAAAATTAGGAACAAAAAATTTCTCTAAGAAAAAAATTGATTGTATAAAACAGTGTGCATTCTTTGGATTTGTTATATTTGATTTTTAAAGTAGTTTTCATATTAGTGGACAGTATGAAATTTTGCCCCAAATATATATGACTCAAAAGAGATGATAGATAAGTAAAATGTCTTCATATGCATATGGTAAAATTTTAGGTAGTGATAAAGGAGCTTTGTACATTAGTAACTTTAGCCAGCATTTGAATAAGGAGAATCTTCATAATTTTCCAGTTTCACATGAGCTAACATGCAATGTTTATATAATATTTTGAAGTTAAAAATATGCTCTTAAACACTGCATTTTTAGAATATGCAGAAACACTCAAGAAAAAGCTTGCGTGTATTATGTTTTCATAAAATGATACAGAAAGTGAAATACAGAATGCAGGTGATATTGAAAATGACAGCTAACCAAAGTAGATGAATACTTCTTATGAGGAATTATTACATAATGGCTGGATGCATCCTTAGACAGTTGGCTATCTGGCTATTCTAAGACAATTATTAGTAGCCTCATTTTGAGTACCACCATTGTTGCAAATCCCTAGCACCTTTCTTCTTTTAAAGAGAGCTTCTAAGTAAGTTAATTTATGGTATAGTTTAGACTATCTCTTTTCTCTTTCACTTGAAATATTTCACATCATAAAATAATTTAATTATCACCCAGTAGATAGATTCAAAGTGGAGAATTTGCTGCTTCCTTAAAATGCCTTTTGCTCATCTATGATGATGAGTATTTACATCTAGCAAGATAAAGAGATTTTTGTTCCTGAAATGCCAGAAAACCTGTTAAGGTGGTCATGTTTATATATTTCCTAAGGCATGCTTGAACTGCATGTGAGAGTCAGGTTTCCTGGGTGTGTGATTTGTTAGTGACTTCAAAAACTCACATCTTGGAGTTTGAAATGCTTTTTTTTTTTTTAATGCAGAGATATTCTGTGTATTACTCTTATTTGCCCTTTGACTCAGAAGTGTGAGATGTTTTCTAGAAGCATAATTTCTAGTGGAGAATTTGACATACAAAGCATTGTGTGTTTTCATCCAATTAGTTTAGCTGTATTCAGTTCTCTGGTACTTCTCTTTGCTTGAGAAAGTCTGTCCTGAAATACATTGTGTACTTTGGAGGAAAAGAACCAGTCCATATTGTTACTTTAAGTAATTCTACATAAACTAAAAACAGCCTTTAAAAAATTTTGATGCATAATAAAGGTAATTATAGCTATATTTATTGACTCAAGTCCTGTGCATTGTGCTAAGCCCTTTGCATACGTTATTTCATTTGGTTTCAAAGCAGCCCTAAGAGCAGAGTACTGTTATCTCCATTTGAAGTTACCCATTCCCCAGAAAGTTTTAAGTAGATCTGCTCAAGGTCTGTAGCTAAGTAAAAGGCTCAGATTGAAACCCGAATCATTCTCGCTCTTTGTGTTCTGTACACTTTTCTCCTTGCTACTGCTGAGTCACTTCAGTCGTGTCTGACTCTATGCGACCCTGGGTCCTTTAGTTTGATGGGCTCATTAGTTTTGCTTAATCTTTCCTTTCATCCAATATTTGGTTCTCATTATAGTGTTTAGATTATGAAATTGAGATACAGAGCTAATAACTAATTTACTGTGAGACTTGTTTTTAATGTGTCCATTGTGTGGTCATACTTTTAAAATTTGGTTTTAAAATTTTATAAGTGGTCATGCAATTTAATTGAATATTAAGTTTGTGCCTACTAGAAATCTTTTCTTCAAAAAGTTCTTTAGTATTATTTTGTATAATCATAGTGCTACTTGAGTTATAATTTTTGCAATAGAATTCAGATATTTTGTGCCATATTTTGTAACAGGGGTGAACGACAATTCCACCTTTAAAGATATGAAGAAATCAGTATTTCTGCCTTCAGAAACAAACTATTTTAATGTCGTAAGTTTGCCAGTTCTGTTGATCATTTAGTGCACTGGTAGTCTTAAAATAGCTAATGCTAGAGTGAAAACATAAGAGAAAAATGTACTAGCAGTGTATTAGCAATAGGCTATCATTTTCATGTAATCAAATATTGCATATTTAATCTTTTTAAAATTGCCTTAACTCTTAACTTTTATTCTCACTACTGATCCGTCTTTCTCTTTTCTAATTTAATGGGAGAAACAACCCTCAAGTGTATGTAGAAGAGAAATCTGACACATTAGAAAATAAGAATTTTAATTGGTGATTTGAAGCAGCTAGGTTGGTAACCCTGGGCTTAAAAAGACTGATATTTTTAAACGAGGCCCTGTACACTTTTGGGGCTTCCCTTGTGGCTCATCTGGTAAAGAATCTGCCTGCAATGCAGGAGACCTGGGTTCGATCCCTGGGTTGAGAATATCCCCTGGAGAAGGGAAAGGTTACCCACTCCAGTATTCTGGCCTGGAGAATTACATGGACTGTGTAGTCCATGGGGTTGCAAAGAGTCAGACTTGATTGAGTGATTGGCACTTTCACTATATTTTTGGGCTTACCCTGGTGGCTCAGACAGTGAAGAAACTGCCTGTAATGTAGAAGACCTGGGTTTGATCCCTGGTTTAGAAAGATCCCCTGGAGAAGGAAATGGCAACTTACTCCAGTATTCTTGCCTAGAGAATCCCAAGGACAGAGGGCCCTGACAGGTAGCAGTCGATGGGGTCTCAAAGAGTCAGACATGACTAAGCGACGAACACTTTTTTCTCTGTATACTTGAACATTGTTATCTGGGAGGTAATGCTAAACTTCAGTTCTTATAATTAATAACACTTTTGTGGGGGAGAGACAAGTAATTAACCATACTTGCTCATTTCCTAAGTGGTTTAGAAGGTTGCTATCTGCCTCACCGTACATACGAAGCCAATTGAAATATGAATATATCACAGTCATACTTCAAACAGCAAACAAGCTCAGAGGAAAGTCATTTATTCAGAAGGCATAGATTTGTGCTAGACAGCAGTGATGCATTACAAATATATAATTATTTTCACTAATATTTGAGCAGGTGGAATGGATTAGAACATGGTCAACATTATGCTGCTGATAACATGTATTTTTCTATATTAATATGTACTGTGCAACATGTATTAAAATTGTCAATAATTCATTTTAGCTGAGATACTAATATTTATATTACTGTGTTGAAGAGACAGTATCCAACTGAGCTACTTTTAATTTAAAAGTCTAAAACTGTAATTAAGTTTACTTTCAAAAACCACTTAAATTACTTTATAGTCACTGGAAGGTCAATAAAACATAGAATTATCAGTGACTGGTCACTTAATAGGAAGAAGTATAGCAAGTTAAGAATAGGGATAAGAATCTGGAATAAGTTAAATTTCATTTATAGCTCAGATGAGTTACCTCCTTTTGTTTTCACCATTGGCAATATTAAATGAAGGAAAATGTCTTTTTCCCAGAGCATCCTCACGTTAATAAACTAACTCTGAAGATTGGATGGAACCAACTCCAAGGAATTAATCTTCAGTGGTGGACTTTCAGATTTTTTAAATTTTGAGAGGTAGGAAGCCTTCTTGATTCCCTTGTAATCTTAAATAGACAGGTGCCTTGGAATGGGGCCACCCCTTTTTACCTACGTGTTATTTTAATCTTTATACTGTGGATAAAAATTTGGTTTGTTTGAACTCTGGCATTTTGTGTGGCAATCTATCAAACCTTCAGCTTTTTGCTTTAATTATCCAGGTAGAATCTGGGCAGTGCTGAACTAAAGAAAACTGTGACACTACCTCTTAAGTATATTGTTTGCAAATGCTGTGTGCTATTTAGAGGATTCACATAAAAATATGTGAAAATACTTTATAAGGAATAATACTAAGTGCCTCTATATTAGGATTCTTCAGTAGAATGTATTTTCAGTTTTTGCCACAAGGGGGAGGAGTTATTTTTATAGTAATACAAACATTTTGTTCCATTAAAAAATAGAGCTCACCTAGCTTCTCTCTCTCACAGCACCTATGAACATGTCACTATCCTAACAGGAAGAGGGTGTGAGTATGTGTGTGTCTTTAAGATTCTGAAAATCCTGTGTGAAAAGAATTATCTGAGTGAATTAATGACATAAAACTAAAACAGTTTTGAAGAACATGTATGTTCACAGTGGACCCAGGAGCTGGACAGAAGAGTTCATCATAATTAAAATTGTTTTATAGGGCTACATATCTCATAGAATTCCTTTATCAACTCTTTAATAGGAATCTATTGATTAGTTTTTTGGTTTTTAAGTAAAAAAAATTTTTGAAACAATCTCTGACTTACAGAAAGGTTTTAAATATTGTACAAATAAAAATTTTCCACTTTGAGAGTAAGTTACTGTCATGATGCCCCATTACCCTGTAATACTTTTGTATTTCCAACAAGAAGAAATTCTCCTATATAGTCATAATACAATTATCAAAATCAGGAAATTAACACTGATATATTACTCCCATCTAATCCTGAGACCCCTTTCGAGTTTCACTGAATGTCCCAATAATGATTTATAAGGATCCACTTTAAAATCACGTGGTGTTTTAGGTTGTAGTATCTCTACTTTCTTTCACTCTGGAATGGTTTCTTAGTCTTTCCTTGACTTTTGCTACCCTTGACACTTTTGTAGATTATAAGCCAGTTATGTAAAATGTTCCTAAATTTGAATTTATTTCCTCGTGAATCGATTCCAGTTGTGCTTTTTTGGCAGGGATATTACAAAAGCAAGTCTGTGTTCTCATTGCAGCCTATAAGGTAGTGCACAATTTCAGTGCACCATTTCTGATAATACTCATTTTAATCACTTGCTTACGTTGCTACCTATCAGGGTTCTCTACTATAAAGTTACTTTTTCCCTTTGTAATAATTTTGTGAGAAGGTAGTTTGAAACTATGTATATAGCCTGCTCCTAATCAAAATTTCAGTTTGAATTAATGGTTTTCTGGTCAAAGGATTATAACCTGTTGCTTATTTTGAATCTCAAATTGTCTCACATTTGGTTAATGGGATCCCCTTCAAGTTGGCTCCTATGTCCTTTAGACATGTTGTCATCATTTTTTAAGTGCTTTCTTACATTGGGCACACAGCTTTCTCCAAACTCATCTTGTATTTGCCTGCCCTATAGTTTGAATCAGCTGTTTCTTCATCTTTTTAGTGGAAATTGGTATTTAGAAACTACAGTTTGTACATGAGATATGCTTATAATTGAGATGTCTGTGCCACCACTCTTCAGTGGATGGTGCTGTGGGGCTTTGTGTGTGTATATACATGTATGTTTTAAATTTACATACACATACACTCTCCTATGTGATACCCTTTTTACCTCATTTGAGCTCCAGTACCCATGTTGTGTTTTCTCCCCCATGCAAGAGGGGGGCTTCCTCACTTCACTCAGCCTCTGAGGCTTTAGCCGTAGAACCAGGTAGGGGGGATGAAAACAGTTATTACAGAAAACATGTAAAGATTTAAAAATTCTAAATAAAAATTACTCATAATCGCTTTATTCAGAAACAACAAATTTTTGGTGTGTTGTCTTTTATTGTAGTGATCAAATTAGTAACACTGAATTGAGAAGGGTAAAGTGTTTATGCCAAAAACATGAGACTTGTATTTATTTCGAAGGAATTGAACTGAAATCATGTCATATGTTTTTCTATAATACATGTCCTTGCTATTGTGAGTAGTTGTTAATTAATGATAAAGTACATCAGTGAAACCAATTCTGAGAATGGAAATCTGACCATTAAGGACTAAATACCAATAGGATATTTTTACTAATAAAATTCAAAAGAAAATAATCATAAAATTATTGTGTAGGCTGATAAAAATACATTTAAGTAAGATCAATTTTATATGAGAAAGTCTGTATCTAGACTGGATTTAATACATGTTAAATTTCATTTGAAATAGTCTATATCGGGGCAAATTGTTCAGCCCTCAGTTTCCTTGTTAGTGCTCTGTGATCACTGCTATAGCAAGCTAAAATTCTGTAATTCCAAATGTAGGCATACTGTTAAGAACCTATAGTGATATCAGAAATAGATTAGCTTAAGAAGTCATGTCTGAACCCAGATGATATCTGAGAACTAGATCCTCCTACAATACTACCACTTGCAGTGACCATATACCACTTTGATTAAGAGCTAAGGCTTAAATCAGCCCAATGGCAGATGTGCATTGTGACCTTGTCACTAATTGTGTGACCTTGTGCAAGTGTTATAAAGTGTGGAGAAAAGACACTTGTAACCTATTACAGGTGTTTAATAAAAGGCAACTTTAATAGTTTTAATTACGTACCATCCCCACCAGCTAACAAATGTAATAACAGCTTGCTGTGGGCTTCTACAGCACTTAGTTTCATGCTCCCATTATTAACACTTATTACTGGCTTATTATTAGCTGCATACTTTAACTTTCTCAGTAGGCTAGACTTTTGAGGGTAGTATCTTTTTACTTAATATCCCTAACTTCTAATACTGTACTGAACAAAAGACAGCATTTCAATAAATGTTTGTTAGATGAAAAATAAGTGAATGAGATGATCCCACATAGGACTAGAAATACCTTTAAAAAGCTGACAGAAGAGATGATGAAAAACAATCACAAGTGTCTTTTCTCTGCACTTTGTAACATTTGCACAAGGTCACATAGTGACAAAGTCACGATGCACATCTGTCGTTGGGCTGATTTAAAAGCCTTAGCTCTTAATCAAAGTGGTATATGGTCACTGCAAGCTGGTAGTACTGTAAGATACTCTCAGATATCCTTATTTGGGTTAAGACATGACGTCTTAAGCTAATTTATTTCTGACATCACTATAAGTGCTTAACAGAATGCCTTTTATTAAACACCTATTATGTGTCAGGCTGACTTCCCTTGGTGGCTCAGACGGTAGAGAATCTGCCTGTAATCCAGGAGACCTGAGTTGGATCCCTGGGTTGGAAAGATCCCCTGCAGAAGGAAATGGCTACCCATTCCAATATTCTGGTCTGGAGAATTCCATGGACAGAGGATCTGGCGGTCTACAGTCCTTGGGGTCACAAAGAGTCAGACTCAACTGAGTGAGTCACTATTATATGTGAGACACCTTACTAATAATACATTTGTTACTGCACTTAAATACAATGGGGGCTAAGTACTGTTGTTACCCCCATTTTACAAATGAAGTAAATGAGGCATAGTGAAGATAGCTAACTTGACTGAAGTTACATTTCTTAAAAGTAACAGAGTCAAAATTCAAACTATAACCATGGGTTGCCAGAGCCAGTGCTTTAACCACTTTGTTCTATTACCTCTACCTCCAAAAAGATTTCACAAAGGAAGGTTAGATTTCAGCTAGGCTTTTAAAAGACAGTATTTCAGAAAATGAAACAGGTAGAGGGCATTCCATGTAGAGGTGACTCATACTTGCAAAAGTGTGGTGCATGAGTCCCTGGTGTATTCACTGTGAGCAGATCTTAGGGTACGTGGTCTATCAAAAAAGCAAGTAAAGCTGGAATATTTGGATCAAGGTTAGTTTCTTAAGAATCTTAAGTGCTATGCAAATTGTGTAGGCTTTACATAAAAATAATAAAGAACCAACCATTAATGATTAAGTAGGTGAAGAACATGAACACTCTGAAAAGATGGCTGATAGGAATATGTAACATGATTGAAGGGGCAAAAGAGAGCTGAAGCTAGGCTACTGCCTTAATCTGGATGGTGAAGGCCTGAACTAGGGGAGTAGAACAGGAATGCAGAGGAAGTGGTGGATTCAGGAAACAGTTGGAAGATTAAACCAGGGGGACATATATTATTGATTATTGAATATGGAGGGCAAGGAAGAAGGAATCAAAATGATTCCAAGATTCTTAAATAACTTGTTGAAGATTAACATTACTGACTTACATTATATACATTAGCAAAAGTACACTTTTTTAATCATTTTTTCAAAAATACTAGAAATTATTGTGGCAAAAGAAAAACATCTATTTTTTTATGGCTTTGAAACACGAATGATTTTGAAATTTGAATAATATTTTATTTGATAAATGTATAGTTGTTGTATTTTTGTTTTTTTAAAAAAAGCTTTATAGCATTTCAGTATATGGATATAATGGGTAGACTGAAATGACACCAGTCCTAGAAAATTTAAGTTGGGAAGTATGACTTCCTATAGTTGAACTGTAAGTTCGGTTCAGTTGCTCAGTCATGTCCGACTCTTTGTGACCCCATGGACTGCAGCATGCCAGGCTTCCATGTCCATCACCAACCCCTGGAGCCTACTCAAACTCACGTCTGTCGAGTCGGTGATGCCGTCCAACCATCTCATCCTTTGTCGTCCCCTTCTCCTCCTGCCTTCAATCTTTACCAGCATCAGGTTCTTTTCCAATGAGTCAGTTCTTTGCATCAGGTGGCCAAAATATTGAAGTTTCAGCTTTAGCATCAGTCCTTCCAATGAATATTCAGGACCGACTTCCTAATTCTGAACCAGAATTTTAATCTTTAACCTGGGGGATATCAAGTGTCTTCTGGGAAGACACTGCAGATCTGTAACAGTTCTCAGCCATCATATTTAACTGTAATCCCAAAGATGCATGTTTATCTCAATAAGGTTAACAATACTCCTTAGAAACAGTGTGCAAAGCATGAATACAAATTATGGATATATTACAAATTAATTGTATTTGATGGATTTTAGACACATTTTGAAGGTATAATTTTGGATCTTTTGGAAATTTTACATAACTGAGTTGTCTGAAGCAGGCTACTAGTTAACCAAAGGATTAGCAAAATCTTCTAGAAGTAATTTATTTCTGAATTTGATTAAAAAAAACACACATTGTCATTCTTATACTACAGATGCCTTTCTTTTTTAAAGTTTATTTATTTTTTTTTTGATGATCATTTTTAAAGTCCTGACTAAATTTTTTACAATATTGTTTCTGTTTAATGTTTTGGTTTTTTGGCCATGAGACATGTAAGATCTTAGCTCCCTGTCCAGGGACCAAACCCACACCCCTCAGCATTGCAAGGTGAAGTCTTAACCACTGGACTGCTTAGAAAGTCCCTTGAGATGCCTTTATGTCTGCTTTAGCAATTTTATTAACACAATGAAATAAAATTATTTTCATTGTGATTACTAATGGATTTGATCAGAAGAGATATACAGAATATTGATTACTTTTACTACCTAAGAAAATTATGGATCCACTTTAAAATTTTGTAATTTTGTAAATATTTTAATATACATATTTAACTTTCATTAGTAAAGAGAAAGGCGTTTTTAAAGTAGATTTTAATATTTTGATTTTTCTGTAAAGGAGATTGATTATAAAGTAAATGATAATCACATATAACTACAGAATACATATTCATTTTAAGTGCACATGGAAATTTACAGAATTGACTGTGCTAGGGTGATCACTCACCTAGAGCCAAACATCCTGGAATGTAAAGTCAAGTGGGCCTTAGAAAGCATCACTACGAACAGTGCTAGTGGAGGTGATGGAATTCCAGTTGAGCTATTCCAAATCCTGAAAGATGATGCTGTGAAAGTGCTGCACTCAGTATGCCAGCAAATTTGGAAAACTCAGCAGTGGCCACAGGACTGGAAAAGGTCAGTTTTCATTCCAATCCCAAAGAAAGGCAATGCCAAAGAATGCTCAAACTACCGCACAATTGCACTCACTTCACACGCTAGTAAAGTAATGCTCAAAATTCTCCAAGCCAAGCTTCAGCAGTACATGAACCGTGAACTTCCAGATGTTCAAGCTGGTTTTAGAAAAGGCAGAGGAACCAGAGATCAAATTGCCAACATCAGCTGGATCATGGAAAAATCAAGAGAGTTCCAGAAAAATATCTATTTCTGCTTTATTGACTATGCCAAAGCCTTGTGGATCACAATAAACTGTGGAAAGTTTTGAAAGAGATGGGAATACCAGACCACCTGACCTGCCTCTTGAGAAACCTATCTATATGCAGGTCAGGAAGTAACAGTTAGAACTGGACATGGAACAACAGACTGGTTCCAAATAGGAAAAGGAGTACATCAAGGCTGCATATTGTCACCCTGCTTATTTAACTTATATGCAGAGTAAATCATGAGAAACGCTGGGCTGGAAGAAGCACAAGCTGGAATCAAGATTGCTGGGAGAAATATCAATAACCTCAGATAAGCAGATGGCACCACCCTTATGGCAGAAAGTGAAGAGGAACTAAAAAGCCTCTTGATGAAAGTGAAAGAGGAGAGTGAAAATGTTGGCTTAAAGCTCAATATTCAGAAAACTTAAGATCATGGCATCTGGTCCCATCACTTCATGGGAAATAGATGGGAAACAGTGTCAGACTTTATTTTTGGGGGCTCCAAAATCACTGCAGATGGTGATTGCAGCCATGAAATTAAAAGACACTCCTTAGAAGGAAAGTTATGACCAACCTAGGTAGCATATTCAAAAGTAAAAACATTAGTTTGCCAACAGAGGTCCATCTAGTCAAGGCTATTGTTTTTCCAGTGGTCATGTATGGATGTGAGAGTTGGACTGTAAAGAAAGCTGAGCACCAAAGAATTGATGCTTTTGAACTGTGGTGTTGGAGAAGACTCTTGAGAGTCCCTTGGACTGCAAGGAGATCCAGCCAGTCCATTCTAAAGGAGATCAGTTCTGGGATTTCTTTGGAAGGAATGATGCTAAAGCTGAAACTCCAATACTTTGGCCACCTCGTGCGAAGAGTTGACTCATTGGAAAAGACTCTGATGCTGGGAGGGATTGGGGGCAGGAGGAGAAGAGGACGACATGATGAGATGGCATCACCGACTCGATGGACGTGAGTTTGAGTGAACTCCGGGAATTGGTGATGGACAGGGAGGCCTGGTGTGCTGCAGTTCATGGGGTCGCAAAGAGTCGGACACAACTGAGTGACTGAACTGAACTGAACTGAACTGAGGGCTATAATGTCCTAACAATTTCAAAAATGTTACATTCAGAGTATGTTCTGTGACTTTGGTGGGATAAAGTTAGAAATGAATTGATTTGGAAAAAAATAAAATTTCTGAATAACTCAGGAGTCAGAAAAATTACACTGGAAATTAAAAAATATTTGAACTGAGTGGTAAAAATGCAACTTACCAAAACTTGGGGGATGCAGCTAAAGCAGTGCATAGAGAAACATTTGAAGCCTTTAATGTGAATATATTAGAGAAGAAGAGAACATTTAAATCTATTTCAAAAAGTTAGAATAAAGCATCAGATTAAACACATAGGAAAGAAGGAAAGAAAATAACAAAATATTAAAACATATAGAAGAGAGGATCAGTAAAAACAAAATCTGGTGTTTTGTAAAGATTAATGAAACTGATAAACCTCTGCAAGATTGAACAAGTGAAAAAGCACAAATTTATCTGAGGAAAGAAGAATGAAGTTCTAGTTCTGTACATATTCTGCAGATAATATAAAGTAAACCAAAGATTAATATTACTAACTCTTTGCCAATAAACTTTAAAAAATAGATAAAGGTTATGCTTCAAAAACTTTTTAAAAACTTTATGCTGATATAAATTAGCAAATACTAATTCTATATCTATTAAAAATAGTTACTTCGTTAAAGACTTTGCTGTGAAGGAAACAGGCTCGGATGACTTCCTTGGTTAGTAATGGTAGGAATGGAAACTGTCTTCCTGAGATCAGTAAATTCTTGCTACCACTGCTTACATTTAATATTGTAATGGAGATCCTAGCCAACACAATAATGCAAAAAAAGAAAAAAAGCAGGAAGAAATAAAACTTATTATTTGCAAATATTGTGATTATGTACATAGAAGGTCTACAAATAAGTTATAAGTGAAATTAGCAAGGTTACAAACTCTGTATACTACAGATCAGAAATTATTCTTTATACCAATAAACAATTTTAAGATAAAAATTTTAAAACAATTTTAAAATAAATTACAAAAACATCAAATATCTTAGAATGAAACTAGTGAAAGACATGTAAGACCTCTATGCATAGCATTATAAAACAGAATTTAAAGGAGGTGGAAAGCCATATTTATAGCTCAGGAGACTCAGCATTATAAATCAGTCCTCCACAAAGTGATCTGTAGACTTAATCAAAATTTCAGCTTATCTGTTGTAAAAATTGACTGACTCTAATCACAGCAAACTATGGAACATTCTTGAAGAGATGGGACCACCTTAAAGAAAAGCAGAGACCTTTGCTGCTAAAGGTCAATATAGTCAAAACTATGATTTTTGCAGTAGTCATGTTTGGATGTGAGAGTTAGACTATAAAGAAGGCTAAGCACTGAAGAACTGATGCTTTCGAATTGTGGTGCTGGAAAAGACTCTTGAGAGTTCCTTGGACAGCATGAAGATCAAACCAATCAATCCTAAAGGAAATCAACCCTGAACATTCATTGGAAGAACTGAAGCTGAAGCTCCAATATTTTGGCCATCTGATGCAAGCTGCTAACTCATTGGAAAAGACCCTGATGCTGGGAAAGATTGATGGCATGAGAAGGGGCGACAGAGGATAAAATGGTTGGATGACATCACCCATTCAATTGACTTAGGTTTGAGCAAATTCTGGGAGATAGTGAAGGACAGGGAAGCCTGGTGTGCTGCAGTTCATGGACTCACAAAGAGTTGGACACAACCTAGTGACTGAACAACAAAATTCATATGAAAGTACAAAGGTCCAACAATAGCCAAAATTTCTTAGAGAAGAAAAACTTAGAGAACTTTCAGCACTAAAAGTTACAGTAGTTAAGACAGTGTGATATTGATGAAAAATAGAGCAGCAGAGCAGAATAAAGGGCACAGAAATAGATTGGACTGATACATACATGGATACTTCCATTTACGATGAAGTTGGTGCTGAGGAGTAGTATATTTATGAATTTTGATCCCTCTTCCCTGCTTAATACCATACACAAAAAGGAATTCTTGGTGATTTATGTACCCAAATATGAAAGATAAAACAATAAATCTTCTAGAAGATACCAGGCAAGTATCTATGTGATGGTATAGGAAAAAAAATCTTTGCAGGTAACAAAAAGAATTAGCTCTATGTTATCTTTAAATTACATTTAAATTAATTACATTTAAATTAGGAACTCTTAAGAGTAAGGAAAATATTTGAAGTATACATAATTGAAAAAAGACTAGTATCCAAAACAGGAATAAACTTCTATAAATCATTAAGGATATTTCAGTAGAAAAATTGGCAAAAGATTTTGAACCACAGTCTAGAAAGTCGGATATTCAGTGCCCAACAGATAGATAAAAAGATACTCAGCCTCATTGGTTATCAGGAAATTGTAAATTAAAACCACATTGAAGTACTATTAATGCATTCCCCAGAATGGTACGAATTAAGAGGACTTGAGAATTCCAAGTATTGGCAAATGCGAAGCAAGAGGGATTAGTATTTGTTTCTGGTAGGAACAGATGTATTGCTCTTTGGGTGGCTATTTGCTATGTTCTACTGAATGTACATACCCAGCAACTCCACTGTTTCCTTTGAGGGGAAGGATAGGTAGTATCTGAGGAGGTAGTTCAAGAGCTTAGGTTCTAGAGTGTTTTATTTCTTGATCCAGGGCACAGTTACATGAGTGTGTTCACTTTTTAAATAATTCACAGAGAAGTACATTTACAGAGCGTACACTTTTCTGAATTTAAGTTACATTCTATTTAAGAGGTTGCTTAAATAATTGAAACAGAACTACTCTGGTTTTATATTAATAGCCATTAATGGTGCTATTAAAAATAATATAAAATCTAGAGGCACATTTTCTAGAACTTCCTGGATATTATACAGCTCCTTGCTTGTGCTGTTTGTTGAATAATTTATATGACCTCAGAGGATAAGACTTACTAGAGTAGTAGATGGATTAATCTGCTACATCTAGTAGTAGATTAATCTACTAATACCAGTAGATGGATTCAATCCACCTGTGTAAGTGGATTAAAACACATGCATATATATACAATATTTTTTCTCTTTCCTCTTTAATAAAGTAATATATACACATTACAAATACCCCAGACATTACAGAAATACACAGTGTAATATAACCAGAAATATACAGGTGGTGTACCCTTGCTTTATTGACTTGGATTGCAAAAGGTCAATTTTTTAAAAGTGCTAAAATTTGAAGATGTAAATCCAACACCTTGAATTCCCTCAAACCTAAGGTTGTAGTGGTTAATAAAGCTTCACTGCATGCTTGGGGGGTAACCAAAGAACAGCCCCAAAAGTGATTTTACTCTGCCATTGGCAGTGATTTTTCTCAGGTTCATGTGCCCGTAATTCAGTATCAGGGACCCTGTGGAGTTTCTCTCTGGCTCCCAGATGTTGAGGCTAATTTAACGCCCATCAACAAAACCCAAGAGCTTTCAGGCTCCAAATCCAGATTCAAAGAATCTCTCTCTGCCCTACCCCCACACTCCTGGTCCGAGGCCCATTCATTTTTCTGCTTTAAAATGATTGACAGAGGGACTAGATGGTCAGTCACAGTAGAGTGGATTTCTCAAAGCCCAAGTAGGTTCATTTTAATAACACTACAGAGGAACACTGAGAGTCTTATCTAAATATACATATAGGAAAGCATCTCTCCAGTGCTTCAAGTGCTCAGCACCAGCAACACTGTATCTGGTTGCCAGACAGAACTCCTCATAATAGCTACTGCTCATGGAACATTTACTTTATGCCAGATGTTGTTTTAGTGAATTTAAGTCTACATAAAAGCTCCATGAGGTAGATACTAATATTGTCATTATTATCTTATGGATAAAAGAGATGTGGAGAAACCCAAAGCAAATTCACTCAGGTAGGGGAAGGTAGAACCAGGATTGAACATGGGTAATCAGCCATTGGTATATGTATTCCTAACCACTGTGTTTCGTTTCTTGGAAAATAAGCTGCTCAGATAATATCATCTGGATTTGGACTTCTGAGGGCTTCATGTGTTTCTCCAAGATCACCTGAAAAACTGTTACTTTCTTGTAACAGACTACCCTGGATAATTTCCCCCAAACATAGAGTACATCTCAGAATATAATGGATTTATCTACTATCAGAAACCCAAACTATCCAGCAACCCCCAAAGCCCATATCATGTCACAAAACTAGTACATTGAAAAAGTGAAAAATTCTAAGAATCCTGCTCAGCACTCAACTCTGTTAGTAGTCATGTCATGAGTTTTGACTGGGGTAGCTTCTCACACTAGATAGGTAGTATCTGAGGAGGTAGTTCGAGAGCTTATTGTTCTTTCTTAAAGAAATCTATACTTTTCACCTTAAATATGCAAGTTAAGCATTGATGTGACCCTGAACAGAACATGGGCAGAGGATGAAAATACCTGAACCACCCTGAAGAGTTTAAGGAGTGAGCCTTTCCTTTGCTATTTAGAGCCAGTGAGTAAGAATTCATAGGCCAGTTGGTAATTGTTGTTCAGTCACTAAGTCATGTCTGACTGTTTGTGATCCCATGGACTGCAGCATGCAAGGCCTCCCTATCCCTCCCTATCTCCCAGAGTTTGCCCAAGTTCATGTCCAGTGTTTGGCTAGGCCAGACCCAAAGCCTGCTGCAGGTTTAAATATGGTCAATAAAGATGACTTGAACTAATTTTAAGGTTCTAACCCAATTGACAAACCTGCAAAAGAGCAGCAATATGAGATGTGAATGGAGAGGCCTTAGTGTCTCCTTTGGTCTTCATGGAAGGATGCCCAATGTTCAGAAGTCAACGTGACATATTTCCAGTAATGAATCACCACACAGCTCTACTTCATAGAGTCTTACTAGCCTAGGATAAAGACTCTATCTTCACTCAACGGTTTATTTTTCATTCACTCAATTCAATATTTACTGAACACCTATGTGCTAGGCATTGGTCTAGGTACATGGGATTTATCAGTGAACAAAGTCCCAGATGTTGAGCTTCTAGCAGCAGAAACCAATCAATACAATTAATAAGTAAATTCTACTGTACATTAGAAGGTGATAAGTGCTTTGGGGGAAAAATAGAGTACAAAGAGAAAGAAGAGTTGGTAGGGAAGAGTTTCTCTTTTAAATATGGCAGGGTCAGGTTTATATGTGTGCCATCTGTGCAGTTATGCAAGGCCCAGGCTCAGAAGGTTTGAGGTTCTATTCACATCATCTTGAAATTCTTAATAATTTTATCTTTGCTCTTAACTTTTTTTAAGTGAAGTTTGATGGGACAATGGAATATGTGTATAAGAGGAGATACTGTATGTACAATGTGCATGCCTGCCATGTCTGTTGAGATTCCAATTGAGACTGCATTACATTGGTATATTAATTTGGGGGAAATTGGCATTTTTAGATTATTAAGTTCTTCCAATTAAAGCAAATGGTGTGCTTTTCTATCTGTTCTAATGTGCTTTGGTGATATTATATAGATGTTTTCTATATAGGGTCAGCACATTTCTAATTTATTTAAATTTAAATTCTATTTTAATTTATTCCTAGGACTTTTCTGGGGAAACAGCAGTTTCAATGCAAGGGACATCTTTTTCATATTAAAAAATAGCCTTTTGTCTTTTGACTTAAAATCATGGGAGAAGGGAGAAAGTTCTGGAAAAACACACAACTAGGAACAAAATAGTCTTTTGTTCCCTGGCATGTTGTATTTCTGGCCATCCTTTGTTTACAAGTTTATTATTCTCATTTAGACCCATTGCTGCTGCGGCTGCTAAGTCGCTTCA
This sequence comes from Bos javanicus, assembly GCF_032452875.1. Classification (NCBI taxonomy): domain Eukaryota; kingdom Metazoa; phylum Chordata; class Mammalia; order Artiodactyla; family Bovidae; genus Bos; species Bos javanicus. The sequence continues at coordinate 69,123,741 of NC_083877.1, read as the reverse complement.
GTCGTGTCCGACTCTGCGACCCCAGAGACAGCAGCCCACCAGGCTCCTCCGTCCATTGGATCCTCCAGGCAAGAACACTGGAGTGGGGTGCCATTGCCTTCTCCAATGCATGAAAGTGAAAAGTGAAAGGGAAGTCGCTCAGTCGTGTCTGACTCTTAGCGACCCCATGGACTGCAGCCCACCAGGCTCCTCCGTCCATGGGATCCTCCAGGCAAGAGTACTGGAGTGGGGTGCCATTGCCTTCTCCGTCAGACCAATTGGAATTGGATAAATAATCCCTTTCAGGGGAAAAACACAGGGATCAGTGAATCTCAGAGACGTGGATAAGACAAAGCCGTGAGAGCAAACTGCTCTGTGTGGTTACTTGTTGGGATAACCGTGGCTGTCAGCAAGGTCAAAGGGAAGTAGCCGGAGAGGTGACTGACCGCACACCTTTGGGTGGGGTCCACATATGTACCTTTGACACCAGTGGCCACTGAGGACCGAATGTGAAGAGCAGCACAAGCAGAGACCACAGGGGCTGATGGGATGTGTGGCCCAGGCCTGATTTGTGCAAACCTAGGAAAATGAAGCTCATTCCAGATCAAGAAGTCTGTAAATGTTGTAAATGTCAATGGACACATTTAGTCAGCAGAAATATTTTCACTCGCAGTGTTGGATGTGCAAATGCACAGAGATGGAAACGGTTGAAAAAGAAAAGCAAAATCTGAAAAGTAGCAACAGTGTTATGGCAGAAACAGGTGAACATTCTAGACTAAAATTGAGTGGACACAGAGATGTTTTGGTAGGCAGCTACAACCCAGGAGCATACTGCTGGAGACACTGACTCCCAGAGGGCATCAGCCCTGCAAGACAAACACAGATCCAAGAGGAAATGAGGCAGAGAGAAGAGGTACCACCACTCTGAGACAGCTTCTTTCTGCTGTGGGCCATGGGAAAATGCCTAGCCCAAGGATAAATGTGTGGAATGTAACAAATTAGTTGTACCCAAATGAAGCATTTTAGTGGACCCCCGTGTCATTTACTCATATGGATGTATTTTCTTACCAATAAGGAAGCAGGGACAGGGACTTCCCTGGTGGTTCAGTGGTTGCGCAGGTCCCATCCCAGGTTGGGAAAGTTCCGCCTGCTTTGAGTTGCTGCCAAAAAAAAAGGAATTGGTAAGGAGCCAACTTGTAATTTACAGTAGACAAGAGAGATCTTCATTCAGGTGTTAGAAGAGAAACAAAAGAATCTTGCACCCATGTAAATTTTAAGCCATGATACTGGTTTCTATCAGAACACTTGTCAGACCCCAGTTCATCAACCACTGCTGTTTTGAGGTTCTGGGAAAGTAGAATGGAAGACTGATTATTTCGATCCAGAATGGCAACACTACTCTGGAGCATTCCCTTTTCAACTGAGCATTGTGAGAACCACAGGCAGGGAAAGAGTTAAGTATGTCAGACTACATACACAAAGTGAAAAAAGAGGGAGAAAGAAATGTTACCAGCATATTTTTAAACAATAGACATGAAAATGCCAGCTCTTCTGAGTATGGAAAAAAATGTCCTTTTCATACATATTGACAGCCAGAGGGGGTTATTATTGAGAATATGGGTGAAGTTACTGCCAGTTTCTACTGGTACTCATGTTTAAAAAGAAACTATGGAAACCAGAAGAAGGAATATTAATTAACTTCAAATTTGGAATGTCTTTGCCAGGAGTGGATGAATGAATTCAATGAAGCAACCTGTTGGGTTGTAATTCAGTGTTTTGTTAGCAATTTAATAGAATGCTGAACTTTTCATAAATTAACACTTTGTTTTAATAACCTTATTAAAAGGCTGTTTCTTGATAAGTTTCTAAAATATGACTTTGTTTTAAATGTAAAGAATCAGTATGTATTTATTTTTCACAATTTAAAATTATTGGTTATTTATAAAAATACTTAATATATTTACATGTTTAAAATAAAAAGCATAAAATAATATAGACAAGTAAATCTTTCCCACTTTAGATTCTGTATCCCTCCACCCCTAAAGAAATCTGTCATTAGTTTCCTGTATATACTTTAGAGATATTATTTGCACATCTCTTTCATACAAATTCACAAAATCTGTTCTCTGTTAGATAGATTATAACTCTTTTTATAAGTTCCCTATTTATATTCAAGGCCCTTTGATAATCACATCTTTGGGGTATTATTTATTAAGAACACATGCCTTTTTACAAGAAAATATTTTGTAATAGTGAAAGTAATATGGATGTCTGGAGAGGGTAATGCTAATGAGAAAATACAAAATGGGAAAAATTATTCACTTGAAAAAACCTGGAGAGTTTACAAGTAAGGCTTCACTGGCCACTGCAGGGTTTAAAGGAAGTTTCCACTTTACAACATGAATATGTTGTGGTCGTCTTAGTCCTTAGACTAATTTGCTTTTTTCTGGTGGGGAGGATAGCAATGTTGAGAAAACACTGACTAAACCAAAAATCAGCTCCATTTAAATGTGGAGCTGCGTTCTAAACACAAGCAGAGTCTGCTGAAGGGCTCTGAACATTAAGCTGCATGCCTTGCTGAGTTTTATTCCAAATAGACAACAGCAGATGGTAACAATGCACTTCTCATAGATGGTAGGAGGGAGGCAGTCTTGTTTCAAGTAATACTATTTCTGGGCGATAATCCAAAATGCGCAGTAGGCAGAAGTTAAAAGGAAGCGCTTGCTTTTAGGTTTTTAAAATATATCCCTTAATCCTGGGTGATGATTGACAATCATGATTTAGAGTATGAGGGGCCTCTCTTTAATCTGGCAAGTTTGATGTTATTTGCGTATCTAGTAGGGCTTTTATTCAACTAAAACTAAGTGGAAGCCTGTGCAATTGATGCCGCATTTCAGAATTGATTCCTGGCCTGGTACTCTATTTACAGATTAGTAAGTACACAGGATCCATCCTCCTCATCATCTTTTTGAAATTTAAAGGCTCTAAAAGACACATTTACAATTAAAATGTGTCTTGCTGTGTTAGACTATGACCAGGAGATGACGTTTTTCCCCTATGATTTAATTTCTTGAGAAAAGAAGCAGTCTATAAGGTTATATTATAATCCTGATTTGATTCTTAAAATATAATATTAGCCATTGGTATTTCCAGATGATTAAAATGTTTTCATTACTGGCTTCGTGTGGTTTGTTATTAAGTCCTTGGGAAAAATTTAGAGAATTACCTCCAATTCTCCTGCTCCTATTACAAGGTTTCTAGGGAAGTTTTTGTAAGAAAAAGATCAATGTTCAGCCATTGTATTCCTATTGTTTTATCATTTGTGACAATAAATTGATTTAAAAACACAGTATTAAAATAGAATTAAGTTATAAATTCTAAAACGTGATATAGCTAAGGAAAGGAAATTCACAGACATGAAATTTAACAGATGAATTTGACAATAGTAACAACAAATGTGGTTTTCATTGAGGTTTAATCACTACTGTTAATGTCTGTCACAATGCATTAAACAAAGCAAGATGGGCTTATGAGAAGGGAAAGAAAGCTATTATGTGAAACCCAAATGATTTAGTGTTTAACTTGTGTTCCCATTATTATGTTTTTAATTATGTAATTTGGGGGAAATTTGTAAGAAGTAAAACACATAGAAAAATTTGGAAAATACAGAAAAGTGTAAACAGAAAATAAATGTTACCCTCAATCCCAATTTTTTTCCCCTTATCTTGCTTTAATCCAGATTTAAGGGCTAAAATATACCTTCCAGGAGACATTCTGGCTGCTGGGAGTGTGCAGAAGTGTTCAGAAAGGGTCCCAGGCAGCCAGGAGCCAGGGTAAGTGACACGAAGTGCTATAGGTTTGGGTGTGTTTTGTACTGCAGTAAGCAGAGCTTTCTTCCCATAGAAGCCCCAGTGATGGGAACCTTTGTGTTTAGAATATATTCTAACCTAATAAGTGAATGTTGATAATACTTTCTGTTAACATTTCAAAAGCACATTTTTGCAGCAGAATCATGTATTTGATATTTAAAGGCTAATAAAATAAATCCAAGTGATAGAAAAATAGTATGAAAATCATATTAGAATATCCATTGCAAACAGTTATTAAACCCAAATTTCCTTTTTGCCTTTGGACCTTCAGTTTCTTGCCAGTAAGTAATTGAGTGATTGCAAAAATGAGAACACTACTTGCCTACAGCTTTGCTCAATTTATTCGTAAGAATTGCATAAGTTAACTCACCAAATCTTTATGAGAATTTTATGAGAAGGTAGACCTAAGTCTACAGGCTCAAAAATTAAATCCCAGGCCCTCAGAATGCCAAATCCGGGAAAAAGTCAAGGACCTTCCTCTCCAGTCAGCGATGGCCATCATCCCAGAAACCTATTCCTGTCACATGGTTTTCCCTCTCCCTGGAGTGCTCTTTGCCTCTCCCTCACACCCTCATGTCACTGGCTGTACTCTTCCTTGGAGATGCTGCTCATTTGTCTCCTGTGCCATGAAACCTTTGCCTCTTGCCCCTGGCAAGGTTTCTGACACCTCCCTCCACAATGCCAGGGTTCTTCGCGCACACACACACACACACACACACACACCTCCTCTGCGGCTCTCACCAACTCCGGTTTCCACCATTTATTTACTATCTGTCTCTTCCTTACTTGTGAGCTTCCACAGCCTAGCACAGCATTAAAAAATGATTTGTTGACTGATTGACTTACTAAATAGATGAATAAACAAACAGATGAGTGAATTTACTCTTATGATAAAGGTGTCTAGCACCCAGCCTAGCAGCACAGTTAGTTAGCATGCATCGTGGTGATAATGGTTTCGGATGCTGTGACTCTTACTGAATAGTTAGTAGATACTGTGTCCAGTGCTTTAATGCATTACTCTTTTATGGTAATATTATTAACCCTATCCTACAGAGACTGAAGGGCTTCCCTGGTGGTACAGATGGTAAAGAATCCGCGTTGTAATACAGGAGACCTGCGTTCGATCCCTGGGTTGGGAAGATCCCCTGGAGAAGGGAATGGCAACCCACTCCAGTATTCTTGCCTAGAGAATTCCATGGACAGAGAGTCTGGCGGGCTACAGTCCATGGAGTCACAAAGAGTCAGATACAACTGAGCGACTAACACACATACACAGAAGGAAACCCTTGAGTCTTAGCAGGAATAAATCGCTTATCAAAAGTCATACAACAAATAGCTCACAGGGAAGGGACTCAAATTCATGCTGTCTCTTTCCAAAGCCTGTGTACTTACAAATATCAAACACTACCTTTTCCTGCAGAAGGCAGTCAATATTTGTTGAATAAATCAATGAATAAGTGAATGTGTACTCTCCTTATATGTGAGAACTTTTGGTAACAAGCAAGTAAGAAGCTGAAGTAAGACTTAGCATCATCCGTCATATAGTAAGGCGTAAGAAATGGCCACTGGCTTTATTTAATCATCTGTTCTATGAAGTGAACAACACAAATAGCATCAGTGAAAGCCTGACTTGAAATTAGGGCTAGACTGATATGTGTGAACACCGTGTATGTCGAATATACTTGTTCAACATTTGTTTAGTGGGAAGGCAAGAATGCTTTTTTTCCTCCCTTTAAGTTTCTTCTAAAAGTGTATGTGCTGCTGCTGCTGCTGCTCCTAAGTTGCTTCAGCCATGTCCGACTCTGTGTGACCCCATAGACTGCAGCCCACCAGGCTCCCCCGTCCCTGGGATTCTCCAGGTGAGAACACTGGAGTGGGTTGCCATTTCTTTCTCCAAAAGGGTATGTACTTTAATAGAAATGGGACTATGTTCCATTTTGCCCTTTATCTTAGGAGGCAACACACTTTGTGGTATTTTTAGCACTTCTAACATATTGGTTTTAAAAGACACTTACTCCTTGGAAGAAAAGTTATGACCAACCTAGATAGCATATTCAAAAGCAGAGACATTACTTTGCCAACAAAGGTCCGTCTAGTCAAGGCTGTGGTTTTTCCAGTGGTCATGTATGGATGTGAGAGTTGGACTGTGAAGAAAGCTGAGTACCGAAGAATTGATGCTTTTGAACTGTGGTGTTGGAGAAGACTCTTGAGAGTCCCTTGGACTGCAAGGAGATCCAACCAGTCCATTCTGAAGGAGATCAGCCCTGGGATTTCTTTGGAAGGAATGATGCTAAAGCTGAAACTCCAGTACTTTGGCCACCTCATGCGAAGAGTTGACTCATTGGAAAAGACTCTGATGCTGGGAGGGATTGGGGGCAGGAGGAGAAGGGAACGACATAGGATGAGATGGCTGGATGGCATCACTGACTCGATGGACGTGAGTCTGAGTGAACTCCAGGAGTTGGTGATGGACAGGGAGGCCTGGTGTGCTGTGATTCATGGGGTCACAAAGAGTCGGACATGACTGAGTGACTGAACTGAACTGAATATATTGGTACTACCAATTGGTCTGGTTGGGTCCGCTGTATAATCTGGCTCTGCATAAAGAGGGATATCATTATGAAAAGTGCCAACAGATATCACAAGTCCCAGGTGATCTCCATGGCTCAACAACTCTCAACCCTACTTTTGAATCAATTCATTTTAGGAGTTTTAAAAATCTTCAGTTTCCTAGCACCCAGTCTCAGAGTTTCTGTTTAAGAGGACCCAGGGAGAGTTGTGGTTGACATATGTGATTTTAGGAAGCTCAGCACTGTGGATTGGGATGTGCAACCCATGTCCAGAACTGATGGAACAAAGTACATAAAGACTTTGTCATAAAAATATAAACTTTCCTTACCCTGAACCCTCCTAAGCAGAATGGCAGACAAAAAGGGAGTAAGGATTTATTTTCAGCCCTGTCCGAGGAGAAGCGACTCTGACTGTGGATATGCTAATTGGATTAACAGATATAGTTCATTGGTTCACAAAGTTGACTTTTCTTTGGATTCACCCCAGGGTTGTTTCAAAAAAGAACCTGAGTTCACTGGCAACACATTTGTGTGGTAGTTTTTGAACTCCTAATATACTGATGCCATGGACTTCCCCCCCTCCCCATAGGGTCCCTGATCTAATTGGTCTGGGGGTTGATGTAGGTATCAGGATTTTTTAAAGTTAGCAGGTAATTCTAGTACGCAGAAGAGCTTGGGAACTACTGGTCTAGTTGAGGACACTACATTGGATATTGGATAATTGACTCTTTATAATATCTCTAAAATAAGATATTCTCATGGATTGATACTTCTGCCACTCCCAAAGCCTAAATCTCAGAAAGCAGGTCTCTGTTTCAAAGGCAAGGAGAAGGAGGGGCAGTGAGTAGGGCTAAAACATAGGAATCTGTAGTTTTCTAGAATTTCAGAATCTCAGGAAGCATTTTGTAGAAGCAATTTTTTGTAATGTATTTTGCTCTACCTTTATTCTCTCTGAGGAAGCTCTTGACTTTAATTAAACTTCCTAAGTTAAGGTGTACACTAGCTAACAGGAATAGTCCATTTGGCAACCAAAGATCCCACTAAAAATGAATATGTTGGTATTATGACTTGTGTATGAGCCACCTCATGAAGGCCTGACCACTCTCAGGTGCAATGATAGAATTGGTGCAGAGCCCACCAAGCTGAGACCCAGACCCAGCTTTCTTGATGATCGTAACAAACTGCCACCCCATGAGACTTGTGCAGAAAGAAACATCTCTTTCATTTTAAATCCATCTCTTTATAGGAAGACCCAGGGACCATCTGACAGGATTTACCATGTTAAATAAATTGGAGCTTCTTGCTCCCTTAGCTGAGGGCTGGAAATCATGGGCAGGTATTTGACTTAGACCTAAGAAGGAAAATATCTGACAAAATAAAGATAACTGGAGGGTCTCAGTGCAGGCATGAACACCACTCAAAGGGCAGTGTCTCTGAGAAGTAGAGCATGAGATAGAACAATCCTAGGCCAAATGCACGTGTTTAAAGAACCCTCCAATGTCCAGTTCCATGAGGTTCACTAATGGAGATGGGAACTATAGGATACTGGGGGGCAATTTCAACACAGAGATCTCTTTCCGATTCTCCCTCTACTCTGCATCAATCTTGTGGTCTGCCTGCAAATCTCATAATTTAGGCTTTGTTATTTGATATAGAATACAACTACTATTTCCATAGAGGGTAACAAGCCTTCCCATTAATGTCTTTACAGTGATTCTCAACCCTGGCTACATGTTAGAATCACTTGGAGGGATTTTTGTTTTGTTTTTAAAATACTGAAGCCAGGGTTTCATGTCAGAGATTCTGATTCAGTTGGTCAAGGGTAGGGCCTTGGCATTAGTATATATTTTAAAAAATGAAAGGTGATTTTAACGTGCAGCCAAAGTTGGGACTCACTGGTCTAGAGTGTGAAAAATTTGATCATATCCTTTCTGGAGGGCAGATTTTGATTGGAAAGGAAAGAAAACTGAATCCTTGGGCAGAGGGAGGTAGGAAGAAGTACCTGGGGTTTTTAAAGGAAGATGGGGAGAGTGGAGATTAGGAATAAGGAGGTAGTGCTGAAAATAAACTTCTATTTGTCAGTTTTGCCTAGGGCTGGCTCTGACCCAGGACATAAGAGAGATAAGAGGCGAGGAGGAGAATGAGCTTATGAGAGAAGTGCATCTTCATGAATACATATTTAAAAACTGTCTCACCAAGCATTCTCAATGCCACTGGGCTTTGGAAATTGACCACCTCTAACAAAGCACTTTTAATTCCTGTAGTACTGATTCTTCCTGGAAAATCATAAAATAAAAATTAGTGCAAAATTTAGTATTAAAATGTCTATAGGAGTAGTGGTGAGTGAGGTGTTTGCTTAAAGATCCCTTAGGACAGTTTCTGTAACAACCTTAAAGTGTGCCCTTAGACAAATAAGTCGTATTTTTTTATTGTGAATTCACTGTGTAAATATCTTAAAAAAAAAAACACCAATCCAATTTTATCTTGCTTTAGTTAGCTTCTTCATCATTTGCTAGCTAAACAGCTTGCCCCTCGCCCTGTTCACTTGTCACTTTACTTGACATGAAGAATATTAATTGGTTTTGTTGGTTGCCCTAACTTTTGTTTAGAACACTTTCCGGGGCTTCTGTGGTACATCTGATCCACAGCCTCTGAGAGGCAGTGTGGCATCATGCACTGAGTTTGTGCTTCCTGGATTTGAATCTCAAGTCTTTGTCCTTGGACAAACCTGATTGATTTCTGTTTCCTCATCTGCAAAATGGGAATGATGTTAATACACTGCCAAATTATGAGAATTGAATGACAATATATGTGAAAATTGCTTTATAAACTATGTACCATGCTGTGCAAAGGATTTTTTCCCCCTTCTATGGCTTTCCCACAGGGAAAGCCTGCTAAAGCTCTTCAGGATACAGTGAAAGTGAAAGTGTTGAAAGTGAAAGCATTAGTCGTTCAGTCACTCAGTCACTCAGTCGTGTCCAACTTTTTGCGACCACATGGACTGTAGCCCACCAGGCTCCTCTGTCCATGGCATTCTCCAGGCAAGAATACTGGAGTGGGTAGCCATTCCTTTCTCCAAGTGATCTTCCCAACCTGGGGATCAAACCTGGGTCTCCTGCATTGCAGGCAGATTCTTCACCATCTGAGCCAACAGGGACGCCCACCAGGATAGGATGAAAGGGACTGGATTATTTGGGAATATTTTTAAGATATTTTCTCTTGGTCTATGGCTCATTTCAGAACAAATCTGCTGATCATTCTCTGGCCTTCCTGTAGCCACAGTTCAAGAGTCACAATCACCAGACTCTGAGCACATTACTCATTGGGTGCTCTGCCCCAAAATCTGACGGGAGAGAGATTTTTATGGACTGTGAGGGTTGGCAGATCCGACCTTAGACAGGGCTCTTCAGTTTGTGATACTCAGAGTGAGCCATGTGACTTTGAAGATACAGAAACAGTTTCCTCTCAAGATCACCATCTTAGCTTTGGGTCCACCAATCTCTAAGCCCTTAAAGGGCCCCTTTGTGGTCTGCAATTCCTCGGGGATGTGAGAGTTTCCCATGACATCAACCCAAGACACTCTCTGAGTAAGAGCTTTATTGATAGGACTTGTGGTTCTTCATCAGTGTTGTATGGTAGAATCTGCTATGATTCAATAGAAAATACTGGGGCTTGTTTGTCCGTTTCTGTATTAGGCTATTTTTGTCTTGATTTAGGACAGTGGTTCTCAAAGTGTGATTCCCAGAAGCAGCATCACAAAGGGAACTTGTTAAAAATGCAAATAATGCATCAGCTCTACCCCCCAGAGCTTCTGAATTAGAAACTCTGGGAGTGGGGCCCCACAATCTGTTATTAAAAGCCCTCCAGATGATTTTGATTCATTAAAGTGTGAGAACTACTGATGTAGGAAACTGTGACCACCTGTGTTCTCTGCCGGGTTCATTGAAAGTAGAAATGACAATCCTTGGATGCTTCTCTTAGGTACCCTATTGTAGTCACCCAATGAAGAAGCCATTATCAGTGGCCCTGTGCTCTGAAAGCAGCCTGGCTGGGTGGCATTGGATTCTCCATCCAGCTAACTGCTCTCTCAGAGCTTTGCTTCATCAACTTCCTGAATTCAGCTGCCTTTACTTTTAGGCTTAACAATTTTGGGAAGAAAAGCATATGATTTCTCTTCCTGGGTAAATGTGCATTTTGTTATCTGACCTCAAGAAATAGCATGAAATTAACTTATTTCCCCTACCCTTGGTTAAAAGAAATGTAATTTTGTTCTGTGGCTCTTCACACGTTTGGTAATATCTGACCATAAATAGTTTTAGGACTAGAGAGGGTCAAGCAAATAAAACAGGCTTGCCCATAGGCTGGGGGAAAAAAATTCTGCCCAACAAATTTAAATTGCCTTTCCTTTGATCATAACACATATTGGTGGCCTGAAGGAGGATAGTACCAGTGTGCTAAAGGCTAAAATTTCCATTTCTATCACTTTTTCTTTACCCACTGGAGTGGCTATCTGAGGGACTGTTGGTCATACTCACTCTCTAAGTAGGGTTCTGTGTCAATTTTCACTTTCAAAATGTGCTGGAGATCTGAGTAAATTTTTAACCAATAGCTAGTATCATATGTTTTCTTGTTTTGCATATGATCACCTCTATGATATTAATATCTGAATAGTAATATTAGGTAAATATAAAGAAAAAATATTTTCCTTGCCTTCTTTGGGGTTTTGAGCCCTAAAAGTTTGTTTCTCAGAAGGTTCTAATTGAAAAGGCCTATTCAGGACCTACAAATTTAATGGTAGTTTCTGACTGTTATTCAACTCTAGGATTCACTGAAATAGGTTCCATATTAAATAAGATCCCCTCTTCAGTTGGCTTTCCTTGTGATTCAGATGGTAAAGAATCTCAATGTGGGAGATGCAGGTTCAATCCCTGGGTCGGGAAGGTCCCATGGAGAAGGGAATGGCAATCCACTCCAATATTCTTGCCTGGAGAATTTCATGGACAGAAGAGCCTTGTGGGCTACATTCCATATGATTGCAAAGAGTTGGACACGACTGAGCAATTAACACTCTTACTCTCCTCTTCAGTTGACCACAAATTCAAGATTCTACGGTGTGGCAATGAACAGTTCACCAAAACTTTACCATTAAAGCCAGTATGCTAGATTATCTCATATTCTGACCACCAAATACTTCATGGGAGAGCTAGTGATCTTTGACTTTCACTCCCATTTGAGTAAGCTAATTTTTGTTATCCTTACTCATCCTAAGGTGACAAGTGAGGACTGAAAAAATCACCTGGCTTAAATGTGAATCAGAATATGACCAGATTATTACCAATTGTCCAGTGGCCAGGACAAGCCTGCTCAACTAGCTGCTGGGTTCTGGGTGAAAATGAACGATCCAAATCCATCCCTTTCTCAACTTTTTTTGGCACCATGTGTGGCGATATTTCACTCTGGCTTACATATCAATGGAGATCATTCCAGGTCTTAGAGCTCTCTGAAACTGACAGACTATAATGACAGTTCCCAAAATCTCCCAGATAATTGCCTTTCTTTGCATCCACCCAGTAGTGGGACATGGGGTGGGAGGATATAGCATTGTGAGGTCTCTGCTTCCCAGCTTCCCAGTGTTTTTCCCTGAAGCCTCACCCTCTCCCCTCAAAAGGTTAGAATTTTGACCAGCCCCAATTGAGAATGACAGCTAGGAGAAGATAGGAATCCATTGCAAGGAAAATGATCTAAAATCACACAGCTGAACAGAAATGGGCTGAGACCCAAATCTATGATTGGATATTCAGCCCAAACCCTTTTCTACCTCCCTTGAACAATAAGTGTTAGTGTGGCAATTATATACCGAAGATACTGCAAACTTTGTTCTCCTTCCCCTCAACCAAAAGAGTAATCTGCACAATAGTTTAGCATCAATTAAACAGAAACATCTTTTGAAAAGAGACTAAAATGAACAAAATGAGAATCAGACTCAAAATAGAATGCCTTTTTTTTTTCCTCAAAAGAGGACAGTTTTAATACACATGCCCAAGGTTTCAGAGATGGTTTCATTCATAGTCCTGAACCCAGCGCGTGCTTTCCTAACTTCCCATGCTCTGTTCCTTTGACTCTGGTGCAATGTGAACTTGGGAAGCTCCATTCACATACTTCTGAAGTTCACAGGTAAAAGTGTGTTTATTTGGCTCATTGTGCATGTTTTAGAATTATTTTCTGTGTTTAGGAGAGATTTTAGAAGGTCAGAAACCACAAACTTATAGATCGATCTCATTATTATGCAGTCAAAGTGAAAGTGAAAGTTGCGTCCGACTCTGTGACCCCATAGACTATGCAGTCCATGGAATTCTCCAGGTCAGAATACTGGAGTGGGTAGACTATACCTTCTGCAGGGAATCTTCCCGACCCGGGAATCCAACTGGGGTCTCCTGCATTGCAGGAGGATTCTTTACCAACTGAGCTATCAGGGAAGCCCATTATGCAGTCAAATGCTGCTTAAATAATTATTTAAATTACTTGGAAGCAGTATTTTCCCCACCTCTAACAAGAAATAAAGGTTTATCATTGTTGCCCCAACTCTTTTTTCTTTACCTCCAAATAAATGGAGATCTTGTATTAACCCTGTAAACTGCTTTTTTTGTTGTTTCAGTTATTCTTCATTATTTAAATCGACCAGGCAAATATGTACTCTTAGTAATCTGAGATGATGTGAATAAAGAATGATGATTTGATTTTATAACTTGAGTACCCCCTGGAGAAAGTAGCTGGCCAAAATGTCTTGGTATTTAAGTTCAAGGTTGGGTTTTTAGCGATTTGAGTGTGAAGCATATGAGTTAAAAAATCAGCTCTTTGGAGCAGTCTGTTCTGAATTCAGACATCAGATATGATATTATTGTTAGTCTTAGAGCTATCCAGAGGCTTCATTTTAGTTGTTGCAAAAGCTATTCATAAAAGCTGTCCTGAGTTATTCATCTAGGTCAGGGGGTCATCAACCTTTCTGTAAAGGATCAGATAGTAATTATCTCAGGTCTTGCCATGCTGTATAATAAGAAATATATTTGATCTTTGTACCAGCTCTCTGCAAGAGAGCTCCTAAAATCTTTGTAATTTCCTGAATGATAGGGGTGCTGGGAGCATCCTTTGTTCTAATATTTGGTTTTTGGTTCAAGTTCCTGATACCAGCACTTCCAAGAACCTTGGATTCCTGGGAGTGAGTGTCTTTTTGTATGCTAATGAGAGGGCCAGTGACTGGGGGCCTCTTGATAGCTTCAGGATGGGAGCTATCACCAGAAAGATCAAGCCATGATTCGAAGCTTGGAACTTCAGCTACACCTTCCATCTTCTGGGGCTGGAAATGGAGTTAGTTATGCCTACATGATGAAAACTCCATAAAGATCTCTAAATTACAGTGTTTGGAGAGTTTCTGTGTTGGTAAGCACACGCACATGCTGGGAGGACGGTATACTTCAACTTCATGAGGACAGAAGCTCCTGTGCATTAGACCCTTCAGACGTCACCCTGTGTACCTCTTCATCTGGCTGCTATCTGTATTTTTATTACATATAAACTAGTAGATCTAAGTGTTTCTCTGAATTCATATGAGCCATTATAGCAAGTTATTGAGCTTGAGGAAGGGTTTGCAGGAACCCCCAATTTATAACCTGTTGGTCAGAAGCATAGGTAGCAACCTGAGACTTGCAATTGGCATCTGAAGTGAGGGAAGTCTCATGAGACTGTGACCTTAATCTGGGGGGTCTGTACTAACTCTGGGTAGTGAGTGATAGAACTGAATTGTGGGACACCCCGTTGGTGTTTGCAGAGTTGGAGAATTGGTTGGTGTTGAGGGGAATACCCAAACATCGTTTAGTGTTAGATTGTTATGAATAGAAGAGGGAAACAGTTTTTCCTTTAGTGGGTCATATGATTTCTGTCACAAGTACTTAACTCAGTCATTGTAGAGTGGGAGTAGATGTAGACAATATGTAAGCAAATGGGTGTGGCTGTATTCCAATAAAACTTTATTTACAAAAATAGGTAGTGGGCCAGAATTTGGCCCATGGACTGTGGTTTGCTAACCTCTGATCTGGGGGCTTCTTGGAATAAATTTGCTATTTTAAACTGTAGACAATTAAACCAGATAAAAAATAAAAAGATCAGTTAGTAGTAGGCAAGAATCTTTATGATTCTGACTCCTATGAGTTAGACTCCAGAACTGTACCTTTAAGTGAGGGATTTCCAGTCCTCACATCAGGAATTAGGGTGAGCAATTAAGAGAATTTAAGTGCTTCCTTTTAAAATACAACTTTTAAATAAGGCATATTCCCCATGAAAATATATATGTGCAGGACTTCCCTGGTGGTCCAGTGGCTAAGAATTCACACTCCCAATTCAGGGGGCCCGGGTTCAATCCCTGGTCAGAAAACTAAATCTCACACGCCACAACTAAAGATCCCATGTGCCACTACTGGTTCAGGCAAATAAATAAATACATAAAAATAAATATAAAAAGATCTAAATGTGTATGTTTGCATATGTATTCATATATTGTACTACATATCTAATATATCTATACTACATCTAGCATGCTGTGAAACTCTGCAACATCTTTTTCAAACTTTTTTTTAGTAGTTGCTTTCACAAAGAATAAGATTGGGTTCCTTCTGGCTAGACTCCAAGGGAAACAAGCATCCTGATCCATCGTATGTTTGTCAGTAGTTCCAGGGTTGTTCTATTCTAGGTGAGAGCTGCCCCAGGGGCAGCACGTGGGAATCTGTGGCTCTCTGGCTGCCCTGTGCCAAAGCCACTGTTGGTCAGCTTTGATTAAGGTAAAGAAGGATGGTAATCATATCCCAGGTCTCAAAGGCAGGAATTGGCAGATTAGGTAGATAGGATAGATTTAGAGCATTGAAAGAGATGGTGTCAAATAAGCAAGAAAGCAGTTTGGAGGCAAATTCTCTGAACCCTGGGACAGAGATGTCCCTTCTCAAGGGCAGCCTGGTACCTTTTGCTGGCTGGAGGCCAATTTTAACAGCGAACGGACGCTGTAGGCTACTTGGTGACCCATTCTAAGGGATTTGTAGAGTCCTGAAGGGTCAGTTCACCTTGACTCCCACAGCATAAAGTTGGCCAGTCAGAAAGAAGACCGGTGAAACTGTCATCAAATAGCGTTAGGCACAGAATCCCCTTTCATTGTTAGTGGCATTTTCAACATGAGTTAGAGCTTTAGATATCATCAGAGGCAGTCAAGGTTAAAAACGAGGGCTCTGAAGTTCAACTGTCAGGTTTCAAACATCAGCTTCACCACTTATTAGTTGGTAATGGTGCTGTGTAAAATAACCTAATCTGTCTAAAATTGTTGACTCTGTAAGATAATCTATTTTTCTTTCTGAAATGATGTGAGCTTCTGCCTGCCTCCTCTGCTGCCCTGTCCTCTCCCCCACCCCACCCCACATATTTTTCTCAGGCTGCCGCAAATTGCTGGATGGAATCATATGAATTCTAAATTACTTTTTAAAATTGACATTACTTTGCTGCAAGCCAACTACTTCATAAGCTGTGTCAGCTAAAGGTCTCCCCACCAGTTAGTCTGAAGAAGTTTTCGCTGTCATATCTGTCCTGTTAATTTAAGCAGAAACTGTAATTAGATGTAAGTGGTCTGTTCCCACAGAAATGAGTGGCAGCATCTGTAGAGAGACAACCGTTCCAAACCCTTTTGGCGACCAGTGCTCTACAAGTTAGTGGTGTGGAGTGAGGCCCAGATCCAGACTTCTGTCGGCCTAATTTTATATCTGTGGACACACAACACTAAATCCAATCTTTCTAATGCCTTGCTGTGATGGGTGCAAAGCCAAGCACATTCCAAACTTTTGTGCTGGTGACTCCTTCTGAGAAGGACACTCTGTGTGTCTGTGTGTGTGTGTTTTCTATTTTCCTTGATCACTAAGCATAGATAGGAAAAAATAAATAGCCATCTGATAAGTAGCTCTGTGCAAAACCAGAAAAAGTAGAAAGTTGTGCTTATAAATGAGCAATGGAATCCAAAGATATTTTGAATAAAGATGTTTCATTCCTTGTTAACTTCCCTGACAAAGGAATAAACTGCTTGTATCCTGAAAGTCTGGCTAATGATAGAGTCAAGTGCCAGGGCCTTTTGTGTAGGGGGAGATGTATTTTCAGGAAGAGTATCTATGGCAGTGAAAGAAGTCTATATGGAGACTGTTCATGCTGTACTAAAGCTTCAGCAATGTAAAAATTATCAGTTGTTGAGTGTCTCCCCCTCATCCATACCATGCTAGATGTTGTGGTATATTTAAGAGTGATAGAAAACATGATTCTTTTTCTCATTGAGCTTGGACTTGCCTGGGGGTTCAAATACACAAAGTCAAAGATAACTGGATAATAAAATTGAGTACAATAATAAGTTGAGTAGAACTCTCTTCATGACAAGAGAAGCATGCTCCAACAAATTCATTTGCTTAAAACCTGGCATCAAATTGCAAGATTAATGAAATGAGCAGAGTGAGGTTGTCCAACAAGCCATCTGGGAGTTCAGGGGTCTTTGCCATCTAAATCTGCCCTGGTCCTGGCCTCAGTTTGGTCCCACCTGGTGGCAGTTGTCCACTCCAGCTTAAATGTACCTGGAAAGATTCTGGGCCCTGTGGTTGACAGGACTTCCAGCAAAGAGGCAGCGATTCCAGGAATCTCCCAGAAAGTTGGCACCCATTTCATTAGCTCAATCCAGGGAAACTGGGGACATGGAGCCCACCCTTGGCTTCCCTGCTTCCTGATGGAGTTACCTGCAAAGGTTCCTCTTTCCCTTCCAAGTTGCTTGTCTTCCCATCCACCAGCATCTTTGAGAACAAGGCTAGAAGGCAATGGCAGCCAATCATTAATTTTGTCATATTCAAATTTGCCTTTTACTGTCTTTTAAACATCTTTTGTTATTCTTTTATTTTACAAACCTGGAGAGTAGTTATTCCAATGTATATTGTAGCAACAAAGATCTCTTGAAATGTAAAATATAGTATGTCAGAAAAAACAAGCTTTACAATATCAAGTAGAGAATATTCTCCTAAGCTTATTTTGCAGTTTTCTGGGAAACATGTACCTGATTTAGTATGTATTTGACCAAGTGAGATATATTGAGGGAACTTTGGGATCTTTTGAGGTAATAGTAAGGGACAAGAGTCTGTATCGGTACCTGATGGTGCTTGCTGTTTTCAAAATATTTGATGACCTCTAAGCACTTTTGGCACTAGAGTAAAGGACTTTTTTACAGATAGATATTTAGCTGTGCCAATGCATTGCTTTAAACACCATCATCTGTGACAGGTTTGAATGTAAAGATAACACATGGGAGAAAGAGAGATGGATGAAAAGAGGAAAAGTGTCCAAATGCTCGTCTAAGAATTAACTTACCCTGAATTTTTTCTAATTTAAAAAATGGGCTTGCACTTTGTATAAACACAGAAGCTTTGCCTGGAAATGTGATTTTAGTTACGTCTCAATCAGGAATACCTCAGGTACTCCAAATTTCAGATACTTGAAATTTAAGTTCAAATCAATTGCATAGCTCACTATCAGCAGTAGCTTTCCTTCTGGTTGATTCACTTGCCATTACCTCTTCCCTTGGTGATTTTCCTATTCCGCCCTATGGTTAATGCTTTGCTTTTTTTATGAAGTGCATTTTAATCTTTAAAGTGCTATGCAGGCAAGAATTAATCTCTGGTGGAATTTTTCCATTTTGTAGATGGAGGAGATAGCAGAGGAGATATAGATAGATTGTCTGGGACTTCAAAGTGGAATGTTTTCAGAGCTGGGATTTGGTTAGCAGTCCAAGCCCTAGAAATCCTGAGGTAGCTTTAAATATCTTTTTGCTCCTGGACCGTAGATCCTCTTGAACCATATTTGTGAGTATATGTGTTTGTATGTTGATAGAGGAAGTGGGTGAGGGGTGACCCGTGCATTGAGTTAAATGGCATGTTTTCAATTGGTTTGATTATTAAAAAATACACTCAAACAAGAAAACTGTTGATGGCCTTAGATATAATAGAAAGATCTCTGAGCAGTTACTTCATCTATTTGGGCTTCAGTTTGCCCTCCTGTATAAAAACAGAAACAAAGACAAAATATTTACTGGGCAGTTGTGCATTGTTGTTGTTGTTCTGTCGCTAAGTCATGTCCAACTGCTCTGTGACTCCACAGACTGCAGCCTGCCAGGCTTCTCTTCCATGTGATTTCCCAGGCAGCAATATTAGAGTGGGTTGCCATTTCCTTCTGTACATTACCATATGCCTGAAACTGAGTCAGGCATATTCATAATGGTCACTGGATTTCCCAGAGTCCAGTAGCTTAGAAAAGGGAAACTCAGAGAGATGCCATGACTTGTTCTTCAAGATTTCTGTAGTTAAACTATGAACAGAAGAGTCTAACACCTGAACCTAGATCCAGTGCTCTTCCTGTTACATCGTAACTGCCTCAAAAGAGGGCATGCCTAGCTGATCTTGCAGGTCCTGGATGACTCTAACATAATGGTCCCATGATGATGGAGAGGGTACAAGTCAATGAGTCTGAGTAAAAGATAGAAGGGATTCAAGAATAATCATCATTGTGATGACTCACTGAGTCTAGAAGAGACTTCACATCAGCATCATCTCATGAACTTAAAAAAAAATAAATAAAGTAAACTGCTAGTACTTATGTCTATCCCCAGACACATTAAATCATGGGGAAGGGGTACAGATGTCTTTTCAGGTCTCCCTCAGTGATTACAATATGCAGCCAAAGTAGAGTACAACTGCTTTAGACCTAGGAATTCATACCAGTGAACTTCCTTTCTTGAGGTTGTTTGATACACTCCTCTTTCCTCTCTCTTGCAATACATCTCTTCTCCTTTTGCTCTTGCAAGCCAATGGAAGGACAGCAACCTTCAGCTTCCTTATTGGTTCTTCCCATTTACAACAGAGTGTGATTGCTGTAGGGGAGGGCAAGAAAGAAAGTTAATAACAATAGGGATGAACAACAAACATGGGCAACAGGTCCATTCCTGACAAAGACTTAGCAGTGCATAAGCATGGCAAACCAAAACATCAACAAGGAAACCACTGATGCGTGACTTGCTCTAGTGACTTTGCCAGCAGATAGCGACCGGCTCTTGGGAGGAGCAGTGCAGCTGCTCACATAGAGGTCGGTGCTGCAGCTTTCCTGTAGGGGGAGAAACCAAAGTGCCATGCAGTGTCAAAGTGTTCCCCGTGTTCAAAATGACCCAACACCATATGGGATCCTGTGAGCTAGAAAATAATTGATTAAAATTTCAACCCTCTTCACAGACCAAAAGGGATTTTATTCTCAAATCTGGCATACTTAGACTGTGGCTGCTTCTAGAGCTGGATTATGTCCTCATGGAAATGGGTCTTAATTTCTACAGATTCTTGTTCAGGAATTGGGCCTGTTTTGAAATCCGATTTTAAACTCTGACAGGTGAAAATCCATGCTTCTTGAAATAATACACATGACAGAGTTATAAGCAAAAATCTAGATCACCTTGTTGAGTTAAAAAAAAATCTATGCATTTCAGTAGTGAAGTGACCATAATGGGACTGTGTAGTATTTTGGTAAAGGATTTCCAGGATTTTCTTCTGTTTTAAATATGTAAAAAGTAGGATTTTTTTTTTTTTTTTGGTGATTTTATTGATTTATTTATTTTTGGCTATGCTGGGTCTTCGCTGCTGCAGGCTTTTCTTTGGTTGCAGCAGATGGTGGCTACTCCCTGGTTGCGATGTGTGGGTTTCTAGCGTAAGGGCTCAAACAATTGTGGTGCACAGGCTTAGTTGCTCCACTGCGTGTGGTATCTTCCTGGATCGGGGATCAAACCCACATCCCGTGCATTGGCAGGCAGCTTCTTCACCACTGAGCCACCAGGGAAGCCTGTGAAGAGTAGTTTTAACATGAATCCATCTTTTTCTGATGTTTTCAGCTGGGTGAGGGAAGAACAGTGAAAGTGAAAATCTGAGTGTTTTCCAATTTAGGAGTAATTCCCTCAACTCTCAGATGATCAAAGTGCTCTTTCATTTTTCTCCCAGCATTTAGAGTTATCTCAATTATTAGTGACCAACACAGTAGCAAGAAATGCTTTTAATTTTTAGCCTTTTTGTTGTTAAACACACACACACACACATAAGAAAGTTGCAAAAGTAAATAATGTGTAGCCCAGTGACCTATCACAATTAATGTTTGTGGATCCACCACCAGGCCAAGGAATAGAGTGTGGCAAGCCCACCTATAGCAAATTTTCTCAGGTAGAAAAAGGCCATCATTTTTAAACTCTTTCTTCTTCCTAGGAAAATAATAAACATTTGAAGCTGATTTTTGAAAGATTCCTAAGGGGGGAAACAAAGGAAAGTATGTCAATGGGAAATGCTGAGTTCATCTCCACGCCAGCTAGAACTTTCCTGTTGCTTGAACATTTCTCATATTTCTGTGGCTTTGCCCCTTCTCTTCCTTGTGTGTGGAGAGCCTTCACCCCATGGATTGTAAAAAGGAGTCGATAATACCTTTCTAACCAGAAGCTTATAATTATGTAACTTAAATGTTAACTTAGGCACACGTAACCTAGTCTCTGTGAGGCATTATATTCTGAGAAGCCCAGCAACCACAAGAAACTAAAAAAAGTCTAATTCTTACCTAAATCACTTAAAAACATTTTAGGAGGCATATTTCATATCTCATGGTGACAAAAAATCCACTCTCCCCTTCTCCCATATCCTGTGGCAGTTTCTTATAAACCCTACCCCAGAAACAACACCCCATCCTGTAGTATTTTCTAGACACCCCATCCTGTAATATTTTTTTTCTCTGTACCTCTTTTTTTCCCTCTGTTCTTAATTGTGTAGCCCAATTAAACTGTTTATATTCTTTTTTTGAAATCCTTTCTGTTTTTCCCATCCCCTACTGAGCGACTTCACTTTCACTTTTCACTTTCACGCATTGGAGAAGGAAATGGCAACCTATTCCAGTGTTCATACCTGGAGAATCCTAGGGACGGTGGAGCCTGGTGGGCTGCCGTCTACGGGGTCGCACAGAGTCGGACACGACTGAAGCGACTTAGCAGCAGCAGCAGATTTTTTACAACAAAGGAGAGCAATTAAAGTGGCCCTACTAGCAAGATTCTTCCCCCATTTTCCTTTCTTTCGGGTCCTTTTTCTGTCTACTCTTTCCTCAAATTCTGTCTCGAGAAGAGCCCAGATTGGTTTGGCAAATGCCTAATATGCTTAGAGTATGAGGGAGTGGGCAGTGTGGATAACATTCTCTTAGCTGGTAAGGGGGGAATGTATGTGTGTGAGTGGGTGGGAGAGTAGGGTACAGACTGAGAATATTCACATTAATAAGGCTTATCCTGGAAATAATTAATGGACTTGAACTGATTAAAAAAAAAACAACATAAATTGAATGTGGGCAGAGGTTAGGGATGCTACATTTTAACCTCAAAAAATGAGTAGGACAGTCTATTAAAGCGTTAAAAGTGTTGAAAGATTGCCTCCTGTAAGTCAGAGCTGCCAAAAGCACTTCTTTGATCCTGGGAGATTCCTGAAGACCTGGGAGATGATAGTTAGGGGTGGGATGGGGAGAAAGGAGGGAAAAGGCTAAGTTCTGTGTTTGGGTGGGGATAGTCTTCCTCAAGGTTCTTTGCAGAGATCCTCTTTTTTTCCTCCACTGAAATCTGAGTGGAACAGCCATTGGCTGTGACCACCTGGGTGGTGAGTGTTATGAGAAAAAAAAAAAAGTGACCAGTCAAGTCCTAGACCTGAGGCCAAGTAGAGGGTAGTTAGTCCCTTTTTCTAAAGTGTTAAACAATCTAAGAGATTGGTGTAAGATAGAGAAACATGAAGATAAGAGCAGTGGCGCCCACATAATATCAGTCAATGCTTAGATGCTTAGGCTACTTAAGAGAAAAAGTACTATACTGTACTCAGAGTACAGTAACAAGAAAGTTCTATATGTTTTATTTACTAAAATTTGCTTCTAAAAACCCCATGGTAGATTCAGAAATTCTGACATAATGCCTACGTTTCTGGAATTCTAATTAAAGAGCTACTCTGAAATTATCCACAATAGAAATACCTAAATCTAATTTCACCCAACAGATTCTGTTCATTTAGTCATTGCCCATCAGGGGCTGCTGTACAAGAGGTGTCCTGATGAAGCTGATGCCATGAGGGTATGCTCCTGTTATCCTGACTAATGCTGCTCATTCTGAATTTGTAGTGCCTCAGTTTACAACTGCACATTTATGACTGATTGCAATTACTCATTCTCGCCAGGCTTCATGAAAGGACAGATAGATACAAATTACCCTCTTCAGCTTCCCTTTTCTTATCAGTGGGACCACCAGATTCATAATCTTTTTCATCTTTAATGTCCTTATTTCCTTTGCTCCCCGTAACCTACATCCTACAAGTTCCCTGTGTCTTTCTTTCTGATGTCTCTGGAATCCAGGACTGCCTCTGCTATTTGAGGGGCCCAGAGCAAGAGTAAAATAACAGTGGCCCATATGCCCTGTGCCTAGATACTTGAAAGTTATAAAAAAATCAAGCTCACAACTAACAACCAAAATGTTCTCTTTTGTCTGGACAAATAATACCTTCATAATGACACAATAGAAAAGTGTGAGTGAAGCTATGGTTTATAAGTGACTGAAATTTGGCAAAATGTCAAAAACAACTGAATTTAAATATAATTGCACATGTCTGGGTGTATTGTTGATGGTCTGACAATGTTTAAATGACTGATAAAAAAGATATACATATTTCATAAGTTACTGCGTATGTATTATTAAAATTTTTGTCTTCTTTTCAGCAAAATCACCAATTATGTTTTTATAATGAAAATTTTCACATAATTTGTCTTCTATTAATTGGGATGATGTAAAGGCTTGAAAAACAAAACAATTCAAGTGTACAAATTTTGAATATATTTTCACCAAAAATATAAAGTAAAAATAAGTGTTGAAACATTAATATGAAAAATTAAAATTATTTTAATAAGCTTTCCAAAAAGTTATTTTCTTCTAAAATATTAAAATTTACATATGAAAGTTTAAAAGGTAAAATACAAATAATAATGAATTTCAATGTTTTAAAGCATATTTAGATAAAGCTAATCTTTTTAATTTAAAAATGAATTCAATTTCATTAACTATTGTTATAAAAAATGGAACTATTAGCAACAGTGAAAGATTTTTTTTATGTACATGTGGTATCTAGATACTCAAATTTAACAGTAAATGAATTGTTTAACATAGCAAAATGTTCTTCAGCTTCCATGTGCAATTGTTTTAAATATTCCTTTATTTATGAGGACTCTGAAACCACAAACTGGGGCACAAAGAGAAGCAAGAAAATGGATGCTCAACTCTATTAGGAAATGATATTTTTTATGCAAGAATCTATTGCATTCATGCTGGGAGGAAGGCTTTATAAATTATTATCTTTTCTTGAATCTAAGCACTCCTGCTGCTGAAGCCCTCCTGTACTCCAGGCAGTGTCTGCCTCCAATGCAAGCAGCAGCGCAGCCCACACTTCATGGTACTGGACACAGGTGCCTGAACCCTACTGCATTCTGTTTTAAGGGTATAGGGCGAAGAAGGTGGAAAAGCATTTCCCTCAGGCCTGAGAGGTGTTAGCTGGGAGAGTGAATGTTTAGAGATATAGGTCGTGCCATGCTGGTGCAGAACATTGGGTCCAGAAAGATTGTCCATGTGCTTTAAAAATTTTTTATTTATTTATCTAGTTGTTTTTGATGTGCGAGGTCTTTGTTGCAAGGGCTTCCTCTAGTTGAGAGAAGTGGAGGCTACTCTTTGTTGTGGTATGTGGGCTTCTCATTGCAGTGGCTTATCTTTTTGTGAAGCATGGGCTTTATGACCTTTGGGCTTCAGTAGATGTGGGCCAATGGGCTCAGTAGCTGTGACACTCAGGCTTAGTTGCCCTTAAGCATGTGGGATCTTCTTGGACTAGTGATCGAACCTGTGTCCCCTGCATTACAGGGCAGACTCTTAACCACTGGACCACCAGGGAAACCCTTCATGTGCTTTTTACTAACTTTAATTTTTTTAAATTTTGTGGTACATCAGATCAGATCAGATCAGATCAGTCACTCAGTCGTGTCCGACTCTTTGTGAACCCATGAATCGCAGCACACCAGGCCTCCCTGTCCATCATCAACTCCCGGAGTTCACTCAGACTCATGTCCATCGAGTCAGTGATGCCATCCAGCCATCTCATCCTCTGTCATCCCCTTCTCCTCTTGCCCCCAATCCCTCCCAGCATCAGAGTCTTTTCCAATGAGTCAACTCTTCGCATGAGGTGGCCAAAGTACTGGAGTTTCAGCTTTAGCATCATTCCTTCCAAAGAAATCCCAGGGCTGATCTCCTTCAGAATGGACTGGTTGGATCTCCTTGCAGTCCAAGGGACTCTCAAGAGTCTTCTTCAACACCACAGTTCAAAAGCATCAATTCTTCAGCGCTCAGCCTTCTTCACAGTCCAACTCTCACATCCATACATGACCACAGGAAAAACCATAGCCTTGTCTAGACGAAACTTTGTTGGCAAAGTAATGTCTCTGCTTTTGAATATGCTATCTAGGTTGGTCATAACTTTCCTTCCAAGGAGTAAGCGTCTTTTAATTTCATGGCTGCAGTCACCATCTGCAGTGGTTTTGGAGCCCAGAAAAATAAAGTCTGACACTGTTTCCAATGTTTCCCCATCTGTTTCCCATGAAGTGATGGGACCGGATGCCATGATCTTTGTTTTCTGAATGTTGAGCTTTAAGCCAACTTTTTCACTCTCGACTTTCACCTTCATCAAGAGGCTTTTTAGTTCCTCTTCACTTTCTGCCATAAGGGTGGTGTCATCTGCATATCTGAGGTTATTGATAGAGCCCTCTAAAGCTTGGGATCCCAACTCTCTTGCCTGGCTGTAAGGATGGAACTGTCCTGATATGTCTCTTCCTCTCCATTTCTTAGTACTGCTTTGAGTTGTCTTGTATACTGATACTGAAATAGCTCTAGCCACCTATGCATTTTTCTTCTGTCAAGTCATCTTAATCATCTATAAGATGAATTTTTCTTAAATTCTGTGACCTACCATGTCATTTCTTACTGTAGAAGTTACAGTAGTTACCGGATGCTATCTGAGCCACCAGGGAAACCCTGATGCCTGCTGGATTCAATGCTAAATAATAAAACTATCTCACCTCATCAGTTAATTTTCTCTGTTTACTGATAAATACCCTTTGCTTAACCCTTTTCTCTCCTACTCCTACAACTAAACTTGTAGTTATCATTCTTTAAGTAATTTGCTCATAAGCATTCCCTCTTGGCTAAGATAATAGTAACTATCTTTTGGCTTATATCCATCAGCTTCTGTTAGGTGACTTGTGGATTTTTTCCAGCTTTATTATATTTTGTCTTCCTAAGTATTTGTTGTATGAAAGTAGGGTAATTTTATTTTATTTTTTGTTCTTTTAAGACTGTAATCATATTTCTATTTCAAAAGTATTTATGTTTTAAATACAAATTTAGGAGGATGTGAAGAGAAATGTCACTCTCTTCACCATTCCACTCTCATTCCCCAGGAGAAAGCCCTATCAGTAGTTCAGTTTGTTGTTGCAGACTGCTTCATGTACAAATGCTTACATGCATTTTTGTGTATACATTTTTTAAAAGCGGACTTCCCTGGCGGCTCAGACGGTAAAGCGTCTGCCTAAAATGTGAGAGACCTGGATTCGATCCCTGGGTAGGGAAGATCCCCTGGAGAAGGAAGTGGCAACCCACTCCAGTATTCTTGCCTGGAAAATCCCATGGACAGAGGATCCTGGTAGGCTACAGTCCATGGGATCGCAAAGAGTCGGACACGATTGAGCAAGTTCACTTTCACTTTTATAAAAGCAAAGAAGGTATGTGTGTGTATTAGTCACTCAGTTGTGTCCGACTCTTTGCGACCCTATGGACTGTAGTCCACCAGGTTCCTTTGTCCATGGAATTCTCCAGGCAAGAATACGGGAGTGGGTTGCCATTCCCTCCTCCAGGGGATCTTCCCTACCCAGCGATCAAACCTAGGTCTCCTGCATTGCAGGCAGATTCTGTACCATCTGAGGCACCAGGGAAGCCCCAATCACCTTAAATATTCTTCTATGATGTCTTTATTTGCATAACACTGTATCATGGATAACTTTGTGTGCCAGAACATCAGACTATCTCATTCTTTAAAAGCTGCATATAATGAATATTATATGAATATAAAATTCCAACTGTAATAAGGATAAGAGTAGTATGTCTTTCAAAGAGCTGTGGTGGGGATTAAAAATGTTAAGACATTTGAAGTACTTTGAACTGTGTCTAGCACATGATAGGGATAAATACATGTTACCTTTTTAATAATAAAAAAATAATAAAAATAGATTTAATACTATTATTAATTTATTTGCCCATTTTCTGCTGAAATACTTCTGTTTCTTCTGATTTTTTTACTCTTGCAAATAATTTCTCAATGAACATCCTTACATATATCCCTGCACACTAAACACTGCTAATTCTTTTCATCAATAGAAGATAAGAATCCAGTATGGCAATTTTTAAATGTTTGTTTTATTTCTGATTATAAAGGTAACACATGCTCCTTGAAGAGACTTTTTGTTGTTGTTGTTCAGTCATTCAATCCTGTTCAACTCTGTGACCTCATGGACTGCTGCTTGCCAGGCTTCCCTGTCCTTCACGGTCTCCCAGAGCTCGTTCAAACTCATGTCCATTGACTTGGTGATGCCATCCAACTATCTCATCCTTTGTCATCTCCTTCGCCTCCTATCTTTCCCAGCATCAGGGTCTTTTCCAATGACTCGGCTCTTTGCATCAGGTGGCCAAAGTATTGGAGCTTCAGCTTCAGCACCAGTCCTTCCAACAAATATTCAGGACTGATTTCCTTTAGGATTGACCGGTTTAATCCCCTTGCAGTTCAAGGGATTCTCAAGAGTCTTCTCCAATACCACAGTTCAAAAGCATCAATTCTTTGGTGCTCAGCCCTCTTTATGGTCCAACTCTCATATATATACATGTCTACTGAAAAAGCCATAGCTTTGACTAGACAGACCTTTGTAAGCAAAGTAATGTCTCTGCTTTTCAACATGCTATATAGGTTTGTCATAACTTTTCTTCCAAGGTGCAAGCGTCTTGTAATTTCATGGCTGCAGTCACCATCTGCAATGATTTTGGAGCCCAAGAAAATCAAGTCTCTCGCTGTTGCCCTTGTTGCCATATCTATATGCCAGGAAGTGATGGGAAGGGATGCCATGATCTCAGTTTTTTGAATGTTGAGTTTTAAGCCAGCTTTTTCACTCTCCTCTTTCACATTCATCAATAGGCTCTTCAGTTCCTCTTCGCTTTCTACCGTAAGGGTGGTGTCATCTGGGTATCTGAGGTTATTGATATTTCTCCCAGCAATCTTGATTCCAGCTTGTATTTCATCCATCCTGGCATTTCGCATGATGTTTTTGGCATATAAGTTAAATAATCAGGATGACAATATACAGCCTTTCCCAATTTTCCCAATTTAGAACTTTCCCAATTTTGATGCACTCCTTTCCCAATTTTGAATCCGTCCATTGTTTCATGTCTGGTTCTAACTGTTGCTTCTTGACCTACATACAGATTTCTCAGGAGACAGGTAATGTGGTCTGGTATTCCCATCTCTTAAGAATTTTCCACAGTTTGTTGTGATCCACACAGTCAAAGGCTTTAGAGTAGTCAATGAAGCAGAAGTAGATGTTTTTCTGGAATTCTGTTGTTTTTTCTATGATCCAATGGATGTTGGCAATTTGATCTCTGGTTCCTCTGCCTCTTCTAAATCCAGCTTGTACATCTGGAAGTTCTCAGTTCACATACTGTTGAAACCTAGCTTGAAGGATTTTGAGCATGACCTTACTAGCGTGTGAAATGAGTGCAATTGTGTGGTAGTTTGAACATTCTTTGGCATTGCCCTTCTTTGGTATTGAAATGAATACTGACCCTTTCCAGTCCTGTGGCCACTGCTGAGTTTTCCAAATTTGCTGGCATATTGAGTGTAAAACTTTAACAGCATCATCTTTTAGGAGAATTTGGAAACCATCAAAAATGTCAAAGCCCTTCCAATCAGAGATAAAATCACTAACATTTTAATGTCCTTTTATTGGGAATCATTTTATCAGATAAGTTTATGTATTTTGTTTTGACTCAATACACATTATAGAGAACGCACTTGCTCATGACATATAATATTTTGTCTCATAACTATACCATCATTTACCTAACTGTTCTCCATTTGTTGGACATTTAAGTTATTCCTTAATGTTAATTTTTCACCATATAAGTCTATAGTTAACTTTTGAAGATAAGTTTTTGCCCACATTTCAATTTTACTTAAAACATGAAGTGTACAAACTTTTGATTGCCAAGGTGCTTTCCAGGAAGGTTCTCAGCAACATCAGAGAGTGCCTGTTCCAGGAATGGGCTTCAGAAGTCAGCCTCCACTTTTCCAGTCTGGAAGCATCCACTGGTTCACCTCTCCCAGGGCCAGACCGAGCCTGGCCATCTCAGCCACAGATAGCACACTAGATATTCTATTTTGTCATTAAGGCTCTGATGGTCCCTGTGCTGGACTCTTGCTCTGTATTCAGGGCTTATCTAACATCATTTCTTGCTCTTCATAATCTTCCTTTCAAATTCTTTATGGAACACTTCATCCTCTTTTTGGATATCACTTCAGTGAACCATAGAAGATTAGATTCTCAGCAAATCTAAATTATATTTTCTGCTTGGGCAGGGACTAGCTGTGTGACATTGGGAAGTGATTTATCCCCTCTGTGTCTCAGTGTCCTAATCAGTGAACTGGAGGTGTGTATAATATGTCTTCTTGCAATATGGTGTTTATGGCATTTTTTTGTAGTGAATGAGATTACTACAAAATGGTTAGGAAGGTAGAAATTCACATGCATGCATGCCTGTAATGACAATGTATAGTTTGTAATTTTGTTGCCCTTTCAAAGGAGGGGTCCGACGTGTTAATGAAACTGATTTTAGCGTTTCTTAGGGCTCTGAAGGAGACTGCTGCTGGTACTGCCTTTACTCTGTGGTGTAACCATGTAATGAGGTAGGCAGTGAAGAGGGCGTGAAAGAAGCCAGGGGACGGGCAGGTAATGACAAGGAACCTGAAGCACAGTCTACCTGTCAGGTCTGTTGATAGCTTTGGTCAAGAATTCACATACCAGGAAGTCAGGTACAAAATACCACAGTTTCTTTAGCCACAGGCAGAGAGTTTGTCGGCTCCTTTCTTCCTGCTTTCATCCATATGCAAGCAAGTGATAACATGTACTAAGTTAAATAATGCACGGTACTTCAACTATTCTTACTTTCTATCCTTTGGTTATTGTAATTACATGTAATTTTGTGACGGATTTTCTATTTTTTAAGAAATCACACTTTTGTACTTGATCCAGCTAACAGGATTTTCTTACATTACTTCATAAAGAGACCATCTTTTAAACTTCTAATGTTATTTCTTATTCATTAGTACATTTGCCTGTGGGGTATGTTCATAAATGGGTTAAAGTTACAAAGTTATGCTTATAAAAGCTCATGGTAATTTGGAGTATCAGGAGGATTTATTAATTTTGAAATCTTAAAAGAGCAAAAGCTAAAATGAGATTGGATTAAGTATATTCTTGCATGCAGTTATTCTAAACACCCTTAAGGACCAAAGACTAACTTACAGAGGACATTATGCAAATGTGAATATATCTCTAAGTGCCTTGTAGGCTTGCTGATGTAATATTTTACATGGTTAGTTAAGTACATCAAGTAGAAGGTTTGACCTTGATAGAGTAGAAAGGTGCTTATTTCAAAACAACTCAGTTGTTTTCCAGGCCATTGTAGAGCAATCAACATAAAGTGAATATAATCTAGAATCTAATATTAATATGTTAGTCAGCTAAGTCTCTGCTTCACAGGAAACCAAATACATGCTTCATAATATACCCATATCTCCTGTATTCTTGTTTGTCATCTAAATACTACATGTGCTTGAATACTTCTTAGGGACTGTACTGTTGTGACTTGAAGAAATCGTTTGTAGACATGGCTGACACCAAGTAAGGAAGTTAAAAAAACAATTCAGATTCCCAGGTCTCATGATCACTTAATCAGATTTTGGGGTGAGGACAGCCCCTAGAATCATGAGATTTAAAAAAAAAGCTTCCCTACACAAATCCCATGATTAGAAACCATCAGAGGCCTCCTAAACTTCAATTTGACAGCCTGATGTGGTACTTTTGTATTTTTCCTTTTGCCACTCTATCATCTCAATATGATAAGGAGTAGACATACATTCCTGGGATTTATAGTTTCTATATTAATATAAGAAGAAATAATTGTTGATGGGGATGCTAAGACTTAAGCTCTAAAAACTTGGAACAAAGGGACCATTCGGTCACACTTTGCTCATCCATTATTAATCATCATCTACCTCTGTGCCCATATCTGAGGTTGACTGAAAGTGAGGAAGGAGTTTAGGAAGGAGGAGACAGGAGAATATTACAGAGAAACCTAAGCATTCATTACCTTCCCTCTGCCTCAAGTGGAGTTTCCCCCAAAACACCTAAATAAATCCATTCGTTGATCGTTAATCACTAATTGATCACTAATTTATGTAAGAATTTCCTTTTTAAAATTTAGTCAACAAGTATTTACTGCATACTTACAGGATAGAGTTCTGTTCTTGTCAAAGGGTCAGTGGTTTTAGGAACTTTCCAAATATTCACTACCCTGTTCATTAGCAATGGACAAGGAGAAAGCAGAATAAAAATCTGACCGACAAACTTGTTTTAGAAGAAATTATTCCAAATGTATGTGGACCAGGAGGGATGCAAATTTCTCATTCTGAGCTAATTGCATTTTTCCTCATCTTAATAAGAAATGTTGTTTCTTTCTGATCATTTTAAGCATCGCCAATGCACCAGCAGACTGAAATGGGGACAGTTGGCAGGTAGAGAAAATGAATAATGGTAGAAGCAAAATGTGATTTCTTCCACTATAATTCTCCACAAGCTGTGTAAACTTTCCTCAGTTAAAAAACAAACAAAAATTTTAAAGACAAAGATTTTACATTTTCATCCAAACACTGCTGTTAACAACTGCTCACTTTCACTCTTTTGGAGGCTTCCCAAGCAGCTAGGAGATTTGCCTTTTCTTTAATAGTCTCAGCAGTATGCTTTCTTCCAGAAAAGAGAGAGAAAAATGAAAACCTTGCATTTCCTGGAATGCTGACTAAAGTAACATGACTCTGTTCCAGGTGGCCTAGTGAATAAATAGGCAATTATTATTTTTAAATTTTTGTAGTGGTTCGTGCAGCAAACTTCCCAAGCATTTGAACTTCACACACCACCATTTACAATGTGTTACACCTGCACACCAACAGGAAAGACCTTGAGTTGACCCTTCACTATAGTCACTGGATCACTGAGCACGTTCTCAAATTGGAGTCAGTGGGACAAATCCTACAACTAGAGCCCGTGAAAATTCGAAAGAAGGGCATGCACATAGAATATGGATGTTATTTTTGTGGAGAGCTGTGGGTGTCTAAATTTCATACCTTTTAAAAGGGGAAATAGGATCTCTAAAGGGAATAAATATAGATATTTAATTTTTCCTTGGGAAATATCAGTTGCACAGCTGAAATGAAGGCCCCAAATGTGCAAAATGCAAAGAAGACGAATGGATGATGAGTGGCAGTGTGGATAATTATATCATCCCACCAGGTTGGTGAGCATCCGTATGGCTCAACATGGGCTTCAAATCTCAGTTCGATTATCAACTGGCCGTGTGTCCTTGGACAAAACACTTAACTACTCTTGCCTCGTTTCCCCCATCTAAAAATAGGGATAATATGTGAGGATAAAATAATGTCTTTACAGCTTTTAGAATAGCACAGAACACATTGTAAAAGCTCAATAAACCCTGGTGACTTAATTGCTATTATATAACCTAGCTTTATGAGAGATTTTCAAGAAACCACTAATGGTTGGCCAGCCCAGTTATTATTCCCACCCACCATTCTTGCTCCCCAGAGACATTCTCCAGGTAGCCCTCCATATCCCCAGGTTAAAACGATGCACAGCTTTGGGCTTGCCACATGGTGGTCTCAGGGTCAATCCCATGTGGTTCTTTTATTCCCTTTGTAAGTGAGATTCTTGGGGTGACATGCAAGCTGCCACTCTGGGAGTATTTGTACTTCTTCAAATACCACCCTTCCGGCTCAGGACTTTTTTACTTTGACTGTTCTTATTCCCTTACCTAAATGTCTACCAGAACATGGCTACATAGGAGCTTCTGAGTCCATGTTCACTGACTGATTGGCTGGCAAGCTATGATTAAGAAAAATTAAGGCAATATTAGCATGAGGTGAAACTTTGAGAGTAACTCTAAAGATCAAGAACAGTGAGGAATGCCTAGAAGGAGGCTAAGTGGCTCCAAAATAAGTTTTCAGTAGAATCAGATAGTGTTTGTATGTTCTTGGTGGTGCCAGTGGAGACACAAGAGACGGGGGTGGGGTGGGGGGTGTAGGGGGTAGGGGTGGAGGTAGGAGGAGTAGGATGTGGGGAGGGGGTGCGTAGTCCCTGGGTTAGGAAGATCTTCTGGAGTAGGAGATGACAACTCACTCCAGTATTCTTGCCTGGAAAATTCCATAGACAGAGGAACCTGGCAGGCCACAGTCCATGGGGATGCAGAGTCAGACATGACTGAGTATGCATGTGTTTGCAATGTTGTTGTTTTTGTTTTTAATTTAATTTATTTATTTGGCTGCACTGGGTCTTAGTTGTGGCACGTGGCAACTTTGGTCTTCATTGCAGGATCAGGATTTTTAGTTGCGGCATGTGAGCTCTTAGTTGCAGCGTGTGGGGTCTGGTTCCCTGACCAGGAGTTGAACCCAGGCCCCTGCATTGGGAGTGTGGAGTCTTAGCCATTGGACCACCAGGGAAGTCCCTCAGTGTTCTTTATATATGAGTGTGCCTTAGGCTTCAGGTATCTACAGCATCAAAATTCAGACTAAACTGTGAGGCCACTCGATAAAAATCTGATTATGAGGGGAGTCTTTTGTCTAGTTCACAACACACCCCATCTCAAAGTTCTCTATTCTTTGGCAGACGTTTTTATTTGGCTGGTTAGTTTTATAGCGAATAGGCATGAGACCCTTAATTTGACTCCATAGTAGTCAGCATGAGCTTATTGGAACATCCAATGGCGTGCTCACTTTATTTGAAGGGAAATTAAAAGTTAACAACAACAAAAAAGAAGTTTAGGAAAATTAGGGGAGCAGGGGTCACATGACAGAGGGTAATTTATTTACGATCACCATGTCAGGGCAGAATCTAGCTCCCAGAGAGTGGGCCTTCACCATGGACTGGCACAGCTATTTGAAAATAGTCAATACTCTTGTTCTTAAAGGCAATTCTCTAGGAAGTGAGCAACTCAGGGCCCAGATAGAGTAACCAGTAAAGGACTTCTGTTGGATGCTCTGTTAATGGAGTTCTTCTAAGCATGATAAAACAGGCTATCTTATGAATATAAAATGCTGGAAATTCAGAGACCTATTACAAATGGAATTGGCATAATTTTATATTGGAACTTGTCTTTCTTGCTCTCAGCTGGAATTCACAACCTGATTTGTAGTTTCCGACTGAGAATCTCTGCCTACAAGCCAATGACTTCTCTTCTAGGTTCCTAAAGCAGGAGACTTGGATGGAGACAAGGAGGGGACCGAAAGGAACTCTTTGGTTGCAATCAACAAAACTCCAGTTTCAGTTAGATTAAACAAAAATGTCTATCCATTGACTCATGTTACCTGGAGTCAGGCATTGCTGGATCCAGGACCTCAGTGATGAGGTCTGTTCTGTCCCTCTCTGTCTTTTGATTTTGTGCATTTCTTCTTCTCTCTGTATATCAGACTTATTCTTTCCTGCTGTGAGAAAATCTCACCATGGGGAGATAAAGAAGTCTACTAGCAACCAAGTTGTATCCCTTGGACCAGTCTAAATGATCAGGGCCAAATGATACCATAATTGGCCCAGTCTGAGTCACATGTTCAGGTCTGTGACCAAAAGTGGAGTGATTTACTGTGATTGAAAATTATACTAAAATTTGTTTGAAATTAACAAGGAAATGGGGTGCTTTTCCAAGGAAGGAGGAGGAAGAGAGACAAATACCAAGCAGATCAAAACAAGGATTCCAACAGCCGCTCAGATTGTTCTGCTAACTTGGCAGATTAACCATAGCCTTGGATGCCAAGGTCTGTGCATCTGACTTAGTGACCATATTGCATCTAGTTGTAGGCACTCAGTGACACTAACTACTTGTCTAGGCCAGCACAACTCAGTCTGTTGATTGCTTCTTCTCCACATGCATTCCCTCTTCCCATTCTGATGAATGTTTGAGTCAGTGGGGTGAGCTGATGAGAGGAGTGTGGTGCAGGTTGGCTTCCTTGTAGACATATATGGGAATGCCTTTGGCTGACCATGGCACAGATTCTCCCAGAATGGAAAGTATTGTGGTCTGTGATAAGCTGTAAAGTCTGCAGGCTCCCTTGCCTTTGTATAGGCTGGTGTTGGCTCAGAATGTCATGCATTCATTCAGTAATTATTTCTTGAATTCTACCATATGTTTGGCATGTTGGTATGAGTCATTACATTACTCTTGCCCTATGGGCAATTGCAATCTATTGAAGAGTATAGACAAACTCTGGGAGACAGTGAAGGACAGGGAAGCCTGCATGCTGCAGTCCATGGGGTCGCAAAGAGTCAGATACATGGCTGAGCAACTGAACAACAACAAAGAGAGTACAGACACTAACCAAAGAATTACCCAGTTACCTTCTCAGTTTTATCGTATCAACTTTGTTCCCTTACCCATACTCCAAATAGTAGCCAAACTGATTTTTTTTTAGCAGACTATATCAAATTACACAATTTTCCCTGCTTAAAATCCTTCAATGACTTTTTTATTTCTCTGTAAATAAAATCTTTTTATTGTAATAATTTTTTTCAACTTTAGACATTTGGCATATAACATTGTGTAAGTTTAAGGTGTATAAGGTGTTGATTTGATACATGTGTATTTCAAAATGTTTACCACCATAATGTTAGTTAACATTTTCATCACATCACATAATCACCAGTTCTTTTCTGTAGTGAAAACATTTAAGAGCTGCTCTCTTTCAGTACACTGTAATACAGTATTGTTAGCAACAACCATTGTGCTGTACGTTAGATTCCTAGAACTTATTCATCTTGCACCTGTAAATTTATACTCTTTGACCAATACCTCTCCATATCCCTCACCCTCCAGCCCTTGGTAACCACCATTCTACTTTCTGTTTCTATGGGTTTAGCTTTTTTAGATTCCACTTGTAAGATCATACATATTTATCTTCCTCTGTCTGACTTATTTCACTTAGAATGATGCCCATGTTGTAGTAATTGGTAGGGATTTCCCACCTTTTCATGGCTGAGTAATGTTCCATCACACACACACACACTCCCCACATCTTCTTTATCCATTCATCTGTTGATGAATACTTAGGTTGTTTTCATATCTTGGCTATTGTGAATAGTGCTGCTATGAGCAGTGGAGCACAGATATATTTTCAAGATCCTACTTACATTTCCTTTGTATACATGTACATCACCAGATGGTCAACACTGAAATCAGATTGATTATATTCTTTGCAGCCAAAGGTGGAGAAGCTCTATACAGTCAGCAAAAACAAGACCAGGAGCTGACTGTGGCTCAGACCATTAACTCCTTATTGCCAAACTCAGACTTAAATTGAAGAAAGTAGGGAAAACTACTAGACCATTCAGGTATGACCTAAATCAAATCCCTTATGATTATACAGTGGAAGTGAGAAATAGATTTAAGGCCTAGATCTAATAGAGTGCCTGATGAACTATGGAATGAGGTTCGTGACATTGTACGGGAGACAGGGATCAAGACCATCTCCATGGAAAAGAAATGCAAAAAAGCAAAATGGCTGTCTGGGGAGGCCTTACAAATAGCTGTGAAAAGAAGAGAAGCGAAAAGAAAAGGAGAAAAGGAAAGATATAAACATCTGAATGCAGAGTTCCAAAGAATAGCAAGGAGAGATAAGAAAGCCTTCTTCAGCGACCAATGCAAAGAAATAGAGGAAAACAACAGAATGGGAAAAACTAGAGATCTCTTCAAGAAAATCAGAGATACCAAAGGAACATTTCATGCAAAGATGGGCTCGATAAAGGACAGAAATGGTATGGACCTAACAGAAGCAGAAGATATTAAGAAGAGATGGCAAGAATACACAGAAGAACTGTACAAAAAAGATCTTCATGACCCAGATAATCACGATGGTGTGATCACTGACCTAGAGCCAGACGTCCTGGAATGTGAGGTCAAGTGGGCCTTAGAAAGTATCACTACGAACAAAGCTAGTGGAGGCAATGGAATTCCAGTTGAGCTATTCCAAATCCTGAAAGATGATGCTGTGAAAGTGCTGCACTCAATATGCCAGCAAATTTGGAAAACTCAGCAGTGGCCACAGGACTGGAAAAGGGCAGTTTTCATTCCAACCCCAAAGAAAGGCAATGCCAAAGAATGCTCAAACTACCGTACAATTGCACTCATCTTACACACTAGTAAAGTAATGCTCAAAATTCTCCAAACCAGGCTTCAGCAATATGTGAACCGTGAACTTCCTGATGTTCAAGCTGGTTTTAGAAAAGGCAGAGGTACCAGAGATCAAATTGCCAACATCCTCTGGATCATGGAAAAAGCAAGAGAGTTCCAGAAAAACATCTATTTCTGCTTTATTGACTATGCCAAAACCTTTGACTGTGTGGATCACAATAAACTGTGGAAAATTCTGAAAGAGATGGGAATACCAGACCATCTGATCTGCCTCTTGAGAAATGTGTATGCAGGTCAGGAAGCAACAGTTAGAACTGGACATGGAACAACAGACTGGTTCCAAATAGGAAAAGGAGTTCATCAAGGCTGTATATTGTCACCCTGTTTATTTAACTTATATGCAGAGTACATCATGAGAAATGCTGGACTGGAAGAAACACAAGCTGGAATCAAGATTGCCGGGAGAAATATCAATAACCTCAGATATGCAGATGACACCACCCTTATGGCAGAAAGTGAAGAGGAACTAAAAAGCCTCTTGATGAAAATGAAAGAGGAGAGTGAAAAAGTTGGCTTAAAGCTCAACATTCAGAAAACGAAGATCATGGCATCTGGTCCCATCACTTCATGGGGAATAGATGGGGAAACAGTGGAAACAGTGTCAGACTTTATTTTTCTGGGCTCCAAAATCACTGCAGATGGTGACTGCAGCCATGAAATTAAGACGCTTACTCCTTGGAAGAAAAGTTATGACCAACCTAGATAGCATATTCAAAAGCAGACACATTACTTTGCCAACAAAGTTTTGTCTAGTCAAGGCTATGGTTTTTCCAGTGGACATGTATGGATGTGAGATTTGGACTGTGAAGAAGGCTGAGTGCCGAAGAATTGATGCCTTTGAACTGTGGTGTTGGAGAAGACTCTTGAGAGTCCCTTGGACTGCAAGGAGATCCAACCAGTCCATTCTGAAGAAGATCAGCCCTGGGTGTTCTTTGGAAGGAATGATGCTAAAGCTGAAACTCCAGTACTTTGGCCACCTCATTCGAAGAGCTGACTCATTGGAAAAGACTCTGATGCTGGGAGGGATTGGGGGCAGGAGGAGAAGGGGATGACAGAGGATGAGATGGCTGGATGGCATCACTGACTCGATGGACATGAGTCTCAGTGAACTCCGGGAGTTGGTGATGGACAGGGAGGCCTGGCGTGCTGCGATTCATGGGGTTGCAAAGAGTCGGACATGACTGAGCAACTGATCTGATCTGATCTGATCTTGTATACATGCCCAGAAGTAGTTGGATCCATATGCTGGATCATATGATAGTTCTATTTTTGGTTTTTTGTGTAATTGCAAAAAATTATCCATGAATTATCCACAGTGACTGCACTGATTTACATTTCCAACAGTACACAAGGGTTCCTTTTTCTTTGCAATTTTTGTTTTGTTTATATTTACATGTTTTGTTCCTTTTGCCTTTTGGTGATAGCCTTTCAAAACAGGTGATGTGATACCTCATTGTGGTTTAGATTTGCATTTCTGGGAGTAAAATTTGAACATTTTCTGTGTCCTTGAAAGCCCTCTGGGACCTGACTCCAGCCGAGCTCCCCAGTTTCTGTGCCTTCCTGTACTGGTAACACTGCCTCTCTGCTCCTTGCTCACTCCAACCCTTATCTGGGTCTGGCACTTGCCCTTCCCTTAGCTTTGCACATGATGAGTTCTTGTCCTTCATGTGTCAACTCGAGTGTCACTTCCTAAGAGAGGTCTTCTCTAACCAGCCATATAAAGGAATTCCTTTCCTTATGGCATCTCCATCAATAGTCCCTTCACAGCACTGATCATAATTATCTCCAATTATCTTTTCTGTTCTCTTCCTTAGTGTCTTTTCCTTTCTAGAAGAATGAATTCAGGGACGATGTTGATCATATTCAGAGCCTTCTGATCTGAGCAATTGGTAAACTCTCATGTCTGCGAGGCAATCTCTTTCTTAAAGAATTTTTATTGGTTTTACAAAAAATTTTATAAAACTTTTACAATGTTGTGTTAGTTTCCACTGTACAAAAAGTGAATCAGCGAGAGAGAGAGAGAGATATATCCTCTTTCTTGGATTTCTTTCGCTAATTATTAGAGAAATATAAATCAAAACTGTGATGAAGTACAACCTCACCCTAGGCAGAATGGCCATCGTCAAAAAAATCTACAAACAGTAAATACTGGAGAGGATGTGGAGAAAAGGAAACTGTCCTACAGGGTTGATGGGAACATAAATTGGAATAGCCACTATGGTGAACAGTATGGTGGTTCCTTAACTAAAAACGGAACTATCGTATGAGAAGATCTCTTGAAGAGCCACCATCTTCTCCATGAAGCCTGCCTTGGGCAGAATTGATTTCTGCCTCCTCAGTGCCACCATGGTGCCTCATGCGTACCTCAGTGACAGCACTTGCTAGGCTAGGCTATAATTGCTTCTCTCCACGCCTGGTTCCTCTGCTAGCATACAGCTCCGTGAGATCAGGGACACAGATTTAACTCTGTATATCCAAGCCGAACAGTGGTCCCCGGCCCATAGCAGGGACTTGGCTGCTTAGTGATGGAATGAAAGCAACTCCAATTAATCAGAAATCTGTATCTGTGTGTTTGTGGATTCATCAGGGAATGGAGGGGTGGAGAAAAGACCAGCTTTCTTTCAGCATTTTTTGCTATATTGATGGGGTAAGAGTGAAGGAAAAGCTTTATGAACAGACAACAGGAAACAAGCAAACTTGCAAAGAAGGAAACCTATTGTCGAGTATTTTCAATTCAATTAATAGCCTCTGGTGGGTTTAAAAAAAGAGAAAACTACTAGGGGAGGACCAGAAGACGGGTACTTGACAGTACTCTTTAATGCTTTTCCTGTTCCTTGATGCATTGTCTTCTTGTGGAAGTATCAATATTGTGTGCAGACAAGGGGAAAAGCATCATCTTCAAACTGTAATGAATCTCAAATGAAAACAAGCCACACAGTTGGCCAACAATGCTTTAAAATTGCACATCAAGAACACTCCCAGTGACAAACACTTTCAAGGCAAACAAACCATACAGAAATTAAAAAATCTCTGTGGGGTATAAATATGTAATTACACTCACACAGGGAGCATTTTATCAGGTAAACCATCCCACTTTGTTAATTGAAATGCTCCAGCACTGGGCTTTTTTGACAAAGCGTCTGAATATATATGGGTAGGGTGTAGACCTGCTGCTTCCCCGGCTCTTCCTAGCCGGGGTTAACCGCCTCAAAGCCATTTTCCCATGCAGCTGGGAGGTCAGTTCTTAAGCCTTCCTTTTGTTTGTTTGCTTCTGTTTCCATCTAGCTGAATGTCACCAGGATGCAAACTGGTGTGGAATTCTAAACATCTATTGGCAACACAGCTATTTTCAAAATCGAGACTAATATTTTACTTTTATATGGCTCATTGGAAATGCATAGATAAGTAATCCTCTGTGGTAATTTAGAAATGTTAAAACAAACCAAAAAGAGAGGTTCCAGGATTATATGTTAGTCTGGTGAAGAATATTGAACTAGAATCCCTGCTCCTGTGTTCTGCTTCAGGCTCTGCTCCAACTAGGTATGTGGCCATAGCCCATCAAAACATTACCACCTCAGTTTTCTCAGTTTTGGTTTATGGTTGTTAAAAATTACTTTCTATTCCAGTAAGGCCTATGATTTATTATCTAATAGTATT
This sequence comes from Bos javanicus, assembly GCF_032452875.1. Taxonomy (NCBI): domain Eukaryota; kingdom Metazoa; phylum Chordata; class Mammalia; order Artiodactyla; family Bovidae; genus Bos; species Bos javanicus. Next base: position 69,082,867 of record NC_083877.1, on the reverse strand, counting down.
GCCTTATCTTGAGGTTTGCTTTGGTTTTTTTTCTTTGAGTGCTTGGATTCAGTTCAGTTCAGTTCAGTAGCTCAGTCATGTCCGACTCTTTGTGACCCCATGAATCGCAGCACACCAGGCCTCCCTGTCCATCACCAACTCCTGGAGTTCACTCAAACTCACGTCCATCGAGTCAGTGATGCCATCCAGCCATCTCATCCTCTGTCGTCCCCTTCTCCTCCTGCCCCCAATCCCTCCCAGCATCAGAGTCTTTTCCAATGAGTCAACTCTTCACATGAGGTGGCCAAAGTACTGGAGTTTCAGCTTTAGCATCATTCCTTCCAAAGAAGTCCCAGGGCTGATCTCCTTCAGAATGGACTGGTTGGATCTCCTTGTAGTCCAAGGGACTCTCAAGAGTCTTCTCCAACACCACAGTTCAAAAGCATCAATTCTTCAGTGCTCAGCTTTCTTCACAATCCAACTCTCACATCCATACATGACCACTGGAAAAACCATAGCCTTGACTAGACGAAACTTTGTTGGCAAAGTAATGTCTCTGCTTTTGAATATGCTATCTAGGTTGGTCATAACTTTTCTTCCAAGGAGTAAGCGTCTTTTAATTTCATGGCTGCAGTCACCATCTGCAGTGATTTTGGAGCCCAGAAAAATAAAGTCTGACACTGTTTCCACTGTTTCCCCATCTATTTCCCATGAAGTGATGGGACCAGATGCCATGATTTTCGTTTTCTGAATGTTGGATTATTAACTCAATAAAACTTTTCTAAGTGTTAGAAAGTCACCCAAATGAAGCTCCATCTCCTTCCTCTGGCATATCTGGTGCTCTGGCCTTTCTTTAACCCCTGGCTTGGCCAGTGCTGTGCTACAAGCATCAGAGGCAGCGGCAAATTGACTGGGTGACCTCAATGCCCTCCCTGTGAACATGCTGCTGAGGTCATCTGCAGAGGGAGAGATACAGGGTGTTGTCTAGGAGTGGCTGGAGTAGATATCCATGTCCCAATACATAGATTTTATAGCACTGCTGGAACCTCTCTGGATTTTCCAGTTCCCACGCATAACGTACTAATTTTCCAGGCATGCTGTAACAAATCACCACAAGGTTGGTGGCATAAAGCCACAGAAATTTATTCTCTTACAGTTCTGGGGGCCAGAGTTCTGAAATCAAGAAGCCTTCCTTTGAAGGTTCTAGGGAGAATCTGTCCCTAGTCTTTTCCAGCTGCTGGTAGCCCCAGTCATTTTGGTTTGCAGCTGTCATCATTCCAATTTCTGCTGTCACCCTCCCCTTACATTGGCTCTCCTCTTCTGTCTCTCTCTATCTTCTCATTTTTGATCTCTTATGAGGATACTTGTCATTAGATTTAGAGTCCACCCTGGTAATCCAGGATCATCTCATCTTTGTATCTTTAACTTAATTACATCTGCACAGATCCTTTTTCCAAATAAGGTAATATTTATAGGTTCTGGGGATTTGGATGTGGGCACATCTGTTTAGGGCCACCAGTCAACTTTCAGTTCAGTACAGTTGCTCAGTCATGTCTAACTCTTTGTGACCCCACGGACTGCAGCGCTCCAGGCTTCCCTGTCCATCACCAACTCTCAGAGCTTGCTTACACTCATGTCCATTGAGTCAGTGATGCCATCCAACCATCTCATCCTCTGTCGTCCCCTTCTCCTCCTGCCTTCAATCTTTCCCAGCATCAGGGTCTACTACACATTAATCTTTGTCCCAAGATTTCTAAATCAGTGACATACAAAGTCTGAGTCTGGTGATTAAATATGTACATAAATGGTTATCATATAATTCATCCCTAAAGCACCTTAGCCTGTAATTTATTTGTGAGGAACTGTAAGCAGAAAAGTAGCAGGAGTAAGATATGAATGCATTGGGGACTTAATAAAGATAAGAGAAGAAGACAGGCAATAGGTCTGGTATTGAGCACTTCATGATCTCCGCAAGGTACCAAGGGGCCACAAGGTGTACAGAGTTGGCACTACCCTAGAGCAGCTCACAGAATGAAATAGAATGAAAAGGCAAGAGAAGCAGGGACATGGAGAAAAAGGAAAGTGAGGTGTGGTTCCTCATAAGATAGGCTAGCAATTAGGTTTTCCTCCAGCTCTCAAATATTTCTTCTGAAACATACTTGGAAATGCACTAACTTTTCACGGGAAGACAGTGAGTAGAGAGGCAACTAGAGCATATCTTGTCTAAAGGTGACCTGATCAGATCCTTTCACAGTGGAGTTCCCTGGGAAGTGGAATCTGGAATGGAAATTAGCAGGCAGGACGTTTATTAGGAGAGCTTTTGGGATTAACAACTGAGGAAGGGAAGGGCAAGGATTATGCAGAGAGTGAAGCTGAGCTGTGATAAAGACTCAACTGAGGTCTCAGTTCGCCTCCAGGGAGCTTCAGAGCAAGGTGCCCCTATAAGGACAGAGCCTTCAAACCCATGATACATGCTGCCCAGTAAAGCTCTCTTTAGCCAGAATATTCCCAGAGAGGGCACTGTGCCCCAGCAACTGGGGGACTCAGTTTTTCAGTCCTGAAGGAGGATGTGGACTGGCATGTCATGGCATCTACTAGAGATCCTTGCTAAAGTTTCACCATGTCCAAACTCCACGGCATCATTCCACAAGTTTTGCAAATTTTTGAAGATAAATCCTACTCGAAAGGTGGGCTGGCACTATCCACAAAAATTATTTTGTCTGGTGACGTTTGTAAGCTTGTTACTGGAGAAGAGAGCAGGACCACACTGTAGAACAGAGCTATGATCAGCTAAAGGGATTCAAGGGAAAAAGAGGCTTGGCCTCAAACGTCTCAGTGCTCATGTATGAGGCCGGGCTGGCTCTTCTGTGTGAGGAGACGGGGGGGCGGGGGCGGGGGGTGGGGATGGTGGTACCCTGCTTTCTTTGTGTGCGTGTCTCCCTCTAGATAAATGGGGCATGTGATTGATAAACGTCCTCAACCTGCAGAGTAGGAGGGGAATTCTAATAAGTTCTGTCTCTGTGTCACAAGGTAGTGGAAGGAACATGGGGTGTGAGGTCAGGTGGATGCTCAGTAACTCTGACCTCATCCTTTTCATCCACGCCCTCTTATCTCTGTTTTCTGGGAGTGGCTTCTCCTGCTCCTCCCAGCTTCCCGGGGTAATCCCTGGGGCCTGCAAGTTCTGTATTTTGCAACATAGCTGTCTTCAGAGTCTGCACTCTCCCTGGAGTCTGCACTCTTCTTTGTCGGCCAGACTGCCTGCGTCCTGCGCCCATGGCCTCATCTCCTGATTCTACCATTCATACAGAGTGATCACAGGCAAGTAGGCTCATCCCTCTGACACAGTTCCTTCTTATAAAGTGGTGACAATAATAGTTGTATTCTACACATGAATATATATATATATGTATGTATACTTATACACATATATTAATAGATGTTAACATATTGTCAGACACTTAGTGCAATTCTTGGCTCAAAGTAAGTGCACCATGTTAGCCATTGTTAATGTCCTTGTTTCACAGTTATCAAGTTGTCCTTAGGTGCCATCCTTCGTGAGGCTGACGAGGTCCCTGTTCCCTCATCTTTTCTCGCCCTTTGTCGTTACCTCTCTTGGGCTAGCTTTTCAACCCTCCTTGGTGGAGACTCCCTCAACTTCCCCAGTGTACAACTCTCCTCCCCACCTCTGCACTTCTCTCGGACTCTCCTGGGTCCCAGAGTTTCTGTCCTGTGTGGTGTCATTAGTCATCATGCCACATGTGCATTTTATGGTCTCTCCAGGTGCAAGGAACATGATCAGTGTTAGACTGGAAGGGAGGTCAAACACTGACCATGATGAGCTGAAACCCATGACACTGAGGTGACTCTAAAGAACAGGTAGCTGTGTGCAGTATTGAAGGTCTCCCAGCCTAGATGAATTAGGTACCAACAGCTTTGCTCTCTGGGTCACTCCCTTTCTTGCTTTTTTGTACCCCCCACCTCCTGGACAAAATTTCCCAGAGACTTTCTGTTTCCTTCTTTCTCTTCCTTTTACTCTAGGTCCTCTTCTTCTCTGCCACCTCCCCACTTCCTTCATTCTTTCATTCAGATATTTATCGAGTGACTCCCAGTGCAGAGCACTGAAGCCCACTGGTGAGCAGGATGAGTGAGGCAATTAACAGTTCGACAGGGAAGACCAAGTGCTAGGAAGTGGGCTTTGAAAGGAGATTTGTGGAGGTGTGGGAGTCCAGGGCTGGGACACTTGCTGCTCGTTCTACATCAGTTTTCTCTAAAATACCCTTTGGCCTGTATACAGAAAATAACAAACAAGGTAAACTGGAGTCGTGGCAGCTGGAAGGAAAAGGAAATTCTCCAGGACTCTTCCTGCATTCTGCTTTCCTATTTTTGACTTTTATTCCACCACTTTTAACTACTTGGTACCTGCCTTTGGCTCATTAAACAAATACCCAATAAATGACTGTTGCGTGTCAGGTCCTGCATGAGGAGCAGGGAATAGACCAGAGAATAAGACATAATCCATTCCCTGCCCTCATGTAGCTGACAGTTCTATCCCAGGCCTTGGGGCCAGACCTTAATTGGGTGATTTATAAGACAGTATGTGAGCTGCAAACATTTCACACATGTTAAGTAATTTAATCCTTGAACTAGCCTAGCCCTATGTGCTAAGTACCATTATTGTCCTTATTTTTGTAGATAAAAGAGGCACAAAAAGGTCCAGTCACTTGCTCAAGGTCCTGCAGCTAGCTTGAATCTGGACTCCACCATGTACAAGTTATGTGACTTCGGCCACCCCACTTAATCTTTGCATGTGTGCTAAGTCCCTTCAGTCATGTCTGACTCTTTGCGACCCCATGGACTGTAGCCTGCCAGGCTCCCCTGTCCATGGGATTCTCCAGGCAAGAATACCGGAGTGGGTTCTGTGCCCTACTCCAGGGGATCTTTTCAACCCAGGAATCAAACCCACATCTCCTGCGGCTTCTGTAGTGCAGGTGAATTCTTTACTGCTCAGCCACCAGGGAAGCCCACTTAATCTTTACGAGAACATAATAAAGTAGGGATTATTTTTATCATCTGCACGTTATAGGTGAGAAAACCGAGGCACAAGAAGATTGTTAGTTAACCCATCTAGAATGCTTAGCATGGGACCTAGCAATGGCTGCTATTTTTATGATTATTGAGAAAAAAAAAGTTGGAGAAATGGAGTAGTTACAGAAATCTGGAGAGGAGCAAGGGCAGTTCCAAATTTTCATAATTGTATGATTCTGCCACTGTAATCTGATGAGCTGACATAGGTCCTTGGTAAGATTTATTTCTGGCTGGAAGAATTATTCGTGAATCACTGAAAAGGTACTGTTGAACTCTTTTGCTCTTTCTTTCATGGCATTAGGAATGTTAGTGAGACAGGACTTGACAGCAGCATATGAAGGGGAAATGCAGAGATTTTGACTGACAGTGGGCATCATATATTTGTCTGTTCAGGTTGCCACCACAGACTGGGTGGCGTAAATGACAGACACTTATTTCTCACCGTTCTGAAAGTTGGAAGTCCATAATCAACGTGCCAGCAAACTCAGTTTCCGTGAGAACTTTCTTCCTGGCTTGCTTGTGGCCACCTTCTTATTGCATCCTCACAGCGCGTTTCCTCTGTGGTATGGGAAGAGAGAAAGACTGAGAGAAAGAAAGAGAGATGGTCTGTTTTCCTCTTCTCATAAAGACACCAGTCCTATCACATGAGGGCCCAACCCCTGTAACCTCATTTAACATTAATTATCTCTTCAAATATAGTTACACTGGGGGGGGGGGGTGAAGGTTTCAGAATATGAATTTTGGAGGGACGCAATTCTGTCCATATCATGCAACTTTAGTTATCAGTGTGACACAGCTACAGGAAACAATAAGCTAGATGTTACATTAACAGAAGGAGTGTGCATGTGTTAAGTCACTTCAGTAGTGTTCAACTCGGTGCGACCCTATGAACTTCAGCCTGCCAGGCTCCTTTGTCCCTGGAATTCTCCAAGCAAGACTACTGGAATGGGCTGCCATTTCCTTCTCCCAACCCAGGAGATCTTCCCAACCCAGGGATTGAACCCACGTCTCTTATATCTCCTGCTTTGGCAGGCGGGTTCTTTACCACTAGCGCCACCTGGGAACCCAACAGAAGATGAGTGCTCCCAAATTTTCATCTCGTGGAAAGGGAAAACAAGCATTTATTAAACATATCCTGCATTTGATACTACATTTAGTCCTTATGACAAACTTTTAAGTTGCTTCTATTATGGTTCCCACTTGAAAAAATCGATGAGCAATATGTTACTTAAAATGACACTGGTTATGGTACCAAGGCAAGCCAACTAAGGGAGTAGGGAAGCTGGAGTTTGAACTTGAAAGAGAGTTATTGGAATAAGGGATCTTAAAAGAAGAAACTGTGAGACAAGGTGGAAGATACTATGGATGATTATCTTGGGAAAACAAATTTTAGTAGATTACCCCTTCAATATGATTCCAGAGGACAGTACACAAATAAATTGGTGGAAATTATAAGGAAGAGGGCTTGGATTTAATATATGTATAAAGCAATTTTAAGCTACTATTTTCCAAAATAGAATAAGTTATTTAGGCACTGCTAATTAAAGCTAGAAAACTCTTGTTGTGGGAGGCAGATGGATTGGAATGAAGTTTGGGGTTCTATGTTCTCCATTATTCCAAGGTTAGGGAAATTTTCTGTTATCACAGAAGGAATTCCACAAAAGCAGCTTTGGTGGTGCATGAAAGTCTAAATACTTTAACCTTTGGCAGTAGAGTAGTTCAAAAAATTTATCTGGCACATAATTATAGCTAATTGGTTTCTAAATATTTTATATATAAAATGCAGTCAATTCAATAGGACTCTATTTGAATTAAGATATTAGAATTTTTTTAAAAAATGAGAGCCATTTCTCTTTACAACAGCTGGCAACCATCTCCCAAGAATGCCCTTGTAATTACATTTAAAGTTGCTTATCTAGGGCACATCAAAGAATTAGGTGCAAGTGGTCATTGCACTAATGAAATGCTTATCTTCTGCTGCTCATCAAGCTGAAGAGCTTTTAGGAATGTCTGATATTTAGACTCTTCTTCCATTATTAATTAATTGAATGGCCATCAGTGCTCCCAGCTTTATGAAATGAAGACCTAGATTAATTCTGTTTCTATACAGTAAATATCTTTGAATGCTAACAATTTTCAACATGATCATAAAACAGATCCAAGTTAGGATGCATCAAAGAATGGCACCCCTCCCTTCAGAGGTGCCTATTTTATAAATGGTAAAAGCAATTTATTTTTACCATTTATAAATGGTAAAAGCAATCCCTTTGTTTTCTTAGGAAGCCTGAAATTAAACTTACATCATTACCTTTAAAATAAATATCTCCTATAAATCTGAAACATACCAGTAATCAGGTCAAGCAGCAAAGGCCCTTTTTATTACAATTCTCCAGATACATCTGCACTTCATATTCTAATTTTGAATGTACTTAGGACTGACCTGGAGAAGGCAATGGCACCCCACTCCAGTACTCTTGCCTGGAAAATCCCATGGATGGAGGAGCCTAGTGGGCTGCAGTCCATAGGGTCGCTAAGAGTCAGACAGGACAGAGTGACTTCACTTTCACTATTCACTTTCATGCATTGGAGAAGGAAACGACAACCCACTCCAGTGTTCTTGCCTGGAGAATCCCAGGGATGGGGGAGCCTGGTGGGCTGCCGTCTATGGGGTCGCACAGAGTCGGACACGACTGACGCGATTTAGCAGCAGCAGCAGCAGGACTGACAGCCCTTGGTTAAAATGTGAAGCAAAAATACTTTTGGCTGCTTTGGCTGTTTCACCCATCCAAATGTTTCTGGCAAATAAACTCAATGGACAAAAAACTAACATCTCCCCAAGTCTCCTGGCTGCCTGCAATGCAGGAGACCCAGCTTCAATCCCTGGATTGGCATTGATCCCCTGGAGAAGAGAATGGCTACCCACTCCAGTATTCTTGCCTGGAGAATCCCTTGGATTGAGGAGCCTGGAAGGCTACTCTCCATGGGATCACAAAGAGTCGGACACAACTGAGTGACTTTCACTTTTACTTTCATAGAAACTCCAGCCAAAACATTATTTGTCTTTAATATAAAGAAAAACAACACTGCCTTTAATAAGAAAGATCACAACAAACTTTTCCAGCTGGAGATCACTAGCAAATAAAATATAATTTTCAACTGAAATGGAAGATGGTTGGACCACTAAAAGATAATTGGATGGCTCAAAACTTATTCACAGGAAATTTTGGTTTTATAAGCCTTTCAGTGTGTCTGAGACCTTGAGAACCAACTTTTGTGTTCTTAGTTCTGTTCTATAATATGTTGGAAAATTCTTTTTTCAACCTGTGTCTCAAGCCTCCTCCCTCTGCCCATCAGCCCATGTCTTTATGAAGAAAGCTGAAGCTTCAAACACTTTGTCTAGGAAACACTGTGTGGATCACTCTGCATGGGAACTAATTATTTTAAGCCACTTGTGTCTGTTGTGTTGTGCCTGCTGGGGCGAGCCTCACTTCCCAAGCAAGTTGCCACAGGCCAGCTTTTGCTTGGAACTCAGACACGTGTTGGTTCCACCATAACCCACTTAGTGAGGGGAGCACGTTTGTACGTTTGATGTTACCACCACATTGCAAACCACACGTGATGTCAGGTTTTGACAGTTTCCTTTGAAGAAGTTAACCTTTGAATGAACTTAAAGGGAAAATTTTATACTCAATTGAGTAACCTGACGCTGACTAGAGTGGTGAGAATATCACTGACAGGTGAATAATTTGGGTGATGCTGGAGGGCTCTATATTTTACTCTCAGAAACTCTTAGGTTAGGTCAAGTGTACAGGCTGGTTACTTCCTGGTCAGGAGGCAGTGAAACCTGATATACAAATACACCTGCAATTTGATAGACTCTGGGCAAAATCTTTACAGGCAAATTGCTTCTTCAGAACTGTTGCGTGAAATGGCTTTTATCTATTTTTCTTTTGGGATGGTGGGCTGTATGAGAAATCACTAATCGTGGTATTCTCTTTGGGCAGCCTGTAGACCAAGCCTATGAAGGAAGCAGTTGTGTTGCCACTTTTGAGGGGCTCTGGAATTTCCTTTATGCTCCCAGCTCCCCCGAAACATATGCCTTGCTGATTCTGTGAGGGCCTGAAATATTTTGACTTATGACTCTCAGGGTTAGAAGGAAACTTCTATCCTGATAGGTAGGTAGAAAGTGATGTACTGACATGAAGGCATTTCAGTGAAGTGACCTCCTCTACAACAGCTTCACTCAGTTCCCCGTATTTCTTATGCTGTAATTATTATCTGGAAGAGGAATCATGTCCACAAATGCCAAATATTCAGAGCAATTGTTGCTACTGTCCCTGAATTTGCCCATGGCAGTCATTATCAATCAATTCCAGTGGAACCAGACCCAGTGCTTCGGAATTCTAAGACAAGTCTCTGTGCAGCCACTATCCATCCTTTGGTGTTGGGGGAAGAGGCAAGATCTATTTTCTACTGTTTTTAGAATGAATCCTTCACCGGCATCTGTTTTTTCAGCATGTGTTTAGTAGGCCTAGAGAAAAGGGTCGGAGGACATGTGGATTTTCCTTAAGCTTTTTTTTTTTTTTTTTTGGACTCAAATTTTTGTTTCTCATACCCATAGACTTAGAGAATGAACTTATGGTTACCGGCAGGGAGGGGAAAGGGGAAAAAGACAGATTGGGAGTTTGGGATTGACATGTACACACTGCTATATATAAAATAGATAACCAATAAGGGCCTACTCTACAGCACAGGGAACTCTGCTCAATATTCTGTCATAACCTAAATGGGAAAAGAATTAGACTAGATCCATGTATATGTATAACTGAATCACTGCTGTACACCTGAAACTAATACAACATGGTTCATCGATTGTGTTGTTGTTCAGTCACTCAGTCGTGTCCAACTCTTTGTGACCCCGTGGACTCCAGCACTCCCGGTTTCCCTGTCCTTCACTATCTCCTGGAGTTTGCTTAAACTTGCTTGAATCGGTGATGCCATCCAACCATCTCATCCTCTGTCATCCCCATCTCCTCCTGCCTTCAATTTTTCCCAGCATCAGGGTCTTTTCCAATGAGTTGGCTCTTCACATCAGGTGGCCAAAGTACTGGAGCTTCAGCTTCAGCATACTCCAGTATAAAATAAAAATTAAAAAAAGAAAGTTTTGTTTCTTTTTTCTATAGTCCTTATCATAATATATGCCAGTTTTTTGTTCTATTTTTTATTTATTATGATATACTTTCATTTTATTATAAACACTTGAATGAATGTAAATTTCATATAATCTATATTATTATTTTTATACCTATTTCCTCATGTTGAACATTAGTTTGCTTCTGGTACTTTGCTTTTTTTATTCTAATTTTTTTTTTTTTTTACTTTGTCTGGTCTTAGCTGCAGCTTGCAGACTTCTCTCTAGTTGTGGTACGCAGGCTTAGTTGCCCTGGGGCATGTGGGATCTTAGTTCCCTGACCAGGGATCAAACTCATGTCCCCTGCATTGGAAGGTGGATTCTTAACCACTGGACCACCAGGGAAGTACCTCTGGTGCTTCACTTTTATAAATAATATGAATATAACAGAATTAATTTTTACTTTTAGGGATCTTGATATATTTGGAATTATTTCCTTAGGTTTTCAGAAGTGGATTACTGGGTCATGAGCATTTTTAAACCTTTGATAGATTCCCCAGCTGCTTTCCAAAGAATTCTGTCAATTTATACTCCCAAATATTATTTCAGCTACCCCCTGCCAATTTTGCATATATTTTAAAATGTATAGGGAACTCTGTTCATAGCATTTAACTTGCCTCTCTAGGGTTCCTGGCATCTACTTGGGGGTATGGTGTGCTCATTACTCTGCCGGGCATGCTCTGTCTTCTGCTAGGCTGGCAAGGTTGCCCAGGTCTTCACACTATTTATAGCTCTCCCCAAGTTCCCTAGGTATTGGCCTGTGAATTCCCCTGTTGCATCAGCCAGAGACTACAGTTCTCTTGGCAATATTTATAATTAACTGCTTGGTTCTCCGCCTCCAACCTCCTCCACTTTAACCCCTAATAGTGAGAACAGCAACTATGTGGCTGTTACTATTGCTGTTAATGAGCACTAGTTAGGCGCTGGACATGTTCTAAGCACTCCATATGTAACATTTTCATTGAGTCCTCACTGCAGTCCACTAAGGTGGGTGTTATCATCCCCAATTTACAAATGAGTAGTTAGTTGAAATTTAGCAAGCTTAGTAACTTCCACAAGGACACTCAAGTGCTAAGTAGAGTAGCTGAGATTTGAGTGGAGGCTGTATCTTATTTCCCATTCCAGGAAATTTTTAACAATTCTGTATAATGCCTCAAAGTATGCCCATCTTTCAGCTCAGTCCCTTCTTTGGTTCTAGAACTAATCTAGTTCTGAGTCAAGGGAAATGAAGGCACTCTAGCCCAACACCTGAAGTCACTCTTCCTGCCCTACCAGCTCTTACATTGTACTTGATTAACCCTGAGTAGACTTCTGCCTGGTGACAGAACTGAAAAGTCATCAGGAAGACTAGGGCTCAGGAAAACATTCAGTAAAAATGAGCCTTTGAAAACACTGAAAGAAGGTTATCTTGGGGTGATGATACGTTTTAGATGCTCCCTCCCTTGATTGGTAAAATCTGACCACACTTCAGCTTCTGCGTCTACCTTTTTTCTTTTCTACTTTGCAACATGCAGGAACTCATTTCCCGAACTGGGGATCAAATCCATGTCCCCTATAGTGGAAGCATGGTGTTTTAACCACTAGACTGCCTCTTGTGACCAAATCTCACTTTGTTTTCAATTCCATTGACTATGCTCTTGCCTAATTTCTCATGACTGATTCCTGGTCTTGATGAATTTCCCATTATTTAGCTTCCATAAGATTGGCAAGGGAATACTGTAGTAACTCCTGGCTATTATATATTGGCAGGAATGGAAGGATTCCAGTAGAAATGATCTTGAGAGGTTTAAATAGGGGATGGACTATAAGGCTAAATTCATTGATGGGGGGATTTTCATCCTATCACTGAGGACTTAATATTATGCCAAGTACTTGCCCATCAGCTGACTATATCCCCTGGAAGGGTCTGGAAGACACTGTCTTTGTTTTAGTAATAAATTTGCTGGTAAGGAGGCACTCTTACTTTTTATTTTTTGGCTGTGCTGCATCTTTGTTGCTTCGAGGGTTTTTCTCTAGTTGCAGCAAACAGGGGCTACTCTCTAGTTGCAGTGCACGGATTCTCGTTGCCGTGGCTTCTCTGGCGGTGGTTCGTGTGCTCTAGAGCATGCAAGTTTGAGTAGTTGCAGCTCCTGGGCTCTAGAGCACTGACTCAGTAGTTGTACACAGGCTTAGTTGTTCCACAGCGTATGGGATCCTCCTGGACCAGGGACCAGGCCCACATCTCCTGAATTCGTAGGCAGATTCTTTACCACTGGGCCACCAGGGAAGCCCCAGCACTCTCCTTTTTGATAAATTTGTTGGTGGCTGTATTGTAGAGGTATGTTGAGACTCAGAGAGGAGAATTCAGCCTTGGAATTTAGTTCCCTACTGTCATTAGGGATAAGGGGATAGGGAATAGCAGAGATCTGATAGAAACTGTTAATGATATATAGTGGATACTGTGGAGCTCTGCTTAGATCCCTTTCCCAAGGCCAGTGCATCCTGCTGCTGGGAATATTGATGGGTAACAGATCACAGATGTCTATAGCCAGGACATGTCTCAACCAAGATTATGATCTTTCCCCAGTGGCCTCTGACTCATAACAGAAGATGTGGAGGTACAAATGCCTGGACCCCTTGCCTTAATTTTTGACAAGTCTCAAGGTCTATCCTGGTTCTAGAGCTCTCTGTTGAATCAGTGACAATTCTACTGTCGATCAGCTTCATCCTTAGTCCCACCCTTTCCTTTCCCTTTCCCTCAGAAGTATCTCCTAAAAGTACTCCCCAGTAAACCTTCTGCATGCAATTTTTCACTCAGAGCATGTTTCCAGGGAACCCAGTTCAACATAGTTGGTACCACAATTGTCCTGGGAATGAGACTGACTCTGAAATGGGAATTTGGTGCTGGATCACTCACAACCAGCTACCAACAACTCTATCACTGAGAACAGGTGGGATGTGATTAGCCCCTAGCATTCTGTCGCAAGGCAATTGTTAAAACTTTCACCAGGAGTAAACTGGGGTGGCAGACCATTGGATGGGGATGTGCTGTCTGATGCAACATCTCTATCATGTAAGGGGTAAGAGAAATGTTAGTCTATAAGGGCAATGGGAATGTGTGGCTATTATTGAGTGCCACTGATTATTTGAAGAGAGAAAAAGTTAGGTTCTAGTGATTGATAACCAATTCAAGGCAAAACGTGAAAACTAGAGGACCTGATGGGTAGCATTTAAGTGGAGTCTAATGTCTTGCTGCCAAAGTGTAGACACACGAAGGACAAGACTCAGAATTTTAAAATAGTGGAGCTTCACACCAAGCTCAGCATCGACCTTGTGGTTTGAGATGGGGCTATCTTGTCTTTGTTGTCCAGTCACTAAGTCATGTCTGACTCTTTGCAATCCCATGGACTGTAACATGCCAGGCTTCCTTGTCCTTCACTATCTCCTGGAGTTTGCTCAAACTCATGTCCTTTGAGTCGGTGATGCTATCTAACCATCTCATCCTCTGTCACCCCCTTCTCCCTCCCTCAATCTTTCCCAGCATCAGGGTCTTTTCCAATGACCTGGCTCTTCAGGTAGAGTGGTCAAACTATTGGAGCTTCAGTTTCAACATCAGTCCTTCCAATGAATATTCAGGATTGATTTCCTTTAGGATTGACTGGTTTGATCTCCTTGCTGCCCAAGGACTCTAAAGAGTCTTCTCCAGCACCACAGTTCAAAATCATCAATTCTTCAGTGCTCAGCCTTCTTTTTGGTCCAACTAGGTATAAGTATTTGAAGACTTTGAACCTCAGAATTTCCTGAAGCCCTTGGGCCTGCAGAAGGGAGCCCTTCTCCTTGTCAGGATATAAGGGACCCCTTGAAGAGCATTCAGAAGACTCAAATAATGCAAGTGCTTTAAAAGACCATGCTCTCTCCCTCATGCCTCTCTCTCTGTATTCCATCTCCTCTCCAAATAACCAGGCTGTTAACAAAGATCAAATCTCAGCAAAGCCTAGTGAGGAATGTGCTAGGCTGAGGAAGGAGAGGAGACTAAATACAGAAGGAGCTGTGGCCAGGAGCGTATGCTTAGGACTGGTACTGAATAAAGAGGGTAGAACATAAAATTGAATAAGGAAGAGTTTAGGAAATGAGATTTAATAGACTATGAAAGATCCCAGAGATTGTGTTAATACAGTGCTAGGAATGCTCCTAGAAGCTTAGAAAAATTTATGGCCACACTAAGTGTAGAGAAAGGAGCATAACTACCATGGTAGGTAGTACAGGAAAGGATCAAAAGGCACAAAATGTGGGCATGCTAAAATGAATACATTATATAAGTCTAAAAACTCTTACTAGCCAAGGATTTACCTTCTTCAGGAAGGTAAGGGCCACCAGCATCATTGAGAAGCTCATTGGTAGCTTTCTTCTTCCTCAGCTCAGGTCAGGAATGGTGGTGGAGATGCTGCTACAGAATTGGGCTCTCTGAGAACAAAGGGGATTGTAGTCATTGGTCTTTAAACATCAGAAGCAAGGTAGGTGCAATTACCACAATCAATGGCAAAGTCAGAGTGGTACCAGGAGAGATCTGACTTGTAGAGAGCCATGAGATGGTAAATTGCCAGGAGCAGGAGGGATGCTGCTACACAATGGGAGCAGGGAAGAATATGGTTTGTGTTCAGTAGACCCACTGGCATGCCTCTTGGTTCTTTCATGTCCAGTTTTAACAATAAATGAATAAGTATGGTAGCCATGACCTGAGAAGGGCATGGTCACCAGGGATTCAGGTCCTGTAGAGATGAGAGTCTGAATCACTCCACTAGGCAAGCCACCTAGACCAGCAGAAATGGAAAGAGTGGTAAAGGAGGAGGAGTATTTGTTATGGCCTTCTAATTACACATGAATTGTCTACTGTGTGTGGAGGGAGAAGTGGCTTGATGGATATACATGGAATGTACATGGACTCCTGATCAATGGTAAATATCTTGACTGGTTAACAAGGGAATCTAGAAGGAACAGAACTGGAAGACTGGTGACAAGAGTCTGGGGAAGGAGTATGTAGAGACCCCGTGGGAGGCACACAAATTATGTGTGCCTTCGAGTCTCATGTGAATTATCTCTAGAAGAGGCTCTTAACCAAGTGAAGCGTTTGACCCATGTTGTGGATGTCAGCCAGACTCTCTCCTTAGCCATCCTGATGCTTGCTTGAGTGCGTGTGTGTTAAGCCACTTCAGTCGTGTCAGACTCTTTGCGACCCTGTGGACCAGAGCCCACCAGGCTCCTCTGTCCCTGGAATTCTGTAGGCAAGAATACTGGCCTTTGTTGCCATTTCCTACTCTGGGGGATCTTCCGGACCCAGAGATCGAATCTGTGTCTCTTACCTCTTGTGCACTGGCAGGTGGATTCTTTACCACTAGCGTCACCTAATGACTAATAAATACAGTGCTCATAGTAGAAGGGATTGGGGCTGTGTGACACAATACCATGGATCCCTCTAGGTGAGTCTGAACCAGCTCCTGCCCACAGTAGAGATGGACACTGAGCCCTCTGCTCGCCACCATTCCTCAGGGAAGCCAGCCAGCCACATAGTGGTAGGTCAACTACATCTAAACCCCTTACACCTGGGAGGAGGTAGCAGTTCATCGTGACTAGTTTGCCTTGCATGCTTACAGCAGCTCCACTAATACTACCATCTGATCCATCGATATTATATCTCGCACAAATTGCCTCAGGTCAAGGGACCCATTTTATGGCAAAAAAGGGGGGCTGTGAAAATAGTCTCATGATCAAAGCATTACTATGTGCTTTATTACATGGATTAAATGATTGAACAGCCTACTGAAGCCTTAGCCAAAGTGTTGGCTGTGGGGATAACATCTTGCTTGGTTGGGGTGCTGTCTCCTGGGAAGTGGTATATGCATTACACCACTGCCCGATATATGGTACTCTGTCTCCTATATGTAGAATATGTGGGTCTATGAAGCCACGAAAATCCCATGGACGGAGGAGCCTGGTGGGCTGCAGTCCATGGGGTCGCTAAGAGTTGGAGATGACTGAGCGACTTCACTTTCACTTTTCACTTTTATGCATTGGAGAAGGAAATGGCAACCCACTCCAGTGTTCTTGCCTGGAGAATCCCAGGGATGGGGGAGCCTGGTGGGCTGCCGTCTCTGGGGTCACACAGAGTCGGACACGACTGAAGTGACTTAGCAGCAGCAGTAGCAGCATGAAGCCAGATGAAAGTAAGGACATCACACTCAAAGACCCGCTTGTGAAATCTGTGCTTTCTGTTACCATAAAATGTACATACTGTATATATGTTTATATATGGGTACATGCATGCACACATACACACATACTGAGTATAATGACCATGCTGTAAAGCATACATTCAAGACCCTAGAGATTGCAAACATGCCTTCCGTTTAAAATAGTGTGTTACATTTATGCCAATTTGATCATTAACATTAGTAAGAGGCCAATTATATTGTTCAAGAGTAAGATATTTTGTGAGAAAATGACAAAAAGATACATGTAATCATTGCAATGCCAGTTTACCATCTGATATGATGTACAATAATCCTTTTAGCAAGCTTAAGCTTTTACATATTAATGGCAGTATTGGAGAGCCGGAAGATGCCTTTTACAGCATCGCTGAGGTCCTTACAATAAAAAATGCCTTTGCTGCTTGGCCTGATTACTGGTATGTGCAGGGAGAATAATGCTGTTTCGTGGGCTCTATCCTCCTCACTACTGGGTCCTGGGGTGGTGTTTTTTTTAAAGCAATGCTGTATAACGATTAATAATGAGGAGGGAAAAATTCATTTAGACGTTTGGCAACATCTTTGTGGCTCTCAGTATGGGTCTCATATAGAATAGATTTTCCCTGCAGAGAAACGCTGGCAACGCATTCTTCTTAAACATACGATTAACCAGCTGCCAGAGACAATAGAACATTTAAAACTCCTATGCCAATGACCAAGTTACCACCTATAAATCTCAGAACTACTAAAATGTGTTTAAAAAATGAGCTGCAGGGCACAAAAGCATTTTTCCTCAAATGTCAAACAAAGGGTTTGAGTTAGATTGTGGCTTCAGTGATCCCATTCAGGACAGCAATACTCATAGTACTTCCCAGTGTAAAGGCAAATAAAGTAGCAAAGAAATGCAACCTGTTGACTTAGGGAAGTGAAGAAGAAACTCAAGGACATAAATCGACAAGAAGTCCAAAGGAAAATGCTTTTCTTAGTTAAACAAGTAAGGCTACTCTCATCCTTTGTGAAAGATTAGCTAAGGAAAAATCTGAAGATACCTATTCTTGGGTATCTGCTGGACAAAACATCTGTCTTTTCTTTTGAGCTTGCAAAGTATAGAGAAGACAATCCAAGTGTCCATCAAGAGTGAGTAGGATAACTAAATGTGGAAGTAAGTCTATTCAACAACAGTGAGTAAAGAACAACACTGAATAAGAGATAGCCATGAAAAAAAATACATGTTTCATGATTCCACTTGTTATAGTTAGGAAACAGGACAAATGGAGTCTGATGTTTAGGATACAGACACAGATGGGAGAGTTGGGGGGGAGAAATAGGCAGTGAGCATCTCAGAGCTCAGATGGAGATTCCCTCCGTGGGGGATGGTGGTTGGGGTTATGATTGAGGAAGGGTCCACAGGCCTGCCTTTGAGCCTTTACACTCCTTTTCTTGACCTGAATGCTAGTCACATGCTTTTGCTTAATAATGTTTGTGAAATCCTATCAAAATAATGTATGCCCTTTTATATATATACATTGTTTTACAAAACAGAAAATACAGCAGAAAATATACTTTAAAACATTATATGCATTCCACAGAGTGACCTAACTTTTTTAAAACTTGGAAGTCCTTTAAAAAAAAATTTTTTACAATGCTGTGTTTGTTTCTGCCATACAACGTAAATCAGTCATAATTATACATACAACCTTTCTCTCCCTAGCCTCCTTCACCGCCCCCCATCCTATGCCTCAGGGTCATCAATCACAGAGCACCAGACGGCCCCATGCGCTACACAACAGCTTCTCATCAGCCACCCAGCTTACACCTGACAGTGTATGTATGTTGGTGCTGCTTCCTCCATTCGTCCCACCCACTCCCAAGTCCATCTGTCCCACTTTCCCCACAAGGTCTATCTCTACACCCGGGTCTCCGTTCCTTCTCTGCAAATTTTTTTCTAGATCCCATATATATGTGTTAATATACTATATTTGTTTTTCTCTTTCTGACTTACTTCACTCTATATAACAGGCTCTAGGTTCTTCTACCTCACCACAATAGACTCAATGTACTCCTTTTTATGGCTGAGTAATATTCCATTGTGTATATGTACCACATCTTCTTTATCCATTCATCTGACAATGGACATCTAGGTTGCATCCATGTCCTGGCTATTGTAAATAGTGTGGCTATGAACATTGGGGCACATGTGTTTTTTCAATTATGGTTTTCTCAGGGTGTATGCCCAGTATCTCAGGGTTGCTAGGTCATATGGTAGATTTATTCCTACACATGAAAAGATGCTCAACATCACTAATTATTAGAGAAATGTAAATCAAAACTACAATGAGGTATCACCTCACCCCAGTCAAAATGGCCATCATCAAAAAATCTAGCATGTCCTTTTAAAAATTAAATGAATGGGACCTTACAAATAAAAGTAGAGTCTCCCCTGTACACTTCTCAGTCCCACCCTCCTTCCCCTCTATTTGAAGCAACTGCAACATGAACCTGGGGTGCATTTTCTCATTCCTTGTTTGTATAATATTCTATATATGTGTTTCCCTTGTGAGTTTTTTAACTTTGCATCAATTCTTTGATTCATGTGTTATCCTGCCAACTTGCTTTTTGCACTTGACCTTGTTTATGAAATCCGTGTTCATATGTATGTATATATATATGAGAGGCTCTGCTTTCCCTTGCCTCAGTTTCCTCATCAGCAAATATGATGATAATAATGGTATCCACCACATTGAGTGGTTACAGGGTCGAGATGAGTTAATATATAGAAATCATCTGACATGTAGTAAGGACCACACACATAATTAATTCATTGACTAATCTAATTACTTAATCTAATTTTACCTACTACTTACTCTGCCATTATTTCTTCATCTATTTATTTATCTATCTCTTACTGGTGAACATGTAGGAATTTCCAATGTTTAGAATTATAAATAAGGCTATAATAAATAACTGTATGTGCTATGCTTAGTTGCTCAGTCATGTCTGACTCTTTGCAGCCCCATGGATTGTAGCCCTCCAGGCTCCTCTTTCCATGGGATTTCCCAGGCAAGAATACTGGAGTGGGTTACCATTTCCTATTCCAGGGGATCTTCCTGACCCAGGGATTAAACCTTCATCTCCTATGTCTCCTACATTGCAGGAAGATTCTTTACCCACTGAGCCATTGAGGAAGCCCAGACTTTCAGCGGCCAGGGTGTTTTCTGATTCTGACTTTGATAAGAACGGAAAAGAAGCCCCAGAACAGAGCAAGGCGTCACATCTTTGGAAATCAGTGGCCATCATTAAAGCCTAGGGATTTTGAAAACAATTAATTAATTAATTTCTGGCCACATGGGTCTTCGTTGCTGCCTGTGGGCTTTCTCTAGTTGTGGCAGGTGGGGGCTACTCTTCCTTGTGGTGCACGGGCTTCTCATAATCCTGGCTTCTCTTGTTGCAGAACACGGGCTCTAGGGCTCAGTATTTGTGACGCGTGGGCTTAGTTGCCCTACGGCTCCTTCCTGGGCAAGGGATCGGACCCATGTCCCTTGCACTGGCAGGTGGATTCTTATCCACTGGACCACCAGGAAAGTCCCAAAGCCTAGGACTTTTAAGGATGAAACTCCAGGGCATTGGGGCGGTGGGCGGGGGGGGGGGCGAGGAGGGGAATCATTAAAGTATACTGGCGCTTAGTGTTAAATATTTTGCCCACTTTATCTCATTGGTATAGACAACCATATTATTATCTCCATTTTTCAGATGAGAGAACCAAGGCTTGAATAGTTAAAGAATATGGTTAAGATCTCTCAGGCTATACGGAGAGGAACTAGCACTCAAAAATCTAATAGAAAAATGGAAGAAATAAAGATCAAGAAAACATGGGTTAACAGTTTGCCTCAGAGTGGGGAATTAAAAAAGGATAATTGAGTGCACCTCAAAGGCCTATACCTGTAAAAATCCTATCCTACTTCAGTGGAAACCTAGACAGGATTTTACCCTCCAGGTGACCACGTGCCTCATTCAGCATCTCTGCCCCACTCTGCTCTTCGAAAAGACCCAAGTGGTGCTGGGAGCTTTGAAGCGGGGTGGCAAGGGGGTAGAACTGGGGTGGGAAGAATAGAAAGGGATATGCTACAAAGATGATTATTGAAAGTTGACAGCTGCCAAACACACTGTGTCCCTGGCAACACCTGTTGAGTCAGCCGCCGTGGTGGAGAGTCAGATGAAGAAAGACAGCTGTACACATGCCAACAGCAGCAGGATGCTGTGCTGGGCTTGCACTCTGCCAGCAGAAGATGTGCCAAACTCGCTGGCCCAGATTCAAATGGCTGGGTGTCGACTCAGTTTGCCAGCAAATAAGCCCAGGGAATACATTTGCATTAACACCGCTCCCTGTTCCCACCTCCCCAGTCCTTCTCCCGCTCCACATAGAACACAGTTCCTCTTTCCAGAATGTCATCTTCAGCCTGCTTTTCAGAACCTGTATTTCAGTGGAACATGAGGTAAGCCAGATGCTGTCCTGAATTGCCTCGAAGGAAGCCAGCATCAGCAGTCAAGAGCAAGACCAAAAAAAAAAAAAAATTCCATTTCAGGTTTTTGGCAGTTGGTTAGAAAAATATGCTGGGTAATTTTAATTTTTTTTCCAAAAAGAAAGAATAGATGGGGTTTTACATTTTATCTCGTGCAAACATTATGCTCACCCAGACCCTTCCTTTATTTGAGCACCTTGAAATTTGGGGGATTCTCAGCTAAGCTGAAAGAGTTTCACAATTGCAGTAGGATATTATAGGAAAGTTTGGTTCTGCCTACAAAATTGCTTCCTAAGATGGAGAAGTGTCAGATATGTCTAATTTCTTCTTATCTTTTCTTAAGACTCCAGGGGTACCCTTGAGGAATAAGAAGTCTCAGGTCTGGATGAGGGAGTTTTTCTCTTCACAGGCCACTGTGTGGTTTAAAGGCAAGATCTATCTATCTACCTATATGTGTTCTAGCATATATCATTTCAGCCACTTCATGTCAGCAGGCAGCAGAGGTGGTGAGAGAGATAAAGCCTTAAGGAAGAGAGAAGCTTTGTGGATTACTGTTTTTGATACCCTTTCTCCCAGAGGTCTTAATGAGTAACTAGACCTTGAGTGATAGAATTTACCCCCTTCTTCTTCTTTCTGACCTTCTAACATTGTGCACGCATGCACACAAATACACACACAAAGCACTCCTCGAGAAAAACTTTCACTTCATTTCAGTGTGGAGTTTGGAAGATCATTAACACTCTTGTGATCATTAACATTTCTTTTTCTCTTAATGATGTTAAATCCTTCTTGAGTAGTTTCAGTTAAAATAGTAATGTTAGAAATTCCCAGTTGAATAACATGTTTTGAGTTAAAAATTTATCTTAGGAATTTATTTCCCAAATATAACTTACATATGTACATAAAGGACATTGAATACAGCATAATTTCAAATAATAGCAAAAGGCTGGGAACATTCTAAAGATCCATCTGTAGGGCATATCTCATTGATAGTACATCCATAAGACGTAACAAAGAGCATTATGCAACCGTTTAGAAGCATGAATTAGCTCCGTGTGTGTAGACAGGGGCTTACCTTTCAGACATACCACAAGGGGAAAAGTAAAGTGTAGAATAATGGGTATAAGGTGCTATCATTTGTGTAAAAATGGAAAAGAAATACACATATACGCATATATACGTTTATCCATACATGGACCATGTCCAGAAGATAAACAAGCACTTCACAGTGGTTCGCTCTGGGAATGGAAGCCCAGTGATCTGACATTCAGGTTTTACTGTGCGTTGTTTTGTGCTGCTTGAATTTTTTCTACTATTGTGTACCTATGCCATGTTTTCAAATGCATAAAAAACTAAATTAATAAAGTAAACTTATTTCTCACTAAGCTCTAAAGTTGAGTGCCTGCCTGCCTGCTAAGTCACTTCAGTTGTGTCCAACTCTGGGTGACCCTATGGACTGTAGCCCTCCAGGCTCCTCTGTCCATTAGATTCTCCAGGCAAGAATACTGGAGTGAGTTGTCATGCCCTCCTCCAGGGAATCTTCCTGATCCAGGGATCAAACCTGCATCTCTCATGTCTCCTGCATTGGCAGGCAGGTTCTTTACCATTAGCGCCACCTGGGAAGCCCCCTAAAGCTGAGTACTAGATCTTTAATTTCTAGGTTCGTTTTGTGTTGTGTGTGAGTTTGATGTCACACACATCTAGTTTGACCATTATTATAGATTAGTAACTTGATTAGTTGAGTTCAACTTTCTAGTGACTAATTAGAAAATAAGAGTCAATGTAGTCAAAAGATTTATTATGAGTTTAAATTGAGATGGAGTTCTTTTTCTTCCTCAGCCACATAAATCAGCTTAAATGAATTGTTGCTCTCCACGAATGAAATAAGACTGCTTTTAAGGACTTAATTGCCATAATTCTGCAATAGCATTTGCACCCCTGGTCTTTTGTATTGCATTTTGATGCCTTCAGAGTTATTCTTGTAAATTTATATCCACATGACTCCATTTATAATAAATAATAGGAAGAACTAGTGGAAATGTTCATGGATCTCAACATATTTGAGATGTTCTTCTACCTTCACATCAAAATACTTTTCCTCTTTCTTGCATAGATAATATTTTGAAGAAATACATTGAGAGAGATGGAATTTTTGCCTATAAGGTTTATAAGATACCGAAACTCTGATACTGCCCTTGAATCAAAAAATGTCAAACTTTAAACCAGAGGTGAGTTTGTTCCCTTTGGGGAGTTTGGAGTCAGAAAAATCTGAGTTTCTGTCAAATTAGCCTCCTGCTTCCCCTAGTTTCAATATAATATAAAATGAGTGAAATAGTACTTACCTTGTGAGGATAATTCAGAGACCAATTGAGCTAGTGGGTAATGAAAGAGCACTTTGAAACTGTAATGTTCTAGTAGTTATTTTTTTATTGTATATCACACTCATTTTGAATAAGAATAAACTGGATCTTGTTTCAAAGTTCTTTGCTGAATCTGACATCAGTACAGTGGCTGGAATGAACATTGTCAGTATGTTCACGTTAATTTATGCCTGCCACTTCCAAGGGCTGCGTTCCCTAAGAGAACTGATGCTGTGGCAGCATCCACTCAGAGTGAGCCTAAAATGAAACGCAAGGCACACGTTTAAGGCAGATAACTCTGAGACCCCTGGACTCAGCTCATTCTTATGGGTTATGTGTGCACAGGCAGAATCCTGGAAAGTACAAACTCATTTTATGAGATTACAGAACCTTAAACTCATGCCAAGAATTTTATTTAGACATGTTGAGTAACACTTAAGTGGAATCCCTTGATCATACTTATCAGAAATAAGAAATCAACAATTTTGACCCACTAAGTACTGCTCTTTAATTTCACTTATTTTGAATGCTCTTTATTTGATGAACTAATTCCTTCACTGTATTTCTCTTCATTGATGGACCGTATTTCCTATTGAGAACTTGACTCTAAAGGTAGTGGTTTTAAAGTGGAAGACAGCATTAAGGCATTATATCTCATCTTTTAGAACAATGGTTTTAAAACATATATGTTTTAATATGTCAATCCCAATCCCCCAGTTCAGCCTATCTCCCTCCTTGGTGTCCACATTTGTTCTCTATGTTTGTGTCTCTATTTCTCCTTTTTAAATATGATCATCTATATCATTTTTCTAGATTCCACATAGATGTCTTAATATATAATATTTGTTTTTCTCTTTCTGTATAAAACAGATAACTAATAAGAAACTACTGTATAGCATAGGGGACTTTACTCACGCTTTGTGATGACCTAAATGAAAAGAAATCTTTAAAAAGAGGGGGAAATATATATGTACATATAGCTGATTCACTTCACTGTACAGTAGAAGCTAACACAGCATTGTAAAGCAACTATATTCCAATAAAAATTAATTAAAACATGTTTTTAAAGTGGCAGAATATTTTATTTTGTTCAGAAGAAAGAATGGGCAGCTATCCAATATGTCTTTAAAAAAAAATGATGGCGGGGGCGCAAAGTAGAGCTGAAGTGAAAGAAAGTATGTGTGTGTATTAAAGGATTTGGAGCCCAACTTACTGAACTGTCCCTTCTCTGAGGCTCTCTTGTGAGAGTTTCCATTAGTGGCCAGTGAAATCAAGTGAGTATTCCCACAATGCGGGATCCTTATGCTAAGGCTAAATTGTAATAATGAGTTAGATCATGTTCGGCTCTCTTGTACAGATATAAAAAAGAGCTGAGTGGAAGTTCAGGGACAGAAATGGTTCCCCTGGGATTTCTTTTACAGCTATCTGATCATTATCAGTCATGTCAGGATTACAGAGGATGGAATTTGAAGGCATTTATAATAGAAAATAAAAGAGAGCTGGTAATGACAGGCCTGAGAGACATGCGCACAGCAAAAAAGCAAGTTGTCTGGCAAAATATTTAATTTCTGAACTTTCATGCACAAAAGTGAAGTTAAAGTCATTCTATATTGAGAGCCACCACGATATGTTCAAGTTTGTTCTGGAGCTAAAGTAATCTTTTATAACATATATTTCAAGTTTACCTGTATAGGATTGTATAGTGATATTTTCCTTATTGGCTATGAGTCATCTAACTTTCACCTTGGCATAACATAATAGAACTAATAGCTATTTATCCTAAAAAATGTATATTAAATTAGGACTTTTATGCCCACACTTCTCTGCTTAAATAAATCCAATGTGTATGGAATAAAAGGCAATTTACATGTGGCATTGATAGCCTCCAATATCTAGGAAAAGCATTGAAATTTTTATTTCACAAAGAGAAACCAAAAGGACCATTGAAGGCCTTCTTGTTAAAGGAAAAACAGAATTCATTTCTTAACTTTTCTGATAGAGGACCATACATGTCTCTTTGCATATTTAACATGAAAAAAAAAAAAAAGCCATCAAGCAGCAACCTTTATTTAATCTAGACTAGTGATGGGAAGGAGAAGGCAATGGCAACCCATTCCAGTACTCTTGCCTGGCAAATCCCATGGACAGAGGAGCCTGGTAGGCTGCATATGGGGTCGCTAGGAGTTGGACACGACTGAGCAACTTCACTTTTATGCATTGGAGAAGGAAATGGCAACCCACTCCAATGTTCTTGCCTGGAGAATCCCATGGACGGGGGAGCCTGGTGGGCTGCCGTCTCTGGGGTTGCAGAGTCGGACACGACTGAAGCGACTTAGCAGCAGTAGCTGCAGCAGTGTTGGGAAATATCTTTTATAAGGTTTCATTTTCAAAAGGCTTAGAGGGTAAAGAATCTACAATGTGGCAGACCCGGTTTGAATCACTGGGTCAGGAAGATCCCCTGGAGAAAGGAATGGCTACCCACTCTAGTATTCTTGCCTAGAGAATCCCATGGACAGAGGAGCCTCACAGGCTACAGTCCACAGGGTTGCAATGAGTCAGATGTGACTGAGTGACTAACACTTGCACTTTTAAACTCAGTTCAAAAATATTCACTTACTAGTTATATCCTTGTTCTAATCATTTTATTCTTTGCTTATTCTTAGAACTTTTGTATTTACAGTTTACATCTCTTTTTTTTTGCTTTTATTAATATGCTGCCTCAAAAGTGTAAGGTATCTTGTATGTGTACATTTTATCTCTACAGTTCAGTTCAATCACTCAATCATATCCGACTCTGCAACCCCATGGACTGCAGCACGCCAGGCTCCCCTGTCCATCACCAACTCCCAGAGCTTGCTCAAACTCATGTCCATTGAGTCAGTGATGCCATCCAACCATCTCATCCTCTGTCATCCCCTTTTCCTCCTGCCTTCAATCTTTCCCAGCACCAGGGTCTTTTCCAATGAAAAAGTTCTTTGCATCAGGTGGCCAAAGTATTGTATTGGAGCTTCATCCTCAGCATCAGTTCTTCCAGTGAAGATTCGGGACTGATTTCCTCTAGGATGGACTGGTTTGATCTCCTTGCAGTCCAAGGGATTCTCACGAGTTTTCTCCGGCACCACAGTTCAAAAGCATCAATTCTTCTGCACTCAGTTTTCTTTATGGTCCAACTCTCACATCCCTACATGACCATAGCTTTGACTAGACGGACATATGTCAGCAAAGTAATGTCTCTGCTTTTTAATATGCTGTCTAGGTTGGTCATAGCTTTTCTTCCAAGGAGCATGTGTCTTTTAAAATCATGGCTGCAGTCACCATCTGCAGTAATTTTGGAGCCCAAGAAAATAAAGTCTGTCACTGTTTCCACTGTTTCCCCATCTATTTACCATGAAGTGATGGGACCAGATGTCATGATCTTAGTTTTATGAATGCTGAGTTTGCTTTATTTTTTTTAAGACAGGAAATACTTTATTTAAACTCATCAGAGAAATGGATAGCTTGGGTCTATAACAAAGTGCCATGTTTTAAAGCATAGGTCAGTAATTGTATATGAGAGTATACACTGCTATATATAAATTAACTGATCAGACCACAACTTTTCAAGTTTTAAAACAGAATAAGCAAAGGTGCTGTAAAAGCAGCACCCTTGCGACATTTTAACTTTTGTATTCCTCTCCTTCTTCCTCTCCCTCTCCTTCCACAGAATCTACACCAACATCCTCATAATCCTTCTCAAGGGAAGCCATGGCCTCATGGGCCTCAGAAAGCTCTTCTTCCTCCATGCCCTCACCCATGTACCAGTGAACAAAGGCAGGCTTGGTATATATCAGATTGTGGTCTAGGTGAGTCCAGGCCTCAGTGGTGGTTGTGGTGTTGCTCAGCGTGCACACAGCTTGCTTTACTTTGGCCAGGTCTCCACCAGGGACCACAGCAGGAGGCTGGTAATTAATGCCAACCTTGAAGCCAGTGGGGCACCAGTCCACAAACTGGATGGTATGCTTGGTTTTGATGGTGGCACTGGCAGCACTGACATCTTTGGGAACCATGTCGCCACGGTACAACAGGCAGCAGGCCATGTATTTACCACGGCAAGGGTCACATTTCACCTTCTGGTTGGCTGGTTCAAAGCAAGCATTGGTGATCTCTGCTACAGAAAGCTATTCACGGTGGGCTTTCTCAGCGGAGATGACAGGGGCGTATGTGGCCAGAGGGAAGTGGATGCGGGGATAGGGCACCAGGTTGGTCTGGAACTCTGTCAGATCCACATTCAGGGCTCCTTCACACCTCAGGGAAGCAGTGATGGAGGATACAATTTGACCTATCAACCTATTCAGGTTAGTATATGTTGGGCACTCAATGTCGAGGTTTCTAGGACAGATGTCATTGATGGCCTCATTGTCTACCACGAAGGCACAATCAGAGTGCTTCAGGGTGGTGTGGGTGGTGAGGATGGAGTTGTAGGGCTCACCTACAGCTGTTCAAAGTTGCAGGGCTGGGTAAATGGAGAACCCCAGCTTGGACTTCTTGCCATAATCGACAGAGACATTCCATCAGCAAGGAGGTGACCCAGAACCAGTTCCCCCACCAAAGCTGTGAAAAACCAAGAAGCCCTGAAGACCTGTGCACTGCTCAGCCAGTTTCTGAATCTGGTCCAAGATGAGGTCAGTGATCTCCTCGCCAGTGGTGTGGTGACCTCGGGCACAATTACTGGCAGCATCCTCTTTGCCTGTGATGAGCTGCTCAGGGTGGAAGAGCTGGCAGTAGGTGCCAGTGCACACCTCATCAATGAGTGGGGATTCCAGGTCTACAAACACTGCCCTGGGCACATGCTTGCCAGTGTCTGTCTCACTGAAGAAGGTGTCGAAGGAGTCATCTACTCCCCCAGTAGTCTTGTCACTTGGCATCTGGCCATTGGGCTGAAGGCCATGTTCCAGGCAGTAGAGCTCCCAGCAGGCATTGCCTGTCTGAACACCAGCCTGGCCAAAGTGGATGGAGATGCACTCACACATAGCTGCTGTTCTGTGGCTGCCGAGCAGTTGGCGGAGAGGAGAAGAGATTGTTACTTGTTACAGCGCTACTCTTAGGTGGTCGATGTAAGAGAACCTGTGGCACATGGGCGTCTGCAGCTCCTTATATACAACTCAGTCCGAATGCTGAGTTTTTGAATTTTGAGAATATCTCTGCAACTGGACCATACATTCCATGAGGGCAGGGACTTCTTCAATGTCCTCAAAGAATGAGGAGTCCAGTCTTCTGTACCAGATGATCTGTGTACTATGCAGCAAATGTGTGTTTATTACTACCTGGTACCCTCTTCTTCTTAATCTGTGAACACTCTCCAACTTACTCAATTGGTTTACACTCAGGGAAAACAAACTGATTTGCTAGTCTGAATAAACAACATTCAATAGGAAGGTAAATCCGTTGCTACAAAAATAATATAAATTGTAAGTCGAAGCAAAATATTAAGTGGTTTTTGTATTATCTACTTTCTGTGGTTCTTAAACAGAAACCTTTATCATCTGATTAAAATTACATTCATTATAAAGAAGTAATATTAACTGTTAAATGATACCATCTCAGGACAAATTGGATGGCTTCGTATACTGTTAGGCATTTCTATAAAGTGCATTCATTTCTCCTTTATTTGTATTCTGATAAATCCAGAGGGTTTTTAAGTGGTTAAGTGTGGTTTTAGAATAGACTTTGTATTGTTATTTTCAGTTTGTGTTGTTTTGGTATTATCATATCTGGCCATAATATATACAAGTTGTGCTCACGATCAGTCACTTCACTCAAGTCTGACTCTTTGCAACCCTCTGGACTGTAGCCCGCCAGGCTCCTCTGTCCATGGGATTTTCCCAGCAAGAATGCTGGAGTGGGTTGCCATGCCCTCCTACAGGGGATCTTCCCAACCCAGGGATTGAACCTGTGTCTCCTGAGTCCCCTGCACGGCAGACAGATTCTTTACCGCTGAGACATTGGGGAAGCCTTATGTAAATTGTTCTGGGGTGTAATTAGAAATGATTGATGAGATTACTTGAATAAATATGTGTGAGAAAATGTGAGAGTAAAAAGAAAAAATTGTACTGGGGTTTAAAATCAAGAGGAGGAATTCTAGCTTCCCAGGTTGAAATTTGTCTGATCTTGTGGCTTTGTAACCCTACTTTTGGCAACAGATATCAAAGACATTCAGTGGACGGCACAGTCCAATTTTCACTTGGGCCCTGTGCTACCCAGCTATGTGACTACCTAACTCCCTGGGTAAGTTTCTTAACTTTTCCAATCCTCAGTTTCTTCATCTATAAAATGAATGTAATAGAGATCAAGAGGATTAAGTAAGATACTTAGTATTTTACCATGTCAAACACTTAGTAGAGTTGCAGGTCCATCTTAAGCATATGATAAATGTTAGCTGTTCTGATTAGCAGATGCTCCTCTAAGTTGTAATTTGATTCCCAGAAAGGTCAGCTCTGCTCTTCAATTCCAGTCCACTTCTCTGGCCACAGTCATGAAAGGTGTGCTTCACAGTAATGTTGGGTGCACTGGGTCACATCCCCATTTCCCTCTCCCTTCATTTAGGTAGCATAACCCACACAGCTCTGCATATGAATATGAGCCAGTGTCAAAGTAAGATCTTTGGAAATACTTGCAAAATGTAAATCTTACAGTAGATTGTGTTTGAGTAGTGACAGCCTTTAACAGGAAACTCTTTGTAATGTGATGCATGTTCCAAGGCATGGGACTGTCTTAGAAGTCAAAAACATTTTACACCAAGGGGCTTTGATGCCTAAACTTTTAGGTGGTGCCTGAAGTAGATTTTCTTACCTGAATCCTACTCTCAGATTTCTCTACTAAAATCTCCGTGATATTTTCACCTTGCTCCACATCTTTCTCATTTCCCAGAGAGGCTTTTTTTTGGCTGGGAGATCTGTCCAGTTCTTTCCCAGGGCAGCAAATGAAGCCGTGTGAACTGAAGCACTCATAGATAGCCTTCAAATCAACAGGGTAAAAAACTCTAGCACCACATCTTTGGTTGAAAACCCAGGTCACTGAGATGGTACTACACTGTCAACTGGTTAGCGTGCAGATCTGACTACTAAGAAATAAAAATATAAGTGATTTAGAGCAGTGCAGAGAAGGAACTTAAATACGAATCCCAGTGCTTCTGGATCCTCTTGTCCACCCGACGTGGTTTTTTTTTTTTTTTTTTTTTTTATCTAGCCTTAATTTCAACAATAAATTTCAGATATTGGAAAAGTCTTCCCTATCTTCTCAGGTTGCCACTCTACTCATCTTTTATTTTTTTTAGCTAAAATACTATTTATGTCTAAAAGTTAAAAAATTACTAAAGTACGAAGAAAAACATTTTAAATATATCCACCACTTAGAACAAATTAACTTATTTTCCAATGTTTCTGTGGCATATTTTACATCCATATTTTTATATAAGAAAAGTATTTCACTATTTTAATAAAAATGAAACACACGTAGAAAAGAATCAGACATTGACAAATAATGCTGAGTATTTTAAAATCAGCTCAAATTCAGTTACCCAGAAATATTATTATCATTACGTTAAACGCACATATTTTCAGATGTCTTTTTGTGTGTACACCTACAAATACAGAGAGAGAGAAAGGGAGTGAGAGTGGGAGAAAGAGAGATGTGAGTCTTGAGACTGACTTTTTTCCTTTGAAATGCCTTTGAGATCCAGCTGGGATGTTTTCTTTATTGTGCAGTGGCCATTCATTGATTTTCTTCCTCCTTCTGATAAGAGATGCTAATTTTCCTTTGGAGACTCATTTCTTCCACTCATTCTCCATTCTTAGTATGCTCACCACCATACTTCCAACCCTAAGCTCCTGAGGTATTCACATAACCCAACCTGTTCTCCAATTGCTGTCAGTGTGAGAGGAAGGGGATGGTCTAAAAATGGAGGTGGTCTTATGCTGTCTATAATCCACTATGCTAAAGTCTTTTAGTAATGACAGTACAGAGAAAGAGGGTGAAAATAATAAACATCTGATGTAAAATTTGGAAAGTTTCCTTAGAGGAGGAGATTTTTGAATTGAGTCTTAAAGGCCGAGTAGTATTTTTCTAGCAAAAATAGAAAATAATAGTATTTTTCTAAAGAAAGTGATTGTCGTCTAGTTGCTAAGTCATGTCCGACTCTTTGAGACCCCATGGACTGCTTTGTCTTTCACTGTCTCCTGGAGCTTGCTCACACTCATATTCATTACATCGGTGATGCCATCCAACCATCTCATCCTCTGTCGCCCCCTTCTCCTCCTGCCCCCGGTCTTTCCCAGCGTCAGAAAGTGGAGAAGGTGATAAAACATCATCATTGCCAGTGAAAGATGAGGAGCAGGTACACACACCTATATGTTAAAAGACATGAAAATATCAGAAAATACCTCTGCAAGGGAAAACTCAGAAAAAATTTATGAACTAAGCTTACATGCTATCATTTGATTTAGAAAGGTAATTATTTACCTAAGATCACGTCCTTTGATTAAAGGCTACTAACAAATAAAACGGTGTTGGATTTGAAAAGTGTTCAAATTTCATGAAACATACATATTAAGTTAAAATTATTTTAAAAAGATATCTCATTAAAACTTTTAAAGAATTTATTTGAACAAGTTTAAGTACACAGAGAAGGATAATCGATGAATTTGCCAACTTTTTTTCCTGACTTCTTTGGTTTTTAGACATATTCCATCCACACTTCTTTCCTTCCATCAGGCTTGGTAGATGAATAGAAACTCTACAAAAAGGAATTATGACAGTCATTTGGCAAAACAGTAATAGAAATCTCTCCACATATTAACTGACATTCTTCTACTCAATTGCTAAAGCAGACATTTACCAGGGATTGACCCCTTCACCATTCAAGCTTTTTGTATGCTTTCCTGTATTACAGAAACTAAAAGTCTGAAAACTGCATTTCCTCGACTCCCTTGCAGACTAGATGTAGGGTCAGATACGGTTTGATTTCACCAATCACATATGTTTACCAAAGACTGAATTAAGAAGAATTAACAGATCTATTGCTTCAGGCAGTTCCTGGAAACTTGGCCTAGAATTTGTCTCTTTGGCCACATGACCTCTTGCATAGGCCATGCTGTACAGTGAAATAAGTCCATCTCTGTTTCAGTGAACCAGAGTGGATTCTGTTCTCTGTAACTGATCCCTTACTCATAGTGCTACCTTCGGTCAAAGTTTCTAGATTTGATTTTTCAAAAAAATATATAACCACTTAAGTATAAATTGATGTATTAAAGTTAAATTTGGTACTGAGCAGTCAAAGAAGTTTTTATTTTACAATAAAATATATTGTGTTTTTCTTTGTTCAAAATGGAAACAGTTTTATATAATAGCTTTAGTTCTGATTGTAAAATGAACTTATGTACATATTAAGTATATAGTTGTTTAGTCACTAAGTTGTGTCTGACTCTCTTGTGACGCCACGAACTGTAGCCCACCAGGTTCCTCTGTCCACGAGATTCTTCGGGCAAGGATACTGGAGTGGATTGCCTCTTCCTTCTCCAGGGTATCTTCCCGACACAGGGATTGAACCTGCATCTCCTGAGATTATTTACCACTTAACCACCTGGGAAGCCCCATTTAGTATGTTAGGTGACAGTAAAAAGAATAAGAAAAATAGCAAAAGTTTACTTACAAACATTTAACCTGAGATAATTGCCTTACTTTTCCTGTGCTTGGACATACATAACACACATATTTTATAAAATCAAGAACATGACAAAAATATTGCTCTGTAATATGCTTTCCACCTGATGTATTATAAACATATTTTCATATCAAATCTGCATAAATATAAAAAACGGATATTAAATTCTTAGTAGATACTGTATATATCTTCCACATATATTTATAACACATCCCCTATTTTGAATATTCAACTTGTTTTTAATTTTCAACTGTTATGAACAAAGCTAAAATGAACACTTTTCATTCATTTTTATTTATTTCCTCAGTGTAAATTCACAGATGAGGAATTTCTAAGTCAATTTTAAAGATATTTGATATGTACTGGAAGATTCCTCTTTACAAAGATTGGATCAATTTCCAAGGTCACCAGCGGCTATGCTATGCCCATTATTTTGCATGACACTGGATATAAATGATCTAATATGGGAAAAACAGAATATCATTTTGTTGTTTTCTTCCTCTCCTTTAAAAAGTTATATATATATATATATATATTTTTTCTTCTCCTTAAAGATCATTATTTTATGTTTTTAGCTTCTTTAGTTCAGGATTATTATCCAGATATTTTCCTTATCATGATATTAAATGTAGATATAGGTTTAAAAACTGCAGTTTTTTCTTCTCATGTTTTAAAATACTATTTATTTTTTATATATGTAAGTATAAATATTAATATATTTTAAAAGTAGCAATTCATAGCAAGTGGATTCTTTAATAGTCTTAAGACAGCTGGCTAACATTTGGAGGGAAAATTTAGAACTCAACCTCAACCTCACATTTTAGATTAAAATAGACTCCAGATAAGTTTAAATGTGAAAAAGAAAGAAATAACCCAGAAAAATTATAGATAAATATTACAACTGTACAGTGAGGACTGGTTGAAAAGCATGACACATACTGAGACACCATATCAGAAAAGGATAAACTTAACTACATCAAAAAGTCAGATTTTCTGTACTTCAAAAAACACAATAAATAAAATTAGGAGGAAAATGACAAACAGGGAAATTATGTGTGATATGTATGATGAACAAAAGTTGTCATTCTAATGCATAAATTAATAAAAAGATAACTGTCTCATATGAGTAAAGAATATTAATAAGCAACTTGGCAAGAGAAGAAATTAAAATTACAGAGCTTTGAAAAAAATATTTTTTCCTAGTAACAAAAAAAAAAGTAACCTAAGAGTACATTAGTGTAAATATGATATGATTTTTACCTATTGAACTGACAAGAGTGGAAAATAACAACATCCAGTGAAATACTGTTTCTGAAAGTGAGTCAGATGGCACCGTTTCAGGTGCTTTCTGACTTTATAATTTCAGTAGCATTCTCTAGTGCAACACTCTAGGATGTAGAGAGGGCAGCGTCACTGCTTTAAACATTCGGACTCATGGAGGAGAGCCCCGCTGGCACTCTGTATACGGTTCTGCGGTATAAGTTATCAAAGCTTATTTGATTGCTACCTCTGCATACACAGAGTCTCTCTTCAAACAGCCACAGGGCTCATTGCTATTATTAAACTGTCTCTGTTGCCAGATTCATAGCTTCAGAGTAAGAAAATATTATCTGAGCAAATATTTAAGCAGAATTCTCTACACTGTTATGCTTCATTAAAGAACAGTTTTCATTCGGTTTGTTCTAGAGTAAAGTGAAATGCTCCAAATCAATACACTCTCCAGTTTTTCCCAGCATTTTTCTTTTTTTCTCCACCGTAGGAAGATAAGGACTTCTCAGGAAGAAAGGCTTTTTATGGTGATGAACCCTCCTCTATTATCCATGCTCCTCTACCAGAATTTGGTCTGTGACTGGAATGGATAAAATATAGGGTGTTTGTGTGCATCCTTGCGCAAAGTGGTTACATATGAGTGAGTGACATTCTTCTGCCAGTTGCTAAAGCATATGCTTTGAATTGACTCACGTACTCTTCAGCCTCCTTCATGGGTGCTTTCCTGTGCTGCAAAATTTTTGAGTATTTGGCTAGATTGGAAAGCATAAATGTGTCACCTGTTCAGTATCCTATGGTAATATGTTGCCAGCACTCCTATCCTTATACAGTCTAAGGTCTTTCCTGCCCTCTTCTGCTTCAGTGTCTCCTCATTCTTCGGTTGAATGTACATGCTGTAGAAAGCACCAGAGTAAAGTCACTGCAGCAAAAACAAAAACCTCTATATTGAAATTATTGATATGGATAACTAGGAGAAGGCAATGGCAACCCACTCCAGAACTCTTGCCTGGAAAATCCCATGGTCGGAGGAACCTGGTGGGCTGCAGTCCATGGGGTCACGAAGAGTCGGACACGACTTGATATGGATAACTAGTATTAGTTGAACAAGCTAGTTTGACTTATCAGGCCAAAAAAAAAAAAAAAGCCTGGAAAGCAGTGCTCCTAAAATCCCTAATCACTAATATTTTGGGGGAGTGTTGGGAGAATGTCTTTCTGGTGTGGTTCACACTGGCACAGATGATATTAGGGAATTTTTGTGTTTTCTCTTCAAAGTTGTTGTTTGAAGAGAAGTGTCTTTCAGCTGGTATTGTTCATGTTGATAACTTCCTATTAATGTAATTGTTGATGATAATCTTATAGGTGGGACAAATGCTGATGAGCTTATGAGGTATCTGGAATGGCAAACCTTTCAAACGTCTTTTTGGTTTGTCTCAGGTAAGGGAAACTTGGAGCCAGTCAACCAGATTCTTTTTCTCTTGAGAATTTTCTCCCTGATATCTTTATATCCACGGCCATTGAAAACTGCCTGTTGCTAGCTCCTCCCACCTTATTTTCTATGAAAGCTTTTTGAAATGGAGTCGTATTCTCAGTTTGCAGAAAGGCTGCTCTGTCAGCGTCTTCAGGCAGTGTCAAAAGGCCTGCCCATTATTGATATTTACTAACATTGCTTGAGAGTCTATTGGAGTTGGGTCCTATGGATGTTCTTTCAATACACATATGGAAGAAAAACCGTAATTTATTATTTTGGATGGCAAACTTGTATTTAGACTTACAGATAAAAAATATCAAACTTTTATCTTATATTTTAAAATAGACATTTTATTATATATAGAAAAAAACATCTAGCTCTATCTTGTCATTTCTTTATCACAAAGAAGAGAGAAGTGAAATCCGTATTTAAAAGGCTATGGAACATTGTGCATTTAAAGTACTCAGCAAGTTATTCCCTAAAGCACTCCATATGATATGTAAATCTTTTGATCTTTCACAAAAATGCATGAATGCTATAAAGAATAATGAGTACAAGCTTGGAAAATACAATATTGACTGTCAGTAAAGTGCACTTAGCCACAATTATTATTTGCATGGCTTTTGCAACATAACTGGAGGGGATACTTCTGTGAATATGTTAAGTACACACCAGTGTCTGCTAAAGAAGATTTGATTTTATAAGAAAGACTTCTTTTCTCCTTTCCCCTTCCACTATTCTTTTTTTGAAACCATTTTCTCAAGTTAAAAAACAAGAGAAGTGCTGCTATCCCGTTGCT
Source organism: Bos javanicus (assembly GCF_032452875.1). Classification (NCBI taxonomy): domain Eukaryota; kingdom Metazoa; phylum Chordata; class Mammalia; order Artiodactyla; family Bovidae; genus Bos; species Bos javanicus. The sequence continues at coordinate 69,046,278 of NC_083877.1, read as the reverse complement.
ATTAATTACCATATGATGGATAAAATAACTTGGCTTTGGAAAGAATCATTCTATGGTACCCTGCAGAAAGAATATTTAAGTCATGGTAAGCTTTTCTTTATAGAAATCTTTCTTTAAAACTTAGTTCAGACAGTGGAATGAATTTTTCAATTTTCTTTAGAAATTACAAATTTTGTTTGAACTTATTCAATAGGATTACCTTGAAACAAACAAGTCAATTTTTTTTTAATGTATCAGTTACAATTTTGATATTTGAATTCTTCCCTGGTAGCTTAGTCGGTAAAGAAACTGCCTGCAGTGTAGGAGACCCAGGTTCAATCCCTGGGTTGGGAAGATTCCCTGGAGAGGGAAATGCAACCCATTCCAGTATTCTTGCCTGGAGAACCCCATGGACAGAGGAGCCTGGTAGGCTACAGTCCATGGGGCTGCGAGAGTCGGACATGACTTAGTGACTAAACCACCACCAGTCAAAGAAATGAGCTAATTTGTCATTGTAGGTGGTTATGCTTCTGATGTGATACGATCTGGTTAGTTAATCCAGTTCAAAAAGTGCAGAGCTGCTGACTACGGACAAATGGCTCACTGGTAGAGGCAATGTGCCAGGTGATTTGGAAGTAGTTGATGCACCAATGGGAAGAAAAATTGACTCTCACGATGAGGTGAGTGATCATAAGATGATAGTGGCTCAATTAATACAGGAACAAGAACACATATAACACTTCTTGAATGCATGGGCCTCGATTTGGATGTGCAGTTGTAATTAAACACGTAAAACTTCAGTTTCTAATTGTATATTAAAAGTATAAGAGTAGATTTTGATCCCAAAATTTGTACAGAAATGCAAAGAAACTAGAATATCTTATATGGTGTTGAAAAAGAAGTACAAGTTTGGAGGACTTTGCTATCTGATTTTATGACTTACTATGAAGCTACAGTAATCAAAATCCATGAAATGGCATACAGACAAATAGGCAATGAAACCAAATATAGCCCACACTTACTACCATTTGATTTTTGATAAAGGCACCAAAGTAATCGAATAAGGAAAGAAAATTTTTTCAACAAACAGTGCTGGAGCAACTGGATAACCATATGAGAAAATGAAAAAAAAAAAAAAAACACAACAAAGAACCTTGATATTATATCACATCACAGAGAAAAATCAAGATAGATCACTTAAATGTAAAAGCTAGAACTCGAAAGAATTTTTAAGTATAGGATAATACTTTTGCAACCTGGGGGTAGGCAATTGCTTCTTAGAAGGCCATAGAGAGCACAAACAATAATAAGAAAAATCTGATAAATTAGATCTTACCAAGTTTATAAATTTGCTTATAAAAAGACACCATTAAGAAAAGGAACAGGAAAATCACAGATGAGGAGAAAATATTCACAAAATATATATTTGACAAAGAATGTACATCCAAACTGTGTAAAGAACTTATACAATCAAAATATAAACAGTACAATTTAAAATTAGAAAATGATTTGAACAGTAAAGAGAGATATATAAATGACTGAATGCACAAAAAAGGTGCCTAATATCATTATTCTTAAAGAAAATGCAAATTTAATGACAACAAAATGCCATTACAGCTGTACACATGTAGCTAGCACAAGATTGTGAATCAGCTATACTTCAATTTAAAAAACACCATTACACATCTATCAAAATAATTAAAATTTAAAAGACTGATATCATCAAATATTAGTGAGGAGGTAGAATGACTGGAACTTTTATACATTGTTGGTAGGAATGTAAAATGCTATAACCACTTTGGAAAAATGTCTGACAATTTCTTCTAAAACTAAATATATATTTATCTTCAGTCAGTTCAGTTGCTCAGTCGTGTCCAACTCTTTGAGACCCCATGAATCGCAGCACACCAAGCCTCCCAGTCCATCACCATCTCCTGGAATTCACTCAAACTCACGTCCATCACTTATTTCCCACGAAGTGATGGGACCAGATACCATGATCTTCGTTTTCTGAATGTTGAGCTTTAAGCCAACTTTTTCACTCTCCTCTTTCACTTTCATCAAGAGGCTTTTTAGTTCCTCTTCACTCATCCCAACAATTCCACTCCTTGGTTTTTGCCCAAGAGAAATGAAAACGTATGTTAAAAATCTTTTACAAGAATAAAAGCTTTTTATTCATAACAGCCCAAACTGGAAACAGCCCTGGTGTCCATCAACAAGAGAATGAATAAATCATGTTAAATTCATTGAATGGTGTGCTACCCAGAAATAAAAAGGAGCAAACTACTAAACAACACAATATGTATGAATTTCAAAAACATTACATAGGGTAAAAGAAGCCAAGCACAAAGGAATATATATGGTATGATTTCATATACAGGAAGTTCTAGAACATGCAAAATTGACCTGTGGTGCTCCTGGGGTGGAAGCGATTGATGATGTTCTTTATCTAGACAGGGGATTAGGCTATACGTGCTCAGTTGCTCAGTCTTGTCCCACTCTTTGCAACCCCATGGACTACAGCCCACCAGGTAACTGTCCATGGAATTCTCCAGGCAAGAATACCGGAGTGGGTTGCCATTTCCTACTCCAGAGGATCTTCCTAACCGAGGTATTGAATCCACATCTCCCATGTCTCCTGTATTGCAGGCAGATTCTTTATCGCTGAACCACTGGAGAAGTCTTTAGGCTGTACAGGCGTATGCATTTGTCAAAACTAATTAAACAGTACACGTATAATCATTTAATTGTAAGAAAATTTTGCCTCAAAAGTAAAAATTCATGAACAAGTATTTAACTCTATTTGTAATATACAAGCTCTATTCTTTAGGAGTGATGTGTAATGATGTTTGCAACTTACTTTGAATTGCATCCTAAGAATGAGATGCATTGATGGATAGATAGATATGTGATAAAGCTAATAAAATAACATGTTAATAGTAGAATCTAGGTGGTAGGTATATAACTACTCACTCTACAATCCTTTCAACTTTTCTGTATTTTTGAAATTTTTTATAATAAAATGGAGAAAAGTAAATGAGTAGCTTTCACTATGGTAGACTGTACTTTATTTCATACTCTAATATTTAGGGGAAAGATTAATATAGTTCAATCTGTTGATTGAACTATTTTCTCATATGTCTCACTTAGCTGATGAATAATATTTGAAGTGTATGGCAAATAAGACTGTCAATAATAACAATGTAACATATAACAATGTAATATAATGTACATATAATAAACATATGTAAATTTAAATGCATAGGAAAGGTTCAGACCTCTGAACCAATAGTTTCAAACTTGACCAATTATCTGGATCTTATGAGGGAACCTATGGTAAAATAGATTCCATGGCCTCACTTAGATTAGGGAGTATCTTAGAGTGAGGACAGAACTTCGTAACTCTAGCAGCACCCTGATAATTCTGCTGCAGCTAAGGTGTTGGGAATCAGTTGTGGACAGCAACTCAAACAATAGACGTGTTTCACTGTGCATACGCCTTGCAGTTTTGGGGTCAAGCAACTTCCAGGGTTCTGGAAACTCTGAAAGGGGCACGTCTGCTTTTTGATCTGACATCCTGAACACTGCTATGTGACAGGCTGTGAAAATCAAGCTGGAGATCCAGCATCACAAGGCATTTGAAAAGGAAACATTTGCAAGTTCTTCCTTTACACGGTGCAGTGAAGAACCAAGAGCTCAAAGAGGCTCTGAGTCAAACCAGCAAGTTCATGGACCAGCCAGGCCTGGAACCCAAGTCCATATCTTTCAGGCAGTGCTCGCTCTATGCCATTTGATCTTCAGTTCAGTTCAGTCACTCAGTCGTGTTTGACTCCTTGCGACCCCATGGACCCCAGCACGCTAGGCCTCCCTGCTCCTTCCTGTTTGAGCAAGCACTCCCGGTGCTTGCTCAAACTCATATCCATCGCCAACCGTCTCATTCTCTGTTGTCCCCTTCTCCTCCTGCCTTCAATCTTTCCCAGCATCAGGGTCTTTTCCAATGAGTCAGTTCTTCGCATCAGGTAGCCAAAATATTGGAGTTTCAGCTTCAGCATCAGTCCTTCCAATGAATATTCAGGACTAATTTCCTTTAGGATGGACTGGTTGAATCTCCTTGCAGTCCAAGGGACTCTCAGGAGTCTTCTCCAGCACCACAGTTCAAAAGCATCAATTCTTCTGTGCTCAGCTTTGTTTACAGTCCAATTCTCACATCCATACATTACTACTGGAAAAACCATAGCTTTGACTAGATGGACATTTGTCAGCAAAGTAATGTCTCTGCTTTTTAATATGCTATCTAGGTCAGACATAGCTTTTCTTCCAAGGAGCAAGCATCTTTTAATTTCATGGCTGCACTCACCATCTTCAGTGATTTTGGAGCCCCCCAAAATAAAGTCTCTCACTGTTTCCATTGTTTCCCCCTCTATTTGCCATGAAGTGATGGGACCGGATGCCATGATCTTAGTTTTCTGAATGTTGAGTTTTAAGCCAACTTTTTCACTCTCCTCTTTCACTTTCATCAAGAGACTCTTTCGTTCCTCTTCACTTTCTGCCATAAGGGTGGTGTCATGTGTGTATCTGAGGTTGTTGATATTTCTCCCGGCAATCTTGATTCCAGCTTGTGCTTCATCCAGCCTGGCATTTTGTATGTGTCCTCTGCATATAAGTTAAATAAGCAGGGTGACAATATACAGCCTTGACATACTCCTTTCCCAATTTGGAAACAGTCTGTTGTTCCATGTCCAGTTCTAACTGTTGCTTCTTGACCTGCATACAGATTTCTCAGGAGGCAGGTCAGGTGGTCTGGTATTCTCATCTCTTTCAGAATTTTCCACAGTTTGTTGTGATCTTCAGTCAAAGGCTTTGCCATAGTCAATAAAGCAGAAGTAGATGTTTTTCTGGAACTCTCTTGCTTTTTCAATGATCCAACGAATGTTGGCAATTTGATCTCTGGTTCGTCTGCCTTTTCTAAATCCAGCTTGAACATCTGAAAGTTCATGGTTCACATACTATTGAAGCTGACTTGGAGAATTTTAAGCATTATTTTGTTAGCATGTGATCTTCAAGGTTCTCATTTAGGAGAAATTGTGAGAGCCTTTTTTATTTCACCCTTCTGCTCTTACAGAAGGAATGTAGTGTTTTTAAATGCACAAAATGTAAGTAATTATGCTCAGGTTATCTCATTGCATCCTAAACTTTCAACTTTTCAAAAATTGAGGGGTAATTGACATGGAATGTTTTATTAGTCTCAGATATACAACTGTGTATATACTGTGAAATGATTATCACACTAAGTCTAGTTAGCTGAGTTTTGAACTTTGAAAGAAATGGCCGATCTGCCCTTGGTTTATGTGGTTAAATTATGAAATAATCCAGATAATTGCTTTGTATTAGCTCCCACCTTCACTTATATCAGTTCCTTCCTTTTTCTCTCTCATTCTTGGTTATCAGGTTTTTGATCCCCCTCATTGATCGTTCATTTCCTTCAGCACCAATCATTTATCCATTAAAAAAATAATATCTCTCTTGTTCCAAGTTTTCTCCTTATCCTCATAGAAGAACTTCTTGAAAGAGTTGTCTATACTTTTTGTCATCAGTTTCTCTTCTTCCATTCTCTTTGAACCCACTCGTGTTAGGTGATTTTACTCTCACCTGTCCAACTAGAACTGTTTCTTTTTTTTATCATTTAAAATTTTATTTATTTATTTATTTAAAAAATATATATATATATATTATGGAAGTATATTGACTTACAATGTTTCAGGTGCACAGCAAGGTGATTCAGTTATACAAATACACATATATTATTTTTGAAATTATTTTCCTTCATAGGTTATTAGAAGATATTGACTATGATTGTTTCTATCTAGGTCACCACATTGCTGGATCCAGAGGTAAGTTAACTGGCTTCACCTCACTTGACCAATCAGTGGAATTTTACTTTATTAATCCACCTTCCTCCTTAAGGAAGATGGATCACTTGACTTCTAAGACTCCTGTTTTTTTCAGTATCTTTCTAACCTCTCTTCTTATTAGCATGCTGTCACGTTTTCTTATCATCTCTCAATTGCCGACAACACCTCCATTTGTGTATCTAATAGACCTTTCAAACTTAATATGACTAAAATGGAGCTCAAGCTGCTACTGCTAAGTCGCTTCAGTTGTATCCGACTCTGTGTGACCCCATAGACGGCAGCCCACCAGGCTCCCCCGTCCCTGGGATTCTCCAGGCAAGAACACTGGTACCCTACAAATTCATTTCTCCACTCTTCCCATCTCTGATAATGACAACCACACCCTTCTGGCTGCTCGGACTTCCTTGACTCTTTTTTTTCTTTTTTTGTCTTACATCCCACATGTGATCTGTCAGCAAACACGGATAGCCACACCATAAAAAAATTTATCTAGGATTCTATGGCTTCTCAATATCCTGCTGTGGTCTAATGGAAGCCAACATCGTCTCTTATCTAGATAAATAATCTAGTCTCTCCGCTTCTACCCTTGCTGTACTTCAGCCCGATTGATCCTATTAAAAAAACAAAGTCAGACAGATCATATTATTTTTCTATTCTAAACCTTTCTTTGGGTCTCCTATTTCCTGTATAATGGTGGTAGAAATTCTTACAACTACCCAAACCAACCCCCCTTTATGATCCGGCCCCTCTCTCTGACTATCTTGGATTTTTCTCCCGCTTCTGCCCCAGCCACAACTGGAGTTCTCACTGTTCCTTGAAAACACCATGCTCTCATCAGCCTCAGGGCCTTTGCACTTGCTGTCCGATCTTCCTGGAATGTTCTCCCTGGCCATATAGTGGGCTTGCTCCTTCACCTCTTTAACGTCTCTATTCAATGTCATTTTCTCAGTGAGGTCTTCCTGATCACATTACATAAAATATCAACATCCCCTACACACACACACACACACTATTCCTTTGATTTGCTAATTTTTCTAACTTAAAACTTACCAATATTTAACGTGTTTTTAATTTTTTTTAACTTGCTTGCTATCTGTTTTTCAAACCAGAATTTATTTATTTATTTTTTTTTTATAATCTATAATGGAAAGGAATTTTAAAAGAATGTTTATATAAATGTATAGGTTTTTTACAGTATATATTTGATTATATTTTAAAGAATGTATATATATTTAAAAAGAATATTTGATTATTTATATTTTCAAAGAATGTATGTATAGATATATTTTTAATATTTATTTATTGGGCTGCATCGTCTTAGTTGCAGCACTCGGGCTTAGTTGCTCTGTGGCATGTGGGATCTTAATTCCTGGCCCAGGGATCAAACCAGTGTCCCTGTATTACAAGGCAGATTCTTTTTTTTTTTTTTTTTTTCCCACCCTCTCCCACAGAGTCCATAAGACTGTTCTATACATCAGTGTCTCTTTTGCTGTCTCGTATACAGGGTTATCGTTACCATCTTTCTAAATTCCATATATATGCGTTAGTATACTGTATTTATGTTTTTCCTTCTGGCTTACTTCACTCTGTATAATAGGCTCCAGTTTCATCCACCTCATTAGAACTGATTCAAATGTATTCTTTTTAATGGCTGAGTAATACTCCATCAAACCAGAATTTAAACTCCTTGAGGAAAAAAAAAAAAAGAAACTCCTTGAGAGCAGGGAGGTTTTTTTGTCTGTTTTGTTCATCGGTTAATCCCTAGCACCCAGAAAAGTGCCTAACATAAAGTATTAACAGACACTTAAGAAATTACTGGTGGATGAATAAATGATTTAAATTAGCTTCCATTTATTATTCATTTACTCTCTTCCTGGTAACAATTCCTTCAATGGCATTATTTGGTAGATACTACTACTATTTCAAGTTTGAGCACAGAGAGTTTAAGCAACATTTCAAGGTCACACAGACACAAGTGGCAGACTGGAGGCTCAAACATAAGTCTGAGTCCAAAATGAGAGCTCCTAGCCATTGAACTCAAATGCACTGCAAGTATTTTAAGAAAATTATAATTTCAAACATAGACATAAGCTTTATTTATGTATAATTGTCCAGCTTTAAAAACTATTCTGATAATTAAAACTTGTAGATTATATATTCATTACTATCAATTACTATGATACATGAAAGGAGTTTCCCCCAAAGCTAAGAGTAAGTTTTCTCAATTCTTATATCTTTGTATTATTTGTTTGTATTAAGCTTGTGAGAGTTAAAAGGTGAATAAGACTGATTCTGTCTTCATGTGAACTTATGACATAATTGCCCTTTATCTCTTAGAAGTAACCCAAAAAACTAATGGTGAAAAGGGGCCATGGAAGTCTCCAAATGGGACATTTTTAAACAAATGAGACTTTTATCAACAGCATTTATACATTTACAACTTAGATTATAAACTTGTGCTATAGATATGGGTGCAGAAATGGGATAACTGATTTATTTGTTGTTCTTCTAGTGACTTTGCATAACCTCAGAAGAGGTCAGCTCCCCTGGTTCTTAGGCCTTTGGACTCAGACTAGAATTGCACTGCAGGCTTTCCTGGGTCTGTAGCTTGCTGATGACAGATTGTGGGACTTCTCAGCCTTCATAATCATGTAAGCCAATTCCTATAATAAACCTCCTTTTATGTATGTCTATATATTTATGTTTATGTGTATGTATACATGGGTGTATTCTATTGGTTTGGTGTCTCTGGAGAACCTAGACTAAAATAGCCACTCTGAGTAATCATGTCTTCAGCAAGCATGTTCATGCTTTCATTCAGTAGACATGTGGGGATCCCAGTATGTGCCAAGTTCTGTAGTAGGTCTGAGATGCTAAGGTGTTTTAAAAAATTGATCCCAGCATTCAAGGGATTCAGTTAATAAGGAGAAACAGAAAGCAATATAAATGACTCTTACTCTACAGTGAGATAACCACTGGGAAGACAACTGTGCAAAGCACCCAGTGGAGCGAGGAAGGGTATGATCAACTCTGGGTACACAGATGCAGACAGGACAGTCAAGAGAAACGTGTGAGCTAGTTTTGAGATGAGCAGAGCAGAATGGATATTCTGGTGATGCTGATAAAGTGAACAAAGTCATCACCTATGCTTGAAACGCCAAGATAAGAAGCTCACTTTGTCTGGAGCAAGGCTGGAAGCAGGAACTGCTTCCGGGGCAGTGACTGGAGATAAGTAGCTGGAAGGCACATGGGCTTTGATGAGAGCTTTGGGCTTTGCTCTATTAGAAGCTGCTCAATTTTCTTAAGTGTAGGACCACCGGAGAGAGAAAATTTCACCTATTGGTGGCAATAAGGGAGTGAACTGAAGGTGAGAGGCTCACAAACCAGAATCCAGGGATCCAACTCAGAAACTTACGAGCGACTTGTGTGATAATAGGACCGATAAGCAGTTGGTCATAAGGAGGAGGGGACCAGCGGACACTTTAAAGGTAGAATCAGCAAGATTTTAGCTGAGTGTTGATTCAGAGGGAGGGGCTTGTGGAGAATGAAGAGGGAAGACTACCCTCTTGGTTTCTGGCATGCATAAGTAATAGTACTATTCCTTAACTAAGAAATAGAGGGCAAGGTACTTTTGAAGGGAATTTTGGAAGCTGAGTCTTACTCCTTTTGAGTTTGAGATTTCTGGGGGAGGAACAGTTGGAAATCACCAATTAACAGTTCTCTACGTAAATTTTAAGCGTGAATAAAACCCCCCAGAGTGAGTGGGGGGTTTTACCCACAAGTGTATTAAAACCACAAGTTTTAATACATTAGTAAAAGATTAAGGGTCAGAGTTCTTAGAAACAATAACATTTAAAACTCAGAAGGGTGGAAAGAGGTGTAGAAAATGGCTGATTCTGGAGAAGCTAATTAGAAATGACCGATGCCACAGACACAGGAGAGGCACCAGCAACCTTTGTGTCTGTCTGGATCCTTGGTGTAGCTCCAACCTCTTGCACTTGCTTCACTTGGACCTAGGAGTGCATAGCAAACTTAAATATATAGCTCCAAGGCAGGGGCCACCTGACTGGGGCTTAATGTATTGGTTTAGTTGCCACAACCAAGTAATTTCTTCTAATCACAAGAACCTGAAGCTGGGTCTCATAACAGAAACATAAGGTCAATGGCTCACACTAATCTTCTGAGTGTTGTGAATTTCTTTGACAGGGATCCACTTGTGTGTGGTTTTGCACCTACATGCCATCCTGACCCCGAAATCAGAAAAGAAGAGAGACAATATAAAGGATATTTGTATCAAATCACTGGAGTGCCTCAGGGCATGAGAAAGTTTTTGTGCTGATTCATTGTTACTTTAAAAAATGCTTCATTATTGCAGCAAATGCCACATCTAAGCTCTTTCTTGTATTAAAGATGCAGAACACTTTCTTGAAGAAATACAAAGAAATCTTGTGCATTTCTATATGTTGCAATGTTTCCATGAGTCAATTTTCTTTGAGAAGATGTCTTCTTGTTTTGAATGACAATTCATATAATTATACCAAAAACACAAACTATCGTTGTAGCAACCAGATGGATAGCCAGTTACTCCCACTGGATAATCAAAGAGACAAAGATATAAATTTCTCTGTTTTTGTTTTTGTTTGAGTATATTATTATTATTTACTGTTGATGACTCATGCCATTTGAACCTGATTTTGGAAATTCTCAAAAAAAGAATACATTTAAAAAAATAAATTATTGTCCTTGGATAATTGATCCTATTTTTATAGTTACAGTGTTGTTTAGAAATAACTACCTTTTTTGGATTCTAGTTTGAATGAGTAAAGTGTTTGAAAAAAGACCAGATGTTGGAAAGTTGAGGGTGAGAGTTGTAGTTTACACTTCATCATCAAGATTAGGAAGGAAAATATTCTGGATAAATCCATGTTTTGCTTACTCAAACACCACAGTTAAGGAAAAGTGATACTTTCCTTGGACTTTCCCCAGTGGCTCAGCGGTAAAGAATCTGCCTGCAATGCAGAAGACACAGGAGACTCGGGTTGGATCCCTGGGTCGGGAAGATCCCCTAGAGGAGGGCAAGGCAACCAACTCCAGTATTCTTGCTGGGAAAATCCCATGGACAGAGGAGCCTGGCGCACTACAGTCCATAGGGTCGCAAAGAGTCGGACACGACTGCAGTGACTGAGCACAAGCATGATACTGTCCTATGAGTAGTTCTGTTGCTCAGTCACCCAGTGTGTCTGACTCTTTGTGACCCTGTGGACTGCAGCACACCAGGCCTCCCTGTCCCTCACCATCTCCAGGAGTCTGCCCAAGTTCGTGTCCATTGCATCGGTGATGCCATCTAACTGTCTCATCCTCTGATGCCGTCTTCTCCTTCTGCCCTTAATCTTTCCCAGCATCAGGGGTTTTTCCAATGGGTTAGTTGTTCGCATCAAGTGACCAGAATAGTGAAGCTTCAGCTTCAGCATCAGTCCTTTCAGTGAGTGTTCAGGATTGATTTTCTTTGAGATTGACTGGTTTGATCTTCTTGCTGTCCAAAGGACTCTCAGGAGTCTTTTCCAGAACCACAGTTTGAAGGCATCAATTCTTTGGCTCTCTGCCTTCTTTATGGTCCAGCTCTCACAACCGTACATGATCACTGGGAAGACCATAGCCTTGACTATAGGGACCTTTGTGGGCAGAGTGATGTCTCTGCTTTTCAACACACTGTCTTGGTTTGTCATAACTTTCCTGCCAAGAAGCAATCATCTGATTTCATAGTTGCAGTCACCATCCATAGTGATTGTTAGAGCCCAAGAAGAGGAAATCTGTAGTTATACTTAGATCTAATTTCTTCATCTTTTCTAGTATGTTTGAAAAGTTCAACTCATTTGAAAATGGTATTAGTAAGCAAAGAGTTTAAGCTGCTTTAACAAAGCAACCATAAATACAGTGGCTTAAAGAAGATAGTTCTAGGGAGAATATTCCACAGTGGTAGGAAAGTTCTACTCCATATGGTCATTCAGGAACCCATTTTGTTTTGTCATCCTTTAGGGCATCAGCTTGACCAAATAATCAAGCCTGGCCTTGCTTAATCAAAGCATGGACAAGGTCACATCCATGTCCCAGCTAGTGGCACTAAGAAAGAGAGGGTCATTGAGACAAGGAGCTTGTCTGAAAGCTGAAAGTCTCAAAAGTTGCACATATCCCATTGGCCTGAACTTAGTCACATAAGTCACACTTGCGTGTGGCCTGAACTTAGTCACACTTGCGTGTGAGGGAGGCTGAAAATGTAGTCTCTAACTGTGCATCCATAATCCTAGTTCAAATTCTAGTGCTATGGAAAGAGGGGAAAACAGATTTTGGTGGACAATCAGGAGTTTTCCAGTCTTTGTGAGACAATCTGATAGAAACATTATAATGCTGAGCTTGGAAGCACTAACTTCAAGAGACAGAACTCATGGTTCAAACAATGGTTAATATATACTAAAGATCATACTGCAGAATGAGGGAAATAGAATGCAATCTATTCCAAATGGATATTTTGGGGAGAAGCAGTAATGCAGAAAGATAGTAAAAGGCCCAGAGCTTAAACAAACACACTTGAATAGGAGGTGATATGTAGCAAGACAAATGAAAATCAGCTGATTTACCATGCCTCTATCCAAATGAAAATAAGGTCACTCCTAATTCTGAGAAGTTCATATAGGAAAGGAAAAGAATTCTAATTAGGATTAAGAACATTATCTCTCTCCAAATGTCTGCAAGCATAGAATACTGGTTCTGTCTATGGCTATACCTATAATTTCACAATGTGACTTTTTTAAAAGGAGAAGACAATTTGGTAAACTGATAACTAATTTAGATAATGCTAATTGTATTGGGTGGAAGATGATTAGGAGAGTTATAAAAGAAACCTCCAGTGTGCTCTGCAAGGGATATTATTGAAAAACATGAATATTGTGTAAAGCTGTTATCCGTTCCACAAAAGAGAGGTGATTCCTGGATGTGTCTGTATTTCACAAAATCAGACAGGGAAGAGCTGGGGGCAGGGGTAGAGGGCATAGTGGTTATGCTAATTTTGGAAGGCTCTAGAATCCCTAATTCCCTTCTGTGAATGGTGCATGCACATATGCACACACATGGCTTAATTGTATGACATCCTCACCTGGCCGTATAATCACAAACTGGACTTTGCAAGTGGATTACAAATACAAATTTACTTCCTTTTCAGTTAAATGCAAATAGCCTTGGATATTAAGTAACACTGCTTATACACTGATTTGCTGCCTTAGGATATTGTAGAACTTACATATCCCTTCCTATGGAATTGTTGCTGTCATTGAGTCAGTTTTTAGATTGTTAGTCAAGTATTTGTTTCCATTTTGAGTAAATGTAGTGTGCTAATCTCCACAAATGTGGTGACTACATAGACCCCATTTAGTGTTATTTGGAGTAATCAGGTGATGATAGTCAACGGTAATGATATGATCACTATTTCTTGAACACTCGATTGAGCAAAAGGTGTGTCCTTTATGTGATGCAACATACATCTTCCTCTTCTGAAATCCAAGTCAAGCAACCTATCTGAGCTTGTTATTTTCTGTCCTTTCCCTCCCCTACCTGTTGACCATTTGCCACTCTTCTTGCCCTTTGTGCCAAGGCAAGATGGACCCAAGGCACAGAGACCACAGCTGAGCTCCCTTGCTGGTGGACTTACAATTAGATTTGATGTACCTTTGGAGATCAGAGGGTGAGAGTGAAGGTTTGGGCAGTTTTTCCTGGCTCCCTCTTCCATTCCACGCTCTGTCTCAGGCACAGCTGGTTCTCTTTATAACCACAGCTGCCACTGGGTTATTCTTCTCTGCTCTTTCATCTGTTATTGTGTTCTAATAACCTACTTTCTCCTTCTTCTTTCAGTTTAGAGGTAATAATATCTTCCCCCTATAGCTAGTGCCTGGGACTTCACCATCCGTTATTTACTCCCTTAATCCAGGCTACATCCCTTAAGTAATACTTTCCTTAAAGCTGCTTCATTTAAACCACTTGGAGTGAATTCTGTTTCCTGCCACGACCATGACAGGGAAGGTAGCTGATACACCTTTGTGTTGATAATACATTCAACAGGTTCTGGAAAGAGTTATCTATGCCTCAGTTCAGTTCATTCACTCAGTCGTGTCTGACTCTTCGTGACCCCATGAACTGCAGCACGCCAGGCCTCCCTGTCCGTCACCAACTCCCGGATTTTACTCAAACTCATGTCCATTGAGTTGGTGATGCCATCCAACCATCTCATCCTCTGTCGTCCCCTTCTCCTCCTACCCTCAATCTTTCCCAGCATCAGGGTTTTTTCCTATGAGTCAGTTCTTCGCATCAGGTGGCCAAAGTATTGGAGTTTCAGCTTCAACATCAGTCCTTCCAAAATGAACACTCAGGACTGATCTCCTTTAGGATGCTGGTTGGATCTCCTTGCAGTCCAAGGGACTCCCAAGAGTCTTCTCCAACACCACAGTTCAAAAGCATCAATTCTGCATTCAGCTTTCTTTATAGTTCAACTCTCACATCCACACATGACCACTGGAAAAACCATAGCATTGACTAGAAGGACTTTTGTTGACAAAGTAATGTCTCTGCTTTTTAATATGCTATCTAGGTTGGTCATAACTTTCCTTTCAAGGAGTAAGCGTCTTTTAATTTCATGGCTGCACTCACCATCTGCCTACTCTATCTAATTTCCTTTCTTTTTTTCTTTTTCTTGAATTCATTCCAACACATCAATACCCCTAGCACTCTGCCATATCTGCCCTTGTCAAAGTCATTGACAATGTTAATAATAATAATAATAATAATAATTCAATGGTCAGTTTTTGGCCCTCATCTTACTTAGGCTCTCAGCCGGACTGGGGGCAGTTGACCCTCTCTCTTGCTTGAAATCTTTTCTTCACTTGGTTTCCTGAACATCATGCTCTACTGACTTCTCTACCAGCTCATCAGCCTGTCTTTTTTAGCCCACTTTGTTGGTTCTTCCTTGTGGCAGAGCCCAGATAGCTGCTTATCTTGTTTCTCATGAGCACTTATTTAGCTCTCATTTCTGAATCTTCCTTGCAATTTGAAAGGCTCATGGGTACCACTTCTAAGCATGGTTCCTAAAATTTTGCCATGCACCATTCTCCATGTTCCTTCCTTCCTCCTCACATGAGGCAGATACTCATGATGACCTCAGAAACCATGTGTTGAAGATTGAGGAGCCACAGAAAGGAAGAAGAGTCACCCACCAGTGAGAGCACACATTTTAGACTGTGTGAGAGTGAGAAGTGTGCTTCTATTAAGCTTGCACTGTTGCTCATTTCTGATTTTTCTGGTTAGAGCAGGTAGAAGTAACTGGACTAAATTGCTCCTTATCCCCCCATCCCTTCAATACTGAGTTCCCAGGGCTCAATCCTTGGATCTCTTCTCTTTCTACCCTCTTTTCCTGTGACTTTGTCTAGTCTCGTGCCTTTACACACCAACTCTATTTTCGTTCAGTTTCATTCTCCCAGTTGCTCAGACTAAAATCCATTCTTGAGCCCCACATCTGATCGGCCAATAAATCCTATTGGCTCTACCTTCAAAATATACAGTATCTTTCCCCCTTCTCACCATCTCCATAGGGATCAAGTAGTCAAAAATCTGCAATATTACAATAGTCTCTTACTGGTCTTCTTGCTTCTGTCTTTGCCCTTTCCGGTCTGTCCTTAACCTGGTCACAAAAATGAGTCAGAATAAACGTCAGATCATGGCACTCCTCTGCTCAAAACCTTTGTAACTTTGCATCCCACTCTCTGAAATCCAAAGTCTTTACAATGGCTTCCAAGATCCTGCCAGAACAGCCCCTGTTACCTCTTTGATCTCATTTCTGTTCCAATATCCTCGCCATGCTGGCCACCTCGTGACTCCTCCTTGCACATTCTGACCTTGTAGTCTCTTTTCTTCCTGGTTTTTTCCCCCCAGATGGTCCCAGGGCCTCCGCTTGTCACCTTGACTCAAATAGCATTTTGTCAGTGAAATTTCCATTACTATTTATTTAAATTGCAACCCTTCCACACGCAGTCCTCTCAGATTCTCCATAGCAGTTATCACCATCATGCATAAAATTTCTTTGATTTGTTGTTTCTTTGGCTTCCCCTCCATAGCATTTAGCTCAGTGCAGGCAGGGATTTTTGTTTGCTTTGTTTCCTGCTGCATTTCAGTACCTAGAGCAGGGTCTGTCACACATAGTAGTGCTCAGGAAATATTTGCAGAGTGAGTGAAGGAATGAATGCATTCTCTGCTTTCCTTTTAAATCAGACAGGAAGAAACAAATTTTAAAATGTTCTTTAAAAATAGACCATATGTAAGAGGAAGGAAAAAGTAAGGAGGGAAGAAGAAGCAGAGAAAAGAAGAAGGAAAGAAGAAAAATCTGTGGTTTCACATTCTAACAAAATACAGTGTACCTTTACCAGCCAGCATTTTCACAGCCCTCAAAATTGAATGCATCCCAATAATCATGCTGACAGAGCCATTCGTGGAAGATTGAGGTCCTATGACCAGCATTCCAAGAACCCATGGCAAGCAGGCGCTTGAAACTGGTGTTGTCAGAGTGAACATAACAATATGTTAAACCAAGTGTGTTTTTAGCTTATGTAATATTACTAAATGGTTATCATCTTAACATGTTTTTAAATGTATATTTCTCTTTGTGAAAAATATTATATACGCAGGAGACATAATTTGGAAAATGTAGGAAAGAATAAATAAAAAAACACAATGAAATAGAATGGAAAAAAGTTAGAAAGGAAGGAAAATCCATAGACACAAAGACATGTATAATCAACATATTGTCTCATGACCTACAGTCATTTCTTTACATGAAAAACATCATCTTTCAATGAGATTAATAAGTTAAATACGTCAGCATGAACCTCAGTGCACATAACACAAATCACTTATCAAATGCTGAACCAGAGCTGCTCTTACTTCTTGCTGCACACACTTGGCAATCAGTCCTCATGATCATAATTATCCTGTCATCGGCAGCATTTAACAACAGACAGGGCCATTCAGACATCATAAACAGCCCAACGTGCAGATCTGAGTTGCCTGTTTTCTCAATATGAAATAACAATTCCATTTACGTAGCAGTAATGAAACATTTCTTCATGAAAAACTCTGAGAGGTTAAAAATGGTTTTGGCCTTGTCTGTGAGTAATGATGTCAAGTGATGTAGTGGGGTAATTATTGTGAAGACTTAATTCCTGTGTCATCAGGTATTTATAGATATACAAATCATTCTCCTGATTAAACAGCGTTCAAGGTGACTAAACATTAACTGTGACTGGCAGTTTACAGCTCAGACAGACTAAAAAGATTAAATAACATTAGAAAGTGGCAGGTGACTTCTTCCCCCTCAGGGCACTTTGCCCTGTGAGAAAACGGTTGAGACTTCTAATAATATAGCTAACAAGTAAGTTCTGAACTGTTTGCTTGCAGCAGTCATATTCTGAGAAGGAATGCAAATCCTGTTATGCATCTTTTTCATCTTGGTGAGGTTGCAATGGCTATAAAAGTTAGATATAAGGTAAAGGAAAGTATAACTTCTCTTGAGACTTCAAATACCCTGAAACATGTCCAGCTTCTAAGGGCAGATAATGTTTCAAAGCTGTTGGCCAAAATCAATTTGTTTTGTATCTGATACATTCTCTCTCAGAAATAGAGGCAAGATTATACCAAATTCAGTTATTCAGAATTTCAGGTAACCAATATTACTTCTCTAAAATTTCCCCTATAGCTGAGCCTTCAGTTATATTACATGATTCCTAATGACATACCTATGTGTGCCTTACCTCAGCTTCTTTTTTTTTCTTCTAGAAGGTTCAGAGGAGATTAGTTTTACCATCTTCTCTTTAAGTAGATGGTACTACTTCCTACAAAATTGTATCATAAAGCTTTGTATGCTTGTACTTTAAACTTTATGAAATGTTTTCCACTTTTATCTCATGGGAATAATAGTACCTATGCACAGGGTTATTATAAGAGCAAGGTGAAAGCGTGTACGTGAAATGTTTAGCATGGTCCCGGCCCATTAGCATTTGCCAAATAATTGGAAAGCATTTAAATGAACTCATTTACCATACTTTTCATCCTTATAGCCTCATAAAGTGGACAGAGTAAGCAGTGTTATTTTTGTTTAAGGACTGCTTCTGAATCTGAGGCACAAGTGTTGAGTGGCTTTCCTTAGATCAAGAAGCTTTTGGGGGATTGGAATCAAATTAGAATCCATAACTGCTGGTTTCCAATCTGGAGCGTGTTGCCTAGGGTCTTCTAGACCACATTCTCTCTCTGGGGTGAGAGATGTCTCTTGACTTCTCCATGTGTCATTCCTTAAGGCATCGAAACTATCAGTAATGCTCCCCTAACTATGCTCTCATTGGCTCCTCTTGTCCCCATCCCATTTCTCTTCTATTAAGACTGCATTTTGTGCTCATAAAGAGCGCAAGCTTTGCTCCCTGACAGACCTAGGTTTGCATCCTGATTCTGGCTCTTAAAAGCTGTGTTAAAATGGACATAGATTTGTGAAGAAAGTGAGATATTGCCTGTGTAGTACCTGGCTCGTGGAAAGCACTCAGTAGATTATTATCGTTGCTATTAGTAGTAGTATTCTTAAACTCCAGTGCTACCCTTCTGTACCTGCTACCATAGCCACATCCCCACACCAGCTGCTTCCTTGGGCTCCAGCCAACTTAACCAAACTACTGTTCCCTCTGTCAATAAATCCTCCTCCTGACCCTTCCAGGATCTCTCCTGCTTGGGGTACTGTGGATTCCCTCCTGCTGTTCCGTCTTGGCATCAGGGTACCCATCCTGGAGGTTTTCCTCATGCATGGCTCCTTCCTCTTCCAATGGTGCCACTTTCCACCCTTCATCCCACCCTTCAGAGCTCTCCCTGTCCCTGCAGATAACGTCTTGGAATTACTATTCTCCTCTCCAACTGTGCCCTGTAACGATCATGGTTTTATTTACCCCTCCATTCATCACCTTGTATCCACCATTTCTACTTCTAGAGCAATTAATTTGGTTTATCCACATATCATAAATGTGTGTGTGTATGATATGTGTGTGTGTGTGTGTCTGTGTGTGTGTGTCTACATTTTCCCTAAAGGCTCGGTAAGGACCGTTGAAGAACTGTGATTAATATTGTTGGCTGGAAGTGAAAGGGAAATGCCTAAGCATTATGGGCATCTGTTTAACCACCCTTCAGAAACCTTCAGAGTTGAGTCATGGAATCTCCATGAGTCTCATCCCGTCTGTGAAGGCATCCAGGAGCAATATAAGGGAGTAGTTCCTCCACCACCTCCTGTCCTTGCAAGGTCTTCACAATCTTTTAAAAGTTTAGAAACTTATGAATAAACAAGGCACATCTCCAGCACTGGTGTCCCCTTGGAGTCTCATTAAGCAGCAATAAATGCAAGCTCATATAAATGCTCTGGCCCTGCTGGGCACCCCAGAGCTAGTGAAGCTTGGGCATCCTGAGTAACCACGTCTGCTGCCACTATCTCAGCACATGAGGAATAGTTATTATATTAATAACTTGCTTTTTCTAATCATATAGTGCTGAAAAGCCCTCTAAAATCTCAAAAATCCTCCCATTTTGGTGTTCTCCTTCACAGCCATGTGTCACGGTGTATCTTATTGTCCATCTGTCACTGCTGCATTCAGGAGTCATTGACTAGGGTGTTGTGTTGACCCTGGGCATTCTGAACACCTTGTTACAAAGGCTCTGCTGCTGTTACTGCTAAGTCACTTCAGTCGTGTCCGACTCTGTGCGACCCCATAGACGGCAGCCCACCAGGTTCCCCCATCCCTGGGATTCTCCAGGCAAGAATATTGGAGTGAATTGCCATTTCCTTCTCCAATGCATGAAAGTGAAAAGTGAAAGTGAAGTTGCTCAGTCGTGTCCGACTCCTAGCGACCCCATAGACTGCAGCCTACCAGGCTCTTCTGTCCATGGGATTTTCCAGGCAAGAGTACTGGAGTGGGGTGCCATTGCCTTCTCCGATTAGAAAGGCGCAGGTAGGGTGCCACTGCCTTCTCCGATTAGAAAGGCGCAGGTACTACCAAACTATGGCCATTGACACAAAGTGCTTCTAACAAAGAGGAAATTTGGGAGTAAAGGGTGGGAACTCTGGAGCCTCTTTCTCCTTCTCCAATTTGGTGCCTGGAGAGACCCCAAGTATGGTATAGACATGCGTGTCAGTGCCCTTTTACACAGAAAATAGGAAATGAATTCCAAACAATACTGGAAACAGCTGACCCTTTTAGCACAATGCTTAAATATGCTAGTGCTGAGCCAAGGCAGCATGTGCAGAGTAAATATTTTAATCCCTAATTAATCACTTTGGTTAGATTGGTAAAACACAAGTCTAATGAAAATAATTTGAAATTTCCTTCATGAATAATTGCCTTGTTCGGGGAATTGTGGGAAGAGTCAACTGACTGACCTTCCATTCTTACTCAGCTGTACTGCTCTAAGACTTAATTTGAGTCCTTCAACCTCTTCCAGTCACCGTCATGAGATTAGAAATACCTTTCATGCAGTTCAGCAGCAACTATGCAATATGACAGTTAAGTCAGCAGAGAGGTAAAGAACCGAGCAACTCCTGGCTTGCTCGCCATGGAGCCTCACAGGACCCTGCAGAAGGGAGGGTGTGTTTGCCACCCTGCATTCTTTTATTAGGTTGTGAGCATGATGGATTGCTCTAGGTTATTGAACTGTTCCTGTTCCTTTTTAATTAAAAACCTGAATAATAAGGTGCCCAGGGTTTGGGCATTTACAAAGGGGAGAGAAAGAATTTTCCAGCTCTGAGTGCTGATGAATGCTATCCTGATTAGCACCGTGCCACCAGATTTAATTACTTCTTTGAGTAAATCAAATCTTTCTTACAGGGCAGTGTTCCTGGGTGTGCAGAGACCAAAGGTTAAGCCACCTTACTAGTTACCTGTTCAGACATGTTGGAACCTCTTAGATGTGGGTTGCGAGTGTGAGCTATGCCATCCCTGTTCCATCTTGCTTGCCCACCCATTCTTCTTAACTTTCTCCCTAGTGCCCCTCAACTGCCTTCCAGCAATGAATGTACTGCTTATCTGGTTGGAATGTCACTAGGAGAGAAGCCTGGCAATGCGCCATATGGCTGGTGCACTCTGGCTCACACTGCACTCAATGCTAAAAATTGCCCGGTCCACCAGTCAGTTTGGCCAGTTCTGTGGACTGTCAAGGTCCACCTGGTGGACCATCTGCCACCTTCCCCCCGGAGGTTCCTCCTCTCTTTTGTTTTCCAGTCTGGTCCTCCTCCTCAATCTTGCTCTTTTATTTGGAAGATACAAATAGGGGGGAATTTTGCTTTTGCTTCTCATCATTCAGGAGAACATGATGTTCTGGAGTTGTTGGAATGCATTCAGATAGTAGCATCTTAACTTTTTGCTGTCCTCCAGTTGCCTTGCACAATAGCCAATAAATGGCTTAAGAACCTTGGTTATAGGGTGGGAAAATATCATTCAAATGGAGAAGCACAGAGGCAGGCAACTTGTAACCCAGGGGATAACTGAACCAAATTTTGGAGCAGATTTGGTGTCTCCATTCACAAATGGAATTAACCACATCCCATGCCAAAAGAACCACGGAAGCCCTCCCATTTCACAGGGTCAGAGGCACAGAGAATTCTAAGCCAACCCATTGGTTTTCAATATATTTTGACCACTGTGGGGTGAGGAGGGATAACGATGCATCCAGTAGCATGATATATGGTTAAGCATGACTGGTTGAACAAACTGTAGTCATAATGATCATCTTTAAAAATAGCTTCAAAGGATTCTTCCCCAGAGCTCCTGCTGCCAGGCCTCTGAATCAGAGTTGCCAGTAAAAGTCTAGTTCCAGGGAAGATGGACCCTGGGCTGCAGAAGGCAACACTGACTGCTTTATCATGGTGGGTCCTGCTGCTGGCATCTAATGAGTGCCTACCCTCCCTCACCAGGGAACGTGTGCTGGAAAGTGGCAGGACTGATGGCTCACTCTTCCAGCGCTCACCCCTGCAGCTGGACTGCCTTTGATCTGAGCAATACCACCCTGTGCAGGAACTCTCCATGAAGCGGACTTGGAACTGGTTTTGAAATTGTCTGTCTGCACTCCTGTTTCCCTCCAGCTTTTCTGATTTAAATAAGTCAGGACAAAGCAGTCATAGACCCCGTGGTATGAATACAAAATGTTCTCTGTGGTTGTGTGATCTTGTATTTCTAGAGTCATCAATAGGACCTGAACTCTGGTAGTGCCTTCCTCACAACTTAACTCTACCCTAGAGCATGCTCATCTGTTACCTGAAGGTCTTTGTTTACATGTGTTTCATTCATTCACTATTAAGTAAGCACCTTCTAGATACCAAGTGCCCTGCTGGGAACTGCCCTCATCAAATAGGGTAGTCCATACTCAATTTAAATTTTTCTCAACATTGCAATTTCATTATGTCTTCCTGTTGAGTTGGTTTACGATCTGCCATTGAGTTACCATTCACTTGGCCATTCATACATTTTGCCTTCCCAAGAGCATTTGTTACTTTATTTTAATCCCTCTTATGGCTGAACCTGGAAACACAGTGAAACTGAAACTGCATTGGACCGTTTTGCAGAGAGATGGATATGGGTATATGAATAGATGGATAGAGAGAGAGGTGGGTAGACAGGCGGATGGATAAACAGAGAGATGATTGATAGAGATATATTTCAATGTGAGCTGTTATGTTGCACAGAAACATTAAATTGGAAGAAATGTAAGACATTTCACAGGTTCACAGATCTGAGTGATTTGCTCAAGGTCACAGTTAACTGTTTTAAAGTTGAGACTAGAAAACTGGCTTCCAGCTCTTAGACAGTACTATTTCCAACACGCAGTGATCTTTAACCCATATAATTTGGGCTCTATCTTCTTCGGCTATCTAATCAGTAAGAAGTGGATGAAATACCAGAAGGATTCAAACATTTTAATAATAAAGTATGTATGAAGCCTGCTGATTTCAGCATGCCCAAAATATATTCACAAAATATTGAAACTTTCACCTGCTGTTTCTTGGGATAGCTATTCCAGGCACTAGCCCAGAACTTGGCTGTCATCAACACTGAAGAGATTTCAGAACTTCCTGTCCCTTCTCCTCTCCTGTTTTAATTACTTTGCTGGTGCTTCTTCATCAGCTGAGTTTCTACATTAAGGCTGAATACCTGGCCCAGCTCCAGAACTGCCTCCTGGATGAGGTGAACTCTAGGTCTGAGTTTGGATGCCAAAAGATGAACTCCTCAATTCCTCTTGTCCCCTCCACCTTTCATATAAATTTAGTTCCAGAAACTACATAGACCTTTTTACATTTAAAAACATGCCTAATTTCTAGAAATTAGCTAATCACAACTGAAGCAAACTAGACTTGCTTTTTGGGGCAGACATCTTACTCACAGCAGCTTCCTTGTCTTTATTCACATCTTAAAGGCAGTTTCTTATTGATATGTTGCTTGTTTGTTTTTTTGTTTGTTTTTTGTCACAGTGGCTAATATGTTTTAAAAATATAGCCACGAGTTCTGAAAAGAATCACATATTGCAAACCTCAAATAGTTTGGGTCTGTGAAAGCAGGTTGCTCTTAACAAAGTGAGACCCACAGCCCAGGCACTTAAGGCGCACAGTTCTCTTTTCTTTGTTTTTGTGAGTCATTGTTAGAAGCCAGGATAGGGGCATTAAGGTCAAAGGGTGGATATGTTATCAAGGTCATAGAATTTTAGAGTGTAGATTGGGGACTGAAGGTAGATCAGACATCTGATGGGTGGGGATACTAAAGACTACTCCCAGAGTTAGTCTCCCTAGCTATGTCAATGCTATGCAAAATGTTAACTTTAGTGGCTTTGCTCTCAGAGCTGCTGCTGGTGGAGCTGACCTCATAGGCTGTCAAATCCCACTTATGTCCCCTCTGGTCCATGACAGTAGCCTTGAGAGTATCATTCATTCTATTCAGAAAGTTCTGAGTAGAGAAGAGGAAGCAGTGCCCTGTATCTGTCTCACCCTCAGTGCAAATTGGACTTATGGGGAGACAGGTTGGCACTCAGTATGCATAAGAACATTGTAACAATTAGGGTAGATCAGTTGGCTGAGGCTTCAAGACTATCTTTTTAGATAAGAGGTTTAAAGACTATCTTTCAAGGATTTGGAAAGGGGGTTCCTGTTTTGGATGGAAAGTTGGATAGATGACTTCTAAGATTCATGAAACTGAAAGGACTGTGATTTCCTGCATGTTGTTAACAGAAATCTGTCATTTGATTTATGAATACTATTTGATTCCATTTCCAAGCTGGCTCCTTAGTGTACATGAATACCAATAGCAAGGTCAGAAGAGGCAACTGCTCCTAGGATTGGGTTTCAAAGGACTCAGGAAGGCACTGAGGCTTAGAAACTGTCACAGTTACAGCTTCACTCTTTTCCTTAAGGACACGTCCCCCCGCCAATGCAACTGTCTGGGGAAAGTAATGCACTGTTGCCAGTCAGCTTGTCCCAGTGCACTGAAGCATGATGACTGCAGAGTCCTGTGTTTAAGAGAATGAGCTTTGGGACTTCCCTGGCAGTCCAGTGGTTAAGACTTCACCTTTCAATGCAGGGGGTGTAGGTTGGATCCCTGATAGGGGAACTAAGACCCCACATGCCTCTGTGTCAAAAAACCAAAAGCTTAAAACAGAAGCAATATTGTAACAAATTCAATAAAGACGAGAGAGAGAGAGAGAGAGAGAGAGAGAAAACAAGCTTTGCAATGAAACTTCCTAGGTTGGAATCCCTGTGTGAATTTTAGCAAATCCCGAACCTCATCTGTAAAATGGGGATGGAGATAATGCTTATCCTATACAGTTGCTGGGAGAACTAAATGAAATACATGTCAAATGCTTAGAACAACACTTGGCAGAAAGTGAGATATCAGAAAAGACCAGCTGTTATTTACTCTTTGGGTTATAGGGTTTGATTAGACTCTGTCTTGAGGGTAAGTTTTGGCTTTGTGTAGATGAGGGGCAAGAAGGGATTTTTACTTTAGGGAAGCCCATTCTTCCAAGGGCTGGAGATAGGAACAAAGGGGGAGGAAGTTAAAGAAAGCAGAAACACAGTGCAGGGAATAACACCTTTTATTTTGAAATGTTGCCCAAGGAAGTCCCATCCTACCTGGTTCCTTGCGTTTCCATTTTGATGAGTAAAGCCCTGATAAAAAGTTTTGAGGATTCATCAGACTTGAAATGCATAGGAGACTCGCCAGCTTTTCAGTCTTTCAGCTTTTCCCCTCTCAAGTAAGACAAGTGGAGAGAATCAAAGCCCCCAAACAGAATGTGTTTACCATAAGGGCCTAATCTACTTCCTGGAAAATTATCCGCAGATTTTAATTAAGTTATTCTAAAGCCCAGTGAACCTAGAGGGCTCCGCACAAAGGGGGAGAAACAGCCTGCCAGGGGTGCACCTTTCACCAGCTTCTCAGAGAAGGTAGGGTGAGCATTCTCCACTTTTCATCTTTTTCGTGACTAGGCCCAACTTTAGCATACTGTAAAGAAAATTCATGTCATGGTATGAAGGGAGTCTTTGAAGCTTCCTTCAGTAGTTATTTTAACAACACGGGACAGTTGCCTAACTGTTAGTTATTCCCCTCATCCTGTCCCACCCCACCTCTGCTCATGTACAGTTTAAAAAATAATTTAGAGTACATGAGATCAGCGAAACAAGGGCATTAAATGGTGTCCCCCAGAAATGGACTTCTTGTACTCCGAAAATGTTCTTAGAAACACATGTGAGTTTCCTTGCTCTCAAATTAAGGCGGATTAAAGCCGCCAGACAGTTGTTGCTCAGTTCCTTCAGATCATGTGGCCAAGGCTGAAAGCCTTAAGTTGCTGGCATGAGCCTAAGTCAGTTGCCTGATCTCCAAATTAATTTTTGAATTAAATGATTGTCCCCCCTCCTTTTTTTCCCTTCTAATTGAGACTTCCATTGAAAAATGCTTAGCAAACAGATGGAAAAACCCAGAACAAGAGGCTATTGTGGAATAATGAAATGGGGGTCATTTGAAACAGTTTTAGGTTAGAACTAAAGGTGCCATTGAATCTTTCTTTTAATCATACTTTTATAAGCTATACAAATATTTTAAAATAAATTATAAGCACTGTATACAAGAGAACCTAAAGGATGACTGGAAGAGCTTAGATCATTTCATAGTTTACCTGTATCAGCTTCTTTCCAGTGACACAGAACAAAGACTTTCAGGCAGAATAGCTTCACCTCTAACTTTGAAATAACAATGACATTATCTTACAGATCTTAAGCAAAGCTTTAATGACCTGAACACTCATAAAATGTTTCTCTAAAGTAAAATAACAAGAGATACATTGTGAATCCCCAAATGAGAAAGAGCCACATGTATAAGAACAGTGAAGACAGACAAGTGTTTGAGTAAGGAAGTGATACTTGGAAAGTAAAGGTTTATTTGGGGAAAAAGAAGACAAAATGTTAACATCAAGAATGTGCAAAACTTTCAATTGTGCTGAAGGCTTACATTCAAAATGTTCAGTAAAAACAAAAAAATTCATGCAGAAAAAAATGCAGTATTGTGTAGTTATGCATATTTCAAAATTTTAAAGTCAACTTGATCAATAAAAGCAGTCCTAAAGCCAGTAATTATTAACAGTGAAATAAAAAGTTTGCCAAATTTATAATAAATCAAATATATTTTGATCAGGCATGGTTTAGTCACCAGACCCTTGGCAAGACTCTGTGTGTAATGAGTGCTGATTTCTCAGTTTTATCACCTTGAAAACCTTTTTATGGATTGAGAAAAGGTAAAGGAATAGTTGTGAACCAATACAATTTCTCTTTTATGTATAATCATCATATTTATTATTTTTATATTTTTATATAACTTTTGGTAAGCTTCCATGTTTTCATTTTTTGGCTGCACCACATGGCATGTGGAGTCTTAGTTCCCCAACCAGGGATCAAACCACGCCCCTTGCATCAGAAGCATAGAGTCTTAACCACTGAACTGCCAGGGAAGTCTCTTCATATTTATTTTTATTTATCATCATTATTACATTTCTGACAAATTTTTTAGAGTTTATAAGTTTATAGATTCTTAAAACAAATACTATTTCTGACTTAGGTGCTGGAAAGATGTCTTGAGGCTCGATGAGTTAAAATTCTCAGAGCTCTTAGGATATGGTCATTATATCCATGTAGGGTTAAGTCAGAGCAACTTTATTAAAGGAGAATCATGAGTATGTGAGGGGAAGGGACAAGTCCTTGGAGCAGCAATTAAAAACCAAAACTAATACAATTATGTAAAGTTTAAAAATAAAATAAAATTAAAAAAATAAAAATTAAAAAAAAAAAAAACACCAGGGCAGCTTACTAGACCCGGCTCTTTCAAGATTTTCTTAACCTTGAGTTTTAAAATGTTGACTGCAAACCCCTTTGTGACTAATCTGTATACAAACTCTCATAGATCCTTAATGCCTTACTTTTCTTTTTCTTGCCATGTTGAAGTCCTCTTCTGGTCCAGCTGCAGAGATGATTTTTCACTAGCTTTCCCTGCCTGCAGAATATGACATTGAAGAGACCCTGAGATGGGTGAAAAGATAAGAGTAGTCAGTTGCTCCAAATGGATTTGTTAGCCTCCTGATCTTCCTTCCTGTAGTCAAAAAATATTTATTGCATACCTGACATTGTTGTAGAGGCTGGAAGTATTTTAGTGAACAAAGCAGATAAAAATCTGGCCTCTTGGAATTTGTATTCTAGGGAAGTTGGAAGAAGAGACAAAAAGCAAAGAGCTATGTCCGAAGGTGATATGTGCTACATAGAAGAGTAAAGCAGAGATGGAGAGGAGGGATGCTACAGAGACACAGATGGTGACTGCAGTTTAGAAGAGGAAAGTCAGGAACGGTTCACTGAGAAGCGAGTCTTCAGCAAACGAGTGTGGAGGGCATCCCTGTAAGCATCTGGGGTGCAAGACGTCCAGTCAGAAGAAATGACAAGTGCATAGATCCTGAGGTGGGGTGCGCCCAGCATGTCTTAGGCATTAATGAGAATCAGAATCTAAACATGTTTCAATGGATCAATCCAAACAAGATGGAATTTAGCAGGAGGGAACAAGGGCAGAGGGATGGTAGATGAGGTTAGAGAAGTAGGAAGGGCCCATTTGTAAAGGGTTTTGCAGGCTATGATGGGGACATTTTAAGTCCCCCTGAGAGAAAGAGCAAAGAAAATTGATCAACCGCTATTGACTATCTAACAGATAAAATTGAAAATTGAAAAGACATGGAAAGGCTACAGATGGGGAATGTTTGCTGTTTAGAAGATGGAAGTAGCTGGATTTGGCAAATTATAGACCCAGGGGCTGGCTTTTCAAGTAAACAATAAGGGAGTCCCCTGGTGGTCTAATGGTTAGGATTAGGCACTTTCCCACTTTTCTGGGTTCAGTCCCTTTTCAGGCAACTGAGATCCCACAAGCAGCTCAGTGCAGCCAAAAGAATAATAATAATAATGATTAAAATAAGGATCATGTAGTAAATATTTTAGATGTTGAGGGCCCTCTGGTCTTTGTTACAACAACTCAACTCTGCCTTTAAGGCATGAAAGCAATTGTTGTTATTTGGTCACTCAGTCCTGTCCGACTCTTTGTGACCCCATAGACTGTAGCCCACCAGGCTCCTCTGTCCATGGGATATCCCAGGCAAGAATACTGGAGTGGGTTGCCATTTCCTTCTCCAGGGGATCTTCCCAATCTAGGGATCTAACTCGAGTCTCTTATATCTCCTGCATTGGCAGGCAGGTTCTTTACCATAGGCTTTCATAAATGAATAAGTATGGCTGTATGCAGTAAAACTTAATGTACAATTACAGATTATAACCTGAATTTGGTCTGTAGGCTATAGTTTGCTAACTTATGTATATAGACCAATAATTTGTGAGGACTTGTGGTTTTTCCAGTGGTCATGTATGGATGTGAGAGTTGGACTGTGAAGAAAGCTGAGTGCCGAAGAATTGATGCTTTTGAACTGTGGTGTTGGAGAAGACTCTTGAGAGTCCCTTAGACTGCAAGGAGATCCAACCAGTCGATTCTGAAGGAGATCAGCCCTGGGATTTCTTTGGAAGGAATGATGCTAAAGCTGAAAGTCCAGTACTTTGGCCACATCATGGGAAGAGTTGACTCATTGGAAAAGACTCTGATGCTGGGAGGGATTGGGGGCAGGAGGAGAAGGGGACGACAGAGGATGAGATGGCTGGATGGCATCACCGACTCGATGGACGTGAGTCTGAGTGAACTCAGGGAATTGGTGATGAACAGGGAGGCCTGGCATGCTTCGATTCATGGGGTCGCAAAGAGTCGGACATGACTGAGTGACTGAACTGAACTGGATAAGAAAGAAAAACATCACCAAAAATAAGCTATGGCAGAATCATCTCATTTCTTCATTTAACAGGACTATCAGTGTATTAGGATAAATCAAACGGAGTTAAGATTATGGATCTGCACATCACTAGGGCCCTTAAGAAACTCTTTTCTTATTTTTCTGTGAACAAGATGGAAAAACTGTCTTGTATTCAAGAGTGTTTCTCTGCTCTGTGTCACAGAGGCTGACCTAAGCAAGCTGTGTTTCTGAAGCTCCTGCATCAGCTGGTTTCCAGCTGGGTTAGGCAAAGGTAGGAAGGGGAAGGGGGTGTATTTTTGCATCCTTCCTCTGTGCCTTGGTTGGCAGCTCTAGCAGTGGCAGCTTTCCCTCCACGGCTCCACTTTTCACTGCTATGTGGGCTCACCAACCCCGTGCACATGGGTACTCCAGTCTATGACTGACAGTGGCTTCTTGTTGTCACTGCTCTTGCTTGCCTAACTATTCCCTGGTTGACATCTCAGATCTTCTATTGCCTGGGAAACAATTCCCTTGTATTAGATCCTCTCTGTTTTAAGTACCCAGGGTAGTTTCTGTTTTCCTGGCTGGACCCTGACTGATACTGCTGCTGCTGCTAAGTCGCTTCAGTCATGTCCGACTCTGTGCAACCCCATAGACGGCAGCCCACCAGGCTCCCCCATCCCTGGGATTCTCCAGGCAAGAATACTGGAGTGGGTTGCCATTTCCTTCTCCAATGCATGAAAGTAAAAAGTGAAAGTGAAGTCGCTCAGTCGTGTCTGACTCTTAGCGACCCCATGGACTGCAGCCTACCAGGCTCCTCCATCCATGGGATTTTCCAGGCAAGAGTACTGGAGTGGGGTGCCATTGCCTTCTCCAGACTGATACAGGGGCTAATGTACAAATATCACCCAAGAGGGAGGTTTAGACCCCAGTATTACCAGACACTCTTCTCTGCTTTCACCATTTTTATCAATAACTCGGATGATGATGTAGTGGGTAGGCTAATCACACTTGCAAATGGCCTGGAGCTGGTTGGAAATGCTCCTTGGTAGATAGCAGAATCAGAATCTCTAAGTATCTCAATGGGACAAATCTAACAAAAAGGAATATGTGAAATCCTGCACATGGGTCCAGAAATCAAGTATGGAATGGGAGAGTTGTGACAACAGCACCTGAGCGTCAGTGTTTTGGACTGACGTCAAACTGGGGCCAGAATTTACCAAAAGATGAAAAAGCCACAGGGAGCACTAGTTGCATTAATACTTTAGTACAGAAAAAAAGAGTGAAGTGGACTCTTCTCTATTGGCCAAACCATCTTGGAGTGTTGCATTTAAATACACAGCATTTAAAAATACTATGGATAAAGTAGCTTCAGACACAGGAGAATGATGGAATAGTAAAAGGAAGGGTAAGTTATTGAAAGAAACTGGAAAGAAGCAGTCAGAGCTATAGGTAGGAATCAAACATTTCCAGGTCTAAAAGGGTACCAGGCCAGCAGTGGTTTTACAGAACAATACATTCACTGGTACCTCTTTTTTTTGGAATGGGCAGAGGGTGAACACTGACAGTAGGTAGATACTCTACAATCTTATATTTTTATATTAGAGAAGTTTTCCTTATGTCTGTCCACAAATTTGCTTGCTCTTGTGCATGTCCCTAGGCAGTCATTGACATGAGAGCTCGATTTTGCACATAAACAATGGCTCAGAAATTAGTTATTCTAAGAACCAATTCGTTTTGTGACCTTGGATAACTCATTCTTTAATAGTCTCCATTTCCTCACAAAAAAACACACAAAACCACCTGCCAAGGAGATTCTGCTGTACACTTAGCATGTATTGGCCTTCCAAAGCTAAGTAAAACTTTTTTTTTTCCTTTTTCTGCTTCTTGCTCTTTATGTACTTTGCAAAAATCAGAAGCACCAATATCCTGGGGTCTTTATGCAGATGCAATGAAAAGAAAGGAATAAGACTGTAAGTAGCACAAAATAAAGATATTTTTATTCTTGGTATTCCATGCTGGAGTTAGCACCCAGCCTCATTAGAAAGACCATCGCTGTTGTACGTTGCCATATTTTTATTGTATGTTTTCTTCTTTTCTTAGTTGGTAAGACTTTCTTGAAAGCTTGAATATTTAGCCTGCATTGTGTTCTAATAGAAATTTCATGTAATTCTGAACACCAAGCTGTTTTTCTTTGCACTCTGATTCTTAGCTGTGGGATGCCTTTGGTCTGGCCTATTTACCTAGTGACCACTTCCTTCTCTTGATTCTTTGAGGAAAAAAAAATAAGAAATTGACTGACACCTTTTCTACACATATAGAATCAACCTGCCGAACTTAGTTAAGAATTACTATTTCCTGATGTTTCCTAATAACCTTGAACTCATTAGCACTTACACTGGGTATCTTGGTGTGTTTATCATGGGTAGGTTAAAAGAAAAATAATTTAATAATGTTTAACCTAGTATTTTGTGCTGTTTTGATGGATTTAGGAAAAACCGTGAGTGTTGCTGCTCTAATAGGTACTATGAATTACTATGAATAAATTTGCTTTGTGATATAGTTGCCATGCTTGAGAAATTCTAACATAATCAATGTAATTCTGCAGTAAAAACACTAGGTTTATACAGCATATGCCATTGTTCACTTTAAACATTTTATAACTGGAAGAGATCTTAGTGATTATGCAATTTCTGTTACAGATAAGGAAACTGAGATGCAGAGAGATAAAGTGAGTCTCCTAAGTCTGCTGGTGAGCAGTTCCCTTCTAATTGGCCAGCACCCTTTCTACTATACCAGCTCAAGAAAGTTCTCCTAGTCTCCCTCCCATGATCTCATGTGTAAACATAATAAGCTCGATGTTAACTAGACTATTGTGATGATCATTTTGTAGTATATACAAATATCAAGTCATTGTGCTGTATACCTGAAACTAACATAATGTGATATGTCAATTGTACCTCAATAAAAAAAAATTTTTAATGCAGATCAGAAATAGTGTTATAACATTGAAGAATTATGCTTCTATCAGTTTAAACTTGAGACTTGTCTATAATCCTAATCTTGTGAGCAGAAAATGCATGTAGATTTGTAGACATCACCTATTTCTTTTGCACAAAGGTGCCCTTGATTGTAAATTGCATAGTTATAAAATTTTATATATACTGAAAGAACTCTTTCAGACTTATTTAGATACTGATCTAAGATGCCTTACTCTTGTGTTTCAATAAAAAGAAGATATAAACAAGACCAATAGTATTTCTAGAGCTTCCTTCTTTGCAGTATTCAATTCTTCTGAATCATTTTTGGGCTTGTAGTTGTTGCCATACATGTTTTTTCACCCAGTGTTCTTTATGCCACCAGGAATAGCAGTGATGTGGTATTTCTGTAAAGAGTGCTCAGTTAGAGTCTTGGGACTTTTCTCCCAAGCCACAGACATTCTTTCTGCAAATATTGATGTGCATATCCAGGTAAAGACAACTGTGTCTCTACTGCCACCTGGTAACAGCAGGTGTTAAAATGCTCAAAAAATTAAAGAAAAACAAAAGAAAAGAAAGGAGAAAGAAGGAAGAAAGAGAAAACGTAGGGAAGTCTAAGAAGCAGTGTCATATGGCATGCCATTTGACATTTGTTCCTAGAAACCCTTCTCTGTTCGTTGTATGATTGTATACATGTGTGTGTATGTGTTACTAACATCTCCAAAGAAGTCTGACTAATGCATGGGTCACCCCAAAGCATATTTGAAGAATATTCTATAGATTTAAACATATACAGAACAGTAAAAAGAAAAAAATTGCGTGCATTGTCAGATAATTTTCTTCTCCAGCATGGACTAAAAGGAATATTGAGGAAAGAGAAAAGGAAAGATCCAAGACACATGACAGAGGTTATTAAATAAGGTTGGAGTTTTGAAATTTAGTCTGTAAAGTGTATTCAGAAACTAGTACCATGTTTTCCGGTGGAACCAATCCCTAGTTCCTTCTGCAGATACTGCCAACAATGTGGGTCAGTACCGCTCTCTGTGCCACTGAGCATGGACAGAGTGCCCAGTCTCCCATAGACGCCCCCATAGGTACTGCCACTTGCTGGGACGACGCACCTCTGAAACCTATTTGCCAAGCTGGCTGACACAGGAAGGAAGCAACTAAAAAATGCAAGCTCGCTTTCTATTTCCCACTCCAGTCACAGCACGTGACTTAGGAGGAAAGGTTAGAATGTAGTTTGTCACTTGCCTTTCACAGAAACTGCCACGGTTGCTTGGGCAGGTATGTCTTTAAGGAAAGCTCAGGAGTTTGGTTGATGGAAATGTGTATGTGTGTGTGTGTGTATTTACCCATCAGCTAGGGTAACTACATAACTTATCCTTTAAAATGAGACATTTTTAAACTGAAAGAGACACTAGTAATTAACACTCAGGAACAAATGCAATCACATCTATTAATAGTATAACTTGGATAGTGATTTTTATTCAACCTGCTAGCTTCCCCGGTGGCGCCGGTGATAAAGAACACTCCAGCCAATGCAGGAGGTACAAGAAACATGGGTTCAATTCCTGGGTTGGGAAGATCCCCTGGAGAAGGAAATGGCAACCCACTCCAGTATTTTTGCCTGGAGAATTCCATGGACAGCGGAGCCTGGCAGGCTACAGTCCATGGGGTCACAAACAGTTGGACACGACTGAAGTGATTTAACAGGCACACGATAGTGCTTTTTTATTCAACTTGTTAGTCAAACTTGCTGTCACCTACTAAACTGAGCCCCGTAAGGCCAGGGTTCGGCTCTTCTTTATGCTCCTGGGGCAGTAGAGTGATGCAGGTGCTCGGTGACTGTTGAGTGTTGCAGAAAGCAGCATGACCAGGGAGATGGCTGTGAACAACACACAAGACAATGATGGGCCTTTTCATTTTTTCACATGGTGTGTGGCCACCCATGCTTCCTGAGCAGACCTCTCAGAAGACTAGTCAGATACACAGTCAAACGCCAGAGCAGAAGAGACCTGACAAGTCATCTGACACAGGTGTGCACAGTCGTCACTGTCCTGCCGGTTGCTGGGCAGACTTGGGGGCACAACTTACATGAGACTTAAACAGGGTCACCTCTATCAGAGGCAGGTGAAATAAAGCAAGAATTGCTCTGAGACTTCCTCAGGGACCCACACCCAGATCCTGGTGTGTGTGTGTGTGTGAGGGGAAAGGTTGTCTGACACCTCAGTGTTACTAGTTGGCATAGGGAAGTGTCCGGGTGTTCAGGCAAGTTGCTGCCTTCCCTCCTCCCTTTCCCTGTGAGATGTCCTTCTTTATGGAAGGAAAGCAGCATCTCAGAAGCACGTGCCCCAGATGTCACAGCCGCCACACAAGGAGGGATGAGAAGCATGGCAGACCCATCCCCATCACATCTCTGTCAGGGAGGGACTCTGGCCTTGGAGGACCCCCCTCTTCCTGTCCCTCCCTCCTCTTCCCTCCTTTCTTAAAAGTTCCTCACCTTAGTCCACGGGCCTCTGAGTCTTTAGCAAGATTGTTGTTTAGTCACAAACCCATGTCTGACTCTTTGCTACACCATGGACTGTAGCCTGTCCTCTGTCTGTGGAATTTCCCAGGCAAGAGTACTGGAGTGTGCCATTTCTTCCTCCAGGGAATCTTCCCAACACAGGGATCGAACCTGGATCTCCTGCATTGCAGGTGGATTCTATACCACTGAGCTACCTGGGAAGCCCAAGAATACTGGAGTGGGCTGCCATCTCCTCATTTTAGCAAGATTCACTTATTTTTATATTGTTTCCTCTTGTCTCCTTTTCTCTTTCCTTCTCTAAGGAGGTGGAAAGCTGAGGTAGGAGGGAACAGGAGCAGAAAATGTGGTGGAAGTTTTAGGAGGACACCCCCTGACTGAACCCTGATGCTGCTGGAGCAATGATGGGGTGGGGTTGAAAGGAAGAGTCGACCAATGTGTTCACACTTAAGCCCCGGGTGCCTCATTCTTGGCAGGGTTTCCTGAGCTGGAGTGTGGTGGGGAGTATTTCCCATCCCAGAAAGAGAACTCGTGAGAGGTGGATGAGACACTGAACTCTGAGGGCCAGCAGGGGGCCAGATGGGAGACCCTCCAACTGAAGGGTGAGCCGAGCAGTGTTGACAGAGGAACTCCGAGGGCTGGAGAGGGGAGGGTGGGCACAGAGGTCATGAGACTGAAATTTCAGAGTCAGTGAAAATGGAATTGAGACACAGCTAAGAGGCAGAGTTGAGGGGAGGGGTCTGGGTCTTGACCCCTGGCTCTCAGGTGCTTTACCTCTGCAGGCCAGGAGGGTGGTTTAGCTAGTCTCTAGGCCAGCATTGAACAGATAGTGCTGAGAGGGATGGGAGTGGGATGAAGGAAGCACAGTTTAGAGGTAGGTGATATTCTTGCTTAAAGCCTTCACCTCCACATTTGGAGACCCCCTTGATCAACTAGGTGTCATTTTTTTTTTTTAATTGTAGCTCATTCAGGTCCGACTCTTTGCGACCCCATGGACTGTAGCCTGCCAGGCTCCTCTATCCATGGAATTCTCCAGGCAGAAATACTGGGGCAGGTTGCCATTCCCTTCTCCATGTTCTTCTCAACCCAGGGATTGAACCCGTCTCCTGGATTGCAGGAAGATTCTTTTACTGTCCGAGCTGTATCATTACCATAGGCAACAAATGCCCCCAAGTCCTACCTAGGCCTGTCTTTCTAGGAGGGGATCTTGCTCCAAGCTCATCTCTCAGGCCCACTTCTCCTTCCTCTCCTTCTTTCAGTCAATGTCATGTACTGGTGGCAACAGTGTATTCAAGTTAATTCATTTATTGTTCAGTCTTTTTTAACTTGTTAACGTCTAGCCCTCAAAATGCTTTTATCTGAAACATAAAGACATTTGATACTGATCAACAATATGTGTATTGGAGGCCAGTTGAAGTGGGTTCAAACTCAAATGCTTGCTGCATGGTCCTGGACACATTATCTAACTTCCCAGATTCTGTATCTGTACACCTGGGAAACATGTCTATTTCACTCAGGACTGTATATAAATTGCTTAGCCAATACCTGGGTGCCAAGTAGATGCTAAGTATTTAGCCTTCCCTTTACTCTTTTCAAATTCCTCAAAATTGTAGATCAGTTTTCCCCGGTTAGTGATTAGAAGATAGTTTCATTTGATTAGAGTCTACTAAAAGAAATGAGGTCAAGTAATCTTAAAGATCAGATTAATTTTAAAAATTACTTTATTGTCAATAAGTTATTGACAAGAAGTTTGAACTTATTGCTTCAAATTACATTATATTGATTATTTGGAGTAAACCAACAACTAATATTTAAACTTTCACTTATAGAGTGAGAAATGAAGTATTTTATCTGTTTCCAGTCATTTTTAAAATAATAAAAACAGTAATTAACTATGCCTCATCATTACAAAAAGGCCATCTGATTGCTCTGTAGCAGAAGCAACCAAGAAAATAAGGGCAGAGAAAGGAAGACGATCATAAATAGTTGTGATTCACAGTTTTAGACATTTAGAAAATTAAAGAAAGGAATAAAAAGAGAATTGGATAAAGGTAGTCAAAAAGTTATAAATAAGTACTAGAAATATAGTTACAACATGAAGACTGTAGTTGCACTGCCATATGTTATATTTGAAAGTTGTCCAGAAAGTAAATCCTAGGAGTTCTCATCACAAGGGAAAAAAGCTTCTTTGAGGGATATCTACATGAGATAATGGATGTTAACTAAACTTATTGTGTTAACCATTTCACAATATTTGTAAGTAAATTTTTTTAAAAAAACTTAGTGCTGTATGTTAACTATATCTCAATAAAACTGGGGGAAAAGAAAATTTTAAATTATTTATTCATACATGGAAAATCAAAGTTCTTCAGCCATGTGATAACAAACTTAGGTCTATGAGATCTGAACCTATAGGCCCAGAGCATCTTTCTTGTAGAGTTTGGCAGAGCTTGATTTGTTGGTATTCTCTCTATAAACAGTCCACATCAATGGGGTATATGAATTCACTGTAGTAATAAGTAGACTGAAATTATTAGCCACTCAGTTGTGTCCGACTCTTTGTGACCCCATGGACTGTAGCCTGCAAGGCTCCTCTCTCCATGGGGTTCTCCAGGCAAGAATACTGGAGTGGGTAGCCATTTCCTTCTCCAGGGGATCTTCCCAACCCAGGGATTGAACCTGGATCTCCCACATTGCAAGTAGATTCTTTACCATCTGAGCCTAATAAAATCAGGGGTAAATAATCATTCCTGTAGAGAATTGGTCAGTGTTTTTGTTTTTGTTGTTGTTTTGTTTGATTGGTTGGTTCACAAGGAAAGAAAGCATGTGGAAAGGGTTCTAGAGGGTTTGAGGGAGAAGGCTTTCCCCTTGTCTTTCTGCTGCAGCCCTCCCCACATGGAGAGCAGAGAAAAGCCAATTCAGTGACAAGGAAAGGTTTAATGAACTTCTCAGAATACCCCACCACTGCCTGAATTAACCAAATGTGCACCAAGCTGATAATAGAAAAACTACCAGGTTCAACTTTGAGAGGCCTTGGTTCTTGGCCCCCCGAGTGTAAAACAGTTCCTTTCCCCCACAACACAATTTCTTTCCTGAGAATGTTTTCAGTGGGAGATAATGCGGAGAAGGTGTACAATACCACGGGCTGTCAAAGAAGTGAAGCCGGGGTCTCTTCTAGTGGGTGGTAGGTAAGAATTACTAATCCAATCTGCTTGAGTTAACTCAAAACAAGGATTAGTGTAAAGTTCCAGAATATGTTAATCTTCCTTTATAGAAGTAAACTTCAGGCTGCCACCAACCCCCTGGTTTATAGTTCCTGGGAACAATGAGCCAATTAAACTTGAGAGGGAAAAAGGATCTTGCCCAAGTTTACTGATTGTTACCTAATACTTTGAGTCGCTTTGATTCTTGATTATTTGGCTTTGTGTCTCAGACACAGGAAATAAAACATCATTTATTATTCATTAGAATGTCCCTAAGTACAGTATACCTCCTAATTAAACACATACTATTGTGAGCTGGTATTTTTCATCTCCTGCCTTATTAAAGAGGCAGTTTAAAATGGCTTTTGTATATAGCTGATATTGCTTTGCCAAATAAGTCCGTCAATATTAATATACTTTTTTTTGAAAATATATTTAGAGCTTACATGATTAGTGAGTGGAACAAATTGTAAGTTATTTGGATTCAGACCTACTTGGTAGAGATTTTCAAATAGACTCTTATTTTCAGATTAAAAACATCATATGAAAGACTAGAAAATTATCACCCCTTCTCCCTAACACTCTGACACTGTTATGTGGGGGATTTTTTCCATCTAAACTAAAATTGTTGACACTAAATTAATTTTAAAAAAGGTATGGTATCCAAAAACATTTTGAAAATACTTTTGTTTGTTTTCTGTAAGTAATGATTGGCTTATGTTATTGAAATGTAGGATAGGGAATAGATGTTGTAAAATATCAATTACTTTGATCATTAGCAGTCAGATAGTTGTTTAGAAAATAAACCAATAACTAAGTAACGACAACCAATACTCGCTAGACGCTTGCTAGGTTCAAAGCACTTTACATGTGTTTCCTTTCTTACATGATTCATATTAATCTTCCAGTTTAAAATTACTTTGAAGTTTGAACTGTATGTACTCACATAATTTCTCAAGTGATCTTCAGTTAGAGAATATGTTAATATATTTTTATAACAAGTTTTTAAAAAAGCTTAAAACTAATTTCTTAACTAATGAAATTTGCAAGCAGGCAATTTTAGAATTCTATACCTTTCAAAAGATATTTTCATTAGGAATCAAATTTTAGGTGTCTGAATCATGTAAAACTCATTGTATTTAAACTGATTTATATTATTCAGGTTAAATAATGGCTTGATATCATTACTTGAATTTTATTTTCTACAACCAGCTTTCTTGTTTTGTTTGATTTTCAGCATCAGAAATTTAGAGAGATAAAACTCAAAAAAAAAAAAAATCCCTTAAGTTTAAAAATCTCAATTCTCTTTTCTCATCAGTGCCCATGTGTGAACTCGCCACGTGTCAACAGCAGCAAAGTCTCCCATGACTAGGCTGACGTGAATCAGTGTCAAGAACTTAGGCTTTGTGGTTAAGATAGCCTAGTAATATTCTCAAAGAACTAGAAACTGTTTACCTTTCAAGTACATGAAAACTTGTGGGTTGTTTTTTTTTTAATTTTTGGATTTTATTTGCAGTATCAATATGCAAATTTATTTATTATAAATTGAATCTCATTGAAATGAAAATGAAAAAGGCAATACTATTTCTTTAATATGGTTCACTAACCCTGTTTACACCGAGTTACTGACGCTCAGTAGGAGTTTGCCAACAGCAGTTCTACTCAACCCTTCATGATTATGGAGGATTTAATTATAATTGAAAATGTAAAAAGAAAAAAAAGAACAAAATATAATCCAAAAATCAATTTTGCATAGAATTTAATAACAGATAAAAGCTTAAAATTCTATAACTAACAAATGAACAATGTCAGCGCTGGGAAATAAGGCTCTCTCGGCATCAGTCCTACACCTGTGTAGATACTTCCTGACCTGGCTTCTTTCATACACTTCATGACAAAGGAATTGGTCTCACACTGAGGCATGGCAAATACATTATGAAATAAAGGCAGGCATTATAAACAATACAAACCATGTGAGATAAAGGCAAAAACAGGGCTGCAAAGAGACACAGTTTCTTCCTCTCTCACATTAAAGCAGAGATTCCTTGCATCTGTGGTCTCTAGTTTTTAGATTCCTCATCTTGTGCCTGCTGTGAAATGTATGGGGAATAGCCGTCAGTGGTTGCCCACAAAGTTAAAATAGCTTGCTAATGGTTTATCTCTCAGATGGTTCTTCTGTATCTGCCATCACACCAACAGAAAAATCTCAGGAGAGAGTAAGTGAGGTTTCCTTGTTTAGCTTGAATGCCCTCAGGAGGGGCTCATGAGTGTGGGCCTGCTCTGTGTTTTATACTTTATATAAAACCTCTTGATTCATTACAGTAAAACATTAGCATTTATTATTTGAAGTATGGTGTGTGTTTCTATTTTTTTGATGCAATAATCGATTATCTGAGAAAGTTGATGGTTTGGTTGTTTTTAAAAAGTGGACAGTGATAAAATACGGAGGTTTATGAAATGGTGTCACTTAACTCAGATAAAAAAGTCACTGCTAATGTTTCAAAGGAAGGATTTCCAAGTTGCAGGTGTATCCTACATATGGAACCCAGTTTTCCCAAAATCCTCCATCAGGATTTTGTTGGGAATGAAGAACTTGATGGTTCCCCAGCCAGGCCCCCTCACTAGGTTCTACTGCAAATAAATAACAGCCCCCTCCCCAGTGTCATGGCTGTCCCTAGGGGAAGGGCCGGGGCCCATGTGCCTGGGCAGCTGAATCATCACCCGGAGTCATACTAGTAATAATGAAACTGTACTCTGGTGCTGCACTGAGGGGAGCAGCAGATCATTTGCTTGAAAAGGTGAGTTTTTAATTTAAACAAAAGCCTTGAAAAAGTAAAAGTGGGTCTTAAAGGCAGTTTAATCAGTCAGTCAAGAGATGTCTAATGAAGCTGCCAGACAGGTCTGCAGTCAGGCTGTCACTTTGGCCATCATGTTTACAGCTCCAGGAGTGAGATTAGCTCCGTATCTGAAGACACAAACTTGGTCAAAATTCCTTGTGTCTGGGATGGCTGTAAATTTTAAGAATTTTACAGATTGTTTTATTGCCGTGATGACGGTTTGGAAAACTTGACATGTAAGACTTTAGTTCCTTGAGATCTCCTTCTTTCCACTGGACCTAGAGAGCATTGTATTAATGCAATTGATACATATATACAATCAATATACATCTCTCTATATATTGATATATATTCAATCAATATATATCAATGCAATTATATACATATAATTGGTTTTAAAATTATGTTTATATAATAAAAGAGAAAATATGTGTATATATCTATATAAATATATCTATGTCTATCAAAATATTGCTAAATGGATTTTCACATTTTCTTCATATGTTATTTCATCCAGTACTTTCAAGGAAAAATTGTCATTTTGGCCTGTTCTTCAACTAAAAGTTCTTTCCAAAGATATTTTGGAAATCTTTGGAAATTGAGGAAAACTCTCTTATATGTCAGTGTGACCATATCATGTCACAGTTATTAATTAGTTTGTCTATAATTTGAATTTCCATTACATTGTACCTTTTGTTACCGGGGAAGATTTGAGTGTGAGTTTTGAAAAAGGCTTCCTCTGTTGGTCGTATTTGCTAAATACTAGGGAATTTCAGTAAGTCAGTCTTCTGCTGCACTGGTATTCTTTGCATTGTTAAATCTTAATTCTCTTTTGAAATAAATCTTCACTGAGTGTTTAGTTGAAGACATGCAACATAACCTTTTTATGATTGGTTTTCACCAATCTTATTTTTAAAAATAATTACAGGAAAGGGAATTCTCACCCTGGGGAAAAAAATAATGGTTGTGAGGTGTTTTTTTTTTTTT
This sequence comes from Bos javanicus, assembly GCF_032452875.1. Lineage (NCBI taxonomy): Eukaryota > Metazoa > Chordata > Mammalia > Artiodactyla > Bovidae > Bos > Bos javanicus. The sequence continues at coordinate 69,004,404 of NC_083877.1, read as the reverse complement.
TCTAATTAGTTGTATTTATTTGCTGAAAACGGCATGCAGTTGTGCATAAACACTAATATTATCCACTTTGTTTCCTGTTAATAATCTAGGGAAGCCTCAGCCTAATCTCTCACTGATTTCATGCCAAAAGCACAAATGTATTGCTTTTGTTTTACTACATTTTTCATTCCATCGGTTGGAAGCCTAGTAAGTCAATATTTATCACATTTATAAATTGTGAATCACTAGGGGAAACATCATATGGGGGAAAAGCTTGAGCATCATTTTTTCTTGACTGTTTTAAAGTGTGGGCTCTCTGGTGTTAATTTATTTCTTTTGAGCTAAAATAATGCCATTTGCATGATTTTTCATTAAGAAAACTTTTTAAAAAACTATGTGTTTTTCAAAGTTGTTCATTTGCCCCCAACCTCTCTATAATTGCCTTGTCATGATTATCATTTTCCTTTCACTGTTGCTTTCTATGGAAGCCCCAGGAAAGAGTTTCTAAAAATTAAATTTCATGCTTGCATGTGTTTCTGTGATCTGCAGCGTGTATGATCTCTGAGTGGAAAACTTCTCTAAAAATAAATGGATTACCCTTTTTACTACACTGTCTGATGTCTCTTCAACAGATAGCACTGCTTCCTGTGATCTCTAACCCACCACAATTGAAATGACAAGCGTTGAAATGGGAGCCTCACGGTGGCGCCCTCTGCCTTTGCCGGCCACTTCTGCAGTAGGGAGCCAGAGGTTCATGCTGCAGAGCGCCGGTTCTCAAACTTGAATGAGGCCCGGACCCCTTTTAAATGCGGAAAAGCATCCTCATGCACTCCACAATATATCAGTGGAGTCCACTTTGGAAAACACCGGCTTAAAAGTAAGGATCTTATTCTACATCAATGCCTTTAAATTGAGAATTTTAACGGCAAAGTAAAGTTCTGTCTTGATAACTACTAAAAAGTTAATTTTTTACATCTTTCCTCTTATTTAAATAAAACAATGAAAAGTATTTTCAACATTTGGAAAAGTAAAAGTCTCAGAACCCTGAGAACATGTCCATGGACCACTATTCGAAAACCTCCTCTTCCTTTTGCAAGGACTTGCATCACTTGCTGGCAGAAGAAGGGCATTTGACCTTTCATAAACTGCTCTGTAAATATCATTCACTGCTTAGTTTGTGAAAGACTAATGTGTTTCCACTAACAAAACTGTCTTTCCAGGGTTGCTGCTTCCTAGAATACCACTTGTTTTCCTATTGCACTTTCTATTGCTGGTGTTTTTTTTTTTAAGGCATCTAAATTTGTCTAAAGGATTGCCATTTGAGGCAATCCAAGGAATTTTAATCATGAACCAATGAGAAAGTCGAAGTCTCTAATGGGGAAAACATTGTAACACAGTAGCAGACCTCAAAAATACGGACCAAGTACATTTTCTAATATTTGATACTTTAACAAGAGAATCAACTGTATTCGTTTATAAAAACGTTTTCAAGCAAATGTTAAAAATAAGTATTTCCTATGTGATAACAGTTCCTATATTAAGTAATATTGACAAGTAGTAGTTGGCTTTTCTCTCCTCATGGCAATCAACAATTTGGACTTTCTTATGACTAAATGATGTCGCTGAAGGATCTGTTCTCTCAAAGTGAAAGTGAAATCGCTCAGTCGTGTCTGATTCTTTGCAACCCCGTGGACTGTAGCCTACCAGGCTCCTCTGTCCACAGGATTATCCGGGCAATAGAACTGGAGTGAATTGCCATTTCCTTCTCCAGGGAATCTTCCTGACCCAGGGATCGAACCCGGGTCTCCAGCATTGTAGACAGAAGCTTTACCGTTCTATCAAAGAGGTTAAATTATTCAATACAAGGGAATGGTGAAGAGATGAAGATTAGAATTTTGGCATCCCCATAACCTAACTTATCCGCTTTTGTTTGTAGTAGAGGAAGGAGACAAACCAACTAACAGACCTACTAATAAATGAGTTGTGAATCACAGTCTTAGGGCCACATTGCTCAAAGGTACTAGGAGCTCCTTGGGTCCTTTACAGTTCTTGGAATTCTACAGCAATAAGCTCACAGCTGGATGGCATCACTGACTCGATGGACGTGAGTCTGAGTGAACTCCGGGAGTTGGTGATGACAGGGAGGCCTGGCGTGCTGCGATTCATGGGGTTGCAAAGAGTCGGACACGACTGAGCGACTGAACTGAAATGAAGCTCACAGCCACAGGTGTGGCTAGCACTGTTGTCTATCTCTGAGCCAACTCACTCACCTCAAAAACAAATACTTCTGGTGACTCATATGTCACTGTGGGAACGTACCATGAAACCAACAGAAAGGAAAGTAGTAAACATGTCATATGATAAGCACATGCTATGATGCATAGCTTCAGCTTTTCAATAGCTGGGTTTTATAACAGTAACCACAACATGAATGGCTTTGGGAAAGAGAACAAATAAGGTCAACATGGAGACTGAAAGAATCCATCAGTCAAATGGTCTTCTTTTCAAAGCAGAGCTATCTGTGTGGGGCTCGAGTTAAGAACTTGGCACCCGAAGACTGCTCATCCTAGTAGCTTCACAGATAAAAATCAAACTATTAGGTCTGGATTGAAACTCATGTTGATGGTCAATGAAGTTTTGTAAGTGAATTCTTTGTTATGAAACTTAGGAAAGAAATTTTAATTAACCTGGTATTTAATCAGGCTGTATGTTATAGATGATCCCAAGTAATCTGTCATAAAAGCCTAAAAATTAGGAGCCTCATTTCCTAAGAGCCTCAATACGCCCCTTGTGAAAGAATAAGTACTGATTCTTTTATGCAGTTATTTGCTGGGCTTAAAATACTACATCAAAAATATTTTAAAGTTTTTATATGAAATTAAAATTATCTCCTTAGTGTACCATAATGTTATTCTTAGTTTTACATATTCAGCAATTCTCAAAAAAAAAAAAAAATTAACCCCTTAGCTATTTCTTTCAGTTTAAAAGTATAATGCCATTGGGCTAGTATTATCTTATTAAACCAGAATGTTGTAGCTGAGGATAGGTATTTTGTTTTGTCTTCTCATGTATCCTCAGCAGCACCTGACATATAGGAGCTCAGTAAATAGCTGTTGAATGAATGAGTGAATTCTGTGCTAAGCTGATAAAATATTATATTTTAGTTATATAATAATGTGAAGACTATAATTATGGTTGTCACAATAAAAACAGAACTTGCCTTTTGATGTTTATATCCCCCTAAATATGGACAGGGAGTCCCTAGCCCGTCTTTTCAAAATATTTATTTATTTAGGTTGTGTCGGGTCTTAGTTGCAGAGCCTGGTGGCATGCACGCTTCTCTAGTTGTGGAGCGCAGGCTCCAGAATGTGTGGGCTCTGTAGCTGAGGCATGGCACAGAGGCTTAGTTGCCCCATAGTGTGTGGAATCTCCCCAGACTAGGGATCAAACCAACGTCCCCTACATTGCAAGGCAGACTCTTAACCACTGGACCACCAGGAAAGTCCCCTCGCCTTTTAATGTTGTTGCATCTAACAGAAAAAGTGATTCTTCTCCCGCCTTGGATAACTTTCTGCTTTCAAAAACGATCTTATTTAGATGAAGCTCATCAGGGAAATGTCTGTTTTTAAGTGATTCTTAAGGAATTCCTTTAGTTTTTATGATTGCTGTTTTGATCCTTTCCATAATATGTATGTTTGCATGTGAAATTGGGAGTACAGTTCTACCTATGATCTACAGGAGCAAAGTGCAGTATATATTTGATGTGGAAGAGCTGCAGCTTGTATATAATGTGCTATCTACATAACATTAGTCTGTAGGTACATGTGGAAGTGAGCTGGCAAAAATTAAAAGCTCTACAAGATGTCTAGGGAAGAATCATCTTAATTCTTTCAGAAGTTCACTCTATGAAATCTTAGCACTCAAGTATTTCCAATTGTTCGTTTTTCTGTCAAGTAGAAAAGCACATATACTAGGGGCAAAAGAATTATTGTCAGTGCTTAAAATTTTTGACAGTGCAGTCCAGGTAGAGGAGAGACATTTCATCAACAAGTATTTTTAAGTGTACACTGTGCCAAGATCTGTATAAGGTACTTTAGAAATTCAAAACAGAGGGAAATTAAAAGATCTGCCTTAAGACACCTGTAGTAATTGAATTCAATTCTCCTGTAGGAGAATTGAAGCACATGTGCATGTGTATGTGTGTGTGTACACACAGACACACACAAATTAATAAGAGAATAATTAAAAACAACACATGAATAATAATAATTGCAAGATGGCGAGATTAAAAGCTTATATAGAAATCCACGAGTACAAAGTGCTTTCTGAGAGTGGAATTCGTCAGGAAAAGCCCTCTGAAGTAGTGGGATTTGAAGAGCTCTTGATAAATGCAATATTTTGTGTTGCTTTTTATTCAACAAATGTTTGTGAAGTAAGTGCCTCTGTGGGCTGGGTCCTGGGTCTATGAACATCCAGGATGATAGGATGAATGAGACAAGGTCATAGTCCCAAGTTTTAATGTTCATTTTGACCCTAACCTTTTCTGTGTTCTGTATCATATTAGAATTTTCACTTGACAATTTCTAGATCTAGGGATGGATGTTGACTTTCCTGTCACTGCATAAGCAGGGAGAATTAAAAGAGCAACAAAGTCTGCTATCTAAGGTGTATCATTAGAGCTAATGTAGAATAGACAGCCCAAAATTCTGTACCAATAAGGAACACGGTGAACATCTCAAGCTCACATGGACTTCTCAAACTCGTCCAGCAGTTTGGCGTATTCTGTCAAAAAAGTATTCAGATTAGCCGTTTGCCATTTTGCTTACAAAAGAGTTCCTACATCTCCAGCCCAGACCCTCAACTCAAAGTGTCCAAAACTGTATTCATCACTTCTCCCCAGAGTGACCCTCTCTTCACTCACCACATGCACCTTCTATGTTCAGTGAGTGTGACCCCTCCCACCTGGCCGTCCATGACCAAAGTCTAGGGATCACCCTCGATTCTCTCCACACTCAGTCAGTCCTGATCATTCAAGTGCCTTAATGTCCCAGGAACATTTGCCCTTATTCCCACCCCTATTTACCTTCTCTCAGGCACTTGTCTGTTTTCATCTGGGTTTTAACACGCCATCTTAGTTAATACTCAAACAGTGCCATTTTCCAGAAGAAAAAACGGAAGCTTAGTTAGAGTAAGTCACTAGTACTTGTGGTGACAATTGTTGGTACCAGGATTTGAACCACACATTATGCTTTGCTACACAAAATGAAGTCTATTCTCTGAAAGTGTGGTCCAGAGACCTGCAACATCGCATTACTGGGGGCCTTGCTAGAAATGCTGAATCTCGGGGCCAGAGATGCTGATCAGAATTGGCATGTAACACAATGCTCGGGTGATCCACGAAAGCCCTGCTTTTGAAGCCCTGAGGAAGGCCAGCTGCTGAGCATGGTGTGCAGATCACTAACCCCGAGGCTTACCTTCAAGTCCCTGTTCTTTAATTCCCTCTCAGATGGATGTATCCATAGTTTGAGGTGAGAATTTTTCCCTTAAGACAGGAGCACTTCTAACCAATGGCAATGCATCTGGCACAGCTCAAGAAGTCTTTGGGGACACATGGAAAGAGAAGTGGGGACCTGGCATCACAGCTGTGACTATCCTCTCACTCTAGGATGCCAGCGCCATGCCTGGGCACAGTCTCTACCTATTCAAATAGGAGAAGCTATGTGTCAAGAAGTTTCCGAGAGGCTCACTGATGTGGAGGGAAAACATCGTCCCTCCCGTCTTTTTTGTGCTGCCTGGTGCCTGAGCCACACTCATTTATAGTCATGAAAATCAGAGGTGGAGAACAGCGAAGGCTGCGGTGCGTAGATGTGATCACAAGACCCAAGAATTCCTAGCTCTTATGCTCTGGCTCTAGCAACGGGACCACACACGTGAAATCATCTTTTGTAGTGATTATTGAGTCCGCCCTTACAAAAACCTTGCCCTGGGAACCCTTGTCTCCATTTCTGAGGCCGTGCACGTGGAGGAAATCATGAATGCCACCTCGTCTGCTCGTGGATGGGAGATTTGCCTTCTGTATTTGCACTGACATCTATAGCCTGAATTACTCTTCTTTGATGCCTCGGAACTATATCCAAAGACAGCGATTGTCTTACTGCTTATGTAAGAAAATCCTTATTTTGGCTTTGAAATCAACACAGAAGTGCTAAATAGCAATATTGACGAGTCTGGGGAGAGAACCAGAAGTCTGGAGAAAATGTGAATGAGTTTCTTTTTTTTTTTTTAAAGGCAGACTTAGTGGAAATTTATAGCACTGAATCCAATCCCATTAAAACGGGTTGTAAAAAAAATAAAGTTTCCATGCTGCTAAGCTGCTTTTATGTGGCAGTGGCATCTCGGCAGGCGGCGTATATGTTTGTGATGCTTCGGTTCCAAATCAAGCTGGTGCAAAGGTAGTCCTCAGATCTGCGGTCTGCAGTCAGGAGTCTTCCGAGAGAAACACGCGCCAACTCAATCTCTCTCTGACTAAGAGACACTGGAGTCCTCGGATGGGAAGAAGGAAAAGTTTAATCAAGCACAGTTTCATAAATACCTGCGACTCATTGTGAAGCCCACGCTGCAGAAAACTGCCAGCAGGGAACACATGATGCTGACCTAGTTTGCCGGAACAAAGACAGGATTTACTTTTTCAGTTGTTGGGAATTTCTCTTCTTTATTAAGGGAGAGGAATTTAATGAACATTAGCTCTTAAGGAAACCAGGGGCAGATAAGGGAGGGTGGAGCTGGGTCTCCTTTATCCTCTATCTTCCCTGCCTGGCCCAGCCACCAGGCTTCAGCCGCAACCTTCAAAACCCTTATCTGTCCACTGAAGTGGCAGACTTCTTTAACCTCTGACCTAAATTGTGTTTGAACCTTCATCTTGAGGAAGCAAAGTTTTGAACATTAAGCCACTAAGGACTTCAAAAGCCCCTGGATTTCTGTCCTGTTCTTCAGCAAGAATCTCAATACCCTTGTCTTTGACCAGCAAATAGCGTGGAACCTGCTCAACCCCGTTCTAGTAGTGATATGCTTGGTGAAGCGTTAGCGTCAGGAGGGGGTATTTATTTTCTTTGTTTGTTTGATTGGTTTCTTATTTCTAGTCACCGAATAAATGTGAACGTAGCTCAAGGAAGACTTTCATTTCTACCTCCCTGCAAGAACCAATAGTCATATAAAAAATAAGTCCTGTTAGTATGTTAGGATCTAAATTTTAGAAAGTCCAAAAGTTAAAATATATCATACTCTCTTTAGAACAGCTTGCATTGAAAACAACAATGCCTATTTTCATGGACTGCCCTCTGTATTCCCAATGAAATTCATGGGAGATTTGCACTTAACCATAAGCAACATCCTGATGAAGATATGCCTCAAAGAGAATATCAGAAGGCAAAGTAAGTCTGAGAGGATTAACAGCAGAATAAAGCCCAGATTAAATCAAATAACCAAAGAAAAATTAGTAGAAGAACAAGAAAGGTTTTTATGTTTGTAAGAGGGAAATGCTGACCTTGGAGCATTGAAAAAGGAGGGCTACCCAGTAATCTTAAATCCAAGTCCAAAACTAATTCTGATTTTTACTTGTAACTCTTCTGACTTGCTCTTTTAAAAAATAATTTACATTAGTTTTATTTGTCCTGTCAGTTAGAGGAACTGAGGCTGCCAAAACACTGTCATTCCTTATAACTGATTACTCCCCCTTCCCATGGCTGTCATATGTGTCTCGAGTGCATTTGTCTTTGGAATGTTGTTCCTTTATTGCCTTTTGTGGGACCTGTCTTACTCTGGCATTTTTACCGTGGTAGACACATTGCTATATTACAGTAGGCCAAAGGTTGTCTACACAGCCATCAATTCTAAGAATGATTTTTTGGTTAATAAAACTAATTTTCTTAGCTGAGGGCTGCTTGCTGTGAGAAGGATTTATATCGCCAGGTCATATTTTCCAGAAAGTGGTAGAATGTCAATCATTAAACTATAATTTATGATGGTCTAGTTGTTTGTCCAAAACCAAATTTTCCTTTTTTTAACATGCAAATTTTGACCACAATAGGAAATTTGAGGTTATATGTGAAGTGTCATTGATGAAACAAATATATGGTCTGGGAACATGCATAATAAGTATTATTTTTCTTCTGGCTCAGAAAGTATGTTAGAGAGAACAGAGGGGGAAGTGCTGATTAAGAACCCGGATTTGTAGCCACAGAAATGTGGAACAGAAAACTGTCTTAGCCATCTGCACTGATCTTAGAGAAATTCACTTCTCTTAGCCTAGGCATTTCCATCTGTAGAATGGGCATGACAATAATACCCACCTACTAGATTTACTTGGAGGATGAAATAAAATTGCCTCAAAAGTACTTGATACTATAAATTGAATCAGTCTGGCTAGGCTGCTTATACTGCATAACAAACAGCCCCATGTAGTCACAGACTTGAAATAACTAAATATTTCTAATTTATGCTACATGCCCACTGTTGGTTGGTGAGGTGAGGGCTCCGCTCGTGATAGCCATTCAAAGGTCCAGGTGATGGAGTGGTGGCTATCTTGGACTTTGTTGGTCACACGCAAAGGGCAAAAGAGCTCTAAGGGTTTCATGGCAGCAATAATGGGCTCAGTGTAGAAATGACATACTTCTCTTCACATTCGTTGGTCAGTAGCAGGCCTATGACCTTGCCTACTCACAAAGGGGCCAGGAAGGCATATACTTAAGAGGCAGGGAACTGGAAACATCTGGTGAACAGCACTAATGGCTACCACAAAATGTTTTATATACATACATACCTGTATGTGTATACACAAAAGCATATATGTATTGTGTGTGTGTGTGTGTGTGTGTGTGTGTGTGTGGAGAGAGAGAGAGAGAGCACCCAATTCTCTTTTTCTGCAGGTGAAGTAGGGAGTTACTCCAGGATATCAGTATCCAATTAAGGTGCCATCACATCCGTGTTACCAGACAAGCCACATGTGGGAGTGTCCACCCCACTGAATGCCCCAGGCAAGGTAAGGAAAAGAGTGGGATCAAAAAGGGCACAATGCATCTGAGCCTGTTTTCAAGGAGAGTTTCCCTAATTTTACAGGGATGAAACCCTCCCATCATTTCTGCTAGATATTCAGAGGGACAGTTTTATGTGAGACAATCTTTTCTCAGTAAGTCTATGCAGCACACTTAAAATAACTCACAAGAAAGAGAAGAGTTTGTATGGGTGACCTTATTCAGCGGTCGAAGTGCCCCATAGAGTGGCAGCTATGGGTAACAGGACACTCAGCTGTCATCAGGGGGCTGGAGCAAAACCCACATCTGGTGTGACACTGGGCTAGTCACTAGCTCTCAGAGCCTCTGTGTCCTTACAGGAGAAGCAAGGATAAGACCTGCTTAGCAGAAGGTTAGGGTCGCAGAGCTCAGATGAGCTGATGGGGAGAACTCTGGAAGCACATGGCAGAGCCAGGAACACATAATAGCTATCAACGGCCCTCTTCCCTTCTTTCCTCCCTTCCTTCCATCCCTCTTTCCTTCCTTCCTCCACCCCTCAGGGATCCCAGATCCTTCCTCTCTGAGCTCTTTAGAAAGTCAACATTCCTCAGTTCTATTCATAGCATCATTTTCAGAAGCAGAGTCTCACAAATGAACTGTGCTCTGTTGGTGGCGATGTGCACAGTGGGCTAAAATGCCCAGGGCCTCCCCAGCAGGCTCAGGGGAAAGCTCTCTGAGTATTCCTGGGCTCTCCCTGTGGGTCAGAGTTGCATCCCAACACAGCTGGTGGGGCGGAATCATTCAGGGAGGCCCTGGCTAACTGGTAAGACTCCACCCTAAGAACCGGCTGCACTGTCCTTCCCCCAGCACAGCCACTTCCCCTTGAGGCCCAAGGGCCTCCTAGAACTGGGCGCTTGGCAGAGAGAGCCTTGGGCTAGAAGGCAAGACCTGGGTTCTGGTCCTGCCTTGGCTGCTGAGTGACTTCATTCAATCCACTTAACCTCTCTGGTCCTCAGTTTCCTTTTGTGCAAAGTATGGGATCTGAATTCTCTTGGTGGCATTCGAACTTTTTCCCCTTCTTCGTCAGAGCCAAGGGCAATTCTATAGTCTTCAGGGTAAAACAAAGACCAGCAGAGTCGCTCCTTCTGACCTTACACATGTTCTCACTCTTCTCAAAGCCTCCTCAGCCCCCTGACTCCTTCCCATTGGCTTCTACAGCCTGAAAGTCTGGGAACACTCACCTCCTATGTGGAGACTTAAGAGCCTTCATTAGGATGTGAGAGGGCTCGCATATTAATCCATTGTCCCTTTTGTGGGAATTAACTAGTCATGCTGCCTTCAGCCACCTCTGCAGAACTTGGGGAACAGAAGATAGAAAAGATCAGAGAGAAACAACTGCTGCAGCTGCTCCCTGGAGCCCTCGGGCGGGAGCAGAATGAGAGCAGCTTCCCCCAGAGTCTCACTGTGTCAGGATGATGTCAAGGCCTCTTTCTCAGGACCAGGGAGTTATGAGAGAAGAGGCCCCTGGTGATGTTCACCCACCACAGCATTGCCTGCAGCCAACCCTTCCCCTACGGATGGGAAGAGAAGCAGTTGTTTTAGGTCCCTAAACAGTGGAAACAATGTCAGACTTTATTTTTGGGGGCTCCAAAATCACTGCAGATGGTGATTGCAGCCATGAAATTAAAAGATGCTTACTCCTTGGAAGAAAACTTATGACCAACCTAGATAGCATATTCAAAAGCAGAGACATTACTTCGCCAACAAAGGTCCATCTAGTCAAGGCTATGGTTTTTCCAGTGGTCATGTATGGATGTGAGAGTTGGACTGTGAAGAAAGCTGAGCGCCAAAGAATTGATGCTTTTGAACTGTGGTGTTGGAGAAGACTCTTGAGAGTCCCTTGGACTGCAAGGAGATCCAACCAGTCCATTCTGAAGGAGATCAGCCCTGGGTGTTCTTTGGAAGGAATGATGCTAAAGCTGAAACTCCAGTACTTTGGCCACCTCATGTGAAGAGTTGACTCATTGGAAAAGACTCTGATGCTTGGAGGGATTGGGGACAGGAGGAAAAGGGGACAACAGAGGATGAGATGGCTCGATGGGCGTGAGTTTGAGTGAACTCCGGGAGATGGTGATGGACAGGCAGGTCTGGTGTGTTGCGGTTCATGGGGTCACAAAGAGTCGGACACGACTGAGCGACTGAACTGAAATGAAACATCATTCCTAAGAAGGTAGGAGGAAAGTAATAGAAATGTTGCCTAATTTGTAGCAGAGAGCAGGTGGCCTCAGTAAATACCAAATGTATACTGAGCAGGGGCCTTCTGAGCAGGAACTGTTACTTCCTCTCCACTCTATAAGGTCACCTCTTCTTTGCTTTCCTGCAGGAAGCAGCCTGAGGAGGTGACAGGCATCTGGATGCCGCACAAAGCAACTGAAATTCCTGAACCCTTACTATGAACAGCCAGCCTTGTGCTTGGCCACTGACACACATTATGCAGATGACACCATTCTAATGGCAAAAAATGAAGAGGAACTAAAGAGCCTCTTGATGAGGGTGAAAGAAGAGAGTGAAAAAACTGTTTTAAAACTCAACACTCAAAAGCTAAGATCATGCAACAACAACAATGTTTGTCATAGCTTTTCTTCCAAGGAGCAAGCATCTTTTAATTTCATGGCTGCAGTCACCATCTGCAGTGATTTTGGAGCCCAAGAAAATAAAGTCTGTCACTCTTTCCCCATCTATTTGCCATGAAGTGATGGGACTGGATGCTATGGTCTTAGTTTTTTGAGTGTCAAGTTTTAAGCCAGCTTTTTCACTCTCCTCTTTCACTTTCATCAAGAGATTCTTTAGTTCCTCTTCATTTTCTGCCATAAGGGTGGTGTCATCTGCATATCTGAGATTATTGCTGTTTCTCCCGGCAATCTTGATTCCAGCCTGTGTTTCATTCAGCCTGGCATTTCACATGATGTCCTCTGCATATAAGTTAAATAAGCAGGGTGACAATATATAGCTTTGATGTACTCCTTTCCCAATCTGGAACCAGTCCTTTGTTCCGTCTCCAGTTCTAACTCTTGCTTCTTGACCTGTATACAGGTTTCATAGGAGGCAAGTAAAAGTGAAAGTTGCTCAGTCATATCCGACTCTTTGCAACCCATGGAATTCTCCAGGCCAGAATACTGGAGTGGGTAGCCCTTCCCTTCTCCAGGGGATCTTCCCAACCCAGGGATCAAAACCAGGTCTCCCGCATTGCAGGTAGATTCTTTATCGTCTGAGCCACCAGGAAGGTAGGTAAGGTGTCTGGCATTCCCATCTCTTTAAGAATTTTCCATAGTTTCTTGTGATCCACGCAGTTGAAGGTTTTGTGTAGTCAATGAAGTAGAAGTAGATTCTTTTCTGGAATTCTCTTGCTTTTTCTATGATCCAGCAGATGTTGGCAATTTGATCTCTGGTTCCTCTGCCCTTTCTAAATTCAGCTTGGACATCTGGAAGTTCTCGGTTCACATACTGTTGAAGTCAAACTTGGAGGATTTTGAGTATGACCTTGCTAGCATATGACATGAGTGCAATCGTGTGGTAGAACATTCTTTGGCATTGCCCTTCTTTGGTTTTGGAATGAAAACTGACCTTTTCCAGTCTCATGGGCACTGCTGAGTTTTCCAAATTTACTGGCATATTGCTGACAAACCTAGATAGTGTATTAAAAAGCAGAGACATCACTTTGTCAATAAAGTGATAGTCAAATCTATGGTTTTTCCGCTAGTCATGTATGGATGTGAGAGTTGGACCATAGAAAAGGTTGAGTACCAAAGAATTGATGCTTTGGAATTGTACTGCTGGAGTACACTCTTGAGAGTCACTTAGACAGCAAGGAAATCAAACCAGTCCATCCTAAAGAAAACCAATCCTGAATATTCATTGGAAGGACTGATGCTGAAACTGAAGCTCCAATATTTGGGCCACCTGATGAGCAGAACCAACTCATTGGAAAAGACCTTGATGCTGGAAAAGGTTGAGGGCAGGAAAAGAAGGGGATGACAAAGGATGAGATGGTTGGAGGGCATCACCAACTCAATGGACATGAGTTTGTGTGAACTCTGGGAGATAGTGAAGGACAGGGAAGCCTGGTGCGCTGTGGTTCATGGGGTTACAAAGAGTCAGACATGACTGAGCAACTGAACAACAAAAATGAGAGGCTAATTTCTTTACTATATTGTGATGGCTTTTGCCACACATCAACATGAATCATCATTAGATATACATATGTCCCTGTCCTGTTGAACTCCCCTTCCCATGTCCCTCCCCATCCCACTCCTCTAGGTCATCACAGAGCACTGGCTTTTGGTTGCCTGTGTCATACATCAAACTCCCACTGGCTGTTTTACATATGGTAATGTATATGTTTCAGTGCTATTCTCTCATAATCATCCTACCCTCTCCTTCCCCCACTGTGTCCAAAATGTCTATGTCTCCTTTGCTGCTTTTGCTGGTTTAAAAAAAAAAAAAAAAACTGAAATCAAACTGGCTTAGAACATAAAATTCAATGATGATTTCAGGCTACTGAAAAAAGTCTAGTATGGACTTTAGGCATGGTTTAATCAGGGCTTTGGGTCCAATTCTCTGAGTTCTTTCCTTTGTGTATTGGATTTACCCTCAGACCAATTTCCCTATCTTATTTATTTATTTAACAAATATTTATAGTGTACCTGCTGCATGCCAGGAGGTAGGTGGGACCACTCACATAGGCAGGGAGTACGGAGTAAGAGTTTACTGTGGAATGAATGAATTCCATTTATCAAGTTTAAGATTTCTGTAGGAGGCCTACGAGGAGGTGTCTTCTAGGTGATGAAATACATTAGTAAACAAAACTAAGTAAATATTCCTGCCCTTGTGGAGCAAACATTCAAATGAGGGAAGACACACATTTGAAATATCTATATCTACACACACACACACACATATATGCACACATAGTTATAAATGTGTGTATATATATGTGTGTGTGTATATACACACATGCAAATCATATATCATGTTACATGATGATGAAGTCTATGGAAAAAGAGAAACATAGTACAGGGTAAAGAGGATTGGGTGTATAGGAAGGGGTTTCATTTTTATAAGGTGGTCAGAGAAGACTTCACCAGGAAAACGGCATTTGAGCAAAGACGTGAGAATATGAGAGTGAGATATGTGATAGCTTGGGGAACGGTGTTTGTAAGAAACAGGCAGCATAAAGGTTCGCACTGGGAGCGGTATATTTGAAGATGATATATTCTCTTTCAAAGAACCTATCAGCAATCTAGAAGCAAAGATGTAAGCAGCATCAGAGAGGCCAATGTGGCTGGAGTGAAATAAGTAAAGGATTAGCAGTCAGAGGCTGGATCATGGAAGTAAAAGAGGACCAAGTCATATGGACCCATTGCAAGGGCTTTGCCTTTTCATCTGCAGCATGTTGAGTCAAAGAGTAAATGATCCAATCCAAGTTTAAGAGCATCTTGCCAGCTTCTGGGTTGAAAGTAGATTGCGAAGGAGCAAGAGTACAATCCAGAAAACCAGTAAGAACCTCTTCAGGTAATCCAGACAAGAGACGATAGTGGCTGGATGAGCAGTGGTGGAGGTAATGAGACATGGTGGGATTCTGGAAAGAGAATGAGTGTAGGGCTAACAGGATTTCCTAATAGATTGGATGTGGGAGATGATAGAAGTGTCAGGAATGACTCCCAGATTTTTGTTGTAAGCCATTATCTGAGATGGAGAAGGCTATGGATAGAGCAGGTAAGGGAGGGAAGATCCAGGCTTGAGTTTCAGACACACTGAATTTTAGAAGTCCAGCAATATCCATGTGTAGATGTTGAGTAGGCAGAGGGACCTGAGTCTGCATTTGGGAGTGGAGTCTGGACTGGCAATAACATCTTTCAGCATTGTCAGCATAGAGGTAATATTCAAAGACGTAAGACTGTACGGATCTCCAACAAACCAAGGGTAGGTAAGAAGAGAAGATCAAGGACTGAGCCATGGGGGCTCAAAACTAAAAGGACTGGGAGAAGAGGGGAACCAGTGAAGGTGACTAATGAGACTTGTAATAGAAAATGGGAGGAAGGGTGGACGCCTACTGGACCAGTTTAGGTTCCTTGAACCAGGCTCTATAGCCAATGAAAATAATAGCATC
This sequence comes from Bos javanicus, assembly GCF_032452875.1. NCBI lineage: Eukaryota > Metazoa > Chordata > Mammalia > Artiodactyla > Bovidae > Bos > Bos javanicus. The sequence continues at coordinate 68,989,248 of NC_083877.1, read as the reverse complement.
CATTTTTGAGCTAATCACTCAAAAAGGGTCTCAGATTGTGCTGAGTGGCTGACATGTATGAAGATTCTCCCCTAGAACCTAAATGGAGGGTCAATTATTTATAATCCCATCCAAAAGGAAAACTGAATATTGGGAAGCAACAGTAAAGAGAATCTATCATCTTTCTACACATCCTCTTGGAGAAATAAATCATTTCTTCTCATGCACCCTTGGAACCTTTCCTTCAGACAGCTTTACACGGTTGGCTGTCTATTTACTGATTTATTCTCTGATTGTTAGCTCCTTGAAGAGGAACTCTTACTCATCTTTGAAGCCCAGGGCTTTGTCCTGGTGAATATTTGTTGAAGTGAGTTAAATGTGAACATGTGAAAGTGTGTGGATTTTTGGTCTTTCTATGGAGTCTCCTGGGTCATCTGAAGCCTTAAAGTTAAAAGGAAAAAATTGAAAAATCTTAGACTAGTTTGATCCATCTGTTATATAGACACACAGAACTTCTCCTGACTCAAAATTTCTTTTATGAAGCTATTTCTTAATAATTGTGGCTGCAAAACAGTTAGTTCTTTAAAAAAAATTATTAATTTTTCTAATTGAAGGATAATTGCTTTACAGAATTTTGTTGTTTTCTGTCAAACATCAACATGCCAATCAGCCATAGGTACACCCATGTCCCCTCCCTCCCGAAACTCTCTCCCATCTCCCTCCCCATTCTACCCCTCTAGGTTGATTCAGAGCCCCTGTTTAAGTTCCTGAGTCATACAGCAAATTCCCATTGGCTATCTATTTTACATATGGTAATGTAAGTTTCCATGTTACTCTCTCCATACATCTCACCCTCTTTCTCCTCCCCTCTCCCCATGTCCGTAAGTCAGTTCACTATGTCTGTTTCTCCACTGTTGCCCTACAAGTAAATTCATCAGTCCCATCTTTCTAGATTCCATATATATGCATTGCTGTTGCTGTTGCTTTTGCTGCATCGCTTTAGTTGTGTCCGACTCTGTGTGACCCCATAGACGGCACCCACCAGGCTTCCCGTCTCTGGGATTCTCCAGGCAAGAACACTGGAGTGGGTTGCCATTTCCTTCTCCAATGCATGAAAGTGGAAAGTGAAAGTGAAGTCACTCAGTCGACTCTAGCGACACCATGGACTGTAGCCTACCAGGCTCCTCCATCCATGGGATTTTCTAGGCAAGAGTACTAGAGTGGGGTGCCATTGCCTTCTCCAATATATGCATTAGTATACTATATTTATCCTTCTCTTTTTGATTTACTGTTTACCGTAGCTAGAACATGGAACCAACCTAAATGTCCATCAACAGATGAATGGATAAAGAAGATATGGTACATATACACAGTGGAATACTACTCAGAATGCATTTGAGTCAGTTCTAATGAGGTAGATGAACCTACAGCCTATTACACAGAGTAAAGTAAATCAAAAAGAGAAGGATAAATATAGTATACTATATGCATTAGTATATATATATTGTATAGTATATAGTATATATAGACTGAGTATATATACAGAGTATATATATATAGAGAGAGTATATATATACTCTCTCTAAATATACTATATAGTATATAGTATATTTAGTATATATATTTAGTATATGTATTTATATATATATAGAGAGAGTATATATATATACACTATATATACTCTCTCTATATATATAGTATATATAGTATATAGTGTATATATATAGCATAGGTATATATAGTGTATATATATAGTATATATATATACTATACTAACTATATATATATATAGAGAGAGAGAGAGAATATATATATAGAATATATAAAGAATAGTATAGTATAGAGTATATAGAGAGTATATACGTACTCTCTATATATATACTATACAGTATATAGTATATATATATAGCATATATATATATATATGGTATATAGAGTATATATATATAGAGAGAGTATATATATAGAGTATATATATATATATAGAGAGAGTATATATATAGAGTGTATATATATATATAGAGAGAGAGAGAGAGAGAGAGTATATATATACTCTCTCTATATATAGAGAGTATATAGTATACTCTATATATATACTCTATACATATATATACTATATAGTATATATATACTATATGCATTAGTATACTATATTTATCCTTATCCTTCTCTTTTTGATTTACTTTACTCTGTGTAATAGGCTGTAAGTTCATCTACCTCATTAGAACTGACTCAAATGCATTCTGAGTAGTATTCCATTGTATATATGTACCATATCTTCTTTATCCATTCATCTATTGATGGACATTTAGGTTGGTTCCATGTTCTAGCTATTGTAAACAGTACTGCAATGAACATTGGGTTACATGTGTATTTTTCAATTTTGGTTTCCTCAGGGTCATCAGTTCAGTTCAGTCGCTCAGTCGTGTCCAACTTTTTGCAACCCCACGAATCACAGCACACCAGGCCTCCTTGTCCATCACTAACTCCTGGAGTTTACCCAAACTCATGTCCATCGAGTCAGTGATGCCATCCAGCCATCTCATCCTCTGTCGTCCCCTTCTTCTCCTGCCCCTAATCCCTCCTAGCATCAGGGTCTTTTCCATTGAGTCAACTCTTCCCATGAGGTAGCCAGAGTATTGGAGTTTCAGCTTCAGCATCAGTCCTTCCAAAGAACACCCAGGACTGATCTCCTTTATGATGGACTGGTTGGATCTCCTTGCAGTCCAAGGGACTCTCAAGCATCTTCTCCAACACCACAGTTCAAAAGCATCAATTCTTCGGCGCTCAGCCTTCTTCACAGTCCAACTCTCACATCCATACATGACCACAGGAAAAACCATAGCCTTGACTAGATGGACCTTTGTTGGCAGAGTAATGTCTCTGCTTTTGAATATGCTATCTAGGTTGGTCATCACTTTCCTTCCAAGGAGTAAGCATCTTTTAATTTCATGGCTGCAGTCACCATCTACAGTGATTTTGGAGCCCCCCAAAATAAAGCCTGACACTGTTTCCACTGTTTCCCCATCTATTTGCCATGAAGTGATGGGACCAGATGCCATGATCTTAGTTTTCTGAATGTTGAGCTTTAAGCCAACTTTTTCACTCTCCTCTTTCACTTTCATCAAGAGGCTTTTTAGTTCCTCTTCACTTTCTGCCATAAGAGTGGTGCATATCTGCATATCTGAGGTTATTTATATTTCTCCCGGCAATCTTGATTCCAGCTTGTGTTTCTTCCAGCCCAGCATTTCTCATGATGTACTCTGCATATAAGTTACACAAGCAGGGTGACAACATACAGCCTTGACATACTCCTTTTCCTATTTGGAACCAGTCTGTTGTTCCATGTCTAGTTCTAACTGTTGCTTCCTGATCTGCATATAGGTTTATCAAGAGGCAGGTCAGGTGGTCTGGTATTCCCATCTCTTTCAGATTTTTCCACAGTTTACTGTGATCCACACAGTCAAAGGCTTTGGCATAGTCAATATGTGGGTTTTATTCCTAGTTTTTTAAGGAATCTCCATACGGTCTTCCATAGTGGCTGTATTCCCACCAGCAATGCAAGAGGGTTCCCTTTTCTCCACACCTTCTCCAGCATTCACTGTTTGTAGAGTTTTTGATGATGGTCATTCCAAAGCAGTTAGTTCTTTAATAGCTTTGAGACAGAGAAATCTGAAAGATCTCTTTGATAATTAAACACATTCACACAGCAAATGGTTGAGAGTTCATGAAAGGTGACTAAAGGACTTGTAAGGACCTGTAAATTCATTTTAGGTATATTTTTTATATATTAATATATACAAACAGCTTTTTACATATATACATTTATTCATTTTAGGTATATTTTATATATATATTAACATATACACAGTATTGTACATACATATGATATATACATTATATAATATAAACTATATAGTTTATAAATATTGATTAAAACTCAAATGATAATATAGTCGGCCAAAAGGGTCTAGTGCATAATGTAAGTAAAAGCCTTAGGAGGAAACCAAATAGATAGGCATGCACTCTGCTATTTAAGACTTTTTCTCTACATGGCTATAATTTTTTTGTTGGACGTGATTTGTCTCATAGCATCTCTCAATCTGTACAGTGAAGTGTATTGGTACAGTGAAAGTGAAAATGTTAGTCACTCAGCCATATCTGACTTTTGCAACCCAATAGACTGTATGTAGCCCACCAGACTCCTCTGTCCATGGAATTCTCCCAGTAAAAATACTGGAATGGGTTATCATTTCCTTCTCCAGGGGATCTTCCTGTTCCAAGGATCAAACCTGAGTCTTATGCATTTCAGGCAGATTCTTTAGCATCTGAGCCACCAGGGAAGTACAGAGTTCTAACTAATTAGTATTAGTAGAGGAGGGCCTAGAGGAGCTATCCCACGTTGAAGGTCAGGAAGGGCAGCGGTGAGGAGATACCCCTCGTCCAAGGTAAGGAGCAATGGCTGTGCTTTGCTGGAGCAGCCGTGAAGAGATGCCCCACGCCCAAGGTAAGAGAAACCCAAGTAAGACGGTAGGTGTTGCAAGAGGGCATCAGAGGGCAGACACACTGAAACCATACTCACAGAAAACTGGTCAATCTAATCACACTAGGACCACAGCCTTGTCTAACTCAATGAAACTAAGCCATGCCTGTGGGGCCACCCAAGACGGGTGGGTCATGGTGGAGAGGTCTTACAGAATGTGGTCCACTGGAGAAGGGAATGGCAAACCACTTCAGTATTCTTGCCTTGAGAACCCCATGAACAGTATGAAAAGGCAAAATGATAGGATACTGAAAGAGAAACTCCCCAGGTCAGTAGGTGCCCAATATGCTACTGGAGATCAAAGGAGAAATAACTCCAGAAAGAATGAAGGGATGGAGCCAAAGCAAAAAGAATACCCAGCTGTGGATGTGACTGGTGATAGAAGCAAGGTCCGATGCTGTAAAGAGCAATATTGCATAGGAACCTGGAATGTCAGGTCCATGAATCAAGGCAAATTGGAAGTGGTCAAACAAGAGATGGCAAGAGTGAATGTTGACATTCTACGAATCAGTGAACTGAAATGGACTGGAATGGGTGAATTTAACTCAGTTTACCATTATATCTACTACTATGGGCAGGAATCCCTCAGAAGAAATGGAGTGGCCACCATGGTCAACAAAAGAGTCTGAAATGCAGTACTTGGATGCAATCTCAAAAACGACAGAATGATCTCTGTTCATTTCCAAGGCAAACCATTCAATATCACAGTAATCCAAGTCTATGCCCCAACCAGTAATGCTGAAGAAGCTGAAGTTGAATGGTTCTATGAAGACCTACAAGACCTTTTAGAACTAATACCCAAAAAAGATGTCCTTTTCATTATAGGGGACTGGAATGCAAAAGTAGGAAGTCAAGAAACACCTGGAGTAACAGGCAAATGTGGCCTTGGAATACGGAATGAAGCAGGGCAAAGACTAATAGAGTTTTGCCAAGAAAATGCACTGGTCATAACAAACACCCTCTTCCAACAGCACAAGAGAAGACTCTACACATGGACATCACCAGATGGTCAACACTGAAATCAGACTGATTATATTCTTTGCAGCCAAAGATGGAGAAGCTCTATACAGTCAGTGAAAACAAGACCAGGAGCTGACTGTGGCTCAGACCATGAACTCCTTATTGCCAAATTCAGACTTAAATTGAAGAAAGTAGGGAAAACCAGTAGACCATTCAGGTATGACCTAAATCAAATCCTTTATGATTATACAGTGGAAGTGAGAAATAGATTTAAGGGCCTAGATCTGATAGATAGAGTGCCTGATGAACTATGGAATGAGGTTCGTGACATTGTACAAGAGACAGGGATCAAGACCATCCCCATGGAAAAGAAATGCAAAAAAGCAAAATGGCTGTCTGGGGAGGCCTTACAAATAGCTGTGAAAAGAAGCGAAAAGCAAAGGAGAAAAGGAAAGATATAAACATCTGAATGCAGGGTTCCAAAGAATAGCAAGAAGAGATAAGAAAGCCTTCCTCAGCGATCAATGCAAAGAAATAGAGGAAAACAACAGAATGGGAAAAACTAGGGATCTCTTCAAGAAAATCAGAGATACCAAAGGAACATTTCATGCAAAGATGGGCTCGATAAAGGACAGAAATGGTATGGACCTAACAGAAGCAGAAGATATTAAGAAGAGATGGCAAGAATACACAGAAGAACTGTACAAAAAAGATCTTCACGACCCAGATAATCACGATGGTGTGATCACTGACCTAGTGCCAGACATCCTGGAATGTGAAGTCAAGTGGGCCTTAGAAAGCATCACTACGAACAAAGCTAGTGGAGGCGATGGAATTCCAGTTGAGCTATTCCAAATCCTGAAAGATGATGCTGTGAAAGTGCTGCACTCAATATGCCAGCAAATTTGGAAAACTCAGCAGTGGCCACCAGACTGGAAAAGGTCAGTTTTCCAGTCCTGTGGCCACAGGACTTTTTCTTTTTCAATCCCCAAGAAAGGCAATGCCAAAGAATGCTCAAAGTACTGCACAGTTGCACTCATCTCACACGCTAAAGTAATGCTCAAAATTCTCCAAGCCAGGCTTCAGCAATATGTGAACCGTGAACTTCCTGATGTTCAAGCTGGTTTTAGAAAAGGCAGAGGAACCAGAGATCAAATTGCCAACATCTGCTGGATCATGGAAAAAGCAAGAGCGTTCCAGAAAAACATCTATTTCTGCTTTATTGACTATGCCAAAGCCTTTGACTGTGTGAATCACAAGAAACTGTGGAAAATTCTGAAAGAGATGGGAATGCCAGACCACCTGATCTGCCTCTTGAGAAATGTGTATGCAGGTCAGGAAGCAACAGTTAGAACTGGACATGGAACAACAGACTGGTTCCAAATAGGAAAAGGAGTATGTCAAGGCTGTATATTGTCACCCTGTTTATTTAACTTATATGCAGAGTACATCATGAGAAACGCTGGACTGGAAGAAACACAAGCTGGAATCAAGATTACCAGGAGAAATATCAATAACCTCAGATATGCAGATGACACCACCCTTATGGCAGAAAGTGAAGAGGAACTAAAAAGCCTCTTGATGAAAGTGAAAGTGGAGAGTGAAAAAGTTGGCTTAAAGGTCAACATTCAGAAAACGAAGATCATGGCATCAGGTCCCATCACTTCATGGGAAACAGATGGGGAAACAGTGGAAACAGTGTCAGACTTTATTTTTCTGAGCTCCAAAATCACTGCAGATGGTGACTGCAGCCATGAAATTAAAAGACGCTTACTCCTTGGAAGGAAAGTGATGACCAACCTAGATAGCATATTCAAAAGCAGAGACATTACTTTGCCAACAAAGGTCCGTTTAGTCAAGGCTATGGTTTTTCCTGTGGTCATGTATGGATGTGAGAGTTGGACTGTGAAGAAGGCTGAGCGCCAAAGAATTGATGCTTTTGAACTGTGGTGTTGGAGAGGACTCTTGAGAGTCCCATGGACTGCTAGGAGATCCAACCAGTCCATTCTGAAGGAGATCAGCCCTGGGATTTCTTTGGAAGGAATGATGCTAAAGCTGAAACTCCAATACTCTGGCCACCTCATGGGAAGAGTTGACTCATTGGAAAAGACTCTGATGCTGGGAGGAACTGGGGGCAAGAGGAGAAGGGGACAACAGAGGATGAGATGGCTGAATGGCATCACTGATTCGATGGACGTGAGTCTGGGTGAACTCCAGGAGTTGGGGATGGACAGGGAGGCCTGGCATGCTGCGATTCATGGGGTCGAAAAGAGTTGGACACAACTGAGCGACTGATCTGATCTGATCTGATCTGATAGTTAAGCTAAGCTAAGTCGCTTCAGTCGTGTCCGACTCTGTGAAATCCCATAGACGGCACCCACCAGGCTCTGCCGTCCCTGGGATTCTCCAGGCAAGAATACTAGAGTGGGTTGCCATTTCCTTCTCCAATGCATAAAAGAGAAAAGTGAAAGTGAAGTCACTCAGTCGTGTCCGACTCTTAGCGACCCCATGGACTGCAGCCTACCAGGCTCCTCCATTCATGGATTTTCTAGGCAAGAGTACTGGAGTGGGGTGCCATTGCCTTCTCCCATCTGACAGAGTTCTAGCTAATTCTGTGCTTGGCCACAAGTAAAATAGTGTGGACTCTCTTAGAATAGAATAGGAAAGGCAAAATATTTTTCTGTCCACTATATAAATGAAAAAAAAAAAGCCAAATGTAAACATCTAAAGTATTATATATTGTTCCCATTGAGTATATTGGGAGTATATTGCACTCAATCATTGACTTTATACTTTTTGGAAATATTTTCCACTGTTACTTCCTCCCATAGACATATTAGAATATATTTGTCTACATGGGTATTGTCAGAACTTGAAGCACTAACATAACTTCTTGAAATTACAAAAGATTCCAAAGATTTATTTGTTTGCTTGTTTAATTTTAGAAGATGATGGGAGGACTATTGAAACAGTCCTTTTGAATATTTGAAAGCATTTGATATAATAAATATTTGATCCTTATCAAATAAATTGTCAGCATCTAAAATTTCCTTTTGAAGGTAAATTCTTTAAGTTCTAAAAAGCACTGATTGTAAGAATGAAGACTTACAGAAACACCAGTGACTGCCATGGAATCAGCCAGCTCAACCTGCATAGGGTGCTTCCCAGTTCTTGAATTATTAAGCAAGTCACCGATTTTGTTAGGTTAGGCTCTCTTAGCAGTGAAATGAAAAAGAGAGCACATCTGAAAAACCAGATAATATAATGAATAAGACGTTTGGTAAATAAGAGCAATTAAACATCAAAAACAGCACACATCTGAAAAGGCAGATAATAGAGCAGGTAAAGACATTTGGTAAATATGACCAAATAACGATGTTGTAAAACCTCAACCCGAATCAGCTATTCAGGATAAGATTCTATACCAAGTGATCTTTCTCCCTGTACTAGGTCCACCTAGATTTTAAAAATCAAGATAAACTCCAAAGATCAAAAAGAAGTTGTTCTTCTGACTGGGGTGAGGCTAGACATGCAATGAGATGCACGCGTATGTACTTTAAGAGGAAAGGGTTTGTGTTGAGGAGACATGGACACTCCCTTAGCACAGCTAAGGGTCCTCTCCTCTGGTTCTGATGTGGGGACCCAGTATCTGAAGTGGGGACCCGGTAAAGTTGGGATGGGAAAGCAGAGTTTCTTTGGAGGGAGTGTAGGGCAGGGCTACGGGAGGACATGAGTTCTCCCATGAAGTGTTTTCCCTGTTTGGTGCTAGTGATGGTTTTATGTTGTTGTTATTTGCTCACTTGCAGGGCTATCAGATGTCTTTCCTGTGTCCTTGACAATGGCATTAAATGATTCCGTGCATGTGCAAAGTCCTGTTAATCCGGTGAGCTACTTTGGCAACTTGAAAATGATCAGAGCGTGGTTGATGACCATGCTGGCCAGTTTGTGAAAGCTTTAGAGAAGGGCCAGGAAAGTCACCCCATTTAAGAGATCTTCTTCCCTTCTGTGGTCTCCCAAACCTCCTCTGCCCGACAACTCGGCAGCCTCCCTGGGGCCACTGTAGTCAGCCTCGCCGGACACAGGGTCAATTCAGGTGGTGATCATTGCCTTCTTCTCCCTCTAGGGAACAACTCTCTTCATAAGGATTCTTTTTCCCAGCAAGCAGAGATGACCTGGAAATTTGATAGTGCCAGACTTACAAACTATACTTTCTCAAGAGAGAAATATTACCTTATAGAAACTAGCTTTTATCCTGCTGAGCAACTGTATTCGGCTGTAGGGATTGTCTCTTATTAGAGCCGTGAGAGCTGAGCGAAGCATGTAGGGCTATCTTCCTCACACCAAAAAAGCTGCTGGAATCGCGTGTGACCCTGAAAAGAAACCACAGTGTGACTAAGGGGGGAGCCGAGGGGAGACAAAAATGTCAGCATAAGCCAGTGCATTGCTCATGCAGAGTGAGTTTGAATACTCTTAAACACACCAGGAGAAAAGTTCTCAAGGTTTTGAAACTCCTGGGCAATGGTGGAGTTCTTGGCTAACTTCCTAGAGCATTATTAGGCATTACAAATGTCCTTCACATCCATACAGTCTTGTAAGAATGAAAAAATTGCTGTGGGGATTTTTGTATTTAATCTTCGGGAGTTCTAAAGGCTTTATTTTTCCATTTATCAATAAAACCAAACTTTTATCATATAGAATAGGGTAGAAGAGATTGGGAAGTAATTTTATAACAAAAAGGATAATAAATTTGTTAAATAATATTTATTGAGCACTTACTGTGCACCAGGCACTGTGGCTGGGTGGGGGGTTGCTCAGTGATTCTGCAGAGACAGTCCCTGTCCTCAGGACTCTTACACTCTAGTGGGCAGGACAGGTACAGAGCAAGTGTGACAAGCTAGTCATGCCTAAGGAAAATGTGAAGCTAGAATTGACAGTCTCCCAGTTCAGGGAGAACTAAGGGCATCTCCTTGCAGGATTTGGACATCTAGTCTACTAGAGAGAATGCAACTTTAAAAATGCTCTTGAGGACTTCCATGGTAGTCCAGTGATTAGGAATCTGCTTTCCAATGCAGGGGGCATGGGTTTGATTCTTGGTTGGGGAATTAAGATCCCACATGTGGTGGGCTAAGGCCATGTACCACAATGAAGATCCAACAGAGCCAAAATAAATAAATTTTAAAAAAATACTCATGATTCCTTTTTTCCCCTTCCTTTTTCACTAAGCTGCCCTTTGGACATGCAGAACCATGTCCATGGAGACCCTTATTCCTTCTCAGGGACTCTGAAGAGTGTGTTAGTCACTCAGCCGTGTCAGACTCTGCAACCCCATGGACTGTAGCCCGCCAGGCTCCTCTGTCCATGGAATTCTCCAGGCAAGAATGCTCGAGTAGACAGCCATCCACTTCTCCAGGGACTCTGAAGGTCTCAGTTATTCTTAGGCAACACCTTAGAAAGAACAAACTTACAGCAGTTTTATTTCTTTTTTTGGCTTTTCAGAAATATTTCCTCTCACAACAGCTTCTCCAAATCTGTTTCACCCTATGATTTTCCTTACCATTTTCAAAAACCTACATATATATATACATATTAAGTAAGGTTAAACAGAATTCCCAAATATCTATTTGTTCCAGTTGAGATATCAGATCTGAATTTCTAAAGAATAATGATGCTCAAACTTGCAAACCTGAACAATGTCTGTTCATACCAAACCATGAGCAGAAATATTTTTTCTTCACCTGAAAGTCTGAACTAATAAATTTAATATTTTAAAAAATCTTAATAAGGAATATTTTTAAATCTATACCAAAGTGAAGAGGATAACCTATTGAATCCCAGTGTACTCATTTAAGCTTCCAAAGTTTTGTAAATTTTATTTTCTCTATATAGGCTCCCCCATCACACATAGATATCTTTTTAAGAAAATTCTGGAGTACTTAAAATTTAATTTCAAACACTAATAATGTCACTCACAAATATCTCAGTCTTCCTGTTTAACAAATAAGGAGATTTTAAATATAACTCGCCATCACCACAACTAACAAAATTAATAAACATGCTTTAGTATCATGTGGGCTTCCCAGTTCTAATTCTTTTTTCCTATTCAGTCTAATAGCAATTTATTATTGTTTTTATAACATCTTTTTTGTTATTGTTTTTTCCTTCTTTCATTTTTGTGTTTCCTATTTTATTAACTATCTTTTGTTTTTATTAATTCCCACTGTATACTCTCTTCAGTTTATCTAAGTATCCTTTTACTAATTCTTAAGATGGATGTATTAATTTTCTTAGACTACCATAACAAACTACCTTGGAGTGGGTGGTTTAAACAGCAGAAATTTATCTCACAATTCTGGAGGCTAGAAGTCCAAGATCAAGGTGTGGGCAGGTCTGGGTTCTTCTGACACCTCCCTCCTTGACTTGCAGATAACTTTATTATCCCTGTGTTCTTACATGACTGTTTCTCTGTCGGTGTCTTGTCTGTGTCCCAATCTCTTCTTATAAGGAAGAGATTGAATCAGAGACCCAGTCATATTGAATCAGAGACCACCTGTATGACCTCATTTTACCTAAATTAGCTCTTTAAAGGCCCTATAATCAAATACACTTACTTTTGGTGATGCTAGGTATTAGGATTTTGACATATGAATTTGGGGTAGACATAATTCAGCCCTAACAGTAAGTCTAAATTACTTTATTTTCAAATTTCTTCAAACATGAAAGAATTTGAGGCTATACATTGTTCTCTGAACATAAATTCAGTTTTTTTAATATTAAGAATTTAATGTTAAATGCTCACCTTTTCATGCTTTCTAGATAATATGTAATTTCAGTTTAAAACTTTCTCTCTGAGAGGTTATTTAGGAGAGCATTTCTTAACTTCCAAAATGTAAAGATGTTTCGGGCATTAGTTTTTACTTGCTTCTAATTTTGTGATTTCTGAGTATTCTCCCTTGAAAAAAAATTTTTTTTAAGTTTTCTTTGTAGTCAAATATACCATCAATTTCTGCATGTTTTATAGTCATACAAAAATGCACACTCTGAGTTGGTAGGAAACAAAGTATTATATATAATTTTATTACCTCTACCTTATTGCTTTTACTAGTCAATTTCTCTATGCCCTATTCCTTAGTGTACTGAATATTTCTTTGTTCCAAATACCTTTTCAAGAGTTCTTGTATAGCAAACAGCCTCAGAAAACAAAGATTGTGTCATTTTCCAGCACAAAAAGCAAATTTACTTACTGTCCAATAGAATAAAAATAATCTGTCCCTTTAGGGGCAAAGATCAGGCAGGTTTACTGCTCATTATTCCCATAATGGTAAGCTTTTTATTTAAGGGAACATGCCCAAATTTCAGAGCTAGTTACATTTAAAGTAACATAAGTGAATGTTTTCTTCTTGTTTATTTGTGTGTCTAGCTATGATTTTAGATACATGAAGGGGAGTAATGCCCACATGATGAAGGCCAGTATGAAAGCCATTATTAAGAAGTCAAAGAGAGAAGTCTAGATTTTTTTCCTTTCTTTAAGAGTCACAGCTTTTGTCTAAGTACTAAAGTTTAGTACTAAGTACTAAAATACTAAACTTTCTGCATGGGAGCCTAAATAAAACCTCGAAAAATTTTTTAAACTTCAGTTCAGTTCAGTTGCTCAGTGGTGTCCGACTCTTTGTGACCCCATGAATCGCAGCATGCCAGGCCTCCCTGTCCATCACCAACTCCTGGAGTTCACTCAGACTCACATCCATCGAGTCAGTGATGCCATCCAGCCATCTCATCCTCTGTTGTCCCCTTCTCCTCCTGCAGCTTTAAAATAACTGTAAAAATATTCATTTTCCCATTTCTGGGAAAATTATGTTATCAAAAAATATTTGGAAAGATTCTGACACTTTATGCAATTTTAATGCAATGAATAGAAAAATAAATATAATTTCATAGTGCAACTGACTTTGACAATGAATAAGATATATTTTCAGAGAAGGCAATGGCACCCCACTCCAGTACTCTTGCCTGGAAAATCCCATGGATGGAGGAGCCTGGTGGGCCGCAGTCCATGGGGTCACTAAGAGTCGGACACGACTGAGCGACTTTACTTTCACTCTTCACTTTCACCCACTGGAGAAGGAAATGGCAACCCACTCCAGTCTTCTTGCCTGGAGAATCCCAGGGACTGGGGAGCCTGGTGGGCTGCCATCTATGGGGTCGCACAGAGTCGGACAAGACTGAAGTGACTTAGCAGCAGCAGCAAGATGTATTTTATCCCACGATATGAGTGTTGAGTTTTTATTTCTGTTTCTTGTACTGACTGAATAGTTTGTTTATTATGAGGGAGTTTAATATTATCCTAAATATTATATTATTTAATATTGTGAGGGAGTTTAACTCATATCCTTTAATATGAGTTAATGGAATATGTGGATTATACACTAGTCTTAAATTTAGATTATATTCCATGAAAAAATAAGTACAACAAAATTTAGAAATATAGAGGAGGGAATACCATCAGTCAGGCTATTTTTGATTTGTTTGTTGGTGTTGGGAAAGCTTAAAGTAAGCCAATTTTAAGAAACAGATGTCAGTATGCCAAAAGTTAGCTATGCAATATAGGAATATGTATAGCCTGGCACACTAGGAAATGCTTTGCTATTAGTGTCATGTTTAAATGAGCAAAACATTTGTCTCAGCAAAAATTTATATCAAGGTTCTGCAAACTTTTTTGTAAAAGCAAAACAGTATATATTTTAGACTTTGCCGGGAGAAATATCAATAACCTCAGATATGCAGATGACACCACCCTTATGGCAGAAAGTGAAGAGGAACTAAAAAGCCTCTTGATGAAAGTGAAAGAGGAGAGTGAAAAAGTTGCCTTAAAGCTCAACATTCAGAAAACGAAGATCATGGCATCCGGTCCCATCACTTCATGGGAAATAGATGGGGAAACAGTGGAAACAGTGTCAGACTTTATTTTGGGGGGCTCCAAAATCACTGCAGATGGTGACTGCAGCCATGAAATTAAAAGACTCTTACTCCTTGGAAGGAAAGTGATGACCAACCTAGATAGCATATTCAAAAGCAGAGACATTACTTTGCCAACAAAGGTCCATCTAGTCAAGGCTATGGTTTTTCCTGTGGTCATGTATGGATGTGAGAGCTGGACTGTGAAGAAGGCTGAGTGCCAAAGAATTGATGCTTTTGAACTGTGGTGTTGGAGAAGACTCTTGAGAGTCCCTTGGACTGCAAGGAGATCCAACCAGTCGATTCTGAAGGAGATCAGCCCTGGGATTTCTTTGGAAGGAATGATGCTAAAGCTGAAACTCCAGTACTTTGGCCACCTCATGGGAAGAGTTGACTCATTGGAAAAGACTCTGATGCTGGGAGGGACTGGGGGCAGGAGGAGAAGGGGACGACAGAGGATGAGATGGCTGGATGGCATCACTGACTCGATGGACGTGAGTCTCAGTGAACTCAGGGAGTTGGTGATGACAGGGAGGCCTGGCATACTGTGATTCATGGGGTCGCAAAGAGTCGGACACGACTGAGCGACTGATCTGATCTGATCTGATCTGAAGCCATATGAGCTCTGCTATAACTACTCAACTGTGTCATTGTGGAAAAGCAACCTTAGACAATACATAGATAAATGAGCACGCTGCTACTGCTGCTGCTGCTGCTAAGTTACTTCAGTTGTGTCCGACTCTGTGGGACCCAATAGATGGCAACCCACCAGGCTCCCCCGTCCCTGAGATTCTCCAGGCAAGAACACTGGAGTGGGTTGCTGTTTCCTTCTCCAATGCATGAAAGTGAAAAGTGAAAGTGAAGTTGCTCAGTTGTGTCCAACTCTTAGTGACCCCATGGACTGCAGCCTACCAGGCTCCTCTGTCCATGGGATTTTCCAGGCAAGAGTACTGGAGTGGTTTGCCATTGCCTTCTCTGAAATGAGCATGGTTGTATTCCAATTAAACTTTATAAAAATTTAATAAATAAAAACGTACAAAGCAAGAAGCAGGCTAGATTTGACCCATGGGCCATATTTTGCTGATACTTGGCTTGGATGATCATTTGTCAATGTTCAAAGTTGAAAAAAAACATTTTTTTTTTGGTATCTCCTCCTACCATAAAAATTTTAAAAGTCACAGCTTTTGTGACCCATGTAATCCTTCTCTTCATCAATTTTAATACTGTTAATTTTATGTCTAAGAAGAGTGTAGACTCATTCAGCAGCCCTATAAGAATGTACTAGCTTTGGTATTGAAATGTTTAGATGTGTATATAAAAGTTTTACTCTGGCTCATTAGAAATCTTTAATGCTGACATAGTACTAAGCAAGCACTATTCCTTTCTCCAAGGCTGAATTTCATCTTCACAGGACTCCACCTTTAAGTTTCTAAGTTTTATTAATTCCAATTTCTTCCTTTTGTTTTCCCAGACCTTGCAGTAGTGGTAGCTGCTTCTTGCAGTTGCTATGTCTGTGAGAGCATGTAGTTACCTTCTTTAAAAACTGTTTCGTTACCAAGTTGATAATTTTGTATGTTGTTGTTGTTCAGTCACTCAGTTGTGTTATATTCTTTGCAGCCCCATAGACTGTAGCATGCCAGGCCTCCCTGTCCTATGCAAAAGCTAAAATTTTGTATAGCTAACAATTCTTTAAATTAAATTCTCTCTGTTCCAATACTGATGTGGTTTTGTCTCCTGAGTGGACCCTAACTGATACATATCCTGAAACAAAACTCAATTCACTTATTGGAAAATTATCAACTATTTTTGGAACAACTTGGGTATGTTAGTCTACTTTTCTAACTGTAAATTTTGTAAAATCTAAATACAGATCAAATATCCCCACTTAAATTAGGGTCAAATTGAGATGTACTATAAACATAAAGTGAAGAGGAACTCAAAAGCCTCTTGATGAAAGTGAAAGTGGGGAGTGAAAAAGTTGGCTTAAAGCTCAACATTCAGAAAACAAAGATCATGGCATTCGGTCCCACCACTTCATGGGAAATAGATGGGGAAACAGTGGAAACAGTGTCAGACTTTATTTTTCTGGGCTCCAAAATCACTACAGATGGTGACTGCAGCCATGAAATTAAAAGACTCTTACTCCTTGGAAGGAAAGTGATGACCAACCTAGATAGCATATTCAAAAGCAGACACATTACTTTGCCAACAAAGGTCCGTCTAGTCAAGGCTATGGTTTTTCCAATGGTCATGTATGGATGTGAGAGTTGGACTGTGAAGAAGGCTGAGCGCCGAAGAATTGATGCTTTTGAACTGTGGTGTTGGAAAAGACTCTTGAGAGTCCCTTGGACTGCAAGGAGATCCAACCAGTCCATTCTGAAGGAGATCAGCCCTGGGATTTCTTTGAAACAAATGATGCTAAAGCTGAAACTCCAGTACTTTGGCCACCTCATGTGAAGAGTTGACTCATTGGAAAAGACTCTGATGCTGGGAGGGATTGGGGGCAGGAGGAGAAGGGGACGACAGAGGATGAGATGGCTGGATGGCATCACTGACTTGATGGACGTGAGTCTGAGTGAACTCTGGGAGTTGGTGATGGACAGGGAGGCCTGGCGTGCTGTGATTCATGGGGACGCAAAGAGTCGGACACGACTGAGCGACTGATCTGATCTGATCTGATAAACATAAATAGAATATAGAGTCTCCTTATTAATTTTTAATGGTGATTACATGTCAAAATAATAAAAATTTGAATATATTAGGTTAAATAAAATATACTAGTAAGATTGATTTCACTTGTTTCATGTTTCTAAATGCACCTATTTGAAAATTACATAGGCATATTTACATATTTGGCTCCTATGATACTGCAATTGGACAGTGCTGTTTTATGTTTTTTTACTACATTTTCTTCATGTTTTACATGAGAATAAGAATCCAAGGGAGGGCAGAAGAACTGCCAGAAGACTTAGGGAGGAAAGAAGGGAAATTTTTTTCTTTTTTAAATATACCTCAGGGTCACAATACTTGAGCTTGGTTTTCAAAGCTAAATTACATTTTAACATATCGTAGAGGGCCATCCAAATTTTCCTTTTGCTCAGTAATTTAATTTTATTCTATATTGGCAGTAATATTTGGGCCATTGGCTAGAGTCCCCTTAAATATTTTTCAATTAAATAGATTGATTTCTGCAACAAGATTTGGCTGTATAAACCTTTGGAAAAATATATTTTTTGATTCAACATTAAAAAAAAATATATCCTGGTTTGTTAAAAATAAATAACTAGACTTTCATGCATTTTAAAACCAAAATGTTATATTGAACTTTTAACATGACAGACCTAAATGCATAAATGGTAATAAGTACTGTGACTTTGTTGGATTCATTAATATTAATTTAACCAGAGAAAGGAATTAACAGTTTTAAGAATTCCATGGACAGAGGACCCTGGTGGGATATAGTCCATGGGGTCCCAAAGAGTTGGACATGGCTGAGCAACTAACACTTTTCACTTTCAATAGCTTTCAGACAGGGAAATCAGTTGTGGCAATCAATTTAGAGCATCAAGTGTTAACTCAAAAAGGAAGGATTTGGCCCTAAAAATGGGGCTATAACTAGAACTCAGCATCTTCTCAGGAAACTTGGAAAGGGGATCTAGCTGGGGATCAAACCAATAGAATTTAACTCTGTCTTTAAGAAGTATTAGTCCACAACCCTTCCTTCTTTTGAAAACTGCTCCTTCTAGCTCTTGTGTGGTCCTGGTGTCAGAATTGTCAGATAAAATACACAACATCCAGCTAAATTTGAATTTCAGAAAAACAATAAATAAATGGCCAATCTATCTGCCAATCAGAATGTTCACAGAAGTGCATGTGACCAAGGACTGGCCAATCACAGTATCTATAACCCTCTGTTCACATTGATTGGTCTAATGCATAAATATTGCCCCAAGTAGGGCCAATCACAGCCTTTCCATGTGATTTGATATAAGAAACTTGGGAGAGAGATGGTCTCTTTTCCTTTTGTGTTGCAAACTACAATGATTCCAACTGGGTGGGCAGCAGTCATTTTTTTCTGACATTTGGAAAGAGCCTGCATAAAGTAGGTGAGAAAAAATGCTAAGTGCTGTAGGTTAAAAAAAAAAAAAAAAAAGTACTGTACAAAGGACCAGAGATGAAGACAGAGAGAAAGTGTTCTGACCATTTCTTCTGTTTGGAAGTATGCCTGCTATTCTGTGCTTAGGTTTGATTGTGATTAAGTACTCTTCCCCTAGCAATGCCAGATAAACTCAGTTGCAGTTTCTTACCCTACAACACACATTAAACAAAGCCATCATCTTGGCCACTGTGCCACTATAAACATATATTTTCTTACATGTTTGGCATCATTTCTCTAAAATTCTACTGAGTAGGGTGGTGTACAGATGTGCTATATCTCACATCTGTTCTTTGATAATAAATCTATGGTGTTGCTGCCATGAACACTTTCAAGGCAGAGCACAAGTTTCCCTTCCTTTGAAGAGTACTTATAAGAATGCAGTGTAAATGCATATTTTTAAATTTCTTACTTCAGCTCTATTACCATTCCATTCATTTTCTAAGACTGCCACATCATAGGCAGTACTTGCAGCATTAATTGGCGGGCTTCTATTTTTAGGATCCTGAAGGCACTGGCGCTACTAATGCTGGCTTCAGAGAAAGGAGGAGCCCCCTAACTTCAGCTTGAATTCCACAGTCTGCCAAGTGCAGTGCAGGAAGGGCATGACTGGCTGTTGATCTGGTAGAACCCAATGCAAAAAAAAAAAAAAACAAACAGGAAATATATATATGGTTTAAGAATTTCAAGATAGCAACAGCAAAGCAATACACCAAGCTCGGGGTCTAAGCACAAGGTCCTGTGTAATTGCACAGGTCAAAGACCCTGGAGCCAGCCCTACCTGACAGTCACAGTTAATTTCTTGATACCTTAAGTTCCTTATCTGTAGAATGAGAGGAAACACTGGCTTTTTAGTGTAACAGATATTAAATGAGTTATTTGTGAAATTTGTGATGCTCCAGACACACAGTGGTTTCTTGGTAAAAACAGTAACCACCATCTGACTGCCTTATATGCAGCAGCCAGGAGTAAGGTGTCTGGAGTTAACCAGACATGGACTCAGATCCTAGTTCTGCCACTTATTTGTAATGTCTTATGTAATGACACTTATTATGTAAGTCTCTAAAGTTCCAACTTCTGACCTATAAAGAGGAATTAGTCAATGCATCCCCTCCTGAAAAAATTATTTTGAGGACTCGGGGAAATATTACATTTAAAGCATTTAGCACAATGCCTGGTACACAGGGTCACTGAATGTTAGCTGTTATGGCTCTGTGCCAGGCACTGTGCTAAATGTTTTATGTCTGCCAGCTCACTGAATCCTTACAACACCTGAAAATTTAGATGTCATTACTTTCAGTAAATTGCAACTGAAGAAGGTAAGTGCTTTTCCTACTGTCACATTGTCACTATGTGGAGGGGCCATAATTGAGAGTCCAGGTCTCCCTGATTCTAGAACCTCTGCCTTAACCACTGGGCACACTGTCTTTGGCTGTACAGTTTTCCCTTTCCCCACTCATTCCTGAATCCTTATGTCTGTCTGCCTCCCTGTAACTGCTGGTCGTGAGGGATGGTGTAGCACGTACAATATAAGGAAAATTTTAAAAATTAACATACTTGAATGGCCATTGGAAGATTCCTCTCCATGCATCTGTCTGTCTATCTGCCTGTCTATCTTATGAAAAGCAAAGAAGAAGTGCTGGCCACAAAAGCAATGACAGATTTAATGAAACTTGAACTCTTGAAGACTGGTTTGAGACTTAAAGATGTTTATCAAACTTCAGTCAGAGCTGGGCTTGTTTACCCCTAATTATATGTTCTTAATTTGGGTGTTTCTGAAACAGTACTCTGAAGGGCCTTTTATGTTATTTTTCTGAGCAATTATCGTTTTCCTTTTGAATGGATGCTGCCAGTTTCTTACACAAGACTGAGGTAACACTAGTCACACCCTTGTGTCGAGTCACAACACAAAAGCAGTTAAAATCGCACTAAAGCTCAGATAAGTCTCTGCTTGTTCAGTCTTTGTTTTCTAACGATCAGGGTGTTGTTATTTTATTTTGCTTTCATCCTAGCACTGGAGTTTGGCCTTAGGTTCTAAGCCTGAAGAAAGTAGGGTTGTGGGGACGTGCTTTGGCTTTGCCATCTCTGGGAACACTAGAAGTGCTTCTGTAACCCTGAAAGTGAACTCTCAGGCTGCTGGGAAATCCACAGTGATCAGTACTTTTTAGGACTTTTTCTAGATCAAAATTTTTTTCTTGCTCTGAAACATAAGGTGATAGCATATACAAGAGCGTTAAACTTGCCATTTGTATTTTTTTCTTTTTTGCAGTTTGTATTTTTAATTAAAGAGCAAGCCTTTCTGTTAAATGCCTTCTATAAGCCTGTACTCTACTAGGATTGAAGAGAGGCCTATGCCTAAATTTATCACTGCTAAATTAAACAGAATAATAAACTAAGCAAAGTTACCTTTGTCCATTTCACTTTTTTCTCTTTCAGCATTTCTTGCTTCTTTCCTCTCTTAAACAGCTTTTTTCTTCCTCACATCCTCCAAAGACTGTTTTCTGAGAGATGTTAATAGTGATTGCACTTACAGGCCCAGTTCAGAAAGTTTAGAAAAAGTTATGTTTCTAATAAGAACAGCTTTTACTGAGTGCTTTTATGTGCTGGCTAAGTGCTTTATATTCCTCATTTAATACCTCATTTAATTTTCCCAATAAATCTGTAAGATAGGGCTACTATTATCCTAATATTATTTTTGTCTAAGTCACCCAACAGGTGGGTGGCAGAGTCATTACGCTAAACCAGATGGTTTCCTCAATGGGTATGCCTTACTCACCTCCACCAAACCCAACATAAGTAGACTTCGGTAGATTTCTTTATTGCACAACTTCTCAGAGCCTTTAGTATGCTGCAGTGAATTTCCAAGATGAGAACATAGTTTACTGAAAGTGAAGAAGAAAACTGAAAGTGTTAGTGGCTCAGTTGTGTCAGACTCTTTGGCACTCCCATGGACTATCCCTTGCCAGACTCTGTCCATGAAATTCTCCAGGCAAGAATACTGGACTTAGGTAGCCATTTCTTTCTCCAGGGAACCTTCCCAACCCAGGGGTCGAACCCAGGTCTCGTACATTGCTGGTGGATTCTTTACTGTCTGAGCCATCAGGGAAGCCCACTCAAGCTGGTACAAATAAAAGAGCAGTCTGTTGTAAAGATCCAGTTCTCACAGAATCCTGTTTTATTTTAAAATAAAAAATTATTTAAAAATGAAAGTAGTATCTTAGCTCCTGGAAGGACCCTCAAGAATGAAGTCTTTCTGTCTTTCTTAGGGCTACAGGATCTCTTGTCTTTATTTTTCTCTGGCATCTTCTCCATTTGCCTGCTCCTCCTTACTGTTTGACTGCCAGTGTCTATTCATCTCACATGTGGCAAAATCTGGCCATCACACCCGTGTCTGCATGACCTTCCAGTGCTGGCAACTACTCTCTTCAGCTCTTGATTCAGATTCACAAGATTGAAAATTTGACTGGCTCCCCTTGATTAGATGTTTTACCCTGGTCGTGAGTTGTGGCCGTGGGGTGGGCTCATGTAACTTGTGGCCCCTCCAAGCAGGGACCATGCCAGAAGAAGCAATGATAGATCTGTCTTCTACTTAAAGAATCAGGCAATAAGACTGAGAATTATTGAACGAAAAGTCTAATCTTTTTTCCTCATTTCATTATATTTTTCTGAGTCTTCATAGGAAATGGCATTTTAGTACATCTAGAGTACACTTAAAAGAATAGTACACCTATTCTTTTAAAAGAAAGATAAGACTTCATAAAATTAGTAGTTACTTGTCACTCTGGGACCTTCAAGGCACATCCCTGGCCCTAGATTCAGAGCTTGTTTAGGATATATATATCTGTATTATGGAGTTGAGTTCAACCCCTAACTAGACAATGAATGAGTCTCTTAGGAGTCCTCCGTTAAAGGCTCAGAAATCTAGGGTATTAGAAAGAATTTAAGAAATGTCCAACTGAATTGTTCTTCTAAGGACCATATCTTTAAGGATGGTTGTATGACAAGGTATTTTCCAGAAGTTGTTGGTAAATGTTCAGGGAAGGCAAAAGGATTAGACAGCACAGGACTGCCTAAAACTCCCAGAAGGGGAGGGGTGGTAGCAGCAACCTAGCCTAGTTATAACCAACTGGTCTACCCCATATTCCTATATGATATGAGGGGAGTAAAGCCTAAGTGATTGAATTTTTTATAAATTTTGGCTGTCCTTTTGCATTAATGTAATAAAAATCATTATTAACAAAACATTAGTAGAGAAGTGGGTAGCATTTTACTGCTGGGTAACACCTTTGATCCTGGTTCCTTTGTGGCATCCAAGGGGTCATTCTCAAGTGGAAAATGAAAAACCACAGTGAGACTTTGTTCTAGCTTTCTGGAGGGGAGAGTGATTTTCATAATAGTTCTGTTTGAAATGGACTTAAAAACTTTCCTCCATTGCTTCCTGCTCAACCTTGGGTGGAGTTGATAAGCTAAGAGAAAGAAGCCTGGTGTTGTATGGAATGTGTAGGGCAAAAGGACACTGAAAGCATAGAAAGACCAGCAGTAATAGAGGGCATTTTTTGCTGTTAGGGCAGCAAACTTCTGTACTATAAGGACACAGCACAGTTCACAAAGGGAGTCAGTGAAGCTCTGTGACCTCTGGACAACTACAGGCAGTACCCCAACTATACCCCAAGAAGATGTCCACTGCTCACCTAGGACAGCATGGGACCTAAGAAGAGAGTGTCTCAGATAGGATAGAAAAGTACAAAGCAGAAAAGAAGCAGAAAAACATCAGAACAAGACTCAGTTGTCTGTGGCTATAGATCCACTCTCTAGGAAAGGAGAACTTGTATTGAAATAAGACCATTGTACATCTAAGTTAATAGTGAGTAATTCTGAATATATAAATTCCCCTATAGTATAATTCAGATAATTTCCAAAGTAAAGTAAAGCGAAAGTCGCTCAGTCATGTCTGATTCTTTGCGACCCCATGGAATACACAGTCCATGGAATTCTCTAGGCTAGAATACTGCAGTAACCTTTCACTTCTCCAGGGGATCTACTCAACCCAGGAATCAAACCCAGGTCTCCCGCATTGCACGCACATTCTTTAGTAGCTGAGCCACAAGGGAAGCACAAGAATACTGGAGTGGGTGGCCTATCCCTTCTCCAGCAGATCTTCCTGACCCAGCAATCAAACAGGGGTCTCCTGCATTGCAGGTGGATTCTTTACCAAATGAGCTATCAGAGAAGCCCTAATTTCCAAAAGTGTATTTTAAAAGCACCTCATTCAGATTTGTTACAGTAAGACATCTGGACTGGGGAAGACCTTAATTGTGCCCACCCAGGCACAGCTTAAATAGGGCATCCTATTAGAAATGAAATTATAATGCAAACTACGGCTGTCCCAGACTGATTTGTGAATATTTACACTTTATCTTCTTAATATTGATATATGTTATAAACTCATTTTTGTTAATTAAACCTATTAATATAAAAAGATGCAAACTACTATCTTGATTAGAAGAGGGACTCTAGGGTTAGAGAGCACACTGCTATACAGATATCAAATCCTTACTACCAAAAGATGACAGGATGACAAGGATGATCCAAAATAATTAAAAAGAGAAGATAACAGATTAAGATCCTGCTTAAACATAAAGGGCAATTCTTAACACAAATTAGCAAATAATATTCAACAATATTTTTAAAAATTTATACATTTTGACCAAGGAGGGTTTATCCTGGAACTAACTGGAAGGTAGTTTTAATATATAAAATCAATCATATAAGCACAATCACTATATTAATACAATAAAAAAGAACAACTATATGATAACTTCCATGGGGTCAGAAAAACTTTTGACATGATTAACATCAATTTATGATTTAAAAATTATCATCAAAATATGAAAAAGATTGGGAAATTGCACCAATGCTTGCTCTCTATTCAGCATTGTACTAGGGGATCCTAGCCATTGCAATAAGGTAAGACAAAAGTTATAAATACTGGAGAGAAAAAGAAATCATTTATTTGCTGAAGACATGACTATAGAGAAAATGCTAATGAACCTAAAACAAAATTACTAGAACTAATAAGTAAGTTTAGTAAGATCATAAGCTACAAGTTTGGTATAACAAAATCAGTTATACATCTATATACTGGCCACAAGCAATTGGAAAATTAAGTTCAAAAAATAAATTCCATTTATGACAGTATCCAAAAACAAAACCTACTTACAAATAAAATCATAAGAAATTATATGCAAGAACCCTACAGTAAAAACTGCTAAACATTACAAGGAAAAAAAAATTTAAGTCCTAAATTAGTGGAAACATTCTATTGTCATGAATTGGAAGACAGTATTCTTAGGAAGTCAGTTATCCACAAATTGATTAATAAACTAAAAACTGAAAACACCAAAATCTCAGTCAGATCAGATCAGATCAGTCGCTCAGTCGTGTCCGACTCTTTGCGACCCCATGAATCGAAGCACGCCAGGCCTCCCTGTCTATCACCAACTCCTGGAGTTCAATGAGACTCATGTCCATCAATTCATTGATGCCATCCAGCCATCTCATCCTCTGTTGTCCCCTTCTCCTCTTGCCCCCAATCCCTCCCAGCATCAGAGTCTTTTCCAATGAGTCAACTCTTCGCATGAGGTGGCCAAAGTACTGGAGTTTCAGCTTTAGCATCATTCCTTCCAAAGAAATCCCAGGGCTGATCTCCTTCAGAATGGACTGGTTGGATCTCAATCCAAAAGTTGGCAAGCTGATACTGAAATATGTAACAAAATGCAAGTGCCTTGGAATAACTAATGCAATTTTTTCAAGAACAAAATGAGAAGATATCATTACCTTATTCCTATAAAATTATAAAAATCAATTCAGTGTTGATGAAAGGATAGACCAATAGAACAGAGTCAGAAATAGACGTCTACGCGTATATAGATAACTGATGTTTCAACAAAGGTGCCAGAAAAATTCAACAAGGAAAAGAAAAGTCTTTTTGAAGAAATGGTGCTGGGATTGACTATACTCTAATACAATATAAAAAGTTTTTTTTTTTTTAATAAAGTCTTCCTGATAAAAATAGTGCTAGAATAATTGGATATCTTATGGGGAACACAGGCTTTTATCCTATCATCAGTTCAGTTCAGTTCAGTTCAGTCGCTCAGTCGTGTCAGACTCTTTGCGACCCCATGAACCGCACACAGCACACCAGGCCTCCCTGTCCATCACCAACTCCCAGAGTCCACCCAAACCCACGTCCATCAAGTCAGTGATGCCATCCAGCCATCTCATCCTCTGTCGTCCCCTTTTCCTCCTGCCTCCAACCCCTCCCAGCAGCAGGGTCTTTTCCAATGAGTCAACTCTTTGCATCAGGTGGCCAAAGTACTGGAGTTTCAGCTTCAGCATCATTCCTTCCAAAGAACACCCAGGACTGATCTTCTTCAGAATGGACTGGTTGGATCTCCTTGCAGTCCATGGGACTCTCAAGAGTCTTCAACACCACAGTTTAAAAGCATCAATTCTTCGGCGCTCGGCTTTCTTTATAGTCCAACTCTCACATCCATACATGACCACTGGAAAAACCATAGCCTTGACTAGATGGACCTTTGTTGGCAAAGTAATGTTTCTGCTTTTGAATATGCTCCCTAGGTTAGTCATAACTTTCCTTCAAAGGAGTAAGCGTCTTTTAATTTCATGGCTGCAGTCACCATCTGCAGTGATTTTGGAGCCCCAAAAAGTAAAGTCTGACACTGTTTCCACTGTTTCCCCATCTATTTCCCATGAAGTGATGGGACCAGATGCCATGATCTTCATTTTCTGAATGTTGAACTTTAAGCCAACTTTTTGACTCTCCTCTTTCACTTTCATCAAGAGGCTTTTTAGTTCCTCTTCACTTTCTGCCATAAGGGTGGTGTCATCTGCATATCTGAGGTTATTGATATTTCTCCCGGCAATCTTGATTCCAGCTTGTGCTTCTTCCAGCCCAGTGTTTCTCATGATGTATTCTGCTTGTAAGTTAAATAAGCAGGGTGACAATATGCAGCCTTGACATACTCCTTTTCCTATTTGGAACCAGTCTGTTGTTCCATGTCCAGTTCTAACTGTTGCTTCCTGACCTGTGTGCAGATTTCTCAGGAGGCAGGTCAGGTGGTCTGGTATTCTCATCTCTTTCAGAACTTTCCAGAGTTTACTGTGATCCAAACAGTCAAAGGCTTTTGTATAGTCAATAAAGCAGAAATAGATGTTTTTCTGGAACTCTCTTGCTTTCCCTATGATCCAGCAGATGTTGGCAATTTGATCTCTGGTTCCTCTGCCTTTTCTAAAACTAGCCATTCCCTTCTCCAGGAGATCTTCCCAACCCAGTGATCAAACCCAGGTCTCCTGCATTGCAGGTGGATTCTTTACCAACTGAGCTATCAGGGAAGCCCTCAAAATTCTTATGCTGTCAAAAAAGTCAGATCCAAAAATGCTTATAAGGTATGATTCTATTTAGATAAAATTCTAGAAAATGCAAAGTGTGTTCTAGTGACACAAACCACATCAGTAGGTGTCTCCAATAATTTGCCCAGGGCCAGGTGTAGAAGAAGGGATCGTCTCCAAAAGGTCACAAAGAATAACTTGAGGTTCATGGAAGTTGTCTGTATCTTGCTTGCAGTGATGGCTTCACATATGTGTGTGTGTGTGTGTGTGTTTGCGCACGCACATGTGCTCTAATCACTCAGTTGTGTCTGACTCTTTGCGACACCATGGACTGTAGCCTGCCAGGCTCCTCTGTCCATAGAATTCTCCAGGCAAGAATACTGCAGTTCATAGCCATTCCTTTCTCCAGCAGATCTTCCCAAATCAGGGATTGAACCTGGGTCGCCTGCATTGCAGGCAGATTCTTTACCATCTAAGCCACCAGGGAAGCCTGATAAACACACACACACATACATATACACATATCAAAACTCACTGATTTGTACACTTTAAGTGAATGCAATGCACTTTCTATAAATTATTCCTCAAACTTGAAAAATAAAGAAATAAAAGTACTATTTGGTTCTTTTACAAACCTGCCTTATAATTTTTGATAGTCTTTTATTGTTGACTCACTTTAGTGATTCCAACTTTAATTTTTAAAAACACTATATACTTGTTTATTTTGTATTCTGTATCTGGTAAATTCTGATCATTTAGTCCTCCAAGATCTAAAGGTGTTGATTGTTTCCACTGACTCTCACTTACAGAGGATTATTTTCTTGTGTCATTGGTGATCTTCAATTAAAAGTTTGTATTTCATTAATCTAAATCCTGTGAAAACCTGGGACTGGGGGTCTTACATGATGATGCTTTTCTACAGACAGTATTCAGGTTTGCTCTTACAGGGAGCCAGGGTACTACTGAGTTGAGAGCACACCAACTTTGTTCCAGGTTTTCCATCTTAATGTTTGGATGTAGGTCCAGCCACATCCCTTGTCTCCAGACCAGAGTTGAACCCATGCCAGCCCTGCCCTCAGAGAAACCTCACATGCTCTTTCTACTCAAATGCTCAAGTTCCCACTCATGGATTTCTCCCCTTGCCCCCACCTAGAGGTTTCCCTTACTTCCTGCAAGCTCAGCTACATGATCTAAAGTAGGATACTATGGAATTGTTGCTTTGCAGCAAAAGGAACCTTCAGTGAATCTGCTATACTGCTGGAAGGGCATGGGATGTTTGCACTCCTCTTTCTGAGTCTCAGAGAAAATGAAAATAAGTCTAAAACAGTAAAATGATAGCTGTGCCTTTTAAGGGTTTTGAACTAAAACTTGATGACAAAATATGTATCATATTCCCAAATCTAGGATCTTTCTCTAAATCTGATTATGGGCAGCCAAGCTAAGTGTTACTTATGTATATAGCTTTCCATTTTGCACTAAGATCAAGGAGAGAAGTGTTTGGGGCGAAGATAACAAAACAACTCTACAGAGAGCATCAGACAGAACAACTGAATGTAAAAATCTCCAGAATCATGTCAAACCTAACAAAAATAACTTAGAAAGGGGATGACTATGGCCTTTCTCAATAGTCAACACTTCTTTTTTTTCCCCTCTGAATTTTTATCCAGACTATATTTTAGTTATCCTTAGGAATTAAATTATAGTAATTTTAATTATTTGGATTGTGAATATTCACTCTATTTTGAATGTAATGGACTACTTAAAATGACTGGCTCCCCCACGGGGGTTTTGAGGTTGATAGTGGTGGAGAGCTGTGTCTAATTCAAGATTCCAGTTCCCGTCTCTCTTTACATAAGAAATGGTGTAAAAAGTTCATTGAATGTTTTAATTAGCATGCAGGCTGAGTATTAAATCCAAAGGAGAACCTAATACTACTTTTAATTGCATCCTACACAAGGTGATAAAAGAATACAATTTTGGAATAGCACAAGGTAAAAGATTTTTATTATTGTTATTTGCAATAATAATATAATCATTTATTAAAAACCCAGGAGCTGCCAGGAGCTGAAGAAACGTTTTCTTTTTTCTGATTAACATACTGCCGCAGTGGAGGATTGTAGCAGTTTATTGTTCTGGTTTATGATCTTCATCTGAATTCAGAATAACACGGCAATGTGCCAACTTCAGACCCTCATATACTTTCTTTTTGACTTGAATACCTGTAAGTCCATTTTTCCCCCCTTAGTTTGAAATCTGTAACTAACCTCCTCAAAAACACTGATTTGGTTAGCCAATCAGGAAACAGAAATTAAGGGAATGCCTCATCCTGCATTTTACTGAATGAACTTGACGGAATCACTTGGAGTCCGAATTCTCCCTGGTTACAGCCTGCATCACACGCAAATATTATCTGGTGGGTTTCCTTGGCTGGGGAACCAGGGGGTGGCTAATGACAAGAGGCATATCCAAACCCCTGCAAGGCTCCTTGGGATTTGAACTAAACTTTGGGAAGTGACAGGACCTGGCAAAAATGGAAATACCTCCCCTGACATTTTTTGCTCATGTTTTCTAAATTCACTTTCAGATAAGGGCAGTGAGTTTGCTAGAGTGGGAAGTGCTGACAGACAAAGTGTAGTCTACTACAAAATTCTTCCTGGCACTCTAATTATCCTTTCCTTCTCTACTTCAGTATCACATGTAGCCATGTGTAGAATCATAAAATAATTATGCAGTGTACAAGCTTTCTGGGAGCATGTACCACTGTTTTCCTAATTCTTTATCTCTCCCATTGATCGTGGCGTGTGTGCATTGATCCAAGTCGGCCATCTGGTTAGGCAAGATAAGCGTGCTAGTGTCTTTGCATTGCACTGTCACTAGGGGAGGGGGCACATTTTGGCTGTAGGGAATTACGGGGGCAGGATTAGCCCTCTTCCTATGAGGAAACTGAATTTTAAATGCAATGTTGCAGCTGCATGGACCATGTTGCTAACTTCTGTTTTTGCCATGAACTGGGTAGATTTTTCGTCTTGTTCATATTGTCTCCAAAGGTATAGCGATGTATTAAATGGGGGTGGGGGCAGGACTGGAGAGAAGATTCATTTTTAGCACATGTTAGACTTGTGAGTGACTGATACGTTATAGGATTTCTAAATGGTAAAACTGCTTTCAAATGACTACAAAAGGCTGGTGGATAAAAAGCGTTTTAAACCAAGACTCGTCAGTTTCCCCCCACCCTCGACCCCAAACAAAATTATTTTAGAAAAGGAAGAAATATTTGTATAAGTCTTTGCAAAAGAAACGTACAAAGGAAATTGAAAAAAAAAAAAATTGCATGTGTATCATAGCAGAAGGAATTGCTGCTTGAAGCCCAGAACAGGGCTGTGGGGTATCCCCTGTGTTTATCTCTCTCTTTCACGTATTGAGATGAATGTTTGCCCCCAAGTTTATGACCACTGGGACTGACTGAATGTGCTATTTAACTCAAAGAGACTTCTTTCCAGCCCCTTTGGCCACTGTTGTTTTTAAAATTTGATTGCCGCTATTGTTGTCTCATATTCTGCAAATGTGTGGAAGACTCAAAAGCTTTTCCTCTAAAATTGAACAATTCTGTCAAAAAAGATTAGTTCTATTTTGTCTGCTGGGTGCTGACTATTCATGAACGTGAAGAGAGAGGGCTTGGGTGTCATACTAAGTTGCTAAGGTGGCTGGATTTCGGCTATTGACTTAAGGATAGCAAACTGCAGTCTACAAAAGAGCAGCCAGAAGGAGAGGGGAGAGCGGCCTGCCATGTGTTTGAGCTATACCTCCTTTAGCTGCCCATTTATTTCTTTTGTTGCCAGAACTTTTATTGTCATACAGTTGAAAAAAATGTTAGACACAAGCTTCAGGCAGCACCAAGCAGAAAAAGGGATTAGCATATCACTAGGATCATCTTACACTGAACCAAATTCTTTTCAGGATGTATAATTAGCGAATACAGTCTTTTTTTTTGAGGGGGGGGGGCGGGTAGCCTATGGACAGAAAAAAATAAGCTCAGATCTTTGGCTAGAATATTAGAAGAAATAAAAGACAATTGCCAATTTCAGAGAGACATATACATATTGACTGTTTCTTTGCAGAGCCTTTGCAATTCCCTCAAGAAATGTCTGGTTGAATGGGAAAACTTACTATGAATTCCTGCCATTGTCTCAGGTTTTCTAAGAGGGAAATACGGTGTCGTTGAACATACGTTCAAAATTTTAGACTGATGAAATCAGATTCAAGAGTCAGTGAATGGAGAACTTTTTTCGAGCGGGGGGAACTAAAAAGGAAATGTGTGGTTTTCACACGATGACTTTTTAACTCTGCAGAAGGTACTTTGTAATTTAAAATGCCATTAGGAAATAGAAGGCAGTAAAATGTACATTCTGGGTCTATTAGTCCATAATTCTGTGGGGCTTGCTTAAAGCTGTCTAAAACTTCCCTTATAATTCGTGGGCGTTGAATAGGTTTATCTGAGAGTAAGAAAATGGAAGTCTGGGATTGCTCCCTTTTATCTTCTCTCTGAGTTGTGCATTTAAGCAGTTTACACTGAGCATACAGGGGAAAACAGATTGGTCTAATTAAGTCATATTTCACTGGGTGGATATCTATTTATATTTCCAAATATGCAGGCTTTTTAGAGAAGCACTTATGAAGTGAGGTAGGCAAGAACCTTTTTTCTAGAAGTACATTTTAAAGAATTAATAGAATATTCCTTTAAAGAACTCATCTGCATGTATCTCAGTTTAAATTTCTTGAGATGGCTGGTGTTTTTGTTTAACAGGTGAGGTGTCCTTACGTCAAGTTTTGTTCTTCCAGGATTCTTGGTTTTGGATAGTATACACTGCACGTTTTTCACACTCCTGCGGATTGTATCACTCTGTCCCACAGCCCTTCTCCAAACAAAACACCCACAAAATGCACCCTCCCAGCCTTGAATCTGGTTCAATTTTATTGCATATTTTCTGAGGACACTTTTAGCTCATCGTGGTGGTAAGAATTTTTTTTAATTAAAAAAAAATTTTTTTTAACTATTAAGAGGCAATGGCACTTAGGTGCATAGAAAGCAGTTATTTCAAGATGCACAACTCTTAAGATAAGGGGGGAAGGAAGTGTCCTTTGAGCTTCTCCTTGGAATTAGAGAACTTAGCCCTGGCTCTTTATTTTCATATTTTTTTGGGGTCAAATGTCTCTCTCTTGGCGAGAAACAAACCATGGATCAAGGACTCAATTGTGTTGTCTTCATTTAAAGAAAATCATTTTAGTTTGCATGGGTTATGTTTCCATGGAAAATTTTGTGTGGAATTAACAACATGACAAGGAAGAAAGAGTAAAATAAAACTGTTGTAAAAATGTTAACTAGAGATATCATTCTTCAATTATTTTCTTCACTTATCCTAATGATACTTTTAAAAAGCCATTCTTTGCTATTTGAGTAATTATAATTTTTTTTAATTTATAATATCCATGTTGTTCTATGCCATTTACTTGTTAGAAATGTCAGTGCCTACAAAAAACTGGCTATATACATGGCTGCTTATGATTTAAGACAGTCTTAACTCACTAATACTATTGGTAATTTTCTAAAGACACGGTTTCATGAAACTTGTGATATATTGTCATCAAATCATTGACTATTTAATTATTCATAGAAATTTCCTCATCTTCTACCAGCTTAGGGCACACAATCTTGGATCTTCTTGTGTGCACACACACTCACACCCTCACAGATTGGAAACTTAGATGTCCTTTCAAAGGACCAACCCTAGATACACGACTCTTGGCCATCTGGACAATAAGAGAAGGATGTTCACATCTAAAAAGTTCAAATGTGATGTCAAGCAAACAGAATATCCATTGCCGGGTAACCTAAAAGTGAATTCAAGCGTTGTTTTTTTTTTTTAAGCACTTGAGAGCAAAGGCATCGAGGTGTGAGGGACTCTGAGTAAAGCAACATTTGGGTTACTCTGGATTCTGGAATAGCTCAAGCAGTGGGCAGGGAAAGAAAGAGTGTGACCCATAGTTAAATCTCAGCACTGGACAGAGAGTTCACAAAGGTAATGAAGGGAAGGGAAAGGAAAGTGATGACAAGCTTTCTAGTTTAAGTTTTGTGAACACCAAAAACAGAGAAACAACCTGCCTTTTAAAAAAAAGTACTTTGTGATTAATCAAAATATATTCATTGTTAATATTAACAAAGTCTTTAATATTTTTAGCTCATTAGTGTATCACTAGTGTTAGCATGTTATTCAGAAGAACCTACTTGACCTTTCTGTGACATACTAATAATGTCCCTTCTAAAGTTTAACATCCTCAATGTTATTGAGCCATTTAATATAACATGTCATCAAGTCAGCACCACACATTCATTAAATACCATTAACTAAATAATTTGGGATTACTATGATGATGTAGTCTTCCAAAGACATAAATAAGATTCTCCAAAATACGAGTATGTTGAATACAACTCTAGCCTAACAAATCTCATGCCTCCTATTAAAGAGGCCCAAAGAGCCTTAGCATTTTAAACTTACAATAATGCCACACTTCCCATTTAAAAAATATTTGTTCATTTTAATAAATATACATATATATATAATTAGAATATTTTAATTGCTTTTGAAGCTAGACCCAATATAAATTATCTTTCATTTTTCTAAATGGATCATTTACTCAATGAACATAGAGCTTATTATCAAGTGAAGTGAGTCAGAAAGAGAAAGACAGATTGTATATTAATGTATATATATGGAATCTAGAAGTATGGTACTGATGAAGCTATCTGCAGGGTGGCAATGGAGATGCAGACATAGAGAACAGACTTGTGGGTACAGGGCAGGAAGGAGAGGGTGGGATGAGTTGAGAGAGTAGCACTAAAACATATATATAACCATATGTAACATTAGATAGCCAATGGAAATTTGCTGTATGATGCGGGGAGCTCAAATCCAGTGCTGCAACAGCATAGAGAGGTGGGATGGGGTGGGAGGTGGGAGGGCGGTTCAAGAGGGAGGGGACATATGTATACCTATGGTTGATTCATAATGATATATGGCAGAAACCAATGCAGTATGTAAAGCAATTATCCTCCAATTAAAAATCAATAAAATTTTTTTAAAGTTAAAAAATACTTTATGTCATTAAATCACCTGGCTTTTTGGACACTGTATATGTACATCACTATCAAAAGGAGACCCTCCACTCTTACAGGTAGAAATTATTATGACAAAGATAAGCAAGTGCAAATTTTCTATGATATAATGAAAACATAGCTCTATGTTTTCCTTATCAGACACAGCTCTAAAGGCAGGTGTGATTTGTTGTTGCTCCTTTGCTTAGTCGTTATCTGACTCTTTGCAACCCCGTTAACTGTAGCATGCCAGGCCTTCCAGGTGTTATAGCTAATGTTAAAAAAAAGAAGATAATATCATGAGCCATTTGTATCTAATACATTCTTGTACATTTTACTTATTGATCTAGAATCTGGAAAAAGAAGCTATTTCATTTCAATGGCTAATATTTGCTAAGTCCTAACCAAGGTCTGGGCACTTCCTGAGAGCTTACAATAGACCTTGAAACTCTATGAAATGCTATTACTATTGTACCCTTTTTATGGATGAGGAAACTGAGATTCAAGGAAGTCAGATAACATGCTCCTGGTTAAATAGCTGATAAACAGTGAAGCTGTATTCCAAAGCAGGTAATCTGACTCAAGTTTGTCTTAATCACACTACACTAGCCTTCCACATATTCAATAGAATTGAACATATCAAGTTACCCCTCAGCTTACAGGGTTATTCCAGTGAGAACCATCTGCCCAGGGAAACAGAGGAAGGTATAGATGGAGTCAACAAGACTAGCAATAGACAGCAATTCTCATGAGACTCCAAATTCCTGTTCAGGAGTTTCATCTAGACCTGTGGATGCACAGGGTGGGAGACTCTGGAGAGGAGTGAATAGCTCACTAAAGTCTAATCTTTTTATTTTACAAATTAGGGAACTGAGGCCCAGACAGGTGAAATGGCTTTACACTGTCAGAGACAAAACAAGAACAAGAACGCCCAGTTTTCCCAAGTCCCAAACTAGCGCTCTTCCCAGTGTCCAGAGTCAATAAGTCAGAGTTCTTAGGGAAAGAGCAAAATAGGCAGAAAGATATGTATGAAGATGATGCCTGCTTCTGCTGGTAGGCATAAAAATCACTGAAATGTCTAGAGATGTAAAAGGAAGTGATTGTAGGACTGAACTGCCTAGCAGTTGATATGAACACTAGAGGGAAAAGAAGACTTCAGATTCAATTTTAAGGCAATGGTGAAATTGGGAAGGAAGACAAGGACAGAAAATAAAATTTTAAATATTAAAAAAGTTGCTTTTTAAAAAATGTTTTATTTTTACTTATTTATTTGGCTGCATCAGGTCTTTGTTGCAGCATGCAGGCTCTTTGTTGCATTGCACAGGTGAGATGTTCGTTTTCCCTGACCAGGGATCAGACCTGCATCCCCTGCATTGGAAGGCAGAGTCTTAACCACTGAACCACCAGAGAAGTCCCAACATACTTGCTTTTAATTGGAAACTGAATCCCCAAGTGGAGATGCCCTGTTGCCATTAAAAATCAGGAAACAGAAAGGGAGAAAAGATCTGGACCAGAAATGCAGAGCTGAAGGTCAGTGGGACACAAAAACAGGCATTAGGAAACCCAGTTCATCTTCACACACATACACATCCAGGTCTTCACCCCTTTATCTTTTTTTTTTATTATTATTCTTGTTGAAAGATATCTTTTAGGGATGGGAAAATATCACCTTTGTTCTCAGTGAGGGTCACACTCACAGGAGTAAATTTGGTCTGGAAAAATCTTCATAACCCTCCCACTGGAATGGGTGAAGAAATGGTACACTGCATGACAAAGCAGAAGGCAGAGCTCTGGAGAGGAGTCAGACATTTTCTTTTTCCCTTTTATAAGTTCTCATTGCCATTTCTCAAGGTCATATTTTGGGGTTAATGAGTGTTGCAGGATATTTATTTAAGCAGTGTTCTGGACTGGCATTCACAGAACCTTTAACTCTAAATCTGCTGCCACTAAATTAGATCTTGTTCAAATAAAGAAGGTTAATTGCTGTACACATTTGTTCCCCATGTTGTCTGTTTTAATTATTACAAAGCTTATCAAGACAAACAACTGTGTGGCAATTTTTGCAAAAGATATACCTGAGTTATAAAATGGTTAGATCAGGCCTGTGTCTATGACTTCCTGTCCCAACCATTGCCACATTAGTTTAGTGACAAAAGTTAGTGTTTGCAGAGGAGGAAAGTGGTTTGGTCACCAAAGAAGGAGTTCTGTTTTCACTATGGGGAGAATGTAGTCTTAATTAGGTAAACAAAGGGGTTTTTCATTACACAGTAAACACATTTCACAAAAAGAGTCATTTAAGTTTCTTTTTAAAGAAACTGGAAAATATTAAGAAAGTTAATTGGAGGGCACTCAAATGACAATTAACAAACAGGCACAATTATCTTCTGACTACTGTGTGGCTTAGGGATGTTTTTATCGTTTACTGATGGCAATGTTTTAAAATGTGGGAATGCCAACACAAGTAGAGGCAAGCACGATATTAAGTGACACATTTCTCTATTTATATTTAAATAACCATCTGCACGAAATTATGCACAAATCATGGAATAATTCCTAGCAGAAATTACTATTTAGAAAATTAAAAATATCTGAGACATGGTGTGCTTTTCATATTAAATTGCACATTTCCAGAACATCACATACATTTGCACAATGTAAAGATGCTGCCATGCGGGCCAATACAAATTGCTCACAATGTTAATGAAGATGGATGGGGAAAGCTGAAAACATTCATTTACACACAAGGGAGGAAAAGAGAGCAGCAGTGTTCACAATCTCTACCTTAATTTTTTTTGCCTTGATAATATCCAACCGAATGATGGTAACTTTAATAATAGAGTTCTTGGAAAGGTTTTGTGATAAATTTTCATTTTCAGAGTTGAATATGGCCTGTTTTTTCCCATTTAGAGTGAAAATTGTGTGTGTGAAGTTTGGAGGCTTACTGCTAAGCTAGGAAAAGGAATCTAACCTTGTGAAGAATGATGAACAGGGTAGACTGACTACACAATTTAAATAACCTTAAAAATTGAAAAGAAAAAAAAAATGCTTCCTCATCTTGAAATGACTTTCCAACTGAAAAAGGGTCCAGCCTCCACACCCCCCCAATCCAGACAAACAATCCCCTCTTCTCAAAGCTCCTTGGACAAGGGGCACCTATGGTTGAGTCTATGAAGAGTGGGACACACTCTAAGACAGGAAATCTATTCTAGGACTGCAGCACCAGGACCTACTCAGCCTTTGCCTAAACAGTAAGAGGCTGGGGAATGGCCATCCATGGAGTATCAGGAGGAGTGGGGTGCCCTTTACAATGAGCAAAGAAAAGTGAGTTGGGGAGGGTTTGAGTCTCCCCATGACTCCATCTCCACCATCCTCACCAGTTCTCAGACCATCAGATATCTGACTTCCCCAGTCATCCAGAACTCCTTGACATTGCTGGTCCACTGCTGGACAGTCATTTGCTTTGGAGGTAGTATTTACACTTTGCAACATATCTCAGGAGGGCGGGTAATAAATAAAGGCAGAGAGCCACTCAGTCAAACATATTAAAAGGCTACCATCCTCAGGCTCCAGGATAATTCTTTCTTCTTGAGTTCTCCTATTCAAGAACCCGTTTTGCCAATTTATTTATTCATTTGTTCAATAAATATTTATTGAGGTCGGTCCTATGCTAAATGGACTTCCCTGGTAGCTCACACGATAAAGAATCTGCCTACAATGCGGAGACATGGGTTCGATTCCTATGATGAGAAGATCCCTGGAGAAAGGAATGGCAATCCACTTCAGTATCCTTGCCTGGAGAATTCCATGGGCAGAGGAGCCCAGCGGGCTACACCCCATGGTGTTGCAAAGAGTCAGACGTGACTGAGTGACTAATTCAATTCAGTTCAGTTGCTCACTGTGTCTGACTCTTTGCAACCCCATGGACTGCAGCACGTCAGGCTTCCCTGTCCATCACCAACTCCCAGAGCTTGCTCAAACTCATGTCCATCGAGTCAGTGATGCCATCCAATCATCTCATCCTCTGTCGTCCCCTTCTCCTCCCACCTTCAATCTTTCCCAGCATCAGGGTCTCTTCTTATGAGTCAGTTCTTTGTCTCAGGTGCCAAAGTATTGGAGCTTCAGCATTAGTCCTTCCAATGAATATTCAGGACTGATTTCCTTTAGGATGGACTGGTTGGATCTCCTTGCAGTCCAAGAGACTCTCAGAGTCTTCTCCAACACCACAGTTCAAAAGCATCACTTCTTAGCACTCAGCTTTCTTTATAGTCCAACTCTCACATCCATACATGACTACTGGAAAAACTATAGCTTTGACTAGATGGACCTTTGTCAGCCAAAATGATGTCTCTGCTTTTTAATATGCTGTCTAGATTGGTCATAGCTTATCTTCCAAGGAGCAAGTGTCTTTTAATTTCATGTTTGCAGTCACCATCTGCAGTGATTTTGGAGCTCCCCAAAATAAAGTCTATCACTGTTTTCATTGTTTCCCCATCTATTTGCCATGAAATGATGGGACCAGATGTCATGATCTTAGTTTTTGAATGTTGAGTTTTAAGCCAACTTTTTCACTCTCCTTTTTCACTTCCATCAAGAGGCCCTTTAGTTTTTCTTTGCTTTCTGCCATAAGGGTGGTATCATCTGCATATCCGAGCTTATTTATATTTCTCCCGGCAATCTTGATTCCAGCTTGTGCTTCATCCAGCCTGGAATTTCAAATGATGTACTCTGCATATAAGTTAAATAAGCACGGTGAGAATATACAGCCTTGACGTACTCCTTTCCCAATTTGGAACCATTCTGTTTTCCATGTCCAGTTCTAACTGTTGCTTCCTGACCTGCATACAGATTTCTCAGAAGGTAAGTCAGGTGGTCTGGTATTCCCATCTCTTGAAGAATTTTCCAGTTTGTTTTGATCTACACAGTCAAAGGCTTTGGTGTCATCGATAAAGCAGAAGTAGATGTTTTTCTGTTATTCTTTTGCTTTTTCTATGATCCAACAGATATTGACAATTTGATCTCTGGTTTCTCTGCCTTCTCTAGCTTCCAGCTTGAACATCTGGAACTTCACAGTTCACATACCATTGAAGCCTGGTTGGAGAATTCTGAGCATTACTTTGCTAGTGTGTGGGATGAGTGCAATTGTGTGGTAGCTTGAACATTCTTTGGCATTGCCTTTCTTTGGGATTGGAATGAAAGCTGACCTTTTCCAGTCCTGTAGCCACTGCCAAGTTTTCCAAATTTGCTGGCATATTGAGCAAAGCACATTCACAGCATTTTCTATTTGATATGAAATAGTTCAACTGGAATTCCACCCCCTCCAGTAGTTTTGTTTGTAGTGATGCTTCCTAAGACCCACTTGGGCTTTGCACTCCAGGATGTCTGGCTCTAGATGAGTTATCACACCATCATGGTTATTTGGATTATTAAAATCTTTTTTGTACAGTTCTTCTGTAATATCTTCTTAATATCTTCTGTAGTACCTCTTCTAAATATCTTCTGCTTCTGTTAGGTCCATACTGTTTCTGCCCTTTATTGTGCCCATCTTTGCATGAAATGTTCCCTTGGTATCTCTAATTTTCTTCAAGAGATCTCTAGTCTTTCCCACTCTACTGTTTTCCTCTATTCCTTTGCATTGAAATAGTGACTAACACTATACTCCTTGGAAGGAAAGTTATGACCAACCTAGAGAGCATATTAAAAAGCAGAGACATTACTTTGTCAACAAATGTCCATCTAGTCAAGGCTATGGTTTTTCCAGTGGCCATGTATGGATGTGAGAGTTGGACTATAAAGAAAGCTGAGCATAGAAGAATTGATGCTTTTGAACTGTGGTGTTGGAGAAGATGCTTGAGAGTCCCTTGGACTGCAAGGAGATCAAACCAGTCCTTTAGGAGATCAGTCCTGGGTGTCCATTGGAAGGACTGATGTTGAAGCTGAAATTACAATATTTTGGCCACTGATGCGAAGAGCTGACTCATTTGAAAAGACCCTGATGCTGGAAAAGATTGAGGGCAGGAGGAGAAGGGGATGACAGAGGATGAGATGGTTGGATGGCACCACCAACTCAATGGACATGGGTTTGGATGGACGCCAGGAGTTGGTGATGGACAGGGAGGCCTGGCATGCTGTGGTTCATGGGTTCACAAAGAGTCAGACACGACTGAACGACTAAACTGAACTGGACTATGCTAAATACTGGGAATACCACTGTGGACACGAGAAGTGTAATCCCAGCCATCCCAAAGATGATGGACCAATGAGCGACACATGGCATCAAAGGTGAGCAAAGGGAGTTGGAACTCAGACTAAAGAGTACTCCTGTAGGAGATTTCTATATTGTTTATAGTGTTGGTTGAAGTCTTGTAAGTAGTTAAAATTGCGCAGGGAGAGTGGATAAAATCCATACAGGACTTTAGTGTAGAGACAGAACCCTGGACAACACCAGTGTTTAATGGGTGACTTCTGAGAAGAAGCAGCTTCATCTTAGAATTGGAGTCTGCAGGGACTGAAGACAACTATAATCATGAAGATAATGTGATTTCAGCCATCAGACTTGTGTCATAGACATCCACAAACTTACCTCCATAGTGTTATCTGGATAACAGCACAGATCTTAGAATGTTAAATATTTTCCAAAAATTGAAAAAGATGAAATATGGAAACGTTATAGCCACATTTCCCAGATTTATAAACTTCTTTAACAGTTAGGACTATGCTTGCTCTTGGTGCCCCTAATCTCTAGCCACACCAAGATGCTTATTTAGTTTTCAAATCCTATCCTGTTTCTCTGGGTTTTTGCATGTGTTGTCATTATTGTTGTTATCCTGAGATGTTCCTCTCCTCATCACACCTTTTGTCCTGAAGATCCCTACCCTCAATTTGCTCCCCCCGCTTCAACACCCATCTAAACCACCCTCTCCTTTGTGCAGGCTTTGTCCTTAACACCCAGCCTGCCCACTCCCGGGTGACTTAGGTGCCTCTCCTCTGGGCTTCCCCTCTGTCCCAAAGCAGCTTAAAACTCTAGGTAGACATAATTGATGTTTCTGGTCTGTTTGCCCTCTGAGACTTGGATAGGAAAAATATATCCTGCCATGCCCACCAGCACTTAGTGTGTATAAAATACAATGTCTGACATAGAGTAGCATTTGCTAAATATTGTTAAGATGTGAAAG
Source organism: Bos javanicus (assembly GCF_032452875.1). Taxonomy (NCBI): domain Eukaryota; kingdom Metazoa; phylum Chordata; class Mammalia; order Artiodactyla; family Bovidae; genus Bos; species Bos javanicus. Next base: position 68,947,924 of record NC_083877.1, on the reverse strand, counting down.
GAATCTATCACTCTCTCACCTTCCTCTTTCTGCCTCTTAATTTGTATATCTTTTAATATAATAGATTGAGAAAGGAGTTTCAAATTTTCCTACTAGCTACATCAACTTCTCCACTTACAGCCTTCCTCCTTACTCCCTTTGTTTACAAGGCCAATCTCAGTTGGTCAGAATACCACCCTCCTAATGCAACCCCATTCTATTCAGCAATGCTGAACAGCATGCATGAGAGAGTCTGAATATCACATGTGTGATGTTTCAGGGGGATGTGGTAGGTTCAGGGAAACAATTGGTGTTTGTTGTTTGCAAAGTAGGAGATTTGAGCTCACATTTAAAAGATCACTACGTGAAAAAGCCCCTGAAGTGGAGCCTGGATCCCTTGGGGAATCTCTTTAATCCTGGAATCATATGAAGATCTTGAGGGAAAGAATACTCTCCTTTGTTATTGTTTGTAAGTCGTGGGTGGGCAATGGGGGTGGTGGAGAGAGCAAGAGGATGGAGAAGCAGCAAGTTGTTGGCTCTTTCTTGTAGCGTAATTGACAAATATAGAAGCACTAGCTGGGAAGATTATACACAAGGATGTATCTACGGATTAAAGCACCCCAGAATGCCTTCAAAGTGAAGTTAGATACTTCAAGAGTAGAATTAACCACTTGTAGTGAATATGCTCTGATGAGACTTGTGGAATCATTTCTGTCTTTGAAGAGGTCCGTTTATGTACATCCTGCTCTTCTCTCCAAGCATAACAGATGAAACTTGAAGTCAGGACATCCCTGCTCTTACCCAAAGGATGTGACCCACAGGACACCAAGTGGGGTCCTTGAGAAAGAAAGCCAGTGTGGGCAAACACCACTTTCCAGTTTTTACCGAAGCTTGATCCTGCAAGAAATAAAAATGAGTGGTTTATCTTCATGATCACGTGGGTCCTTCGTGGCCAGTCAGAGAGTGAGGTTAGCAAGACAAACCTAATCAGCATATCACAGGATGGTGGGAGGGAGATGCATTTTAAGTAGAAATGGGGCTGCAGAAAGGAGGCAACTCTGGCCTGGACCAGTTTCACAGCCTCTGGAGACAAAATGGCTTGAGGCTTAGTCATTGTTTAAAAGTCATTCCTCAAATTCCTTGTTTACTGTCAGCACAGTGAGTTGTGGACTCTGTGACTTTAGCTGTTAATGGGACTAAACACTTCTGCCAACAGATTAAGCCTTGCTGAAACATTAAGAAAACTGGCCCAAACAGAGTTGGGATGGACTGTTGTTTAGTGTTTGTTTCTTTTTTTTGGTGGGGGTGGGGCGGGGAGGGTGCGGGCAGGGAGGGCGACTGTCCCAAGACAATGGTTTTTTGATACCTGTGAAACAGTATCGATTGGTGAGAGCCACTGGGTAGATTTTCTACTATGGGAAAGTGATTGTTAAAAAAAAAAAAAAAGCAAACATTTAATTTCAATCATTTGGACTGACTACACAGAATATAAATGAGACAAAGACTAAAACTGACAAATACTTTGAGACCCACCAAAAGTCTTAAAAAGGGTTGTTTTTTTTTTTTTTTTTTTTTAGTTATAATCAATTTCTAAGAGAAATTTTAAAAAGTCACTATTTTCTTTCATTGTAAAAGGATCCTCCAGGCAGCTGGATGATATTGAAGGTGGGAAAACTTTTCTTTGTTACACTTGAACCTTTTAAGATTTGTCAAACCTATTTCTTCTTGTGGAGAAGAGGAGCGGTGCTTGCACGCTAAATGTATTAAACTTCAAAAATAGTTTTTCAAGTCTTTCAGACACCATAACCCCCTTCATGTAAATTCATATCTTTACTTGGCATGTCTTCTTAAGCAAGGATTTTTTTAGGTGGCTTTTATAAATCTTCTTCCAAGAAAGAAGCGAGAACAATTAAATGTTCCATTTTGATTCCGGGTCTTAAACTTACAGTTGGGAAAGGACTTTATATTCAGAATTAGAACATTGTCCCACTCTTGCTGTAATCAGAAAAATATATATATATCAAAATCTTTCAAATGAAGACTTCAAAGGTCGAAATTGAATTCAAAAATGATTTTGAGTTTGGAAATTAAAAGTTCATATTCTATTACAATAACTTTTTGTGTACACACATCATGAAAATACACTATTTACATTTGTGTTTGAGGAAGAAGTAGACCGGATAATGAATGATTACATTGTTCATCTCGCTAACATTTCCTTACATTTTCTTCCATGGCCAAGTTGCTTATTCCATATTTATTATCATGAGTAACACATTTCTCTTTGCTAGTAACTTTTTCAATAGTCATTAAAAGAGAGAAAATAAGGATGGCAGGGAGGTTGGGAGGGAGAGAGAGGGGAGGAAAAGGGAAGAGAAAAGAGAAGAAAGAAAAGGAATATTCAGTGCTCCCTCTAAATGCTCATATTCAGAGAGGTGCTACGATTTCTATGATTCCATGTCTTTGGAAACTTCAAACTTGACTTTGATTAACCATGCTAATAACCCGGGTGCTTCTTTTTAGTTTTACTCCTAATGTCACTTACTAGAGCTGTAAAGACACGCTCATAATATGTGCTTTTCATCTGAATCAAGAAGGCAACGCTAAGCAAAAAAAAATGTATTTAGCAGTGCATATAGGATTGAAGCGATGATAATCAGGGACCCTGGTAATTGAAGCTTTTGGGGAGGGGAAGAGAACCTTTCTTCTGGATCCTTCAGTCTGTTTAATAGGATAAAATTAGCTTGAGTGGTTTGGTGTTTGAAGAGGATATGATGTAATTGGAAGTGCCTCCTGGGTTTGCTGCTGGACAAAGCAATCAGGTAGAGACAGGGGAGGGCATGGGAAGCTCTGAAGTAACGGAGCTCGGCTTCCGCCATCCTAATTAGCCTAAATTAGCTATGCCAGTTTTCTGCTTGCTTTGGGCTTTCCCTGCTAATGCTTCTTTCAGGGCTGAGAGAAAAGAAGTATGAAATGCCCACTAACTTCCTATCTAACAGACTAATGACTGAATCTAAAACTGGAGGGTCAGGCTTTGTTGTTAAGACCTTAACAAGTGAGCCCCTTTCAGGGAATACAAAAGGCCGGTGGGCACAAACTGTAGGGAGTGGTGGACACTGTCGCTTGTCCTGTGTGGCGAGGAAGTTTACAAAGCATCTGCAAGAAATTGATTATTTCGAGAATTTTCTACATGTCACTTAGTGGTCTCACCTTAGAGCACGCACATTGACTCTTTAACTTGAGGTGAACTAGGCAGGCCTTCACACAGCAGACTCGTTTCTTCTCAGATTGAATTTCAAAGTCCAAATGCCAGGAGCATTTCTGTGTGTGTGCATGCAAGTTACTGCCAGTTAAAAATTTTCCCTTTTGACCCCAATTAATCAACTTTCTGCAAAGAGCTTTGCAGGACATTCAAAGTAGTTTGTACAGAAATAAATTGAAGTCAGTATTTGGGTAGAAATAAACAATATCTTGATCTCAAAGCCACAAATTTTAATTTTGCCAATGAATAAAATGAAACATAATGGTATATATGATGAAAAAACCAATAGGACCTAAACACACATTTCTCCAAATAAGACATACAGATGGCTAACAAATACATGAAAAGATGTTCAACATCGCTCATTAATAGAGAAATGCAAACCAAAACTACAATGAGTATCACCTCACACCAATCAGAATGGCCATCATCAAAAAGTCTACAAACAATAAATGCTGGAGAGGGTGTGGAGAAAAGGGAACGCTCTTGTACTGTTGGTGGGAATGTAAATTGATATAACCACTATGGAAGACGGTATGGAGATTTCTTAAAAATCTAGGAATAAAACCACCATATGACCCAGCAATCCCACTCCTAGGCATATACCCTGAGGAAGACAAAATTGAAAAAGATACATGTATCTCAATGTTCATTGCAGCACTATTTACAATAGCTGCAACATGGAAGCAACCTAGATGTCCATCGACAGATGAATGGATAATGAAGTTTTGGTACATATACACAATGGAATATTACTCAGCCATAAAAAGGAATGCATTTGGGTCAGTTCTAATGAAATGGATGAACCTAGAACCTATTATACCAAGTGAAGTGAGTCAGAAAGAGAAAGAGAAATATTGTATTCTAACACACATATACGGAATCTAGAAAATCTAGAATGTCTATTCTCTATGTCTTATTGGACATGGGGAGAGGGGAGGAGAGGGTGAGATGTATGGAAAGAGTAACATGGAAACTTATATTACCATATGTAAAATAGGCAGCCATCAGGAATTTGCTGTACAATTCAGGAAACTCAAACAGGGGCTCTGTATCAACCTAGAGGGGTGGGATGGGGAGGGAGATGGGAGGGAGGAACAAAAGGGAGTGGATATATGTATACCTATGGCTGATTCATGTTGAGGTTTGACAGAAAACAACAAAATTCTGTAAAGCAATTTAGTTCAGTTCAGTTCAGTTCAGTCGCTCAGTCGTGTCTGACTCTTTTCGACCCCATGAATTGCAGCACGCCAGGCCTCCCTGTCCATCACCAACTCCCAGAGTTCACTCAGACTCACGTCCATTGAGTCAGTGATGCCATCCAGCCATCTCATCCTCTGTTGTCCCCTTCTCCTCCTGCCCCCAATCCCTCCTAGCATCAGAGTCTTTTCCAATGAGTCAACTCTTCGCATGAGGTGGCCAAAGTACTGGAGTTTCAGCTTTAGCATCATTCCTTCCAAAGAAATCCCAGGGCTGATCTCCTTTAGAATGGACTGGTTGGATCTCCTTGCAGTCCAAGGGACTCTCAAGAGTCTTCTCCAACACCACAGTTCAAAAGCATCAATTCTTCGGGGCTCAGCTTTCTTCACAGTCCAACTCTCACATCCATACATGACCACTGGAAAAACCATAGCCTTGACTAGATGGACCTTTGTTGGCTAAGCAATTATCCTTCAATAAAAAAATAAATTAAAAAGAAATGACTGCTACTCAACATTGCGTGTCTGATTCTTTGTGACCCCATGGACTGTAGCCTGCCAGGCTCTTATGTCCATGAGATTCTCCAGGCAAGAATACTGGAGTGGGTTGCCATTTCCTTCTCCAGGGGATCTTCCTAAACCAGGGATCGAACCCGAGTCTCCTGCATGGCAGGCAGATGCTTTATCCTCTGAGCCACCAGGGAACACAACATATACATTACCATATGTAAAATAGATAGCCAGTGGGAATTGCTGTGTGACACAGGGAACTTAAATCCTGTGCTCTCTGGCAACCTAGAGGAGTGGGATGGGGTGGGAGGTAAAGGGAGGTTCAAGAGGGAAAGAACATATGTATACACGATACTGTAAAGCAATTATCCTCCAATTAAAAATAAATACATTTATTAGAAAAATAACAATAGGAAATTATTTTATTAACCATTGTTCACAGTCATCCAACAAAAGCACAGGGTTCTCCCTCAGTCCCTTATTGGTCCTCATAGATAAACTTTCAGTTACTCCTACACAAGCCTTTGGGGTACAATGCCATTTTTTTTTTTTTTTCATTTTTTTGGTAAACTCTGAACATCTTGGAAAAGTCTCTGATGCTAGGAAAGATTGAAGGCAGGAGGAGAAGGGGGCAATAGAGAATGAGATGGTTGGATGGCATCACTGACTCAATGGACATGAGTTTGAGCAAGCTCAGGCTAATAGGGAAGGACAGGGAAGCCTGGTGTGCTGCAGTTCGTGGGGTCACAGAGTCAGACACCACTGAGCAAGTGAACAGGGAACAAGTGAACCTCTATCTAGAGCTAAATGTTCAAGATGAGTATTAGAAACACACACACACACCCCATGTGTTTCGTTTGATCTATTTTATTTGCTCTATCAAATGCATACTGAGCCCTGCAGTATGGAAGCCTCTCTGTTAGGCCCTCCTGCTGCTAAGTCACTTCAGTCGTGACCAACTCTGTGCAACCCCACCAGGCTCTGCCGTCCCTGGGATTCTCCAGGCAAGAACACTGGAGTGGGTTGCCATTTCCTTCTCCAAAGCATGAAAGTGAAAAGTGAAAGGGAGGTCACTCAGTCGTGTCTGACTCTCTGCAACCCCATGGACTGCAGCCCACCAGGCTCCTCCGTCCATGGGATTTTCCAGGCAAGAGTACTGGAGTGGGTTGCCATTGCCTTCTCCAGGGTAGCCCAAATCCTCCCTGGTGTCTGTCAAGGTTTTTCTGTAGAAAATGGCTAATAAAAGCATCTTCAAAAATTTCAGAGAAAGGTTAGAGAAAACAGAGGCTGAGTGGATTCAAGTTTTGCAGCACCTGAAGCATATACAATTTGGGAGCCTCTTTAGGAAAAAGAATATACAATGACAAAAAAAATTGCCCCCTTGGAAGGCACAGTGCAGGTTGAGTGTTCTAAAGCTCCACCTTCAGTAGCTTCAGGGTAAATCTGCTCTCCCTAGGACAGCTGCCTTCAGATGTGTCTTCTGTCCTCTTTTCATACTCAGGAGCCCATCCAATTCCTTCCTCCATTTCCTTTACAAAAATTATTTTGACCATTTACTAAAATGCCCTGTGGGGCCTTCAGAGACACAAGCTTCGTAATTTCAAAATACGCATATTATGAAAGTTGGCTTAGTAACTCAGAGTATGATCAGGAACAACTGTGGACTACATAATTGACATGATTTGGTTTATGTTTGCAACATTAGCAAACAGATCGTACAAAACTGGGCAGTGCCCAGGAGGGCAGCTATGATAGACTGCGTGACTGTGTGCTTTGCAATTCGCCACGGGGGCAATGTCGCCCACACTTCCTGATGGCTGGAGCTCCTCAGGCATTTCCAGATCAGGGACCGGCTCACAGCAGACGGAATGGAATCGCTGAAAGCTTTCAGTTGTGAAATTGTGTGTTTATAAAACGCACGGCAGCCAGGTGCTGAGTTAAGATCACATATTGTTCTGAATGACTCAGTAATTTTCAAGCTTCAGTTTAAGAGATGAAATTTTGTTTTCCCTAGTTTTAAACGGAGTGTTGGGCAGCGCCATGACTTTCTTATCAACCCAACTTGAGTCAGTAAGTTAGCAATTTAGGACTTGGATTTCTCTGACAGAGTTCCTCCCCATCCCCCAGTGCAATATTTTCACTCCATTTACTCTGGATACAAAGCAACCTTAGTGTTGGGCAGCTTGAAAACAGGGCAGTGTACAGTTTCCCATGCAGGGTTTGAGAAAATTTTTTATGATTCACTTTGAATTCCAATTCTAATAACTGAAGTTGATGTATTTCTTTTATGACACATCTTTTCATCTAAACTGTGTTTGGTCTTCACTTTTAGAAGTCCGATAGTAATGGTATCCATTGGTTCAAGGATTTTTCTGATGCCTGATACAAATAACTGTAGACTCGTTATCTAGTTCGTGTGCTGTTATTTAAGCACTGAACTTAGGACAAATGGATTAACAGTGATAGTCATACAGTGCTTCAAGGAAAACATTTGTGCCTTCACTTATTCAACAGATGCCTACACAAGACAGGAACAGTTTTGGATGCTGGAAAATATAGAAGTGAACATACAGAAGTGGCCCTGCCTTCATGGATTTCTAGACTAGCAACCGAGTGAAAAAGAAACACACAAGTTCATTTATATAACATTAAAACTATTAAAAAATCAGGTAATATCACAATGAGCTACTATTTCACACCTATTAGAATGGCTATAATATTTTTTAAAGCAGGATTTCTTTTTTTTTTTGGTCATGCCATGTGGCTTGTGAGATCTTAGTTCCCCAACCAGGGATTGAGCCCATGCTCTCAGCAGTGGATCTAACCACTGGATAGCAAGGGAATTCCCTGGATGGTTATAATTTTTAAAAAAAAAAGGAAATAACAAGTGTTGGCAAGTGTGTGGAGAAATTAGAACCCTCATAATTGCTAGTGAGACTATAAAGTGGTACAACTGCTGTAGGAAACAGTTTAGTAGCTTCCCAAAGAGTTAAACATAAAACTAGAATATGATCCAGAAATTCCACACCTAGGTTTATACCCAAAAGACTTAAATAAATAATTGTACACCAACATTCACAGCAACATTACAGTATCTGAAAGATGGAAACAACTCAAATCAGATGAATGGATAAACAAAATATGGTATATGCCTATGGTGGAGTATTATTCGGCCATAAAAAAGGAATGACACTTTGATATATGCTATAATATGAACGGACCTAGAAAACATCATGCTTAGTGAAATAAACTAGACACAGAGGGGAAAATATTATGTGTTTCCACTTATTTGAGGTACTCAAAATAGGTGAATTCATAGAGACAGAAGGTAAAATAGAGATTACCCAGAACTGGGAGGAGAGAGGAGTTGAGGGAATTATTGTTTAATGGGTACGAACTTCATGTTGCTAAAAAAGTTTTGGATACAGATAGCACTGATGGCTGCACAACATTGTGGATGCATTAATATTCAGTGCCACCAAACTGTACACTTATGAATCGTCAAATGATTCATAGTATGTACATTTTACCACAATTTAGAAAAATAATCAGAGAGCTGTGACAGAGAATGACTGATGTGGGGTGGAGGAGCACTTACTAAAGCACTAAGCAGGAGTGCTTTATTTAATAATCCACAAAACCTGGATCTGCTCTTGGGGATAAATGATGTAAAAATGAACATGAACATTAGAAGATACTGGGTATCGTCATTTATATATTGGTGCTTGGGAAATTAAATTGATGTGCAAAATGTTAACAACCTCAGATATGCAGATGACACCACCCTATTGACACAAAGTGAAGAGGAACTGAAGAGCCTCTTGATGAAGATGAAGAGGAGAGTGAAAAATCTGGCTTGAAAGTCAGCATTCAAAAAATGAAGATCATGGCATCCAGTCCCATCACTTCATGGCAAATAGAAGGGAAAAAATGGAGGCAGTCACAGATTTTAATTTCCTGGTTCCCAAAATCACTGCAGATGGTGACTGCAGCCATGAAATTAAAAAATGCTTGCTCCCTGGAAGGAAAGCTATGACCAACCTGGACAGCATATTAAAAAGCAGAGATATCACTTTTCCGATGGTTTTTCCAGTAGTCATGTATAGATGTGAGAGTTGGACCATAAAGAAAGCTGAGTGCCGAAGAATTGATGCTTTCAAACTGTGGTGTTGGAAAAGACTCTTGAGAGTCCCTTGGACAGCAAGGAGACCAAGCTAGTTTATCTTTAAGGAAATTAACCCTGAATATTCATTCAGGGTTCGTTCAGGGTTCAGAAAGACTGATGCTGAAACTGAAGCTCCAGTACTTTGGCCACCTGATGCAAAGAACCGACTCACTGGAAAAGACCCTGATGCTGGGAAAGATTGAAGGCAAGAGGAGAAGGGGGTGGCAGAGAATGAGATGGTTAGATAACATCACCAACTCAATGGACATCAATTTGAGCAATTTCCAGGAGACAGAGGAGCCTGGCGTGCTACAGTCCATGGGGTTGCAAAGAGTTGGACATCACTTAGCAACTGAACAACAACAATTCATATACTCACCCATTATGTTATTCATTCACTTATGGAAGAAATATTTAAGAGGCTCCTAACATACATACCTAGTGTCAAGCTGCAGAGAGGATACAAAGAACACATCCACAGCCTCCAGTTTCAAGATTTAGTGGAGAAAAAACACACCAAATCAATTCTAATATAGGGTTTTAAAACATTTCTAAGTATTGAGTCTGTCTCACAATCCTCTAGGATTGTAAGCTGTTGGAAGACATGACATCATATTTCATAGCTATATGAAACTTAAAGGGTCATCTCGGCTTTCCTGGTGACTCAGGCATTAAAGAATCTGCGCGCAATGCTGGAGACCCGGTTTGATTCCTGGGTCAGGAAGATTCCCTGGAGAAGGAAATGGCAACCCACTCCAGTATTCTTGCCTGAAAAATCCCATGGACAGAGGAGCCTGGAGGGCTGCAGTCCATGGGATGGCAAAGAGTCAGACATGACTGAGGGACTAACACACACACACATGCACACACGCACACACAAGTGGAACCTCTCAACTTATATTCAATAAACTCAAGCTAAGAGAAGCTAGATAGGTTGTCTAAGGCCAAAGAAATAATGTCTAAGACCCAAGACTAGAAGGCAGATGTGCCTGATTACCAGTGTTGGTCTTGTCCCACCATTCTACACTACCATCCTTCCATGGGTTCCTTCCATGTCTCTTTCATCTCTTTCATCATGTAAGCATCTGAATTCAGTGTTCCAAATATGATGGACATTGGATAAATGGATATTTGATGGTAACAGTCATGTGTATATATAATGACAGTTCCAGACTGGATGGCCTTCAGGAAAGGCCTCCTCATTCCTAACGTGGAGGTTGTCATGAGAATGTTGCGAGATAATATAGGGTTAGCTCTTAGCACAGAATCAGCTTGCCAGTGCAGGAGACATAGGTTTAAGCCCTGGGTCGGGAAGATCCCCTGGAGAAGGGAATGGCAACCCACTTCAGTATTCTCGCCTGAGAAACCCTGTGGGCAAAAGAGCCCGGCAGGCTCACAAGAGTCGGACTCAACTTAGTGACTAAATAGCAACAGCAAACTCTCAACACAGTTCTAGGCACATAATAAGTATGCAATCCATGTGAGGTTTTGTTATTAGTGCCATTATCATTAACGCTGACAAATTCTTATGAGTTCTGTAGGATGTTTGTATTATGGCCAATTTTCTAACGCTAAGAAATTGAGTTTGGGAATTCAGTTCTCTAAAATCTAAAAGGTACGTACAAATTGAGATATCATGCCAACTATTTAAGAAAACTTACAAATAAATATTGCCCTTCACTCTACCAGCCCTGCCATTTAAAATCCACTCAAAATCATCACCTCCATTAGAGTCACCCAAAAAGGAAAGTAACTGCAAACCGCATTCCCGAGCTGGCCTCGTATAAATTGCTATTTGCCCCAAGGTATTGTCAAGGCTGTAAACAGATGTTCAAGAGGAAACACTGACTGAGGTGCAGACAAGAGATAGGATAATCAGAAGCTTGAAAATGATTAAGGCTTTGCAGTCAAGAAGAGAGCTTGGAGCAATTTGCACTTCTATCTTCAACACCGACAAACTGGTTCATTTCTGTTTATGTGGACAGTTATACGGCTGCTCACTTCACAAATTTAAACTTTTACTCAATGAAAACCAAATATTTCTTCTCATACATGTGGTTTTTCCCCTTAAAGTAATAGGTTTAGGTGTACAGAAGTTCTAAGATGATGAACTTTATGGGAACATAGGAAACGCTTGGCTTTATTTCTTGTTGAGAGAAGGAAAATTATGCTAAATCATATTACCTTCCTCTTGTTCATACCACTGCTGACTCTGCAAGTCAATGTTTGCCCCTGGATTATAGGTGAGAAACATTGAGAAACATCACTGTCTCAATGCAATAGAGAAAATGTTGGTGGAAATGTTAATTGCACCTGACTGGACTTGAGGAGATGATTATAGGCACTATGCAAAGCTATCCAACATATCTGAGCTTTTCTTCTCTAAATATTTTCAGACTTTTTCTTTATTCATTTAAATTTGCAGCAAATTCATTCAATTTGCAGCAAAGCATCAATCTGTATGAATCTCATTTGCAAAAATTACAGGTGTCTTCTTTTTTAAACAAAAGAATAAGGTGTGAGTTGCCTGAACAATTACTAAATTTATACGATCCACACTTAGCCAAGCTTATTAAGTAATTGAGTAGAACCAACCAAGAAATGAAAATCAGGAGGCAGGAACAGCAAGGTAATGAAACTCAAACTTCTTTTTGGTGAATTTCACTTTTCATTGTTTTTAGATAATTTACATGTAATTTGAAATTTGCTTCTGAAGATGACATGTAACGTAGGGTCAGTGGAGGTTTCTAACACATAAAATATAAATTCACGGTGATATCTATTACACCATCCTGTTTCACATTCTTTACAGCATTTAACACCATCTGATTCTTTTTGGTTTATTGGTTGGTTTATTGTCTGTCTCCCTACACTAGAAAGGAAGTGCCATGAGAAACAAGAAACTTGCCTATCTTCCTCATTCTTATGTCCCCATGCGTGCCTGGCTCAAAGTGGGCCCTCTACAGATGCTCCTTGACAGAATCACCGGCTGAGCTCAACAGAACCATGTATCTCAAATTATGCTCAAGAGGACCAGAGCATGGGGATTTCAGGAACAGAGTGAGATTTGTTTTGTTGCTACAGTTGAATAGTCCTACTTCTCCATTTCCAGAAAAACAAAATGGGTAATGAATAATGTTTCACAATTTACAATTGCCTCCTTTAAATTTCTCATGGCTTAACGTTTTTGCTACCTCATCTCTTTGCAATCAACATAATGGTAAGCAAGTAGCAAGCTAATATTTTCAGAGAAATTTGGAAACAGATAATAGCACTAAATTGAACAGGCTCTTAATATATTTGTATATATGTTTTACCACAATAAAAAATGGTTAAAAATATATATCTTTATATATATATGTATTGTAAACACTCTGGAGCTGGACGTTGGTGATAATTGCATAGCAACATGGATTTACTTAATGACAATGAACTACACACTTAAAAACTGTAAAATTTTTAATGCATATTTACCACAATTGAAACATGGTTTTAAAAACATACAGCCGTACATCAACCAATACAATATTGTAAAGTAATTAGCCTACAATTAAAATAAATAAATTTATATTAAAAAATATATATATATACAGCCAGTGACTAGTACACCCCACTCCACTACTCTTGCCTGGAAAATCCCATGGACGGAGGAGCCTGGTGGGCTACAGTCCATGGGGTCGCTAAGAGTCAGACACAACTGAGCGACTTCACTTTCACTTTTCATTTTCATGCATTGGAGAAGGAAATGGCAACCCACTCCAGTGTTCTTGCCTGGAGACCCCAGGGAAGGCCGAGCCTGGTGGGCTGCCGGCTATGGGGTTGCACAGAGTCGGACACGACTGAAGCGACTTAGCAGCAGCAGCAGTGAGTACTTGAAATGTGGCTAGTGCAACTGAGGAACTGTATTTTTTATTTATTTCAAATTGACTTACATTTAAAGAGTCATATGTGCCTGCTGGACTTTCCTTGTGGCTCAGTTGGTAAAGAATCTGCCTGCAATGCGGGAGACCTGGGTTTCATTCCTGGGTTGGGAAGATCCCCTGGAGAAGGAAGGCTACCCGCTCCAGTATTCTGGCCTGGAGAATTCCATGGACCGACTGTAGGGTCGCAAAGAGTCAGACAGGCCTGAGCGACTTTCACATGTGCCTGCTGGATACTGCATTGGACAGTACAGGGCTAAATGCTTGGACCACTTCACTTAAATAATGCCATTTGGGACCTAATTTTTAAAGGTATTATTTGGATGGATTTTCCCCTTGTTTTCAGATTTTTATTATGAAATTGTCAAATACACAAAAATAGGGAGAATAGTATAATGCATATCAATATGTTCATCACAATTGAGTACAATTGTTAATGTTTCACTATATTTGCCACAATGTTACTTGAGCTCCAACTATGCTAATGAGTAGTTTGAAAGCTATGGGACTGAGAAGGGCTCATTCCTACACACACTTCTCCAGGATCAAACCAATTCCATTAGCCCTTCCCTTCCCTTTTGCTAACCAGTTACATTTTCCCCCCATAGTTTCTAGGGTAATTGTGCCAGAAATTACAAGAATGTAATGCAATGGCACCCCACTCCAGTACTCTTGCCTGGAAAATCCCATGGACGGAGGAGCCTGGAAGGCTGCAGTCCATGGGGTCGCTGAGGGTCGGATACCACTGAGTGACTTCACTTTCACTTTTCACTTTCATGCATTGGAGAAGGAAATGGTAACCCACTCCAGTGTTCTTGCCTGGAGAATCCCAGGGACAGGAGAGCCTAGTGGGCTGCCATCTATGGGATCGCACAGAGTCGGACACGACTGAAGTGACTTAGCAGCAGCAGCAATGACAGTTATTTGTGAGTATGATAAAATTATAACTTCTAAGTTGTGTCAGATTTGACCTAGGATTGCTTTGTTATTAAATCATGACTTCTTGTGGTACTTAGGTATTAATAGTAAAAAGCCACCAACCACTGAGTGTGTGACACCTCAATGAGACAGAAGTGTCCCAACAAGTACGGCCAAGATGACAGCTTAACTGGCTTTCCAAAATTTAAATTTAAAAATTGGGCTGGGAGGATGGCTATGAAGGGATGAGACCTATAAGCCATTCTGACCAATGTTTTCCATCATGATGATGTTGTGGTTAGAAGGATTAGAGTGGTCATCAACAGCAGTAGGCCTCTGGGGCTTCCCTCGTGGTCCAGTGGTTGAGAATCTGCCTTTCAATGCAGGGGACTCAGGTTTGATCCCTGGTCAGGGAACTAAGATCCTGACTGCAGAAGGGCAGCTAAACCTGAGAGAGAAGCAGCTAGAGAAAAGCCTGTGTGCTCTGGAGCCTGCACACCGAAATGTGTGCGGACCTGGCATGCTGCAACCAAGACCCAACACAGCCAAGGAAGTAAATATTTTATTTTAAAAAATTCAGCAGTGCTGAAGCTGAAACTCCAATACTTTGGCCACCTGATGTGAAGAGCAGATTTCACTGGAAAAGACCCTGATGTTGGGGGAAATTGAGGGCAAGAAGAGAAGGGGGCGACAGTGGATAAGATGGTTGGAGGCATCAATGGACATACGTTTGAGCAAACTCAGGGAGATAGTGAAGAACAGGGCAGCCTGGCATGCTACAGTTCACGGGGTCACAGAAAGTTGGACAAGACTTGGCAACTGATCAACAACAGTGCTAAGTGAAGTCAGTCAGACAGAGAAAAACAAATACTGTCTGATGTCACTTATATGTGGAGTCTAAAAAATACAATTGGTGAGTAAAACAAAAAAGAAAGAAAGAGAAAGAAGCAACCTCACAGATACAGAGAACAAACTAGTGGTTACCAGGGGAGAGAAGAAAGTGTGGAGAGGGAAGAAAGGAGAGGGAGAAAAAAAAAGTGTTATTATGGAATTATATAAAATCATGTGTGTGAAACATTTGAAAGTTGTAAAACACCATAGAATTTAAAGAATCTTTTATTTAATTAAAAGAAAAACTGTAAAAGTCAGTATACAAAACAAAATAAATGAGATTTTCAAAAAAGATAATAGCTCTTTGAGGAAAGTAGTAAGAGCAGTAGAGATTGTCTCTTTAACCACAGTCCTCGCGGTCAAAGAAGCATCGTACTCCAGGAGGCTGGATGTAGGAAAGAACAGGGAAAGGACGAAGGATATTTGTCAACTGTCTCTAGAGTTTTCTAAATGTGACCATGTAATACACAATTCTAAAATCCAAAAAGATCTTAAAAATTAAACTTTTTTATATTTTTTATTTATTTTTTAAATAATGAGACATATACAACTTTATTTCCTCATCTGTAAAAAGTCGTACTTTTACAGTGACGCATTCCCTGTCTCAGCAGAAAGAGAATGCTAAGTCTGAAAAGCTCCTACCTAGGACTGCAACTGTGTAACCCTGAGCTGACATCTCTGTGCTGTCAAAGTGGGATCCTTACTGGGTGGCGGCTGCTTTCACATTCCTCCTGGAGACACTCTCTTGGGGGCTGTGACCCCCTCACATAGCCGAGGAGTGAACACAATTCTACCTGGACGGGGTGCCCTTATGGCCCCTTCCCTCTTACAAGAGGGAGATCACAGAATTAACTTTCTGAGAAATGGGTTCCATCTTTCATTTAGGCTCCATTAAGTCTGCTGAAATCAAGGTTATACTTACAAAGCATTATATTGTGTTAATGCCTGTACCTCTCTCTCCAGCCATTTCCTCATCATCTATATAATTTTCAGGTATTTTTTAATTGGAGGGAAATCGCTTTACAATGTTGTGTGGGTTTCTACCGTACAATAATGAGAATCAGCCATAATTATACATATATCCCCTCCCTCTTGAACCTCCCACCCCTCTAGGTCATCATAGAGCATCAGGCTGGGCTCTCTGTGTTATATAGCAACTTCTCACCAGCTATCTATTTTACACATGGTAGTGTATATATGTCGATTCTTTCTCCATTCATCCCACTTTCAACAAAAACTCATTTGAAGGTAAAATTTGACTTGAGCTGGCATGAGACTATGACCTTTATTTATCCCACTTAGAATAAATATTATGCTTTGCTGCAGTTGACAGTGATATGCTGTCCCTGACTCCAATTGACATATTCCACAATAAGAACTATAGCACCTTCAAAATCTGGAAAAATTCTGAATTCCAAGCCATTTCTGGTCCCAGGCATTTGGGATCATTAATTCTGGACCACTACTCTGCTTATATTCCATTGTCCAGAACTTAGTGATGGGTCCACTATTAGCTACAAATGTGCCTGGGAAACCGCCTTTATTCCAGGCAACCGTAAAAATCCAACAAAAATTCTATTACTTATGGAACAGGGAAAATTGGACATTAGTACCCAGTCAATAGTCTCTGACACAATTTCATCTTTCCCTTAAAGCTTTATCCTAAAACACCCTTCCCCCAGAACCTCCTAAATAAGATCAAAATAGATAGGAATTATCCCTTTGGTTCTCTGTAAGCAGTCTGGACTGACTTCAGATGCCCCAGGCATGGCTGGCTTCTTGCACTCCTACAGAATGCTACCCTGACTTCTCACACAATCTACAGTTCATAAATCTTCCTCTCACAGAACTACCTCAGTTCAGTTCAGTTCAGTCGCTCAGTTGTGTCCGACTCTGTGACCCCCATGAACCGCAGCACGCCAGGCCTCCCTGTCCATCACCAACTCCCGGAATCCATTCAAACCCATGTCCATTGAGTCGATGATGCCATCCAGCCATCTCATCCTCTGTTGTCCCCTTCTCCTCCTGCCCTCAACCTTTCCCAGCATCAGGGTCTTTTCAAGTGAGTCAGCTCTTCGCATCAGGTGGCCAAAGTATTGGAGTTTCAGCTTCAACATCAGTCCTTCCAATGAACACTCAGGACTGATCTCCTTTAGGATGGACTGGTTGGATCTCCTTGCAATCCAAGGGACTCTCAAACGTCTTCTCCAACACCACAGTTCAAAAGCATCAATTCTTCGGCGCTCAGCCTTCTTCACAGTCCAACTCTCACATCCATACATGACCACTGGAAAAACCATAGCCTTGACTAGATGGACCTTTGTTGGCAAAATAATGTCTCTGATTTTTAATATGCTGTCTAGGTTGGTCATAACTTCCCTTCCAAGGAGTAAACGTCTTTTAATTTCATGGCTGCAATCACCATCTGCAGTGCTTTTGGAGCCCAGAAAAATAAAGTCAGCCACTGTTTCCACTGTTTCCCCATCTATTTCCCATGAAGTGATGGGACTGGATGCCATGATCTTCGTTTTCTGAATGTTGAGCGTTAAGCCAACTTTTTCATTCTCCTCTTTCACTTTCACCAAGAGGCTATTTAGTTCTTCTTCACTTTCTGCCATAAGGATGGTGGCATCTGCATATCTGAAGTTATTGACATTTCTCCCTGCAATCTCGATTCCAGCTTGTGCTTCATCCAGCCCAGCATTTCTCAGGATGTACTCTGTATATAAGTTAAATAAGCAGAGTGACAACATGTATGTAGCCTTGACGTACTCCTTTTCCTATTTGGAACCAGTCTGTTGTTCCATGTCCAGTTCTAACGGTTGCTTCCTGACCTGCATACAGGTTTCTCAAGAGGCAGGTCAGGTGGTCTGGTTTCCCATCTCTTTCAGAATTTTCCACAGTTTATTGTGATCCACACAGTCAAAGGCTTTGGCATAGTCAATAAAGCAGAAATAGATGTTTTTCTGGAACTCTTGCTTTTTTGATGATCCAGCGGATGTTGGCAATTTGATCTCTGGTTCCTCTGCCTTTTCTAAAACCAGCTAGAACTACCTCAGTCTCACAGATATTTCCCAGTCTTCTGGTAAATTCAAGACAATACCTTTGGTTCTGACTGGTCAGGGTCCCTATGAGTTGGGACTCTCATTTGGACTAACTGCCCATGTCTTTCCAACCTTTCCTGACAGAAGAGATGGAACATCTTCATAAGAATGTTCAAGAAACAACTTTCAAAAATGAACATCCAGATTCAAACATTATCTGTTTGAATTTATCAAACTCCATCAAATGCAAATTCTTCTTCTCTCAAAAAAAAATTATTCGAATTCAACAAATTCAGCTCTGGCATAGAAATAGCATTGTGTTCCAGGAAGCATGGAAAATAAAAGATGAGTATTTTCCCCTGCTTATTGCAATTGGACACAAAAAGAGGAATTTGGGATGAGTGTTGAAAAAGAAAAACAATTAAAATTGGATTTTATTTTCAACTCGGAGGCTAAAAAAGCATATCTTAAGAAAATGAATGTGGATAGTGCTTGGTAATAACTCAAACCTAGTCATTGGTAAAATCTAATTTTTCCTCTAGTATAAATGAAATGCAAGATGAGCAAGAAAGAGTCACAAACAGTAACAAAACAAGATTCAGCCTCTAGCTCGGGTGCAGTAAACTGTAAATAGATCAGTGTTTTATAGTTGTATGAAATGCTTCTGGAACCCTACGTTATTTTATGCATTCCTTGTCAGTTCTTATAAGAATGTGCTTTTGAATGCCCAATAGTTAAATCATTAAATGGAGATGCCAAACTTTAAGTATTCCATAAGTTCTTATTTAACTTTTTAAATGGCAGTTTGTACAACTGCTCCAGGTAACTTTAAATAGATAAGTATTCTGGGGAGTGTCCGTATTATTCAACCTAAAAGCTAAGTGTAACATAAATGGAAAAATAGACTGTACTTCGTGCATTTCATACATTTTAATGGCCAAGTACTATTGATTGTTGTGCTTTTTTTGCAAGCAAGGGAAAATTCACACACCACATTGTGTATGTCCTTGCGGTGGAAAGTTATTTTGATCACACCTCACAAATGATCCATACTGATATTAAGTTTACAGTCTTGGGAAAAGAAGGGAAGAGTGAACTTAATTTGAATTTAGAAAGTCTCTAAATGATAATTGAATCACAAGTCTGGATTATAATTCTAGGAGCAACACTTGACTTGGTCAAAATCACTGTTATGAAGAGATGCAATTTTTACACAGTACTTCACATTGATTAAGTAATGTGTGAAAATGGGAAAAAAAAGTATTTGAATCTTAATCACAGTCATTTGCATGAAATAAAAGTCTGTGTCAGGGGAATGCACATTATAATAACTCCTGGGTGTTTTGGTTGCATCAGTGAGCAAAGAAGTTGTATGCATTTTTTTTCGTGCTGATATACAAGAATTCCTTTTATATTTATTGTATCTTTGATTGTACGAAAATTCAGCAGTATAGGATTTTGGCTGGTGAGAGACGACAACTGATTAACTACCTTAACAATGGCTGTAATTAAAACAGATGTTTGATAATGCATGCGCCCGAATTAAACTGGGAACATTCAAAGAGAGAAAAGAGAAATAGGAATTTGATATGAACCTCATTCTCAGTCAAGCTCTCCATTAGATGGAAAGGTAGTAAATAGGAAATGAACTTCAGAAAAATTCTTACAGTCTCTCTTCTGTGTCATTCCTGTGTGCTCCTCTTCCCCCCAGTCCTACCTGGGACTGAGCTGCAAGGCTATAGGTTCTACTTTTCTGCACTGGTGCACACGGTATTAATATTTCCAGCTTCACTGCCCTGATGAGACTCTTCAAAGTCCGAATGCCTCCAAATCTGGGTCTAGACCCTCTTTTGCCTTCTTCAGACCCTGAATAAGTGATATCATCTTTTAACAACCTGAAATCTCCTGTTCGGGTTGATATACATTTCCTACAGTGTTGAATAAATTTTTTTTTCTTATTTTAATTGTCTACTTCTAGTTTAAAGGCAACAGGACTTAGGAATAGAGATTTCAGCTTCTGAACCTTTCCACCGTCCCTGGTTTGTGGGTGAGAAGGAATCAAAACTCTGTGAAACAAGAGTTTTGATTCCTGAAGAGGTTGAAATTTGCAAAAGACAATAATAATTATTTCCAAAATGTAAAATTCTAATTTGCTCAACCCAGGTCAGAAGAAGACAGTGGCTAGGAAAATATCTGCCAGTGATGGATCCCCAGGAAGGGATACACGTGGAGCAGAGATGGGATGGTAATGGATGCAGCAGTGTCTTTAATTAGAACTGAATGACAGTAAAAATAATGATTACAATAACATTAATAGTGATAAATACATCTTTATATATTTCACTAACTGAAACTGAGCAAAAAAAATACAAAAACAGTAAAATTAAAAAAAGGAAAGAAAGAAATTTCAGTGGTAACAGAAAACAACTGTGAGCTCAGTCTTATCTTAAAGAGAGAAACACACACTCTGAGCAGATGATAGCGGCCATAAAATCTCAAAATAAATGTGCTGAGCCAGATGCACTGAAGTTATTACATACTCAAATCTTAACAGCGTTCCAAAATGCAAGCGTTCCTTCTCAACAGCAGCACTCTCTCAACCTGAGCATGGAGGAGTTTGCGTCGATGGTCTCCTCTGTCATAGCAGATTGTAGGCACTCCACAATATTTATTGAAAGAAACAATCCATCTCGCCATTCTCACAAAACCCACTGCTTCCTTTAAAAATACAGTGTTAAGGAAGCACTCCCTCGTTTCTACACCCTCAACCACCAGCCTTGTCAGACCCTCCCACTTCCAAAGATAATCTCCCTCCTGCTCTTCACCTCTCCAGAACCCATCCATTCTCTGGAGCTAATTGAGATTGCTTGTACTGCAAGGCTTCTGTGATGGCTCCAGGCCACAGTGGCTTCTTCCTCCTCTGCACACCACGCATCCAGGGACAATGCTCTCTAGTGCCGCACAATATTGTTTTACATTAGTCTGTAGTGTTTCTCCCTCCCCAGCTGTAAGCTTCTCCACGATGAGAATAACGCCTTATCTTCGTTTCTCCCTACTTTCCTTCCTTCTTTTCTTCAACAAATACAAAGTATTTAGTTCCTACCCGGTGGCTCAGTGGTGAAAGAATCCTCTTGCTAATGCAGGAGACTTGGGTTCAATCCCTGGGTCAGGAAGATCCCCTGGAGGAGGAAATAGAAACCCACTTCATTATTCTTACCTGGAGAATCCCATGGACAGAGGAGCCTGGCCATGGGGTCACAAAGAGTCGGACGTGATTGAGTGACTGAGCACACACAGTGTCAGCAGGGCACTTCCTGATTTCCTCCTACGGCATGTGGCAGCATTTATCATGTAGTAAAGTAGACCTGAATTACATGTGCATTTTGTTTGAGGACATGTATTCAACAGCTCTCTATCACCCTGGATGATTTAGCTTAACTCATCTGCTGCTTCCCCAGCATATATTTAACTCATTTTTTTTGACAAAAGAAAAACCTTCATTATCACCATTCAGCCTATTTGGGACTGTCTGATAGAGGGAAGCAGAGAGGTTTATGCCCCAGCAGCAAAAACCTGTTTCTATAACCGGTTCCATCCAACTTCATGTGTGCTATTGCTCAAGTTTCTTGACTTTCTTGTGCCATCATGTCCCTTTGAGAAAAGAAAGATAATAACATATTCTATGCCACCCTCAACACTCCCTAGGGTGAGGGTTAATAGAATAATGGCTGTAAAACATTTTAAGCTAATCCAAAGAAAGGTGCCACACTGTATAAAAATGTAAAGAGTTATTATGCAACTAATCAGATTCAAAATACAGGTTGCAGATGGACCTGGGGAGTATTGAAATAAAGCCTCAAGGAAGGATGCTAATGCTTAACTTGCTTCACAGGCCCAGGCAGTGCTTCTAGAAATTTCTCTTACATAAATTAACTTCAGAAAATACATTTCAAATTCACTTTTTTTTTTTTTAAGGGAGGGAAGTTTATGCCTGAAGAACAAAGATGAAGTTGGACAGACAGAATTCAGATCCCTGATGTGTTAGTCCTTCAGTTGTGTCCAACTCTTTACAACCCCATGGACTGTAGCTAGCCAGGCTCCTTTGTCCATGCGATTTCCCAGGCAAGAATACTGGAGTGGGTTGCCATTTCCATTCTCCAGGGGATCTTCCTGACCCTGGGATTGAAGCTGGGTCTCCTGCATTGCAGGCAGTCTTTCCTGTCTGAGCCACCAGGGAAGCTCCCGATCCCTGATACTTGCTCCCATATGAGGAGATGTCACATTTGATTTTACAAGCTGCTCTGCGAGGGCAGGAACTGGTTCCTTATTTACAATTATATGCTCAGCACTCAAATAATATGGGACACAGTGGATAAGAACTTAATAAATAGTGCATGTTATCTTTATTGCTTGAAGGAGTCTGGCTTGCTGGTTCCTGAAAGGAGAGGAGAGCTAAAATAATTGGGGACCACCAGGCCCAGTACTCGTTTGTTCACAGAAGGTGCTGAGAAAGATACCACCCACTAGGCTGATGTGACAGCCATGCTATGTGGGTGTTGCCATGGGCTGCTGGGAGCATATCGGCTAGGTGGGCGCAGGAACAAAGACCATTTTAACCCCACATTTTGCTGGAATGTGCAATTTTGGGCCCACCAGGTGTAAATAAGAAACACACTAATCTCAGTTATGAATAAGACACAAAACACCAAATAAAATACTAGTATATTTAAGTATAAGAATAGTAGAATGAAGTAAGAACATATTATAACCAATTGGGGGTAATTCCAAATTTCTGAAGCTACTTCAATCATATGAAAATCTATTCAGAAACTTTATCATATAAACAGATCAGAGAATTAAAGCCACATGACTCAATAACAAGGATCTACTGTTACAGGGAGCTATATTTAATATCTTGCAATAACCTATAATGGAAAAGAATCTAAAAAAGAAGAGGTATATAAATGTATATGTATAACTGAATCACTTTGCTGTATACTTAAAACATTGGAATCAACTGGATTTCGATTTAAATTTTTTAAAAATAATTTTTTACAAACCTTCCATGATTAGTTCAATATTTGCCATCCCTCCCCTCAAAAAGCTTTTTTAAAGATCTTATTATTGTGATAATAAAGTAAAACTTTTAAAACCATATATTTAAAAAGATATTTCATACATATCTTGTAACAGCCAGTTTTAACACTTACTGGGAGAACCTAGAAATAGTCTCATAAAAGCCAGGTACAAGACAAGGGTACTTGTTATCACCACAATTATTTAATGATTGTTCTTGAAGTGCTCACCAACATAATTAGATGAGAGAATGAGATAAGCACAAATATTGGGTAGGAAGAGGCAGAAGTATCCTTATTTGCAGATTATAAAGATTACAGTCTTGAAAAACCCAAGTGAATCATCTTAAAAACTCCTAGAAACATGAGAGAATTCAATAGATTATCTGGCTTAAAATACAAATATACAGAGTAATAACTTTCTTAGTTGCCTACAATAATTAATTAGAAAGTAAAATAGTTTTCTATTCACAAAAGAAAAAATAACAAGAAATGTGTATGCTTTGTATTAAGGAAATTATAAAACTTTACAGAGGGCATTGTAAAAGGAAAGAAAAAGAATATTTTAGAATCTTACTATACACAAAACTAAGCAATAAATACAAATAAAAAATACAAATTCCTAGCAGATCATTTTTCAACCAACTTGATAAAAGAGACTCTAAAATTTATTTGTAAAATTAGTATGTGAGAATAATAACCAAAACAGAGCTGAAAATAAGAATGATTAGAAAAGTACTTTTTGGTTTATATTGATAATTTTGTTTATAATATATTGTTTGTTGCTGTTATTTAGTCACTAAATCATATCTGACTCTGTGACCCCATGAACTGTAGCCTACCAGGCTCCTTTATCCATGGGATTTTCCAGGCAAGAATACTGGAGTGGGTTGCCATTTCTTTCTCCAGGGGATCTTCCCAACCTATGGATCAAACCCATGTCTCTCGCATCTCCTGCATTGCAGGCAGATTCTTTACCACTGAGCCACGAGGGAAGCCCTTATAACATACTACATAATATATAAATTGATAATACATTAATAATTTTAATTTTAAATTAGGAATTAGAAGAATGTGGTACTGAGCAAAGGAACAGAACAGAAAACCAAGAAATAAATCCATACTTACAAAGGAAGTGAATACATGAGAAAGACAATTTTCTCCTAATAGGCAAAAAGATAAATTGTTTAACAAATTATATTTAGGTATACAAGCTCAGGCTAAACACCCCGATGTCATTTTGATTGTTCTCTTTCCCTTCCTACCATCCCCTCCATGCATTGGGAGTACTACTGGCTCTTCCTTCAAAACACACCTGAATCTGGTCACTTCTCACTAACACTACAGTTACCAGCTCCCTCATCTCTTACCTGGATGTCTATAGTTTCCTAATTGACCTTCTGGTTTCTCTCTTGTAGAATCTTCCCCACACTGTAGTCAGGGTGGTCTTTCAAAAACATAAATCAAATAATGCCATTCTCTTCCTCAAGACTTTGAATAGCTTTCTATCATACTAAAGAAAAATCTCAACTCCTTCCAAATGGTAGACATCCCCTGCATGCCTGGTCCCTGCCTGGCTGTCATCACTCCCCTCTCACTCACTCCATTCGAGACACACTGGCCTTCTAGAACACACGAAATGTTTTCCCATCTCACATCTTTGCATTTTCTTTTCTCTCTGCCAGATCGGCTCTTCCCCAAGATCTTCAGATGGCTCATCCTTCACATCCTTCAACTTTTCCTGCACAAGTGTCCACTCGACAAACAGGCCATGCCTTACGTCTAGTCTAACTTACTCCCATCCCATAACCCTCTACTTTATCATCACTGAATTTATCACTCCCCCAAATTATTAGATAAGATAGCCTTGTTTATCATCTGTCTCTCCTGTTATATTATAGGCTCTATGAGGGCAGAGACTGTTTTGCTCAATACTGTAAAACCCCAGTGGTAGCTACTTAATATGTATTTGTTCAATTAATGAATTTCAGGGGGACTAGAGAAAACAGGACAGAACTGGGTTATATAGCATGTAGACTGATTGGATGAGTTATTCAACTGATAAATTTAACAGCGGAAGCCTGAGAGACAGGATGATTCTAAACTTCTGGATCAGAAAATTGAAGAGATATTGCACCATTTGTATATTAAAAATTTGAGGATGAAAAACTGCATTCCTCGGGAATATGTTAAGTTCAGTTTAGTTCACAGTTCAGAAAATTAGGGTTCATCACTATTTTAATGAATGAAAGAGATGGGAATACCAGACCACCTGACCTGCCTCTTGAGAAACCCGTATGCAGGTCAGGAAGCAACAGTTAGAACTGGACATTGAACAACAGACTGGTTCCAAATAGGAAAAGGAGTATGTCAAGGCTGTATATTGTCACTCTGCTTATTTAACTTACATGCAGAGTACATCATGAGAAATGCTGGGCTGGAAGAAGCACAAGCTGGAATCAAGATTGCCGGGAGAAATATCAATAACCTCAGATATGCAGATGACATCATCCTTATGGCAGAAAGAGAAGAAGAACTAAAGAGCCTCTTGATGAAAGTGAAAGAGGAGAGTGAAAAAGTTGACTTAAAACTCAACATTCAGAAAATGAAGATCATGGCATCCAGTCCCATCACTTCACGGCAAATAGATGGAGAAACAGTGGAAACAGTGGCTGACTTTATTTTTGGGGCTCCAAAATCACTGCAGATGGTGACTGCAGCCATGAAATTAAAAGACACTTACTCCTTGGAAGGAAAGTGATGACCAACCTAGATAGCATATTCAAAAGCAGAGACATTACTTTGCCAACAAAGGTCCGTCTAGTCAAGGCTATGGTTTTTCCTGTGGTCATGTATGGATGTGAGAGTTGGACTGTGAAGAAGGCTGAGCGCCGAAGAATTGATGCTTTTGAACTGTGGTGTTGGAGAAGACTCTTGAGAGTCCCTTGGACTGCTAGGAGATCCAACCAGTCCATTCTGAAGGAGATCAGCCCTGGGATTTCTTTGGAAGGAATGATGCTAAAGCTGAAACTCCAGTACTTTGGCCACCTCATGCGAAGAGTTGACTCATTGGAAAAGACTCTGATGCTGGGAGGGATTGGGGGCAGGAGGAGAAGGGGACGACAGAGGATGAGATGGCTGGATGGCATCACTGACTCGATGGACGTGAGTCTGAGTGAACTCCGGCAGTTGGTGATGGACAGGGAAGCCTGGCGTGCTGTGATTCATGGGGTCGCAAAGAGTCGGACACGACTGAGCGACTGAACTGAACTAAACTCCTTGGAAGGAAAGTTATGAACAACCTAGACAGCATATTAAAAAGCAGAGACATGACTTTGTTCAACAAAAGTCCATCTAATCAAGGCTATGGTTTTTCCAGTAGTCATGTATAGATGTGAGAGTTGGACTATAAAGGAAGCTGAGCACAGAAGAACTGATGCTTTTGAACTGTGGTATTAGAGAAGACTCTTGAGAACCCCTTGGACTGCAAGGAGATCCAACCAGTCCATCCTAAAGGAGATCAGTCATGGGTGTTCACTGGAAGGACTGATATTGAAGCTGAAACTCCAATACTTGGGCCACCTGATTCGAAGAGCTGAGTCATTTGAAAAGACCCTGATGCTGGGAAAGATTGAGGGCAGAAGGAGAAGGGAACAATGGAGGATGAGGTGGTTAGATGGCATCACCAACTCAATGGACATGAGTTTGAGTAAACTCCAGGAGTTGGTGATGGACAGGGAGGCCTGGCGTGCTGCAGTCCATGGGGTTGCAAAGAGTTAGACACAACTGAGCGACTGAACTGAACTGAAAAGAGAAGAAAGGAAAGATTTGCAAAAAAAAGCAAAACGCTGGGTAAATATATCACCAAGAGTGAATTTCTTAAGTTAATTGCACTGTTTTGACACAGGCAAATGTGCTCCTGCCATGGATAACTGAGATGACCCATCAGCTGTAAATAAGATGAATTCTCATAACTATGAATAGCCCAATAATGTATCCTAATGAAGAAATGAAATGCCAAATGTTAGAACTCTAAATTTAATAAAGGATATGTTCAGCTGAGTGATCAAAGAGCATCTGTTGAATAACTAATTCATGCTGCTTTCTCTTTCAGTAGTAAACAAAGGCAGGCACTGAGGGCTGATCACCTGTGTTAAGTGCGCCTCATAGATGCAAATGACTAAATACCAGCCCTGCTCTTCATGATGCTGATCATCCAGTGGGGAAAGTAAGTGAGGATGTCATTTTGACCATTTTGCCTGTTTGTTCATGAGAGAGATTTTAAACGACTACTTCTTTACCAGTTTGATGAACCTCATGGTGCATGAAGCATCATTTTAGTAAAAGACCCTAACTGCTCTTGGTAAAGGGGAATTATCTCAGGTGAGGTAGGTACTCACCTCTAGGTTTGAGACCAGAGCATCTTCTTTTTCAGTCCTCCATCAGCCACTCAATGGGAACCCAGACATTCTGTCTCAGCTGCTCACCAGATTACCTGTTTGCTTTTGTTTTTTACTTTTATCATACAAGCAATACTCTGTAGAAAAAAAATTTAATACAGATAAATGTTTTTAAATTTATCTGAATACATTCAGAGGTCATCACTAATAACATTTTGGCAAATACATATTCAGATAATTTACATATTAATTTATCCCTTAACAATATAGCATAAGCATCTCCCTATGTCAGTAAATACACATTTACATTATTTTAAATGGCAATAGCATTCAATTGATAGATGTCCCAAAATTTATTGAATGAATCGTCTATTGTTGGATATTAAATTCATATAATTTGCTAGTAGATTTGCTGTGACATGATTTGCTGTGGTAAATTTCCTTTTACTTTGAGTTTTGCCACTTACACAAATCTATTCTCAGAAAGAAGTCTTAGGTTGAAAGTGTGGGTTAAAGAAGACACACATTTTAAGGCTTTTTCTCTGTATTGCCACAGTACCACTTACTGAGCTCTTGACTACTCTTCACGATCTTAGTTCCGTCAGGCATGTCTGTGGGCTTCGCTCTAGTTTCTCTGCCAATGGTATAATTCACCTAAAACAGTAGATATGGATGCATCTTAGGCCAACCAATGAATTCCTAGGAGTTAATCAGCAAAGATTTTCGTTTTAAAGGTCTTTTAGGAAATGGAAGGATAATGTCAGTATCCTTCCAAGTTGTTCATTTTTTTTTCCCCTCAGTTCAGTTCAGTTCAGTCGCTCAGTCATCTCCGACTCTTTGCGACCCCATGAATCACAGCACGCCAGGCCTCCCTGTCTATCACCAACTCCCGGAGTTCACTGAGACTCACGTCCATCAAGTCAGTGATGCCATCCAGCCATCTCATCCTCTGTCATCCCCTTCTCCTCCTGCCCCCAAACCCTCCCAGCATCAGAGTCTTTTCCAATGAGTCAACTCTTTGCATGAGGTGGCCAAAGTACTGGAGTTTCAGCTTTAGCATCATTTGTTTCAAAGAAATCCCAGGGCTGATCTCCTTCAGAATGGACTGGTTGGATCTCCTTGCAGTCCAAGGGACTCTCAAGAGTCTTCTCCAACACCACAGTTCAAAAGCTAGAGACCTAAAAATTTCTCTCCTCATTTTTCCAACGTCCCATCTCCTATTTGAAGAACTAAATGCTGTTTAACCAGAATTATTGTTTACTGTATCTCTCCAGCTAACTCTAAATCCCAGTGGCTGCTTTCGAGCCTGCCTGTGTGGATGCCAAGCCGCTTCAGTCATGTCCGACTCTTTGTGACCCTATGGACCATAGCCCGCCAGGCTCCTCTGTCCATGGGATCCTCCAGGCAAGAATACTGGAGTGGGTAGCCATTCCCTACTCAGGGGACCACCCCACCCAGGGATTGAACTCACTTACATCTAACCTGCATTGGCAGGCAGGTTCTTTACCACTAGTGCCACCTGGGAAGCCCGTCAGTGGCTGATTACTAGTCTACTATTCTCCACATCATACCATCATTGCTACTGCTGCTGCTAAGTCGCTTCAGTCGTGTCCAACTCTGTGCGACCCCATAGACGGCAGCCCACCAGGCTCCACCGCCCCTGGGATTCTCCAGGCAAGAACACTGGAGTGGGTTGCCATTTCCTTCTCCATCATTGCTGCTCCCACTGCTAATCCAGGGAATGCTATCTGCTTAGCATGGGCTTTAAAAATCACTTTCAGGTGGTCCTGTCCAAAGAAAACTGATTCCCCAAACCAAAACATTCTTGTCAGAGCAGAAACCTCAGCAAGTCTCCAAAAATCTCTGAAGAATAAAGATAATGGTTAAATTAAAGAAGAAGGTAGAAAGATCTCATATACATTCAGGAACAAATCTTTCCTATCCCTTATAGTTTTAAAAATATGCTAAATCTGAAGTACCCATATCTTTCACTGTGATTATTCTATCAAAAATGATAATCAGTCAGTTAACAGTCGTGTCCGACTCTTAGTGACAACGTGGACTGCAGCACGCCGTAGTCTTCCTATCTACAGGAAGGCTTCCCTGTCTGTCACCAGATCCCAGAGCTTGCTCAAACTCATATCCATCAAGTCGATGATGCCATCCAATCATCTTGTCCTCTGTCATCCCCTTTTGCTCTTGCCTTCAACCTTGCCCAACATCAGGGTCTTTTCCAATGAGTCAGCTCTTCGCATCAGGTGACCAAAGTATTGGAGTTTCCACTTCAGCATCAGTCCTTCCAATGAATATTCACGACTGATTTCCTTTAGGATGGACTGGTTTGACCTCCTCGCAGTCCAAGGGACTCTCAAGAGTCTTCTCCAACACCACAGTTCAAAAACATCAATTCTTCAGCCCTCAGCTTTCTTTGGAGTCCAACTCTCACATCCATACATGACTACCAAAACAACCACAGCTTTGACTAGATAGACCTTTGTCAGCAAAGTAATGTCTCTGCTTTTTAATATGCTGTCTAGGTTGGTCATAGCTTTTCTTCCAAGGAGTAAGCATCTTTTAATTTCATGGCTACAGTCACCATCTGCAGTGATTTCGAAGCCCAAGAAAATAAAGTCTCTCACTGTTACCATTGTTTCCCCATCTATTTGTCATAAAGTGATAGAACCAGATGCCATGAAATTAATTCTTTGAATGTTGAATTTGAAGCCAGATTTTTCACTCTTCTCTTTCACCTTCATCAAGAGGCTCTTCAGTTCCTCTTGGCTTTCTGCCATAAGGGTGGTATCATCTGGGTATCTGAGGTTATTGATATTTCTCCTGGCAATCTTAATTCCAGCTTGTGCTTCATCCAGCCTGGCATTCCACATGGTGTCCTCTGCATATAAGTTAAATAAGCAGGCTGACAATATGCAGCCTTGACATACACCTTTCCCAATTTAGAACCAGTCCATTGTTCTATGTCTGTTTCTAACTGTTGCTCCTTTACCTGAATACAGATTTCTCAGGAGGCAGGTAAGGTGGTCTGGTATTCCCATCTCTTAAAGAATTTTCCACAGTTTGTTGTGATCTACATAAAGACTTTGGTGTAATCAATAAAGCAGAAATTGATGTTTTTCTGGAACTCTCTTGCTTTTTCTATGATCCAGCGGATGTTGGCAATTTGATCTCTGGTTCCTCTGCCTTTTCTAAGTCCAGCTTGAACATCTGCAAGTTCTTGGTTTATGCACTGTTGAAGCCTTGCTTGAAGAATTTTGAGCATTACTTTGCTAGCGCGTGAGAAGAATGCAATCATGCAGTAGTTTGAGCATTCTTTGGCATTGACTTTCTTTGGGGTTGGAATGAAAACTGATCTTTTCCAGTCCTGTGGCCACTGCTGAGTTTTCCAAATTTGCTGGCATATTGAATGCAGCACTTTCACAGCATAATCTTTCAAGATTTGAAATAGCTCAACTGGAATTCCATCACCTCCACTAGATTTGTTCATTGTGATGCTTCCTAAGGCCCGCCTGATTTTGCACTCCAAAAATCAGGTAGGCCTAGGTAAGTGATCACACCATCGTGGTTATCTGGGTCATGAAGATCTTTTTCGTATAGTTCTTCTGTGTATTCTTGCCACCTTTTCTTAATATCTTCTGCTTCTCTTAGGTCCATAACATTTCTGTCCTTTATTGTGCCCATCTTTGCATGAAATATTCCCTTGGTATCTCTAGTTTTCTTGAATAGGTCTCTAGTCTTTTCCATTCTATTGTTTTCCTCTATTTCTTTGCACTGATCACTGAGGAAGGCTTTCTTATCTCTCCTTGCTATTCTTTGGAACTCTGCATTCAGATGCTTATGTCTTTCCTTTTCTCCTTTTCCTTTCACTTCTCTTCTTTTCTCAGCTATTTGTCAGGCCTCCTCAGACAACCATTTGGCCTTTTTGCATTTCTTTTTCTTGGGGATGGTCTTGATCACAGCCTCCTGTACAGTGTCATGAGCCTCTGTCCATAGTTCTTCAGGCACTCTGTCTATCAGATCTAATCCCTTGAATCTACTTGTCACCTCCACTGTATAACTGTAAGGGATTTGATTTAAGTCATACCTGGGATTTGATTTAAGTCATACCTGAATGGTCTAGTGGTTTTCCCTACTTTCTTCAATTTAAGTCTGAATTTGGCAATAAGGCATTCATGATCTGAGCCACAGTGAGCTCCTGGCCTTGTTTTTGCTGATTGTGTAGAGCTTCTCCATCTTTGGCTGCAAAAAATATAATCAGTCTGATTTCAGTATTGACCATCTGGTGATGTCCATGTGTAGAGTCGTTTCTTGTGTCGTTGGAAGAGGGGTTTGCTAGGACCAGTGCGTTCTCTTGGCAAAACTCTGTTAGCCTTTGCCCTGCTTCATTTTGTACTCCAAGGCCAAACTTGCCTGTTACTGCAGGTATCTCTTGACTTTCTACTTTTGCATTCCAGTCCCCTATGATGAAAACGACATCTTTTTTTGGTGTTAGTTCTAGAAGGTCTTGTAGGTTATCAAAGATCCTTCACCTTCTTTGGCATTAGTGGTTGGTGCATAGTCTTGGATTACTGTGATATTGAATGGTTTGCCTTGGAAACGAACAGATATCATTCTGTCATTTTTGAGCATGCATTTATATATTATACATACTATTTTGAATATACATATATATGTTTTACATACATACTATACATATGTTATACATACATATATACACATAAAGTATGTGTGTGTGTATATATATATATGTAAAAATGATATATATATGTGTGTATATATACACTTTCTACTATGCTTGATAAAGGCTTGAGAAAGAACATCAAAAAAAAAAAAAAAGAAGGGATGGAGAAATTGGAGAATATCAGATCAGATCAGATCAGATCAGTCACTCAGTCGTGTCCGACTCTTTGCGACCCCATGAATCGCAGCACACCAGGCCTCCCTGTCCATCACCAACTCCTGGAGTTCACTCAGACTCATGTCCATCGAGTCAGTGATGCCATCCAGCCATCTCATCCTCTGTCGTCCCCTTCTCCTCCTGCCCCCAATCCCTCCCAGCATCAGAGTCTTTTCCAATGAGTCAACTCTTCACATGAGGTGGCCAAAGTACTGGAGTTTCAGCTTTAGCATCATTCCTTCCAAAGAAATCCCAGGGCTGATCTCTTTCAGAATGGACTGGTTGGACCTCCTTGCAGTCCAAGGGGCTCTCAAGAGTCTTCTCCAACACCACAGTTCAAAAGCATCAATTCTTTGGCGCTCAGCCTTCTTCACAGTCCAACTCTCACATCCATACATGACCACAAGAAAAAACATAAACTAAATGAAATGGGAGAACTGAATATAAAATAGAAAAAGCTAAACAAACTAGATAAAAGTAAAAGTTCAATATATAGCCCAGTTGTTTTTAAACATGGCTGCTCATTAGAAACATAAATGGAGCTTTGGAGAAGAAGAGCAACACTGGGCATTTCTATTTTTCAAAACATTCCATGGTAATTCTGATATGCATCTGGATTTTAAAAAGTGATTACAGGTTTTTCTATTAAATGGTAGTTTTGGTGATATAGAATTCTATTATTTTCTGTTGACCAATCATGATACAATGATACTAAGTGAATAACAGTTACATAATCACAAGAGTAAAAGATATTTATCCATTTTCACAATCAATAGCCAGGCAGAAAGTAAACGATAACTATAATTGCAAGCCCACAATGGAAACATGATTAACCTAATAATATAAAATAATTACATACAATTTGGGGGTTAAGTAGAGTGATGTGGTAAGTGGAAGTGCACGCATGCACATGTTTTCATCTGCCCAGCCAGTTTATGTCTTTTGGTTGGTGCATTTAATCCATTTACATTTAAGGTACTTATCAATATGTATGATCCTATTACCATTTTCTTAATTTGGGGGGGTTTATTTTATGTAGATCTTTTCTTTCTTTGGTATTTCCTAGCATTTGTTGTAAAGCTGGTTTGGTGGTGCTGAGTTCTCTTAACTTTTGCTTGCCTGGAAAGCTTTTGATTTCTCCATCAAATCTGAACTAGAGTCTTGCTGACTAGATTATTCTTGATTGTAGGTTCTTCCCTTTCATCACTTTAAATATATTGCGCCATTCCCTTCTGACTTGTAGAGTTTCTATTGAGAAATCAGCTGATAACCTATGGGAGTTCCCTTGTATGTTGTTTCTCATTCTTCCCTTGTTGTTTTTAATATTTTATTTTTGTCTTTAATTTTTGTCCGTTTGATTACTGTGTGTCTCAGTGTATTCC
Organism: Bos javanicus; assembly: GCF_032452875.1. NCBI lineage: Eukaryota > Metazoa > Chordata > Mammalia > Artiodactyla > Bovidae > Bos > Bos javanicus. Next base: position 68,914,267 of record NC_083877.1, on the reverse strand, counting down.
TCCTTGTGCTAACCTTGCCTGGGACTCTCTGTGCTTCCTGGACATGGCTGATCATCTCCTTTCCCATGTTAAGGAAGCTTTGTGAGCTAAGCATTATTCTAAGCATTTTAATATAATAACTCTATCTTCACTTAAAACAAACAAACAAAAAACCCTTACCGTTATTGTTCCTAGATGGGAAAAATGTTACAGACAGTTTCAATAGTTTTCCCTAGAACCTACAGCTAGCAAGTAATAATGCTAGACTGAAAATGAAGGTCTCCTCAAAAAAGTTATATTAATATAATTTCAAATCATATTTGCCTAGTTTGGTTGAAGTATTTAGGAAAGAGGTAAGATCAATATTTTATCTACTTGCAGTATTTAAAACAAGTAGTTTTTCATTTATTCAAAAGCATTTAAGGACCACATATTAAGTTGGAACTATCATGCCTAATCGGAGAAGGCAATGGCAACCCACTCCAGTACTCTTGGCTGGAAAATCCCGTGGACAGAAGAGCCTGGTAAGCTGCAGTCCATGGGCTCTCTAAGAGTCAGATATGACTGAGCAACTTCACTTTCACTTTCATGCATTGGAGAAGGAAATGGCAACCCACTCCAGTGTTCTTGCCTGGAGAATCCCAGGGACGGGGGAGCCTGGTGGGCTGCTGTCTATGGGGTCGCACAGAGTCGGACACGACTGAAGCGACTTAGTAGTGGCAGCAGCAGAAGCAGCATCATGCCTAATACTGTAAGAAATGCAAAAAGGAACTTGTTTAATTCATTTAACAGGTATTTATGGGGCAATTTCTGTCTCCCCTGCCCTTGGATGGGCTCAGGGAATACATCTGTGATCTTCTTCCTGGAAGAGGACACAGAGACATTCAAGGACAAGTAAATATTGGAGGGTGTGTAGTGCTCCCACAAGGGGAGAGTTTGTAATTCCACATTAAGAAATAGGGTCATTGAGTGGATTATAATAACTATCATGGGAAGGGAAAAATGAGCGCTATTATTCAAAGAAGGGTGAAATGACTTATACAGAGTTCAGTGTAAATAGTTCATTCCAGGTCAGATTTCGGCTCTGGATTAGAGCTATTGATGAGTATTCTATTTCTTCACAGGGAAGCCATATTTTAGGAGCTGATGGACCAAATGAGCATGATCGTGGATTTGGAATGGCATATATAAAATCAAGTTTTAGGAGGGCTAGCCTTGCAGTAGTGTGCATAATGGACTCAATGGAAGGTTGAGGTCGAGGGGGCCTAGGGTGACAAGTCAGACATGAGCCAGATGTGGGGAAAGTGGCACCAGGGATGAAAGAGAAGTGGAGATGAAAACAACATTGAGAAAAAGACCTAACTCTTCTGGGAGAAATGCAGTGAAAAATTGGAAGGTTTGGAATCAACTAGAATCTGATGTGTCACTTCCTAGTTATGTGACCTTGGACAAGTCTCTCTGCCTTTGGTCAATAAATGGGTATATCAATATGAACATCACAGGTATCACTTTCATAAGAATTCAGTGAGCTGGCAGTAGTTATAATTATTATTGATGACTCTCCCCAAACCTGTCACCCTCTATCTCCTTCCTTCATCTCTTGTTGTCGAAGTTCAAGGCATCCTTGGGAAAAAAGTCATAAATAAGGAAATTTGTAAAGGGATAAAGGTAATCTCTGACTTCCAATGAACTTGGTTGATGAGCTCCCTGAAAATACCACTTTCCTTCTCCTCATTCATTCTGAACCAACTGAAATAGATAAAATAGTAAAGCAGAAATAGACCAAAATGCCACCTTTATCACTGGCAAAGCAGATGTTGGAGAATGTGGCTTTTATTGGTGGACAATGTTTTCTAGTTCTGAACACAGAGATAATCAGACCTCCACCTACAGCCACCCACAGGCACGGGCTGCACTGGATGGCCAGAGGCTTTCTGCAGGGGACAGGTCTCCTGTGACACATCCTCGGAGAGAAGGATGGGAGAGTGCTGTGTCTGGTGGCTCCCTCTTACAAGAAAAGGAGAGGAAGGATGAGTTTCACAGATTCACTAATCAACCATCACTGATTCCGTGAGTGAGAGCCCAGGAGACCCAGAAAGTGACACTCAGTGCGAGTCCCTCTGAGTAAGGCAACAGCGGGCTTAGTGCAGGGGTACTGACTTCAACTCGCATCCGCACCATCCTGTTCCCTCTTTCATCTCCTCTCCCTCTGCCTCTCACCTTCTCACTTAGCTCTTGGTGCCTTGTTCACAGAACTGCTTTCTTCCCCATGGGGCTGGACCCTTAACAGGAATTCAAATCCCTTAAATGAGAAGAACGAAGGCCCCACGGGGAGTTGGGGTGGTAATCTGTGCCGTCAATAAAATCCTTTGCAGGGCTTCTGAAAACAACACTCCCTTGGGTGGTAATCTGCTGGCCAATGCTCCCAAGATATTTCACTTTGTCAACCAGGGGCCTGGGGTATAGATTATTTGTCTTCCCTGAAGCAACTTTTCTGGCATAGCAGAACTCTCACTTTTAGGGAAATATATGACTCTGCTGGGGCTAGCTCCTCTAGAAGAATACATTTTGCACAGTGAAAATGCAGCTGGACCACTTAAGAAGGAAAAGAAGGCAAGTAGTCTGACTAATCATGGAGAAGGCAATGGCACCCCACTCCAGTACTCTTGCCTGGAAAATCCCATGGATGGAGGAGCCTGGTAGGCTGCAGTCCATGGGGTCGCTAAGAGTCGTACACAACTGAGCGACTTCACTTTCACTTTTCAGTTTCATGCATTGGAGAAGGAAATGGCAACCCACTCCAGTGTTCTTGCCTGGAGAATCCCAGGGATGGGGGAGCCTGGTGGGCTGCCGTCTATGGGGTCACAGAGTCGGACACGACTGAAGTGACTTAGCAGTCTGACTAAGTAAGTGCTGCCCACCCCAGTTTTTCCCTAATGCTCTGCAAGCAGCTGTCATGGAGGAGGAAATCTCTAGACTTGGACCAGAAAGTCTGGCTCTATCCCTTTCTAGCTTTGAGAACTCAGACACAGGATAACTTTTCTTTTTTAAAAACTATTTATTTATTTGGCTGCATAGAGTCTCAGTTGCGGCACACAGGATCTTTGTTGCACCATGCATGATCTTTCATTGCAGCACACAGACTCTCTAGTTGCGGCACACGGGCTCCGTTGCTCTGCAGCACATGGGATCTTAGTTCTCTAACCAGGGATCACGCCTGTGTCCCCTGCATTGCAAGGTGGATTCTTAACCACTCGACCACCAGAGAGAGAAGTCCCTATGATAACTTTTCTGAGTTTTCATTTCCACATTCAAAAAATAACACTTTACAACCAAGATGTTCTTCAGCGGGGAAATGGATAAACAAACTGTTGTATACCCATACAATGGAATACTATTCTGTGATGAAGATAAATGAGCTATTAGGCTTTAAGAAGACATGGAGGAACCTGAGTTGCACATTGCTAAGTGAAAGTAGTCAATCTGAAAAGGCTATGTACAGTGTGATTCCAACCAAATGGCATTCTGGAAAAGGCAAAACTATAGAGATAGCTAAAAAAAAAAAAAAAAAAGTCAGTTGATGGGGGAAGGAAGAAAGAAAAGGATGAAAGAGTAGAGCACAGAGGATTTTTCAGGGCAGCAAACCATTCTGTGTGATACTCCTTTCGTAGATACATGATACATGACACTATGCATTTATTAAGACTTGCAAAATGGTGCAATACAAAGACCGAGCCAAGTGTAAATAGTGGGCTTCAGTTAATAAGAGTGTATCATATCCACTTGTCAATTGTAAGAAAGGTACTACACCCATGTAAGATATTAATAATGAAGTAAACTTGGGGAAAGGTATATGGGAACTAGGGGAATTCTATACTGTCTGCATAATTTTTCTGTACACATGAAACTTTTCTAATAAACAAAATCTATTCAATTTTTTAAAATGAGGCCTTAACATATACCTCCCAATATTGTCAAGAGGACTAAAGATGCTCCAGAGCAGGCCTGGCACCTAGCAACTACACTGTAGTGTGCTGCCTGTTCAGCATCACTGAGATGCCCAGGGCTCCAGCTGTGCCCCCTTCTCCTTCCTTATACACTTAAGGGTCGGGGGGTTGCTGTCCTGGTAGTGATCAAACCTAGAACTCTTCACTTTCAGTGACTGGACATCATGACCATTTCCCCCATAAATACAGTTCTAGTTGTTATTTTTTCCCATTATGTCAATCTTGTTTATTTTTAGCTAGCAGGTCTCCTGACCTTAGGAGTCTTCCTGGTAGCTGTGGTATAGCAGTGAAGAGCACAAGTGCCAGAAACTGTGGCACTTATATCCCAGCTGTGTCATCTTCAGGGTTCAATCCCTGGGTCAGGAACCCACTCCAGTATTCTTGCCTGAGAAACGCCATGGACAGAGGATCCTGGAGGGATACCGTCCATGGGTTTGCAAAAGTCAGACGTGACTTAGCAACTAAATACACACCATCTACCAAGGGACAGGGCAACCTTGTGCAAGTCATCAGACCTTTCTCTGCCTCTGCCTCATCTGTTAGTTATTTTTAAAAATCTGTTAATTAGACTAATAAATACCTCCTGCACATTTTTTTGAGATGATTAAATGAGATGACCCATGGAAAGCACTTAAAACAATGACTAGCATATAATAAAAAATTAATGCTATTTTCCTAAATGAGCATTTACATATCAAAGATTTTTGTCTTTATGTCCATTGGTTCTCTCCATATGGCTTTTCCCACATTCATGCTTGTGTCGTTGGGAACGAGAAATCGTTCTTCCATCCACTTCCTGGGTAAACCTTGGAATTTTATCAAGTAGACAGTGAAGAATTCAGTATGTGAGTTTTTCAGATCCATGTGAGACTGACCTGATGGCCAGATCCACTATTAGGATAAGATCTGGATGAGGAAAACATGAGAATAACTTGGAGCTCTAGAACTCCTAGTTTAAGTAATAAATGATTATCTATCTATTTTAAAATAAAGCATGTGTATATTTAACAGATAATTGGTAACTATCTGTTGAGGACATAGACAGGTAATAACCATTCCCTTACCAGATCTGCATTTTTAGCATCTTATTCAGCAATGCAACATCCTTCTGCATGTCAGAAATGTGCTCTGTTTTCTCTCCTTCAAGAAGGGAACACAGATCTTTCAGATGGACAGTGGAGTCACATCTCCCTGTCCCCCTTCCTCTCCACACCTTGTCCACAGCCCCTGAGCTCTGCTGAATCAAATGGACCACCATCCTCAAGAAGCAAGCTCCATGAGAAAATGCATGCTCATTATATTTACATTCAGCACATCTAGATCAGCAGCTTCATCTGGGACTTAGACCCACAATGTTGATGATGCAGGGAGCCAGATATTTAGTCACATCAAAGCAATTTGCTAATTGCAGATGCTTCCTTTCTGTTTAATGTTTCATGTGCAAGATTAGGTGGTTGATTTAACTGGTTCATAGTGCCTGCTTTATCTCATTAGCTATCTTTAAAGGAAATCAAATCATGTCAAATATAGACAGAGGACATTAATTATCTGGAAAACATAATAGTGTAATCTGTATATAAGTATATAAGAGAGATTATTTAAATCTCTGTGAATTTTTCTAGCATCTTAAGTATATGAGAACTCATATATAGATAAACATGTTAACCCGCAGGACCGTCACATATATGAATTAGGTATCTGTGCATGTCAATTATGACATATGCATTCAACACACAATCATCAACTAAATATACACAGGCTTTATTTTAGCACAGATAGATAATCATTTATAAACTAAGCTAGGAGTTCTAGAGCTCCAGGTTATCTGATGCTTTACTCATCTCTTTTATCTTCAGCACATTTTTAGACTACAGTTCTAGTAAAATGTGCCGATAGCTTTAACGTTGCTCCAACCATGCTCCTGGTCTAAGCTTTATTTTCATAGACTCTAACTAACCTTTATTCTAGTCTAATTATGCGATTGAAACATTTCAACTTGAGACAAAGCAGCATTAACATATCCGAGAGAAGGAAAAAAGTCACAAAATTTCCAGAGGAAAAATATCGCACAAAATCTGTACTTTAAAAAGTTGGCTTAAAACTCAGCATTCAAAAAACTAAGATCATGGAATCCAGTCCCATCACTTCATGGCAAATAGATGGAGAAACAATGGAAACAGTGAGAGACTTTATTTTCTTGGGCCCCAAAATCACTGCAGATGGTAACTGCAGGCATGAAATTAAAAGACACTTGCTCCTTGGGAAAAAAGCTATGACAAACCTACACAGCATATTAAAAAAGCAGAGACATTACTTTGCTGACAAAGGTCCATCTAATCAAAGCTATGGTTTTTTCAGTAGTCATGTATAGATGTGAGAGTTGGACCAGAAAGAAGGCTGAGCACCAAAGAATTAATGCTTTTGAACTGTGGTGTTGGAGAAGACTCTTGAGAGTCCCTTGGACTGCAAGGAGATTAAACCAGTCCATCCCAAAGGAAATCAATGCTGAGTAGTCATTGGAAGGACTGATGTTGAAGCTGAAACTCCAATCCTTTGGCCACCTGATGCAAAGAGCTGACTTATTAGAAAAGACCCCGATGCTAGGAAAGAGTAAAAGCAGGAGGCGAAGGGGACAACAGAGGACAAGATGGTTGGATGGCATCACTGATTCAATGGACATGAGTTTGAGCACTCTGGGAGATAGTGAAGGACAAGGAAGCTTGGCATGCTGCAGTCCATGGGGTCGCAAAGAGTTGGACACGACTGAGCAACTGATAACAACAAGGAAAAAACATTCCTCTGGTAGAGGATGTCTTAGTGGCAAAGGCTGTGCACGAGGAGAGAAGGGGGCCTACAGGACTCCTGGACTTTCTGGACTTCCTGTTCAATTTTTCTGTGAACCTGAAACTGGTCTAAAAACTAGTCTACTTAAAAGAAAAAATTCTCTTGCGATATTAGTATCAAAAAACAAATGTGGCAGGAATCAAGACGCAGATGTAGAGAACGGACTTGTAGACACAGATGAGGAAGGGGAGTGTGAGAAAAATTGAGAAAATAGCACTGATAATATACACTATCATATGTAAAATATATAGTTAGTGGGAAGCTGCTGGATAGCACAGGGAGCTCAGCTGAGTGTTCTGTGATGACCTAGGCGGGTGGGATGGGGGCAGTGGGAAGGATGCTAAAGGCGAAGGGATATATGTATACATAGAGCTGATTGACTTTGTTGTACAGCAGAAACTAACACAGCATTCTAAAACAATTATACTCCAATTTAAAAAAAGTGTTCCGTGTAGTAAACCAGGGTCTTGCGTAAGTTTGGCCTGTAATAAGGACTAATGCTGGTACTGTTTATACTGCCATGCCACGAGCATAGAGATATCAAAGTAGCCAATAACGACTCCTTAGGGGATGTTTATCATGTCACTGAGCTTTGAATTCACAAGGCTTTACCAAGCACATCAGCCACTGAGGATTATCAAGGAAGGAATTCTTCATTTAAATGCTCCCCACTATTTTACATGATAGAGTATAGCAATCTCTGTATCATATGGATTTATTTTAGTCTCTGAAAATAAATGAAGACAGGTACAGACAAGAAGAGCACCATGAGACTCTGCTCTCCCCCTGTGTCTCCCACTCCCACCACCAAAAGAGTGAGTTATTTCTACAAACTTTCAGGACCTGTTCTGATCCCAGGGCTTGTATGTGGATGGGGTGGGACTACTCACGTTTCCCTGTCTTTATCTAAGCAATGCCTAGAGAATCCCATGGACAGAGGAGCCTGGTGGGCTGCTGTCCATAGGGTCGCACAGAGTCGGACATGACTGAAACGACTTAGCAGCAGCAGCAGCAGCACTACATGGGCATTAGCAATGCTTTGGTCCAACTGGATAGATCTTGTCCACTTTGGTTCATGTTCTCACCACAGATAATGATATTTTAAATTAGTTCCTGAATAAGTAAGAGAGACTAGTATACATTTTTAAATGTTTGTCTCATAATAATTTTTTAAATGCAACTAAATAACTTCTTTTCAGAGATTATAGTACCCTCGGAAGCCACTCTTTGACAAGGCCAAGATGCTGATCCTCAGATAGGATAAAGCAGTATAAAGTAGGTGATGTTCCAACTCATTTAATTATAGAACTTATTGAAGTAAGAAGTGATAACTTGTCATTTTTTTAATCAGAAAAAAATACACTTCCCAAGGTACAAAGGTAGAAGCTAATATGGTAGATTTGTCTTTTAATAGAGTTTTTCTTTCCACCTAAGGAACTGTGCATTAGTCCCATGAACAATGTCTAAGCAATCACAGCATCCTTAATCACCTTTTGCTCAGGCCCCATCTAATGTAAGGATTCTCATTGCACCGTACATGGCAGAGCAGATTCTGAAGACCCTAACCACTTGAAGAGGAAAATGATTTCTTAAACGCACTGCCGCTACATAACTCTCCCAGCCATTTTCTGCACCACAATTTTTCTCATTTTGTTTCTTTTGTGTTCCATTCAAGGTTTTCCTGCACTTAGACAATCTTTTACATTTTTTTCTTCTTTTGCCTGCATCAAAGTTAGGACTTTGTTAGGGATGCTTTGCTATCAGCATCTGTTACCTCTTTTTCTTAGGGGCTAAGGAGGAGGCTGCTGTGTGGCTGAAAAAGACTCTCATTCAGTTTGGAATTGCCTCCCTTTGCTTTCCTGTCACACTGTCAAGCTCAATCAGAACGCAATGAAAGTGATACAGAGACGAGGCTTTGCTGGCGAGACTTAGAACAAAGACAGCTCCATAGCCTAGTACAGATTTCACATCCAATTTAACTCTTTGGAAAAGGATTTCAGGAAATACATAGTCAAGAGTTGAAAAAATGGAGTTGGGTCTACTATAAAGGCTAAAAGTATTATCCTGGCTTAGATAAGCTACAAAGATAGGTTGATACTATTTTCTAGCATAAACCACATTAGCTGGCATTACACATTGAGCTTTCTTTACTCGTTAAGTTGCAAGGAGATTTGAGAGGAATTTAGCAGCTACATAAAATGACTCTTTCATGATTCTAGCTTTACCAGTCATTTTAGTTGTACAAGGTACATGAATAGCAAGGACCTAAATCATGTTGTTTAACAAATCTGGTATTAGAGGGTTAGTCTCAGTTTACTTATTAAGAATTTAGTTGAGTAAAGGATTTTAGGACTCAGTTCTTTGTGTAGATGACAATGAACAGGCCAATACTTGTATTTTTTGGGGGGAAACATACGTCAACTACACATTTTGAACTGTGCTGATGGGCCCATAACTAATGTTTTTCATTCAATATATTTTTGCATGGGGAACTAACTGTAAAGAAGAAAATTCATTAAGAAGGACATAGGTCAATGGTGACCTCAGTGGACTCGACCATGACTTTGTTTCTGAAACCTACTTTCCACTTGTTCTTTATCTTAAAAGAGACTTGGCTTAATTCTCTGAATTTTTCAAATTTAGATCATGACAAGAAAGAAATGCTGTTAGATTAGTGATTTTGATTTTAAAGAATGATGGTCCTCTTTTTTTTTTCCAATGGATTTGAAGCATGCTGAAAACTGGTTCACACAACACACACCAGTGGTGAATCAAACATTCTATACAGCAGCAATAACACTAAGGCAATAGTGAGGAGAGTATCCTATAGGTTAAATGAAATATTTTTATAAGCTATTCTTTAAAACTGTTATGGTCATAGATATCATTGTCAAAATGCCAATTAATGTTTGTTATTTATGCATTGATAGGTATTTTTTGCATGTACTTTTATCTTACTGAAAATATAAAATTTTAAATAACTTATATATATATATATACATGTTTATATACACTTGGAGAGAGAGACATTGAAATTATTTTACAGACACAATTGCATTTAAAAAAACAGTCATATAACTGGTACCACATCACCATATTAAAGAAGATATCTCTTTGGAAAATTTTCCATGAACAAGAGATGATTAGAAGCAAGCATATGATAGACACCAACATTTCATCTCTGCACGCAATTATGATACAAATTAGAAATGCTATTATGTTGGTGCTCCATAATTAAGTAAGCAATTAAAAACAAAACTAGTTCATTAACAAATTGTCATAGCTAGGCCGACAAGTGCCCAAAGAGGTCACGGTCACGGCGATTGCACAAGATGATGACTAAGTCTTTCTGAAAGTAAAAATCCCAACCAACAGCATTGGCTCCATATCTAATTCATGTGTTATACAAATAGCAGTTTCATGGTGGCAAAATGGAAATAAATATTATAGGCAAGTGTGGGGAAGAGGAGAATTCTTTGTGGTAAGTTACCTGTACCATGTGTTAGAATGGCATAGTTAGATAGAGTATGGTGAGATGTTAAAATGAAATGCTGTTTATTCAAAAATGAAAATAAAATGTCCTTTGATATTTGATATAGCTCTGGTTATTTTCTCATAAAACTCTGGCTGTTTGGCTCTTTCAGTCTCTTTGCTTTAGGGGAATCTGTGCTTCTATCTTAATGAAGATGGTGACTAGAAATGAGCAGTTACTAGCGTAAGCTGTGAGATCCAGATATTTGTATGTATTTTTTAAGTGGCCTTCAGTTTGTAAGTATTTTCATTAAAAAAAAAAAAAAAAGGTTTCCCATTATTTCCGGTGAAACCAGATAGTGTCACAGAAAAAAAATTATATCAACAATGAACACGTTTAATAAATAAGAATGAAAAAAAAGTAAAATGGTTAATCCCTATACTAATTATTTGTCCCATTTTTGTTAATACAAATTAAATGTTTCACTTGGTTAATGACAAGTTTGATCAAACAGTTCATAAACTGATGGATTGACTTTGAAATGAATTCAGGGGAAAAAAAATGACATGATGTGGAGCTGGCAAAGGGCCGCCTCTAGTGGGAACAGATGCCCAACAAATTTGGCGAGTAGTTTTGTTCTCTTCTATCTGTTGCAGTTCACAATCCTAATGAATGTTATGTTTAAATAACATGAATAAAGATAAAGTGAAAATGAATTCAACTCCAGTTTGAGCAGCAGAATAAAAATGAGCAAACTGTATTATCTTCTGCCACCTAATCTGGGTTGAATTTCCTCTGTATCTTTTTTGTTTGTTGAAGAATCCTTTTCTTGAGTCTCCTTGGCCATTGACAAGGTCTTTTGAGATGAATATGAAAAGATAGATTTAAAGGTTAAGGCCAGGGTCAGATGGTTGCAGATGTTTTGTGAGAGATTGTTCGGTTCAGTTTGTGGTACTTCTCCTGACTAAGGTATTTCAAACAGGCAGACTCATGGCCTGCAACTGTCAATGAATGTTGTTTGTCTCACAATTGATCCATGCAAACACAAACACACAGTAGAAGGAGTGTTTGTTTTTCTTAGGCGGATAATTTTCCCCCAGCCCGAAGACATTATCGAAAACCAGAGAAGAAGATGTGGTTTTTATTTCTAGAAAGTAGGATGTTTTAGGTTTGGCTCTTCAGATGACCATCTGAGACCATTTTTCAAGGGATGAATAAAGGCACCATGTGACAGAAACTGATTAATCTGTAAAAGGTCGCAAAATTCTTCAAGAGGAAGAGAAAGGAAGTGGTGCTTGGACATAAAAAAAATAAATAGATGATAAATGAACTAATCTTATCTTTTGACTTGAAATTCTACTTAACAGACAATGTGAAAATAAAGGGGTAGAATTCATGGAGGTCGTATTGATTACCATTGGGATATTTCATTATTTGATTTAGCTCAAACTCTGTCTCCTCACAAGGAAGGTTGGAATAAATAAAGTTGTATACAGACATACACACATACATACAATGTGTAAATACAAATAATGTGTATATACAAAATTTGTGTGTGCAAGAATTGCTATATACTATTTGCTCAACTTTATAAACGTGATTAAAATATCCCCACGGGCCATTTCCCACTCCTCCCTTGAGTATTTTACCATTAAGTATGACCTCTGAAATCCTACAGTTAATTGACTAAGGCCAGTGGTTTCTTTCTATAATGTGCAATTTAGAACCCACAAGGTTGGGATAGTTCCTTTCTTAGATCTTGTAAAGAAGGCTTTTGATTAAAGTATATTTTGGAAAATTCTATGTAAAAATATCTAGGATCTTGAAAGATTAAAAAAATACAAACTAAGAATTTTTCAATCAATGTACTGATAGGAAGCTTTTATAGTTCTTACTCTCCTATCATCTATTCAACGTTAGTCACTCTTCACATTTACATTCTTCTGAATTTTATCCTGCCTAATGCTACTGGGAAGACCATGTTTATTATTCTGACTTGATTCTTTGTAAAATAGGTGCTTGATAAGGATTATTTTCAAAAGACAAAAAGCCCCTCAAGTGATTACCCTCTCAAACTTCTTGTAAAGGAGGACAGATAGTGATCCTCATCATCACCAAAGGCAAATCTAGAATTTTCCAATGTTTTACATACTTGGATATCATACAATATAAGGTGAAAGTCTAGAATTTTTTTCTTCCTGAGGCCTGTTGCCTCTGTTGAACATTTAGTCACATTTCAAAGAACAGCAAATTTTCTGTCATTCCTATATACTGAATACAGTATTCTCCATTTTGCAACTTCATCCAACTAAACCCTTTCAGTATAGCACTTGAGAATGCTATAGGTTTGCAAAAATGATGAACAAAGTCATTCTTATACTTCTTCCTGTAATAGTGAAAATATTTGGAAATAAAAATGAAAATTTAATTTTCAAATCTACTTCATGCTGTCAACACATGCATAAGAGGTATGAAACAATCTCTTTACAAGGATTCACCAGTGCGAGTTTTACACTTTCAGACTGTAAAGTGAAATGATTACCTTTTTACACAACACAATATTCTCCATTTTGCAACTTCATCCAACTAAACCCTTTCAGTATAGGACATGAAATTTTTTTAAGATTGTGATTTTGGTAGTGAGAGTGTTATCTGTACAGCTTTTCGAAGTAAGTGGAATGCTATTTGAAATACACATTTCACTTTTTGTTTTTCAGCTCTTCTGAAGGCAAAAGAAAAAACATTCAAGGAGCCGAAAAGAAAATTCCACAATAAAAACAACAAAACCTATATAACAGCTATGGTTTTTGCAAGTGCTGGTTTTAAATGCTTTATGATAAACCAGAATCAACATAATGCATTCATATCACAATTTTCTGAAGCACGTTTGAGTTTTTTTCCTAATTCACACTCTGCCATTATCCTGTTTTTATATATATTCATTTAAAAAGATTTACCGAACATAAATAAGAACAATTACAGAATTACAGAGTAGGATTACTTCTGGAAAAAAAAAATTATCATCAGTCGTATTCTCATCAGCTATTCTATTTGACTTCATCATTAAGAAAAGTATTCAGGATGTCTAGTGGGTGAAGAGAGCAGAAGTGTGTTTTCATTTTGATATGATAGCTGCATTCAAGTTATTCTCCTCTTTACAATAGATTTTACCTAGCTTTATCTTCATAGGAAGCTGTTTTCAGTTGAAAAGCAGAAGTGAATAGAAGTGTCATGACATGAGATTAACAGTACAACCGGTTAGTAAATCAAATGTTTGAGGTGAAGAAAGTAGAATGTGACATGCATCAGCAGGATGGACTGGCAGGATTTTAAGGAGACAAGTGAAAAGAAAAATTTGAATCAATGGTCGATGCTCCTGATATCTGCATTATTTGAAAGCACGTGGTCCATTTCACCAGTCAGTCATTGTAATGGATCTGAGTGCAAAGAGACACTCTCTGCAATATCAGTTCATGTTGAAATGATAACCAGAGAAGAAACTAGTCCAAGTTCTGTTTCCAGCTACTAAAAAAAGAAAAATGTTCCTCAGGCTGAGAAGGCTGGTATGGTTCACTTTTGAGATGCCAAACCTCACTGTAGGTTCACGTCATAATATCCACATTATTCACTAAAGAATTAATTTATTCCCAAAAATCCTTCATGCTGCCACTTACATAGATTTTATAAAATACTCAAGAGTTAAGACTTAAAAATCTTGAGTGTTTAGCTCAAGTTTTAAACAGATACGAGCAATTTATTGGGGGCACTTTAAAATGCATGCTTAAGCACACGCATGGATTTCTTTCCTCCTTTTGGTAAGTATTCACAGAAATACATAAAAACTTAAATTGAAATTGGTAATGCTTAAAGATTTATCCGAATAGCTTTGGAGATTATCTAAAAGGTTAATTTAAAGGCTTAATAAGAGATACTTCATGTCATCATCAGTGTCTTCACATGGAAGATTCTTAAAACTCCACATACTTTGGCATTTTCTCCATAAGTCCATATTTTTCATTCTCCATTTTTTTTACAGCAAGTTTCATTAAGAATAGGGTTAATACTGTTATGTGCCTAATTTTTACTTAAAACTATGCTTTTTTAAAAGAAAAAAAAAAAAAGCAGAATACACACACCAAAAAAAAAAGCCCATTAAATACCCATACTTTAATATATGTTCCTCAGAAACAAATGTACAGTTAGATAACACATAAAGAATTATGAATGACTAATTATATTTTGCATATTTACAGCAAAGACAATTAGCAAATAGCTTTTATATGCAAAATAAATGAAAAAGTAATTAAGATGCACTAACCAGAGCAGCAATATCAAGTCTGTTGTCTTGCGATTCATTCCTAACAAACATAATAATTATGCATTCATTGTCATATAATTAAAACAGCTCTGTCCTTTAGAAAAATGGTTATTTACTGTATAATAACATGAAGAGTGGCAGAAGTTCCTCATAATGGTGAGCAGGATAATTAAATATTTCTTCTTAGGAAATGCTCACCCAGTTTAGTTTATTATCATAACTTCTACCAGCAAGCAGCTGTCCCTCAGGAATGCCAAGTGTTCTCTCTGAGGTCTGGGAAAGTTGTTTTCCGTTTTGTTCGTCAGCTCTTGTCTTCGCCTTGCTGTTGAATTGAGCAGGGATGCTCCTGGGCCACTTTGCTAAGCCTGGTCCCCCTGGAGGCCATCCTCAGCTCCAGAGGGCTTCGGGAAACAACTCGAGGCCTGTCTCTGTCTGCAATACAAATGTGCTATGACTGCTTCTCTGAAAGAATATATTTTCTTTTCTGAAAATATTCCAATACTTTCAGTTTTTAATCACTAAGAGAAAACTAAATGATAACCTGAGACTTTAAACAATGTATTAATTAAGTATTAACATCCCATATATCATGTCAGATAAACAGCTGCATTTTAGAAATATGCACAATGCAAAATGGTTAATGTATCTGGAAGTTAGTCTAATTAATGTGATAGAGATTGTTCTCTGTATCCTCCACAAATAGATTGAGGGAGCCATTTTGTTTCCCCAAAGCTGAGAACATCTCTATGTTATATTACTGACCAGTTATATCACTGACTATTCTTTCTTTACGTAAGTACAGTACCTGTGTAATGCAATCAGAAATCATTCAAGTAAGAGATATAAATTATTTTACAACTGTTTGGTGTGTAATTCTTATATATTGATGCTACTATATTGTCATGAGTATATAGTCAACAAAATTAACTTATTTTATGTAATAAAATCATGTGTCCAGTGAGAGTGGAGAATGCAAGGGGATTTGGAGAGAGCAGTATCTGTTAATTATCAGTTATTGATTTTTACAAAATGTAATAACAACTTTAAAAATTATTGTTTATAACATCTTTGATATCAAAGAAAGGTAAATCTTAGGTAGGAAAAATATATTGAATTATTAATTAAAATTTTCTTATTTAAAATATCCTTTGTATTATATTTATTGCATAATTTTAAATAATAATAAATGTAAACACCAACCTCAGAGAATAAGAAAATAAATGGTTTGGTTTAGATTTTGTGATTTGACTTTATTAATATATTTGAAACTATTTCAGCAGTTACTTAGCTACCATTCATTAATCGATTGAGATCAAGAAGGAGATAGGAAACAGTAAGCATAGCATCTTGTTTTGTTTAAGAGCCATGACTTTATTTTGAACATTTTATCCTGAACTATTTAGATATTTTTTAAATATTCTATACTATAAGCTTATCTGGCTTGTAATAAAATGGATGTATAGACCAAGGAGAGTCTGTAGAGATAATAGATGGTGCTTGTTTCTGTGTTACATTTAGGAGAACTTAACCATAACTTAGAATGCTAAGAAGAAATAATTGCCCTTAAATGAGACTGGTGAAGTGTTTTGTTAGAGCTCCTGTATACTACCAACAGAATTTGGGAATAGAAAGAAAGCAGAACTTAAAATTATAACAGGGCATACTGATAGCTACTTCATCAGTGAAAAGTAGAAAAGAAAAACAATGTAGTCACATTTTAAACTATAATGCAAAAACAGTGCAGGATTTCCCATTACCAGTATACCAGAGGCATCAGGAATAGTAAATAAATATATATACATATTCGATTTTATAGTTTATTTTTTAAGGAATCCCAAAACAATTTTAAGTAGTCATCATGGACGGCGGAGCTTGGTGGGCTGCCGTCTATGGGGTCACACAGAGTTGGACACGACTGAAGCGACTTAGCAGCAGCAGCAGTATGGGGAAGGAAATCATATCTTTATTTCTTCTTACATTTGCTTTTTGTTTGACATAGGTTTTAAATTTTAGCTACTTGGGCAATGGAAGAGGCAAAGAACACCATAGTTTTTTTTCTATTCTTAGTGCTTATTAAAGGTGTTCATTTAACTATATATACATCTGTATTTCATCTACTTTAAATCCTTATTCCAGAATGTCAGTAATCTTCTATCTTGATGGTTTAAAGAATAGTGGGGTTCTTCACCATTATAACAGGAATATCAGTTTTTGTATCTGCTATGACAGAGAGTAAAAATGATCAAACATTACACCCTTAGTAATAAATTTGCTTCTCTTTTCAAGAAATAAAGTTCATAAATGTGGGAATTGGTGAATGCATGCACCTCTTCATGCATCTCTTGCTATCTTCCTTCCCAGAGTGCACATTTCTCAGCAAATTGGGAGATAGGAAGCCCAAGCTCAATGACTGAAAATTTAGAGTTCACCTTGAAGTTATTATTTGTCCCTTTCAATGGAGCCTTCTCATCCACCATGAGTCAACTATTTTGTGTGTATATATTATGCACTCGCAGTCAGGCTATGGAATGGAAAATCCTGGGAGAAAGCAACAATGACCTTTCTTGTTTAAGTACATGAGATGGTGCATGAGATGTGGCAGTTGCTTGATCAACATTATTGAGTAAATATTTCCATCATATACTCAAAAGACACGCACCAAAGGTCTTTGTCCCTTTTCAAACTAATGTTGAAGGAGAACTCTGTTTCTGTCTCCATATTATTCATCTCTACCCGGCTCTTCCCTCATCTATATACAGTTTCAGTTCTGACATATCTTAACATACATACACACAACTCTGGGACGATAGGGTGGGGAGGGAAGAGGATGGGGGTTTCAGGATCGGGGGGACACATGTATACCTAGTGGCCGATTCATGTGGATGTATGGCAAAAACCATCACAATACTGTAATTATTCTCAAATTAAAATTAATTAATTAATTGGGGGAAAAAAAGAACCCACCTTGCTAGTGCAGAGGACGTGGATTCAATCCCTTATGGGGGAACTAAGATCCCACATTCCGTGGGGTAACTAAACCCCTGGGCCACAACTAGAGAGTCTGTGCACCGCAGTGAAGATCCCGCGCGCTGCAACTAACACCTGATGCAGCCAAATGTAAATAATAAATATTTTTAAAAACACGATCCCAGCTGTATCTGTTGTCATGTGTATGATATACATGCAGTAGAATCTCAATCGACAATCACTGTATGACCAGTTGACAGTCTAAAAATGAAAAAAAAAAAAGGAATGAATAAATAATACAAATGCTAACTGAATGTGCCTGCGGAGATGCGGAAGCATATCTTTTCAGCAAATGTAAGTATGTTTGCTCTGTTTCATCTTTGGCTTGTATGAAATCTGTGATGTGGCCATCTCTGTCATGACAGTCACGCATTAAGCCCACGAAGTCTTTCTGAGTGTATATTCTGGAAATAAATACTCTGTATTTGGGAATGAAAGATAATCAAACAGGGAGATTAGAAAAATAATTGTTTCTGCTGAAGACACAGACCTTCCTTTTGAAACTTGCTTTTGGTTCTTGGGCCAGTACCCGCTATGACTGTTGACCTAGAGGGTTCCAAGTTCTCCCCGAGGTCTGATGTAGAACTGAACTATGCACTTTGAATCACCACCACTCCCTGATGAGCAGCCCAAACAATTATGCTGCACAAACTTTTGCTAAGAAGAGCTCAAACTAAATGGAACTTTTCAAATTGATGGCCTTATTGTAAAATCTTCTTTTTTGAAGGAATCTTAACCATTGGACTGCCAGAGAAGTCCCTGAAAAAATTCTTTATAAAAAATTGCTAGGTACTTTATTAAAATTTAATGTAAATATACTTTACATTGTAAGTCTAATATTTACTCATAACCTTAACAACCTAGCCTTTTATAAGGCTGATATTAAAAATCAGAACAGAAAGAAAGATCTTAGGTACACATAATGAAAAATCATCTCAAACTACACTCTCCGCCTCACATAAGGCTTAATAAAGTGGATGATGCTCAAGAACATAAAAACATGACTGTTTTTATTGCTCACAACCTTCATTTCTGACTATTGGTTTTCATTGACTTACTGGGTCTCCTAAGGAATAAATACAAGCAGGTGCAAAGAAAAAGGAAGTCTATTTACAGACCCCAAATGATGCCATGTGATTGAAGATTGGGCCTAGAATCAAACTGGCCTAGAATGGTTGAATTTAAAGCAGGTGAGTCCAGGAGATTACCATATGAAGTTTTCATGGTCCTTTCTGCCCAATAAAGCAGCAAGGATTTTCTAAACTCCTCACTTCTGTGCCTTAAGACTCTTCTAATTTGAAAAATAGGAGTCAAATAAACCTTGGAAAAATTATATAAACATACACACAAAAGTATCAACATAGAATGTTGTGGTGAAATCCAGGGTTAACAGGTAGAAATTAAACACAGTCTTATTCTTTTTTTTTTAAATTTTGTGTCTTTGTTAGTTTCAGCAGGACAGAATACTGATAGTCACGTGCAAATACAATTGGTGAATAACCCACAGAGAGTGAGTCTGCCTTTCCCATTGCACAGGCAATGGGCCTGTCCAGACTTAATGCTGGCTCCACGCTGAGTTACTATTCATATTTCCAACAAGGTAGAATTTTTTTTTAAAGACATTATCTCCAATGAATAAAGAACTCTTTAGATGGCTATTTAAAATGGGATAAATAAAATTGACATTTACATGATTAAAACAAGATTTGATATTACTACATCGCCTAAGGTTAAATGGGCCAAAGACCCCCTACTCATCCTCGACTTTAAAAGGCAAACAAGTCTGTTCTATTCACCCTGGTTTTAAAATGTATATATTAGGAGGCTAGAAAAATTAACACTGATATATCTGATCAGCAATTATTTGGGGCAACAGTTAGGCCAAAGGGCCTGAGGCTCAGCTCAACTCCACTCTGAGGATCCTAGAGCTTTTCATATTAAAGTAGGTCAAATGGACAGGGAACAAAAAGAAAAGAAAAACTTCTAAAACTCTCCCTTTAAGACCAAGCTTGTTGAATGGATCCTAATGAAAACTAAAGTTAAAGATATAAGAGGTTACAAAATTGAGATCAAAGTGTATAAAATTGATACATTTAAATAAGCATGACTGAGCGACTAACAGTTTCACAGTTTATATAAGATGGTTACATCTCTTTGGTTTAATTATATAATGGAATAGGGTCTTCCCCAGTGGTTCAGTAGTAAAGAATCCACCTGCCAAGCAGGAGACACAAGTTCAATCCCTGGGTCAGGAAGATCCCCTAGAGAAGGAAATGGCAACCCACTCCAGTATTCTTGCCTTGAAATCCCATGGACAGAGGAGCCTGGGAGGCTACAGTCCATGATGTCACAAAGAGTCAGACATGACTTAGCAACTAAACAACAAGGACAATCACCACACTAAATACTTCCAAACTCCTTAAACTCCTGGACTTTGGGATTTTCACTCCCTGTTCCTCATTATGTCCTAGATGCCAGGGGCATGCCAAAAAGAACCTGAGTTTTACCCAATCATGCACAAACGGAGGTTGGTTATTTCATCATGAGGAAGTAACCCATCAGGCCTATTTCAGGCAAGGGAAAAGGCAGTGATAGAACAAGAGGTGTTTGTGGTGAAGGCCACAAGCATGTTTAAGAAAATCCCTTCTTCTGTCTGCCAAAGGCCCCCCAATGTTGGAAGAATCAAATTCTACCAGCTTCAATCCAGCTATATTATATTTGAATCATAATCCTGAAATGTACATTGATGCTGAAGAAGTCGCTTCTTCAAAACTTTCAGGCAACAATTAAGTATTCCATTGTCATGGCTCAATTAAATGGTTTGGCCTGAGAAAATTGGGGATTGTAAAGTGAGGATGGAATGTGCTTTGATCCTCTTTCCAGGGTTATTGTTTCATTAATAAATGAACATGTCATTTGTCTCACCAGAGGGAGCTCATGCCCTCCAGGCTTTTTTCCCTTTTTTGTTCAGGTTTTATAAAGATGAATTTCCAGTGCTCTGAAATACCATGGATTAGTAGTTAAGCCTGACAGCACTTCGGGGAGTAGCGAGCTTAAAGTGCCTCACACAGGTCTCCAAAGTACTTGTTTACTAATAGAGGAAATCAGCGACCGTCTGCAGCTGCTGATATCGTATTACCATTTGGAAAGACAGTAGCTGAGATAACAAATCACACAGTTTTAATAATTACTCCTGCATTCCCGTTTTTTGTTTCCTGCATAACTGTAAAGGCTGGATTTCTTCCAAATAAACAGATAAAAACAGTATGGAACTTTTATCTTTTAATGATAATGACAACACATCATGTTTCACTAAAAGTTTCCTGCTGAATTTTTTCTGATTTCTAGAGTTTCAATAAAATGTAATTATACTTTATAATTCCACTCTTTTAATCTTCACTTCAAAAACTATTCACAGTGAGCAAGTTTGCCAGGCACCCAGAGTAGGGGGACAATCCGCCTAGACTCACCCATGTGGACCCGCTCTTGCATTCTGTCTTGGGGTAAACCTGTCATTGAAACTGCATCCTGTACATTGAGCTGCTTTGCATTCAAATTAATAGCTAGTTTAATTTGAATGTAAAACAGCTCCATTTACGCCATCACTTAAAAAAAAAAGAAATAAGGTATTTGGCAATGAATGGATGTTTAAGATATAATACATTTGCAACATATTTTTAATCCTAAATTGAACCTATATTAGTATAGGGACATTTTAATATCAATAGATAAGTCATAAAAGAAGCCTTTAAAAAATCTGCATAGTAAATATGTGCTTTAGGGGTCAAAACTACTCCATTGTACAGATACAGTACAGGGTTTAGTTCATATGGTTGGCGCTGGGCATTTTCCGGCAAATCTGTGTATTGTTACATTTCTATAGTCCAAGAATGGCAATTGATTTTTAAAACACATGCTGCAACTTTATTTGCTCAGTAATTACATGGCCTTTATTTGGAGGTCAGTGAAAGAACAACTAAATAGGAAAATGAAGTCTTCCTCCCTTGTGCAATGAAACCATAAAAGTTGGCAGACAGAAAGGAATGCTAAACTTTTTCCCAGAGCTCTGAGTTTGGTTTCCACTGGTCCATGTTCCATTGGGTGATTAGAGAAAGCTTTTTTAAAGCCTTACTTCAGAATGATCTTAATTGGTACAAGGTTGAGCCCTTTCTAGGAGGGGAGGGAAAAGGTTGAATAGCCTTTTCAAGTCACATGAAAGTTTCTAGGATGAATGTACGATAATTAGATTAATAAGTAGCTTAATTTATCACAGCTGAGGATTTCAACAGCCACACATTAGAGCAAGAAAAAAAGATTAGTGTGATTCTAGTTTGTAAAAAAAAAAATTGTACTGAAACTTGATTAACCTTAATCACAAAGCGCCTTTCTTCCTTCGTCTAAATGTCTGAAGTGGGGAGGGTGTGTGG
Source organism: Bos javanicus (assembly GCF_032452875.1). Lineage (NCBI taxonomy): Eukaryota > Metazoa > Chordata > Mammalia > Artiodactyla > Bovidae > Bos > Bos javanicus. The sequence continues at coordinate 68,892,193 of NC_083877.1, read as the reverse complement.
AGTGGGGAAGTGGGAGAGAGGACCTGAAATAATCAGAAAAGTCTTCATTTATTCCTTTCTGTCTCCCGGTTAATGAGCGGTATCAGGATTGCTTGAACCAACTTTTCCCTTTACTGTTTCTTATCCTTAAAATAATGGGTTAGGCCTAAGCCTGTAAAATCTTAAATTATGTTGCCCACCCACATCATAGAGATAAGTCTTTTCTGATGTGTAATTTGTCATAAACAGATTCTCCTGTTTTCACTGAAAAGAGAAAGGAGTAATGTGGTGGGGAGAAGAATGGGATTTGGAGGCGATCATAATTCCAGTTAGTATGTGGTGGCAACATCGAGGCTTAGACTGTTGGATATTTCCAAGAGTTATCTCAGAGCTGTAAAACCTGAATTTAGTCCCATGCCTTCAAAAATCATTCCCCAAACAAAGGTCAGCATAAGTTACGAAAAGAAGTATTCACTGCTAAAACCTGCTGAATCAAAACAATTATTATGACAGCAAGAATGATTAATTGACTCAAATAGTGCTAAAAAATCAGATAGGAACTGACACACAAAAATAGGCCCATTGGGAGTCTTTTTCTCCATCTCCTCCACATATGCACAATAAAATATTTTGACAAAAAGTGGAATCTGCTGGACCATCTGATGGTCATATCCAACGGGGGTGGGCTAACATCAGATTTGATTAACCTTCAACTTCCTGACTCCTGTCTAGCTACAAATGAAACTTCAGCACTGTGTGGAACAAAGCTGCTGGCATCAGCATCGGATTCGCACTAGAAGAGCCTGGAGTGTGAATCTATGGTGCCTGTCAACACTCCACAGTCATCGTGATGGGGAGGCCAGCTAATGTGAGCCCAGCGGTGGATTGGTGCATGGGGCACTGCCCCTGTGGCTGCGAGAGAGGGTCTGAGGGCTGGATGTGGGCAGGCAGTGGGGACACCCCCAAACTGGAGGGAAAAAATACAAACCTAAAATACCAGACGGCCTCATGACGGCACTACCTCTAACAAACCAAAATCACTGTGCCTCTGAAACTTACACAGAGGAGTTCTGACAGAGCTGCAGGTGCGGTTCCAGCTAAAATGTTGGAAAGTTACCTGTGGCCCAGCTTGACAGACAAGGGCAGTACCAAGGGTGCTCATGCACCAGTCTGTGTGACAAGTTCGGAAACAGAGCCAGAGCCCAAGGCGAGGCCATATCCACCATGGAAGTCTTCTCAGAGCACATCTTCTCTTCTGCTGGCATGAAGAAAAGCTTTAAATTTTTTTTAAAATCATATAATGAAAAACTACGTCACATTATTTCAAAATACTGAAATTTAGAACATCAATGTAATTATGGACTCTGAGTAAACTTGGAAAACCAAAGCACAGTTAAGCCAGCAGCCAGAACCTGCAAATGTGCTTTTATCTAAAATGGATATCTCATTACTGGTTAACATTATTTAGTTAGGAGGAGATATGACCTCTAATTTGCCTTTAAATGATTAATTTGGTGTTTAAATAAGTATCTTTTATTTAATAATGTTTTCTTCAACCAATTCACTTATGTCAATAAACTCTTTGTTTAACCTTCTTAAAGGAAACATTTTCTCCGCTCAGAGGCAATTAATGAGCTATCAAATAAGTAGTTACAGGAAAATGAACTAAAATTAAGGCCTGTCCAGATCAGCAAATGTGCTTTAATCAATGAAGTAAGAACTATATGTTACTGTCCACTGCACCGTAAGAAGTCTATCTATTCCGTCATCTGCCCATCCGTCCCCTTTCTGTCAGAGTTCAGGGCAGAAGCAACTCACACAGTAAAACTTGCTGATGTGGGAACATCTCATACACAGTAAGAGGCATTTTCTCTTGAGTGCTGTTTCTTTAAGTTTGGTGAAAACAATTATATGTCTTCAATCTGGTGATGAGTTGTCATTTTTTTAATGAGAAATTAAGGGAAACAGAAAACATATGCCATATTAATAGAACATATAACAATGTTGATATTATATTAATATCAATAATATCAATTTTATTGAAGAATAATTGATTTACAGTGTTGGGTTAGTTAGTTTCTGGTGCACAGCAAAATGATTCAGTTACACATATATATACATAATATTTTCCATCATGTTTTATTACAAGATACTGAAGATAGTTCTCTGTGCTATACAGTAGGATTTTGTTGGTTATCTAAAAAAGGCGAAAAATTTATACAATTTGAAGAGAAACCAGAGTATATATCTATTTGATATATAGTAGTCTGCATCTGCTAATTCCAAAGTCCTAATTTGCCTCTCCTACCACCTCCCCGCTTTGGTAACCATGAGTTTGTTTCTATGTCTCTGACTCTTTCTGTTTCTCAAACAAGTTCATTTGTGTCATAGTTTAGACTCCACACATCAGTTCAGTTCAGTCGCTCAGTTGTGCCTGAGTCTTTGTGACCCCGTGGACTGCAGCATGCCAGGCTTCACTATCCGCCACCAACTCCTGGAGCTTGCTCAAACTCATGTGCATCAAGTAGGTGATGTCATCCAACCATCTCATTCTCTATTGTCCCCTTCTCCTCCTGTCTTCAGCCTTGCCAAGCATCAGGGTCCTTTCCAGTGAGTCAGTTCTTTGCATTAGGTGGCCAAAGTTGGAGCTTCAGCTTCAGCATCAGTCCTTCCAATGAATACTCAGAATTGATTTCCTTTAGGATTGACTGGTTTGATCTCCTTGCAGTCCAAGGGACTCTCAAGAGTCTTCCCCAACACCACAGTATAAGTGATATCATATAATATTTGTCTTTCTTTTTCTGACTACTTCACTTAGTATGATAATCTCCGGGTCCACCTCTGTTGCTGAAAATGACATTGTTTCCTTTTTATGGCTGAATAGGAGGAGCCTGGTGGGCTGCAGTCCATGGGGTCGCTAAGAGTCAGACACAACTGAGCGACTTCACTTTCACTTTTCACTTTCATTCATTGGAGAAAGAAATGGCAACCCAGTCCAGTGTTCTTGCCTGGAGAATCTCAGAGACAGGGGAGCCTGGTGGGCTACCGTCTATGGGGTTGCACAGAGTCGGACACGACTGAAGCGACTTAGCAGCAGCATTGTGTATATATACCACATCTTCTTCATCTATTCATCTATTGACGGACATTTAGTTTGCTTCCATCTCCTGGCTATTGTAAACAGTGCTGCTATAAACAATTGGGTGCCTGTATCTTTTTGAATTATGGGTTTCTCTGGACATATTCCCAGGAGTGGAATTGTCAGATCATATGACAACTCTATTTTTAGTTTTCTAAGGAACCTCCATACTGTTTTCATAGTGGCTACACCAATATTAATATCAGAGTGTCAGATAGTATCTTTTTCAGTCTTGGGGACATAAAAACGTATCATGGATAACTTAGCTTACCATTTTTCAGGTAACATTTTAAAACCTAGTTTTTTCTAGATAGTTATCTGTAGTATTCAAAGGCATTTTGTTTTGGAGGATATTAACAGAGTTAAAAGCTGTCAAATTTAGTATAGCTTTCTACAGTATGTGACAAACAATTAAAAAAAAATTTGATCAGTAGTAAAAATCATCAACATTTTTAAATTCAGTTTTTTCTAACAGGAGTAAATGAATCACCAAAATCTCTCATTCTCAGAAGAGAAACACACTGAGTGCGGCAGGGACTGCTGCCCATCCCCTAAAAATCATGCCCCTTTTTCCATAGCTATAGATTTTTGCCCCAGGGCACTCAGCCATCAAAAAGTATAGATGACAGTAAAAAGGATGGCTTAAAACTCAAAATCAAAAAACTAAGGTCATGGCATCTGGTACCATGACTTCACGGAAAATAGAAGAAGAAAAAGTGGAAACAGTGGCAGCTTTTATTTTCTTGGGTTCCAAAACCACTGCGGATGGTGAATGCCACCATGAAATTAAAAGACATTTACTCCTTGAAAGGAAAGCTATGACAAACCTAAACAGCGTATTACAGAGCAAAGACATCACTTTGCCAACAAAGGTCTGTCTAGTCAAAGCTTTGGTTTTTCCAGTAGTCGTGTATGGATGTGAGAGTTGGACCATAAAGAAAGCTGAGTGCAGAAGAACTGATGCTTTTTAACTGTGGTGCTGGAGAAGACTTTTGAGAGTCCCTTGGACTGCAAGGAGATCAAACCAGTCAATCCTAAAGGAAATCAGTCCTGATGCTGAAGCTGAAGCTCCAATACTTTGGCTACCTGATGTGAACTAACTTACTGGAAAAGACCCTGATGCTGGGAAAGATTGAGGGCAGGAGGAGAAAAGGGTGACAGAGGATGAGATGGTTGGATGGCATCACTGACTCAGTGGACATGAGTTTGAGCAAACTCTGGGAGATAGTGAAGGACAGGGAAGCCTGACATGCTGCAGTTCATGGGATCACAGAGTCAGACATGACTGAGTGACTGAACAAAAACACAGTCCTCCTCATAACTGCTGACTGCAGCCACACACTCAGTTCTGGCCAAGTTGAGGTGAGTGGAAGAGCCTTTAACACCAATTAAAGAGCCTTTAACAGCTTCCTGGAATAGGGTTGCCAACTCAATTTCTTTGTGAGAGAAAAACTAGCTTCTATCTTATTTAAAGCCCTGTGTTGTCAGCTAAACCTACATCTTAACTAATGCACTAAGAATAGATATAAAATGAATAGAAACTTATGTACTGCCTGTGCCATGTTAAACTACCCAATAAGTCTGTCTCTCTCTTCTCTCTCTCTGTTTTAAATTACTCTTTTTCTTTTTTAATTACTCTTCCCTAAAACACACTTCAGATTGAGACTCCTTCAAAACCTTTTGGATCGCTCCCCATTGCGTTCTGAACTAAGGACAATCCCTCACTAGATATTCAACACTCCACGATTTTCTGAGCCTCCAATACTCATATACTTTCTATACACGTCTTCCTACCTTCTCTGACAATGCTGGATAATCGCACTTTGGGGGCCATGCCTGCCCTTCCTCTCTGCCAGTGCAAGTCTTACCCACTAAAGTGAAAAAGACTAGTATCATTTGTGGGGGGACTTTGGTACCAAGTGGACCCCATCGGAAGCCATGTTGTCCTCATACAACATCCTCTGACTCTCCCTCCTAGCATTTCTCACAGCTTGCTATTGCACACTTGACCACTCTCTAACTTCCTATTGCTTCCCTGGTGGCTCAGCTGGTAAAGAATCCACCTACAATGCAGGAGACCTGGGTTCGATTCCTGGGTTGGGAAGGTCTCCTGGAGAAGGGAACAGCTACCTACTCCAGTATTCTGGCCTGGAGAACTCCATGGACTGTAAGTCCATAGGGTCACAAAGAGTCAGACACAACTGAGTGACTTTCACTGGCTCCTTGTTAGACCATAAGCTCCACATGGGCAGGGATGAAGTCTAATTGTCTCATCATTATATCTGTAGGAGTAGCACAGTGCCTGGCAATTGACAGATAATAAATATTTGTTGAGTGAATGGATAAACATCTCTGAATCTTTCTCACTTATTGAATGAGGCTAATAATATCTAACTCACAGAGTTGTTGCTAGAAATAAATGAGAAAATAAAATAAATAATGAGTGTCCAAAGACTGACCCATAGTACCTACTCAATGAATGAGAAGCAATATTGTGCAGTGATTCACAGCATGAACTTTCAAATTAGACCTACCTGGGCACAGCTTTAGCCAGGTACCTGTTGGATGACATTGGACATTATCTCTTCTAATCTTTCATTTCTTCCTTTTAAAGCTGATATGGAACTTACCTGGTATTATTGCTGAATGTATTAAAGCTGAACACCAATGTGCTTATCTCAATAAGTGAAGGCGAAAGTCACTCAGTCATGTCCAACTCTTTGCGACCCCATGGACTGTACAGTCCATGGAATTCTCTAGGCCAGAATACTGGAGTGGGTACTCTTTCCCTTCTTCAGGGGATCTTCCCAACCCAGGGATCAAACGCAGGTCTCCCACATTGCAGGTGGATTCTTTACCAGCTGAGCCACCAGGGAAGCCCACGATATGTAAGCTTACCACAATATGTGTTAACTAATAGACATTCACAAATGGTATCTATTGCTACCCATCACTCATCTAATCATTTATTTGTACAGCAGATTTTTTTATTGACTAAATACTATGTAGCAGACACTGGGCTTCATGTTGGGAATACACTTGGGAACAAAGCAGAGTGGACCACGGGGCCCACATCTTGAAATTTACAGCTCGGTGAGGCAGACCACTAAATACATAAACATGTCAATACATATATAAGTATTAGCTGTAAGTAACTTCTAAGGAAGAAATGACAGGGTGCTCTGAGAAAGATTCTGGATTTGCAGAAATAGCTACTCTTCATGAACCAGCTCAAATGGCTACAGCTCCATGTAACCCATCTTGTCTCTTCCCACCCTCTGCAAATTATACAGACTTTCTCCTTCATTCAAACCATATATTACATTATACTTTTATTATGACATTTCCTTTACTCTTTTACTTGTTTACTTTTACTCATAAGAATAGCTAATGAGGGACTTCCCTGGTGGTCCAGTGGTTAAGAATCTGCCTTCCAGTGGGAAAGGGTTCCCACTACAGGGACACGGATTCAACCCCTGGTCAGAAAACTAAAGTCCCACGTGCCACAGGGCAACAATGAAGTCTATTCTTACCCACCTCTACTGTACCTGTAGATCTAAAAGGATTCCTGGCACAAATTAAGAGCTCCAGCAATATTTGTGGAATTGAAATAAATTGTACTATCTCCTTTGACTTTCATATACAAAGTATTTACCCTAATTCAAATGACTCTAATCTCTACATGTAAGGCTATCTCTTTAGTTAGTGAATTATCATACACCAATTTCTTCAACATATCATAGATAATGAATAAATCAAAAGTACATTACAATAGTCAAGAGTTTTAATCATGAAAAAGCTTTAACATCCCATGACAAGAGGTATATTCTTGGAAGAATCCCAGACTGAAATCCCTTGACCAACATCAAAAGACATTCTGTTTTCTGTAGTATTTGGAAGTGCCTTCCCAATATAAAATTCTGCTGCTGTTTGTCCCATGATCTTGTTAAAAAGAACAGTCATCATTACTTACAACAGAAAGCATCCTAATGGCTCTTCCTGGCAGTATAATCCCCTTACAGAAAGGCAAACATTCATGTTACACCCAGGTTGAAAGGAAATAATACAGTAAAGAATATTGATCAGTTCACATAACTAACAAATCCAGAGATAGGGCTGTTTTACATGAGGCTTGAGCCAATGCTTCAAGGATATCCCAAAGACCTGGGTTCTTTCCATCTTTCTGTGTCAGCTTCATCCTAAAACTGGCTCCATTCCTGGTCCCAAGATGGCTCCTCACAGCTTTTGGGGCCATATGCTTTCTTTTTTGTGTCAAAGAGAGCAATTTTGTTCCAGCATTCCCAGAAAACCCCCTATAATTACTGTGTGGTCTGCTCAGTTCACACATCAACCTTTGCTTCAATCACTGCAGTTAAGAGGATGGGATGGAATGACTGGCTTTGTCCCTTCTACCCCTGACTGGGAGGTAGTATATCAGTTTCCACAAAATCACATGAGTCCCAGAAAGAAACTGGGGACTACTGGGGAGGGGAAAATGGATGTTGGCAAGGCATCTAACACATTCTGACTATATAAGGTCTCAGTCAGCTTTGGTCTGTGAAGTCTGCCTATTCAGGATAGAACTGTTCATTCATATCAGAAAGAGAAAAAGGGAAAGGCATGGACTTCCCTCTCTTCTGAAAATGGCATCATATTCTTGAGGGTGGGGAGGTGGGAATGAACTTTGCTTTTGTATTGGCTCTGTTCATGGACTGTCTGATACTGTCTAATACTGTCACCACTTTTAAATAAAATTATTTCTATTCTAAATTTTAAAAATCATGACCACGTTTCCCCAGTGGTTAAGAATCTGAAAAACACCAATACAGTATACTAATGCATATATATGGAATTTAGAAAGATGGTAACAATAACCCTGTGTACGAGGCAGCAAAAGAGACACTGATGTATAGAACAGTCTTTTGGACTCTGTGGGAGAGGGAGAGGGTGAGATGATTTGGGAGAATGGCATTGAAATATGTATAATATCATATATGAAACGAGTCACCAGTCCAGGTTCGATGCACGATACTGGATGCTTGGGGCTGGTGCACTGGGACGACCCAGAGGGATGGTATGGGGAGGGAGGAGGGAGGAGGGTTCAGGATGGGAAACACGTGTATGTCTGTGGCGGATTCATTCTGATATATGGCAGAACCAATACAATATTGTAAAGTTTAAAAATAAAAAAAAAAAGAATCTGCCTGTCAGTGCAGGGACAGGGGTTCGATCCCTAGTCCAGGAAGATTCCACATGCCATGGAGCAACTGAGCCCATGAGCCACAACTACTAAAGCTCACATGCTGTAACTACTGAATCTGTGTGCCTAGAGCCCGTGCTCTGCAAAAGAGAAGCCACTGCAGTGAGAAGCCACTGAATCGCAATAAAGAGCAGCCCCTCCTCACTGAAACTACAGAAAGTCCCTGTGCAACAACAAAGACCCAGAACAGCCAAAATAAATACAGTTATAATAAGTAAAAGCAATAAAATCATGTTGAACAAATAAAGGCCATGTAACAAGATTATATTCTTTGCAGCCAAAGATGAAGAAACTCTATACAGCAACAAAACAAGACTGGAAGCTGACTCTGGCTCAGACCATGAACTCCTTATTGCCAAATTCAGACTTAAATTGAAGAAAGTAGGGGAAACCACTAGACCATTCAGGTATGACCTAAATCAAATCCCTTACAATTATACAGTGGAAGTGAGAAACAGATTTAAGGGACTAGATCTGATAGATAGAGTGCCTGACGAACTATGGACGGAGGTTCATGACATTGTACAGGACACAGGGATCAAGACCATCCCCATGGAAAAGAAATGCAAAAAAGCAAAATGGCTGTCTTAGGAGGCCTTACAAATGGCTGAGAAAAGAAGAGAAGTGAAAAGCAAAGGAGAAAAGGAAAGATATAAGCATCTGAATGCAGGGTTCCAAAGAATAGCAAGGAGAGATAAGAAAGCCTTCCTCAGAGATAAATGCAAAGAAATAGAGGAAAACAACAGAATGGGAAAGACTAGAGATCTCTTCAAGAAAATTAGAGATACCAAGGGAACATTTCATGCAAAGATGGGCTCGATAAAGGACAGAAATGGTATGGACCTAACAGAAGCAGAAGATATCAAGAAGAGGTGGCAAGAATACACAGAACTGTACAAAAAAGATCTTCAAGACCAAGATAATCACGATGGTGTGATCACTAACCTAGAGCCAGACATCCTGAAATGTGAAGTCAAGGGGGCCTTGGAAAGCATCACTACGAACAAAGCTAGTGGAGGTGATGGAATTCCAGTTGAGCTATTTCAAATCCTGGAAGATGATACTGTGAAAGTGCTGCACTCAATATGCCAGCAAATTTGGAAAACTCAGCAGTGGCCACCAGACTGGAAAAGGTCAGTTTTCATTCCAATCCCAAAGAAAGGCAATGCCAAAGAATGCTCAAACTACTGCACAATTGCACTCATCTCACACGCTAGTAAAGTAATGCTCAAAATTCTCCAAGCCAGGCTTCAGCAATACGTGAACCGTGAACTTCCAGATGTTCAAGCTAGTTTTAGAAAAGGCAGAGGAACCAGAGATCAAATTGCCAACATCCACTGGATCATTGAAAAAGCAAGAGAGTTCCAGAAAGACATCTATTTCTGCTTTATTGACTATGCCAAAGCCTTTGACTATGTGGATCACAATAAACCGTGGAAAATTCTGAAAGAGATGGGAATACCAGACCACCTGACCTGCCTCTTGAGAAACCTATATGCAGGTCAGTAAGCAACAGTTAGAACTAGACATGGAACAACAGACTGGTTCCAAATAGAAAAAGGAGTACGTCAAGGCTGTATATTGTTACCCTGCTTATTTAACTTCTATGCAGAGTACATCATGAGAAACGTTGGGCGGGAAGCACAAGGTGGAATCAAGATTGCCGGGAGAAATATCATTAACCTCAGATATGCAGATGACACCACCCTTATGGCACAAAGTGAAGAGGAACCAAAAAGCCTCTTGATGAAAGTGAAAGAGGAGAGTGAAAAAGTTGGCTTAAAGCTCAACATTCAAAAAACTAAGATCATGGCATCTGGTCCCATCACTTCATGGGAAATAGATGGGGAAACAGTGGAAACAGTGTCAGACTTTATTTTTCTGGGCTCCAAAAGCACTGCAGATGGTGATTGCAGCCATGAAATTAAAAGACGCTTACTCCTTGGAAGGAAAGTGATGACCAACCTAGATAGCATATTCAAAAGCAGAGACATTACTTTGCCAACAAAGGTCCATCTAGTCAAGGCTATGGTTTTTCCTGTGGTCATATATGGATGTGAGAGTTGGACTGTGAAGAAAGCTGAGCACTGAAGAATTGATGCTTTTGAACTGTGGTGTTGGAGAAGACTCTTGAGAGCCCCTTGGACTGCAAGGAGGTCCAACCAGTCCATTCTAAAGGAGATCAGTCCTGGGATTTCTTTGGAAGGACTGATGCTAAAGCTGAAACTCCAGTTGACTCATTGGAAGAGTTGACTCATTGGAAAGGACTCTGATGCTGGGAGGGATTGGGGGCAGGAGGAAAAGGGGAAGACAGAGGATGAGATGGCTGGATGGCATCACTGACTCAATGGACATGAGTTTGGGTGAACTCTGGGAGTTGGTGATAGACAGGGAGGCCTGGCATGCTGCGATTCATAGGGTCACAAAGAGTCAGACACGACTGAGCGACTGAACTGATCTGAACAATATACACTCTGTCTTAAGTTACTAAATTTCCTAGTAGAAAGGTTGACATTTTGCCTCATTTTCAAGGAAAGCTATGTTGAGAGAACTTTAGCTGGAAGCCTTTCATTTGCCTCCACTTATTTTGATGAAGTGAAAGCTGCTAGAGAATCCACTGGATAGGGCCTGTTACCTTTTTCTCACTTTCTTTCCTCTTCCTCTGTTTCTCCCCAACCTGACCTATCTACCCCCATCACCGTCCCACCTCCACACACACACACACACTTTTTCTTCTTCTCTGTGCTTTCTCTTCATCTCCTCTCCCTCTACCCCCTTTCATTTTTTCCTTCCCTTAATGGAATTCTCTTTACTCCCTGTCTTCTCTCTCTTTTCACTCATGTTTTTCTCTCATCCTCTCCCTTCAACTGGGTCCCAATATGTAGATTAATTTAGTAGGAGAAACCCAGTTCTCTTTTTCTCACAGTATCATGGAAACAAGAGTGAAACAAGAGTGATTCATTTCTAAAACAAGACAGCAATGATTTAGGGCTGTCTTGGGGTGGGCTAACCCCACTTCTCTATGGCCTCTGAACTACCTCAGAAGACAGAAGTCTCAGTCATCTGGTAAGAAATACTCTGGTTTCAACAAAATGTTCCTCACTAGCTATTAAAAGGAAGAAACTCCAAACTGTTTAATAGTGGGATGTATGGTTTAACTCTTTCCTCCCCAATTCTTCCACACCCTTGAGAGTGAAGAAGGTAGTTTAGTTTTCTCAGCCCCATTTCAGAGTTTTAAAGGATCACTAAGCATAGGCATGAACTGTGTAGTAGAATGACCAAATTTTTCAGTTTAGTTCAGTTCAGTCGCTCAGTCGTATCCAACTCTTTGAGACCCCATGAATCACAGCACGCCAGGCCTCCCTGTCCATCACCAACTCCCAGAGTTCACTCAGACTCACGTCCATTGAGTCAGTGATGCCATCCAGCCATCTCATCCTCTGTCATCCCCTTCTTCTCCTGCCCCCAATCCCTCCCAGCATCAGACTCTTTTCCAATGAGTCAACTCTTCGCATGAGGTGGCCAAAGTACTGGAGTTTCAGCTTTAGCATCAGTCCTTCCAAAGAAATCCCAGGACTGATCTCCTTCAGAATGGACTGGTTGGACCTCCTTGCAGTCCAAGGGACTCTCAAGAGTCTTCTCCAACACCATAGTTCAAAAGCATCAATTCTTCAGCGCTCAGCCTTCTTCACAGTCCAACTCTCACATCCATACATGACCACAGGAAAAACCATAGCCTTGACTAGACGGACCTTTGTTGGCAAAGTAATGTCCCTGCTTTTCAATATGCCCTCTAGGTTGGTCATAGGCTTTGGGTATTATTGTCTTTACTTCTGACTGACTTTTTCCTTCTGACGCCCCTGCAAGCAGCATGAAATTGCTTTTCCGAATAACTTTTTTCATTAACCATTAGCATTACCAAGAAAGACTGCTCATAGGCAAGAGACAACAACATTAAAGAACAATGTAGCAACTTTTGCTAATAAAATAAAAGCATTAGGCTTTGGGATCAGTCTAAGCCAAATACAGTTCTCAAATAAACAAGTTCATTGTACGTTTCTTTAGAGAACTTGATACCATAAAAAAAGATCTTATTTACAGTTTTAAAATAGCTATTCATAGTTATTAAAATACCTTTGTTTGGGAGATAACTCTGAGAAGATTAATATGAAAGTTCTTCTAAGAAGTATAGCAAAATAGTTTTGAACAACTTTTTCTAAATAGAGACACAATTACTAATAGTAAAGGAAAAAAATTCTATACCTAGAGAAGTAATTTAATACTTAGAGCTTACTTACAAAAGATGGAAAACTAATAAAGCTTTAGGATGCCTTTATATCTAATTTTAATAGTTGTTCTCATGATGACACACAAATATACTATTTTATGGTGGTGAAGGATTTACATACAACCATCATCTAATTTCCTTCAATGTTCTTTGTGATTCTGCATGGCTATTGTGGCACATGGACATTCATGCTAATGGAAGGACAATACTGTATTGAAGTTTAGCCAACCTTCAACAAACATATTGAGCTTCTGCTCACTTGACAATGTACTCTATATCTGGCATTGGGTTTATATAGTTCCCACCCTTAAGAATCTCAGTCTCATGGGGAAACAGAAACTTATTTAAATAATTAAATTACACATTGTAGGTATGTGCAGTATACAATGGGAACGTAAGAAGGGAATTAAGGTTATGTGATAGAGTCTGAAAGACTTCATTGAAGAGGTGGCTTTTGAGATGGAACGTGAAGAGTAAGAACAAAAAGAAGTGAAGAAAGTAGCGTTTCCAGCTGTGATATTGAGAGAATATCCACATGCCAAGATGTGGAGGTATGGTCCTATATGATCTTAAGAAAACACAAGTAGTTTATTGTTGCTGAAACATAAGACAATGAGAGTAGCATAGAAGATGAGGTGATTGGGAATCCGTAGACACAAAATCACAAAATTCATTATATATCATGTTTAAAGATATCTTAAGGATGCAGTTTGTATTTTTATTCCATAGACCATACAGTTGAGTTGAAGATTTAAAGTAACATGATCAGCTTTTTATTTAGAAAATGTCTAGTTTAGGACTTCCCTGGTGATCCATGGTTAAGAATCTACCTGCCAGTGCAGGGGAAGTGGATTCGATCACTTGTCCAGAAGGATTACACATGCCGTGGGACCACTAAGCCCGTGTGCCACAACTACTGAGCCAGATCACCATGACTAGAGAGTAGCCTCGACTCACTGCAACCAGAGAAAGCCCACACATAGCAACGAAGACCTAGCACAGTCAAAACATTTAAAACAAATAAATAGAATGCTGGAAAAATAATAATAATAATAAAAACAGTGTGAAGAAAACTAAAAAAAAAAGAAAGAAAGAGTTTAAATTGGGAGGGGGCACACCTAGAAACAGATAAAACAATCATTGAGTACTGCAACAGTCCAGGCAATGGCTACTGGAGCTCTAAACCATAACAGAGGTACTGAGGTTAGAAAAGAGGAGAAAGGGAATATATATTTAGGAAATAGAATCAACAGTAGCTATTAACCAATTAGGTGTGAGCATATGGGGAAGAGAAAATCCTTAAATAATAATTTTTAAATAACTCTTAGGACTTCTGCTTGAGCATTGGGGTCAGTAGATGTTGGTGCCACTCATTTTAATAAGGAAAATGGGAGAAGCAGCAAGTTTGGAGAGGTAGTTAGTAATTTGGGGGACATTTTCAGCTTGAGATCCTTTTGAGATATCCAATTGTGATATCTGATTGACCAGACTCTTCTTTCTATACTCAAAAAGAGTCTGAACTAAAGATATCATTGAAGCTACAAATGTGATGACAGAGGTAGTGTTTACCATAAGAAGAGAAGGGGACAGAGCATAGAATCTTGGAATGCTCCACTAGTTAATTAAAGGTCAGAAAGAGGAACAAGAGTTTACAAACAAGCCAAAAGAAACCTGCTCAGATAGGTAGGAAGAAAACCAATAAAGAATGCAGTCAAGGACTTCCCTGGTGATAGAGTAGATAAGAATCAGCCTACCAATGCAGGGGACACAGGTTCAATCCCTAGTCTGGGAAGATTCCACATGCTGCAGAGTAACTAAAGCCAGAACTACTGAGCCCACAAGCTGTAACTACTGAAGCCCACGCACCTAGAGCCTGTGCTCTGTAACAACGGAAGCCGCCACAATGAGAAGTTCGTGCACCACAATGGAAGAGTAGCCCCCACTTACCGCAACTAGAGAAAGCCTGTGTGCAGCAATGAAGACCCATCACAACCATAACCAAACAAATAAATAAATAAATAAATAATGCAGTCATGGAAACCAGGGAGAAATATTTACATCCTTGCATTGTTTCACATTTTTAGCAAGGACATGATGTATTTCTTTTGTCATATGGTAATACTAGATTACAAACGTAGGTTTTAAAAAAAATGAGAAACAACAACAAAAAGACAAAAACCCAATTAGAAAATGGGCAAATGACTTGAATACACATTTCCCCCAAAAGATCTACAAGGGACCAATAAGCACACGAAAAGATGCTCCACAGCATGGGACATTAGGGAAATGCAAATCAAACTTGCAGTAAGATACTTACGAGGATGGCCATAATTTGAAACAAGACAGAAAACAGAATATGGTAAATGTTGACAAGGATATGGAGAAATTGGAGCACTCATCCATGGCTGGTGGTAACAAACTGGCACATCTGCTGTGCAAAACAGTTTGGCATTTCTTCAATAACTTGAACATAGAATTACCAAATGACTCAGCTATTTCACTCCTAGGAGTATACTCCCAAAGAATTGAAAACAGGCGTTCAAACAAAAACTCAGGCATCAATGTTCTTAGCAGCTCTATATAACAATAGTTAAAAGGTGGAAACAACCCAAATGTCCATTGACAGATAAGTGGGTAAACAAAATGTGGTATATTCATACAATGGAGTATTATTCAGCTGTAACAACAAAGAAGTATTGATACATGCTGCAACGTGATGAACTTTGAAAACATTATGCTAAGTGAAAGAAGCTGGTCACAAAAGGTCACATATTACAAACAATGGGCAGAATAGGAAAATCCCTAGTGATTAGTGGTTGCCAGGGGCTGTTGGGGAATGGAGAGTGGGGAATGACTGCTTGATGGGTGTGACATTTCCATCTGCGGTGATGAAAAAGTAATAGAACTAGATAGTGGTGATGGTTATGCAACATTGTGAATGGGCTTAATGCCACTAACATTCACTCTTTAAAATGGCTGAAATACAACAAATACTATGAATATTTTACCCTAATAAAAAAATGAGAGTGAAATCAGCAGTGTCTTATTAGGTGAGAACTGTAAAGTAGTAGCCCTTGATGGGAGAAAGCAATGGCAACCCACTCCAGTGTTCTTGCCTGGAGAATCCCCAGGATGGGGGAGCCTGGTGGGTTGCCATCTATGGGGTCGCACAGAGTTGGACACGACTGAAGCGACTTAGCAGCAGTAGCTGCAGCCCTTGATGACACTGTTGAGAACAGTTTCAAGGAGAAGGAGCAATGCCAGACTGTGGTGGGCTGAGATTAAATAAGAAGTGGGATGTGGGTGGCTTGAAGCTGGACGATGATGAACTGAAGGAATATGACCTATGGTGTGTCAGAACTTCCCCTGACTGTGGTCAGAGGGGGAGGCGAACAGTCATGAAGTTATTGTTTCTGTTTGGTTTGGTTTGGTTTTGGGTGTGTGTGTGTGAGTGTAGATGAAAACAGCTCGAATACATTTATTTGCTGGGAAAAGGAAGCCTTAGAAAGGAGCGAGGATGAAGATAAAGGATGAGAGGTAACTGATGAGAGTTTAATCCTCAAGGAGCAGGAACAACTATGGACAGGGAAGCCTTCAGCTTTGTAAGGAAAAGAGACCTTCTCTTCAGAAAAGGGAGATGGTTTCCCCCTAAAGAGACGATCTGGATTGGAGAGCAGAGGCCAAAGGAACTCATGCTTATGGGCTTCTACCAGAGATTCAAGAGAACTTACATACCACTAGAGCTTTCAACCCTAAGTGCACACTAGAATTATTTGGGAGGATCTATTCTGAAAAGTACTGATGCTGGTCCTATATCCAAAGATTCTGATTTCACTGGTGTGGAGGTTATTTTTCAAAAGCTTTTTTTTTTTTTTTTAAAGCATTTTTTAACTATTGAAGAGGACTTACAGAGGACTAATAAAGTCCTAGATATGAACCCCCAATAAAATTAATCCAGTTGACCTCACTCTGGTCAGAGACTCCTCTAGACCCTGCCCAACCATTTGAAATCCTATCCCAACTGCAACAAAGCAACATGTTCATTAATAATAATAGTAGTAGTAGAAGTAGCAGTGTATGAGGTACAGAGGACATACTATAAGCCATGTATGATACAAAGCATATTGTCTGCATTATCTCATTTTAATCCCACAACTGCCCAATGTGGTAAAAACCACTTTTATTCCCATGTTACAGATAATGTGCTACACTGATGAAGAATTTGCTCCATACAGAGACTGCAGCCCACCAGGCTCCCCTGTCGCTGGGATTCTCCAGGCAAGAACACTGGAGTGGGTTGCCATTTCCTTCTCCAATGCATGAAAGTGAAAAGTGAAAGTGAAGTCGCACAGTTGTGTCTGACTCATGGACTGCAGCCCACCAGGCCCCTCCGTCCATGGGATTCTCCAGGCAAGAGTACTGGAGTGGGGTGCCATTGCCTTCTCCGATCAGAAAGTTAGAGTTTGGTAAAGGCAGTCCTGCCTGATACCAGACATACGTCATTAGTCACTGTGTTAAATAGTCTAAAATTAACTTCGCAAATGAGGCCTGGCTTGGGCCAGTTTGATTTTCAACACCAGTTTAGACCATTTGAAAATATGAAGTCGCATTCTTTTATATAAATATGACTTTTAATATATTCCCTTATATTAAATGGGCTTCCCTGGTGGTTCAGATGGTGAAGAATCTGCCTGCAAGGCGGGAGACCTGGGTTCACAGATCTCCCTGCAAGAGAGATGGTGGAGGGCATGGCAACCCACTCCAGTATTCTTGCTTAGAGAATCTGCATGGACAGAGGAGCCTGGTGGGCTACAGTCCATGTGGTCACAAAGAGTCAGACATGACTGAGCGACTAAGCACAGTAAGCACAGCTTATATTAAAAAATCAAGGTTTGAGTTACTTTATCTTGGGCTGTTTCAGCTAAAACAGTTACAGCCTGGACACATTTATGTTATGCATCCATAACTTCATCTTCCATAATTCATGTCACCTCTTACATCTAATAAGAGAGGTGTGCGGTAGAGGGATTTAAAACATAGGTTTGGGGTCTGATAAACTTGCTTCGAATCAGAGCTTCAGTCTAATATATGGCAATTATGTGGCTTCAGACACCCACAAATCCTTTGTTTTCTCACTTGTAAGGTGGGGATAATAATACTCATGGTAGGGCTTCCCTGGTGGGCCAGTGGTTAAGACTCTGCACTTCCAGGGCAGGTGGCATGTGTTCAATCCTTGACTGGGGAAGTTCCAAATGCCGTGAGGTATGGCCAAAAGTAAATTAATTAATTTTTAAAAATCTCATGGTAGTGTTGGTGAGAGGTGAAAATGATGTGTTTCTGAAAGGAAGTAAGTACGGTGCCTGGTGTAGTGTAAAAAAAAAACAAAAAGATGGTAGTAGTTTTTATTGTTATTGTAACTATATCATCATCACCAAGGTTTATCAGGAGCATCATGAAAATCAAGGAGTTACAGTGCCTCTTTCACAGATATTGTGGCTTTCTAGACCAGTGCTATCCATTTGAGGTTTCTGTGGTGATGAAAATGTCCTATAATATGTGTTCTCCAACATAGTAGTCATTAGTCACATGTGACCACTCAGTAACTGAAATTTGATTAGTGTGACTGAGAAACTAAATATTTTATTTTGTTAAATAGCCACACATAACTAGAACTAACCTTACTGGACAGTGCCGATGTAAAGCACTTGGCATATACCTGAGCCAAAGTTGCTAGGTTAAAGCTCAAAGTTCAATTCATTCAGAAGGTTTTTTGTAACTTCTTAAGATGTGTTGCTAATATCCTATCGGAATCAGAAATCTTGGCAAGGGCTTCATTTCCCAGACGTTTTCAGTATCACACGTAGTTGATGGACAGCATATGTTTGCCCCAGTAACCAAGACATTGGAGTCAACTTAAGTACTCATGAGTGCATTGCATTACAAAATTGTTGGATTTTATGACCAGATACAATTTTGAGACGTTAAGGACATCTATCTAGTGAAATATAGGCAAATAAACTTGAGGTATTCTTTATCAAGTTCTTCCTGATTGGGGGGGAAAAAAAAGTACAACAGAAAAAATAAATCACCTTTATATTTTGAAATCTAATTTTTTTTTTCCAATTATAAAGACCTTGAAAAGTAAACTTCCAAAAACAGAGTTCACTATATAGAGAACTGATGAGAAAAAAGCTAAAAAATGCAGAGGATGTGGAAACCCCATTAGCTACCAGACCTTGGGCAGAGGCACATACAGTACACATGCTTATAATCAGAAGGGTCTTACTGCTGCTAAGTCTCTTCAGTCGTGTCTGACTCTGTGCAACCCCATAGACGGCAGCCCACCAGGCTCCCCTGTCCCTGGGATTCTCCAGGCAAGAACACTGGAGTGGGTTGCCATTTCCTTCTCCAATGCATGAAAGTGAAAAGTGAAAGTGAAGTCGCTCAGTGGTATCCGACCCTCAGCGACCCCATGGACTGCAGCCTTCCAGGCTCCTCCGTCCATGGGATTTTCCAGGCAAGAGTACTGGAGAAGGGTCTTAGGAAAGATACAAAACTGAAATTTTAAAGTAATCCTAAAAAATAAAAGGTAACAAAATAAATGAATTTAAATGTATATCCAGTAGTTAATAGGTCAACAAAAAAGACTGGCAAAAAAGAATTTAAAATGCTCTATAATAATTACATTATCAGTGGTACCTTCAGAACTATTATTCTATGTAATGCAGTGATAGAATGAAGAAAATGAGAAACTTTTTGACAATCTAATTCTATCATCTGTAGTGTCTTTGAGAATCAGAATTTTTAAGATATAGATAGAAGATAAAAGAGCTTGAATAACAAAACTTACAGTCCTAAATTTGAATCAGAAATATCAGTGGTATATTGTATCTTTAAAAATTTTCCTAACTCTATCCAGTGAGAATACCCTTATGAAAATAATAACCATCTTTTAGTGTTTAGGAAGTGGACTTGAAATTCCATTTCCTTTAACGGAAAGGAGAACTTCAAAGAAAAATGGCAGAAAATGTACAAAATTGGCCTGCAATATCTTATCATCCTACCAAATAGCAAGGAAAATACCAAAAATTATTAACAGCATGTCAGAAAGACCCAGGAACCAACTCAAAGACACTCCCTCTTATTGAGAATGAACAATTGAGCAATAAGGATATGGTCTGATGTCCATGTGTTCAAATTCATGAGTTCATAATGGTACTGAAACAAACTGATCACTATTAAAGGATACTGGTCAACCAAGGCCTTCCCTGGTAGCTCAGCTGGTAAAGAATCTGCCTGCAATGCAGAAGACCCCAGTTCAATTTCTGGGTTGGGAAGACCCCCTAGAGAAGGAATAGGCTGCTCACTCCAGTATTCTTGGGCTTCCCTGGTGGCTCAGATGGTAAAGAATCTGAGGGTTTTCAGATTGGGAAGATCCCCTGGAGGAGGGCATGGCAACCCACTCCAGTATTCTTGCCTGGAGAATCCCCATGGACAGAGGAGCCTGGCAGGCTACAGTCCATGGGGTCTCAAAGAGTTGGACACAACTGACAACCAAACTCATTATTTGAAAATGGTAAATAAAGAGAAAGAAAGAAATATTTATCCTACCTTATATATGTTTATCACTTGTTCACCAAGTAGTATATGAGGAGAATTTCTGTTTTTGAAAGTATTCTAGCTAATAAATGAAGAAGAAATACTAGAACTAAATATTGTCATTTTGCAATCATCTAATGAATTCACAGATCTGGGCCTTGAGCATCAGTGATTGGTAACATCACAAAGAGAGACAAGCAGACATTATGTATTAATATCATGTGCTCCCTAATAAAAGATCAAATATCCACTTATGAGGCAGCCTGGTCAAAAATTTCAAACCTGAATACAATCAAGCTTTTAGATCCACGTATTAATTTACAGGAAAAAATCAAAGACAGAAATACATTAAACTACACCATGAGGATGAAATCATTTAAAAAAAAAAGTACAAAGGTTCCAACTTCTCCAAGAAATAAATTACAAAAGGAAAAAGAGAGAGTGATGGCTGGGGAAATCTATAAACTAAAAAAGGCTTAAAGACATATCACCTAGAGTGATGGTTACTTTTTTGCATACCCCTGGCTAAGCCATGGTACCAAGATAGTTGGCCAAACATCAGTCTAGATATTGCTGTGAAGGTATTTTTCAAATGAGATTAATATTTAAATTAGTAGACTTTGAATAAAACAGATCATTCTCCATAATGTGGGTGGGCCTCATCCTATCAGTCAAAGGCCTTAAAAGAAAAATATGCCTATTAAATTTACTAAAAAGTTGACGATTATCTATTAAAAACCAGAAACAAAAGACCTTGAAAAGTATTAGATATCTTTATTTTATAGGAAACAAGTACTCTTAAACATGAACATGGCTGGTAGAAATTAAAAATGGTACAACCTTTAGAGAGGAAATTTAGAAACCCCATCAAAACTACAAATCCATTTACCCTTGACTCAGTGATCTCAATTTTGGAAATGTATCCTAAAGCTATGCTTGCATGTAGAAGTGACATATATTTAAGGTAATCTATTGCAGCACTGTTTATAATAGCTGAATATTGGAAACAACTCATATTTATTATCTCTCCTTCTTTAGACAGAAAGAGAGAATAGAAGAGAGAAAGCAAGGAGTGTTTAAATAGCTATTGATGAATATGTGGGTTATTTCCTATTTCTGCTAGTATGTATTCTTCAGGTTTTCTGTTTCTGAACTTTTTTTTTCTGCCATGTGGCATGTGGGACTTTAGTTCCCCAAGCAGGGATGAAACCTGCATTCCCTTCAGCGGAAGCCTGCCGTCTTAACCACTGGACTGCCAGTGAAATCCCTGTTTCTGATTTTTAATAGATAACTTTCAACTTCTTAATGAAGTTTAATAGGCATATCCACATGATAAGGACACAGCTTGATGAATTTTGTACTACTGGACACACCTAGGTCAGGAAACAGAACAACACCAGCACCTCAGAAGCCCTTCCAGCCACTACCACCGCCACAAGGGTGGGCACCATTCAAGTCGGTAACACCATAGGTTAGTGGTGCTTATTTTTGTGCTTTTATGTAAATGGAATCATTCGAAGAAAAAGAAAACTGATAACTATACAAAAGAGTACATGTGGAAGTTGAGGATCTGGACAGCTCTCCCTGCCTGAGTGCCCCTGGGGACATCTCCCAGGGATTACAAGTACAAAAATTTGAAAACCACTAGCTTAAGAGTATCCACTTAAGATTATCTCAGTATGATGATCACAGTATGAAATTAACATTTTAAAAATCTTTCCCCAGAGACATGTGTGAAGAAATTAAATATTTATTTGGGCTATAGAATAATTTGAGGAGAAATTATAAATATTAATTATATTTATAATATTTATATGTTTATAGTATATTATATAATATTTATATTAAAACATATTTATAATGTTTATACTATATAATTTATATCATAATTATTATATTTATAACATTATATTATAATATTTATAATATTAATGTTAATACTTTTTAATAGAAACATGCAATTCATAAAGTTCTAGGTGCTGTGGATAATAGAAGTTGAGTAAGACACACGCTTGAAGACTTTAAAGTTTATTTATAAGACATATATTCAAATAATTATAGAATAAGATGGTTTGCAATAAGCTTCTTAGAAACTAATTGTTGTTTCCTAATTCTGCTAGTATTTATTAGAAACAATATTATGGGATTCAGATTTTAAGTTTAGATAACTTACTATCAAAGTGATGATCTCAGATATTCATATATAGTAATTATCTTTAAAAAGGGAATCTAATTGACTAATACAACTGAAAAATTA
The DNA here is from genome assembly GCF_032452875.1 of Bos javanicus. Taxonomy (NCBI): domain Eukaryota; kingdom Metazoa; phylum Chordata; class Mammalia; order Artiodactyla; family Bovidae; genus Bos; species Bos javanicus. Next base: position 68,869,671 of record NC_083877.1, on the reverse strand, counting down.
AAGGTTAGCTCTCTCAAGCACCAGACATGAATGGATCTTGAACCACAGATTATCATTCTGAAAAGTTAAGATGCTGAAAGAAACAATAAGATAAAACTATTGCTTCAGGGTATAGAACACTGTGGGGGGTGGGGGGTTGAGGAGAGGAATTCTTGACATTTTTTAAAACCAGGGAATTCTGAAGAGCAATTTGGCTGTATCTATTTTTTTCATAATTTATTATTTATTTTTGGCTGCAGTGGGTCTTCACTGCTTTCTGACTTTTCTGTCGTTGGGATGAGCAAGGGCTTCTTCGTCGAGGTGCTAAGTCTTCTCATTGTGATGTCTTCTCTTCTTGTAGCACATGGGCTGTAGGGCATGGGAGCTCAGCAGTTGTGCTGGGCTCTAGAGCACAGGCTCAGTAGTTTTTGCACGAGGGCTTAGTTGCTCCACAGCATGTGGGATCTTCCTGGACCAGCGATGGAATCTGTGTCTCCTACATTGGCAGGTGGATTCTTTATCACTGAGCCACCAGGGAAGCCCTGGGTGTAACTAGATAGATAAAGTTTAAAGTCTATTTCCTCCTACCCAGCAATTCCAGCTCTAGCTAAGCACTCCTGATAAAATCTCAGACACAGGCAAACATACTTCACTTTATTGCGTTTTGCTTTATTGCGCTTTGCAGATACAGCACTTTTTACCAATTGAAGATCTGCAGCAATCCTACACTAAGCGAGTCTATTGATGCCATTTTCTCCAACACCATCTACTCGTTTCATGTCTCTGTGTCACATTTCAATAATTTTTGCAATATTTCAAACTTTTTCATTATTGTTATATTTGTTGGGGTGATCTGTCACCAGTGATTTTTGATGTTACTATTGTGACGGTTTGGGGGTACCACAAACTGCATCCATATAAGACAGTGAACTTAATAAAAATTGTGTGTGTTCTGACTGCTCCACTTACCAGTGTTCCCAGCCTCTCTCCCTCTCCGTGTGTGCGTACTGAGTCATTTCATTCATGTCCGACTCTTTGAGACAGTGGGTTGCCATGCTCCAGGGGATCTTCCCGACCCAGGGATCAAACCTGCGTCTCTCATGTCTCCTGCATTGGCAGGTAGGTTCTTTACCACTAGCGCCACCTGGGAAGCCCTCCCTCTCCATAAGTATTTCTTATTTCCTGAGACACAATATTGAAACTAGGCCAATTAATAACCCTATGCTGCTGCTGCTGCTGCAGCTAATTTGCTTCAGTCGTGTCCGACTCTGTGCGACCCCATAGACGGCAGCCCACCAGGCTCCCCGTCCCTGGGATTCTCCAGGCAAGAACACTGGAGTGGATTGCCATTTCCTTCTCCAATGCATCAAAGTGCAAAGTGAAAGTGAAGTCGCTGTCGTGTCCGACTCTTCGCGAATGGCCTCTAATTGTTCAAGTTGGAATGAAACACCTTTCACTTTAAATCAAAAGCTAAAAATGATTAAGTTTGGTGACGAAGCCATGTTGAAAGTCAAGAAAGACCAAAAGCTAGGCCTCTTGAACCAAATAGCCAAGTTGTGAATGCAAAAGAAAAGTTCTTGGAGAACATTTAAAGTGCTACTCCAGTGAACATACAAATGACAAGAAAGTGAAATGGCCTTCTCTGCTGATTTGGAGAAAGTTTAGTGGTCTGGATAGAAGATCAGACCAGCCATAACATTCTCAAACCAAAGCTGAATCCAGAGCAAAGTCCTCTCTTCAATTCTATGAAGGCTGAGAGAGATAAGGAAGCTGCAGAAGGAGAAAAGCTTAAAACTAGTAGAAGTTAGTTCATGAGGTTTAAGGAAAGAAGCCATCTTCATGACAGAAGTTCAAGGTGAAGCAGCAAGTGCTGAAGTAGAATCTGTAGCAAGTTATCCAGAAGATCTAGCTAAGATCATTAATGAAGGTGGCTACACCAAACAATAGGTTTTCAGTGCAGACAAAACAGACTTCTATTGAGAAGACGTCATCTAGAGCTTTCAGAGCTAGAGAGGATAAGCTAATGTTTGACTTCAAAGTATCAAAGAACAGTCTAACTCTCATGTTAGGGGCTAATGCAGCTGGTGACTATAAGCTGAAGAGTACAATGCTCATTTACCATTCCAAAAATCCTGGGGTCCTTAAGAATTACACTAAATCTATTCTGCTTGTGCTCTATAAATGGAACAATGGAGCCTGGATGACAGTATATCTGTTTACAACATGGTTCACTGAATATTTTAAGCCCACTATTGTGAACTACTGCTCAGGAAAATAATTAAGTACTTTCAAAATGTTATTGCTCATTGACAATGCACCTAGTCACCCAAGAGCTCTGATGGAGATATACAATGAGATTCATTTTGTTTTCATGCCTGATAACACAGCATCCTTTCTGCAGCCCATATATCAAAGAGTAATATTGACTTTCAAGTCATTATTTAAAAAATACATTTTGTAAGTCTATAGCTGCCTTAAGAATGTTCTGAATAATTTCTCTGAGAGATCTGGGCAATGTAAACAGAAAACCTTCTGGAAAGGATTCACCATTCTAGGACTTCCTGGTGGCACAGTGGATAAGAATCTGCCTTGCAATGCAGGAGACACCAGTTCAATCCCTGTTCTGGGAAGATTCCACATGCCATGGGCAACTAAGCTCGTGCACCACAACTATTGAACTCTCACTCTAGGGTCCTTGAGCCAAAACTACTGAGCCTGTGTGCTACAACTACTGAAGCCCACAAGCCTAAAGCCTGTGCTCCGCAACAAGAGAAGCCACCACAACAAAGAGCAGCCCCCGCTTGCCGCGACTAGAGAAAACACGTGAAAAGCAATGAGACCCAGCACAGCCAAAAATAAAAGGATAAAATTATTTTTTCAAAAAAGATTCACCATTCTAGATGCCATTAAGAAGATTTATGATTCTTAGGAAGATGTTATAATATCAACATTAACAGGAGTTTGGAAACAGTTGATTCCAATCTTCACAGTTGACTTTGAGAAACTCAAGACTTCAGTGGAGGAAGTAACTGCAAATGTGGTGGAAATAGTAAGAGAATTAGAATTGAAGTGGAGTCTGGGACTTTCCTGATGCTCCAGTGGTTAAGAATCCACTTGCCAATGCCAGAGACAAAGGTTTGATCCTTTATCCTTATAGATGAGCAAAGAATGCATTTTCTTGAGATAGAATCCACTTCTAGTGAAGATGCTATGAAGATTGTTGAAATGACAACAAAGGGTTTGGAATATTACACAAACTGAGTTGATGAGAAAGCAGCAGCAAGGTTTGAGAGCACTGACTCCAATTTTGAAAGAAGTTCTACTGTGGGTAGAAGATGGTATCAAACAGCACTGCAATGCTACAGAAAAAAATCATTCGTGAAAGGATGAGTTGATTGATGCAGCAAACTTCATTTTTGTCTTATTTTAAGAAATTGCCACGGCCACCCCAAGCTTCAGCTACCACCACTGTGATCAGTTAGCAGCCATCAACAAAGGGCAAGATCCTCCACCAGCAGAAAGATTATGACTTGCTGAAGGATGAGATGATGGTTAACATTTTTTAACAATGAAGTATTTTCAAATTAAGGTATGAATACTGTTTTTTAGACGTAATGCTATTGCACACTTAAAAGACTGCAGTATAATATAAAGAGCTTTTATATCCACTGGGAAACCAAGAAAACCATGACTCATTTTATTTTGATATTTGATAGATTACACTGGGCTGGACCCAAACCAAACTAGCTCCAAGGTTTGCCTGTACGGTGATGCCCCACAACATTGTTTGTACAGAGAAGCATGAACATTAGAAACTGTGCAGGAGTGAACACATAAAATGTGATATATTATTTCGATATTTGGCAAAACTAATACAATATTGTAAAGTTTAAAAATAAAATTTAAAAAAATGTGATATGTTGGATATTCATACAGTTGATCAGTATATAGCAGTTAAAAAGTATAGATCAGTCTTATGGACTCTGTGGGAGAGGGAGAGGGTGGGGAGATTTGGGAGAATGGCATTGAAACATGTATAATATCATGTATGAAATGAGTTGCCAGTCCAGGTTCGATGCACGATGCTGGATGCTTGGGGCTGGTGCACTGGGACGACCCAGAGGGAGGGTATGGGGAGGGAGGAAGGAGGAGGGTTCAGGATGGGGAACACAGGTATACCTGTGGCGGATTCATTTCAATATTTGGCAAAACTAATACAATATTGTAAAGTTTAAAAATAAAATAAAATTTTAAAAAATGAACTATCTTAATATCCTAATTAACTTAATTCACAGTATCTATTAAGTGCCTAGTTAAGTGTTAATCACTCAGTTGTGCCCAACTCTTTGCGACCCCATGGACTGTAGCCCACCAGGCTCTTCTGGCCATGGAATTTTCCAGGCAAGAATACTAGAGTGGGTAGCCATTCTCTTCTCCAGGGGAACTTCCTGACCCAGGAATCGAACCCAGGTCTCCTTCATTGCGGGCAGATTCTTTACCATCTGAACCACCAGGGAAGCCCTTCTCTGTACCAAATAACAGTTCTAGGTTCTGGGATTCAGTGATTAGCAAGCCAAAACCTAGCCCTCAGGGAGCTAACAACTGCATCTGCATATACCAGGACAGGAGAGGACAGAAACATCCTGTGGGGGGAAATACATAGGCTGTGAAATATAAAATATGCAAATTATTCAATTATCCTCTAAACAATCCTATGCATTGTTTATGTATACACATATGCAAATGTGTATTTTAAAGACCTTAAAGAACATGTACAAAAATCATAATAGGGTTGCTTCCAGGAAGGGAAAGATGATCAGACTGAAGATGTGGGTCAAAGGGAACTTCAACTTTATATGCAATTTTTCTTTTTATTAGAATATCATAACATTAACAATGATGATTTCTGGGAATTGGAAAAACTCATATTTGTTATATTTATTCTGTACTTTATTTTTTACTTCCTCAAAACTAAAGAACCTATGACCAAGAAATTTTGGGTTTCAAGGACAGAAGGTATAATCTGTAAAGAAAAGTCCTTGAAGGAATTGAGTTCAATCTAGAAATAAGAGGAATGGACCTTCCTCTGAGACAAGAGCAGAAGAGGAAATGGATGAAGAAAAATAGAAAAGACTGAGGAAAGAAATAGTAAGTTGAAGGAGTTTTACAGGTGGCCTTGAACTTCTCAAGGTCAGGAGGCAAGAGAATCTTCTGAAGAAAAGGAAGATCAGTGAGCTCCAAAAATATGAAAAAGTTTTTAAACAACCAATGTAGGAAATTCACAAGGGAATTTCCAAGAGATTAATAAAAGGAGTACAGAGCGGCAATAAGAACCAGGTGAGGTTCGATAGCATGAATTTTCAAGAACTGAATCAGAATGGTTTCATGTTTTTCTCTAGAAAAAATGGGCAGTCCAGGGAAAAAAGAGAGAAATTAACTGATACTGCGGAATACAACTTAGGAAATGTTTTTGTGAGTACTTGGTGAAGACATAAGGAGGAAATGAAGTATACCAGAATTAAAGGATTCTTTAAAGCTCTCAACTTGGAAATTAGACTGAGAAAAAAAATGTATCTGGGAAAAGCTTTGGCTTTCTCAGATTTGGGTTTGGCAAGGGCAGGACACACGTGCCATCTGTCCCTGAGTCATTAGCAGATCATTAATTGATCCTGGCACTCTTTCTTACCAAACCTAGACATGAGCCCAGAACCCTCCTCAATTCAGTATCCCAGAGATCCAGTCCCAGTTGCTTAGAGTGGATATACAGTGTGAAACCTGCTGAACATGCCTGCACCAGACAGCAAGCTTCTAGGCAGCAAGCATCTCCAAAGGCTGTATCTGACACAAAATAAGCTCTTACTCAATAAGTAATTGCGGGGAATTCCCTGGCTGCCCACTGGTTACAACTTGGTGCTTTCACGGCTGGGCCCCAGGTTCAGTCCCTGGTGGGGGAACTAAGATCCTGCAAGATGTGCGGTATGGCCAAATTAAAAAATAATAATAAAATAACATGAATGTATCTTTAAAAAATAGTAATTGTGGAGAGAAGGAAGTAAGGGGGAAAAGGAGAGAGAGAATGGAGTCCTTAATGAAGAACAAAGAACAGGTTCAGTAGAAATGAAAGAAAAGAGAAAGGAAAAGAATGTCAGACTGGGGTCAGAATAGGGGTTTCAAAACTGATGACATAAAATACTATCCTGTTTAAGTTAAAAAAAGCTGGTGACCCTGGAACTTCCCTGGGGTCATTAAGGTGAAACTGTTTCAAGTAGTGAGAAAAAGTTAAAAGTCTGTCTCTTGTAATGAATGGGGGGGTGGGGGGGGAGATATTTGTTAAGCCCTTACTCTAAATTTTCTTCCATGAATTCTTCTTCCTCTCCTACAAAGATTCCCTGTAAAAGGTAGCTTATCAAAGATGACAAGTGTGAATAAGCTTCTGCCATCTAAACATTCAGAAATTAAGAGTTTGGTAATATTTCATTTTGTTTACATACTACGCATTTTTATAAGAAAGAAAACCACTTTCTGTCCCATTGCTATAGAACTGTCGCATTTTCAATTGACAAAAGTGTGGGGTTTTCCCATTGATGTTTTCCATAAAAATCATGGAGAACCTTAGCTAGAATCTGGTACAGTATGGAATTCATGAGAAATATTCCTCATTCTTTGATCTTTAATGTGTCACACTGACACATTTTAATCATCTTCACATTAAAAAATTCTCCTTTTAGCGCTTCCACTTTTGATTTTTCCTATATGTCTATAGACATACTTAGGCAAGGATAAAAAAGTAAATTGTATTAATGTGTTTGTATTCCCAAACTGTTTTCTTGGCCGAGAATTATTCCAAGTGTAGAAAGATCCCCAGTAATGTCAATGACTGCATAGGAAACTGATAACTGCTCAACCTCCCATTCTAACTTGCCATGCTGACAAAAAAATAAAATCTTCACCGCTGGCTGCACTATGCCCTCGGTTGCTTTGTTACCCTGGGAAATGCAGAGGGTCGGCGGAAATTATCCTATAATGAGCAATCCATCTGGCTGCACCTAAAAACGGAATAAAAATGCCACCCTTGACTTTTCCATGGTAGTAAATTAAAGCCTAATGTATAGTTCTAATTGCTAACATTTTCTCTCTAATTATGGTTCAGTTTGGCTAGGATTTCCGACAATCCCCTTGTTCCCCTAAAGCAAACACCAGAGAACGTTCTAACCCCATCGGTGGCACTTATTAATAACCCCCTTGACAAATGAAAAAAATCATTATTCTATATTAGACAGGAAAAGATTTTCCCAGCAAAAGCTAATTGATTTAAAAAAAAAATTCAGACGCTATAGAGGAATTAATTTCAGAGAGAGGAAAAATACAATAGTGTCAAAGAAAAACAGATTCATGCATAGTATGATGTTGCCTGAGCACTGTTTGGGGTACCAGCTGGGGAAAAAAAAATAAAACCCGACAAATGTATGAAAAAATATCCATGCCTCCTTATACTGGGATGAAGAGATGAGAGGAGGAGAGCTCTCTTGTGAAGAATTCTTACTTTGTGCCTCCATGAAAGAGATCAGATATGATAAGTTGGTTTCTATGGATGGCAAATACAAACACACATACATACAAAAAAAATGGTTGGAAATGTTTCCACATTCTTCTATTAATCTCTTTCATTCTTATTTTTAAAAGGCGTTATTCCTTTTAAACTAATGTGCAAATACATGCTAAATACAAATCAGTATTTATCTATAGGTCTAGTTTTCATCAAACAGTATACAGCTTTCTGAGTGACAATTAATAATTTAGAAATACTATACAAAAATAAGATTTCTGATACACTGAGAGGAGGCATAGTAGAAAAAAGAAATATACTGAAGAAATATTTTTGTAAGCTATACCCCAGAGTATGCTAGTAGTAAATAGAAATACAACTTTATAAAGCAAAGCATGGTGGACCCAAGCAGGCAGTTTGGGGGTGAGAAGCAGCAGTGGAATCAGTGACCTCCAGTAGAAGCACTAAGACACTGTCTATGGAGAGTGGAAACCCAATACTAAAACCAACTAAAATCCAATCTGCCTTTTAGAATGCACTGACCATTCTAAACAATGTCAGGAATGAAATACTTCCCTCTGCAAAAAAATGCTGTTTGTCTAGGTTCTAAGCAATTTCTGTGGTTACTGTTAAATTTTGATACTGTAAGTGTATACTTCAAGTCAGCACATTTTTATTAGGGTTTATAAACACTATATTCTACATAAAAGTTCATTTGGAAAACTGTCAGATGCACTGTTCTGGACCCACACAAACTCAGCTACACACATCTATTGCTGCAACCGGCAAATATGTAGATATAATACTTCCCCTTACATCAAAAATGCTTTAATATATTTTAAAACTATTAATCCTTTTTTCATTTCTGTACTGTAGTCTCTATTTATTCTGCAGTTAATTTTCCTTCACTTGCAAACTATAAATGCAAAGTACAATAAAAGAAAATATTCAGTGCCTGCATCTCTTTTCTGGACATTATTATTATGTTTCATTTCATGATGTTTACAGAGAATAATTTTGTTCTATAAAACATGGGAAATGTTAAAAAGGACCTGCTTCAGGTATCAAATACACTATGTGCTATACTGAAGCAAAGAAAATGAATTATAGTATCTGAATGATTGTAGTATAAGGTCTTCAGCTTAATCAAATAATCTAGCTAAATAGTTTAAAAATAGATGGTCAATTATTATAAAATGATAATTAAAAGCAAAAATCAAATAAAACCAGAATGTGTACAAATGAATGCTCTTTGATAATTGAAAAGGTCTTACACTGACTCAAAATTATTGTGATCAATGATAATATCAATTATCATTGTTGTATAACTATGAAGAAATTATCATCGGATAATATGATGAAGTAGTGCTAATGGTAAAGAACCCGCTTGCCAATGCAGAAGACATAAGAGACGCAGGGTTCAATTCTTGGGTCAGGAAGATCCCCGGGAGGAGGGCATGGCAACCCACTGCAGTATTCTTGATTGGAGAATCCTAGGGACAGAAGAGCCTGGTGGCCTATGGTCTATAGGGTCACAAAGAGTCAGACACGATTGAAGCGACTGAGCAAAATCAAGAGAAAAAATACGATGATAGGTAATAGAACATTAAGACATTAAAATGAAGGTTTATGGTAAATGCTTTAATTCACATCCCCATTTCTCAAAGAATATAACAGTTATCTGCAATTTACTGTGTCCAATCTCAAATAAAATTTCTATGGACCTGAAATGTAATTGTAGACAGCAATTTTTATTTTAAAAAGGGTTGTTACATTTATCGTTATTCACACTGAGATTTATATGTTTTAATAAATTAAATAATATTTTTAGAACTCTTGTAATACAAAAGACTTGGTCTCTCCAAATCAGCTGATTAGATTCATTCTTTGTTGATTCATGCCATGCAGAGATCCCTAAAATGCTTATGGGCAAAGTCTATGGGGCAAGATAATGGCAACATGAGATTCCACACTATCTGATGGAACGATATCAGTGCTCTGTCAATCAGATCACTTTGAATTTACTTTTCAATTGTTGCTGAAAACCAATTATTATAGGACAAGGATGGGTTGTGGACCTTGGTCAGGTTTTCGTGTGAAGGGCTTCTATTTTCGACTCAGCCTGAGGCACAAATAGGCACCTACAGATTCATTTGGGCATCAATGGAATGGCAGAAAGCTCAATATTCATGCAGAAGCTCCATTAGCCACACAAATCTGACATCCTGTCAACACATTGACCGAAATTTGTATATGCAAAGGTTTGCCTAGGCAACCTCAGCAGCTATCTAAGGGGATCTCCTCTGAAAGGAAGCCTGCCCCTTGGGGGAGGAGAGGCCTCCTTAAAACCTAGTCTTTATCAATTTCCCATTTAAAGGGACACTCGGCATTTCATCTAGCGGTAAAAATGTGAATGAATTACAACTCACAAGTCTCCATACATTGTACCATGTGGTTTTTACTGCAACTTATGCTGGCTGTGAAGAAAACAACAGCCTAAGCCAAAATTAAAAGAATCATTCATCAATTAATAACTGAGTAACAACTATGTCAGTCCCCAAATTAATCACTGTGACTCTAGGGAAAAGTACATGGTGAGTGCTAAGTCGCTTGTCATGTCTGACCTTTCGTGTGCGACCCCATGGACTTTAGCCCACCAGATCCCTCTGTCCATAGGATTCTCCAGGCAAGAATCCTGGAGTGGGTTGCCATTTCCTTCTCCAGAGGATTTCCCAACCCAGGGATCAAACCCAGATCTCTTATTGAGTCTCCTGCATTAGCAGGCTACTTCTTTACCACTAGCGTCACTTGGGTACGCAAGAAGACAGTTTCCTGTGAATAAACATATACATCTAGCTGGTGAGATTACATGAATCTATGCATACAAAATGAAAGTGTTAGGGGAAGCACACTGATTGAAACCGCCCACCCTCACCAGGCACCATAGTAAACATTTGCATGAGTTGTTTTAGGACAGCAGGTCCTGGTAAGGAACAGGGAACTAATAAGCCTCCACCAACCAGAAGAGTTCAGGAAAGGTCAAAAGGAGACACCACCTGTCTGACCAACCCCCAGAATCCTTCTCTATGGCATCCATCTTGGCTGAACAAGGCGTGTACCACCAGGAAGGACTCTGAGTCAGAATGATTGGCTAAGGACGATGTGGAAACTAGTCCCATCACCATAAAACCCGAGACTGCAAGCGATTTGACAGAGCAGTTCTCCTGGGTTCCCTGACCTTACTGCTCTCCACCCGGGTGCCCTTTCCCAATAAAATCTCTTGCTTTGTCAGCACATGTGTCTCCTCGGACAATCCATTTCCAAGTGTTAGACAAGAGCCCAGTTTTGAGCCCTGGAAGGGTTCCCCTTTCCTGCAACAAAATTATCATGAAAAGTCTAAGTGTGATAAATCCCAAGTGAGTGGAAAAGTGCTAGACATGTTTATAAAGCAAAAGAACTCTCTGTAGATTGAAGGAGCAAGTAAGCAAGTCTACAGGTTCCAAAATGAGACTTGGGTGAAACTAAACGTTAGACTGGCCTGTGCACTGTATGAACTATGAAAACTTTATATTAATAAAAAGTAAAACTTTTGGACAGTAGCAATACATCCTTACTATGTCAAGATACAATATCTTTCTACTTAATGGTAATCGTTCTGTGTTAAATTATATCCAGTTCCTGGTCCCCTACTATTTTCAAGTCATTTTCAGCTATTCTTCAGGCCTTCTGTTATAGAGTTCATTATTCCGCATTTTTCCACTCTGGGAACAGTTATTCCATCATCTTTACCTTGCCTTTTCATCCATCACACTAAAGAAGATGGTGGACTTGTTCATAACCCAATTCTTATTCAATCTCCATCATTATCCCACAACTTCAAACTTGGTTTTATTAGTGATTTTATTAGTGACTACTAAAATTGAATTTGTTTTCTATATGTCTAAATCCATAGATGGAGAGCTCTGGCTACATTTAAGCTATAGCACAGAGTATGACAGGAGCAGAGGGTGGGAAAGAGACAAAGATTGGACTCATAACATCTGAGTTCAGTTCCCAGAACTGCCACTTAATGGAACCGTGACCTTTGACAAATCACTTATTTCTCAGTTTTCCCATCTGTAAAGTAGGGGTAATGATAATATTAGCTCAGGATCATTGAACATTGTCAAAGGAGGAAATATATGAAAATAGTTCATACATTTAGAAGCACATAGCAAATACTAGTTGTTGTTACTTCCCAATATTTCCCTGAATAAAATTGAACTAAGTGCTAAGACTGTGGTCTCCAGACCAGACAGCCCCAGGTACTAGATATAAAAGTCCTTTAACTTTTTGAGCCTCAGATTCCTCCTTAGTACCTGTTTAATAGTGTGCTGAGAGGCTGAAATAAGTCGTGCAAAGCACTTAGAGCACCCTTTGGAAAATCGTGAAATACAAATAAATGTTCATTCATTCATTCATTTACTCAACAAATGTTGGGTGCATACTATATGCCAGACTTATTCTAGGATGGGAATATACTACAAAATATAAGACCAAAAATATTCTCATTCTCATGTTGCATATATTTTAGTTGAGGTAGAAAAGATTTTATTATTATTGCACACAATCATGCATTGACATATGAGAAATATATTTGGAGATGACATATGCTATGAAGAAAAAAGACAATATGTTTCAGAGTGACACAGGACCTCTACTCTTTTTTCTTCTTGTTTTAAATTTGTATTTAAATAAATAAAACATTCAAATACACTCCATAGTCCTTTGGTAGTTGTTCCCAAATCGCATTTCCTTTGCAACATTACTAAAGTAATCACTAGTCTGAAGTTGATATTCCTTCTTGTCCATATTTTTTCCTTTTTCTTTTTTTTTTTACTTTTGTTAAACATTTTAACGTTGGATTATAGCCAATTAACTGGCTTTCCAGTTGGCTCAGCAGTAAAGAATCATCTGCAATGCAGGAGACATCAGTTCGATCCCTGGGTGGAGAAAATCCCTTGGAGGAGGAAATGGCAACCCACTCCAGTATTCTTGCCTGGAAAATCCCATGGACAGAGGAGTCTGGCAAGATACAGTCCACAGGGTGACTGAGAGTTGGACACAACTTAGCAACTAAACAACAACAATGATAGCCAGTTAGCAATGTTGTGATAGTTTCAGGTAGACAGCAAAGGGACTCAGTTATACATAAACATGTATACCTTCCCGCCCAAACTCCTCTCCCATCCAGACTGCCACATAGTATTGAGCAGAGTTCCCTGCACTATACAGTTACATGTCCTGTATAGGATGTCCTTGTTAGTTATCTATTTTAAATATAGCAAGTGTGTACATGTCCATCTAAACTACCTATCCCTTCCCCTTGACCTTCCCCACTGGCAACCATATGTTCATTCTCTAAATAGGACCTCTAGTCTTATTAACCAGAAACTGAGTTATTATTACAGTACTATTACTGCCACAACTTTTCCTTCTAAATCTACACTGTTGAGGCACCTCTTTCTCATCTATGTGCTCCACTTTGACTGAGAGATGAAAAGGAAGTGAAAGGGAAAAGCAAGGAAAGAGGAAGGAAAGGAAAGGAAATATATATTAGGAAACTATTGTACTTCATAAGTTAGAAGACTGTGTTGTCATGAAATGACCGTTATGCAGACTTTGCAGAAACCTGGGGTAATGTTTGTGAAGTACAAATCAAAAATTCTTATCTATGGCTCTCCACTACTAATTAACACTAGGTCTGTGTGCACATTAATGAAGACACTATTTACAAAGGCTATTAACAAAGAGTTAATGGAAACTAACAATGGATGAGGTACCATCCTGGGCTAGCATGAGTCAAAAGCCAAAACCACCCTTGAAGGAGCGAGGGAATGGGAATGTGGAAAGAGCTGTAGCAAAGGAGGGTCTGATCAACAGAAGCTGTGGCCTTAGGTAGAACAGAACAGTCCCTGCCTACCACTGGGCAGCAGGGAGGACACCGGGCTTCCCTCTTCTCTGGCCCTCTGATCTCCTGCTGATGCCTCCTACTGGCCCAACGAGGAAGCCTGATTAATGCAATCCGTGGAGGTCAGCCTTCATCTCCCTCCCAGGCATGGAATGAACAAAGTGGAGGAGGAAAGTGAGGAAAATGAAGCATGGAGGAAAGTGAAGTGAATATGGAAGGGCAAACATATATGTGTGTGTGTGTACATGTACATATTGTTTTGTGGGTGGAGTCGGGGGATGGATCATATGAAGGTAAGAAAATCAATTAGCAAGGGACTGCAGTAGGGCCAGATTATGACATCCGTGGGCTTTAGCACTGTTGTCTTTGTGGGACTGTCCCTCTATTTTTTAAAAAAAGGTTAAAATTCTACTTTACAATTGCATCAATACAAAGACAAATGCAATCTAGGTTGGATTATATTCCACCTTTTTCTTCTGATTTTAAAAGAAATGGAAACATTTGCAGGAGCCCCTAAGTATCATGGCCCTAGCACATTGCACTGTACCTAATGGAGAAGAGGGCTGTGGACTGCAGAAGACCAGATGTGAAGTGGTAAGACCTCAACCGAATACAGGAAGTAAATGGTATATAAATGTTATGTAGGGTTCTGAAAGAAAACAGAAGGACACTCAAGATAATTCAAGGAGAGTTTACTCACAAAGGTACTATTTGGAATCTGGGGTTGGGGTAAGGGTGGGATGGGGGCATCTACCAAGTGCATGTGGTAACCGAGGACTGTGAACAACACAGACCCTTGCTGTGCAGGCCCAAAGGGAGCAGGAGAGGAGCCATTACTGGCAGTTGGAAAAAGCGTTGTGAGTAGGAGAAACAGTGGCTTTGACTTGAGGGACAGTCAGCCTCAGGTAACCTTGCAGGGAGGAATCCAGGATTATAAATAACTGTCTTCCTCCCTCCTCCACTGCCTGAGCCTAACCAGAAGACAAGGCCATGAGACCTTGACACTGTGCACACATGCTGAAAGGGTGGAGCTGCTAGAGCAGTCGGAAGCTCTGACATGTGTAGCCTTTCAAGCATGGGCTTGGACTAGGACTCAGCAGTGGAGCCCAGCTCAGAATCTACTGGTCAGGGTGTTAACCATGATTGCTAGTACCTCCCCCTAGAGTTTCTGATTCAGTGGGTCTGATTCAAGAACGCGTTCCTAACAAGTTCCCAGGTGCTGCTGATGCTGGTTGGGCTTCCTAGGTGGCTCAGCAGTAAAGAATCCACCTGCCAATGCAGGAGATGCAGGTTCAATCCCTGGGTCAGGAAGATCCCCTGCAGGAGGACATTGCAAACCTCTCCAGTATTCTTGCCTGGAGAATCCTATGGACAGAGGAGCCTGGCGGGCTACAGTCCATAGGGTCTCAAAGAACCAGACACGACTGAGCATGCATACACCCACGGTGCTGATGCAGTTGATCTGAGGAGCACAGTTTGAGAATCACCATCTAGAGTGGTTCTCCATGGACTTCTCTGCCCTTATATTATGATTTAATCACTGTATATGCAAACATCTAGAAGAGGGCTCAGTAACATACAGTTGACCCATGAACAGCAAATGAATTGCTCAGTGAGTCCACTTCTACATGGATTTTTAAAAGAAACACTACAGTACTACAGGATCTACAACTGGTTGAGTCCCAGGATGTGGAACCCTGGATACGGAGGAACCACATAAGAGGAAAGCAACTAAAAGAAACCCTCAGATTTTCAGCGATGGAGTGTCATTGACCCTAACCCCTGTGTTTTTCAAGGTTCAACTGTAGTTGGTACTGAATAAATCTCTGATGAATTAATAAGTTAATGTATGTGTTAGTTACTCAGTTGTGTCCAACTCATTGCCGCTCTATGGACTGCAGCCCTCCAGGCTCCTTTGTCCATGGGATTTTCCAGGCAAGAATACTGGAGTGGGTTGCCATTTCCTTCTCCAGGGAATCTTCCTGACCCAGGAATCAAACCGGGTCTCCAGCATTGCGGGCAGATTCTTCAACCATCTGTAAAACCTTAACTAAAGTAAATTGTTTTTGATTCAGTGTAATCACACATAAAGTACTCAATCATCCATGACACATATTGACGTGGTAGTCAAACGAACACAACTGACCTGAGATGCTGGGAGATATCTTCTAAGTAGGGGCTCTGTCCTGGGCAACTTCAAATCTTCTCACATGTCACAGATGCCTGTTTGCTTTGTTAACATGATGGTTCAAATGTTTTATTCAGTGTGACCAGCATAGTGAATGACTCTATCATCAGTTTTTCCATAGTATATTATATAGAATCATTCATCCATCAAATATTGAGTTAAAGAGTTGAGGACCATTCACAATGCTAGTCCCCGGGGAAGCAAAGATGAACCACTTCTGCCTTCAGAGCTCACAACCTAATGGGGAAAACAGACATGTACACAGAAAAACCAGTGAATATTATCTTAGAAGGACATTGTGGTGCAGGTACACACAGCTATATACAAAAGAGATAAAACCTACTCTATGGCACATGGAAGTATATTCAATATCCTGTAATAACCTAAATGGAAAATAATCTGAAAAATATTAAATTTATAGCTCAACCCACTCCACTGTATATCTGAAACACTGTCAATTAAATATACTTCAGTTAAAAAAAAAAAAGGCCACGATGGTAAAAACAGAAGTACAAATGGTTGGCTAAGAGCTGGAAGGAGGAGGAAGGTAACTGTGCCTAGGAGTTTCAGAGAAAGCTTCACGGGAGCAAGTTTGGGGATGGGTATTGAATCATGTGGGCTTCCCTGATGACTCAAATGGTAAAGAATCCACCTGCAGTGCAGGCGACGCAAGAGATTTGGGTTCAATCCCTGGGTCAGGCTATGAGTTGCAAAGAGGGTTGCAAAGAGTCAGACAGGACTAAGCATGCATGCACAATGCAGAATTAAAAGATATATAGAGATTCTCCAGTTTTGTAAATGGGAAAAGAGCATCCAAACTGAAAATCTCGCTTGTGTAAACATGCAGTGTTTGAAATGAGTGAGAGGTGAATGTGAATTATTGCACAGGAAATTCAGGAAGGTAGGTGGAGACTGACAGGGGTAAAGCTAGAGAGGTAGATTATATAGGAATCCAGGTTTGTACACCGTACCTAAACGACAGGCTCAAGAGAGCCAGCTTACTGGCATTCTCCTCCAGGAAGCTTTCCATAACCCCCAAGGGAGTGGGGGATATATCACCCATGCCCGAGGCTTCTATAGAACACTCCATATATCTTTATCACAGCAGTTACTTCATTAGATTGAAATTATCTGTTCATTTTTCAACTTTCCTACTCAATCATAAGCTCATCAAGGACAGAAACCTTTATTCACTTTTGCAATAGCACTTGGTCTGGAATGCAGTGTGTGAATGCTAAGTTGCTTCAGTCCTGTTAGACTCTTTGCAACCACATGGACTGTAGCCTTCCAGGCTCCTCTGTCCATGGGATTTCCCAGGCAAGAATACTGGAGTGGGTTGCCATTTCCCTCTCCTGGGGACCTTCCTGACCAGGGACTGAACCTGTGTCTCCTGGGTCTCCTGCATTGGTATTGGCAGGCGGGTTCTTTACCACTAGCACCACCCGGGAAGCCTCCTGGCATAGGGTATCAGTGAATAAATGTTTGCTGAACTAAGGGAACCTGAGGGGCTTCTATTATCAGGTGGTAGTGAGGGCATCTCCAGCTGGCTCATTTCACTGGGACAGGTGCTGGGCTTTTTTTTCTGCCCCTCACTTTCTTCTCCTTCATCATTCCACCAGGTATCTCGGGTCCCACTTGCTATCCTGAAAGCTCTGAATATCCCAAGAATTTGAAAGAGAGGGTTTGCCCACAGCAGATAAACTGAAGGGAATAGTCATTGCTCTTTCATTTTGGGGGGATGCTGATGTATCAAAGGAAGTAAGAAATCTAAGGACTTGCATGGTGAGGAACTGAGGGGTAGGAAAATACTAAAGACCTGAATAATATAGTGTTTGAGTGATTGATAAAATTTGAGAAGCTAAAGAAAAGGAAGAAAGTGACTCCCAGTCCTGGATAGCTGCAATCATCCATTTTCTCTGCTCTTTATCCTGGGTTATTAGAGGATACTAAAACCATATGCATAACTGTGCTGATTCTTCATTGTAACTCCACATATAGAAGGATGCCTGGCACATTTATACACCACTTTTAAATGTGAATAGGTTATAACTTGGCCCAACTCATCTACTCGCCTACTAAGGACAAGACTCATTTAATCTCTTTCCTAAGAAAGATAAGCTATCATACATATAAAGTCAGGGAACTATAAACAATAAGTGTAGCATTTATTTTTTTCTTTATATAACTACATCAACAGTGCGCAAGAAGAGCTTAAAAAACTAAGCTCTCTGAATTTACTTCTTTATAAGTTGTTTAATATTGGGTTGGCCAAAAAGAACAAACTTTCTAGCCAACCCAATACTTCTACAATGCTTGACAATGTTTGTATAGGCTGTTCCTTGCACCAGGGCATCTGACCATGGGGACAAGCAGGGCTCAAATCCAGCCCAGATTTTGTACAATAAGCCATGTACCTATGAACTATATATACCTAGAACAATCACCTTTTAAGGAAACTCACACCAGTTTACATGGGCTAGCAGTGGACCTCACTATCGACTCTCCTTTTATTCCTGCCCTATTCTCTTTTGAAAAAAAAAGGTGGGGAAGGGTGCTGAAATCTCAACAATGGTACTATCATTGCTGGGTCTGTCTTCATCACATTTCTGATACACTAGTTTCTCTAGAAAATAGTCCTAAGTTAAAAATTATGACCTAAGGCTTTATTGGTAGGTACAATTCCAGGGTATTAAGAGAAGGAACTGGAGAAGAAAGGAAAGTGGATAAAAATATGGGTACACAGTGAGCTGACCACAGCATCATAAGAAAACGCAGCCAGTCAGTTAATGATGAAGGATATCTTCCACGCAGCCTACATGAAACTGCCTGTCATTACTTCTCTCTCATGGTTGAAGTTGGCCCTAAGGAACCAATGAAAGTGAAAGTTTTAATTGCTCAGTCATGTCCAACTCTTTGCGATCCCATGGACAGTAGCTTACCAGGCTCCTCTGTCCATGGAATTCTCCAGGCAAGTATACTGGAGTGGGTAGCCATTCCCTTCTCCAGGGGATCTTCCCAATCCAGGGATTGAAACTGGTCTCCTGCTTTGCAGGCAGCTTCTTTGCTATCTGAGTCATACACTCCTTTCATATGTTGCCAGCTCCAGGGATCATTGGCTACAGAAGCCAAAGCCCCTACTCTAGGATGTGGTGATCCATCTGGATCCACAAGTGATGTGAGAAGCCAGAGCTTCATGTGGGTACAGTAGAGTCAAGTCTAGGTGCTAAAACTGCTCTGGCTCCTGCTGGACCACATGTGGGGCAAGCCAGGGCAAAACTGAGAAAATTTTAGAGCTCTGGCAGGCTTAGAAGATGAGGCAATGGCAATGACAATGGCGATGGCCAGGTCCCACATTGAGCAAGTAGAGGAGGACCCAGGAGACACACAAGCCAAACAATTCAAGACACTTGTAGCCAATGAGTACCACTACAAAAACAAAAGAACTAAAATCTTATCCCTTCTCAATGCTTGTTAACATGAAAATACAGAAGAATTTATATTTCTTGATGACTTAATCCCATAAGAAAAGTTAAGCAAGGTAGAAATTTTCATATGTTTACATGGACAATATATCAATGATAATAAGGGAAATGGGCACAGACATGCCACAGCAGTAACTATGTATACAGCAAAACTGGCTTTTTATGTTTATCCTTTGGGAAGTGGAAATAGCTTTACTTTAATAGAATGACAGCCACTGTACTGGGATTTACATGTGGTGGAAATTTATCTGATAACTCAGAACTAGTTTATTTCTAAAATACTATGTGAAGGAAATTTGTCACACCATTCTAACAACTCAAAAACAAATAGTTGCCTCAACTCACACACACACAGAAAATGGTATCATATCGAAGTGATGGATATGTTAATTAGTTTGACTGTGGTGACCTTTTCACAGTGTATATGTGTATCAAAACATTAAGTTGTACAAATATATACAATTTATAAATTCAATGATACCTTTATAAAACTGTTTAAAAATATAAATAAAATTTTAAAATGAAAAAACAATGATACTGAATAGACATTTGCTATGCATGTATTTGAACATAGGTTAACAACAGACTTGTTCCAAATAGGAAAAGGAGTATGTCAAGGCTGTATATTGTCACCCTGCTTATTTAACTTATATGCAGAGTACAGCATGAGAAATGCTGGGCTGGAAGAAGCACAAGCTGGAATCAAGGTTGCAGGAAGAAATATCAATAACCTCAGATATGCAGATGACACCACCCTTATGGCAGAAAGTAAAGAGGAACTAAAAAGCCTCTTGATGAAAGTGAAAGAGGGGAGTGAAAAAGTTGGCTTAAAGCTCAACAGTCAGAAAATGAAGATCATGGCATCTGGTCCCATCACTTCATTGGAAACAGATGGGGAAACAGTGGAAACAGTGTCAGACTTTGTTTTGGGGGGCTCCAAAATCACTGCAGATGGTGACTGCAGCCATGAAATTAAAAGATGCTTACTCCTTGGAAGGAAAGTTATGACCAACCTAGATAGCATATTCAAAAGCAGAGACATTACTTTGCCAACAAAGGTCCGTCTAGTCAAGGCTATGGTTTTTCCAGTGGTCATGTATGGATGTGAGAGTTGGACTGTGAAGAAAGCTGAGCACTGAAGAATTGATGCTTTTGAACTGTGGTATTGGAGAAGACTCTTGAGAGTCCCTTGGACTGCAAGGAGATCCAACCAGTCCATCCTAAAGGAGATCAGTCCTGGGTGTTCTTTGGAAGGAATGATGCTGAAGCTGAAACTCCAGTACTTTGGCTACCTCATGCGAAGAGTTGATTCATTGGAAAAGACTCTGATGCTGGGAGGAATTGGGGGCAGGAGGAAAAGGGGACAACGGAGGATGAGATGGCTCGATGGCATCACTGACTTGATGGACGTGAGTTTGAGTGAACTCTGGGAGTTGGTGATGGACAGGGAGGCCTGGCGTGCTGCAATTCATGGGGTCACAAAGAATTGGACACTATTGAGCGACTGAACTGAACTAAGATAGGATAGTCAGGTTGATGATTTGTCTGTGTGATATGACCATGCCTTCCTTATACAAGACATAAATTTATTTATTTTCCCTGCAAAAGTAAAGGTGCAAGCAACTTAAGGCTGGTGTGGCAGTTCCTTGGTCATCTGCAACGTAGACTATTCTCACTTTTCACTCTGCCAACTTTTGTTGCTTTTGACTGCACAGTCCAAGAAGGCAACTCAGCCACCATACCACCTTCTAAGCAATGGTTGGAGGACAGAGAGGAGGGGACCCACTTCCTTTAATATCACTTCTTAGATGTTACACACATTGCTCTTTTCATAGCCCATTGTCCAAAGCCTAGTCATATAGCCACATGTAGCTTTTTTTCCTGGATAGTTCTGTGTCCAGATAAAAATCCAGTTATTACCATAAAAGAACGAGATTTCACAGAACAACTGCCTTTGTACCACAGCACGGGTTTCTCAATTAAAGATCACCCAAAGATCCCAAGCACAAACTAACCGAAAGTTACAACTACCAAATTTGTATCTCATAAAACTCATTTTGCTCACTGACCAAGGAGGGAGAAACAGTATTTTAAGTGGCTGCTTTATAATCAGCGTTTTCTTTAAAGGTTGTATCTAAACATGAATGACTAAACAAACAAGAAAAACTAAAGACAAACTCAATGTAACATACAATCCATTTTACCTAGGTGTTACAATGATAAGACCTGATGGGAATAGGAAACAGTTGGTTATATGGACACCTGGTCTTCAACCAAGGAAACTTCCATTCCCCTAACTCCTAGAATGTTCTTGCACCAGGTCCGTGATGGCTGGGTCTTTCCCATTCTTCAAAAAAAAAAAAAAAAGACTCAGTGTCACTTCCTAGGAGTAAACCTACCACATTTAAAAGAGATGCTTTCCAGGAACTCTCTAGTTCCTTGAGGGCAGTGACCTTGTTTGTCTTTTTCATCACTGTGTCTTGGAGCTCTAGAAGAGTGTTTGGCACTTGCCCAGCATCCATTAATATTTGCTGAACAAATGAACAAGGATATGAATGAAGGAGTTCCCATAGAGAAAATCCCATTGCAATTCAGATGGGTGTGACCACAAAAATATTGTTTTCATTTCCAGTTAGCCTCACAATGGTAATCCTTTTTATCCATCTTCAGTCACATTCCTCTTCTAGTCTTCTCAGCAGCAATTCCAAACCATTTTTTTCCTCTTTGAATCCCCCAGACTAAAAATACACACACACACACACACACACACACACACACACACACACACACAAGTCAACAATCCTGAACCAACTCATCTTCCCATTCTGGATCATTCAAATATAACCCTATCCATGGTCATTTTCCAACTCAGATGTAAACAAAACTGCCCTTACATCCTCCAGTCCTCATTGCCTATGGAGACAGTGATGTGCTTTTTTTTTTTTTTTTTTTTAACTGTTTATTTGGCTGTTTCAGATCTTAGTTGAGGCACGTGAGATTTTTGTTGCTGCATGTGGGATCTTTTGTTGCAGCTCACAGGCTTAGTTGCCCCACAGCATGTGGGATCTTAGTTCCCCAACCAGGGATTGAAACCTTGTGCCCTGCTTTGAAAGGCATATTCTTAACCCATTGGACCACCAAAGACATCTAGACTGTTCTAACTCAAGCCCCTTCTGCAGCAACCAATCACCACTAGGGCACCAGGGTTTCCAAACTGCCCTAATATTACTAGACCTCTTGAGTATTAGTCACTCTATTTTCCCTTGATTTCTGTGGTCACTCTGCCCTCGTTTCTCTTTCCTTCTGACTTTTTCTTTTCAGCCTCCTTGGCTGACTCTTTCCTCTGTCCACCCAGTCATACTGGTATTACCCAAGGTCTTACTCTAAGCCCTGTTCTGTTCTTGTTGCTGTTGCTCAGTAGCTAAGTTGTGTCCAACTCATTGTGAACCCATGGACTGCAGCACACCAGGCTTCCCTGTCCTACACTATCTCCTGGAGTTTGCCCAAATTCATGTCCATTGAGTCCGTGATGCTATCTAACTATCTCATCCTCTGCTGCCCACTTATCCCTTTGCCTTCAGTCTTCCCAGCATCAGGGTCTTTTCCAATGAGTTGGCTCTTCTCATCAGGTGGGCAAAGTATTGGAATGTCAGCATCAGTCCTTCCAGTGAATATTCAGGGTTGATTTCCTTGAGGATTGACTGGTTTAATCTCCTTGCTGTTCAAGGAACTCTCAAGAGTATTCCCTAACACCACAATTTGAAAGTATCAATTCTTCAGCACTCAGATTTCTTTACTGTCCAACTCTCACATCTGTACATGACTACTGGAAAAGCCATATCTTTTACTATATGGACCACTTGTTGGCAAAGTGATGTCACTGCTTTTTAATATGCTGTCTAGGTTTGTCATAGCTTTACTTCCCAGGAGCAAGCATCTTTTAATTTCATGGCTGCAGTCACTGTCCATGACTTTGGACCCCCCAAAAATAAAGTCTGTCACTGTTTCCATTGTTTCCCCATCTATTTGCCATGAAGTGATGGGACCAGATGCCATTTTTGAATGTTGATTTTCAAACCAAGTTGATTTTGAATGTTGAGTTTCACGTCAACTTTTTCACTCTCCTCTTTCACCTTCATCAAGAGACTAAGTTCTTCACTTTCTGCCATAATTGTGGTGTTCTCTGTATATCTGAGGTTGTTGATATTTCTCCCAGAAATCTTGATTCCAGTTTGTGAGTCCTACAGCCTGGCATTTCTCATGATGTACTCTGCATATAAGTTAAATAAGCTGGTGACAAACATTGTTGTATTCCTTTCCCAATTTGGAATCAGTCTTTTGCTCCGTGTAGGTTCTGTCACTTCTTGACCCACATACAGGTTTTTCAGGAGACAAGTAAGGTGGTCTGGTATTCCCATCTCTTTAAGAATTTTTCATAACATCATGACCAAGTGGGCTTTATCCCAGGGATGCAAGGATTCTTCAATATCCACAAATCAATCAACATAATACACCACATTAACAAATTGAAAGATAAAAACCATATGATTATCTCGATAGATGCAGAGAAAGCCTTTGACAAAATTCACCATCCATTTATGATAAAAACACTCCAGAAAATAGGAATAGTATACCTCAACATAATAAAAGCTATATATGACAAACCCACAGCAAACATTATCCTCAATGGTGAAAAATTGAAAGCATTTCCACTAAAGTCAGGAACAAGACAAGGGTGCCCACTCTCACCACTACTATTCAACATAGTTTGGAAGTTTTGGCCACAGCAATCAGAGCAGAAAAAGAAATAAAAGGAATGCAGATTGGAAAAGAAGTAAAACTCTCACTGTTTGCAGATAACATGATCCTCTATATAGAAAACCCTAAAGACTCCACCAGAAAATTACTAATCAATGAATATAGTAAAGTTGCAGGATATAAAATTAACACACAGAAATTCCTTGCATTCCTATACACTAACAATGAGAAAACAGAAAGAGAAATTAAGGAAACAATTCCATTCACCATTGCAATGAAAATAATAAAATACTTAGGAATATATCTACCTAAAGAAACAAAAGACCTATATATAGAAAATTATAAAACACTGATGAAAGAAATAAAAGATGACACAAATAGACGGAGAAATATACCATGTTTGTGGATTGGAAGAATCAATATAGTGAAAATGAGTATACTACCCAAAGCAATCTATAGATTCAATGCAATCCCTATCAAACTACCAATGGTATTTTTCACAGAACTAGAACAAATAATTTCACAATTTGTATGGAAATACAAAAAACCTCGAATAGCCAAAGCAACCTTGAGGAAGAAGAATGGAACTGGAGGAATCAACCTGCCTGATTTCAGGCTATACTACAAAGCTACAGTCAAGACAGTATGGTACTGGCACAGAGACAGAAATATAGATCAATGGAACAAAATAGAAAGCCCAGAGATAAATCCACCCACCTATGGACACCTTATCTTTGACAAAGAAGGCAAGAATATACAATGGAGAAAAGACAATCTTTTTAACAAGTGTTGCTGGGAAAACTGGTCAACTACTTATAAAAGAATGAAACTATAACACTTTCTAACACCACACACAAAAATAAATTCAAAATGGATTAAAGATCTAAATGTAAGACCAGAAACTATAAAATTCCTAGAGGAGAACATAGGCAAAACACTCTCTGACATAAATCACAACAGGATCCTCTATGACCCACCTCCCAGAGTAATGGAAATAAAACCAAAAATAAACAACTGGGACCTAATTAAACTTAAAAGCTTTTGTACAACGAAGGAACCTATAAGCAAAGTAGAAAGACAGCCTTCAGAATGGGAGAAAATAATAGCAAACAAATCAACTGACAAAGAATTAACCTCAAAAATATACAAGCAACTCCTGCAGCTCAGTTTCAGAAAAATAAATGACCCAACCAAAAAATGGGCCAAAGAACTAAACACTTCTCCAAAGAAGACATACAGATGGCTAACAAACACATGAAAAGATGCTCAACATCACTCATTTTCAGAGAAATGCAAATCAAAACCACTATGAGGTACCATTCCATGCCAGTCAAAATGGCTGCTATCAAAAAGTCTACAAACAATAAATGCTGGAAAGGGTGTAGAGAAAAGGGAACCCTCTTAACACTGTTGGTGGGAATGCAAACTAGTACAGCTACTATGGAGAATAGTGTGGAGATTCCTTAAAAAACTGAAATTAGAACTGCCTTATGACCCAGCAATCCCACTGCTGGGCATACACACCAAGGAAACTAGAATTGAAACAGACACATGTACCCCAATGTTCATCACAGCACTGTTTATAATAGCCAGGACATGGAAGCAACCTAGATGTCCATCAGCAGATGAATGGATAAGAAAGCTGTGGTACATATACACAATGGAATATTACTCAGCCATTAAAAAGAATACATTTGAATCAGTTCTAATGAGGTGGATGAAACTGGAGACTATTATACAGAGTGAAGTAAGCCAGAAAGAAAAACATCCATACAGTATACTAACGCATATATATGGAATTTAGAAAGATAGTAACGTTGACCCTGTATGCGAGACAGCAAAAGAGACACAGATGTATAGAACAGTCTTTTAGACTCTGTGGGAGAGGGCGAGGGTGGGATGATTTGGGAGAATGGCATTGAAACATGTATATTATCATATGTGAAATGGATCGCCAGTTCAGGTTCGATGCATGGGACAGGGTGCTCGGGGCTGGTGCACTGGGATGACCCAGAGGGATGGGATGGGGAGGGAGGTGGGAGAGGGGTTCAGGATGGGGAACACACGTACACCTGTGGCTGATTCATGGCAATGTATGGCAAAACCACTACAATATTGTAAAGTAATTAGCCTCCAATTAAAATGAATAATTTTTTTTTAAATAAAAGAAGGAAAAAAGAATTTTTTATAGTTTATTGTGATCCACACAGTCAAAGGCTTTAGTGTAGTCAACGAAGCAGATGTGTTTCTGGAATTCCCTAGCTTTCTCTATGATGCAACGAATGCTGGCAATTTGATCTCTGGTTCCTCTGCCTTTTCTAAACTCAGCTTGTACATATGGAAGTTCTCTGTTTACGTACTGCTGAAGCCTAGCTTGAAGGACTGTGAGCATTACCTTGCTAGCGTGTGAAATGAGCTGCTCTGTTCTTATTCTACATGAAATAAGTGGAAATGGAATCTTTTCCACTTCCATCCTTTAGCCACCATATGTCTTCTGACAACTCCTAAATATCTCTTGTATGTGAGTTTCAAACATATCTGTCTATCTATCAAGAAAGGGATATGTTGGGACTTTCCTGGCAGTTCAGTGGTTAAGACTCTGCCTTCTACTTTAGGAGGTGCAAGTTCGATCCCTGGTTGCAGGATCTGGCCAAAAATTTGAAAAGAAAACGAGAGATATATATATAACTGTCTAGTTCACATCTGCACTTGGATATCCTATGGTCAGTCATGTCTGACTCTTTGCAACCCCATGAACTGTAGCCCACGAGGTTCCTCTGTCCATGGGGATTCTCCAGGCAAGAATACTGGTGTGGGTTGCCATGCCTTCCTCCAGGAGATCTTCCCAACTCAGAGATCAAACCCAGGTCTCCTGCATTGCAGGTGGATTCTTTACCGTCTGAGTCACCAGAGAAGACCCATAGGATATCCAGGTGCAGATGTGAACTTCACATGGATATCCTTCAAATTCAACATGTCCTTAACTCATTACCTAATATCCCTATTCTACCCTCAACTTGTATTCTTTCTTCTTTATTTCTATTTTGACTAATTAGCTCACCATCTCACCAGGTGCCCATATCAGAAAACTTTGTCTTCTTAGTGTTGCCGTCACACATCAGCTGTGTCCTTTATGCTTTTACTCTTCAGTGCCATTCTCCCACTCTGCTACCGTTATCCTATTCACGTTTCCATATCCAGGGTTAGTAAAGTTACCAAAAGGAGTGAGGGAGAAGAATTTTACCCTTTTGATAATCAGCTCTTAAAGATATTCATTCATTCAAAGATACTTATTTAGCACTTAATATATATAAGAAATAGATATAATTTACTTAAATTTCACCTCTTTCATAAATGAATACTTTTCTTCTTAATGACTATCTATAGCAACCATTTGTAAATAGTCTGTAAAAATCCAAACACAAGGTCTTCACTACTGTTACCATTTTACAGCAAGGTTAGAGACACAACCAGCAACCAGAAACCATTCACAGAAATGTTCAGCAAAAACCCTGACTTTACAACTTGCGCATTGTAATGTTTAATTAGAAAGGAGATCTTGAAGTATACCTGATCCTGTGAAGTAATTCTGTCCACAAAATGGGCAAAAGGAGAGATTTCCCATTTTGTTCACCAACCCATAATTTGGTAGGAGGGGTTTGGGCTATTTTAATTAATCATTGCAAATTAAATATTTCAACAACTTGAAATGAGCCCTTAAAAGAATAAAAAAAAAAATACACAGCTCCCCTCTGCTAAAACTGCAGTGGGTGACAGAATTCCTACTGTCTAATCTATAAAAATAAAACCCGAGTTTTCAGCTAATTCCGTTTTCTCAAACACACACAAAAAAACAGTACCACCCCAGTTAGATGCTTTAACACGCACGTTGATTTCCACTCACAGCTGTGGCAATTAGAAAGTGTACTTAATGGAGTGTCATGTTAATTGTTTTCGGAGTTAACCGATTTCTCCATTTAATTGTCAATTGATTAACCTATTGAAATGTTAAGTGACTCAGTTTCCTTCCAGAGTAAACAGCAGCAGCATATGGTAGCTTCAACAGCCCAAGGCAGCACTCATTTGCTTGGATTCAATGTGCTGGTATTTTTCTACACCTCCCAGAGCTTTTAATTAGATGAGGCAATGTTACATGTATTTGTCTGCTGGAAAGGTTATCAGTGCCATGACTGACCTGCAGAGGCAAGGTTGAGTCTAGCAGCTTTAATAGAAATGGTTTTCAGCTATGACTGTTGTACTTGATTTCATTGTGATGGTAATTAACTCAAGACTGCTTTCCCCAGCTCGTGTGTGTATGTGTGTGTGTGTGTGTGTGTGTGTGTGTGTGTGCTCCTGCGTGTGTTTTCCTGTAGTTCTAACTGTGCCATGAGATGTTTCCTCTGTCATATATATGCACTTATTAAGCACTCATTGGATTCTAATAAGCAAATAGTCAAGAGTTTCTTTAGGCTAATACCATAGTACTCAAATTGTGATGCCATTAAATAAGAACGATGTTCCTAGCCTGCAGCACATTTTACAGAGAAAAAAGCCAGTTCCCTTTGGTAGAATTTCATTCCTTTATTTTCACGGTGTCTCATTCCAGCAGATCTTTACAACTGTAAAGTAAAAATGATTTTACAGTATTCAATTTAAGCACGTATAAGGCCACACAGGATTGAAGAAGAGACAGCCTTGAATTTGGAAGCCTATTTCCAATGTTCCCACTAAAGATTACTGTTTTTAGTGGCCAAATTAGTATGAGGTCCTGGTGGTGAGCTAGCAATTCAATCTTCTCATCTCTTGCACACTGTTTTCTGACTCTGGGTGCGTGTTACTTGCATGTGTGTTTTTACTGTACCATGCTATTGTTTAATTACGAGCCAATCCACAACTGAGCCAGCATTATCATCCTTGATAATGTTGGTAGCAGCAACTGAGACAAAATGATTACAAACCTATGTTGTGTTCAATAGTTCTTTAGAGGATTTCTCTCTTAATAGTGCTGGCTCATTCATGTTTGATTCAGCACATTTGTTCTTTAAAAAAGGCATAGCTTAGAAGAGTTTCAGGGTGGGTTAATAACTCAACTGAAAATGGCTGCTCGTATTGTAAAAGCTTGTTCCTGCAGTTGCTTGGGGCTTTCTTCAGTTTTGCCGCTCTGCAGCTTCAGCCCAGTTGGTAAACAGCTTAAGTCCAGACATCTTTTCATTCTCGGAGCAGCGGATTGAAATAAAAATGCATATAAGTGGCGACTGACTGGCGCTGGCCTAACAATAGCCTGTAACATTATGCAAGGGTATTTACATAGGAATAAGGCCTTACTGAAGGAGATGGGGCAATTAATGGTGTGGGCCACACATATAAGGAAAGTTTGTCCAATCCTTTCCTCAATAAAGATCTTTTGTAAAGTGCTATGGAAACTCATGGAGGCCCCAAAGAGATTAAGGGGAGGACTTTTCTGGAACCTTAAAAAAATACATATATATATGTATATATTTGGGGGAACTTTCTTTCAATTATGTTATATATACATTTATATGTAAATTGAAAGTTTTAAAAAGCCAAACTATATTAAACAATGTACGGAAAAGAATATGAATTCTTTGCTTTGTTTTAACCATTTTGAGTGTTTCTCCAACTTTGGAAAAGAAGGCAGTTGCACTTTTTTTTTTCAGTTCTCCTCCCTTCCTCTTCATTTCTTTCTTTTCTGCATGATGTTTATTGAATAGAAAATTGTTCTGAGATAGACAAATTCCTTACTTATCTTGTTTCTCTGTGTGCTTGAAACTGAAGCCATCATCTTTGAAATATTTGAAAAGTTTTACCTTAATGCTTATTTCCAGTAATGTTGAAGCAAAGGGAGGAAAAACTACCCGGTGGCCAGGCCTAAGGGGAAAATCCTCATGATTTTCAGAAGTGTCAGGCGGCTTGGCAGTCACAGTGAAAGTGAACAGCCACAAAAACTGGGAGGGACCAGAAAGAAAATGCAAGGGGTGTGTCATAGGAGGATATGAAAACCTTAACGCAAACCTCGATCTTTTTTAGGATGTATGTCATGAGAATAAATATCTTGTCAGTCCAGATAAAAATTAAAGTCAAATGCTTAAATTATTTTTGTCCCAATACTGTCCCAATATATTGTCATTGATTTTGGAAGTGGGAAGTCCTCCTTACCCCCTCCCCTACCCCTAGCCCACCAACCCCAGCAGTAAAAGACAAATCGGGTGGCTCCATCGCAGGTTTTCATGCTTATCAGAGGCTCACCATCTGCCTCTGCTCTTAGCCAGATAGTATTACCGTTATTATTACTTTGGATCAGGATACTTTTAATAAAGTATCATCAGCATTCTAAAAATAAGAGTCAGAAAAAGAATCCAAGACTTCTTTGCAGGTTTTAGGGCCAGTTAAAGCGTTTACTATCTATTTTAAGCAAAACACATTCTTTTTTCCATTTTTCTTTTTTAATGTTTCATCTCATTCAAAGGACATTTTCTAAGAAAGCAGAACTTTGGCAGGGAGTACTCAAGTTCAGATTGCACTTGCTAGTCAACCTGTTCCTACTTCCAAAGTTGCTTTTTAATCCCATTTTCTCATTTATAGTTGGTTCATGAAATTCATGCCCATATAGGATAAGTGGAATAAAATCTTAATGTGATAATGCATAAGCTTTAGGTGCCTCTGTGTGTGTGGTGTACGGAGAAAGCGATTTCAGCTGCAGCCCTGTCAAACAGGCAGAAATCAATGCCTCATTCAAGACTATTGATCAGTACTAAATTAATTAGACTCCAAGGCTTATGGCAGTTGATAAGACAACTTGTTAATTTAGTCAATGATAGTGTTTTCCCTAAAGCAGCAAATACCCTCTTCTTTAGAAAAGGCATTTCTATATTTATTGCCAGTTTTTCTTTTCTTTTCTTTTTATTGTTCTCATCTTTATATTCTTTTTCTGGGAAGGGGATCTATAGAGGTATAAGGGTGGGATCGGGGGAGATCAACAGGCAAAGGAGTGCTGTAAAAATACATATGATGAGGAATCAGTCTGGAATTTTAGTAACCCACTGCTACTTCTGTTTCTAGCCTAATGTTGTAATTTCAAGATGAAAAGAATGCAGCCAGATTGTAACTGTAGACCTGGATTTCCTACGGGGCTTTGGCTATGTAAGGCCACTCCAGCCCCACAAGGATGTTCATTTGGAAGGGGGTTACTTCCTAAACCTGCATTTAGAATGGACTGATACAGATCACTTTTGCTTTTCATTTAAACCTGCAACAGTGATGGTCATAGTCAATAACAAAGACATGGGCCCTGTCGGATATGGAAACTGTGAATGGAATGAAGGTATCCCAGAATGCCCTGAACATGGGGCAGCACTTCCTGCTGACTTGGAAGGACAAAAGGACAAAGGGAGTGTAGGGGTCCCACCAACAGCTCTTGGAGGCAACAGCCTGCTATCAGCAGCACTCCAAGCCTCTGAGAATGCTAATAAGCTAGTGAAGAGCTCAGCTTTCTTGCCATAATTCTATAGTGTGGTTGAGGACCCCATAGTGCTCACTAAATAAAGACAACTAATTGAGAATTTTTTGCACATTTTGCCCAGGGGACTTGTTGTTCATTCGATTCTTTGGGGAGAATGTACCCCTACTGACAAGAGAAACTGATTGTTTTGGCAGCCTCATGTTACTCTTCCCCAGGTCTAAGACTGACTTCGAAGTATGACAAAAATGTTTAATTTTGATTTTTGTTTAATTATGTTGCTGGGAATTATTTTAGATCTCAAAGAATAGGCGTTCCAGTGTTCATCTAAAAAAAAACCCTGGCAGAGTTTTTTGAATTAAAGCCCTGTTTTTTTCTTTTTCTTTCTTTCTTTTTTTTTTTTTTCTCTTAAATTGTATTTTCTGTGGTGAGGCCTACATTTTTGTGTCTGCAGGTGACACGTTGATTGAAACTAAAATTAATAAATCAGCTGAAAAGCTCACACCTACAGCTCACAGCAGGGCCTGGAAAACACGTTTATAAAGGGAGCTTTATGCCCTCATATAAAGAAGGAATAAATTACAGAAGCACTTGTTGCCCTGGGACTTGATTTTGCTTTGCAGTCTGGTATCTTATTTTTGGAGGCTTATTATTAATCAACAGGTTCCTGGTTGCTTTAGCAGGTGACTTTGCTATTAATCTCTTACTTGACCATTATAGTATATTAATGAGGAGGCTTGTAGATGTGGTTCTATCTTCTGACCAAGGAATTAGTTTAAAAGGTGCACTTTTTCCTCAATGGCTTGCAGTCAGCCAAGTTGAGGACCAAATGCAAAGTAGCATTTTCTACAGCTTGTGTAGTATTAAGGAGTGTTTTACTAACATCTGTGTCTTACTGTGCTTTTCTTCTCTCCTACACTTATTCCTTCATCATGGTGGGCAATTATGGAACTTACCAGTCTCTGTTCATTTTTTTAATAAAATAAAATTATATATAAATAACAAAATGATATCCTTTCTTATTAATGTGCACCCTCATTTTAATTAAACAATGTCAGTGTTCTTTGGAGGTGTGTTCAGAATTAAAATGTATGATTTGGGAAGGCAAGAGGTTCAACATTTCTCACCAGACCCTAGATTAATAAATGTCATTACAAGTGCAGGAATTTAACCATCGCATTTCCCTTTAGAGTCTGAGGTAATTGGAAATGTTTAAGCTTGACAAAAGAAGGAAGTAAATATACCTATGGGGGTAGTTTAGAAATAAAAGAAGAACTGAGGATTTAAGTCTTAAATTTGTGATTACAAGGATTTCCAAAGCACATAATGGTGCAAAACAGCCTAGACAACCCCACATATGGGAAGAACCGCTTTGTTGCAATCTGCAGATATTTCAAAGGACATCTTCTGCCATAGGATTATTCTTATTATTGTTCATTTCCTTTCAGATCTTCAGGACAATCTGGTCCACACCTCAAGGATGCATGCTGTCTTTTTTTTTTTTTTAACCTAAGACATGTCAAGCTTGTGTTTTTCTTATTTTTAGCTTTAAACTTTTTACAATTTTATTTATTATTTTTAGTTTTGGCTGCACTGGGCCTTCTCTGTGTGGGCTTTCTATCGCTGTGGTTGCGTGGAAGCTGTTCTTCACGGTGGTGCACAGGCTTCTCACTGCAGTGGCTTTTCTAGTTGTGGAGCACAGGCTCTAGGTGAGTGGGCTCAGTAGCTGTGGTGCATGGACTTAGTTGCTAGGGCATGTGGAACCTTCCTAGACAAGTCATCAAACCCATGTCCCCTGAATTCGCAGGCAGATGTTTATCCACTACACCACCAGGGATGTCCTTTTTTTAGCTTTCTAAAATGACAAGATTGGGTCAATTGAGGCACATCTGATGTTGCAGCCAACCTCATGCTTTCAGACTAAGTCCTGAGGTACCTCCATTCTGTAGGTTAAAGTCAACATCATAATCTGTTTCAATAAGATATTCTCTGATTAGATTTTAGAAGGAGAGGAAGAAAGATAGAGGTATTAATAGAAAAGTTGAAAGCTAATCACAGGAATACGTTTGAATAGAGCATTCAATAGATTGAACATTAACAGAGCCATTAGATTTGACATTATGAAATGCTTGTCTATAAAAATGCACACTAACAAGAAAGTCATCAGACATATTCTACTGCTATAGTAATACATGGACTGGTTCCAAATTGGACAAGGAGTATGTCAGGACTGTATATTGTCACTCTGCTTATTTAACTTATATACAGTGTACATCATGCAAAATGCCAGGCTGGATGAAGCACAAGATGGAATCAGGATTGCCAGGAGAAATATCAATAACCTCAGATATGCAGATGACACTACCCTTACGGCAGAAAGCAAAGAACTAAAGAGCCTCTTGACGAAAGTGAAAGAGGGGAGTGAAAAAGCTGGCTTAAAACTCAACATTTAAAAAACTAAGACCGTGGCATCTGGTCCCATCGCTTCATGGCAAATAGATGGGGAAACAATGGAAACAGTGAGAGAATTTACGTTTTGGGGGCTCCAAAACCACTGCAGATGGTGACTGCAGCCATGAAATTAAAATGCACTTGCTCCTTGGAAGAAAAGCTATGACCAACCTAGACAGCATATTAAAAAGCAGACATGGCTTTGCTGACAAATGTCTGTCTAGTCAAAGCTATGGTTTTTCCAACAGTCATGTATGGATGAGAGCTGGACAATAAAGAAAGCTGAGCGCCGAAGAATTGATGCTTTTGATTTGTGGTGTTGGAGAAGACTCTTGAGAGTCCCTTGGACTGCAAGGAGATCCAACCAGTCAATCCTAAAGGAAATCAGTCCTGAAGATTCGTTGGAAGGACTGATGCTGAAGCTGAAACTCCAATACTTTGGCCACCTGATGTGAAGAACTGACTCAATGGAAAAGACCCTGAAGCTGGGAAAGATTGAAGGCAAGAGGAGAAGGGAACGATAGAGGATGAGATGGTTGGATGGCATCACTGACTCAATGGGCATGAGTTTGAGCAAGCTCCAGAAGTTGGTGATGGACAGGGAAGCCTGGCATGCTGCAGTCCATGGGGTTGCAAAGAGTTGGACACAACTGAGTGACTGGACTGAACTGAATAGTAATATTAAGCTACTTCCTTGGATGGAAAACAATTGGAAATAATGCTATCCTCTTCAAAGTGTTACCCAAGACACCAGCTTATTAGTTCACTGGAATGACACTACTTAGCTGACCATTTTATAAGAAGCACGGGAACTTGATCTGCTCCAGATCAATATTGTTACCTAGAATTTGGATCCTCATTCTAGATTTTTTGTTCAGGCCAATAAACCAGGGAGAACTTTGGTAAGGATGACCCCAACCTGCCTCCAAGGACCACTAAAATTAAAACAAAAATAGTTGATTCTGACTTACCTTTTAAAACTCAGGAGGAAAAAAAATCTGTTCTACGCTAGATAGAAACAAATTTTAGACTCTAGTGATCCAAAATCAACTGCTTTAGATTCTTAAGTACCTTGGAATAGTTGTGTGGGGGTAGGCGGTGGGGGAAGGGTATTGTAAGTGAGGAAAAGAAGGAAATAAAACTCATAGTAAAAGAAATAAAGGAAGTGGCCGGAGTCTTCTACATTAGTCAGGACAATTTTATAATTGTAGTACAAGTTTCTAGAAAAGCAAGGTCCGTCTATATCCCCAAGTGCTGCGGAACAGCAGGCCCAGTGTGCATTTATAAAGAAGGACAGTTACTGTTGGAGGACTTTCCCCTCCCCCAGTTCTTCCTCAAGTACATCCAGCTAGGAGGGTTTTCAGCCCGTTTTGTCTTTTTACAATTTAGCAAGATCAGACACATTTCTGCAATGCATATGCAGATTTCACCTCTTGTTACTTTCTCTAATGAACGTTCACTTAATCAATTTGACAGATGCCTTTATCCCCCTCCCCTTTTTCCCTGCTTCACTTTCACTGAGAAAGTTTACAGGAAAAAAAAAGTGTTAACAGATTCAAGGGGGCATTAGAAATGTGAAAGGGTAGCCGACCAAGATGGGGTGGATGAGGGCTTTTCAATGGCCCTGCTCTCCGGCCACCAGCTCTGTCCAGTCCTGAAACCAGGAAGCAGGTCTGCCAGCCTCATAAGAAAGCAGGTATTTTAATAGCTGGCAGGAAATGATTTTCCTTTTCTCTTCAAAAATCAAAAAGAATGGTTATTTAACACAACATTTAAGCATAATACTTTCTTATCTCCCCGTGCCCCTATTCGGCCCAAAGCACCTTAAAAAATATTTATGCAAGAGATAATCTTGTCGGACTTTCTGGGTGGTCCAGTGGTTAAGAATCCAATGCAGGGGATGCTGGTTCGAAGGTTCAATCCGTGGTCAGGGAACTAAGATATCACATGCCTCAGGGCAGCTAAGCGCGAGCATCTCAACTAAGACTGGTGCAGCCAAAATCAAATATTTTTCTTAAGAAGAGAAAGACAATCTTGCTATAAGAAAAGAGCAACCAATCCACACTGGCACTCTCCCATCAAATTTCCCAGGCACCTAAATCTCACGACCCGAGCTGGGAGTGGGGAGTGCAGGGGCAAAGACCTGGTAAGTTTCAAACTAATATAGTTCAATCTTCCCAGGGAATGGGTGATGAGACCAAAATGCCAGGAGTTTTCAATCATATTCTCAACATCAAATTGAATCTGCTACTGAGCGATGGATGCAACTTATGACAGCACATGGCCTAGCTGTTGGAATTTAGCAGATCCTCAAAAAATAAATAAATAAATAAATAAATAAATAAATAAATAAAATTAAGTTAAAAAATTAAATAAGTAAATAAAGTGAGTTCTAAACCCCACCCTCCTTGCCTGCAGGCAGTCAAAGCCCTGGTTCAGCATCTGAGAAGTCTGCTTTACTTCTCATTGGTCATTTTCTCCTTCTCCCAATTCTCTCTTCCTCCCTCCAGCAGAATCAGGTCCCTAATCTTGGCCAGTTTTATAACTCATCCATTTGACTCCTTTTCACTTTACCAGGGCCAGAAAAATCAAACTGAGGAGAGGGGAGGGGAGGGGGGGGGAAGCCCCCCCCAACCCCTCCCTATCCGTTCTCTGCTTAGTAGATCTAGTTTTCCCTTTCTGCAAACTCATTTCCTTTGTTCTCTACACCATTAAGTCCTACCAACAGCCACCTGTTCACCTTTTACATTCAAACTGAATAGAAAACGTGGTCTCGTCTTTATCTAGCAGGTCTGTTAGGTCACTGATGAATCTTTCCTTTCCTGATCTTTTTGATTAGAGGAAGGAATGTGGACAAGTGGCTGCCTACCTTCTCTAACTTGAGCACCTGTTCTACTCTGCAGGCTGAATCTGTTCGCACCAAGGAGAGCCTTCAGCTGGAAGTCCCCCGAGGTCTGCGAGTGAGCAATACTTCAGCCAAAGCCTGGCTTCAGCCAGGATGCCTTGAATTCTAAGAGCTGCACTGACATTTTCAAGAAGCCAAACTGAGTAGATCCACAACTGAAGAATCTGCATTATATTATCTGAACTCTGTTTCTTGTTAGAAAAGCAGAATGGCAGGCCTCATCCCAAGACCTATTGAACAAGTATCTGCGTTTTAACAAGATCCCCCAAGTGATTGATATGCACATTTCTTTAATTACCTGAGAATCTTTGAGAAAGTAGAGATATAGAGTACCCTTATGGATTCTATTTGTTTTCTGTCTTCTAATCACAATCTCTTTAGAATTGTGGTGTTGGAGAAGACCCTTGAGAGTCCCTTGGACAGAAGGCAATCAGTCTTGAATATTCACAGGAAGGACTGATGCTGAAGCCCCGACAAGTTGGCCACCTGATGCGAAGAACTGACTTATTGTAAAAGACCCTGATGCTGGGAAAGATTGAAGGCAGGAGAAGGGGACAACAGAGGATGAGAAGGTTGAATGGCATCACTGATTTGATGGACATGCGTTCGAGCAAGCTCTGGGAGTTGGTGATGGACAGGGTGTGCTGGTGTGCTGCAGTCCATGGGGTTGCAAAGAGTCGGACACGACAGAGCAGCTGAAGAACAACAATAATCACAATCCCTAGTGAGTCAGGGAGGATGTGAAGTTTGGGTCTGAAGGAAAAGATAAGAGTGGGAATCAGCAGTTATTCTATTGTTGCTAAGCTGGTTTTTTTTTTTTTTTTTTAATATGCTGATTTTTAAAATATCTTGGCACACACACAATTAAAACTATATGCTGTTAGGTTCCTATTCCCTCTGGAAATAATTTGGAATTTTGTCTAATGCTCCTCTTCTTTGTTTTATGGAAGCATCCTGAAATGTCTTCTACTGTGTTAGTCTTTTGTGTTTAGTGGAATGGTAGTTTAACCTTGATTTTTAGTTTCACTTAAAATTGGTTTCTATGCAAACTTCATTCTAGAAAATGTTATGGTTTTCCAGAGTTTCTGGGGGAAGTTCCTGGAGGAGTGTCCCCAGCCCTTGCGAAGTTTAGCTCTTCTTGTCCAGCACCTGAGTGTGCCACCAGCCCTGGGGCAGAAGCGCAGTGAGCAAGGAAAGTTAAGTAGAAGAGCAAGGCCCTGAGGACAGCAACTGGGATTTACGAAGCTGGTTCTGCCATAAGGGGTAACTTTGACCTTTGGCAAGTGATTTAACATTTTTCAGATACTGTTCTGTGAAAAGGAGATGATAACTGGAAGGGTTGTTGGTTTGATAAAAGAGGTAAAATTTCAAAATAGCTTACAACCAGGAAATTTAGAAAACTCAGCAGTGGCCACAGGACTGGAAAAGGTCAGTTTTCATTTCAATCCCAAAGAAAGGCAATGCCAAAGAATGCTCAAACTACTGCACAATTGCACTCATCTCACACGCTAGCAAAGTAAAGCTCAAAATTTTCCAAGCAAGGCTTCAACAGTATGTGAACTGAGAACTTCCAGATGTTCAAGCTGGATTTAGAAAAGGCAGAGGAACCAGAGATCAAATTGCCAACATCTGTTGGGTCATATAAAAAGCAAGAGAATTCCAGAAAAACATCTACTTCTGCTTTATTGATTACACCAAAGTCTTTGACTGTGTGGATCACAACAAACTGTGGAAAATTCTTCAAGAGATGGGAATAACAGATCACCTGACCTGCCTCCTAATATACAGGTCAAGAAGCAACAGTTAGAACCGGACATGAAACAACAGATTGGTTCCAAACTGGGAAAGGAATTTGTCAAGGCTGTATTTGTGGTTCAGTTAGTAAAGAATCTGTCTGCAATGTGGGAGACCTGGGTTCCATCCCTGGGTTGGGTAGATCCCCTGGAGAAGGGAAAGGCTACCCACTCTAGTATTCTGGCCTCGAGAATTCCATGGACTATATAGTCCATGGGGTCCCAAAGAGTCAGACACAACTAAGTGCCTTTTACTTTCAAGGTTGTATATTGTCACCCTGCTTATTTAACTTATATGCAGAGGACATCATGTGAAATGCTGGGCTGGATGAAGCACAAGCTGGAATCAAGATTGCTGGGAGAAATATCACTAACCTCAAATACACAGATGACACCACCCTTACAGCAGAAAGGGAAGAAGAACTAAAGAACTTCTTGATGAAAATGAAAGAAGAGAGTGAAAAAATTAGCTTAAAACTCAACATTCAAAAAACGAAGATTATGACATCCGGTCCCATCACTTCATGGCAAATAGATGGGGAAACAATGGAAACAGTGACAAACTTTATTTTCTTGGGCTCCAAAATAACTGCAGATGGTGGCTGCAGCCATGAAATTAAAAGACACTTGTTCCTTGGAAGAAAAACTATGAGCAACCTAGACAATATATTAAAAAAACAGAGATATTACTTTGCTGACAAAGGTCCATCTAGTCAAAACTATGGTTTTTCTATGTATGGATGTGAGAGTTGGACCATTAAAAAGCTGAGTGCTGAAGAATTGATGCTTTTGACCTGTGGTGTTGGAGAAAACTCTTGAGAGTCCCTTGGATAGCGAGGAGATCAAACCAGTCAATCCTAAAGGAAATCAGTCCTGAAGATTCGTTGGAAGGACTGATGCTGAAGCTGAAACTCCAATACTTTGGCTACCTGATGCAAAGAACTGACTCACTGGGAAAGACCCTGATGCTGGGAAAGATTGAAGGCAGGAGGAGAAGGGGACAATAGAAGATGAGATGGCTTGAAGGCATCACCAACTCGATGGACGTGAGTTTGAGCAAGCTCTGGGAGTTGGTGATGGACAAGGAAGCCTGGTGTGCTGCAGTCCAAGGGGCTGCAAGAAGTTGAACACAACTGAGCAACCAAACTGAGCTGGACTGAAAGTGTGAAGTTGGTATATGGGATGGGTTTGTCCCTTCCTCTTAAACTTCCTTATCTAGGCCTCAGAAGAGCTAGTCAGCAAGATTAGTTGTCTCACCCTTAAAGCAAAGCTCCTCCAACTTGGAAACAAGGAGTTTAAAGGTAGGTGAGAACTCATGCGTCTTGGTTTAATGATTATAAAGAGTCCCCACTTGCTACCCACCTATGATGTTATGACATTCGGCAAGTGCTGTAACCTTCCTGAACCATTCACCCACTCTGTGAAACGGAGATCATAATGCCTAACAGAATTGTTGAGGTCGCTTTTGCATTCATTATCTCGTGGAATCCTCCCAATGACAGTGAAATAGGCCTTATTTAGCCCCATTTTACAGGTGAGGACACTGAGGTTCAGAGATGTCAAGTAATTCACTAAGGACCATACGACTAATAAATGGCAGCTGGGTTTAAGCTGGATCCTTCTAATCCAAATTTATATGCTCTCCATTGTACTTCCTATACCTTAGGGACACTGATAAGTAAAATAGAAAGCAGATAATGCTAAACACTTTAGTATTTTTGATCTCTAAGAACATTACAGTTCACATTCCAGGAAGGGAGTGATTTTCAAACTTCTTAATTTATCTTTTTTAATCTGCAAAAAAGTTAGCAACTAGCCAAGAAAGGAGAAATTCCCCCCTACAAGGTGTCAATTGTGGCCGATAATAAGTAATTCTTTCACCTCTGGAAGGATAATCAAGTTGGATGTCCAGACCTGAGAAGCAGCAAGATTTGGTTCTTTACTCTGCCTCTGAATAGAGTCGGAGCTTCTGGCTTCAGGGAGGGACAATCTCTAGCAAAGGTCATCGTGTCTGGGAGCAGGTGGTGCTCAGAATAATGAGGATGCTATGAACCAAAGGGGATTGTCTCCAAACTTACATCCTCATTCAGGAGAAGGTGAATCATCCTAATTCAGAAGGAAGAGACTTAGGAATGATGAGAAATCAAAGTTCATCATTTGGGGACCAGTTGACGAGGGGAGAGGCAGAGAAAATGGGTGGGGAATGGGAAGAAAAATGGGGATTTACAAAAAAGAAAACAAGGGCTTGGTGCCTTTAAATAAGCACTGAACATCACACTCAGTCTTCGATGCTGACCCTGGATTATGCACTTGCTCGGGCAGCATTTGACCCAACAGGTGGAAAATGTATTTCCTGTGCAGTTTCTTACAATACGAGGTGGGTAGCTGTGGCATGTGAGAATGCTTGTTTCTACAAATAACTTGCTCACACAGAAAAATTCTTGACAATCTAAAATGCAGTTAGACTTGATGACGAGCACACCTCGGGTGAAAGCATGTCTCTTCTCCTTTGCATTAGGGGCGGCCTCCTAGGTAACCTGACCCTCCGTCTAGCTAGGCTGGCGCTTCAGAACCTCAGCCTCTATTTCCCAGAACTCAGAAGTAGGGGTGTACGTGTAAAATAATGTCAGATTAAGAACAGTCTTTGAAATAAAGATGTTTACTTGCTTTGAATTAGGGCTATCAAAGTGCCATGTTTACATAAAATATAAGAAAAGCATTTTAATTTGATTTGCCTATAATGTAATAGTGTTATGGCTGATCGTAAGATGAGCACTTTAGTGACCTTTGATTTAAAAAGAAACGTTTTTTGCTAGGATAAGCAACTTCCTTCTCCCTTACATATAATTTTCTTCTTTTAACCATGTATTTCTTGCTCAGTAAAAGTGACAGAGACACCAGATATCTGCTGTCTTAATAAAGGTAGATATAGTTTGAGTCACTGATGAAATCAAGATAGCTTTCCAAGTCAAATAGTTTGAAATTCTAAAGCCTGATATTTATAGTGAAATATGAGCATCCTCTTATTTTTACAAGCAAAAGAAATCCAAACATCCTTTTCTAATAAAGTTTTAAACATAGCAATCTCAACTCCAAGTGCATCAGCAAAGCATTTCTATGTTGAGGTTCTCAACACTTAAGGAGTAATTTTCAGGAACAGCTCAATCTCTTGGAAGCTGAACCCTGAAAATAAGAACATCTCAAACATAACTGTTTGGGGTATTGTGTATTATTGTCAGTTTTTTGTTTGTTTGTTTTTGCACCTTCAGATTTTCTTTCTATGAGCCTGTGTCCTTGTTCCTGGAAGCCCCCTGGACTGGTAACTCTCTAATCTGTCTGCATCCTGGTTTTATTAGGGAGAGGACACCAAGTGATAATGTACAACTTTAAAAAAAAAAAAAAAAAAACATGGACAGGTTTGTTTTTGTAACTGTCAGCAATGTTTTGGCTATTTTGAGAATGTAGGACAGGGTTAAGGATTAGTACCAGCATTCTCTTTTCTGTGTATCAGAGCCGCTTAGCAGTAATTAATCAGGACATTAGGTTTTGTGCTTTTGGTTCAGGTCATTTGCCTATGAGCTGCTCGAGCCTTTTACAAAGGCATACTGCATATGTTTCTGGGTACCTTTTTGAGAGAAGATTTAAATTGGCCAGATGAATAATACTTTGTTACAAGTGTTTTGCCCTAGGCAAAAAGGTTTTCTTCATATTATCATAGCCTGAAGCTGCAATCCTCAAGCTGATGTGACTGGCGTTATACTGTCACATGGCAATGATGTAAGAACAGGCCTCTCTGTGTCAGACAAATCTGGATTTAGGGGAATTATAGCAGATGTTGCAAAATGGCAACAGTTTAGCAAGTTCCTTTTATCCCACTGTTGGGAGGCAGGACTACTAAGTGTACCAGACAGAAAAGAATGTTTTCTTTGATCCTTTACACTCTAGGGTAGGGACTTCCCCAGTTAGAGAACATCCTTAATGATATAGTTATACAGTCACTGATGGATCAGAATACAGAATTAAGGGTTAGCTTTTTTTTTTTTTTTTAGTATTTGTTTTGATTGAGCTTAGTATTTGTGGTCATTTACATTACATTATAAGCTTTGGAAACCCTCTAAGGTTTTATTCTTCCTAAAGAAGCCTAATTCAGTGGAAGAAACTGAAGAACGATAACAAAAACTAACCCGCATGCAAAATATTTTAACTTTGGCAACACTATCCACTCAAAGCTGCTACGTAAAGCGAAATTACATGAATTTGGAGAAGAGA
Organism: Bos javanicus; assembly: GCF_032452875.1. Taxonomy (NCBI): domain Eukaryota; kingdom Metazoa; phylum Chordata; class Mammalia; order Artiodactyla; family Bovidae; genus Bos; species Bos javanicus. The sequence goes on along the minus strand of NC_083877.1, from coordinate 68,826,873 downwards.
AAAATAGGAAATATAGGAGTTATTTTAACTTCCATATTCTAATAAGTATTAACAAGTATATTCAACCATGTTGAATAACAAGGTACACTGCGTTGTCGGTGTTCCCGCAAGTCTTAGTTTCTTAACAGAAAAGCTGTTTTCAAAAGCTTTGGATTCCTCTGATCTGGATTCTTTCCCATTCCATTCTAATAAAATTAATTCATACACATGATCAAGGTGAGTAGGTAGATGACAGTGACGTGGGGACGAGAATAAATATAAAATCCATTATCTGATAGAAGTGATGCCAGATTTGATTTATGAAACTGTGTTTAGCTGTGGTTTGTGTGCATTTCTAAGACTGTCTCTGAGTCTCTAGAACCTTCTTTTGGAAATGTAGTATTAAATATCACTACAGTGTCTTGTCCATGGCACTTTCTAACATGCCTGCAGAAGTCAGCCTGTGTATGCAGGACAAGCAGACATAATTTCTCACTAGGTTAAGATTTCCAATGACTATTAAAACCCACATGCATAATGAGTTTGCTCTTTTTATGCAAATGTTTATTGATAATTTCCATTGGAGCATTAGACAGTGAAATGTGTGCTAACATTTAGACAATTTGTTTAAAAGGTTTCTATCTTTATGAAGAGTACTTTTAAATTTTTTTAAGTATTTTTATTTACAAATTGTGATCATAGTTGGGAGCCTCTGAAATAATTAGTGTATCCTAATTTTTCAGACTGTTTTCAATTAAAACAAAGGAAAAAATGAAAATAAGGTGTGTTTAAAGAACGTCAATATAGGTAGCTATATTTTGTATCTATTTTTAAAGATGTCAAAGGTCACAAAAGCAAGCCAATAGAACACTGTCAATAATGCTGCATCATCCTTAATAAAATACTATCTGTAGTTGTATTTGATTATCTTTATACCTTTCACTTATTTTACCACCATTTGACCTAGAGAAAGGACTTGCCTATGCAGCACAAAGACAGAGGATGTTGAGGAAGCCACTGGGTTTGTCATTTGAATAATAGATATTATATAGAAATGGACTATGATTACATATATTGCTGTCCCTTTAGTAAGATAAAATGTGTTCTCAAAATAAATGTGCCAGAAGTCAATGTAAAATGTACATTTTGAAATTTTCAAAATCATATATTATTTAAATATAAGACTCAGTGTCCTACTGAGATCTTTAAAAATGGGAACTTCCTTAAAAGCAGCTTAGCTCTAACTTTGAATATGAGATTATACGATAAAATGCACACGTTTATTGAGCATCCTTCATCCAAACCCCCGACTGAATCCTTTCCTATGATTTAAATCAACTCCTCAGTCATCCAAAGCCAGATCAGCAACACATTTTATATTTGGTTACAAAGACAGCCACAATGATTAAGTATGGCACTACATTTATTGGTGTTTCTGTAGACTTTCGAAGGGGGGGAAAATGAAAGTGGCTTTGTGAAACCTGCTGTGTTGAAACCAAAAAAAGGTCTTTGTCTTTGCTTCCTTTTTCCCCCCTGATGTGTCTGTCCCAGATATCTCAAAATGCAAAAAATGCATATCTTTCTCAGAAATCCCAACACAACTCTCAAACATTCTGGCAGCAGTGATTCCCACACATACGTAGCTCAGCTCAATCTAAGAACAATGTGGAAGAGTTTGCAGCACGGGGGTAGCATCTGTTGTTTCACTGTTCAATAATTCACAGTTAGCCAAAGTAGGAAAGGCAAACAATCCTTTTTCATATTTGCATACTTGGAATTTGGCTTTTTGATTCATGATTGTTCCCATTAGCTTTGAAAATTCACGTTTCTGTCTAGTTGCATGTTTTGCTTGAGTGAGCTCAAATTATGCTCTTGACTCAAAAATTATTACAAGTGTAAATACTTTGGAGATATAAGTGCCTGCCACTGATTTGGGGGTGTTTGTTTTATTGATTTTCATCTGGCGAGTTTAAAATATAAGCAAACTTTTCATTGAGGGTTTGGGGCATTTGTTTGAACACTCCTGGAGTAATTGGAAATGCAACAATTGTTTAAAAAGTGGCATTGTCCATGAAAAGATTTAGTGAGGGATGAAGAAATTTCTTGAACCTAAAGACCTAATCTGGTGATCCAATTCTCCCCACTGTGTCCATTCCCGTGAAACTCCATTTACTTGCCCCTATCCATCACCAGCTCCCCGCATCCTACCTAGCCAATCCTCTAGGTTTCCCACATTGTCTCCTCTTTTGTCTTTTCAGTCTAAACAGAAGAACAACAGATAGGGTTCTGAAGGGCAGGGAGCATCAGGAGCTGCAGGAGAATGGCTGAGATGAGGGTCAGAGTCCTGCCCCTACTGCCAACAGTTACTAGGGTTTGTGCTGCCCGGCTGAACAGTGTTCAAAGGCTTTGCTGGGCTTTGTTCCACTGTGTAGGGATTAGGCCTGGCGGTCTGAGAATTTGCCTTCTAATTAAAAAGGATAAAAGATAGAAGTAGCATTAGACTAAAACAGAGCAGTGATACTTCACAGGCTGATTTTTTTTAAGTCACAAGACAACGCTAGAAGTTGTCAGGATATTTTATTTCTTTAGTATTCCCCTCAAATTAAAAAAAAAAAAAAGAAAGAAAGAAAACTTTGGAAACTCTTCCCAGCTGTTGTGCATGGTGCATGGAAGTCTAATTGCCTCTAAAATATCTGCTGTTTACAGTGAGACGGTTCTGGTGGGGGATTTGCAGTCAACACTGGAGAAGGAAGGCTGCCTCTAGAGCCACCTTCCTCTTTTTCAAATGCTGGCAAGAAATTAATTCTACCAAAAGTGAATCCTGCCTTTCACGCCACCCCAGTGTGCCCTGCTCCCAAGCCTTCCAGTGCCCACCCTACCTATTCTCTTTTCAAGGATCAATCATTCCTTTCATCTCCTTGCAGCTGTAGACACTATCTCAACCAGGTGTGAAATGCAATTAAGAAATAATTCTGATCTCACAGTCTTTTTTTTTCTTAATAGCAATCCAATGGAGGGTGATTTTTAAACTTTCACATCAGTACGGTTGATGTTTTGTGACAGTAAATGTGATGCTGTGTCTCCATGTTGTTAAGAAAGAAGCTGTCCCCAGAACCGGGGGCCAACTAGAGCATCCACATAGATGATACACCCTCTTAAATGCACTTGCCTGCCGTCCAGCGCGGCTCTTCTTGCTGTGTGTAAAGAACGCTATGCTGACAGGAGCCCAAGTGCCACTTGTTGAATATAACCAGCGGCTGGGAGTGATTTGCCAAGTACTCCAGAGACTGGTTCTACCCTCTGTATCACAGGAAGAAATTTGAGGTGAGAATTTCTGTTAGAAACGCTGATGAGATTATATAAGTTAGTTGAGGTGGCTTTTTTTGGGTTTTGTTCTTTTTTTTAAGGGGGAAAAGGAAGGAAAGAGTTTTGTGGAGGACTTCAGAGCTTTCAAAGCCACTGAGCTCAGTAGAGCTCTGATTGCAGACAAGTATAAAGGAATGCTCCCTCATTCCCACAGAGCTCGTGTTACGTCATGAAGCCAAAAGACTGAATTTATTATTCACTTTTCTTATTGTTTCAATTTGTCCAGAATAAAGAAATAAAGTTCCCTTAGTAAAGGGATGTTTTTAAAGAATGAGTTTATAATGAGACTAACCTCTATATTTCAGAGACACATAAATATGCTTATGTTCACTTTCTGGGAAAATCCATATTATTATTATTTTTGTTTTTTGCTTACTTTTATTGATTTGAGCAAGTTACCAGTGGACTACATTAGGCATACATGGAACCAAAAAGGCCAGGGGAAGGACACAGAATCATCTCCCCATCTAGCATACAATTTGGAGGGCTAAGTCTATGAATACTGTCAGTAATTCTAATTTCCTGAAGTTCGGCCTTTTTTCTTTTAACATCTGAATGGAATGAATATGTCAGTGGCTATATTTAAAAAAAAAAAACAATGCATTATGCACATTTACCAAATGTTTAAGAAACAATGTTTGCAAAATAATCCATATTGATTTTGATGGTCAGCTTTGTGTACCAGAATAAAAAGATTCTCCCCAGTCCTGAGTTCAGGGACAGCCATGGTAATTTATGTTAAATTTCAGTCCCTTCTTTTATTTTTGTCTTTTTGAGATGACCATTCCCCCTGCTGATTTTCCAAATGTAGCAAAGCTGGGTCTGCTAGTTCCACTCTAAAGAAAACAAAGATAATAATCTGATTTAGACGTTGAAGAACATCAGTATGAATGACAACAGTAGTAGGTTAGAGTGAGTCAACATTTCTCTTTCCAGTCCCAGCCTCTCTTTAGCATTTAAAATATGTCAGCCACTTGTACAAAGCCAGTTTTAAGAATGTAATTCATAATATTTTGGCTTCTATTTTTTACCAGCTTCTGAGTAATATATTGTACAGAAAGAAGTCTTTGTTGTGTTTATAATACATGTATAACCCGGTGGGAAGTGGAATAAAAAATGTATATTATTTGCATAACTTGAACCAAAGAACCTAGTGCATTACTGGGTTTGAATAACTTAAATTTAAGTGAGCTGGCTTAAGAGTAATATTACTCTATTATTGTTCTGTAATTCATATAATGAAATCACACCGCTAAAAAATATTTAAGGTTTTAACAATGATACGTGAGACCTGATTTTTGAGCTCCTTTTTAATGAAAACAGTAATTTGTAAACTGGCACATGTGTGCCCCTTTTTGTCTGCTATAGCATTTGTATCCTTTCATCTGCTCTCCTCTCCGTGCATGGAAGAGAAGCCCGTTTGGCCTAACGGTACAGGCGCGAAGGACTAACCCTCCTGGAATATCGAGCTTATGTCTGCTTCCCAGACACAACCAGTGGAATGTCTGGACCCCGTGCAGCTTTCTCCAAACTGCTGGCCACCCCACAGCAACCTGCGTTTCCTTCAAGCCTACCGTGTGAGCCATTGCAGTCAGCTGGGCTGGACTGGAGCTCCAGTGCTCCCATGCTTTGCACCACACGCAGAAAGTGAGAACAGACTTCACCTGACATGGGTGGTGCTAGTCGTCTTCAAATCTCACAGGTGAGGGGTTTTTCTTTTAGAGGAAACACAGACCCATAGCAGGGCAGCCGCCCCCACCCCAGATATGTGCCTTTGCTTTTAAAATAGCTGAAGTTGCTTAATATTTGCATGTAGGGAACAGAATCTTAAATGCTCCTAATGGTACTGTCGCAGAAGTTCATGTTGCTTGCCTTTACAGCCAAAGAGAGACTATTTTTACCTGTCTATATTTGAAATAAGGGATATAGTATAAAACCAGATGCTGGAATGCTCCCTTCCTGCTATGCCAAGCAAGATTACTATATAAAAATGACTTTACTCCAAAATTACTAAAATATTTATTGAAAGGACCTAAGAATGACTAAATTAGTAAACTAATAGAATGAAAAATAAAGGAAGTGATTAAATGTACAGAACCAAAGAGGAGTTGTTTACAATAAGATGTTACACATTTGGGAAATTTACTCATCTCTATTATCAAATAAATTCAAATGTCAAATACAAATGAAACGGTCTTTTATAAATTTGATTTAAAATTTAATTTTAAAACTGCTCATATGGGGCAGGAAAGTTTTTCACTTATCCTATAGCTAATGGAGTGGGTCTCCTCCCTGAAAGTACAATGCTACTGGTATAATTATAATCATAGTTAACTCTATTATCTAAGTGACTATGTTAAGAATGGAATAATTATTTTTTATCTTAAGTTTAAAAAGCAAAATCTGAAGCAGATCAGCTCAGTTGGAATCATCCTTTCAGAATGTTAAAACTGTCACACTAATTCTACAGCTGGCCTCCTAAAGATCCTTCCAGTTGACTTTCTGCATTTTTGTCTCTGGAAGGAGAGGGGTGGGTGAGGGAAGAGTTTAGAGAGCAGGTATTGGCTTGAGAAATAGACTTGGATGAGTTGCAAGCTCTGAAAACAGATTTCTTTATCTGCAAGCCAGGTTGGAGCGCATCCCCAGACTGCTATTCTGAGCCACCTCGTCCAGTTGAGAAGACTGCCATCTCTAGGATGGCATATGAGCTGGATGCTTTTTCACGTCCATGCCTCTGGATTTTTTTCAGGCTTAGGTCTCTCCTAAGCAGGAAAAGCCCACTTTTGCCAATCTGTATTTTGGAGATATGGACTACCTTTACCTGTGTGGGTTGAGATCATATAAGTCCTTTCACTGGTGATACAATTTGGATTGGAACCAAGGTCATAAGGTAAATAGCCAATTCTTTATCCTCTCAGCCAAGCCCTTGATAAGGGGTGCTCTTTGATGTTGAGAATGATAGTTGGCTTTTTCAGAACTTATATCCAAAACAGTAATACATAATGCATTTGCTTCCATCACACAGCTGCTGATACATTGTTGAAGGTCAATTTAAAGATTACTTAATGACAAGAGCTACTTAAAATCAATCAGATGCTTCGAAAGCAAAAATGATCCTCCACTAACAAAAAATAAAAACTGCAAGCAAATATACCTACAGTTTTCAACTTCTTCCCAATAATTCATTATATTTCTTCCTTTAATAAAAGCCAGCAGCTGGCTGATTGAATCCCTCACTAATGGCACCTCTTACTCCATGGCTTCACTGTGGTTAAATTATTTACAGTATATAGTGCCCCTTCTATGAGGTGTAAAGACTTCCGTGATGCATAGAATGGTCTTATCTCATATATTAGTAAGAAATGGCTTCCACCTGGTGCCTAATTGCAACAAAAAGCTGTTCACTTTTTCATATCCTTTGGTTCTGAAAATTGTGTCTCTTTTCTGCTCACTGGAGCAATATAAATGTGGAGCACATAACAGGCTGTGTTAGATGCTTCACCAGGGCAAATGCTATGTACGGTGCCCTTAACTTCTGCAGTTTTTCCTTGATAAGATCATTTCTTCATCTGGACATCCTAGTAACCTATTATTTTTTGTTTCTCCTATGACATCGGGTTTTGCTGAGCCTCATCCTGACTAGATTTCACAAGATGTTAGAAAGAAAGCTAACACTAAAATGGGAAAGAAGGAACAAAGCAACAGAGATCAAAGTCAGAGGGGAAAAAAGTAGTTTCCTCTTTAAAAAAGAAGGCAGTCACATTATTTACTTTTCTTCCAATTTTTGCCTTATTTAAGAAATGCTGTGAAAATGAATTAGGTCTGATTGGCCTCTATAACCCCAACGTGCTTCTGATCCACTCTGTTCATGGATAGATAGTAACAGAACTAATAAAAACCATAACTACCCTCAATGAGTGCTTGCTGTGTGCCAGCTCTGTTAATTTTCACATTATCCCCATCTCACAGCAGAAAACTGAGGCATGGAGATGTTAAGTACCTTGCTCAAGGTCACACAGCTGAAGCTGGAGCAACTATGACTCGAACCTAGTGGTTGGCTTGAAAGCCTGTCATTTTAGACACTATGCTAGGAGCAACCAAACGCCATCCTATGGTCCCTGGATGGCACATCTTCTGTTTATTAAATATGAATGTTTTCAAGCGTAGACTGTAGAGCTTGACTGCCTGAGTTTAAGTCTTTTACTAGTTGTATTATGTGGGACAACTTATTTAACCTTTCCGTGACCATTTCCTCACCTGAGAAATGAGAATAGTAACTTTCTCAAAGTGGTATTGGTAGAATCCTACCAATGAGCTGGTCTGTAAAAACTCAGAACAGCACCTACTTTGACATGGGCAATGCTTAACAAGCGTCTTGTTTTCTTTTGTTGGTGTTAAGTATCCCAGTGTTGATTTTCTTAAGCTTTATTCATGTACTTCTCTGTGGCATTCATACCGCACAGTTTACTCTCCAGTATATGTCAGGATATGTGTATGCTGTCCCCACATAGCCCAGTGAGCAAATAGCTCTTCCACGAGCCTTCTGAAGAAGAATGCCAGGGTCTCCTTTTCTTTATCAAAGCTCTTAACCAAAATTATATATATATATATAAAAAATACACTATACATATATATTAATATATACATTTCCTAGGGAGGAACAAAATGGGTTTAAGAAAGCATTGATTATAATTTAGTATACTTTTAAAATCAAAACGCAAACCTCAAATGTTTTTTAAAATTTGCTCAGAAATTTTTTGAAAATATGGAAGTATGTTATTGACATCATTAAACACAAATCAAACTCTCACGACTTATAAAGTGGAACATTCAATAACCTGTTAACATGCTTAGCACTAGAGCACACAGCCACTTGCTGTACCTGGGTATATTCTCTGGACTTCAGTATGCGTTTCTGACTGTGATGTTAATGGCTCCTTTGAAGAGGTTAAAAGCATATTGAGAGCAGCAATCGATGCAACTGTATTTATATGTCATAATTTTCTCAAATGTGAGGATACACCTTAATCAGAAATGCATTCACCAGTTTACAATATAAAGGACACTTGTCATACTAATAAATACTGCTTATTGTCTTTGTACCCTGACAGTGACTTTTTTTAGCATAACACGCATCAAGATGATCTTAATATTCCAAGACCATGTAGTCATAAAAGCCTTTCAGAAATTTGAGCAAAATTTTCAGAAATCCTTATCCTAAATTTAATTTAAATTGCCCACAATTTTATTTCAATGTTTTTTTGGCCACATTGAAGTCATGACTGGTTTCCCTGGGAAGTCAACAGAAGTTTGGCAGGTGCATACGCTCTGCAGGGCAGAAAGCAAGAGGAAAGGTAAGCTCAGAAGGTAATTGTACAATTCTGGACACCTCTCTGCAGCTTTAATCACTCAAACCCAAAATAGTACTCATGGAAAAATGGAAGTTGGGAGAATTTTGAATCTGGAGTTGGCTGATTTAGTAGCTTTCTTCTAACTAAAATCTAGACGCACAAGGAGAGAACTGAAAATGAAGAAGTAAACAGGGACCCACACACTAAGCAGGCCTCACCTGAGAGTGGGGGCATGCCCACCGCCACCATGACCCACTGACACCAGATTTCTATGAGGGGGTCCACCGGCCTTTCCACAACAAAGGCCGAGCCCATGAAGAACAATCTGATGTGTAGACTGAGGAAAAGCTGAAGCACAAGGTGGATTTTCTTTTCTTTGCATTTCTCTGTTTTGATTTTACTATTCATGTCCTTTACCAAAATACCTTTCTCCAATTTCCTCAGCCCAGGAGTTTGAATGTTTGCATGAAGTACACACATATCACTACATATGAACCATGAAATGTATTTGAAAATAAATGTTTTAATTAAAATTGACATTTCTGAGCCTACTGCTGAGGGCAGCTGCTTTTTCTCTAAAATTACTTTGTCCATCTCCCTTGGAGTCCAGTATAAGAGGAGTTTCCATTCCACTTTAATACTAATTTAATATCAAAAGAACAGCATTAGTGTGTATACCCAAATTTTCTTCTTTGGGTTGTTAAACCAGTTCTAAAAGACTACAAACGGGTTTTGCACTCTCAAAGCATTCGCCTATTTTCCCCAAATGTATGAGTTTAACAAAATGGCTGTCCAAGATGAGTGGACTAGAAGCTCTCTCATTCAGGGTTTATAAATGCAGGGGGTCAAGGAGTAGACATCTGTGCCTGCATTTCCCCCTGTCTCCTCAGCCTTGCTGGAGCCGGCACTAATGGGGAGGTGAACGTCATCAACATAGCACCAGATGTTTGGAAAGCAACCATAGCTCCCAGGCTGAACAGAGCCCTTACTCTGCAGAAGGCATCATCCATTCACTCAACAAATGCAACAATATTCCAGTCCCCACTAACTTACATTCTAGGGGGAGAAGGCAAACAACAAAATTATGTAGCATGTTGGCATTCAGGAGTTGTGATGGGGAAAAACGAAACACAGAAGGGAGAAAGAGCTCAGGGAGTGAAGGTGTTTGCTCTTCAGAAAAGAGTGATGACAGCTGAATGAAGAGTCAAGGAGGTAAGAGAGCAAGATGTGCTGAGATTCTGGAGAAGAATGGTCTGGGCAGAAGGAAAACGAATGTCCCAAGGCAGGAATGTGCCTCATGAGTTTGAGAAGGCAGCAAGGAGTCTGGTTGGCTGAGGCAAGGAGCAGAGCAAGAAAAGGTCAGGGACGTAAGTCATGCTGAGAACTTTGGCTTTACTCTGAGCCATTGTTGGGTTTTCTTTTAGTGGGCTGACATGACTTGACCTATTTTTTGAAAGGATGACTCTGGGCACTGTGTTAACAGATCATGCCCTTTCTAAACACATATATCATTAAGTCTCACAGAACCCTCTGAAAAGGGTGTTAGTGTCATTATCTCCATTTTATAAATGAGTTACCTAAAGCACAAAGTCACAAGACTTGCCCACAATTATACCTAGAAAGTAGGAGAGAGGGGATTTTCAAACCCAAGCTGCCTGGCTACAAACCCTGGCTTCTAACTGCTATGCTCTCCTGCCTTTTGGCAAATAGAACTAAAAGGAAGACATCCTGCCACATAGGGGCTTGCTTTTAATTGGGCAGCCAGACAAATGCATATAGAGATGTAACAGTATTGCAGTGAGTATATTAAACATACCATCAACTCCCATACTTCAATAACCACCTAAAAACCGAAGACTTATATCTCTTTCTCTAACCTAGATTTCTCACCAAGTCTCCTGAATACAATGCTCTACTTCACTTCAGAGATTTCGGCACCCTTGATTAATAGCCTATCCTGGGCTGGGATCAACACTAAGCAGTTGTATTATCTTTGCCCATAAGGAATTTATATCATAGATCACAGAGAAGTGACACATAAGTATTGTTCAGTTTAATGTGTTTCTGAAATATCTCCACTTGGAGGTCTTGTAGATACTTCACAGCAACAGGAATCATCCCAAATCAAAATATCTTCCTGCCCTGATCCTCTCTTGTATTTTGTATATTTGATAATGACACTCCCTCATGTACAATTTTTGGATTCACCCTTGAAATCCCCCTGTTCTCTTATTCCCTGCCTCCTTCTGATCAGGCTCCTGTGAGCCCCGCCTCCTAAGGATTTTCAGGATGACTTTCTTCATCCTCATCCCCTCTCCTACCTTTCCCTCTTGTAGAACACCACCTGCTTTAAGCAGAGCAGAGAAGGACATTTTCTATTATACAGGGTTGTATATAATCTCTGTCAAATATTATTCTTTCTTTTATTTGTTTGTTTGTTTTACAACCCTTTAAAAATGTGAAAAACCATTCTTCGCTCCCAGACTGGATTTGGCCACAAGGTAACAGCAACAGACCCCGGCAAGTCTGCCTACTTCCAGAGCTTGCTTTGAGGCTGTCCTCACACACTGACATTCTCCACACCCCTGCCAGGCTCTCCGATGCCCATCTTTCTGTATTAGATGTTTTAAAGCCCCAAGGCTTTGTTTCTTTCCTTTTCATTTAAATCGTTATAAAAGAAGCCCGTATCATTCTCCTCCTTGAAAATCTTTCATATGCCCCTTTATGTGCAGAATAAAATACAGACTCCTTCTATACAAAGATGCCTTCCAGTTCTCCCTCCCATTGCTCCATCATCCACACACCATGAAGGCATCACAAAGAACTCACCATTCTGCAAATACTCTACAGTTCCCTAAAGCCTTCCTGTCTTTGAACATGTTGTTCCTTCTGCCTGGAATGCCCTTCCTTTCTTCCTTGCTTTTTCTTCTTCTTTAAAAAAAAAATTCTCAGTTGATTCACCCCTTATGGTACCTTGATTCACATTTACCCTTCAAGGTCCAACTAAAATGTCCTCTCACCCAGGAAGTATTCCAGATCCCTCCTCTACCGCTGTCTGGTCCAGCTGGAAGCAAGTGCTCCCACAGAGATTTGTATTCCCTGTCCCCAGCCTAGTGGTTTTCAACCAAAGTGGGTTCAAATTCAGTTCTTCCACTGACCAGCTATGGGATGATAGGCTAAGCTCTTCTTTGGTTCCCTCTCGGAGAAATAGAGATTGCGGGATGATTAAAACAGTGAATGTGTGTTATATCCTTAAGATTGTCTGACATATCTTCAAGACTCAAAGGCTAGTTATGATTATTATCTCAGCTAAAGCACCGAGTGTGAGGTCTGATAAATATTTGATTAAGAATCTGTCCCCTACTAGATTAAGTTGCTTGAGGGCAGAAATCAGGTTTTCTTCATCTTTGCTTGAGGCCTAGAACATAGTTTATGTTGAATAAATGTTTGCTAAATGAGTGAATGACCCAACTTAATGGGTTTTGAAACCAGGTGTGGTTCTTCACAAATCTCCCTAGGAAAACAGAAAGCACTTTCTGCCTCCCCTGGGGTTGCTGGTTAGCAGTAGAGGAGGGATGCCCTTCCTTGGGAGCAGAAAGGCCAAAGACCACAGTGATGGAGACTGAGTTCTCTAATAGGCAGCCTGAGTTTCCGCCCTTGTTCCATCAATTATTAGATTTCTAGCCTCAGGCATATTACTTAACCTCTTTGTGCCTCATTTCCCACCTGTGTAAGCAAGAATAATAATAGTGTAGACTTTACAGGGTTTTTGAGAATGAAATGACTTATGCACTTAAAGCATTTAGTGTCTACGTAGAGAGTACACAATCAGTAAGTATCAACCATCACTATGATGATCAATATCATTCCCTCTGCTATGTCAGGACAGATCCATGCTTCCAACTCTAGATTCAATCCCACTGAGTTCGGTCATCACATATTTTATTTTCTAAGGTCATCACATCTTACCCCAGGCATGGATGAAATATGCTTTCTTCATACGGATATTAGGTATGCCAATATTTTCCTGCCATGTGTGAGAAAGAGATACATTCAGATATCATAGGCTTCCAGGAATAGAGGCTTCTGATTAAACTGACCTAAACAGTGAGGAAAATACCATTAGGCATGGTAAGGAAGGTCAGAGGTAGGTGGTGCTGCAGCTGATTAAATCATTAAGGACCTAGATTCTTTTCATCCTTCTGCTCTGCTGACTTCACTGTGTCTGCTGGATGTTAGGCCAGGACTTTCATCCTTACAAGATGGCTACAGTAACTAGAGTCTGGGAGTCATATTCAGATATAAAGTCAGTGGACAGTCAGTGGACAGATAGAGGAGTGTCTCTTCTCATGTGCTATTTTGAGAAGGAAAATACCTTTTGCAGAGACCCCCAAGAAGACTTCCCTTCACACTCTTTTATTTTATTTTTTTTTAATTTTATTTATTTGGCTGTGCTGGGTCTTCGTTGCTGCTTGGGCTTTTTCTCTAGTTATGGAGATCAGGGGGCTACTCTCCGTCATGGGGCCTGGGCTTCTTATTGAAGTGGCTTCTCTTATTGAGGAGCTCCAGCTCAAGGGTGCACAGGCTCAGTAGTTGTGGCTCCCAGGCTCTAGAGAACAGGCTTAATAGTTGCCCTGTAGCATGTGGGATCCTCCAATATCAGGGATTGAACTTTTGTCTCCTGCATTCTTTACCACTAAGCCACCAGGGAAGACCCCCTTCACAATCTTAATGGTCAGATTTGGCCCACCTCTGAACGAAGGACTGTCCATGCATTCACCATGATTGAATTACACAAATCAGGATTTACCCTAAAATTAGGACTAGGTATATTTTCCGAAACAGAACCATGTGTTCTGTGAGCAAAGAATAAAGGCAGAGTGGCTGTTGGGTAGTCAAACAGCAGGGTTTGCAACAGACAACTTTTTGTATTTTTATATTTTGGTACTGCTTGTCACAGTGGTTTATTTTGGAAGGAGTAGGGCCTCCCTGGTGGCTCAGATGGTGATGAATCTGCCTGCAATGTGGGAAGACGAAGACTTGGGTTTGATACCTGGGTTGAGAAGATCCCCTGTAGAAGGGAATGGCTATCCACTCCAGTATCCTTGCCCGCAGAATCTCACGGACAGAAGAGCCTGGCCGGCTACAGTCCATGGGGTCACATGGAGTCGGACATGACTGAGCAACTAATACTTTCACATTTTACTTTCAGAGCAGAAAACAGTCTCATTTGGACTAAAGTTTCTTGGTAGGGTTGTGAACACCCTGTTTTGTGGTTTATATATATATATATATATATATATATATATATATAGACATCTGAGATTCTAGTTTTAAAATTCTGGGCAGCACAGACAAGTTTAACTCTCCAGTGCAACTCGTATACAACTGAAAAAGGGCTTTGTCTAAGAACCTGGGGAAAGCCTTTATTTTAAAAAGTCATCTTCAGGTCCATGAAAACTGAACAATCAGTCTTATGCAGGGATTCAACCCTGCATATTCATTGAAAGGACTGATGCTGAAGCTGAAGCTCCAATACTCTGGCCACCTGATGCAAAGAACTGACTCATTGGAAAAGACCTGATGCTGGGAAAGTGAAGGCAAAAGGAGAAAGGGACAGCAGAGGATGAGATGGTTAGATAGTACCACCGACTCAATGGATACGAATTTGAGCAAACTCTGGGAGATAGTGAAGGACAGAGAAGCCTGCTGTGCTACAATCCATGGGGTCACAAAGAGTCAGACATGACTTATCGACTCTACAACAACAATCTTCAGGTAAGTGAAAAGTGAAGAGTCAGTGATGCAGGGATTCATATCTCTGAGGCTTTCATCCTACCTTGAAGAAACAAAATAGAGGATCCTAAAAAGGGGCATGCTCTGACCATCTACCAGGCTCAACATTCACCTTAATTATATGTTCTATCCCTACTTCATCTAAAACTCAATACAAGCCTTCAATTAAGCATCAGAATCCTGAAATGGCACCAACACTGGCCACATCATTTAGAGAAATGGAATTTACAACTGGAACCAATGAGGGCATTGCTCTTTACATTTCAGAAGCACATCTGCTCAATGTTGTCATTTTGTAAGCTTTGGCTAAAACCAGGAAGCAAGGAAAATGCATAATGAATTCATTATTGATGAAGAAATTTTGTATTGGTATCTTTTGGCCAACTCAAGTTTTATATTTATATAGGTCCAGAAAAAAGTTCCTAGACACTAAAAGTACTCTAGGTATGGGACTTCCCTGGTGGTTAGGACTCTGCGCTTCCACAGCAGGGGCGAAGGTTCAATCCCTAGTTGGGGAACTAAGATCCTGCATGCTTCGCTGTACAGCAAAACAAAAATAAGCCAACAAAACAGAACCACTCTAGGTAAATTTAAATAAGTGTTTCTATTCTTAAATGTTGTCTCTACTTTGAAGGCAGAGAATCCTTAGAATTTTGAAGTGAAAGTCTTTACGATCATTTACTGAATTTCTGGCATTTTTAGATGAGGAAATGAATTCTCAAAGCAAGTGCTGTATGGGCCCAAGTTCCCAGAGCTTGGGAGCGGCAGCGTTGGAATTAAGAGCCCCATCCTGTGACAGATTACAGGTGGCCACAAATTTTTTGCTACTCCTGCCCTCAAAAGGAAAAGTCTAATTCTCTTCCTCTTGAATCTGGCCAGAACTTACTGACCAGCTTGATTGACAGGATGTGACTCAAGCAACGTCCTGGGGCTTAGGAAGCTGGGTCAGAAGACTTGCAACTTCTGCACAGCCCTTCCTGGAATGCACACTCTAGGAGAGCCAGCACTAAGAAATCTGACTCCCCTGAGACTGCCATGTCATGAAAAACTCCAAGCCAGCCAGTGGACAGACAGCAAAAAGAGAAGGAAGCCTGCCCACCCCTTGGTCATTCTAGACACCCTCCAGTCCAGATCCCCAGTGGAGGAGTGAAGAAGCCTTCAGATGATGCTAGTCCCAGTCACCATTTGACTGTAAGCACGTAGGAGCCCCCAAGATATTAATAAGACCATCCAGTTAAGCCCACATTAAGATCTACACAACAGTGAGAGGTAATGACAAAATCTGTTTTAAACCACTAAACTTTGGGACAGTTTGTTATGCAACAATATATAACTAGAGAATCCTCTGACTTGACACCTGTACCCACATCATTAATAAAAATACACAAGACAGGAAATTAAAATTCTAGATGGAACAAAGTTTCCTCAGGCTGTTGGGGAGTTACATCCTGGCTCTGCTCACATTTTCTGTGAAGCACAGTGTCATCTGAAGTCCAGTTAGAGTAGAATCCTTAAAATGTATCACGTGATAAAACCAGCCTTTATTATTCATGTGACAGTGTAGCTGAGGAATTGAGGTATATTCAGGGAATTGGGGCAAGACACTTCTGGACTCTACAGTATTCACACCAATGTTCATAAATGACTGAATGCAACTAGAAAGAAAAAGATCTTCCACAATACTTTTAAAGACCTTTTTGAGGATTATCAAGATTCAGATACATTCTTCAATATTAAACTATGGCATAGCTGATATCATTTGAAAGCATTATTGGTCAATGTTTGGCTTCATGCCACAAAATTCTCTTAGGAAAAAACTAGTTTATTACCACTAAGGAATTTTTAGTTTCTACTGCTAAAAATTATAACTTTGATTCTATCACAGCAGACTTCCATGGGAAGTTGTCCACAAATATCTCAAAGATTTATAGCTTACAGAGGGGTACTAATATTGTCCCCTAATGACCTATTGTATCATTTCACTTATACCTTAAAAGAATTTTGAAAACATCATGGTAAATGAAACAGTGGTCATGTATGGATGTAAGAGTTGGACCGTAAAGAAAGCTGAGTGCCAAAGAATTGATGCTTCTGAACTGTGGTGTTGGAGAAGACTCTTGAGAGTCCCTTGGACTGCTAGGAGATACAACCAGTCCATTCTAAAGGAGATCAGTCCTGGGTGTTCACTGGAAGGATTGATGCTGAAGCTGAAACTCCAATACTTTGGCCATCTCATGTGAAGAGCTGACTCACTGGAAAAGACCCTGATGCTGGGAGAGATTGGGGGCAGGAGGAGAAGGGGACGACAGAGGATGAGATGGCTGGATGGCATCACCGACTCAATGCATATGAGTTTGGGTGAACTCCGGGAATTGGTGATGGACAGGGAGGCCTGGTGTGCTGTGATTCATGGGGTCTCAAAGAGTCGGACATGACTGAGCAACTGAACTGAACTGAAATGAAATGAAACAAGTCAGACATGAATGAACAAATTGTATGATTCCACCTATATGAGGGGCCTAGAGTAGTTGAATTCAGAGAGACAGAAAGTAGGATGATAGTTACCAGGAGTTGGGGGGAGGGAGAGAATGGGAAGTTATTATTTAGTGGTCAGAGTTTTTGTTTTGTTTTTGTTCAGTCACTAAGTTGTGTATGGCTCTTTGCGACCCCATGGACTGCAGCACACCAGGCTTCCCTGTCCTTCACTATCTCCCAGAGTTGGCTCAAACTCACGTCCATCGAGTCAGTGATGCCATTAAACATCTCATCCTCTTTCGCTCCCTTCTCCTCCTGCCCTCAATCTTTCCCAGCATCAGGGTCTTTTCCAGTGAGTCAGCTCTTTGGATCAGGTGGCCAAAGTACTGGAGCTTCAGTTTCAGCATCAGTCCTTCCAATGAATATTCAGGGTTGATTTCCTTTAGGATGGACTGGTTGGATCTCCTTGCAGTCCAAGGGACTCTCAAGAGTCTTCTCCAACACCACAGTTCAAAAGCATCAATTCTTCAGCACTCAGCCTTCTTTATGGTCCAACTCTCACACCTATACATGACTACTGGAAAAACCATAGCTTTGACTGTATGGACCTTTGTCAGCAAAGTGATGTCTCTGCTTTTTAATATGCTCTCTAGGTTTGTCATAGCTTTTCTTCCAAGGAGTAAGCATCTTTTAATTTCATGGCTGCAGTTTTTGTTTGGGATGATGAAAAAACTCTGCAGATGGATGATGGTGCCAGTTACAGTAATATTGTGAATGTATCAATACTAAATACCATCAAATTGTCCACCTAAAGATAGTTAAATTGATAAATTTTGTTATGTATGCTTTACCACAATAAAAAGAAAAATCTTTTACTTTAAGAAAAAAATAATACAAATAGAAAGAAGAATTGGGATGTTTTATCAGTCAGCTTCCCAGCAGGAAACAGATGGCACACTCAAATTAGGACAATTTGAAGAGAGTTTAATAAAAGGCACTCCTTACAAAGGTTTGGGCAGAGCATAAGAAAACTGCAAGGGAGAGAGGAGAACCCCGGGGCTAGGATGGAAGGAGTGGATAACCAGAAGCCAAAGAGATAGAAAGCTGTGCGGAGAGGGCCTTTGAGAGAAATAAGGCTTTCTTTCAGTGGAGGCAGAGCCACATGTAAGAAACTCACAGGAAGGACTCAGGAGGAGAGCATGGAAAGCAGACTGGAAGGGCAGAGGAAGATAGCCCCCGTGCTATCGTGGGGTCCTCTCTATCAGTTATAACATACTGCCACCAAGTCTACTCCTGCTTTGGATCCCAAAGCGTAGTATTAACTAGGCCAAAACACTTTGTGAAAACACAGGGAACCCAAAAGGAAACATGCATGAACGTGGATACATGGCTTCCTCTCCGAGGCTCAAAGGTGTGATCTGTTGCAGTCCTCATAAGCCTGCATCATCTCTGCACGACTTCCTGGGGCTGACACCCTCAATCTGCAGAGACTAAAACCCAAGAGAATGAGGCCCAGAAGAAGAAGGAAAACCAGTTACCAGTTCTTTTCTGTTCTGTCTGCAGCCAGTCCTGCAAGTTCAGGCTTCTAATGTAAGGGCCCAGCTCATTCCTGACCACCGCCTTCAAGGGGTGTAGACTTTTCCTACAGACTTAGCAAAATGAAAATATCAGCATATGTATAATGATGAGCCCTATATATTTGTGGTTCTGCCAAGTTCTAGTTCTTGTTTTGTAGAAGAGTTTTCAATAAGAATAATTCTGATTTAGTGAAGGGATGTTCTGAGAAATCCTCTTTATTCTTTGTAGTTAAGGTGTGAAAAGGGTTAATGCACCCACCACATTAGTAGACCCTCACGTGCCACGATCTGAGGGTCATTTTTGCTTGACTCTGACCATCTCCTGCCTGCCTCAACCCAGTTGCCCTCCTACTTGACTTAAAAATCTCATTCCATTAACGTCAATCCTCCAGGTTAGACCACTACAGCCGGGTCACGGTCTCTAGAAGAGCACTGCTGCTCTGCACATATGTTACCTGGCAGGAGAAGAAGGGCCCCTGATTAGGAGGTAGGGAAGGACAGCCATCTTCTGTAGGCCCTCTTTCATTAGCACATTAGCATGAATGAGCTTATCAGATTAGCTAATTGTCACCTGGACACTTTGGACAGTGCAGAGATACTGGTGAGACACATTTCCACAAAAAGCAAGGGAAAGGCACAGCAACGACAAGTCCCAGAAGAAGCCTGGAGCATCCTGGAAGGATAGGGCACAGTGAGGAAAGACCAGCAAGGTGCTACAGAGGATGGGAGAGCCGGGAGAGAAAGCGCCACATGACAAGATGCTAAAGACGAATTTCACCATTTTCAGTTTTACCTGGAGGCCCCCTGTTCCCTGCTTGAGGGATGGCAGATGTACAGAGCAGCTCAGGAGCAAGCAGATAACTGGACTTGTGTTTCTTGAAATAGTAATGTGGGTAACAACATGCTCCAGTAAGATGTAAAATTAGATTAGTTTGCAATCTCTCCCCCTACAAACACCTTAAAAAGCTACCTAAAATACAGAAATATTTTAAGTACAAAGACAAGCATCTAAGAAAGAAATGCGGAGTACAGGCCTCTGGAACACAGAAGCTTGGCTTTTAACACCCAAATAGGAACAAAAGACAAGACTGTGGGCTGTCATAAAGTGAGGAGTTGAAATTAAGACCTGGCATAAAGCCAGGACTCAAATCTTCACTGAAAGGAAGGGCTAGGGAGAAAATTCTACCCAATGACACTGAGAGATAAGGAGATTTATCTGCATCTTACTAGCTCTAGGTGGGAAAGTCCTTTGGAACTCATACCACAAGTTCGGGGAAACCCAAAATGTAGAAACCAACATACAAAGTGGTTTTAGCCAGTGGTGGCCAGCCTTTGAGATGGCTCTCTATGACCCAGTGATATCTCTTAGCCACTGGGCAAAATTACCTGCTCTCAGGAGATGTACCTCAACCCAGGCCACAGAGGCTTCCCACAGAGAAAGTCTCATTGAGATGAACTCACAAAGTTCATCATAAATACTCTCATATTGTCAAGTCACGCAGACACAAGAGAAAAACAGAAAACAAAAACCCACAGTATTTGAGCCCCATGAAATTCAGATAATAGAACCAGCAGAGATATAAGTATATTTTAAATCTCATATGAGAAAGAACTTAAATCACAAAAACAGGGCACTGTGAAAAAAAAGTATAGGTAAAGTTGAAAGAAAAAAACTAGAGATAATATTTTCACCTACTTTTAAAAAAATTCAATGAATTTGTTAAATAGTAGACTAGATCCAGATGAAGCTAGAATCAGTGAGCTGGAAGAATAAATTTGAGGGAAATCTCAGACTGAACCACAGACAGATATATGTTAGGCCTTCTCATGACCATCTCAACATTTCTTTACTTCTCATATTTCCCACCTTTTTACTGTGAGGAATTTGAGAAGGATAGACTAGAGAGAATGAGAGAGATACAGTATTTGAACAGAGAATGGTTGAGAATTTTCAAAATTAGTAAAAGACATGAATCCTCAAATTCAAGAGCCACAGTGAGTACCAAGTAGGACAAGTGAAAAATAAATCTATATCTGAACATACTGTAATGAAAATGCAGACCACCAGAAAGAGAAAGGGACAGAGAGAGAGAAACAGAGAGAGAAACAGGGACAGAGAGATGCTAAGAGCCTTTACTTAGAAAAGAAAAGAAAAAATGATAGACTTAGAACATTCAGTAGCAACAATGGAAACAAGAAGAACTTGGAAAAATCTCTCTGTAGTACTAAGGTAAAATAACTATTGACCTAAAATTCTATATACAATTAAATTATGATTTGGGAATAGAAGCAAAAAGATAAAGACTATAAGTGTTTACCACTCATAGACTCTTACTGAAAGAATTTTCCAAGGATGGATTTCAGGAGAAGAAAAGGGAAATCAATCCAGAGGGAAATATGATGCAAGAAACAAAGGAGAAGTAAATTGCTAACCTTGGAGGGCAAATCAAAACAAAGCTGGACAAGCGTGCAGACGTGTGCGCATGCACACACATGCAGTAGAAGCAACAACGAGATAATGTAATGACTAGATAACCATAATGAAAGTGTTCTGACCCATGTATTGTTCAAGATGTGGTAGCAATATTTATTAACTTCAGGCTTTGCTAAATGAAGGATGCTCATTAAAATTTTTAAGGTAGTTGTTATCACTAGCCTTCAAGATGGCCTCAAATAAGCCTCATCTCCTGTATTCATGCCTTTGTGTAGTCCCTACTGGATTGGTCTAATAGTGACTGATAAAGCATGGTGAAAGACATGGTATGTGACACCCAGACTAGCTCAGAAAAGACATTCAGTTCAGTTCAGTCGCTCAGTCGTGTCCGACTCCTTGCGACCGCATGAACTTCAGCATGCCAGGCCTCCCTGTCCATCACCAACTCCCGGAGTTCACTCAAACTCACGTCCATCGAGTCAGTGATGCCATCCAGCCATCTCATCCTCTGTCGTCCCCTTCTCCTCCTGCCCCCAATCCCTCCCAGCATCAGAGTCTTTTCCAATGAGTCAACTCTACATGAGGTGGCCAAAGTACTGGAGTCTAAGCTTTAGCATCATTCCTTCCAAAGAAATCCCAGGACTGATCTCCTTTAGAATGGACTGGTTGGATCTCCTTGCAGTCCAAGGGACTCTCAAGAGTCTTCTCCAACACCCCAGTTCAAAAGCATCAATTCTTCGGCACTCAGCTTTCTTCACAGTCCAACTCTCACATCCATACATGACTACTGGAAAAACCATTAGCTTCCGCTTTACTCTCTCCTGGATCTCTTACTCAGAGGAAAACTAGCACCATGTTGTGAGGACACTCAAGCAGCCCTAGGGAGGTCTGTCTGGTAAGGAACCGAGGCCTCCCACCAACAGCCAACACCAACTTATCAGACATGTGAGTGAGATATTTTGCAAGCAGATCTTCCAGCCCCAATTAAGCCTTCAGATGACTGCATCAGTTTAGTTCAGTTCAGTTCAGTCGCTCACTCATGTCCAACTCTGCGACCCCATGGACTGCAGCATGCCAGGCTTCCCTGTCTGTCACCAACCCCCAGAGCTTGCTCAAACTCATGTCCAATGAGTCGGTGATGCCATCCAACCATCTCATCCTCTGTCGTTCCTTCTCCTCTTGCCTTCAATCTTTCCCAGCATCAGGATCTTTTCCAACTGGTTCTTCGCATCAAGTGGCCAAAGTATTGCAGTTTCAGCTTCAGCATCAGTCCTTCCAATGAATATTCAGGACTGATTTCCTTTAGGATGGACTGGTTGGATCTTCTTGCAGTCAAAGGGACTCTCAAGAGTCTTCTCCAACACCACAAATCAAAAGCATCAATTCTTCAGTGCTCAGCTTTCTTTATGGTCCAACTCTCATATCCATACATGACCACTGGAAAAACCACAGCTTTGATTATACGGACCTATGTCGGTAAAGTAATGTCTCTGCTTTTTAATATGCTGTCTAGGTAGGTCATACCTTTTCTTCCAAGAAGCAAGCATCTTTCAATTTCATGGCTGCAGTCACCATCTGCAGTGATTTTGGAGCCCAAGAAAATAAAATCTGTCTCTATTTCCATTGTTTCCCCATCTATTTGCCATGAAGTGATGGAACCAGATGTCATGATCTTAGTTTTTTGAATGTTGAGTTTTAAGCCAGTTTTTTCACTTTCCTCTTTCACTTTCATGAGGAAACTCTTTAGTTCCTCTTTGCTTTCTGCCATAAAGGTGGTGTCATATGCATATCTGAGGTTATTGATATTTGTCCCCTCAATCTGGATTCCAGCTTATGTTTCATCCAGCCTGGCATTTCACATGATGTACTTGGCATATAAGTTAAATAAGCAAGGTAACAATATACAGCCTTGAGGTACTCCTTTCCCAATTTGGAACCAGTCCGTTGTTCCATGTCTGGTTCTAATTGTTGCTTCTTGACTTGCATACAGATTTTTCAGGAGGCAGATAATGTGGGCTGGAGTTCTCATCTCTTGAAGAATTTTCCACAGTTTGTTATGATCCACACAGTCAAAGGCTTTATAGCATAATCAATGAAGTCGAGAAATAGATGTTTTTCTGGAATTCTCTTGCTTTTTCTATGATCCAACGGATGTTGACAATCTGATCTCTGGTTCTCTGCCTTTCCTAAAGCCAGCTTAACCATCTGCAAGTTCTCGGTTCACATACTGTTGAAGCCTCACTTGGAGAATTTTGAGCATTACTTTGCTAGCATGTGAGACTAGCGCAATTGTGCAGTAGTTTGAACATTCTTTGGCATTGCCTTTCTTTGGGACTGGAATGAAAACTAACCTTTTCCAGTCCTGTGACCACTGCTGAGTTTTCCAAATTTGCTGGCATATTGAGTGCAGCACTATCACAGCATCACCTTTTTGGATATGAAATAGCTTAGCTGGAATCCCATCATCTCCACTAGCTTTGTTTGTAGTGATGCTTCCTAAGGCCCACTTGACTTCACATTCCAGAATGTCTGGCTCTAGGTGAGTGATCACACCATTGTGGTTATCTGGGTCATGAATATCTTTTTTGTATGGTTCTTCTGTGTATTCTTGCCACCTTTTCTTAATATCTTCTGCTTCTGTTAGGTCCATACCATTTCTGTCCTTCATTGTGCCCATTCTTTGGGCACAAATGACTGCATGCATGCATGCATGTTAAGTCGCTCCAGTCGTGTGTAACTCTTTGCGACTCTGTAGACAGTAGTCCGCCAGGTTCCTCTGTCCATGAGATTCTCCAGGCAAGAATATTGGAGTTGGTTGCCATGCCCTCCTCCAGGGACTCTTCCTGACTCAGAGATTGAACCCGTGTCTCTTATGTCTCCTGCATTGGCAGATGGGTTCTTTACCACTAGCGCCACCTGGGAAGCCCTTCAAATGACTGCAGGCCCACCCAGCTAAATTTTGATCATGTCCTCATGAGAGACTCAAGCCAGAACCACCCAGTTAAACCACTCCCAAATTCTTGACCCACCAAAACTGTGTGAAGTAATAAATGTTCATTGCAGTTTTAAGCTGTCTTGTTTTAAGATAGTTTGTTACATAGCAATACATAAATAATACAATAACTATGAAAATAATAAAATTAGGCCATATAACTTCCAAACTATTAAAGAGAGGAAGGAAAATTTTTTTAAAAACCACTCAATTACAATAGAAAACTGGGCATGAGAGAGGGTATGTAACGAGGACTAGCGAAAGCAAATACAAAATAACATGGTATCATGAAAAATGTAAATAGGCCAAACTTGTCATTTAAAAAAATGATTTCAGATGAAGTTTTTTAAAAGAATGCAGCTAAATATTTCATTTCAAACAGAACAGAGAGCCATAAGCATTTGAAGTAAAAGATAAGGAAAGATATATCAGACAAATAATAACTAAAAGAAAGCTGGCATATGTTTATTAATATTATATAAAATAGATCTTTAAGCAAAAGGAATAAAGGAAGATAAGAATAGATAATAAAAGGAAAACATTACCAAGAAGATATAACAGTTATCTAAGTTATACCCAGTAATATAGCCTCCAAATTAAGCAAAAACCTACAGAATAGCAAGAAGAATTTGATTAATTAACAATCAAATTCTTAAAATCAGTTTAAATCAAGGAGATTTTAACACTCAACTTTCCATAATTATCAAGCAAACTAAAAATTAGAAAGCTCATATATATATGAATTAAATCATTCATAATGATTTAAATAAACGTGGAGAATTATGGGCCAACGATTAAAGAACATGCTTTCTTTACAAGTCCAAGTGGAACGTTTACATGAATCGACCATGTATTAGGCAACAAAACAAATATAAAAAAATCAGTACCTCATTGAGCATGTTCTCTGGCCATAATCAAATAACACTAAAAAAATAATAATAGAGGACTTCCCTGGTGGTCCAGTGGTTAAGAATCGCCTGCCAGTGCAGGGGAGACAGGTTTGATCCCCAGTCGAGGAAGATCCCACATGCTGAGGAGCAACTAAGCCCACAGGCCACAAGTACTGAGGCTGAGCTCTAGCGCCCCGGCTTTGCAACGAAAGAAGCCACTGCAATGAGCAGCCCACAAACCATAGAGAGTAGCCCCTGCTCGCCACAACTAGAGACAGCCTGAGTGCAACAGTGAAGATCTAGCGCAGCCAAAAGTAAATAACTTAGTAAAACTAAATTTAAAAAAAATTCCTACAAACAAGTGAAGAAAAAATATAAAGCAAAAATTATGAATATGCAATTGACAAAGCAAGAAACTTGTGTGGCAAATCAATTCATGAAAAATTTGCTGAACTTCATTAACAACTAGTGAAATATAAGTTAAATCAGTGAGATACTATTTCACACTCAGACCAGCAAACATTACTGATTGAAAATACCAAATGTTTTTAAAGACACGGGTCAATTATTATACATTTCTAGTGGAAGTACCTGAGAAGGCAATGGCACCCCACTCCAGGACTCTTGCCTGGAAAATCCCATGGATGGAGGAGCTGGAAGGCTGCAGTCCGTGGGGTCACTGAGGTCGGACACGACTGAGCAATTTCACTTTCACTTTTCACTTTCATGCATTGGAGAAGGAAATGGCAACCCACTACAGTGTTCTAGCCTGGAGATTCCCAGGGACGGGGGAGCCTGGTGGGCTGCCGTCTATGGGGTCACACAGAGTTGGACACGACTGAAGCGACTTAGCAGCAGCAGCAGCAGTGGAAGCACACACTGGTATCATCACTCTAAAAGCAATCTTAGAGCCTAGAAAACTCATAGTTTCCAAATTTTCCAACCAGTAATTACACTTTTGGTGTCCTCTCCAAAAAATTCTTATAATACATGTGTACACAGAGACATCCGCTGCTGCACTGTTTGTATTAGAGAAAAATGTGCCAACATTCTAAATATTCCTTAGTATAGAAGTGGATACATTCATTTAATGGAATTCTGTACAGCAGTTAAAATGAATGTATTAGATCTGAATGTATTAACATGACTAAATCTCAGAAACATAATAATTGAAAACAGCAAATTCCAAAGGATATGTATGGTGTTCCTTTTTTAAAAAAACATAAAACAATAGTTTATGTATCTATACATGTATTATAAAGGTAGTTTATGTAATCGCGTTTGTATGGATGTGTGCTCAATTGTGTCCGACTCTTTGTGATGTTATGGACTATAGCCCACCAGCCTCCTCTGTCCATAGGATTTTCCAGGTAAGAATATTGGAGTGGGTTGCCATTTCCCCCTCCATTATGTAATCATACATGTATTGTAAAAGCATCCATGAAGATGGTACAACAATCTCAGGGTATGATTACCTTTGAGAAAGGAAGAGAGTGAAGAAAGGATAGAGATGGGTCCTTAACATATTTTTCTTCAAACAATAGAAAATTATTTTTAAATTAAAACTCTAAATCAAGTAATAATAATAGTAATATATATTTAATGTTGTTGGGGGATAGACAGAAATTTGGTAGATTGTTTTCTGATCTTTCAGTGGGGTATAAAATATATCATTATTAAATTTAAAGAGGAATTCAGACATGTGAGATTGCGGTTTCTTTTCATCATTCATCATACCTGTTTTGTTTTTTCTTTTTCTTTTTTTCAACTTGTTTTCTTAAACTCTCTACAATGGTTATACATTGCTTTTGTAATAAAAAATGAATATGGAAAAATGTACAGATAACTTTTGACAATCTCTCAGGCCACCTTAATCTTACATATGGACATTATGAATCAATCATTTAAAGTCAGTTTCTAAGTTTGGTAAACTGGTTGCCATGTGAGCATTCACCATAATACTAGGTTTCAGCACAATGAACTGGATCATTTCAATCATCTTAGTCAACAGTGCCGCATCTGCACCATTATCTGAACATGGTTATCAGTCTCATTCATTACTAATGGCCAACTGAGCAGATCTGTTACACACAAATAGGTGAGAATTTTCTGATTGCATCAATGATTTCATTTTCCCTCACTTATGTGTGTATAGTAATGTGTGTGTATCCCATATATATATATATGTATATATATGTATGTAATTTTTTAATCCCATGAAACGTCTTGCAGAGATAAGGAGTTGAGGTGATTCTGGACTTCTGGAGAAATTCTGAGTGCTAAGTGAAGCAGAGATTCTTTTACTTCTCAGTCATTGTTTTGCCTCCAAACAAAGAGAAGATGTCAACAGTTGCCCAGTGATCTCTGTGAAATGTTTGTGGTCTTGTGTCAGTTCCTAACAATGAGTATCCACATAACAGATGTACATTATTTATTGTATATTCTCCTTTGATGTCTGTCAAGTTTTTCTATGTTTGTTTTTCTTTTTATCTGGTTTACCACTGTTGATATTGTCCCATTATTGTCTTCCTAGATTGAAAGGACCATGCATGTTCACTCAACTAACTTGGTGTGGCAACCATTGCAATTCTGATGGGCATGTGGGCATAAACTGTTTTTATCATGCTATTATTGATGGCACCAAAATTGTGCTAACAATTGTGCCTTAAAATGAGTATCTATGCATACCATGATATGAACACCCTGAAGTCCACTGCCCAAGCAGAATTGCTAAAATTAGCAAATAAAAATACAAGATGGCCTGAATAATTTTTTTCAGTATAGTGAGAGTGTGTTAGTCACTCAGTAGTGTCCAACTCTTTGAGATCTCATGGACTGTAGCCAGCCAAGCTCCTTTGTCCATTAATTCATCAGACAAGAATACTGGAGTGGGTAGCCATTTCCTTCTCCAGGGGATCTTCCCAATCCAGGGATCAAACCCATTTCTCTTGTGTCTCCTGCACTGGCAGGCAGGTTCTCTACCAGCTGAGGCACCAAGGAAGCCCTTCAGTATAAACATGTCCGAATCATTGCATGAGACATATTTATGCTAAAGAAAAAAAAATTATTTGTTATTTATCTGAAAATAAAAATGTAACTAGATGCCCAGTATTTTATTTCATAACCCAACCCAGACATCCTTTTTTTTAAAAGGATGGAATTCTGTACAACAGTTAAAATGAATGTATTAGATCTCCAAAATATTTGGCAGAGTAATCACCCTCAATGGGAGAGTTGAGAACTTTCTTAAAAGAACTCTATCATATTCATTTGGATGGGAAACAAAGAAAATAATGACACTTTTAAACATGCTTCACACTTGTGTAGGTGTTTATCTCCGTGCACAAACTTCATGACTAACTTATTGTGAGCTGTCTTTGGACAAAAGAAATAAGTTTCAATGTAAGATGGCTATTATCTGAGTCACCAAACTCTCCATCTTCCTCAGAGTTGCTGCCAGCATCTTCCACGAGCCCTTGCTATATGGCAGAACCAGAACAGATCCAAGGGAACATAACATAAGGCAGAAAATGTGTCCAGAAGTTATTTTTCAAAAGAATTTTCAACCCCTTCTCATCTCCTATCTCTTCTACTACCACCCATCTCTGCCTCCAAAGCACTCGGGGTGGTCTCTGTGGCTCAGATGGTAGAGAATCTGCCTGCAATGCCAGAGACCTAGGTTCGATCCCTGGGTCAGGAAGATCCCCTGGAGAAGGAAATGGCAATCCACTCCAGTATTCTTGCCTGGACAGAGGAGCCTGGTGGGCTACACTCCATGAGGTCACAAAGAGCTGGACACATCTGAGTGACTAACACTTTCTTTCTGAGAAAGTTGCACTCTGAGGGATAGACAAATATGCCAAAATATTAGGACAAAAGAAACTACAAAATTCACCTAGACTCCTGGCTGAAATCAATCCATGGAAAATAAAAAGGAACCTAACGCTAGTTTCACAACATGGAAACACTAGTTTCCATGACAAACTGCGGAAAGCTCTTAGAGAGATGGGAATACCAGATCATCTTACCTGTCTCCTGAGAAACCTGTATTCGGGTCAAGAAGCAAGAGTTAGAACCCTGTAGAAACAACTGATTAGTTCAAGATCGAGAAAGGAGTACGACAAGGCTGTCTGCTTTCTCCTGTTCGTTTAACCTATACCCTGAGCACATCATGAGAAATGCCAGGCTGGATGAGTTACAAGCTGGAATCAAGATAGATGGGAAAAATATCAACAACCTCAGATATGTGGATGATCCCATTCTAATGGCAGCAAGTGAAGAGGAACTAAAGAGCCTCTTGAGGCTGCGGGAGTAGAGTGAAAGAGCCAGCTTAAGACTAAATATTAAAAAAACTAAGATCATGGCATCCAGCCCCGTTACTGCATGTCAAATAGAAAAGGAAAAGGTGGAAGTTGTGACAGATTTCCTCTTCTTGGGCTCCAAAACTGCTGCGGAAGGTGGCTGCAGCCACGAAATCAGAAGACAATTGCTTCTTGGCAGGAAAGCGATGACAAACCTAGACAGGTGTTGAAAGGCAGAGACATTACTCTGTCAACAAAGGTCCGTATAGTCAAGGCTATGGTCTTCCCAGTGGTCACATATGATTGTAAGAGCTGGACCATAAAGAAGGCAGAACACCAAAGAATTGATGCCTTTGAACTGTGGTGCTGGCGAGGACGCCTGAAAGTCCCTTGTACAACAAGGAGATTAAACCAGTCAATCTTGAGGGAGATCAACCCTGAATATTCACTGGAAGGACTGAAGCTAAAGTTGAAACTCCAGTATTTTAGTCACCTGATGTGAACAGACGATTCACTGGAAAAGTCCCTGATGCTGTGAAAGATTGAGGGCAGAAGGAGAAGAGGGCATCAGAGGATGAGATGGCTGGACAGCATCACTGATGCAATGAACATGAACTTGGGCAAACTCTGGGAGATGGTGAGGCCTGGTCAGCTGCAGTCCATGGAGTCGCAAAGTCGGACAGGACTGGGCGACTGAACAACAACAACAACACTAATTCTGTAATACTAACTACTGTTCAGCACTAACACTAGTTAGTACTGTGGTGTGAGGAGAATTGTGAGAGTCACGTATTGTGGAATTTATAATAAAGCAACTTGGGAGAAATCCCTTTTATAACAGAGCATAACTACTGACATGAAAACTGTTCATACTTTTTTACTTCCTGCTTAAGTCACTTGCAGGAATGTCCCAAGAACTGGTTTCTATGAAGCCTTCTGAGCCTTTCCAGATTACCTTCTATCCCAGTCTGCACCTTCAAATTCCGTCCTATAATAAACTGGGTCCTCCTTGCTGTATCCCTATATCCTTGCTCAGTGCCTGGCACACAGAAAGTACTTAACGCTATTTATTAATAAAGAAAGAAAACTTCAGTCACTCATCTGAAAAATATGTTAAATTAATTTTTCATTTTAAGAACTGATCATCTTAGGATAGAGGCCAATAGTGGGGGAATAAAACATTGCCATTTTCAAAATTTTTATACTTTTTCTCAGTATTAACTTCACAACAGAGTTTTATTTTTAAATCAAATGAATTAAAAAGCAATAAAAACCAGACATAGAGAACAGACTTGTAGACATAGGGCAGGACACAGGAGAAAGAGACGGTGGGCCGAATTGAGAGAGTAGCACTGAAACATTTACATTACCATATGTAAAATTAGATTGCCAGTGGAAATATGCTATATGATTCAGGGACCTCAAATCTGGTTCTCTATGACAACACAGAGGAGAGGGATGTGGTAGGAAAAGGTTCAAGACTGTGGGGGGCATATGTATCCTTATGGCTGATTCATGCTAATGTATGGTAGAAACCAACATGATATTGTAAAGCAATTATCCTCCAATTAAAAACAAATAAATTTTTATAAAAGAAAACAAAAATAAATAAATTTAAAAAAATAAAAAGCAATAAAAGATAATATAATTATTATTATTAAAATAAAATAATAAAAATAATAAAAGATAATAATAATTATGTATGTTTTGGCTTTTAAATGTTTGCCTTATACTATGAGGCCTCAGTTCAGTTCAATCACTCAGTCGAGTCCAACTCTTTGCGACTGCATAGACTGCAGCATATCAGGCTTCCCTGTCCTTCACCATCTTCCAGAGTTTGCTCAAACTCATGTCCATCGAGTCAGTGATGCTGTCCAACCATCTCATCCTCTGTCATTCCCTTCTCCTCCTGGCTTCAATCTTTCCCAAGATCAGGGTCTTTTCCAATGAGTCAGCTCTTCGAATCAGGTGGCCAAAGTATTGGAGTTTCAGCTTTAGCATCAGTCCTTCCAATGAATATTCAGGATTGATTTCCTTTAGGATTGACTGGTTGGATCTCCTTGCAGTCCAAGGGACTGTCAAGAGTCTTCTCCAATACCACATTTCAAAAGCATCAATTCTTTGGTGCTCAGCTTTCTTTATGGTCCAACTCTCACATCCATACATGACTACTGGAAAAACCATAGCTTTGACTAGACAGACCTTTGTTGGTAATGTCTCTGCTTTTTAACATGCTGTCTAGATTTGTCATAGCTTTTCTTCCAAGGAGCAAGTGTCTTTTAATTTCATGGCTGCAGTCACCATCAGCAGTGATTTCGGAGCCTAAGAAAATAAAGTCTGTCACTGTTTCCATTGTTTCCCCATCTATTTGCCATGAAGTGATGGAAACAGATGTCATGATCTTAGTTTCTTGCATGTTGAATTTTAAGCCAGCTTTTTCACTGTCCTCTTTCACTTTCATCAGGAAACTCTTTAGTTCCTCTTTGCTTTCTTTAAGGGTGGTGTCATCTGCATATCTGAGGTTATTGATATTTCCCCCTCAACCTGGATTCCAGCTTGTACTTCATCCAGCCTGGCTTTTTGCATAATGTACTTGGCATATAAGCTAAAATAAGTAGGATGACAATATACAGCCTTGATGTATCCCTTTCCCAATTTGGAACCAGTCTGTTGTTCCATGTCTGGTTTTAACTGTTGCTTCTTGACCTGCATACAGATTTCTCAGGAGGCAGGTCAGGTGGTCTGATAGGCCCATCTCTTTAAACATTTTCCACAGTTTGCTGTGATCCACAGTCAAAGCCCTTGGTATAGTCAATAAAAGAGAAGTAGATGTTTTTCTGGAATTCTCTTGCTTTTCCTATGATCCAACAGATGTTGGCAATTTGATCTCTGGTTCCTCTGCCTTTTCTAAATCTAGCTTAAACAGCTGCAAGTTCTCGGTTCATGTTCTGTTGAAGCCTGGCTTGGAGAATTTTGAGCATTACTTTGCCAGGTAGTTTGAACATTCTTTGGCATTGTCTTTCTTTGGGACTGGAATGAAAACTGACCTTTTCCAGTCCTGTGGCCACTGCTGAGTTTTCCAAATTTGCTAGCATATTGAGTGCAGCACTATCACAGCATCATCCTTTAGGATTTGAAATAGCTCAACTGGAATTCCATCACCTCCACTAGCTTTGTTCATAGTGATGCTTCCTAAGGCCCACTTGACTTCGCACTCCAGGATGTCTGGCTATTGGTGAGTGATCATACCATTGTGGTTATCTGGGTCATGAAGATCTTTTCTGTATAGTTCTTCTGTGTATTCCTGCCACCTTCTTAATATCTTCTGCTTCTGTTAGGTCCATACCATTTCTGTCCTTTATCGAGCCCATCTTTGCATGAAATGTCCCCTTGCTATCTCTAATTTTCTTGAAGAGATCTCTGGTCTTTCCCATTCTGTTGTTTTCCTCTATTTTCTTCACATTGATCACTGAGGAAGGCCTTCTTACCTCTCCTTGACATTCTTTGGAACTCTGCATTCAGATGGGTATATCTTTCCTTTTCTCCTTTGCTTTTCGCTTCTCATCTTTTCACAGCTATTTGTAAGGCCTCCTCAGACAACCATTTTGCCTTTTTGCATTTCCTTTTCTTGCGAATGGTTTTGATCACTACCTCCTGCACAATGTTATGAACCTCTGTCCATAGTTCTTCAGGCGCTCTGTCTATCAAATCAAATCCCTTGAATCTATTTGTCACTTCCACTGTATAATCGTTTGGGTCATACCTGAATGGTCTAGTGATTTTCCCTGCTGCTGCTGCTGGTGCTGCTAAGTCGCTTCAGTGGTGTCTGATTCTGTGCGACCCCATAGACGGCAGACCACCAGGCTCCCCCATCCCTGGGATTCTCCAGGCAAGAACACTGGAGTGGGTTGCCATTTCCTTCTCCAATGCAAGAAAGTAAAAAGTGAAAGTGAAGTTGCTCAGTCGTGTCCGACTCTTAGCAACCCCATGGACTGCAGCCTACCAGACTCCTCCGTCCATGGATTTTCCAGGCAAGAGTACTGGAGTGGGGTGAGTGGTTTTCCCTACTTTCTTCAATTTAAGTCTGAATTTTGCAATACGGAGTTCATGATCTGAGTCACTGTCAGTTCCAAGTCTTGTTTTTGCTGACTGTATAGAGCTTCTCCATCTTCTGCTGCAAATTGACCATCTGGTGATCCCAGAATTGGGTTCTGGGACTTTCCTGTGGTACAGTGAACAAGAATCTTCCTGCCAATGCATGGGACACGGGTTCAATCCCTGGTCTGGGAAGATTCCACATGTTGCAGAGCAGTTAAGCCCTTGTGACACAACTAATGAGCCCACTTGCTACTGAAGCCCTTGAGCCTGGAGCCTGTACTCCATAACAAGAGAGCCCACCGCAATGAGAAGCCCACGAACCACAAAAAGGAGTGACTCCTCCACTTGCGGCAACTAGAGAAAGCCCACAGGCAGCAACAAACACCCAGCACAGCCAAAAAATAAATGAATTTAAAAAAAACAATTGGGTTCCAGAGTAACCCAATAATTTGTAATAATTGGGTTGCAGGTTTTTCCTAGAAAAATTTTATATATCAGGCTTGCTCTTCAATGCCTTTAGTGCTTTCTATTGCTCTTACTAAAGTCCCAACCCCTTACCATGGTATTCAAGGTCAATAAAACTCTCTAGCCTCACCTCATACCATCCAACAAGCCCCCAACTGCTAGGTCACTGTGCTGAAGACACGTGAAAGTGCAAGTTGCTCAGTCCCGTCTGCCTCTTTGTGACCCCGTGGACTATACAGTCCATGGCATTCTCCAGGCCGGAATACTGGAGTGGGTAGCCGTTCCCTTCTCCAGCAGATCTTCCCAACCCAGGAGAGTCTTCTGGATTGCAGGCAGATTCTTTACCACCTGAGCTATGAGGGAAACCAGGCAGAGGACACGTGGAACAGAACAACACTGGGCTCTGCGCTTCCTTTTCCACTTGACGAAATGTTCTTTCTAGCTCTGTTCAGGACTCTGGCTCTTTATCATCCTTCAAGTGTCCGTTTACACACCTCCTCCTCAGAAGGGCTTTCCCTGACTATTCAATATGAAGTAGCTCTCCTAAGACCTCCCCAGCCTCTTGCAGTTCTCTCATCACATCATCCTCTTTATCTCCTTTGTAGCACTTACCATAATCAATAATTATAACCTGACTGCAAGCTCTGAGCTATCACCAGTGTATTTCTGGCGGCTAGTATTGTGCCAGTATATAGATGATACTTGGTGTTGTCAAATTAATTATTGAATACATGAGTGAATAATTAAGCTAATAGTATACGTTGCCCTTCTCTTTTGTTTATTCTTAAGTGTCAATACCATGCAACATACTAACTTGGAGCAATTTAATACAATAGTATTTTTGAGAAATTTTAATAATAAAGAAGAATAATAAGAGGCAGATGTTAACAAACATTTCAAGACATGTTCTAAAATAAGTCTGTCTTTAAGAAAGATCAGTGGTGTTGGACAGATTCCCTAGAATTTTTTCTTCCTGCTTTTTCTGTTTGTTTTTTTTCTCTCTCCCCTCCCTCTACTCTCTTTCTTCCCTCCCTATACTCTCTCCCTCCCTCCTCACCCCCAACCCCCCACCTCCCCATTTGTAAGTTATATGTGACACTGGTGATTAACATCCCAGCCCCTAGTTCTTCACCTAAAAGCCTTTCCCTAACTCTTCCTCAACTATGTGAGTCGATGTGCAACATGAATCATGAAAGAGTTGGTGTACAGTTACACAGTCACCTGAAAGTCAGTCTTTCAGGGATCACAATGGCAAAGAAAGCTAGAGTACAAAGCATCAATTTTATATTTGGAAGAAGCACGTTAGAGAAAAAAAGACATTAGAGTCAAGAGACAGGGATTCTAGACATTTTGCCACTATGGAAATGATAGAAAGTCCATTCACTACTCTGTGGCCCAATTTTCTCATCTATAAAATAGAAATAATGTCTCCCATCTTGTCTTATTTCACAGGTAGGAAAGGACCCATCAAGATGACTGTGTGAAAGCACTCTGCAAAGTATTATATAAAAATGAGAGATACTATTATATGAAAAAAGAAGGAGAATTTTCTAGTTTTAGAAAAGGAAGGATAAACAACAATCATATCTGGGAAGCAATGGGTACATTGGCAATATTTTCAAAACCAAAACCAGGATATATCTTTTGGCTCATGATCTGACACATGGTCTGACCACATGACAGAATATTTGAAATCAAAATGTCCTGAAAAACCCAGGACATGTGGTTGCCATGGCAATGAGGAGCCATAGGGAGGCTATGGGCAATGAAAAGACAGGGTCGAATTGGCAAGCATGGAAAACTGTTTTGCCAGTGAGGTACAGGACAGCTTGGAATCAATAGATTTGGAAGACTGAAAAGGCAAGAAGAAAGAAATTTTACTAATCTGAGTGTGAGGTCTAAGTAGCAATCCTGAGTCATCCTCATTCTGGAAAATTTCCCCACTTGGGGGAAATTCAGGGTAATCTCTGGTTCTCATGAATATGGAGCAGGAAGAGGTGTTTCAGATAAGACTTCTGTTGGAGTGGACAGAGGCCCCAAGGTGATTCCATGTCCACTTTCAATATCCCAAGGGCACCTCTCAACTGAGATTTATCATGTGGTAGCCCAGTTCCCCAGAGAAGGCGATGGCACCCCACTCTAATACTCTTGCCTGGCAAATCCCATGGACGGGGGAGCCTGGTAGGCTGCAGTCCATGGGGTCACGAAGAGTCGGACACAACTGAGCGATTTCCCTTTCACTTTTCACTTTCATGCATTGGAGAAGGAAATGGCAACCCACTCCAGTGTTCTTGCCTGGAGAATCCCAGGGACGCAGGAGCCTGGTGGGCTGCTGCCTATGGGGTCACACAGAGTCGGACACGACTGAAGTGACTTAGCAGCACCAGCAGCCCAGTTCCCCAGAAGTACTGCCCTATAAACCCAAATCTGTTTCCATCTGGATAGAAAGTTCAGGGAATCTTCATCTCTCAGAATTCTGCTCTTCATGGACTGCATTCTGCCTCCATCCTTCTCCAGGCAAAAATCAAAGCAATCCTCGCTGTGCAATTGCTCAGGAAATATAGCTTTTGATTTACATAGCCCCAGCATCACATGACCTCTACTAATGATTTTTAGCACAGAAAATCGGGGCGGGGGGCGGGGGGGGGGTTGTTGCTGTTTTTTTATGGCCAGTAAAAGGAAGGTACAGAAAAATCTTTAGAAGAGGTTAATGACTGGACTCAGAAGAGAAGGGTTATCAAAAGTACAATCTCTTTTAGAATTTTGCAGATTCTTATTAAAATTAATAAATTCCGTATTTCTAAGAGACAAACATTGTTTCCTGGGGCAGATTTTCCCCCATTTAGCTCTTTTATTCCTTCCCAGTCCTTGAAGACCATAAGACCTTCAAATTCCATCCAGTGCCTATCACATGCTACTGAGCTGGCATGTTTGCAAATTGCATGCAGTGAGATCCTTCCATACCAACAGCCGTGTCTCAGATTCTCCAGCGTCACAGCCAAACTAGTATTGCCTGCACATTTTCTTCATCCTTTCATTGAGTTCAGTGTGGCAGCAGCACATTCCTTAGCACATGCTCCAGTCGGCATGGTAACTAGTTAGAAACCGAAAGCTGCCTTCTTGCAGAGTCCCGTTTCTTTCTGGGAGTGCTTTTTTTGGGGCGGGGGGGGGGGGGGGGGGGTGGAAGGAGGGGATGGTGTTGGAGGAAGTAGTGAAAAGAAGGTGGAAAAAGAATTGATTGGGTTGGGCTGGGGGAGGGGGGATGGGCAGAAGAATGACTTAAACTCGCTTTTTAAAAGAGTTATCTGGTCCACCCATGGTGTTGGTGCTAAATTGCCTAGGCAGAAAAAAAAAGGCCTAATTGGGGTGGGGAGGCAGTGACAAAGCAAAGCTTGTTCAAGCCTCGGAATCTGCACTGTTGATAGTGCAGGTACCTCAGGGCAGTTGGGAGTGATTGCTGTGTTGACTTTGTCTAATTGTAGGGGAGGAGTTATGTGAGCGGTGACAGGCAGTGTTACACCCGGTGGGGTGGTGGGCCAAAACTGGCGTAACCACGCAGGGCTAAATAAACGGACTGACAAAGCTCTTGGCATATTATTAAAAATCTGGCAAAATGTTCATCTCTTGACAAAAATGTAGAGACTAGTAATGCATAACTTTATCCCATGTTGGATTTTAAAATGGCTAATGCCAAGTTGTCTGTCAAAATTAATAGGGCATTGCTTCTTCTTATAGAACAAAAAAAAAAAAAATTCTCATACATTTTATTCATTTATTCATTGCTAAAAAATCATGTATCTGCTAAAAATTTCATTTAGGAAAAAGGTTTGGAGGTGGTTAACCTTCATTTTAAAGTGAATTAAAAGCTACTTTTTTTTCATGTTTGTTACAATAAAAACCATACCTTCATTAAATTGTAAAGCATTTTGTGCTTAGAATAAATTGAAAGTCTTCACTCAAGCTTACATTAAGAGAGTCATTAGAACTCCAATTATTGATTATATCTTTACATGAGTTTGAGTTTGGAACTTATTTTTAAAAAACTTCCTTTACATCAAGAAAAATGTTAAATGGTTAATTGACTGTTGAGTAGATACTCTGCATCTTCATAGGAATTAATCAGTGTATTGATTTTTTAACTCTTCTACTTTGCTATTTCATGTGTTAATTGATCTGTTTCTCTTTCTTTGCTTTCCACAAAGGTTTATCCCTGCTTTTCTATAAAAACTACTTTTTCTAGTAAGTTTTATACGCATAGGTTAACTTTTTGTTCTGGAATCTAAGTATGTTTTGTAAGTAGTCAGACCTCAAAAAGGAAGTGTAAATAATACTCTACCTTGTCATATGCATATGGTGCCTGTGGGGAGCTATTTCTTTTCTTATTTTTCACATTCTAAAGCTTTGTAATTAAATGGAAATGAAGAAAGATTCCCCAACATATAAAAAAACCCTTTATAATGTATTTTAATTCTTTAGTTTGCTTTATTGAACAGTAATTTTTTTTGTTTATAAGTTTAAAATTTTTGTTAACTCAAAAAAAATTCCCAAATGGCATCTATCTCAAAAATCTCACATTTTTGCTAATTCTGATATTTTTTAGGCCTTCAAATAAACTAGAAAGTCAGTGTGGCTAGTGGGAAGACTTTGCTCTAAAGCACTAATAAATAATTTGATTTGGTGGTTTTTCTTTTCTTTTATTTCTTAAAGCAGCTTTCTACAGCAGAGTCTATAAGCTCTGTCTGAAAAATAAGATATTTGAAGCATAAACACGGATGTGCTTCCAGGTAGAAGGGAAACATACAAATGTTCCTTAACTGCTGAAGGAACAAACATGTAAATAAGAGATGGACTGAATTCCTACTGTTCATGTTTGCTCACTGCGAACATTTGGTTCACTTGGCTTGGCTCATTATTTCAGCTGGGAAAGTCACTATATGAATTAATAGCAGATTTCCCAGCTGAAAATAAATGTTTACCAGTTTAGGGGGCTGGGGTTTTTGGCAAAGACCTGGCTTTTTGTCTGACTGGCTCCTTTTTTGGCGTGCACATCCCTGAGGTGTGTAATTAAAGTAAGGGAATTTGCACATAGTGCTTTAGGGCTTTAATGAATAGAAAACACAGGATATTTCAGCAATTTGGTACCTAATGTCAGAGTGTGCATTTCCTGTGTGAGGTATCACAATAATAGGGCTCTGTGATAATAAAAGAGCCTGCAATGCCATGCAAAGAAAAATAGGAGTGACAACCTTCGTTCCTAAATTCCAACACAATATACATAAAAAAGAGCAATTTACATTTCAAACAGAAGGACTTTGAACTTGAACATACTCTCAGCATTAATGGCTATTAAATCAGCCCCACTTTGCTGAATATTGAAATTCCCTTTAGGACAAAGATCTTGGCTGTTGATATCAGGGTACACTACAAAATTGAATACACAATATTAAATGGTTTTAATCACAAACATTCTTGCCTTGCTGTTGAAATTTTTAAGCAGCTCACAATTTGAAAAAAAATATTTTTAAACCTCAGGAACTGTGCGAGAAAGCTAGATAGAACAAATTAACATTGCTTGAGCACCTGTTTTATGCCAGCTACTTTTACGTGACCTCAAATTTAATATTTTACAAAAATACCGTGCAAAAAGAACAAAAAAAAGCATTAGATTTCTTTTTTGTCGGAAGAATTACAAAGTTCAAACACATTAGCCAACTTGCCCAAGAAGCCATTGCTAGTAATCTGTAGCACCAGGATACGAAAGAGGACACTGCCCAGCACAGAGGGATCGCTCAGGACCTACTGTCTTCATTATTTTCAGGATCCAAAACCCAAGCTCTTTCACCATATTTTATTATTATTAAGTCTCTTATATAAAATGTCTTCTAAAGAGAGATGAAAACCTTGTTCCCGCCTTATCCCCAGTCCCTGATCATTCTTGTGAATAAGGTTTACATCCAATTTCTTAAAAAAAGGCCACAAAATCTCTTGCTCCATCCTCTCCCTAACAGTGCAGAAGCAGCAGGCTTTTGCTCCCTGGGTCATGGGGAGGCTATCTCAGTCTGAGGACAGGTGGTACTTTTAACCACAGGACAAGTGCATCCATGACAAGGAACAAGTCCCCAACAGAAGCATGGAAATAGGGGGTACTTTCTTCACAGCCAGAGGCCAGAATAGGGTGCCCACATCTCCACAGGATAGGGGAACCCAGATTTTACCTTGCTGGGCCTCAGTTCTAACATCTAGAAAATGAAAAGATGACTCAGGATGATCCAGAAAAACCCATTTTTTATTTAAAAGTGGAAACTACCAAGTAACCCTTGGCTGCGACCAGAGGGCAGGGTACAGGAAACTGACATAACCCATAAACAGGAGAATCCCCAAAGAATAAGCCTCTCGTGGTCACTATACAAAGACATCTGCCAGCATTTTTATAGCCATATTTCCTAATGAGATGATTATCAGTTTCCTACCTGTTATCTCCTACAATGACATATCTTTATATTATTCATAAATTAAATTCTAAGGTAGAACATTATCTTTAAAAGGTTTTTCCTCCTGCCTTGTCATCTTATCCTGGCCTCTCTCTGGGCTTCCTCTCATCCTCCAGAAACCCTGAAGACAGACTGACAGACCACACACCTGGGATAGGGCACCATTCTGATTCCCGGTAAAGAAGGAAAATGCACAGGTGGGGGCGAGTGTATGTGTCACCTGGGAGTCTCTACACCTCCTACATCCCAGGAATACAAAACTCAAGCGACAGACTTCCCTGGTGGTCAAGCGGTTAAGAACCTGCCTTCCATGTGGGGATGCAGGTTCGATCCCTGGTCTGGAAACTAAGAGCCAGCAGGCTGTGGGACAACTAAGACTCGATGCAGCCAAGCAAAAAAAAAAAAAAGAATGAAAGAAAACTCAACCGATTAGAGACTCTGAGACCTGCTATCTCACATCAGTCATCTTCCTCCTCGATGAAGAACCAACACTCTGCCTCTCTTCTCTCTTGTCAGCAACCACCCATGCTGGTAGGCAATAACTGCTCCAACAGAGAAGCCCCATCCCCACAAAAAAACTGAAGATGTTGGTATCTCCATTGTCATTTAGAGAAATGTGAACATCAAGAGTTTGAGAGACATTTTAGGGTCAAGGTCAGAAACGCCATTTAGGGCACAGATTTTTTTTTACTCTGCTGGGACTTAGAATCTAC
Organism: Bos javanicus; assembly: GCF_032452875.1. Classification (NCBI taxonomy): domain Eukaryota; kingdom Metazoa; phylum Chordata; class Mammalia; order Artiodactyla; family Bovidae; genus Bos; species Bos javanicus. The sequence goes on along the minus strand of NC_083877.1, from coordinate 68,785,945 downwards.
TGACCCTACCACCTTGTCACTGCCCTCACCCTCTTGTGTCCTCATTTCCTCTGCCTTATCCCGTCTAAGTTCCATGCTCCATCATCATTACTATGCTCTTGCGAGCACCCTTATCCTCCTTGCTCCTGTCTCACTGGTAAATTTCCACCCCTATTAAACTTTCTGCCTACTCGGGTCCAGCATCCCTGCGACAAAAAGTACTAGAGAAGAAAACACAACCATGCTGGCCAAAGGCATTCTAAATACCTGGTCATCGTAACCTCCTGTGGACCAATAATGCTGCCCAGCTATCATTCTACCCTGGACTGTCCCCTCTCCCATTCTTCTCAACAGCTCCTGAATCCCTCTCCTCAATCCTCCACAACCAGCTCGCTCATCATCATTCACTTGCTTCCTTTTCCACCAAGAAATGAAAACACTCAGAAAAATTTACATGTTCAACCACCACATCTCCCTACCAGCACCAGAGCCCGTCTATCTTGCCTTTCTTCCTGTGGCTCTGGATAGAGTACTGGGGCTCCCAGACAAGGCTAGTCCCCACACTCATGCACTAGACCCCATCCCCGTCTTAATGCCACAAGGATACTTCTCTAGCAATTCTCCCCCTCTCTTCTGCATCAAAAGTTTCTCTCCCTTTTTCAAGACCATCACCATACATAGAAACATGTTCTTGTTTCTTTCATTAAAAATAAATACAAAAATCTTTTGACAGCACGTCTCCATCCAACTGCTGCTCCATTTTCTTTGCACCTCCTGACAATAAAACTCCTCAGAGTTGTTTGTGCTCACTGGTAATTTCTCTCTTCCCATCTTCTCCTGAACCCAGTTCAATCATCGACCTACCCCACCTCCCAACCCTGCAAAGATCAAAACTGCTCCTGTTAAGGTCACTAAGGAACTCCACATTGTCCATCAGTCAATTCTCTGGCCTCATCTTACTGGTACTTTAAATGTCTGATGCAGCTGATCACATTCTCCTGATTGAAACACTTTTAACTTGCCTTCCACGACCCAATGCTCTACTGAGTTCTTTGTCAGTCTCCTCTGCTGGTGCCTCTCCATGCCCTCTCTCTAAGTGTTGGAGTGCCTCGGGGTTTAGGATTCTGACCTCTTCTTTTCTTAACTACATTCTACTCCTACAGGAGCTCATCAGTTACACGGCATTAAATAACATCTCTACACGGTTGTCCAGATTTATATCTTCTGTCTGAGTGGCTCTTACCCTTGGCCCTTATTGTGAAACCAAGATCCAGGTTCCCTCTTGCTCCCCAGTTATGTTAAGTGGGTTTAAGGCCTGAGACCCTACATTGTTCTTGTTGGTTCCCATGGAAGGGCTCTGAACCTGATACTCCCTGACAGATAGTCCTGCCTACCTGCCTAGGTATCTGAATGTCTTGGAAGGAAGAGGAGGAGGAGGAGGAATCATGCTGTTGTACACAGCCCAGTGCTGTTGACTGTTGTGGGATGTCAATTGCCACCCTTGAGGAAAAGGCAGCAGGCTCCCTCTTTGTAGCCAAAGACAAAGTCATGACTGACAAACTTACTGTGGTCTAGACAAAGTTTGCCCTTAGTATTGCAAATCAGAAATTTTATATTTTCAGAAAGTAAATTAATCTTTCTAGGGCAAGCTACCTAACCTCTCTGACATATCAAACCAGGGTAACATTTTATTAATTAATATTGGAAAATATCAGTTGTAAGAACTAGAATACTTAAAATCACATGAGCACCATATTCTCTCTCCACCATCAAGAATTTTGAAAAGCCTAATCATGTTCAAAATTCAGCATATTATTTTACAGTAAGAAATGGCTATCTTGGTGAACAAAATTCTTGAAGTTCATATGATTTGTGCATTCCCTGTATCTTTTATTTTTAATATAGTATCTTTAACTATAACCTTATAAACCTAATTTTTAATTTGTGGGGGGTTGCATGGCGAGGCACGTGGCATCTTAGTCCCCGACCAGGGATCAAACAGCACCCCCTGCATTGGAAGCATGGAGGCTTAACCACTGGACCACAAGGGAAGTCCTGATTCCCTCTTTCTCTGTGGACTTACATAGGAAGCAAAAGCATCATCAAATTTTACAAAAATGGTAGCTAATCACACTGCAACCAGACTGATTTTTTTCAAAGCATACATTTGACCAGGTCACTCCTCTAAAACTGGATACTGTTCTTAGGAGAAGACAAAACCCTCAACCATTAGCCCTGCATGGTCTGACTGCTTCAGACCTGGTCCTCAGTATAAGGACTGGTTAGGAGTGTGGGTGCTGCACTCACACCTCCATGGTCCAAATATATCGCTTAGTTATATTATACCATAGTGACTTAGTTATATTACACCAGTTTCCCTTTAGTTAAAACAGGAATAAAGATAGTGTTTATTTCACAGCATTATGATGAAAATTAGAAGAAAAACTGCTTTCAACAGTGTCTGGCACTTCTAAGCACTCAACAGTGTTGTTTATTGTTCAGTCACTTAGTTGCGTCTGATTCTTTGTGACCCCATGGACTGCAGCACGCCAGGCTTTCCTGTCTATCACCAACTCCCAGAGCTTACTCAAACTCATGTCCATTGAGTCGATGATGCCATCCAGCCATCTCATCCTCTATCATCCCCTTCTCCTCCTGCCTTCAGTCATTCCCAGCATCAGGGTCTTATCCAATGAGTCAGTTCTTCCCATCAGGTGGCCAACGTATTGGCGCTTCAGCTTCAGCATCAGTCCTTCTAATGAATATTCAGGATTGATTTCAATAAATATTATCTATTATCTAAAACCATTCCCAGTTCCAGCCACACTGGCCTTCCCTCCATCCTTCAAACAAGCTGCAAGCCAAAATCCTTCCAGCCTGGAGCCCAGAGCAAATGCTGCCACTGTTTGAAGTCCTGTCTTTACTACCTCCTTCCACTGTTTACTTACTACATGTCCTTTGTCTCTCCCAACCCACAGCTACTTCCTCAGGGATGGAGAGTCCTCAGTGTTCAGTTTCCTTTCTTTGGTTCAGTTCAGTCGCTCAGTCGTGTCTGACTCTTTGCAACCCCATGGACTGTAGCATGCCAGGATTCCCTGTCCATCACCAACTCCCAGAGCTTACTCAAACTCATGTCCATCAAGTCGGTGATGCCATCCAACCATCTCATCTTCTGTCATCCCCTTCTCCTCCTGCCTTCAGTCTTTCCCAGCATCAGGGTCTTATCCAATGAGTAAGTTCTTCGCATCTGGTGGCCAAAGTATTGCAGTTTCAGCTTCAGCATTAGTCCTTCCAATGAATATTCAGGACTGATTTCCTTTAGGATGGACTGGTTGGATCTCCTTGAAGTCAAAGGGACTCTCAAGAGTCTTCTCCAACATCACAGGTCAAAAGCATCAATTCTTCGGCACTCAGCTTGCTTTACAGTCCAACTCTCACATCCATACATGACTACTGGAAAAACCACAGTTTTGACTAGACAGACCTTCGTTGGCAAAATAATCTCTCTGCTTTTTAATATGCTGTCTGGTTCGTCATCATAACTTTTCTTCCAAGGAGCAAGCGTCTTCTAATTTCATGACTGCAGTCACCATCTGCAGTGATTTTGGAGCCCCCCAAAATAAAGTCTGTCACTCTTTCCATTGTTTCCCCATAATGTTTCCAATGTTTCCCCATTGTTTCTCTCTTTCCAGATTGTACCTGTTTTGAGAGGTAGTTTCCATACTCAGCACTTTCTCCCAAAACTTGACATCTACCTGACACACTATAGGCACTCCATACTGACTTGTCTGAGTACCTGTTGAGCTCACACTTACCCCAGCCTGAGAAGGCTTTGGAGGGCCAGCCGGGTCTTTCAGGGGCAAAGCTCCTGTGGGCGCTGCTAACTTTTGCCTCAGGGGCTCTCTTTTTACCACCTCCCCAGGCTGACCAACCCCCTTCTGATTAACACATTCTTTCTTTGCATGTGTTAATGCCTTTGCTCAGGTTTCTTAGGGTCCTTCTAGGGCATAAGAAAACTTTGCATATCTATGCTCTATTTTAGTTTGCTCTCAGGGGGGCATTTTATTTCCCTCCTTTCCAAATTCTGGCCAGGGTGGGGTTCCAGAGGGTTCAGTCAGTTCAGTTCAGTCGCTCAGTCGTGTTCGACTCTTTGCAACCCCATGAATCACAGCACGCCAGGCCTCCGTGTCCATCACCAACTCCTGGAGCTCACTCAAACTCATGTCCATTGAGTCAGTGATGCCATCCAGCCATCTCATCCTCTGTCGTCCCCTTCTCCTCCTGCCCCCAATCCCTCCCAGCATCAGGGTCTTTTCCAATGAGTCAACTCTCCACATGAGGTGGCCAAAAGTATTGGAGTTTCAGGTTTGGCATCAGTCCTTCCAGTGAACACCCAGGACTGATCTCCTTTAGGATGGACTGGTTGGATCTCCTTGCAGTCCAAGGGACTCTCAAGAGTCTTCTCCAACACCACAGTTCAAAAGCATCAATTCTTCAGTGCTCAGCTTTCTTCACAGTCCAACTCTCACATCCATACACGACCACAGGAAAAACCATAGCCTTGACTAGACGGACCTTTGTTGACAAAGTAATGTCTCTGCTTTTGAATATGCTATCTAGGTTGGTCATAACTTTCCTTCCAACGAGTAAGCATCTTTTAATTTCATGGCTGCAATCACCATCTGCAGTGATTTTGGAGCCCAAAAAAATAGTCTGACACTGTTTCCACTGTTTCCCCATCTATTTCCCATGAAGTGATGGGACCAGATGCCATGATCTTCGTTTTCTGAATGTTGAGCTTTAAGCCAACTTTTTCACTCTCCTCTCTCACTTTCATCAAGAGGCTCTTTAGTTCCTCTTCACTTTCTGCCATAAGGGTGGTGTCATCTACATATCTGAGGTTATTAATATTTCTCCCGGCAATCTTGATTCCAGCTTGTGCTTCTTCCAGCCCAGCGTTTCTCATGATGTACTCTGCATAGAAGTTAAATAAGCAGGGTGACAATATCCAGCCTTGATATACTCCTTTTCCTATTTGGAATCAGTCTGTTGTTCCATGTCCAGTTCTAACTGTTGCTTCCTGACCTGCATATAGGTTGCTCAAGAGGCAGGTCAGATGGTCTGGTATTCCCATCTCTTTCAGAATTTTCCACAGTTTCTTGTGATCCACACAGTCAAAGGCTTTGGCATAGTCAATAAAGCAGAAATAGATGTTTTTCTGGAACTCTCTTGCTTTTTCAATGATCCTGTGAGTGTTGGCAATTTGATCTCCGGTTCCTCTGCCTTTTCTAAAACCAGCTTGAACATCTGGAAGTTCACAGTTCACGTATTGCTGAAGCCTGGCTTGGAGAATTTTGAGCATTACTTTACTAGCGTGTGAGATGAGTGCAACTGTGCGGTAGTTTGAGCGTTCTTTGGCATTGCCTTTCTTTGGGATTGGAAGGAAAATTGACCTTTTCCAGTCCTGTGGCCACTAAATTTTCCAAATTTGCTGGCATACTGAGTGCAGCACTTTCACAGCATCATCTTTCAGGATTTGAAATAGCTCAACTGGAATTCCATCACCTCCACTAGCTTTGTTCATAGTGATGCTTTCTAAGGCCCACTTGATGTCACATTCCAGGATGTTTTGCTCTATGTGAGTGATCACACCATCGTGATTATCCAGAGGGTTATCTCTTTGCATCTCTCTGTTAGAGACAACACACCTGGACAGGATTCTATCTACCAATGGGGATGCCCTGGTGGTTTGTATTAGATAGGACTGTCTGTTCACCTTCCCAGCAAGAGCACTGAACTTCTCCTAAAGCCTGAGATAGATCGACCCTGCCCCCATGAACCTCTCTCAGTCTATTCACCTTCCTGGCAGGGTTCTTAGATAGAGACCAACAGATATGCTCTATGGGGGATACAGGAGGTAGCTATACAACTCCACTTAATTAATGGAGGTAGGTGTGAAGCATGTTTTTCGAGAAATGAAGAATATAGCACTGCTCTGAGGATTAATTATTCTGTCCTAAATGGAAATACTAAAATTGACCCAAGGATGAGAGTAATAAACACAAAGTTATTCTTACCACCATATATTTGCACTGTACAATGAGACAGATGCTAATCCTCAACTGAGGGTTAGGCCAAAAACTACCAGTGTAAAGATTCCATCCAGTCCTTGTAAAGCCTCCATCTAAAAGACTCAGTTATATGTTAGCCAAAACAATTGGTTTACAATACATTCCTGAAAACCTAGACTTTGAAAAGCATTGCTCTGGTCTTTCACACTATTTCCACGATGTTGAGATCTCGCTTAGGCTGGATGATGTACATGAAAATGTACAGAGATGTATATGAAAATGGTATAAGAAAAAGACCTGTCCAATCCAATGCAGGAATTTAGTGAAAGGTAAGAAAGAACACAAAACTCAGGTCGGAGAAAGCCTCTCCCTGGGGTATTTCTCGTCCTTTATTTTTACCCCCAATCCAAGACTTGTGGTTAATTCAGATAAGCACTTGACCTTTGTGGGTGCTTATCCAAAGTCAACCTTCCTGTGTCTGAGGGTCACCTGTAACTCATTAATCTCAGCCTATTATTGTTTTGCAGGAATGTCTGTTCCATTTAAGATATAAAACTCCTATACAGATAACATGGTAGGTTAATGCACTCACCTTTCATTCCCTGATTGCTGGGTTCACACCGAACTCAATTCTGTTATGAGTAAGGATTACGTTTTGATATGTTCCCTGTCCCCAGGAGCCATTTGTCTATACGTCTTCACATCCTAAAAGGATGTTGCAGGCATCAGCATACTCTTTGGGGCCCTATAAAGGAGATTCCAGGGAACAGAATGGCCCAGAGGTTACTGGGTCAGGACTGGAGAGGAAGGAACTATTTAGGGATCTTGCTGAGTGCATGCTTCTGAGGGTGCTATCAGTCTTTTCCACTCTAAACTCTTAAGATGAAAACAAGGCCATTATCACTTTTCAAAAAATAATGAATTGCTTTATATAGAATCTAGTACTTTTATGCTGTACTTCTTTCCCTTCAGCAAGAAAAGTGCTAGCAGGCAACCAGGAAAAAGGCACAAACTCTTTTCAGTTTTTTGAACATCATACATTTCAAGCATCCTCTTGTTTATGATTTAACTTAATTCCCTCTACCATTAGGAAATGCCCACCACCTGTACAAAAATCTGAGATGAGAATCTAGAGGAAAATAACAACCAGGGGTTCCACTATCTCTAAGGTAGTATAGCATGGTGGATGGTGTGTTGGTTCTGGAGTCAGACTGCCAAGCTTAATCTCTCCCAGCCTCAGTTTCCTAGCTGTAAAATGGAAATAATTAGAGCATCTACCACAGAGTTATTGAAGGAATCAAATAAGATAATGATGCACAAGGCACTGAGAACAGCATCTAACATATATCAGGGGCTCAGGAAGTGAGAGCTGTTATTGGAACTTAATTGCTCGGTTTTATGCTACAGAAACTGAAGGGATTTCTTTCTTTCTTTTTTAATCTGTGGCTTCCTTTCCAACCACCTGACAGGTAACTAAATCCCAAATGAATGCTTCTCATTTTTTTCTATCTTGCAAGGCCACTCCAGTCTTCGCCTCTCCTCCTCCATGGCCCTTGAATCCCAACCAGTTAAAGTACAAGGGAGTGGCTAAGGAGTGGAGATGCTGCATCCCAAACCGCCTGGCTTAATTAATTTTGGCCAGTTCTTGCTGCTGGCCATGCTGCCACCGCCTCAATTACCCTCAGTCCTAACAACAGAAAGTGGTGCACAAAGGCTTTCACTTTGTAGTGAGAGAAGGAAAAATGTACTGTCGATACATATTACTCGTCAATGTAAGTGCTTTCAGGAGCCCTTCGCTGTTTCTTTTCATGTTCTTTGAGCCTAAGAACCATTTAGAGAAGCCCTGCTGTTCCAGCACCCTAAGGACATGTAAGAGGATGTGCACGGGCAGCCGAGAAACAGAGCTTCTATTTATGTGGAGCAAGGCAGGCCTAGATCTTCGATTCACAATAAGCAGAATATCTTAATCAGAAGCATTCTGAAGTCATGCCGGGTGGAGTGCTTAGTGTTTGTTCGCTTGCTTTTCTTTCTTTTTAAAAAATACAATTTGGGAAAGACTCTGACAGGTGGGCTGTTATTTTAGGATCCGCTATGATCTTCCCATTAGGAGGCTGGGAAAGAGTTGGCACCTAAATATTTCTCCAAATCCCCACACCAGGAGTGGTCTTCCCTGGTGGCTCAGCAGTAAAGAATCCACCTGTTAATGCAAGAGATGCGATTCGATCCTTGGGTCAGGAAGATCCCCTGTAGAAGGAAATGGCAACCCATGGCAGTATTCTTACCTGGGAAATCCCATGGAGAGAGGAGCCTGGTGGGCTACATTCCATGGAATCTCAAAGAGTTGGACACGACTGAGTGATCAAACAACAACAAGGAGTGGTCTAGAATTTCCAGAAAGGACAGGGGCAAGGATGGCAACCTTTTGGAAAAGGGAGCTAGTGGGCTTCCCTTGAAATGAAGTTTGCATAGTAAACAGGCTGTTGTCTGGAGTCATGTTGACTGGGGCTGGGTCTGTAAGGCTGACCCAGATTTGGAAGGGCTCGTCATTTTATATGTGAACAATCATGGTTCTCAATGCATCCCCCATGCTTTTAGCAGCCTTTACTACCCGTTCTAAGGAAATGTCTTTGCCAGAGATAACATGCTATAGCAAAGTTGGTAGTGTAGCAGGTGAGGGTTTTATCTGCTTAGAAAGAAGCCTGGCACAAGAGGTGCTCAAAAACATTTGTTGAATGAATTTATGATTTTATGGAAGCTACGAAAGGCTTTCCTGGTGGCTCAGACAGTAAAGAATCCGCCTGCAATGTGGAGACCGGTGTTTGATCCCAAGTCAGGAAGGAAATCTGATCCCTAGAGAAGGGAATGGCAATCTGCTCCATTGTTTTTGCCTGTAGAATCCCATGGATAGAGGAGCCTGGCAGGCTGCAGTCCATAGGGTCACAAAGAATCAGACATGACTGAGCAACTAACACTAACACTAAACTAAAAGCCCTGGAAAAGAAATCACCAACAGAATAACCGGTTTCTCGAGTGAAAACCATGCATCCTAGACCCCAGGCTCTGCAAAAAGAGAAGCTACTGCAACAAGAAGCCCTGTCTAGGCACCTCAGCTAGAGAGTAGTTTCCACTCGCCCCAACTAGAGAAAGCCCATGTGTAGTGATGAAGATCCAGTGCAGCCAAAAATAAAAAAAGAAGAAGAACTGGTTTATATTTTTTGGCTTAATTAATCATTGAAAATATTTAGAGTGTCTCCCTTCCCCAGTCGAAGCAATAAAAAGTTATCTTTATAGAATTTAGGGACTATTTTTTTATAATATGTAAATATGAAATAACAGTAGGCAGAGACTTTCTGCTATCTTTCAATATTTCAACAATTCTATTCTCCCATCTTCCTGTAAGACTAGAGCTCCCAATTTTAGCTGGATACAGAGCTTCCCAGATAAAATTATATTAATATTTTTCAACTCCTACCCTTTCTTCTGCTAGCTGTAGGTATGTCACTAAGTTCTGACTGATGGAATGTGAGCAGAAGTAATACACATGACTTCCAGGTCACGCATTTAAAGGTAAGGAGTGTGGCCTTCTTCCCATCCTTTCCCCCTTATCACTGTGTGGGATGCAAATATGATGACAGGAGCTGCAGCAGCCCTCTTAGACTGTGAATTGAAAGCTATGTGTTGAAGATGATGGAGTAAAAGACAGCCTATACCTCTGACACCATCAAGCCTCCTTAGATGTTTAGATTGCCTGTACTCAAACTATTACTGAGAGGGAGATTTCTATCTTGTTTGTCCCAACCACTGCTTTTTGGAATGCCTCTGTTACTTTAGCTGAATCTGTATTTAAACAAATATTAACACCATGCTACATTAGGGAAGAAAGCTGCAAGGAAAACTCTATTCCCTTGAAACAAAATCAAGAAGAGCAGAATCAATGGTTGAGATGTTCATTGGTTCTTATAATTTCCCTCTTCTAATTCAACTACTATTTTTCAGAATGAGTTTATATTGTTGTTGACTCATGAAGAAAATGTTGGTTCTGATTTCTAAAGCTGTTGCAGTAGCCATTGACACTATTGGCAAGTAAGAAATCCAGTCTACTGCCTGTTTTTTAATAGCCTGAGAACAAAGAATGGTTTTTACATTTTTCAATGATAGAGAAAACCAAAAGAAAGCCTACAATATGTGGAAATTCTATGAAATTCAAATTTCAGTGTCTGTAAGTAATGTTGGAGTGCAGCCACATTCATTTATTTGAATATTGTTTGTAGCTGCTTTCTTGCAGAGTTGAGGAATTATAACAGAAACTGTATACCTAACTTCACAAAGCCTAAAATGTTTACTGGGTGACCTTTAAAAAAAAAAAAAACCAGTTTTCTGCCCATTCCCTGGACTGTCTTTCCTGTTGTTGGTAGTGGAAGGTAGATATATATTATTTGAATTAATTTCCTTTACTTTGAAGTTGCAAGCTACAAGAACATATTTATGCATTTAGGGGCTTTATCAAATAGCTTAATTTTAATCATGAAGAATATTTGATAAACTGATAAAGAACTTGAAAAGTAACAGGGGCTAAATTACACCCTTAGTATTTCTGTGAACAATATAGCATAGATTTTGATGGCTGAATCTTCAGTCCCACATTTAGCTTCACTTCCTGTGGCACTGGTGAGAACAAGCCCTGTCGTGAAATACTACCCTTATGATGTTTCTTGTGCCATCTCCTCAACTCCTTTCCCACAGCCATGATACTATTTCAGTTCCTTAATAATTCTAGACCATACTTTTGCAGTAATTCTCTTACTGCCTTTCTTGCATCCACTCTCTTCTCCTGTACATCTTTCACCAGAGAGACTTTCCTTTAAAAAACAAAAAAAGAGTACAGTTGACCCTTGAACAACATGGTCTACTTACATGAGGATTTTGTTCAATAGTAAATACTACATGATTCATGGTTGCTTTAATCTGCAGGTATAGGACTTCAGATATGGACGGACCTTGAATAAGGCAGGTCAACTATAAGTTATATTCAGATTTTTGACTCCTGGGGAGATTAGTGCCCCTTGTTGTTCAAGGGTTAACTGTACACAGCTAATTCTATTTAATCACATAGCTACATGTCTTATCTAAAATATTTCAGTCCATCCACTGCTTATAGAATAAAACCAAATTCCTTAGGCTGGTATTCATGATTCTTCATTATATAGTCTTAGTGGCTCAAATGGTAAAGAATCTGCCTGCAATGAAGTAGACTAGGGTCCAATCCCTGGGTTGGGAAGATCCCCTGGAGAAGGGAATGGGAACCCTCTCCGGTATTCTTGCCTGGAGAATTCCATGAATAGAGGAACCTGGCAGTCTGCATGCAGTCCATGGGGTTGCAAAAAGTCAGACATGACTAAGTGACTAACACACACACATACACTCTCCACATTTTACCCAAATGGAACCTTCCCTTTCCTCAGTGTATCTCTGTAGGACAGGCCCTGTTCTCTGGCCCATACCCTGTGCCTCTGTTCATAGCATGATCTCTTGCCTCCAAACCTAACCCTTCCTCCTCATCTTTTCATATTCAAATGCTGTTTGTTTTTTAGAGCCTAATTCCAATGCCAACTCTTTCACGAAAACTTCTCCAACTCTCCTATTCCAAGCTCAGTAAGTACTGTGGACACCAGTAGCTTCTGTCTGGCCTGGCATCATTCGTTCATCATTCTTCTGGGAAAAAAAATGAAAAGTGAAGTCGCTCAGTCGTGTCCGACTCTTTGCGACCCCATGGACGGTAGCCTGCCAGGCTCCCCTGGGCCAAGCAGAAACACCCCCTCTCCATCTTGTTCTTGCTCTCCTACTATCCCTGTCTCTTTGCAATCGGATTCTTGAGGAATGCACCTGGAGCTCATTCATGTCCTGAAGAATTCATGTCCATTGATTCTGCTAGTGGATCCCTACAGCTGCTCTGCTCCAGTCCTTGTCAGTGCTGGTTTCTTTGCCTTATCTTTTGATTTTATGAAGAGCTCCTTTCTCTTCCAGTAAACTCTCTTGTGAATCAGCCACTGCTTGTTTGCAATCAAAGACACTGACTGATAGAAGTGATCATTCCCTCTTCCAAGCCCTCAAAGTACTTTGCCTATACATTTCTTAGGGTCCCTAATGTTTCATATCTTGTATAATAGGCATTCACATTGTCATTTTCTTTGTCTTACACAGTATTCTACACAGGAGGAGCAATTGGGGGTTGAAGCAGGAAAGCATAAGGGACTTATCATGAATCCTTATTGGAATTAATAACATAACAGTTTTCTCTTTATTTAGACTGAATTTTTTAAACCTGTGAAAGAGCAACATTATCTAGAGATGCTTTTATTCATGTGTTTATTTAAAATTAATAAAAAAGCATCCATTTTCCTTTTCAGAGAACACTTATTTGAAGGAAAGAAGGCAATGGAGCTTATGGTGGGGTGACTTCCTTCCCTTCCAAGGTTCCTTCGGGTGCAGAGGCCGAACTTTAAAGACTGTGAGCCATTTGTAACCTCTGTGGTCCTTTGTATAGTTCCTTACAAACAATTACCACACCCAGTAAGCTGTTGAATCAATCAATCAATGGTCACGGTATCATCTCACATCATTTATCTTTTGCCTCTTTTCCGAAGAAAATTCAAGGTGTATGCTTTCCCACTTGGAATTTATTTGGGTTACTTTTTTTTTTTTCAATAAATAATGATTAGAGAATTCCCTGGCAGTCTGGTGGTTAAGACTCCATGCTTCCAGTGGAAGGGGCACTGGTTTGATCCCAGCTTGGTAAGATACCACATGTGCTGTGCTCCTCTCCCCCAAAATTGTTTTTAATTAAAAATTTTTAATAAATAGATAATCATGAGATGTCTACCACTATACTGGACATTATTCTAAGTGCTGGAATGCATCAATGATTGGGTAATATTTCTGCTACCACAGAACTTACTTTCTAGTGAAATGTATGTCTACTCAGAGAAAATTTCTATATAGTCATTTACTTCCTAATTTATTATAAGTGTAGAACCAAATATGTTCATCATTCTTTTGAGTCACTTTGTATTTCTGCTTCTTCTTTACTTTTGCCCCCTTCTATAACACAGTTTACTTTTAAAACTTTGCATGAACCCAGGGCTTTCTTTGGTTGATTGGTCGGTGGTATTGTTCAATTGCACAGTTATGTCCGACTCATTGTGACCCCATGACTGTAGCATGCCAGGCCTCCCTGTCCTTCACCATCTCTCAGAACTTGTTCAAACTCATGTCCATGGAGTCGGTGATGCACCCAACCATCTTGTTGGTACTATTGTGTTTTGGTGTTTTTTGTTTTTTAATTTTTTATTATTTTTGGTTGCTCTGGGCAGCATGTAGAATCTTAGCTCCCTGAAAGAAAGTGAAAGTGAAAGTTGCTCAGTCATGACCAACTCTTTGAGACCCCATGGACTATACAGTCCATGGAATTCTCCAGGCCAGAATACTGGAGTGGATAGTATCTTCCCAACCCAGGGATCCAACCCAGGTCTCCCGCACTGTGAGCAGATTCTTTAACCAGCTGAGTCACAAGGGAAGCCCAAGAATACTGGAGTGGGTAGCCTTTCCCTTCTCCAGCAGTCTTCCTAACCCAGGAATCGAACCTGGGTCTCCTGCATTGCAGGCAGATTCTTTACCAACTGAGCTATGAGGGAAGCTTAGTTCCCTGACCAGGAATCAAACCCATGCCCCCTTCATTGGAAGGTAGGCTCTTAACTAGATTACCAGTAAAGCCCCAGGACTATTGTTTTTATTTTTCCCATTACTTTTTTCCTGTGCCTTCTGATGTTTGAACTAATCTTCAAAAATCACAACACATTATTATTGAATCTTTTGTCCAAATCTCCTAAATCTTAGACATATTAGCCACATATAGACATTATCTGTGAGTCATAGGGCCACAGAAAACAGCATACTAAAAGAGAAAGCTTCCACAAAACTACCATTTAATGACTTTTACTTTTTAAACCCTTGATATACCACTAGCATACAACAGAAACTGAAGTACTAGAGTAAAATTAAGCCAGAAGTTAATACATTTTTCTGTTTCTGACAAATCCAAATTCTTATGTTGCTCATGGAAAGGAAGTAGAATGGAAGTAAAAGAAGAATCTGATAAAAAGATAATAATAAGTACTCTACATCCAGAAAAATTTGTATCTAAGTGTCTATTCACAACATCTTGCCCACACTTCCAGGTGCATCACCATTACTTGAAGTTGTAGCAAAATAGGAAGTATTATGATTATCTTATTGCTACATTGTAGAAACATATACACACCTGGAAGGTTATATACACATACCCCATTCAGCAAATATTAATTGAGGGCCTACTATGCATCACACCCTCTGCTAAGCTGGGAGAGTGCTAGAGGCTTTGCTTATTCAACAGAATCTGCATCCCCTTTTTTATAGGCACAGAACTGGTTTCCACTTGCAGTAGCCATGTGCTGAGTGCCAGCCAGTGTGATGGAAGCAAGAGTCTTGTGTGCTACTTCCACGATCAACCCATGCTGCTCTCCAGTTCTCACACCTCTGCCCTCCCTTCCAGTGGCAGTGATAGAGAGAACCATGGTGAGGACAGAGGACACAGTTTGAACATGGCAGAGCCTCTGTCAGCCTGGTGCCCTGACTGAGTGCATATAGGAGAGCCTCTGACCAATCTGTTCACCTTCCCAGGGCTCTGATGTGAGCAAGAAATAGACTGCCACAATGACATTAAGCCATTACTTTTTCCAGTCTATTCACCATCAAAGCCTTGCCTACCCTAATCATATGTAGAATTAGACATGAGTTTTGAAATAATTATTTAAAATTTTTTATTTCAGCTTGTTATTTACCCACAATTAAAAATGTTGAAATCATATGATAAAGTCAAGATTTTTCTTCTTTTTTACTTCTTTCTTTTTTCTTACTTGTTAAAAGTCTTAGGGTTTACCCAACAATCTAAAAAGTTGGCCATTTATGTTTCTTACTTATTGATAAAGATGGTGATAAGTTAAAAAAAATCTAAGTAATTAATTTTTACTTTTTGTTTATTGTAATCTTTTGAGGTTCAGAAGACATTTTTTAAAATGCTTAGATAATTCCAAATTATACTTCTCAATTGAGATCCCATGTCTCATACTTCAGCCCAAAGTAGGCATTTTTTTCATCTCTGAGTGTCATTTTTGTACAAACCTTCAAAAGAAAAATAGTGTTTTCCCCACAAATTGGAATACTACAGTGGTGTCAACTATGTTCAATGGCTACACCACCCAAAGCAATCTACAGATTTAATGCAATCCCTATCAAAATAACCGTGAAATTTTTCACAGAATTAGAACAAATAATCCTAACATTTATATGGAATCATAACAGACTCAGAATTGCCAAAGCAATCATGAAGTAAAAGAACAAAGTTGGAGGCATAACCCTCCCAGACTTCAGACAATACTACAAAGCTACAGCAATCAAAACAGCATGATATTGGCACAAAAACAGACATATGGATCAGTGGGACAGAACAAAGAGCCCAGACATAAACTCACACACCTATGTCAATTAATCTTTGACAAAGGAGGCAAGAATATACAATGGAGAAAAGATGGTCTCTTCTGCAAGTGGTGCTGGGAAAGGTGAAGAACTGCCTGTAAATCAAAGGCGTTAGAATATACTCTCACAACACACACAAATAAACTCAAAAATTCTTAAAGACTTAAATATAAGACATGACACTATAAAACTCCTAGAAAAGAATATAAGCAAAGCCTTCTCTGACATAAATTGTACAAATGTTTTCTTAGGTCAGTCTCCCAAGTCAATTGAAATAAAAGCAAAAATAGACAAATGGAAACTAATCAAACTTATAAACTTTTGCACAGCAAAGGAAACCATAAACATTATGAAAAGATAATCTATGAACTGCGAAAAAAAATATCTGCAAATGATTCGACAGACAAGGGCTTTACCTCCAAAATAAACAAGCAGTTCATACAACTCAATAACAACAACAACAACAAAGCAACTCAAAAACAACAAAGCAACCCAATAAAAAAATGGACAGAAGACCTAGTCGTTTCTCCAGAGAGGACATACAGATGGCCAATAGGCATGTGAAAAGACACTCAACATTGCTAATTATTAGAGAAATGTAAATAAGACGATAACAAGGGACCACCTCACACAGGTCAGAATAGCCATCATTAAAAAGTCTACAAGTAACGAATGCTAGAGAGGGAGTGGAGAAAGGGAATCCTATGCTGTTGCAGGGAATAGACACTGGTGCAGCCACTATGGCGAACAGCATGGAGGGTCTTTTAAAAACTAAAAATAGAATTGCCATATGATTCAGCAACACATACCTGGGCTTATATCCAGAGAAAACTCCAATTTGTAAAGGTACATGTACCCCAGTGTTCATAGCAGCACTATTTACAATAACCAAGGCATGGAAGTAACCGAGGTGACCACTGACAGATGAATGGATAAAGAAAATGTGGTTCATACACACAATGGAATATAAAAGAATGAAACAATGCCATTTGTAGCAACATGAATGGGCCTGGAGATTACCATACCAAGTGAAAGTGAAAGTGTTAGTCGCTTAGTCATGCCCAACTATTTGCAATCCCATGGACTGCAGCCCGCCAGGATCCTCTGTCAGTAGGATTTTCCAGGCAAGGATACTGGAGTGGGTTGCCATTTCCTTCTCCAGGGGATCTTCCTGACTCAATAATCGAACCTGGGTCTCCTGCACTGCAGGGACATTCTTTGGTAAGTTAAAAAGAGAAAGACAAATTACCATATTATGACATATGTGGAATTTAAAACATGACAAATAAACTTATTTACAAAACAGAAACAGACTCATAGACACAGAAAACAAACTTACAGTTACCAAAGGGGAAGACGCTGGGGAGGGATAAATTAGGAATTTGGGATTAGCAGATACAAACTACTGTATATGAAATAGATAACCAACAAGGCTCTACAGTATAGCACAAGGAACTATATTCAATATCCTGTAATAAACTATAATGGAAAAAAAATAAAAAAGAATGTATGTATGTGTCTGTGTGTGTGTGTAACTGAATTACTTTGCTGTATATCAGAAACTAACACAACACTGTACATCAGTTATACTTCAGTGTTAAAACTTCACTTTTATTTTTATATAGCACCCACATTAATCATTATGGGGGGGATTAATGTGCAAGTTTAATTTCATAATCTGCAGTAAAAAACTTACTTAGACTATTACATATACAATTAGAAGCTGAATGCTGGCAGAGATATCCATGTGTTAATATGTAGGTATATCTAGCAGTGAGATCTTTAAAACAAGAAAAGAATTTCACAAACTGGAACAAATACTCAGAACTGAAAATAGCATATGCACAATCCCATTCCTAGCACACGTACTTAAGACATTTTTGCATCCATATGTTTCAGACCTCCTTCACCTCTTTTATATTTCAGTCTGTCAGAGCATATGGGTTAAGGTTTTCATCATAAATAATCTTTTGTTCAAGTGAAAAGAATTGGTCCTATCTCTGCCATAAGATTCTGAAAAAGCCCTCATCACAAACTCCGTCTTCAGGTCAGCAGGGTGCCATCAGCCCTAACAATCATTTTTTATTTCTTTCTAAATATAAACACAAGGATTTAGTGCACAGAGCCCCTGACTCACAATTGGATTGCAGTGGGTATTCCCAGATCTTAGAGACACCTGAAAGCCTTGGTTCTCCCATCTCACCCTCACAGATGCAGGAATTGTTAAACTGGAAGCTGAACAGAAGAGATGTGTAAACATAATTCACTCTACTAGGACGCCTGCTTGCTTTAAAGTCAAAATTACCACACATTCGTCATCATCTGACAATAATAATTTGTGATTTTCAGTTTCTATCGACCATAAAAATCAGTGTGAACTTACACCTCTATTTGTGACCAATGGCAAGTAAAAAAAAAAAGCGATGTTTAAAAGCCAGGAAATAGAAATATACCCTCATAATTAATAAGCCAATGGGGTTAAAGCTATGGTGGGAGTAGAGCCAGGGGAAGCCACACTCTTTGTGGAGTAAATGGGGCATGGGGGAGGGTGCACACCCCAATACTCTCTTCTCTAAAATGAATGTCACTCAGATGACAAATTAAAATAATAACCTACTCCACACAGGTAGATAATTTTTCTCGCAGCTATAGTTCTCATTTGGTGTTTATGGGAAACACTTCAGAATGACTTAATATGATTTTAATGGCAGTAGGAAAAGAAGTTAGAGCTCTTAAAGAAAGGAACAAAGGTAAATGTGCAAGTGCCACTGAGGCCGACCACAGGTATACACACCTGGGCCCTGGTTGGAGACAGAAGCCCTGCATCTTCATGGGTTGCCCTGATGTGTTGCCTTTCAAAAGTGATGCAGGACATGATTTCCCCCTTTGTATTTAGAGCTATTTAAACAACTGTTCATCTGGGACTCACAAGGAATTAAAGTGAGGAAAAGTTCAGAAGCACTTATAAGAAGTACTCATTAAAAATCTGAAGGACTACTTAATGTGCTGTAATGGCAACTACATCTCCCCAAGGGTTGCCCCCAAGAGATGCCACCACCCCAAGCAACCTTACTGTAAAAATACTTAATTCAAGTATGCATTCATTTGTCAGTTTATCCCAGCATTCATTCAGGGGATAGGGACTGTGCTCTAGCTCCGAGCTGGGCTCTCTGCAAGGAGCTGGGATTACTTCAGTGAACAAGACAGGCCAGGTCTCTGCCCTCATAGTAGGTCTGCACTCTCACTACATTTTGGAATTCAGTATAAATGACCATCTTGTGCCCTGTTTCAAAATACTGTAGAAATATATAATATTTTATCTTTAATTACTTATTCATTTGATCAACAAATATTTAGTGAGTACCTGTTGTGGGAAAAAGAGGGGGGAAAAGTGGAAATGGTGACAGATTTCATTTTCTTGGGTTCCAAAACCACTGTGAACAGTGACTGTAGCCACAAAATTCAAAGATGCTTGCTCCTTGGAAGAAAACCTATGACCAACCTAGACAGCATATTAAAAAGCAGAGACACCACTTTGCTGACCAAGGTGCATATAGTCAAAGCTATGGTTTTTCCAGTAGTCATGTATGGATGAAAGAGTTGGACCACAGAGAAGGCTGAATACCCAAGAATTGATACTTTTGAGAAGACTGCTAGAGAAGACTCTTGAGAGCCCGTTGGACTGCAAGAAGATCAAACCAGTCAATCCTAAAGGAAATCAACCCTGAATGTTCATTGGAAGGACTGACGTTAAAGCTGAAGCTCCAATACTCTGGCCACCTGATGTGAAGAGCCGACTCACTGGAAGAGACCCTGATGCTGGGAAAGATTGAACACGAAAGGAGAAGAGGGCGGCAGAGAATGAGATGGTTAGATAGCATCACTGGCTCAATGACATGCTGCTGCTACTGCTGATAAGTCGCATCAGTCGTGTCCGACTCTGTGCGACCCCATAGATGGCAGCCCACCAGGCTCCCCCTGGGATTCTCCAGGCAAGAATACTGGAGTGGTTTGCCATTTCCTTCTCCAGTGCACGAAAGTGAAAAGTGAAAATGAAGTCGCTCAGTCGTGTCCGACTCTTCACGACCCTTGGTTTGAGCAAACTCCAGGAGATAGTGAAGGACAGGGAAGCCTGGCATGCTGCAGCCCACGGGGTCTCAAAAAGTTGAACAACAACACCTGTTGTGGATTTGGATATATTCTGAAACAGCATACTTCATTTTGTTTTTGTCTTAACTAGGTGAGGTTCAGTCTGAGCTAAACTGTCAACTGGCTTTTGGATCTGATCACCCTCCAAAAACTCTATTTGTAATGCTAGTGTATGGTACATGGGAGATGCTTCAAATATGATTTTTGAATGAATTATTTTTAGTGAGTGAACACACTCCAGGAATTACACATTCTAGCCTACTCCTTTTTTGAATTCCAAGTACCATTCACTTTGGTATTTTGTGTTTTGTGTTTAACTATTTCACTGTTTCAAGAGAATAGCAAGCAAAAGTGAAAGGGTCCAGATATCTTATTATCTTCGGGGTCTTCTGTTCAAAACTTTGCAGACTACAAGGTATATTGTTGTTGTTCAGTCGCTCCACTGTGTCTGACTCTTTGCCACCCCATGGACTGTAGCGCACCAGGCTTCACGGTCCTTCACCATCTCCCAGAGCTTTTCAAACTCCTGTCCATTGCGTCGGTGATGCCATCCAACCGTCTCGTCCTCTGTTGTTCCCTTCAATCTTTCCCAGCATAAGTAAAAATAGGGCTTCTTTGGTAGCTCAGCTGGTAAAGAATCCACCTGCAATGCAGGATACCCTGGTTAGATTCCTGGGTCAGGAAGATCCACTGGAGCAGGAATAGGCTACCCTCCAGTATTCTTGGGCTTCCCTGGTGGCTCAGCTGGTAAAGAGTCTACCTGCAATGCAGGAAACCTGGGTTGGATCCCTGGGTTGGGAAGATCCCCTGGAGAAGGGAACAGCTACCCACTCCAGTATTCTGGCCTGGAGAATTCCATGGATTGTATAGTCCATGGGGTCACAAAGAGTTCGACATGACTGAGCAACTTTCACTTTCAGTAAAGAAAAGGGGAAATTTTATAAATGGCAATTTTCACATTCTCACAGAAATCCCTGGCATTTTCATTAAGGCATCTATTCTGTGCTTCAGCCAGTTGGACATATCTCTCAATAAACTGTGCTATATTCACTCTTATTTCCAGGCCTTTGTTCCCTCTGCTGTCCCCCCAACTGGACCATCCTCCACATTAATCTGTGAGTTAGTCACTCAGTCACTTAGTCGCTTAGTCTGACTCTGTGAGACCCCATGGATGGTAGTCCACCAGGCCCCTCTGTCCATGGGGATTCTTTAGGCGAGAATACTGGAGTGGGTAGCCATGCCCTCCTCCAAGGGATCTTCCTGACCCAGGGATCGAACCCAGGTCTCCTGCATTGCAGGCAGATTCTTTACCATCCAAGCCACCAGGGAACCCCAGGTTAGTCTGTCCTGACCTAATCCTAGCATGCTCTTGAACGTCCAACACAGATGTATTCCTTTTTTCCTAAGAGTCTCCCCTGAGTTATACCACAACCCCCCCTCCTCCCCCTCAGCAGGCCATATTGCCCTATGATGTGTCATTATCTCATGACGTTTTTGTTGCTCTGTTCGGTGTTTAACTTGCTTTGCATGTATATCTCAAGGTCAGTGTTCTGGGTGTGCTGCTTGTCCCTAGAACCATCCTCTTCCCTTCTCCACTCTGTTCTGTATATTGGGGTGCTGACCTTCAGTGGGCCCCCTTTTTCTCTGGTTTTCTGGTTTGGGGGTCCGTTTAACCAATGACAGCCACCCTCAGGAAATCAGAGGGTGGGAGGGGAGAGTGCATGGCGTCTGTTGCTCAGTCCCCTCCCTGATGGGTCGTGGCATGTCAGCGTTTCTCTCCTGGAGGGGTCCCAGCTCCTGTTAGGTGGCTCCCTCCTAGGGTGACAGCCACAACCATGGCTGCAGACTGCCCTCAGTTCCAGTAACTGCTCCTTCCCTTTATCCCTTCATTATTAGGAGCAGTAATGGCTCCCAGTGCTGCTGGTCCCATGGGGCTTCACCATCCCTCGTGGGCTCCCTATCCCCACCAACACATTTGTAAATAGTCCCTTCATTCATCTCTCCTCAATTACCATGCTTGAGTGCACCATCTATTCCTTGCCAGGACCCTGACTGATAGATGCAGCAACTGTGGCTTTTGCCTCTATGTATCCCATGGATTATACCTCTGTATAGACCCCACAGCTTCTACCTCACTGTAGGTGCTTAATAAGCATTTGGTGAAGGAAGGAATAAAACCAAGCATGAACTGCCACACCTGAATTAACATTTTATGATTCACAGAAAAAGAAATCTTTATGAACTATGGCTCCTCAAACAATAGGAAGATTCACTTTGGGCTAGCATTCATATGTGACTAGGTGAAGTGCGCACCATTTATTTTGTTTTCATAGTGGTTCAGGCTTCCATTGAATTTATATTAATAATACTAATTAATCTGTATTAGATATAGTTCATATATTTAAAGCCATTTATTCTGGGGAAAAAATTAGTTGGGTTAGGTGAATAGAGCAGGGCTTCCCCAGGGCTCAGCGGTAAAGAGTCCACCTGCAATGCAGGAGACGCAGGAGACATGGGTTCAGTCCCTGAGTCAGGAAGATCCCCTGGAGGAGGAAATGGCCGTCCAGAATTTTTGCCTAGAGAATCCCATGGACTGCGGAACTTGGCAGGCCACAGTCCGTAGGGCTGCAGAGAGTCAGACACAACTGAACACACACACATGCATAGGTGAATGGAAGTTTCCATTTTTCCCCCTTCCTTTTCTCTTTTTCATTTCTTTTTATAGGAGTCTCTTAACTGATAATACATCCATACCAGGTTCTGTCCCGGCTTTTCTCTAAACCTGTTTTTGTATACCTCAATCTGACTGTTGAAAATCAGATTCATCTGATAAATAGACAAGCTGTCAATCTCTTCAGAAAGTCTCAGTTTTTTCACCAGGTTACCTACTTCCTGTTCTACTGGATGTCCAAGGGGCCACCTGACATATACCTATAACCCGTGGGTGAAAGAAGTGTGTTAGCTCTATGAAGTAGAGATTAAAAGACAGGTGGGCACAGATAACCTCAAGAACAGGTGAGATGACTCCCTGGGCAGTGATATTTCTAAAGGGTGGAGGCTGGCACCTCTCACAGGTTAACTCAGATAGACACTGCTTGGTCTTCCTTCTTCAGTGGTCTTCCTTAATAAACATTTATGTTGTTCAACATTGTCTTTTAGAGTCAGAGGTTGGCCCATGACCATGAAACACATGTGCCTTGATCCATGCTGGTGTGAGTAGCACCCATATCTGATTAATATCCTGTCAGTATACTAAAAGTATAACTCTTACTGTTTACCAAGAATTTGCAATTAGTGAAGTTCTAGCTAATATGGGCCATGATGGAGTTGGCTGGATCAGTGAGGAGCAACCCAGGTTGAGTATGGTGGATATGCCAGGGTCCTACTGCTCAAAACCGTAACAGTGGTGTAGCCAGATTGAGAGTTACAACAATGAACCTTGAGGGATTTATTAAAAAAAAAAAAAAAAGGCAAAATCATGTCAGCCAAATGATTCATCATTTTAGCTACTGTAGAATCAAACCTATGAGGGAGATTTTGGCACTTATTGTTTCTATTCCTAAAAATTCAGAGAGGAAGGGGGGAAAAAATCTATCACATACTAACTCCAAATTTTTATTTTATAAGAGGAAAAAATGATTCATAATTAGTTAGCCGCAAAGAACTACATACTGACACTCTTCTGATAATGTATCCAATACCATTTCTACTTTTTCCCAGGATGAAATTGTGGGGTGAAACTGGATGGGTTTTCAAAAGGTAAATATAACAAGGATTTAATCCTTTCTAGCTTCTGACCTTTATTACATTTTGAGTTTATTTGGAGTTCAGACAGTACTAGCCTACCCACCCTCTAGAGATAATAAGTAAATAATCAAATGACCCAAATAAGATTTACCCCAGAAATAAGGGGATGGGAAGCAATGAGCATTAAGAAGCAGCGGCACTGGTGGTACAGAGTTTGAGCTTTAATATCATGGCTTTCTTTACGGGTAGAGGTCTGACACCACTCACCCCCCTACCCAAGATGCTCATTTCTTCTTTACACTTACACAAATGACATCTACTTATAATTCCTATGGATTAAAAAAAAAATCTGAAACCATTTCATCATGACAGGTAGAATAGTTTTAAAAGATAAACAAAATAGGTAAAGAAACACTTTACAATCCAAGCAGCCACAAACAGCTCAGGTTAACATCAGAAATGGGGAAGTACTAGGACAATTCTGCAGCACTGAAGGAAGTCTTTGAGTTGAATAATTGAATTAAGAGACAGCTAACATCGCTTTATGAAAACGATACCTCGTGTACTTACTAGTTGGAGTGCTTTAAAGGGCATTTACTGCCATGGAAAGAAAGTGGAACACAATGGATGTCATATAATTGTTTAAAAGCCATTGGATGTTGTTAACAATGAAGATTATTGGCTAAAACCACATCTATTGTGTAAGGTAAAATAGCTGGTTGGATTAAAAAATTGTTCAAAACCTTCAAAAAGTGAGTGAATGTTAATGGTAATTTTTTTTAACTGAAGAGAGGTTATCAGTAAGGGTGAAATAATAGCTTTGAAAAGAAATGACAAATGGGAAGAATACATACAATCCAACCTCATTACATTTGACTATTGTGGTATCTTCTCTGACACCATGTACTAAATTTCCAGGTATTTTTAACCCTATTATGTTTACTGTCTCAAAATAACTTCCCTTTCTGAAGACGAGATGAAAAGAAAGGGGAGTGTTTAACAGAATTCTCTTCTGTGTGTTGACTGTGATTAAGTAAGTGTAAGTAAGTGTTAGTCACTCAGTCATGCTCGACTCTTTGCAACCCCCTGGACTGCAGCCCATCAGGCTCCTCTGTCCATGAGATTTTCCAGGCAAGGATACTGGAGTGGGTTGCCATTTCCTTCTCCAGGGGATCTTCCCAACCCAGGAATTGAACCTGGGTCTCCTGCACTACAGGCAGATTCTTTACCGACTGAGCTACAAGGGAAGCCCTGACTGTGATTAGTTGAGCCCAAATCCTTGACTTTTTCATTTTTATCTGAAAATTACAAGCACATATTTTCATCTATCTGTAGAAACAACATAGTCAAAACAGTGCTATTTTACCTATACTATTACTTTTCTGTGTCTATACAAACGGGGCTTGGTTCTGTGAATTTTTCAACATATGTATAGAGTCCTGTAAATGGCAACCCACTCCAGTATTCTTTCCTGGGAAATCCCATGGATAGAGGACCCTGGCAAGCTACAGTCCATGGGGTCACAAGAGTTGGACACGACTTAGCAACTAAACCACCACAGAGTCCTGTAACCACCACAGTCAGGAAACCCTGAACTTACTCAGCATTAGACATAAAACCAAGTGTGCCCAAAAAGTCAATTTTACTATATAACAATTCAAACAAAGTTAGCATCTAAAAAAAGAGTTCAGGATACAACAAATGGTTGAAATTTTTTAAGGTTTGTGTTGGCTCTGGAGGGATAAAACATAGCATGTAATAAAAATTTGTAACTAAATAGTAAATAATACCAAGATGTTTTAAAAGTACATACGAAAAACATGCAAGGACTATGAGCTTTCTTGAGAGAGAATTTTAAGGCTAGTCCATTTTTGCACAACATGAACTTCTTAAATCCTCAAAACATGAGGAGATCCTCCTGGAATTTACTGGTTGGAAGTAAGTATTTCCCTTGGCTATTAATAAAATAATTTTAAAATTATATTCACATATTCTATATTCACATAGAATAAAAAAGAAACTTAAGAAATCATTAGATTACCTTCAGGCAGGTGTAAATAAAGCTATTTAACCAAAGCTTTCAAATCTCTTCCCAGAGATCTCCAAAGAGATCTACAGAGAATCTACAATGGCCACCAGTAAACATATTCCTGTGTTTTACCACTGGGTTGGGTAAGCTGGGGATGTGAGTCTGTGTATTCAGCTGAAAAAGCTCCTATGTTAAGTTCCTTTATATTCTCTGATCTTATAAAGAAGGCATGGAGAGCTTCCTTTAAAAACTCTCTTATAGAAATTATCTCTGTATTTCATGACATCACTTGGGTCATTACTTCAGCCATTCTTCTTCAAGTTAAAAGAACTCACCCTTTAACTATGTGCTATGCTCATGAAATATTTTTATCATCATAGCCCTTTCAGTTCACTTGGGTTTCCACACTTTCTTTATATTTTAAAGAACAGTGTCGAAAATAGGTCCTTCATTCTCGTTAATACTCAACTCTAGTCCCAAGGGTTGAGTAGCTCCTAGGCCATGAATGCTCTGTTCTGTGTTTTGTTTTGTTTTTTAAACAGCCTGAGAAGAAGTTAGATGTTGTATATACAAACCACATACAAATGAGCATCAAACACCAGTTAGAAGTAAGCACACGTTTCCTTAGTTCGTTTTTTAGCTAATGATGAAAGTGCAGGTAAAAATATGACAAAGAAGCAGCCATAAAGACATGTAAGTGATGGAAAGAAAAAGAAAACTCCTCTAGGTCATGCCCAGAGGAGTTTCCGTTCTCCCCCATCAGCCCTGGGTGGATATACAGGTCCTTTCCTCTACAGCAGCAGAAAAAAATAAAAGGAGTGTTATAACTGACAGTCAAATAATCTTATAGACACCTAAAGAATTAAATGAGCAACACATTCTGACATTTTGCAAGTATAAATTAGGAACAGAAATAACTAGAGGTATAGAAATAGTTGAAGACACTCAATATTAAATTCTAAACTTTAAGTTTGAAACACCCAGAGATTAGGATTTCTCTGTAATTACTAAATCAGCCTTAATTCAAAGAAATGGTCAAGATAGCATGGGCAACACAGGACCTGGGGAAGCCCAGCAGAGACTCATCATCTGTTCATAAGGACAAGATCCAAAACAGAACCAGGACAAATAATCCCGTAGTCTTACTATCAAAAGTACCCATATATTCTTTATTATGGAAAGGATCCACACTTCAGTTGTATTTTAATAATATTTTTTGCCATTTGCCATATTACTTATTATACAGCTATATTTTATTTCTCAAAAGATTCTTTTGCAACCTTTAGAAAGCCGTTCATTATGTTTCTTTTTATTTGGCTGAACTTGGTAGACACAAGAAGGTGGGATTCCCCTAAATAGTGTTGCTCAGAGTATGTTTAAAAAAGAAAGTATCACGTCTCATCCAACCCCTAGACATCAACCCCTAGACAGGCGTGTTACTGTTTGAATGTGCCACCTGTTACACTTCCAGGAATGAGACTTACTTTGCTAGGAAGGAAAGAAGGTCTGTTCTAGAAGCTATTCACTAAAGCTCTTGCTTTATGTTGAGGGGTGTGTGCATGTGCTCAGTTGCTCAGTTGTGTCTGACTCTTTGCAACCCCATGATCCTCTGTCCATGGAATTTTCCAGGCAAGAATACAAGAATGGGTTGTCATTTCCTACTCCAGGGGATCTTCCCGACCCAGGAATCAAACCCCCTGTCTCTTGTGTCTCCTGTATTGACAGGTAGAGGGTTTCATAAAATGTCCATTACCAAATGTGTAAGACAAAACTTGTGTTAGTTTGAGGACTTGCCCCTGTTTTTAAATCTAGAAAAGATAAAGCCTGAAGATTGGGCCATATGGGCCATTTCCACTTTCTCCACAGCCCCCCTGATAATAGGCAATTTGGGTCTGAGGAGGAAACCAAAGATTAATGGATTAAATAAAGCAGAAGCTGTGTGTAACTGCCCAAATGTTAATACAAATTCATTGCTGCTCAATTTGTTATTTAAAGACTGTGCTTTATTTCATTAACTTTGTGGTCTAAGCAAGTTTTTCTATGCAGAGATACCTTCTATTTAGTATAATTAAAACACTACTTTAAAAAACAAACAAAAACCCAAAAAATTCACACTCAGAAAAGGGGAGAAAAACTAGTATTGGGAACAATTATGAAAATGACTAAAAATTTCACTTTTCATCTGCTGCACAGGGGAATTAATATCATGAAAACTTAATTATAATGAAATATTTTGTCAAACAGTATTTGTTCCTATAGTAAGAAATTAATGTCCACTTGCACAACTTTGAGTTTACAGAAACTAAACGCATAAGGTAGAATTAAAGATTTCATTTTCCTCTTTATAATTCTATGGATTTTGCAAATATTTTGGAAAGAAGTTTTCAACATTAAAAAAAAAGGTCAAAAACGAAAAATTCTTTAACTTAATTTTCCTGCTGAATTAGTATACCATTCATGAAACCTGAGCATAATAACTCGAAGTTACTGCTAACTTCATCAAGATATGGCTAGTTATGTGGTTAAACAATAATTGAAAAAAAAAAATAATAACTGAAGTGAGGATGATACATACATTTTGAAGAAAGTAAGAATTATATTATGGCCTGTCTATATGATCCCAAACCTGAAGATATTTTAAAATATTTCAGTGACTGGGTTTTTAAATTTTTCATCTGCATTTGTGGTACTATATAGCTATTTATATTTTGGTAATCACCAAAAAACTTAAATGTCAACATTAGTATACATGTTA
Organism: Bos javanicus; assembly: GCF_032452875.1. Classification (NCBI taxonomy): domain Eukaryota; kingdom Metazoa; phylum Chordata; class Mammalia; order Artiodactyla; family Bovidae; genus Bos; species Bos javanicus. The sequence continues at coordinate 68,757,645 of NC_083877.1, read as the reverse complement.
TCTATTTTCCTACACCAGAATTGCTCAAGCTTGGCACCTATTTACATTTCAGGTCAGACAATTCTTTGTTGCTAGGGCCTGCTCTCTGCATTACGGGATATTCAGCAGCATTTCTGGTAGCTACCAACTAGATAAGAGTTGTAACAACCAAAAATGTCTCCAGACATTGCCAAGAGTCCCCTGGGGGGAGAAATCACCCCTGGTTGAGAATCTCAGCTCCATAGCAAGTTATTACTATCCAAATATTTTGATTATCTTTTTAACCGTTACCTTTTACCATGGCCGAATTAATCATGCCATGGTTCACATTGATCACAATGATTAAAGAAATTACAGATTTACCCTGGCACTCAGGGTTACTATCAGGCTATTAAATGAAGTCTGGGAATAGTAAAGGGAAAAAAAATTCCTATAATTAGAAAAATAAAAGATTATACAAAAAGGGCAAAGATTTTGGTTGTACACTGGAATCAAATTTTATTCATTTGCTGAAGTTGTCTGAATGACTCAAAAACATGCAGCAGATATTATTCACTCAGCTACAACACAACAGATATTAACACACATTTTGAAAAGGAAAGATGTTACTTCATAGGACAATCCTGTTGATTTTTAAGAAGAGAAGCTGGGGAATCATCAGACAGTCAGGGATGACTTTTTTCCCCTTAAATGTTCCTTAGCATTTTTCTTACTGCTTTTTGGACTTAAACTACATTCACTGGCATCCACAATCAAAATTCTGTTGCAAAACGAATCCTAAAATTAAATGTCTCACTTATATTTCATGTAAGTAAATTATAAGTGATCATAGTTAATAACATAAATAATAAATACCATCTGCATCACCATTTTTCTAGTAATATTTATCACCATTCTTCTAGTAATATTTATCTCATCATTGTGAATGGTGGATGGTCTTTCATCTCTTCTAAATGTCCCAGTCCTCATGGGACAATTAAATATGACCCAAAAGCAAGATAAAATTTAAGAGTGTTTTTTTTTCCAGATATGCAGCCTTGATTTGTACTATTGTCTTCCAATTTCCTTTTTAAATTTTCAAAAATAACATATGAGTCTTAAAACTTATTTAATTTAAAATGACTCTTTTTTAAAAAAAGAAAACACTGTGGTGGGATGCTGGGATTGCATTCATCCCAGCATGCCCCACCACTGTTCTTTGGACGGCAATCACAGGACCCAGACATCAAGCTGTGGAGGAGATTCTTCCAAGCAACAGCATCTGGCTCTTTGGCAAACTGAACAGGCAGTTGCCCTGGTGGATTTGGAGTTGCCTCTGGGTCTGTCACAGGGTAAGGCTGCTGATGGAGTGTCTGGATTCTCATCTCCTTTTCGTTTCACCATCTTTCTCATCCATCCTTTTTGGCATCAAGAGACCCATGAACTTCCATAAAGCAAATACTGCCCTCCTTACGTCTAATGAATTTCTACATTAACCCTGTTGCACTTCAGGAAGTATTCCTGTGTATTGCCCACATCCCTTACGAAAGTGTAAAAACAGGCAAGCATTCTGGCAGCAGCAACACAAGCATTCTATTTCACACCCCACCTGCAGAGAGAATCAGAAATTAAATGTTCTATTTTCATTCCTGGATATTTTAGGCCTGCATTTTCACCTTCTTTACTTGCAATAGATCTCTTTGCCAGTTAAATTTAATAAAGTCATATTTATAATATGAATAGCTACCTAATCTTGTGGAAATTTTTTTTTTCCATTCCCAAGAATTCAATCTAAGCTGGCATGGTAGTATAAAGACTATAGGGGCTTAGTTAGAAGAATTTATGGCACTTTAAAATCACAAGTGCAGTCCCTGGAACAAACAAACAACACCTTGAACATAAGAATCCACAGCTCTAGAACAAAAGGGCTTTCATGTCCTCTTAGCTGTACAGGAAATTAAAAAGACCAAATTTGGAAAGCAAAGAATGTATTTTTCGATGTTTTTAGGATATTAAAAAAAAAAACCCTCCAAATACTTTGTATCAAAGGTATTAATGAATATGGTATCTCTACAGACCACAGACTAAACGCATGGGTGCCATGACCCTCAAATTATACTCAAAAGATAAAATAATTACTGGTGAAGAGATGGCTCAAAGACTCTAGTGGGTCTAGATAGACATAGATCAGTAAGATTGCTTTATAAAAGATAGCATTTAATTCCTCCCTGTTAAAGTTCACCAGAAAAAAGGAGGCTTTATACACTAGCCACTTCTATGGAGACTTAGTTCTAATCTATCACGTGATCACATTCAATAACTCCATCAGTGACCAATGAAAAAATCCATGGTAGTGTCTGTTTTATGGACGGAGGGCAAATTAAAAAAAAGGGGGAGAAAGTCTTCTTAGGAAAGACTATATTTGAGTGTGAGTTGTTACTTTGGAAATCATAGATTCACAAAGAAATAAGACCCATCAAATTCAAGGACTCACAAGTAGTCAAACCTAAAATGGTCAAAAACAAATAAATATACAATAATTATGTTGAGCCAAGAAAAAAGACTTAAAAGGCAACTGGTATTCATAATCATGTCAAATACTTTTTGTTGCATTCTCTTAAGAATAAGATAAACGTGTAACAATGCCACACATATCTGTATCTTTTAGATATTGGCTAAAAGAATATGGAATTAAATCTCAAGGTTATGTTTATTCCTATCTAAAAAAAGCATCTGCTGAAAAGCACATACTCTATCTAAACATAAAATAAAATGTACACTCAATTGCCTTCTGATTTTATGTTTTAGAAACAAATCAAATTTGAACATTAAGAGACATCTACTTTTGTCGGTGAATGCAAACAACTCCTACAGTTTTCCCCTGGAACACTGCTGTGGATGATCAACCTAAGTACTTACAACCTTGAGCAACTGACAAATCCCTCCATGCTTAATTTTTGTTCCCAATAATCTTCTATACTCTAAAAACCAGAAAAATCAAGATGACTTCTGCCCTCAGATATGTGATGACGAAATTTCCAAAGACAGTTGATAATGTAAACTTTTAGATGAAATGCTTATTATAACTATTTGCTTCTGCTTTAAATAGAAACAAAAAGTAACTTAGTTTCTGGTTCTGATTATATCTGAATCTCTAGATATAACTCCTGAAAACTGCATAATACATAGTAGGCCCTTGAATATGATTGTTGAATGAATGAATAAAGGAATGAATATGAGTTCATGTTACAATCAACTTAAAAAAAAAAACTTGTGTTATAGAGACTTTTGGGGTTGGTAATTACTCATCTTTAGAGAAATCAGAAATTTCAATGGAAATTTTTGAACATGAAAAATATATTTACCCATCCTTCCATGTGCTGAATAAATTGGTTAATAGACCAAATTGATCCAAATATGCAATTGGATTTAAGACTATATGGTCTAATGCAAAATGTGTTTTCTTTTACTGGAAAGTAGTTGAGTGAGGTTGTATCTATCCAAGGTCAACTACCAGGTCATTTAAAAATATTTCTTAATGATAATGGTATTATTTGGTTTCCCTCCAAGTGTCTTATTATAAACCCCGGCTTCCTTGAGGAGACCTATTCTTTGGTGAATATCTAGTGTCTACAGAATATCTCCTTGTGAGAAAAAACCTTCACCTAGGACTTTGACACTTCTGGTTTTTTGTGGGTTTTTTTTTTTTTACTGAAACAGTAGGGCAAGGTAAGGATAAATTATTAAAGTCACGATTATATTGATACTCAATTTCTATAAACCATGCTTGTTTCTTCTGTGTTTCTTTGGCCTATTTAGTACATCAAATACAAGAGAACACAACCAAACAGCTTTTCAAAAACTAACTCAGAACATACCATCTATTTTGGTGTGGTCTGTGTGTCTCTTCAGTGGTAACTGCCATACTCAGGAGCTAAGTATTGGATGCAATTATATCTTTTGCTTTTTGCCTGTCCATTGGTTGAATAAGCTGCCAGAAAACTGCCATTTAGGCTAAAAGCTACTATCTGTTGCTGAACTAGCTTAAATTGTATTCAATAAGTGATTATGAATGTCATTACTGAGTTGCTATCCAAAGTCACACACATGCTAAGAAACATGCCTCTAGCATTGATAGGTCAAATGACAAGAAACAGATCCACAAAAACAAGTTAGTCTATTGTTACTCTTATGTTGTTGGGCAAGTATGACATCTAAGGTTCAATAAATTCCAAGAAGAGAACCGCTTCTTACTGATCTTGGTAACCTTGTCTCTCCCTTGATATCCGGCTGACACAGGAGGCCTCATCAGGAGCAGAAACCAAGGCTTGTCTAATAAATAGTAACTAGAATACTTCACGGAGAAGGCAATGGCACCCCACTCCAGTACTCTTGCCTGGAAAATCCCATGGATGGAGGAGCCTGGTGGGCTGCAGTCCATGGGGTCGCAAAGAGTCGGACACGACTGAGCGACTTCCCTTTCACTTTTCACTTTCATGCATTGGAGAAGAAAATGGCAACCCACTCCAGTGTTTTTGACTGGAGAATCCCAGGAACGGCAGAGCCTGGTGGGCTGCCATCTATGGGGTCGCGTAGAGACGGACACAACTGAAGTGACTTAGCAGCAGCAGAGTACTTCAACTTTTGCACTCTGAAAAAGGCTGTCCAAAGGAACAGGAAAAGCTCTAGATACATTAGATAGAATGAGGTGGGGGAGGAGGAGAGAAAGTTCTTAAACCATGACAAGTAACTGATCAACCTTCCTTCCATCAAAGGAAGCTTACAGGGCTCTTCCACCTCTCCTCGAGGGAGGGAAAGGAAGAGCCTGGGGTTTCCCGGAAAACTCCAGGTACGCTTGTTTTCAGAAGCTTTGAGAGGCTCCCTAACTCGCGAGCAGAATCACAAAAATGACAAGTCTGCAGGAAGTCTGAAGATGAATAGATGCAAACAGGAGGAAAAGTGGGGTATGATTGAAGGAGGGATATAATAAGGCTGGCCCAGGGACACAGAGCTGCAGATGAAAGTGTGCATTTGTGGGAAGAACTTTCCTCTAAGGCTACCTTCCAATGGCAAGGCGTGTGTCCAGTTGTGCCATGGAGGATGGACCCGGTTCCTCCGAATGTGCGTGTGAGTGTCCTGGGGCAGCCTTGAAAGTCTGACTACCAGCTCCTCTCTTACCTCCCAAGCACCTCCCACGAGCTCAGACCCCAGCAGTGTATCTCTCCTTGGCGCTCTGTGTGGCTGGCCAATGCGAGAAGCCTTCCGAATTCCCTGAAGGAGCTCGGCCCCCCTCGCCGCCCTCCCCCACTAATCCTTTGGTGAAGGGAAGAGACCTCCTGGTCTGAGTGCGCCTGTTAGCCTGCGGCCGCCCCTTGCCCCACTTTGAGGGAGAGAGTGATACTGATGGAGAGGTGCCACCTCCCCTAATTGCCTGAGCCTCGGGCTGGGAGATGGTGCTGTGGAAGAGACAGGGGCAGAGCGGGTTCCGAGGGCTGTAGGACTCCAAGCTGTAGGCGCCTACCCCTCGCGGGCGCCGAAAACACCCCGTAAAAAAAAAAAAAAAACCAAAAAAAACAAATTGAGATCACCCCTTTCCCAACCTGTAGCCCCTCCCCTGCTCCCCTACTCCAGGGCTTGGCGACTGCCTCGGCCGACCGTGACCTCGGGTCCCCGAGCCCCGGAGTGCCAGGCTCGGCCGTCCGCAGGGTCACGCCTGGCACTAGGCGCGCCCGGCTTTAGAGCCCGGGGTCTCCCTTTCGTGGGCCGGCTCGGGCTGCTAGCCGCCCCGGGTTCGAGGTGGCCGGCGCCAGGCCTGAATTGGCCGGGCCTCGCCGGGGAAAGGATAAAGCCCAGAGGTGATTGACTCCTCCTCCCCATTGCCCAACCTGGAGCCGGGGCGTGCTTGAACCTAGGGAAGGTTGGGATCCCCCGCGTTCGATACACACGCACGCGCGATCACACACGCACACACTGAGACGCGCGCGCGCGCGCACACACACACACTCACGCTTTGCTCTCTTGGCCCGAGTTGGAGAGGGGGCGCTTTGGCAAACTTGGTCACTCCGCCGGATGACCATATGCGCCCAGAGCCCCCCACCCCACAAGCTCTCAATTTAAAGATTTTCTCCCCCCACGACTTTTCCGTAAGAGAATCAAAGCAGAATCCAGTCTCCGAGGCAGCCCTGTCTCTTTGGGTAAACTTTTCAAAATGCACCAGGTGGCCCTGGGTCTCCTAACCTTCCAGCCCGCGGGGGTCGCGGCCGCTCTCGCCCAGCTCGGATCGCAGGCTGGAGGGCACCAGGCTTGAGCGCAGACACCCGCGACTGGGGCGCCTCCGACCGGACGGCGCTGCCCGGGACCGCGCGACCTGCGGGAAGGGGCGCCTGGCCCTGCGCCGCACTTGCCCAAAACTAGTCCGCCTGATGACAGTGGCCCTGGCGCTTACACGTTACGAAACCCAAATTAAGTGGGTGAATTGGGGAAGGAGGGAGCCAGGGGAGTTTGCACCCTGTATCTCAGGTATGAGCACTTTTCACTGACATTGATGCAACTGCATTAGAGTTAATGGCAGCAGCCTGCTTCTCATTATTAATTGTCTTTGTGTTTGGATAAAGTATGTAATCTTCTTCTCAACCACACCATTAAAATAGGTTGCCTTTTCAATTAAGAACTGTCGTGAGCACAGCAGTCAATTTTCCTAATGAAGATGCATTATATTTTCACATTTTTTTTAATAAAGGAAAATCCCAGGTTTTCATTAGACGCGATTACGGAGAAATACAAGAGAGTTTCTCTAAAATGTAGGCGGCCATGTAGTGCATTAAACGGCAGGCTTTTAAATAAATTGAAATTTCTGCAGATAAAAGGAAAGCATGAGTATCAAATATGTTCAAAACCGCTTCATTCAGATTTCAAAAAGCAAGTACCATGAGTTCATTTTTTAAAACGCATTCAACAGATGTAACAATAAAAACAAGTCAGTGACTGGAAAATACGCCTATAAACTTTGGGTGGATCCCTTCTAGTTTAGGGATAATTTGCAGATCTTAAACTAAAACAGTGATGTTTGTTGAAAATGCACTGAGCACATTTAGACAATGTGCAGTCTTTGAACAAATCCCTTAGCCTGATCATTAAGGGGCAAAAAATGTTTGGGCTGTGCACCTACAATTAGTTTTTGTTTATCTGTTTTCTTCCTTGCTTTCATATTTCTTCTTTTAAAAAAAAAAAAGGAGGGGGGAATTGAAAGCTAGTAACTACCAGAACTGCTTAAAATTCTATTCCTTTGTGATAAACAACTTTTCAACTATTGCAAAAAAAAAAAAATTTAAATCACAAAATTCTAGTGTTGAAGTTTAAAAACTGGTCAGAAATGTTCTTTCCTGGATATGAAAATGAAAACTTTGCATCCGTGAGCAAAAATGAAAGGTGTTTATTATTCATTTTCTAATCTTGGGAATTTGGAAGGCTGTAGTGAAAAGGATCTGTCAAGATCTGTGTTTTCTTTGTTAATAAAAAAAATTTTAAGTTACTACCTTTTGCATATGAAATACTATTTTAGACAAACAATTTCTCTCTTTTTCTCTCCCCATTCAATGTGAATACTCTCATAGGAGCCACATTACAGGATAGTGTTTGAGAAAAATATAGGTCAAATTCTTCTAAATAGAAGAAAAAAGTTCCCTACAAAAGCTAGATTTTTTTTTCTTTGTAAGGCGACATCAGTTGGTTATTTGCAGACATGATCTTTTCCAGGTTTTTAGGTGTTATGTCTTTTAAAAATTGAACTCTTAAAAAAAAAAATCAACCAGCTCCTTAAAATGATCTGCAAAGAGTGGGAAATTAGATTTTCGATTAAAACCTTATCCCATCTCGAAGGATTACTTTATATTGATTCTTAAATATGGCTACAATTGATGGACTCTAATTAAAAATCCAAAGGAAAAGTCTGTCGTGCCCATATAAAAGAAGCTTTTCATATACAGGAAATAAAGCTTGTAAAAGGTTACAAATAAAAGATTAGAGATTTATCCAAACTAGTTTAAAGCTTCACTGCGGTTTTCTTTTCTTCTTTTTTTCCTTTCTTACAAAACCATTCTCGGGTCTTTTTTCCCCCAGTTTTAAATGAAGTTTGCAAACAGGCAAGATATTGGACTGTAATGGTTGTTTTATATCAGCTCTGTAAGCTCAAGGCTGCTGCCCGTAGTAGAATTGACTTCAAGGAAACTTCAGGACCAAGAGATGAAAATTATATAAACTGACAGCTACCACCCTTCAACAATCCATCCACATTCCTTTCCACACTCTCCTAACACACACCCAAACCCACACTCACACCCCTCACACTGTCTCTCACAATCACATGCCCTTCCTATCCCCCACCCTAACCTTGCTCTGCACACACCCTTGGTCCCTACACACTCAGGAACAGACGCATAGCTCCTAGCTCACACTCAGCTCATAAATGTCTCACAGCCCCACATCTCCCACTTGTCACACAATCTTAATCCGTTTCATTCCGGAACAACATGGTCCTCTTTTCCTCTTTTTTTTTTTTTTTTTGCATTTGGAATTTGCCTCCGATTCTTTTATCAGGACAGCACAATCCTATCTTTGATGTTGGTTCTTTCCCCCTTACCCTCTTTTCTGAGGCTATAGCAATACAGGGAATAAGCGACCCAAGCTTAATTCATAAGTGATCTGTCACCTATTTCCCCTCCAATTCTGCCTGCATCACTAATATTTAACTCTTGTTAAAAAAATTAATTAAAGTTAATCTTGTCAAAGATTTTAATAGAGACATATTTTAAAACCTAATGAAAAAATGACTTCTTTCTAAATATCATGGCAGTTTTAAGGCTAGATGTGGTTCCCCACTTTCCACTGAATCACTGAAAAGATTGGAAATTAATCTTCATATTTCTGAAGTAAGTGTACAAGGAGTCTAACTGGCTCCTTTCCCCCTGAGAGGCTGTGTTCTCACGGAATATGGGTTTTGTTCTTCATCTTCTTTTTTAATTAGCCTGAAAGAATACTGAGATCTCTCTCCTTTCTCCTCCCACTCCTCCACTCCCCCCCCCCCCATACCACCATACTTAATAAACTTGGAGGAAAGTTTGGAATATTTTAAACTGCCCTGGCATGTGGGGTGGAGAATGTAAGCCCAGCTAGCACCAAACATGCATCTAGATTTTGAAATATGAATATCAGCCATATTTTGGAAACTGCATGCAAGCTCTGACAAATAATTTAATTCCCTGTGTATTGGTTTTCTTAATTTAGCTTCTGAATGCTTACATCTCATATTTATAGCAAGATAATTGTACTCATGGCAATTAAAAACCATCCACTTGTTTATGAAAATTACTTAAAAACATAAAGCATGCTACTATAAATCAGATTCTTAGGGGGAAAAAAAAAAAACTTAAAGACAGAGGACACAGGGAAAAAAAGTTAAACATGAACAGAGACAATAAAATGACTATGTAGTAAGTACATTGGAAGCTCAAGGACTTACAGAAAATCGAGTTAGACTTTTCATCCAAGGAGTCTTTTTCTCCCACCAAGTGTCTAAGGTTTTCTGCACAACAGCCCAGCACCCCCACCCCCGCCCAAAGCTAGTGGCTTTTGTCCTGACCTAGAGTAGGTTTTTGTGGGGACTGTACCTGAGCCGGCTGTCTGCAACTTCCAAATTGACAAGAAGAGACTGGAAGATAAAAAGCATGTTCTTACAGGTGAAGAGCAATTTTGCAACTTTTCCAGGAAGCACCCAGGAGAAACCTTGCTTGCTCCAACTGCTGCAGAGTCTGGGCAGAATTCCTCTAGAAAGAAAAAGAGTCTTTTTTCCCCCTGTCTGCCTCTCTCTGTCTAGTTCTCTTTCTCCTCTCTGTCTCTCTGTCTCTCTCTCTCTCTCTCTCTCAGATCCAATCTTTTAAGAGCTTCAGCACATTGCTAAGCTAAAGGGAAATTCTCTTTGATAAAGCGGTGTTTCCAGCTTCTGGGTTTTAAAACCTAAATCTATATTCAAATCTGGCTGAAGGTGTGTTCTGGGATTTATGAAAGCCTCTTAAAGGGGTAAATTTACCAAACCGTGACAAAATCATCACAATCTTACTTTAGACATCTGAAGTGGATGAGAATTTTAAAGAGACCCTTGTTTATTTAACACTGTCCATTTCCAACTCGTGGTTTATTGGCCCCGCATTTCTGCGAAGTTATTAGACGAGAGGGCAAAGGAGAAGCGGGAGCTGTCTGCTCCAGGCCGCTGGAAAGGGAAAAGCCCTTCCACGCCCCCGAGGCACCAAAATCCGCCAGAACCCGGGGATTTTCCGGGAGATTCGCTGCCCCCGCCATCAGAGAAGACGTCGGGCCGGAAGGGTTTTTTCCCACGGCTCGGGATCCCACTGTAGATAGATCTCTCAGTCTAAAATTTTTCACTCACTTTGTGGAGATCACAAGCGAGCGTTCTGATATTTCTCCACCCCACCCCGCCCCCGCTGCCCCCAAGGCCTCCCTCCCGGCCCTTTCCCTCCGCCAGAACCACAACGTCCATTTTTCTTTTTCGTTCTTTGATGCTTTAAACCTCATTGTGATCAAACTGGGGGAAACCCTGTTCTTCTCTGGGGGTAGGTAGGAGACTGTGGTTCAGGGGATCGGGGTGGCTTTGCCCTTCCCTCATCGAAAGCAAGGTGACCCTGGTCTAGGGTTCCCAACCTACGCCGCACCCGCCAGACCGCCTGGGGCGTTTTCCCCCACCCTCAATTAAAGGCTCCCGGCAGTGGTCAGGCATTTTAGTACAGTGGGGGCGGGGTGAGAAAAAAGGTCCGTACTCACCCTCCCCCCAGCCCGGGCCCCCTGAGAGTCTCGACTTCTGGGAACGCGACAGTCACCGGGTCTCTTCGGACTGGAGCGCTCGCGGAGGGCCCAGGAGGAGATGGGCAGACCCCGGGCCGCTCGAGGGCTCGTGGGGGACCCTGGGCCCAAAGCTCAAGAGGCACCTGCCAGCCCGGCCGCGGCCGCCGAGTGCCCAGCCCCGGGCCGAGCCCGAGCCGGAGCCCAGCCGGGCTGCCGAGCGCCGGCTGCCTCGTGCGCACTCCCGTAATTCGTTAATTGCTGTAAATCCCAAGGACGTCCACATTTGATTACACATACAGTATAAGAACCGACAACAAAGCGACGAATTAATTACCAACTTCATTAACATAGGTCCCCAAATTAGAAGCAGCGAGCCGTTTCTTTGGGCCCACTTGCCGTGGTGGCGTGGTTGGAGGGGGGAGGGTGTTTAGGAAGAGATTTTATATTTCTTTTCCGGCTTTGGGATTTGTAAGGCAGGACTGTTTTCTGTTCTCCACCCCCACCCCACCCAGCCATTCACATATCCTCAGCCGGTCCACTTGGACCCCCCCACCCCACCCCACCGCGCCCAATCAGTTTCTGCTTTTCTGGGGACTCAGATCTGTTTGCCCCGCTCTCTGTGCCAGGCGGAAAAGTTGGGCTGAGGTTTGCTCTCTCGCGTTCGTTCCCCGGGTCCAGAAACTCTCTACCCTCGGGGCTTCCAGTCGCCGGCTCGGGCCGCGCGGGCTCAGTTTAGGTCCAGGCCCCGCCACGGCTAGCGTTGGAGTGGCGTTTGTTTTAATGCAGAAACTCTTGATAGTTTCCAGCACGGGCCTCCCACGTTTGCTCCCTCCCCGGGTATACTGTCGACCCCACTCTCACACCCTCGAGTCCTGACCTGGCTCTTGCTACCTCCCCAACCGGCCCTGGGGTCAGATTCCGGGATTCGTGTTCTTTGTAGGCTGCCTTGGGCTTCTTAAAACTCTAAAAACCCTGCGGGAAAACCAGGAGCCCGGGTCTTTTGCTTCAGGGGCCGAGAGATGTGTGTAGGGACAAAAAGAGTGAGAAAGACACTGAGTTTTTAAAACTAGTTTGTTCTTGGACTTGTGTATCTGCATCTCTCTCTTGCCTACACGCCCACGCCTACCCCCAGGCCTCCTTTCTCTACCCTTCCCGGTCCCCTCGGCGTGGGCTGACTCTGTTGGAGACCACATAGTGGTATTTTTAACCTTCAGTCTCAGTGGCTTTCTGCGTCTGTTCTACACACCTATTGCTAGCCTGGAATGTGATAACCAGCTATCCCCTACCCTCAGTCTCCTCCATCCTTGACTTAAATATTTTTTATCTTCCCATCTTAGGGTGTATGGGTTTCCTTTCTCCCTTTCCTTAAAACAAAAGCAAAAACAAAAAAAGGGGAGGAGTAAGAGGGAGGAAAGGAAGAACAGGAGAAGAAAAAGAGAGGCCTCGCTGTCCATCATTTTAATTATACAATAAGTTCACATGCTCCAGCAGTAATGTATATTTTAGGCAGAGCCCAGTGTCTTTCAAGAACATTCTGGTAATGTCGGAGGCCTGGATTTGTTGCCTGCTCGTCCCCCCGTGCAGCAGCGGCCTGTTTTCCTCCCCCTGTTGTGTGTTTTTATTATTTTCCCTCTGGCTTAGATGTGTCAATCATTCTCTCCCTGCCATTGGTTGGAGAGTTTGCGTCAAAAAGTTGCCAGAGAGGCGCTTTCTCAGCAAATCTCCCTGAGAGCGGAACCGACCTCAGCTCCAACTCAGCTTCCACTGTTATTAAAAATAAAAATCGCTAGAGAAGCCCTCCTCAAGTCTACTTTGTATGTATCGCAGAGGGGCCCACGCGCGTCTCGAACTTGAACGACTTTCCTCGTTTTCTTTTCTTTAGAAAAATATTTTTCGTTGTTTGACTTTTTATGGAACGATGAAGATTACAAGATATCTAACTCAATACTCTTGATTTCTTTTAGGATAGCTGGCTATTTGGAATTTTGAAGGATAATTTGATTTTTTTCCTCTAAACCCCCATGTGGCTGTAAGGTAAGTGTCTGTCTTGTCTGTCTGTCTATATCCATATCTGTGTGTCCCTCTGTCTACCACCACCCCAGTACCTCTAACAGACCCATTGGTGCACCTTTGAGAACGTGGAGTTTTCTAAAGGCTGATGTATTTTCTTCCCTTTGCAAAATTCTGAGGTGCAGTAACCATCACTGCGAAAAATTTATTATCTGGGGATAAGGACGAGAGTGGGAGGTAGGGAGGGAGCGCGCTCCTGCGGTCGGTGCTTTAGCAAAACGTCGTGGAAACCCTGCGAATCTGATGTGGGGTGTTTTGGAGGGATGTTGTTTGTGGTTTTATGTTAACGCCCATTCTGGGCTTCTCCCTGCGATCTTTGCGTTTTGGCCATCAGATGTGTTTGGGGTCATTTGGATTGATCACAAGGACGTTTTAAGAGTCCGAGACAAAAAGACGCAGATGTAGCTAGATGAATGGATGGATGGATGGATGGATGGATGGTTGGATGGACGGATGGTGGTCATGATGATAATTTGGGCGCCTCCCAGGGCCCGCGTGCCCAAAACCCGGCTCGCCCGCGGGTCGGCGGGCACCGGTGGGCGCCCTTAGAGCTCCTGCCTGCCCCATATGAACGTTAGAGGAAACCCGAGAGGATAACCGAGCAGGCAGGGAGCGCCGGCATCTCGTCCGCCCCGCGCTCGCCGCTCACTCTTTTCGGCCCCCTCTCCCCCAGCCAAGAGAAGGTTTTCAGCCTCTTCCAGAGGGCCTCCAAATCTCCTTTTTCTTTTTGATCACCATTTTCCGCACCTCCGAAGAGGGAAAAAAAAAACACCCGGCAGTGACATAATCCCCCATGGCTGTTGTGTGTTGTGGTCCTAAACCCAGCGAGTGCGCCAGAGTCGTTTTACAACGTGACTGCCGGGGCCGGTTCCGGGCCCGCCCCGCGCAGCCCTCCTCGCGCACCTGGGGCGGGCAGAAGTGGCGGCGAGTGGCCCCTGCTCCGCCGGAGGCCGAGCAGAGTCGAGGACTGCAGTCCTTCCGGTGGAAAGGCTGCCCCTCGGTAGTTCTCGGACGGGGCCAGCGGCCTGGCCTAATGCGCGCTCCTCTCCCAGGCTCAGGGACCCCCGGGCGTCGCGGGCCGGGTCGTGCCGGGACAAGGCGGGCGCAAAGGCCCAGCCTCCAATCTCGGTCGGCCCGGGGAGAACCAACAGAAGGCCTCAGCCAGCACCCAGCCTAGGAGACGAGTCGCGCCTCAATTTCCTAAGAAGACTTCGTGTTGAGGCGTTCAAGTGACTCTTGAGATCATAGTCTGGTTTTAGGATACAATTTTTGAAACCCAAGCCCCCGTCAGAATTCCGCCCGGCGGCTTCTTCCTCCTTTGCAGACCGAAGTGGGGTGTGGGGGCCGAAGGCCGAGCTGCGTTGCCCCTGAAGTGGTGGATTGCTTGGGGAGGTCACTCCTGGAAATTCTCCCTCCATCCCAGAGCTTCGGGGTCAGGGTTTCTCCTGTCCACCTCGGGACTCTTCCCGTCTCCAAAGTTATTAGCAAAAGAGAGGAGGTGAAGAGAAAACTCCTCCCCCGCCAAAGGCAGGTAGACACCCAGACCTGTGCTCTCAGAGCTCACACCAGGGCTTTCTCCTCGCTATAATTAATAGTCAAGGCCAACCCTTTTGGCACGTTTCTTCCTCTCTCCCGTGCGGGTGGCAGCGTCGTTCGAGTCCCTGAGGCCAGAAACTTTCACTCCAGTTCTCCGGAGGGAGGCCCGCGCCGGCTGTTTTCCGCGCTGCCCGCAAATCCCCTTTTCTTTCTCTCTCCTGTTCCTCTTGGTCGTCTTCCGAGCCGCAGGCCGGTCGCCAGTCCGCGTAGTTTTGTTTCCTTTCCATCATGCAGAAAATTAATCAGCCCGGACGAGAAGCAGAGCTGAGCCCGGCGGCCTGTAATTAAGGGACGTGTGCCCTTCGGATTATCTCGTTAGTTTATCAAGAAAACATTTATTATAATTAATTCTCGGACGAGGTAATTATTATTGAGCGAGGACACAGCAACTGGTAGATGGGCTCCTTGGAAGATGAAAAAAAAAAAAACAGGGGGGAGGTGGGAGGGGGAGCGACAGATTGCACGAATTGACCGTTAGATATAAGGCGGTGCGGCCCGGGGCGGGCAGTGGAGCGGGAGGACCTCGGGCGCCGAGGCTGCGGGACTGCGGGGCAGGGACGCCGCCGGACCGAGTCACTCGCGCCCGGAGGTGTGGGCGCCGAGCGGCTGCGGGGACTCGCCGCGCGGCCGCCGCCCGCTCCTTCTATAGGTAGGAGTTCTCCAGGGGCCACCTCCTGAGCAGTTGTTTTGAGGTTTGTATTTTTGAAAAGGGATTTCTTTTTCCCCTTCCCGGCTCTGCTTAGAGAGGAAGGGAGAAAAGCGTCCCGGCAGGGCTTTGAAAGTTAGATGGAAGGGTCCGAGGCCTCTTTGGAGAGCGCGTACCTAGGCGGGCTGTCGAGAACACGTCGTAGTTTTTGTTTTGTTCCTTTTTCTTTTAAAGATGTATCCCGTAGTAAAGTTGAAAACAGTCTTATGCCAAGAATTTTGGTCGTTTCTCGATGGTAGATCAAAGGAGCTCCGAGAAGGATCTCTGTCCTGGTGCTTTCTGTTTGTAACTGCTTTTTATGCTGGAATGTGCTACTTTGATGTATGATGTATCAGGCATTTTTAATTGGGTGAGAGCTCTACATGGAGAACTCTTCCATATTCCTCATGTGCAGATCCGATATAATTTTAGTTGTTTTCATCTACAGTAGGTCAGGACTTTCCAACATAGTAAGATTGCATTAAACAAGACGGAATTCCAGCTTAGAGGCTATTAAAACCAATACATGACTGTATTTTAAAGCAATAATATTTTCACAGCCTCCAAATAACCGTGTCTTGAGAAGAAAAGATAAAATGTCTTTTTTCCCCCCCGGTAGGAGCAGCTGAATTAGTTTTACTGGTGAGATAACACAAACTCCTACAAGGGCATTTATAAAATTACATTAAGTTAGAGCTAAGAGTCAGACAGGACTGAGCGACTGAACTGAACTGAAGGATGGAAAAGCATGAGTTTTGTGCTATAAGTTTAAATCAGGAAGAAGTTGCAGTAACCAAGTTCCATTTATGGAGTTTTGTGTCTTGATCTCTTAAGCAATGTAAATATGAAAACCCAGAGTCCTTAAAACTCAATAGGAACTCTAAGAGGAACTTCTCCTAATCTTATATCCGCCATTTTGAAGCAATCTCTCAGAATGTCAAAGTCGAAAAGTAGAGATCCATGCAGAAGTACCACCTTTTGGGAAAATAGAAGTCAAAATTGCAAACAGCCAGCCTATAAACACTCATTTTTGAATCCCTTTGCTTGGGGGAGTGAGAAAAAACTCATCTGAATAAAGTAAATAACTTTTCTTTTTCTTCCTTTGCCCTCTCTGAGCTCTTTCTCTTATAGGATTTTAGGAAACTTAAAAGGTAGGGAGAAATTCTATTAGTTTCACAACTTTGGTGTTTGTGTATGTACTTTCTGCAAAACTAGAATGTGCAAAAAGGAGCTAGAGTTAACAGGAAACTCTGCTGTAGCTGCTGAAAGCCCAAATGTCGGAAATTTTGCCTCCTGTGGGATCAGCAGACTCCACACATCAAAATCAACATGGGAGCGGCTTGCACTACAAATGCGCACCCTTTCTACTTGCAAATGTGGGAGCCTGTCATTATCTGATTGGTGGGATTCTAACTTTACTTCAGAGTTTCTTGCAAACCCTGTGCCAAACTTGAAGACTTTCTTTGCACTACCTTTAAATATTTGATAGGTGTCGATTAAAAGTTAAATACTTGTTTGTTTCGTTTGAGTTAGATACATATAATCAAGGTTCTCCCAAACCCTAATAAATCTGTTACTTACCTTGAAATCTAATTACCCAGACTACTAATTAGGTGAAAATGATTACTGGAAATGACTTCAAATGTGGAATAATAGTGGTTGAATAGTTTTCTCAAGTTTGCCATTGAGCAAGTTGGTATTTTAGATGTTAAATGCACTGACATTTTAGGTTCGCAGCAGTGGAAAGTGGTAAAAAGCTAAGATAATTAAAATCTGCCTTGGAAAGGCAACAGTCTGGGGAGAGGTAGATTTCTTGAATTGTTTCTTTGTTTCTCACCAATGGCCTTTGTTATCAGCATTATTTATTTAGCCAAAGAGTTCTTTGTCTCTGCAAATGGCCCCAATCAAGTTTTGTTTGAGACAATTAGCTAGTGCCAGCCAAGGAGTCCTATGCAAATGTAGGGATAGGAATGCAATGTGAGCATTTGGAGGCGTGGGGTTTTGTTGGGGGGGGGGGGGCGGGGGTGGGTGGGTGGGAGGCAGATTGTAATTGCTTTCTTCGGGTCTTTTTTTTTTTTTTTTTAAGTTTTGGCTGGGGGTGGGGAAGACAGGTTTATCTGGTCTCTCTTCGTCTCTAGTTCCAGGGCAGCTGGGGGTGGGGGGTGGGGGGGGGGTGCCCTGCAAGTCCTTTATAAACCTCTGCCTCGTGTACCTCGGGCTGTTTTTTAAGTCAGTGGTGGAACGTGAAAGAGCTGCATCCTACGAAGCGGTAAACCAGCACCTCTGTTTGTTTGTTTACTTTGCCTTAGTTCCACCACTCCAAACCCACCCACCAAGGACTCTGAATCTGTCCAACCCGGGCGAAGCAAGACCTTCCGGCTGGGTCCCCCGGATTTGGGCCGACTTTGCGCCTCCAAACAACCTTAGCATGATGTCTTATCTTAAGCAACCGCCTTATGCAGTCAATGGGCTGAGTCTGACCACTTCGGGCATGGACTTGCTGCACCCCTCGGTGGGCTACCCGGGTAAGTGAGCTCCGCGGCACTCTTGCCCTCTCCTTCCCCACGGCCGCTTCGCGGGGTTATAACACCCTTTCCTCCGGAGCACCGGGGTAGAGGGTCGCGTCGCCCCCGCCCCAGCTCCAGGAGAGGTCCCCGCTGGGTTTTTCTTCCAAGCAGCAGCTCAAAGCCACAGGGCATTTATTGGTGGAGGAGAGGGCAGGGACTTGGGAAAAGGGTGTACATGGATCTACAACGTTTTCAGAAAATCGTATCTTTTTAATTGGAGTGAATGGGGACACATATTGGACTGGGGCAAAGAAGGCTACTGCCCTTGTCATTTGGGCGAGACGCCCCTGCCCGTACCTCGAAGTCCAGTTCCTCGGAAGTGCCCTCTTGGCGAAGTCGAGGTCCTCATAAATTCTCCCCGCCAAACCTGCGGCATCTCCTCTGACCTCCAGGCCCTTCATCTCTAATCCCTAGAGGTGTGATTTTTCCGGGGTGTGAGTGTTTTCCTTTCCGATCAGATCTGTTTTGTAAAGTCGTGGTAGAAGGAGAAGTATGAAGTGAAATGTGCCCCCATTTTAAAGATGGAGGAACAAAGACCCCATCAATTTGAGCTGCCGGTCCTCGGGGATCCTTTGACTTGGGAGAATGGAGTTTTTGTGTTGAGGTTTAGGGGTTGATTTTGGAGGGTTCTTGTTTTTTGTCTTTTATTTCATTTTTTCCTTTTTGTTTGCTTTCGAAGGAACGCTCTGATTGGAGCGATCTCCGACGTCAGGGGGAATGGGGTCTCCCCTGGAAGGGGCCCTGTCTGCCGGAGGAGCCGAGGACGGGGAGGGGGTGGGGAGAACATGGGTAGCGTCCCGGCTGAGCGGATGCAGAGAACCCGGGGAGTGCTGAGATGTGGGGGTGGGGAGAGTCGGACACCCACAGAGACCCCTATGACTGAGAAACTGCTCCCCCACCCTAAAGGGCCCTGGGCTTCTTGTCCCGCAGCCACCCCTCGGAAACAGCGGCGGGAGAGGACGACATTCACCCGAGCGCAGCTAGATGTGCTGGAAGCACTGTTTGCTAAGACCCGATACCCAGACATCTTCATGCGGGAGGAGGTGGCGCTGAAAATCAACTTGCCTGAGTCCAGGGTACAGGTAGGGCAGATGTAGACAGAACCGTCTTTCCTGACCTTGACACCAGCCCACCTCACCCCACCCCCAGTACTGTGTGTGTGGAGGACCCAGGAGAGTTCCAGGTCTCGGAGAGGACCAAAGGAAGGTTTGAAACTAACCGGCTCCATCTGAAGGCAGTGAACTTGTCTCTTCAGGTCCCCTCCTCCTACCCCTTTTTGTCCCTCCTCCCCCACCCAATGCTATAACCAAGGGTCTTCCAGCCTAGGCTGCAAGGTAAGACGGGTGATTTAGCTGTGATGATAAAGCCTAGTCCTAGAACCCTTGGAGTCAAGGAGACTCACATAGTGTTTTAAAACTTCCCTTCCTCCATTGGAAATCCACCCCTCCCCCAACCCCAATTCTCATCTACTTTTAGGGGTAAAAGAAGTTTAGCTCCTGGACAGTTCCAATATTTTTACAATGAAGAAGTAGAGTAAATGGCCTGCTCAAGGTCACATGTCAGTTTGGTGGTAGAAGAAATGACACAATACGAGTGTTTTCTTTGACTTCTTATGGATTGAACAGAATTTGCTAGATCTTAGCCATTCTGCAGATAAAATATCAACATGATATCCCTGTGATAACTACCTTCTCCCCTTTCTCCCCCTTAACTTGACCTTAAGCTGGAGAGGAAAATGAGCTCCCAACTTTCCTGGAATGCAAGTCCCATGTAGATTTCTCTGGGAAGAATTCAAAGTAGGATAGAAGAAGTTTTAGCACCTGTGAGGCTTGAACTAAAGTCTTCACTGAAAGAAAATAAATGGCTCTGAATGGCTGGTGGTTTGTGCTCAGCATTAGGGCATTATTCTCACAGTTAAGACGCCAATATGGAGAGCTCACTCAAGACAACTAAAAACTTTTGCCCAGAAAATGCCCATAGTTTCCCTGATAAACTTTACCCTGATAAAGTTTCCCCCTTGCACACCAAACACAGCTCCTTCATTGCAGAACATGAAAAAGGCTAGTAAAGAGAATTTTGAAAATTACACACAGCGGTGACAAGCCAATGAACACGACACAGAAAACAATCTGTGTGTCGAGTGGCACTACCCTGAAGGAAAAGCCTCAGTCTCAGACTTGAGATTAGAAGAGAAGTTTGGTTTTGAGTTTAAAACAGAGTACATACAATTCACTCCACTTACCATAAGGAAGGTTTTGGCAAATAGTGGCTTTCAGACCTTCCTCAACAGGATCATTTCTCCTGAAAGCTTTCTTTTATGAATCTTTCTAGGAGAGACAAAAAGTAAAGTGATGGAACCAGCCTTCATATTAGCGGTTGCTACCTGGAAGATGGACCATAAAGTGTTTGAATTTAGGCTGTTCTTGTTGGCATGTAACAAAATAATTGTTTTATCTCATTTCTCCTATGTTCTCATCCAAAAGACACAAACACGTTCTATTCCATTGTGAGAGTGTTCATTTATTATTTAGTTATTTAGTCTACGTTAATTTATTTATTATTATTTAGTCTACCTTTATGTGCGTATTTGAAGGGAAAGACGAAATAGGAAAGTGAGGGGGAGTGTTTTTAGCTATACGATTTGGGTGATTATCTTAAATGTTACTGTTTTGAGCTAGGAGTAAATCAGGGTCAAGTGCTTTTAGATAGAGCCTCCCTGATTTTCTTATAATTCCAGGAGCATATACGAGTTTTCACTGGCAGGAGAGATTGTCCGCTTAGCTCATCTGTCCACCTAGGACAGATTTATAATCTGGGAGCCACTCTTTTCCTTAAGAAATTACTGAAACCATGTTAAAGAAGTTTCTTTCCCTTTCAAGGTATGGTTTAAGAATCGAAGAGCTAAGTGCCGCCAACAGCAGCAGCAACAGCAGAACGGAGGTCAAAACAAAGTGAGACCTGCCAAAAAGAAGACATCTCCTGCCCGGGAAGTGAGTTCAGAGAGTGGAACAAGTGGCCAATTCACTCCCCCCTCTAGCACCTCAGTCCCAGCCATTTCCAGCAGCAGTGCTCCTGTGTCTATCTGGAGCCCAGCTTCCATCTCCCCACTGTCAGATCCCCTGTCCACCTCCTCTTCCTGCATGCAGAGGTCCTATCCCATGACCTATACTCAGGCTTCAGGTTATAGTCAAGGATATGCTGGCTCAACTTCCTACTTTGGGGGCATGGACTGTGGATCTTATTTGACCCCTATGCATCACCAGCTTCCTGGACCAGGGACCACACTCAGTCCCATGGGTACCAATGCAGTCACCAGCCATCTCAATCAGTCCCCAGCTTCTCTTTCCACCCAGGGATATGGAGCTTCAAGCTTGGGTTTTAACTCAACCACTGATTGCTTGGATTATAAGGACCAAACTGCCTCCTGGAAGCTTAACTTCAATGCTGACTGCTTGGATTATAAAGATCAGACATCTTCATGGAAATTCCAGGTTTTGTGAAGACCTGTAGAACCTCTTTTTGTGGGTGATTTTTAAGTATACTGGGCTGGACATTCCAGTTTTAGCCAGGCATTGGTTAAAAGAGTTAGATGGTATGATGTTCAGACTCATCTTCTGATCAATGTCCTGGGAGGCATAGAAGGAAAATGAAAGGCCTTAGCGGGGCCTACCAACCAGCTACCTGAAATGGACAAACCAATCTACTTAATACTTAAGATCCTGTTATAGTTTTAGATCATTGGTTTTCCTGATTCACAAAGTGATCGAAAGCATTCTAGCCATGTGCAACCAAATACCACCAAAAATAAACAAGAAGAACTAAATTGTGAGGGGAAGGAAGGAAGGACATAGCCTTCTTAAGCAGAGGTGTTCCAATGTTTTAGCCAATCCTTGGTTGAATCTTAGGAATGGACAGTGTCTCAAGCTCACTCACGTTTCAAGACCAACTGGTAGTTGGCACTGAAAAACTTTTCAGGGCTGTGTGAATTGTGCGACTGATTGTCCTAGATGCACTACTTTATTTAAAAAATAATGTTCATAAGGAGTCAATATGTAGTTTAAGAGACAATCAGTGTGTGTCTTATATAAATGGTACATCTGTGGTTTTTAATCTGTGCTAGACTTCAAAACTGTGATCTCCTGTTATTGTATGCAACCTTGAACTCCACCTCTGCAGGGGTTCTTCTGTGATTAAATAGGTTATAATTATAAATAAATTCAGAGCAACTGAGTACTTATCTAAAAAGATTACCTTTGGCTGGAGGTGAGCTGCACTGAAACTTTACAACAAAATGTCTCTGGACAAGGAGAGTAAGAGAAGAGAAACAAAAGGACACTAATTCATCATGTAATTTACTGTTGGTAAACCTAGCAGTAAAGAGACATTGGTCAATTGCTCTGACCCTGATGAATTTATAAGCTGAGATCATCGTTGTTTATGCTTGCAGATGTTAACTGGAAAAGTTATATATGCATAAACCTTTCTTCCTGATTTGGCAGATATGTATAATTATATTAAATTGGTTCTAGCACAACATTGGGTCCCGTTTAATTTTATACCACTATTAGTGAATGAGAAGCCCACATTCAGCCACTCCTCCCCAAAATATGTTTTTCTTGGATCAGAGAGGGAATTAACAAACTTTTTTTAATTGGGGGGGTGCTAAATATGAATGACTAAGATATGAATGATTGGTATGTAAACTTTTTGTGACTTTCATTAATACTGCTCTGAAATTGAATATAGAGAACCTAACAATCAAAACCCCTCCTTGGTTTTCCCTCCCTGCCAGATACCCTAATGATTTCTTAGGCACCTTACTAGTATGTCTTAACATAGATCAATTTTTTAAGCAAGAAGTGACAAACTGTAGTACCTCAGAGAAAATGTGAATGACAAGAATCCCTTGTTTCTATTCTCTTATTTGATTAAGGGATTTTTTTTTTAAGTTCCAAAAAAAATCTGAGGTAAACATGAGAGGGAATGTAATCAGAATCTGAAAGCAATTCAGGCAGAAATGATTTCTGAACAAAAGAGTTTCAGAAAAGTTCTAAAACGTATAATTTCAGTACTTGAACATAAGGCACTCTGGTCTTTTTTTTTTTTTTTAAAGAAAGTGCAAAAGGGGAAAAAAAAAGTCCCTTCTGGCTATACCTGCATTTTGTAAACCAACCATGAGAAAAGACTAATGGGCCAATGATTATGGTGCTCCTCAGATAAAAGCAATATTTAATTTCATTTTACACTCGTTATGCTCTTAAGTTTGACCAAAATGAAGTGACTCTTGACTGTAACTTTTTGAAAAGGAACATTAGCAGTTGCAACCATTTTGTTTTCTGGCTAATTTTCCCTGACTGCGCATGCTCTCTGGAGCCCTTACATGATCTTGTCTAATAATTGTTTTTGTTTTGCTGCTAAAGGAAATGGAATAGTTTACAGTCAACAAGTGAGGCACAACTCAATGGCAAGATTTTCCAGTTCTTACTGATAATATTCACCCTACCATAGTTTACACTGGAGTGAGATTGGGGTAGGGGGAGAAGACACCAACATGAATCCTTAATATAGTCCAG
This sequence comes from Bos javanicus, assembly GCF_032452875.1. Taxonomy (NCBI): domain Eukaryota; kingdom Metazoa; phylum Chordata; class Mammalia; order Artiodactyla; family Bovidae; genus Bos; species Bos javanicus. The sequence continues at coordinate 68,734,342 of NC_083877.1, read as the reverse complement.
ATACTGGGTCCTATTCTCCCAGATTTTCTCATGCAGCAGTAAAGCAGACCCAAAATCACTTCTCACACTGCCTTAGGTTTTCAGAATGCCCCACAAAGGGACAGAAAAGAGCACTGCCCTCTCGCCCCAAAAAAACAATAACGACGACAAATAGCCGAGTACTCGGCAAATAAATGCAGTTGGGTTTCTCTCCCGGTAGTTTAAAAAAGGAGGAAGTCAGAAAAAGGCGCTGAGCCCCCTCTGAAACTAATTTTTCCATCACCTTTGCACAACTCCGTTTAACAGACCACGGAGTTAAATCCCTTTGAATTGACGGTGAAGTAGCAATGAATTCCCCATGACCACAGGCAAGAGAGGGAGGGTCTGGGAGGCGGGCAGCTAGCGCGGGCTCCTTCGTCCAGAGTTCTGGTCACCGCGCCCAGCCAAGACCCGGCTTAATAAAGTTGGTACCGAAATGATGCCACCCTCCACAGGCGTCAGGGAGCTATTTCAACTGTCTGGAGACCAACAAAGACTTGAACGTTGATGTAATCTTCGTTTTGAGGGGTGCAGGTGAGGGTGGGCTAGTTTGCTTTACAAAGATCTGTAGTCCCAAATCTTGATCTTTCCCGCAAAGATTCTGGGCCCTTTGTATTTCACCTTGGGAGTGTTTCGCCCCTTCAAAGATAAGAAGAGAAATCCAATCAAGTCAATTAAGTTCCGGCTTTCGAAACGTCGGAGTTTGAGATAATGGTCAGTTTCCTCCACCCCACCCCACCCCCATCGCTTCCCTCTAATCTCGCCTTTCCTGCGGCTTTGCCCACCCTCAACCCCGGAGGCCCGCGCGGGACTCCGAGGACTTGGCGGCGAGGCGGCACTGGAACCGAGTCCACGGCGAGTTTTCAGGGTTGCGGTTTCTAAGTCTCGATGCCCGGATCGGAGTTAGCCGGGAAGAGCACTCCCATATCTGTCCCGGGGGCCCGCGGCGCAAGTGGCTATCCAGGCTGGCGCCGCCCTCTGGGCCCCGCTCAGCCCTGCAGGCCGGGCTGGGGCGGCCTTTGGGGCGCTTGTCCTCCGGCGTCCCCTCTCTCTGGGCTGGCTCCGGCTCTGGTCGCAACCTCGGCCGAGCCGTAGCCCACCTCACGATCCGGTCCTCAGGCCTCCCTCGCGGCTTCGGGCGCTGTGGGTTGCGGGGAGACTCGTGTACCGCCGGCGCCGGGAGGAGCGCTCCTTGAGCCCTTCGGGGTCAGCCGTGGGCCTGGGCGCACCTGGCCCGTGACTTCACTGCCTGGCTGAGTTCGGTGGGCGGACGGACTTGGGGTGCGTGTGTGTGGCCAGGCCCGGAGACTAACGCCCGGAGCTAGAAGGAACGGAAGCCAAGGCCGAAGGAGAAGAGGGCGATCTGGGCCTGAGGGGCCCGGGAGAGGGGGCCAGAGAGGAGGAGACGGCGCGGCGGGGCCCTCGGCCTCTCGCCGTCCTCGCCCCCTCCCTGGGAGGAAGCACCGCAGACTGCTGGGTCTCCCACTGGGGGTGAAGGGCGAGGCAGCCGCCGCCGCCACAGCGGGGACTCCCGCCGCGCCTTGGGCCTCGGGTGTCCTGAGCAGACGTGGCGCCGAGGTGGGGTCCAGCTGAGCCTGCCTGGGGCCCCAGGGATCCTCCAGGAAAGTTTGGGGCTTGGGCTAGTGGGTCTGGGTGAGTTCTGCCCTGCCTGGGGCTCCTCGGCTCTGAGCTGAGCCTTTCAGGGGGAAGCCTGTGGGACTCACGGTTACCCTTGGCGCAACCCTTTTCTCCGACGTCTCTAGATTTCCTCTTTAAACCAGATATCCTGACTTCGTTTTTAGACCCGGCGCAGCACTCAACTGCCCTTAAGGCCGGAGGCCAGTTCTGGGAGAAGAAAACCTTGCCTCTGGCGTCCCAGACAGCTCCGGGTGGCCCGTTCCGGTTACCTGCAGCGCAGGGCCGCAGAGCTGCTCCCGCCTCCACTTAACCAGAAGCCGGCGCTCGGGCGATTGGCCCCGGCGCGCGCACCGCAGGTTTGAACCCGCGTCTAACACCCGCTTGAAAACCTCACTGTTGTTACCCGGACAAAGCTGTAACCCAAAACCAGGCGTTCCAGTGTGAGGTGGTGATTTATTGCGTACAGAGGCGTGTTTTAATCATGCAAAGGAGAAACACAAAGGAATCGGGCCGGAGACAGGCGCATCCCACACAAATGGAAGCTGAAGTCTTAGAAAATCACTAAAATGCGGAGATGCAGGGTCAGTTTCAGCCCTGACCCCGGCTTGCTTCACGCCTTCCTCCAAAACCTTTACGTAGAACAGCTGTCTGGTACCACAAAGGGTCCACGCCCCCCGTCACGCATCTGCATGCCCAGATCTGCGACCAGAGTCTTGAACACTTCTTTTTCTTCTCTTCAACGGCCAGAACGCTGTCAGCGCAGCGTGCCCTGATAAAACCTGATTCCTCCAGTTGCCCCATTTGTGCCCTTAGGTTAGCATGATATAAAAGACGGGGAGCCCCTGGGACGTTCCCCTGGGATGGAGAGAGCAAAACCCCAAACAAAACCCACCCCGATGTTTTTCCGTATTAGGCTCTGAAACGGCACAGATTATGGGATTTGTCTCGGACAGAATTAACACTACATGTGAAACCATAGTGCTCCTGGTGCATTGAGACACATTGTATACCATTGCTTGAAGCATCTCTTCTAAACTGCCTGTTAATAGCAACACGAGGCCTTAAAATAATAAGTGGGTTTTCGGTTTTAACCTGATTAAAATGAAATTTCGACACTGTAAAGGGCAGTTTTTCTGGTGGAAGCAGTTCGAAGGAAACGGAACCCATCACAGGGCTGGAGGAAGCTTTTGTATGGGGAAATGGCTGGAGAGGAGAAGAAAGAAGGCATGCATTTAAAAGGGCTTCCCCTATGCAGTGGTCCCCACAAGCCAGGGAGGTGCCCCCAGTTCTAAAGAGAATTAGCCAGATTTCCTCTCTTGCAAGCAGTGTGCTTTATATTTAAAAACCAACCCACTGTTGACTGCAAACAAACAATAAGTAAGTTCAAATAAAGGAGCCCTACCAGGTCCAACCCATTTGGTCAAAGATAACTGCAGGTGCCAGAGAGGCCAGGCTATCACTAGGGGGAGGGTCAGCTTCGAATTTTGTTTTTCTCCTAGAGGGAAAGTTGAAGTGCATGAGGTCTGTGACTCTCTTTTATTCCTTAATCTTCCCCATCCTTTACCTTCAATTCTCAGTGGAAGGAAAACAACAAAGGGGGGGAAAAGAATGCCATAGCAAATATAATACTAAGTGGCCAAAGTTTGAATTCACTTCTGTTTCAGCACCACAAGGGGGGAAAAAAGCTATCCCAGAATCAAGTGGAATCCTCTGTCCACCTCTCCAGTGTCCTAGACTTAGTTTGCCTGCTTAGGAGTGGGAATGTGGCCTTTTGGCTAAAAATAGGCTTGTTAACCTCCTTGACATTACTAGAAAACCTTTCCTGCAGAAGACTTGAAAAATAAGATGAGAGTGTTTAGCACCTATACTACTGCCTTTTTGTTTTTCCCCTTTGAACTGCCCATGATGGGACCAGCAAATCCCACAGAAGCAGTAGACTCTGCACCCCGCGGGTCTGTTCACCCTCCAACCCTGGTCCCCGAGTTAAAGGCCAGAAAATGTCCCATAGAGACAGCGATTGGGTGGAGTGAAGTCTCCCCCTTAGGCCCTGCCTCCAATCTCTCAACTGGAATCTCCAGAGGCCTCAAGCTACTCTGAAAATCACTCATAGCAGCCTCCAGTTGTTAAAATCTGTTCCTAGAGCCAATAGTCACATTTTAGGCTCCTGGGCCATTAATAAAAATCGCCTTAACATTCAAATGGCTCTAAAATGCGTTGATAGAGGATTACTGGGCCTAATGGACGTCGTGTGTGATAACATGGCCCCTCAGCAGCGAGGTTCTGGAGTGGATGTCCGACCACAGCTACCTGATTATCAGCTTACAGCCAAACGTCTTCTTAGCAGCGATGCTCTTAAGAAGCGTTCTTCCGCAGAGCCGAGAGGGAGACTTCTGTGTTCTTCATTTAACCGTATTTAACTACCGCATAGAGCTCTGGAAACCAGAGGGGAAAACTTGCCTGGAGGCTTTAGGTCAACCTCAGAAGTTAAGAGGGGCGGGTCCCAGCCACCGCCCCTCCCATCCCGGCTATTAAGGGAGCGAAGGCCGAAAAGCTGTGGCCGGGGCAGATCGAGGGCCTTGCCTGAGATTTGGGTTTGCCCTAAATCTGGGGCTTCCTCCGCGGGACTCTTAGAGCCGCCTCAGAGCAGAGCTTGTGAAGAGGCTGCCTGGCTAGCTCCGACAAGGCCTGCGGCGTCCCGAACACTCGCGGAGCTCCCCTCTTCTGCAGACCGCGGGGAAGCTTTCCGGCCAGGACGCGAGCAGCCGACTGCTCTAAGGACGCCCTGGCAGCGGCCGCGGCGCCAGGGAGGGAGGGGGTTCCCGGGTTTCAACGAAAACAAGTGACAAGTGCATTGCGTTCCCATTCTCCAGCCCCACCTTTCACCCCGCAAACTAAGCGGAAGACCCCAAAAAAGCAGGGCCTTCGGGCATTGCAACACCCGGGCATTGCCCCAGGGGCCTCCCCTCCCCGCGCACCGTCCCCAGGCTAAGGTCATTTGGCGAGGCCGGAGAGAGTACCAGGGGAGGCCAGGAGTTACTAGAGTGGCTGAGAGGTAGCCTACAGATCAAGCTGCCTGGGATATCAAGATCACGACCCCCCGGCCCCCGCAACCCATGCAGCCGACGGGCACCAGCCCAGGAAGTGGGCCTCGAACCCACAGCGCCCCAGCCATGCTCCAGGTCACACGTGGTGCCGCCGGATCCCCTGCGGAGTGGTAGACTGTGGGTCACACCCACCTGGCAGAGGCGAGGCTTGGTCCGCAGAGCATTGTGCCTCCTTGCGGAAGCGGGGAAGACCCAGGAGCCTGCGATCCGCGTGCTCTTCTTTCTCCAACCGCATCCATGGTCTTCACGAGGATCTGATGGGGGTGTGATGTAAGGACGCCGGGAGAGTCCCCTCAGTCAAGGGCGCATCGCGCACAAATGGCAGCAGAAGTCTCTTTGCGCCCACGTCGCCGTTGACCCATCAAAATCATTGCCCCCCACCCCCACCTCCGCCCCTCGCCGTCCGTATGTCGTGGGCGCTCTTCTCACCTCGTGCCTTGACCGCAGCCCCACGCTGGGCTGGCTCCGAAGTCCAAACTTCCTCTCTCAAGCTTCTTGTGGTGAAAGATGCAAGAACTGAAACAGGCTTGTCCTTAGAGCTCGCGACCTGGCATAACCCCTGTCTACCGCGCCGGGCCTGAGCTAGGAGCCGGGAACCGAGTGTGCAGGGCCACGAGGTATAGCCGGCACCATCCCGGGTCCCCAAGCAAGTGCACCCACCCGAGCCCCGAGAGCTTGGGCAGCCGGCTGGCAGCGGCTTCCGGTTCCAACTTACGGCCTTGCCAGCTGGTGAGTGGAGTGGCCACTCGTGCTAGGGCACTATGGTACGTTTTGACGACTGACTGACAAAATCACCTAAAATGAATTTTGAGATAGTTGTGAAGACCAAGGATGCACATGTAAAGGACTCCCCCGAGTCCTTCTTGGCCACTAATCTGAAAGATTTTATAACTTTTGAGTTATGTTTGGTTAGGAATTTCAGCCATTTTTACTGCTGTGGAAGTAGTAAGGATTTTTTTTTTTTAATGGTAGGCAGATATTTGGGGCACTTATATATATTTATATGTGTAATATAGAAATTACACATATATACATGTGTATTACATATATGTCTAAAGTGAAATTAGGTTATTTTGGAAATAAGAATCACATTTTAGAATTTTAAATTAATCCAAGTCTCTAATTTAAATTTATTTTTCAGTAGATCTTGCTGATTAAGTGGATTCTATTTTTAATTTGGGGGAAGGAAATGGCAACCCACTCCAGTATTCTTGCCTGGAAAAACCCATGGACAGGGGAGCTTGGCCAGCTACAGTTCATGGGGTTGCAAGAGTCAGACAGGACCTAGTGACTGAACAACAACAACAGTTTTAAATTTTAGTCTGAGTTGGCCACTTCAAGTTTTAGAAGGCTAACAAAGACTCAATCTGTTTGATAATTAACTTTTAGCAAAATCATGGCCTTGTTTGGTCTTAAAATTGGACATACTCTAAAGCTCTCTAATTTTGAGATTGAGAAAACTTGGTACAAACATGTATTCACCATTTTGATACAAACATGTATTCACCATTTTCAAGGACAAATAATTGGCCTGATTAAACCAATAATCTTGATTTCTGCCCATTTTAAGAGAGCACATTGCTTTCTTTCTCTCTCTCTCTCTTTTTTTTTTTTTTTTGCTTTTCTTCATATGTATTGATAAAGATGCAAAGTATGTACTCTTACTTGAAGTTGTCTGAGATGATATCTTTTTCAGAAATTCTTTTAAAAAAATATTTATTTATTTGCCTGGACCAGGTCTTAGTTGCAGCATGTGGGATGTAATTCCCTGACCAGGGATCGAACCTGGGCCCCCTGCATTGGGAGCACAGAGTCTTAGCCACTGGACCACCAGGAAAGTCCCTTCCGAAATTCTTACCCCTGTGTTTCAGGTATCCTTTTGGGGATGGTTGTTTGTGAATAGATTTTAGAGGATGTTAACTCAATTGTACAAAAATTTCTTTGGTTTGTGTAACTGTATTTTTTTTTTTAATTCCTGGACAGAAGATCTATAGCTTTCACCAGATTCATAGAAGGGTTTGTTGTTGTTTAGTTGTTAAGTCATACTTCCAGCTTTTTTGTGAGCCTGTGGACTGTAGCCCATCAGGCTCTTCTATCCTTGGGATTTCCCGGGCAAGAATACTGGAGTGGGTTGACTTCCTCCAACCCACGAATGGAAACTATGTCTCTTGCTTGACAGGTGGACTCTTTACCACTGAGTCAACTGGGAAGCACAAAAGGGTTTGTAAAAACTCCAAATTAAGAGCCATTGGTTTTTATAGGTTGTGAATGAAGGGTAAACTTGGTAACAAAAAAGGTGACAGTCCTGTAAAATTTGACTCTACCCTTGACTTTCAGAAACCTTTAATTTTCTTTAAACAAAATAATCTTAAAAGTCCCTTTATTTCTAAATTCTACCTAGTTAGGCCCAGTTTGAATTATTGTTCATGTGTCTGTTTAGGTATAACACATTAAATTAATGAATGAAGTAGCCAAGATTTATTCTAATAGTATTTTGCATGAAATGTCAAGTAGAAAATTGAAGCAAATATTTTAATGATTCAGATCCAAAAGACTTTTTAATCAAAACAATCAACAATAATAAGATATTTTCTGACTCTGATTAAATATTTCAGGAAATTTAATGTGGATTTGTTCTTTGTCTTTCTCTCTCTCAGTCAGCCAGTTCCGTTGCTTAGTCGTGTCTGACTTTTGTGACCCCATGGATTGCAGCACACCAAGCTTCTTGGTCCATCACCAACTCCCGGAGCTTGCTCAAACTCATGCCCATCTCTCTGCAAATACTTAAATGTGTGTGCATATTCCAACTATGCCCAGGTTCCCATATTTATCTGTTGAAAAGTTTTTCATTTTCAAGCTTGACAACTGTCAAACATGGACAACACAATAGATAAGGGAGGTGTAGGACCTTCTGACTGAGTCAGAAGGAGGGCATGACTATACTATCCAGGAGAGGAATTCAAGATCAGATGGTATAATCACCTCTAGGGGACCCAGGATAGAATTTAAATTAAATACTTAGAGGCCTTTCTTCTGGAATAGCAGATCTTGCCCACTTTCCCCACTTAGAACTCCCCAGCTTACTTCAAACTTTGTCTGAGAGGATATCTTCCATTAATGCAAGAAGAAGTATAATCTACGGTTTATTTAGCATTTGATCTTTGCACAGAGGCTTCCATTTAGAGGAACCATTGCAGCTAAGATTTGGATCTGGTCCATCAAATAGCCTGAACCAGGCGACCTCAGGCAAGTAGACGCAAGATACTAGCAATTTGTTTCATATCAGCTCCCAAGCCATCACCAGATGATAACAACCGTTGGACACTGTTAATCTCTGCTTGACTCAAACTGGTGACCGCGAGGTGAAAGGCAGGGCGTTATCTCTGAGCAATTCGTGTGGCCTTCCACAGATTGCCAGTTGGGCCAATACAATTGAAGCCTCTTCTCCAGTGGTTACTTTAAAAAATTCATATCCAAAGTCTTTGGTCTTTGTTGGACTAGAAGGTAGGAGGGCTTTATCAATGAAAATGCCCGAGGGCCAAGATGTAGGAGCTTAGAATCCAATAAAAATTAGAAAGGTTGAAAAGGTAACCTTGTGTGTTCCCAGCCCAATAAACTTTGAACAACACTGCTGTAACTATGACTAGAAAAAGCCTCTGGAAATGAATGTTTTTGCCAAACAATAGAGGGAATATGCACTTTAAACAAAAGGCAATGCTCTGTGTAGAATTGGTTTCCTTGTTTTGAAAATGGCGTTTATTTTGCCGTCTCTAATATGGTCAGTTCAGATCACCATATATTAACCTGGTATCAGTTCAGGGCTAGAAAGGAGAGTGGAAGTAGGCAGCCGTGGAGAATAAAGGAAAGGGGTGTACTGAAAACAAAAGCTGTCCTGTGTGTTGATGCCCAGAGGGGGTTGGCTAAATGACCTGCAGGGAAAATAAAACTACTACTATTTAAACTTCCGAATGTGTAGAGGGAAGAGTAGGAGCCTCATATTCCAGTGTACTCAGCTCTAGCTGAAGTCATAAAAATCTGCCATTACTACTTTGTGGAATTATTCTGCCCCCTGCTACTCTAATATACTAATTGTAATGATTCTGTTTGATTTTGATTTTGTTAGATGGCTCTAGAGAGAATTGACAGATTTTTTTTAAAAAATGGAGAGGTTTCAAAAATACTGCAGCTATTTTAATAATATGTTTTTTAAGGTCCAAGTACTGGAAGTTGGATCATTGGATCATTGTTGGTAAAAGTAAAACCAAATTGTTTTAGGTATTTTTAGCAAGAAGTTCCTTTGGACAGGATCAAAGATCAGCTTGATTTATGCAGAACTTCAGTTATCAGCAAACAGTGTCCCAGAAGCATCTCGCTATATTGTTCCATAACTTCATTCCCACACTATTTGTTTGCTGCCCTATCTTTTTAATTAACTGGTATTTGCAAACCCTATTGTGTTGTTTGGTAACTTCTCCTCAAAATGATACACTAAATAAACCTAAGCTATAAATACTAATCAGAGGATGAGTGCATTGTATACATTTGGTAAAGGGACACCCCTTAGAAAGATTTATGTATTGGCTGTGGTGAGTGTTGCTGTACGTGGGCTTTCTCTAGCTGTGGCGAGCAGGCGCTAGTCCTCACTGCGGTGTGCAGTCTTCTCATTGCCATGGCTTCTCTTGTTGTAGAGCCCAGGGTCTAGGGTACACAGCCTTCAGCAGTTGCAGCATGTGGGCTCAGTGGTTTTGGTGCACGGGCTTAGTTGCTCCGTGGCATATGGGATCTTCCCAAACCAAGGATCAAACGGTGTCCCTTGCATTGCAAGCTGGATCCTTAACCGCTGGACCACCAGTCACTGATGGCTAAAGTGGTGCATTTTCTAATATTGGGCAGTTGCCTAATTGATTTTGGGGAAATAAGACAGAAGATTAAAAAATGAAGGGTTGTTACTGCTTAAGATTGGCCTCAGCTCTAGTGTCTTAACGATATAATGTTCAGAAAGCATAAAGAGAGTCACAACATTTGCCTGGTCAGACAAGAGTCAAACTCATGTTCAGAGTATTTGCAAGGGCTTACAATTTCAGGACTATTTTTCTTAAGTATTTGTCTGCTCCATGAAGGGGTCTGGATAGAGTCGAAAACCTTAAAGAGGGAGAGTCTAGGCTTTTGTTCTCTTGCTTAATGCTGCCACTTCTTCAAGATGATGATGGTGAAGAGGGGATCAGTCTCCCTAATTTTAATGGGACATTTGCGTATGTCTTAAATCAATAAGCAGAGCGTTGGACTGGGTGATTTACTCAGCCTTTGAAAGATCTATCCAAAGTGGCAAATTTACCAGTTTTTATTGTAGGCCTTGAACTTTTACATCCATGTTGTCCATTGATAACTTGAGTGGATTTGGTGCTAAGGAATGTCTATAACTTCCCGTGTGGACATGCTCATCTTGTCTGAATACTTTTAGCTTTTTCTGAGCTTTGCTTAATTTTATCCCAACTTCATATACAAATTACATCGTGGTTTTTGCCTATATTTCTAGCTCTCTTTAAGAACTTCCCTCGTGGCTCAGGTGGTAAAGCGTCTGTCTACAATGTGGGAGACCTGGGTTCGATCCCTGGGTTGGGAAGATTCCCCTGGAGAAGGAAATGGCAATCCACTCCAGTACTATTGCCTGGAAAATCCCATGGACAGAGGAGCCTGGTAGGCTACAGTCCATGGGGTTGCAAAGAGTCGGACACGACTGAGCAACTTCACTTCACTAGCTCTCTTAACATTGTGGAAAACCTCATACAACATTATTTAATAAGGAGATATAACTTCCAGGTGCCTTAGAAAACGTAAGTTAGTATGTGCTTTTCATTATTTGAGAAATTTGCCCCTAGCTTCGCCAGAGGAGCAGTTAAGGATAGCAGTGAAGCATTTAGGCTTTAGAGTTGAATTGTTTGGGTTTGAATTCAAGCTCCTCTATGATGGTATTTGTAGATATTTGTCCTTATGAAGATAATTTAACCCCTCTGCGCCCTAGTGTCCTCATCTGTAAAACAGGAAAAATAATAGTTTATATTTTCCCAGTTGCTATGGCCATTGAAGCACTTAGCTCAATAAGTGCTCAGTCCATGCTCTTTGTTATTATTGTCACCATTATTGTCATTGTCATTGTAGTCAGTCACTGGCCAGCAGAGTTTAGTCAGAGACGCCATCCTGTTGAAAGGATGTACTGTACTCATCCTTTAAATGTACTGTACAGGACTGACTGTATTCATCCTGTTAAAAGGACAGGATCACAGATGTAACATGAAGAATGCAAGAGCAGTGAGTATATAATAGTGTATAATATGTGTCAAACTATATGTTTTATGTAACTTCATAGATTAAATTATTTTGTATTCTGTTTGCATTTATCATGAAGAGTCTATGTTTTTTTTGTTCAGCATTGGTAGAAACCATAAGGATTTTGAACTCTGCAAATATGTTTGGAAAGAAGGAAGTAAGAACGAAGGGATTTTACAAGGGGATCAAGGGGTAATGAGACAATGTATTTGGTGGCTCAGCATGCAGGATCTTAGTTCCCCTATTAGGGATTGAACCCATGCCCCCTGTAGTAGAAACATGGAGTCCTAACCACTGGACTGCCAGGGAATTTTCAACCCTACTATCTTAAAATCATACCTCTGGTCCTCTCCATATAAGAGTTAAAGTCTTTATTCATCACTGCAAGTGGTTTTTTCCTGGCTCCAAGCACTCTGAACAACAAACTGTTCTTGCTTTAGTTAAGAATGATACTGGCCTCTTTATTCGCATGTAATGTAGGTTAGTTCATTCTGTGGGCAATGTTTATTACCTCCTCCCCATCTCTGAAAACACTATCAACGTATACTTTTAATTTTCTTTTAGATGTGGCTTAAATAGGGCTGTCATTGCATTTCACGTTTCCTGCCTTATCAACTGGCATTGAACAGAAAGAGTGAGGTGAAGTAATTTAGTAATGAAGTAATAAAGACCTTGTAAATTGGGCTCTTGGTTTAAAAACAGAAGAGAAAAATTGAGAATAAAAAGACTTTATGCAAATCAACTAGTATGGATGATGGCAGAAGGAGAAGAGAACAGGGTAATGAAATTTGTTCAAATGAATTTACTGAAGATGGCAATTCAGCTCTCTAAGGAATTGCAGGTAAAATGAGTAAGTGGCTAGAGGGACTGATGTCTCAAGAAAGCCTGAATAGGCAAAATGGACCATATTTGCAAAGAGTGAAATTTTAGTCATCAGCTTTCACAGTGCTTCAGCACACACCATGCAAGCAATTTGTTTAAGGTTGCAAAATGAAAACGTGTCTCTGAGAGCATGGATAAGGAGGCAAGACCTTTGTGATGTCTTACAGTGGAACAAAGACCTGACAACTGCCTGCAAGTGCCTGAAAAGGTATCACCCATCAGACAGGCAGAAGAATCGTCCAGCAGGCTAATTTGGAGTAAATTGATGGAAACAGGAAATCTGTCAGTGATGGGAAATGGCACCATCTTCAGTTTAGAACTTTTAAAGCTAGAGAAGGAAGAACTTCTTGGACTTAAATCTCAGGAACTGTCCAGCACTAGTAGAGGGCTGGAGTTGCTGCCAAATGACCTATTAGGTTCTATGAGTTTCCCTCTACGATGTACTAACTATATGCTTATTTAACACCAAATGTATTTTTTTCAGTTCTTTTGACAGTCCTAATACTAATATTATTACTGCCAAAGAGATTTTTGTAGGTTAATTTAGATTTGCATTTGTTCTACAAGGAAATGTAATTATTTACTGAGTCAGCATTTGCCTTGAAGACATTTCAACTATGACCTCTTCAGGAATTTCAAAGAATAACCAAGCTCATTGTCATTTCTCATGCTTGCTCTAAATTTCGCCAAACAGCGCTAACTGCATTATTAACAAATTACATGACAAATAAAATCATAATGTTTTTCTGGTTTCAGAGACATTAAAATGGATGTTAGAATGGCCATAGGAAAGGATTCTCAGATGTCAAATTGATGTAAAATTAAGTTTCTGCTTAAAATTTCATTAGGATTTAAGAAAACTGGGACCATTATAAAGATGTATCTATTCATTCAGTGAATATTTGAGGGTCTTCTTTGTATTAGACATTCTCCTAGGTTTGAAATACACAAGGTTTCGGCTCCTGTGGAGCTCACATTCGTGTTTATGGGAGAACACATTTATAGGTGGTCGTTACAGGAGACAGAAGCTTCAGAGTTAAAGGGGAAACGCTGCTGGGTTTAAAGATGTACGGAAGGACTTCTCTGGTGGTCCGGTGGTGAAGAATTCGCCTTCCAATGCAGGGGACGTGGTCAATCCCTGGTCAAGGAACTAAGATCCCACATGCCACAGGGCAACTGAACCCGCACATCATAACTAGGGAGCCCGCACACCACAACTGGAGAAGACTGTGCCACGAGGAAGACCCAGCACAGCCAAAAAAAAAAGTGTGGAAACTTCTAAGTGACAATTGTTAGTTTAATAACTTTCAAGAATGAAAGTACTTTCCCCACTCCTTCCCGCTGCTGCTGCTGCTAAGTCACTTCAGTCGTGTCCGACTCTGTGCGACCCCATAGACGGCAGCCCACCAAGCTCCCCGTCCCTGGGATTCTCCAGGCAAGAACGCTGGAGTGGGTTGCCATTTCCTTCCCGCTAAACATACTCAAATAGAATTTAGATGTTCCAGTGAACAGCAGTATAGTCTGTATGCTCCATTCTCAAGTCCCTCAGGGTGACTTGAGCATGTGGAGGGAGGTTGGAGCACTTAAGCTGCTCCTCAGGACATACGTGGGTCCCCGGGTCTGTGGCTGTTGAAGCTGTATATGATGTCCTGTGTCCTGGCCTTGTTGTGTGACAGTTACTGCTAACAAGCTTGGCTTTGGCTTGACCATCTTTGAAACTAACCTCTCCCTCAGCCCCTCCAATTGCCTCAATCAAACCAACAGGGCTGTTAAAGAAATGGTCACAGTATCACTGGAATAGGCAAAGGCAATTACTTCGTATTTTCTACAGACGTACTGATTGTAAATTTCAAAAAAGGCCTTTGTGGAAAGGACAGTCCATTAAGAAACCACGTGATGTTTAATTACACGTGGTTGGGAACTCCACAGAGGAACAGCCCAGTCAAACAGGGCATCAAAATCAGAGACACAGTGGCTGGTGCAAAATTTCCTTTTGAGTTCCAGGTACAAAAATCCAAATCCGGAGTGCCGTATTCTCACACTCCAGTGCTGCCATAATACTTAATTACTGCTGTCGCTGGAGTGTAACATGATCTCAGAAAATGTCACACAAGAATTCCACCAAATTGTTTGTTTCATTACTCTTCCTCCTCCTCCCCAGGTTCTGTTTCTTGGCTGTGCTCTTTTCTGTAGTTGCCTTTCTCTCCTTCCTCCCTATAAGAGGCATTGTGAGGTTGAATTCACCAGGTGTGCAAACTTCCTCCCGCATCTGACACTCCTTTGGCAGAAAGCACAGGTAGCACAGCAGGTATTGTCAGGGTCAAGTTAAAAAATAACAAAAGCTGCCAATGCACATTTCCTTCTCGTGGTGCCTGGCATCAATGGGCTCTCAAAAAGACTGCTGTGGCTTTAGTATTTCCCTTTTTACAGCTAGCATGAAATTGGCAATCCATCCACGGCTCACCTCCTCTGTCCTCGGTCTTTGTCGGGACCAGAGGATGGCTGGCATTTCTCCTGGTTCCAAGACAGGGAAGGTAGGGACAGGAGCAGAACAGTGGACAGCATTATTCTATTTAGAAAAAGTTAATTGGAAAGAAGTGCTGTTGTTAGATTGCAATTTAAACCTCAGTGGTCACTGTTAGGTCCTTGATTCATTGGAAGCGAACTGACTTGGTAAAGTATTGGATATACTTGATCTCTGTGGTGATCTTTTAAAACTTAAAACCTGAAGGAAATGTGGTACTGTAAGTAGTGAGTTATATGCCAGGTAAGTGCCAAAGTCTTCCCTGCTAAAAACTTAGAAACTAGTTGATTGTGAGAGAAATAATACCAGCATTCTTTTTTTTGCTTGTTTTTGTTTTACTTTTCATAGTATAGTAATAATCCTAGTAAGGAAAAATAAAGTAAATATATATGTCTTAAAAATCAGACATGCCACGGTCATTAGAAAGCTTTGTCTACAGTATGTCTAGGTTCATGGCCCTTTCTAAGAGGGAGTGCCCAGACTATTCCCAAATTTTTCTCAGAATGGTGGGATCTGCAGTAACGTTCCTGAACCTCATCAACAGCTGGTGCTCCCAACAAGCTCCTAATGCGTTGTTATATAAAAGTGAAATGTAATGTTCATATCAAGTTTCCCAATGGTTTTCTACACACATGTTCATATATTCTTTAACAACACCATGGGATTATATGTTCACTGCATTCCTTAATTTACTGTGCAAGTCTTTATTTCTTCTGTGTTCACGATGCCTTTTTTATGGTTGACTCCAGCGAAGAAATTCCTGAAGAAAGGAGATCACATTCATATATAGGTATGTGTATAAATATGTGTAACACAGACACACACCCACCCACATCCTTTTTGTTGTTAACTTTTCATGTGTCTCTGTCATCTCACTATGTAGGATAAAAATTTCAGAGGATTTCACTTTAAGCTTATTTTCATCCCTTCAGTACCTAGCCCAGGGCTTGGAATATGGCAGGTACTTAATACAAAGAAATTGTTCCTACGTAATGACGACTCATACAACTACAGGCAAGACCAGAGGGCATTTATCTGTCAGCTCTGTGCCCTCTCTACCTCAACAGAGCCCTTACTTGGGTCTCTTATCTAGTCTTCCTGCTCCCCACCTTCCGATCTGTTTGTTCATGTTGCTATTAGACTTACTTTCTAGAAACCAAATCTATAACACATACAGGCCATGGGGTGAAACCTTAACATCTAAACTTAGCATTTAAGATTCTACCACAGTGCTTTTCAGATTTTAATGTGCATACAAATCACCTGGGGATTTCCTTAAGGCAGATTCTGATCTGGTAGGTCTGCGAGTGAGGCCTGAAGATGTGCATTTTTAGTCATCTCCCAGGTGATACAGCTGCTGCTGGTCCTGGACTGTGTTTTGCGTAGCTGGTTTCTACAACACTTGACTTAGCCCAGGTGTTAAATGGCGTTTTAGCTCATCTTAATTCACTCCCCACCCCATACCCTACATTCTAGCAAAACTGTTGTTCTTGACATTCTCTGGCAATTCTCCGACTTGTGCTTTGATTCATGTCATATCCTTTCTGGCTGCTAAGCCATTACTCATTCTTCCGGAGAGCTCAAATATCACCATCTCTGTGAGGCCTTCCAGCTCAGCTGCCCCTGCCTTGGCCGGCTAATCCCGCTGTCTTCCAAATTCTCGCAGCACTTTGCTAGTGCTGATGTTTAGCACTTATTACAAGTTATCATAATTGTTTGTTTACATGACTGTCTTTCCAGCTAGACCATGAGCTACAGGGCAGGGAGCCAGGCCTTACCTATCTTACAATCTCAGCGCTCAGTATAGAGCGCAGCACACACAACAGTTTCCTAATAAATACTGGTAATTCAACTGGATTTAATTGAACTGGATTTCTTAGTGATGAATATTTTGAGACAAAAACATATCTCGACAGAACTGATGGGAAGTCATGAAGAATCATAGTCACTGTAATATTATTATTGTCATTATTAATGATGTGTATTATTTATCTATTAATATTAGATGCTTATTACGTACCAGACATTGTGCTAATCACTTACATACAAAGTTTCATTTAAATTTCACAACTTGTATTTTAGATAAGGGCATAGCCACACAGTTCAGAGGATATGTCCGTTGCCGCAGCCCCAGGAAGTGACAGAATTTGAACTTGAAACCTAACTCTCAGGTTCACTCCATGCTCTTAGCCATTTTACTGGTGCTGGAAGAATAGTCTTGCTCTAAGGCTCTGTGAGTGTGTCTTCCTTCACTGATTATATGTACTCTAAATGCAGCAGGGTCTTCCTCTGAGGGAGGGACCCTAATCTCTTTCTGTACTTTAGACTCCTTTAGCAGTCTCACAATGCTTATAGACTCCTCTGAATAATATTTTTGAATGTATTAAAAAACAAAATTACAAAGGAAACCAATTTTTTGAAATACAGTTATCAAAATTAGAAAGAACCCCAAAGCTGTGACAGAGTAATTTGTGCCTTTATTTATGCCTTAAATAATAAGATCTACCGGTGAGACTAATAATGAGGTGGGGTTTTTTTTTTTTTGGCTGAGCCACACAGCTTGCAGGATCTTAGTTCCCCAACTAGAGATTAGGGATTGAACCAGGACTCATGGCAGTGAAAGCACAGTCCTAACCACTAGACCTCTAGGGAATTCCTAGTCTAATAATGACTTTAATTTTGAATTATTAATGGGGCTAAACAATATTTTGAGGTATCTACAACTGAAATATGATGAAAATATCCATGATCTCTATTTAAGAAAAAAATCATAGGTATTATTTCAGATACTATAGGTTTTTGCCTGTATTTACAATGGAAAAAAATTTCTTTCTTTTTCTTTTTTTTTGGCTGCACCATGGTGCATGAAGGATATTAGTTCTCGGACCAAGGATCAAACTCATGTCCCCTGCATTGAGCATGAAGAGTCTCAACCTCCGGACCACTACAGAAGTCCCATAACTTTTAAAAAAATGTGATTTATTGTTGTATAGTTGATTTAAAATGCTATATAAATTTCTGCTGTATAGCACAGTGATTCAGTTATACCTGTATTTTTTTTCATTTTCTTTTCCATTATGGTTTATCACAGGATATTGAATATCATTCCCTGTGCTATACAGTAGACCTTGTCCATCATTCTATATATGATAGTTTGCATCTACTAATCCTCAACTCCCAATTCATCCCTCCTCCATCCCCTTCCCCTTGAACCACAGTCTACCCTCTATGTTTGTGAGTCTTTCTGTCTCACAGATAAGTTCCTTTGTGACATAAGAAAATACTAACTTTAAATAAGAGATTAGTACAGTTAAAGATGTGATTTTTACCCCCCGATCATGAACCTCCAGAATTTTATGCACAGACACTATGGATATGTGTTTGTGGGGTCTGGTCCTATGAGCTTCAGGTTAAGAACCCATGTTCTAGGGCAAACAGGTATTCTACCTTTTTAAAGAGGTTGAGGTACTCATATCCATGCATAGAAGTCAGTCATATGTAAAAAAGTATTACGTACATAGAAATGCCACAAAGTCACTGCCAAGAGGTATGTAGGCATGTAATAGAGGGGAGGAAGAGGATAATCTGGCAGCAATAGGGCTCTGCAACAGGTAAGAAGCCCTGCTTTTGGGGGGTGAACTCTTAGAGATTTTCAGAAGAGGATGCAGAAAGTATACTTGGAGGAAACTCAAGTGTACATAAAAATCTTAGGAGGGACTTTCCTTGTGGGTCAGTGGTAAAGAACATGCCTACCAATGCAGGAGACACAGGTTCGATCCCTAGTCCAGAAAGATCCCATATTCTGCATTTGGAGCAACCAACCCCCTTCACCACCACTGTTACGTCTGTGCTCTAGAGCCTGGGAGCTGCAACTACTTAAGCCCGTGTGCCTAGAGCCCATGCTCCGCAACAGAAGCCAGCACAATGAGAAGCCTGCATGCTGCAACTAGAGGATAGCCACTGCTTGCTGCAGCTACAGAAGAGCCCTTGCAGCAGTGAAGACCCAGCACAGCCAAATACATAAATAAAATTATTTTAAAAACAGAAGTCTTAGGAATTGGGAAATAAATTCTGTAGTTGTTCCCAGGAAAAACATACTGTTTCAGTCCCATACTGAGGTGCATGAAGGGCCCTATGCCTGGAGTCATCATACGCTGGTGAAGTGGGCACTGTCCTCATCTTTCTGTATTATATATATGCTGATGTACGGCAAGGGTCCTCAGGTCTACCAGCCTCTCTCTACTTACTTCGACTGATTCAAATGGCAGTGTAAACCCAAACCTAGTGTATATCTTTATTGACTTTGAAGAGATAGGCAATCCAAAATTTGGTGCTTTGATCACTCTAAGCTGAAAATTTGTCATTCCAATGGCATCAAATGCCTCCGTTTGGCATTCAAGTACACTAAGATAGGATCCTTTTTTTCTCTTAGGATCTTATCTCCCTTTTTTCATTCACTTTATAGTCTTGGCAATTGAACCTATTAAAATCCTTTGCCCACTCCCACTTTATTCTCCTTTGTAAATCCCAACACCAGTAATATCCTTTCCTCTTATCTCAGTCTTCTAGCCTATTCTTTCTTTAAGGCTCAATTCAAATTCTGCCTCTTCCATGAAGATTTTCCTGGAACTACTTCTGTCAGTCACAGCCTCTACGCTGAAAGTAGTCTCTTCCTCTCTGGAACACTCATAGCATTTTATCTATATTTCTTTTATGATATATAACTTCAGTGTTACTATAAACAACAATAGTTGTGGCCTTTGAAGAAAAATCAAACTAGAAAAAGTACCCAGTTATGGGAGGAAAAGTAGAGAAGAGAAGAAAAATCAGTATTTAAGGCCCTAAATAATTCTATATCAATATACAGAATATGAGTAATAACATGAACTTGGAGTATTAACCAAAGTTGTAAATGTAATGGCACAACTATCACACAAATGGTATAATAGGATTATGAACAGAATGAGGGAAGTAAAATATATACATATTTTTTGGTTAATAAATTTAAAAATTTACATTAGAGGTAGAGGGAAAGTTTAAGAAGATATCCAGTATAAAATACCAGCTTGGAATGACATGATCAGAGCCCTCCTTATGAAGATTACTGTGGTGGAGGCTGAAGGATGGATTAGAGAGAGATTTAAAGCAGAAAAACCAGTTGGCAGCCATTTAAATAGTCCGAGTGAGGTATAATAATAAATATCTACTTAGGACTTCAAGATTTCAGGTCTAGGTGCCTGGGAATAAGATGGTATTTTTAAGAAGCACGTGTAGTAAAAGGATTTGGGGGTAGTTTCAGGATAAGAAAGGTTTGTGTTCTAAAAGCTTTTGGGATACAGGAAAAGTGAGAGCCTTCCAATCAAGGAATAAACATTAAATGCAACTGTAGACTGAATTACTACAGACACCATGTCTCAGTCATAACTGAAGAATTGCAAGCAGGTCTGGGTTCATACTTAAATATGGTGACTATGCAAATTCTCTCATTTGAAGAACACTGGAAGAAATGTGGAATATTTAAATCTGAAGAGATAAATGGGGATAATAACTGTCTTCAAAGATAAATGGAGACATAGAAAAAATAAAGAGGTAATTAATTACATTCTGGGGTGAAAGGGGGTGGGGTGGTGGTAAATGGAGTTACAAGGAGAAACTTGGGGGCTTATCCTCAGAAATAATTTAATCACAATGAGAGCCACCAAGTAGTGGGAAGAACTGACCTCCAGAGCAGCAAGCTCTTTATCTGTGAGGCAGGGAAGCAGAAACAGCATGAAACTTTGCTTGTCTATCTTGGAGAAGGAGTTTCCATAGTCTATAGTGCATGCATGTGTGCTCAGTTACTTTAGTGACTCTTTGTGACACCATGGACTGTAGCCCACCAGGCTCCTCTGCCCGTGGAATTCTTCAGGCAAGAATACTGGAGTGGGTCGCCATGCCCCGCTCCAAAGATCAAACCCTCATCTCCTGTATTCCAGGTGGATTCTTTACCCACTGAGCCACCTGGGAAGCCCCCATAATCTATAGTAGAGAGTTTAAATTACAGGATGCTTAAGATATCTTGCTACTCTAAACTCCTCAGCTTCTGTTCTCCAAGAAAACCTTTCTTATTTCCTCCTGCCCTGGCAGGAATGAGCCCCCTTCTCTGTGTTTATGAAGCACCCCCAGGGCTACCCTTGTCACACTGGTATCACCCAATGTGGTAATAGCTTATCTGTCTTCCTCAGCAGACTGCCATCTCTTTGAGGGTAGGCATTGTCTTTTAACTATACACGTCCATCACCTAGGGCAGTTTTCAGACAGAGTGTTAGCATTCAATACATACTTTTTGACTGATGAATGAATAAATGAATGCAAGGGATTTAGGTTCGACTGCTACAAAATTTGGGCTAAAGAGAGCAAGAGCTGGGAGGTTTCAATCTGCAAAGTTACCTTCATGGGAAAGTCTCATTCTCCTAAATAATATGATTTCTTTCCATCTTCTTCTCTAGTGCAGACTCAGTTAACAGACATATGAGGGAGTTTGATTATGATGGAATGATATCAACTTATCAGAAAAGTCAGAACGTGCTTGCTGAGTGACAAAAAATCAAGGGATTTCAAAGTTGCATTTGATTTTTATGTAATTAATAAAAATTTAAAAGCACACAAACCTCAGTGGCTATTAAAAGTTCAATAGCCAGAAACACACCAAGGTGCATACAGAAAAGAACAGGATAGAGTCAGCTTACACAGTTTGTGAACAGTAGAGCATCATGTGATCACACTCACATTCTTGGGAATCATCTGACATTGAAGGTGGTTCTCCCGAGAGATCCAGTTTCTCACCTAGCCTTTGATATTATTTGCACACTGATTATAATGCCCACAGTTGTCAGTCTGTGTTAATGCAGACTGTTGCTGCACTTGACACGAGGCTGAACTATACGGTTCCTCTGGTGGGGAATGGTCTAAACAGAGCTGGTACTTGGAGTGAGTGGAGATGTTCCTTCCTGCTCATTCACGTTCAAAGCTGTGTAAGATCTACAAATCAGATCTCAGAACATGTTCTCTGTGCAGCCATCATCCAGATTTGAAATTTATTTTTTAGATTTATGCTGCAGCCAATGAGAAATCACATTTGTTTACAGAGAAAAGAGAGGCAAATATCTTCCTTATGGGGAGAGGAGGCAATATGTTGATTCCTTGGACATTCTGGGTGGCAGACTATCTGCAGTTCCCCTGACTGCCAAGCAGCTTTGGACATTTCTTGGTACCAGCCTAGTCCACACTCAGGTCAGGGGGTGCATGTTAATAAATGTTGTCTTAGAGATGACACCACTGCAAAGAGAACCATTACATCAGAGGTAGGTACTTGTGACTGTAATGGGAGTGATTATATAAAGGAAGTAAATGAGGTAACTATTGCAAGTGTAAAGGTTTCTTAACAACATAATAATTGCAACCACGACTGAGAGTGAAGGTAAACAGATCCTGACATTAATATTAACAGTGTTTCACCAGCCTCAGTGAAAACATATTCAGCTGTCATTTGATTAATTTTCATTAATAATTAAAGAAAAATCTTACCTGTCTAAAATCCCCTATGTTTGCATTATCAGTATTGACATTACAGATGGATCAGCCTGATCATTTGTTTAATTTACCTTAAATTGCCTCATCATAAGAGACTGAAGAAAGCTTTTCTATGAAACACAGGACTGTACATGAGTGTCTGTGTTTATGTGTGTGTGTGAGAGGGCCATGTATGTGTGTTCACATGTGTTTCTGTTTGAGGGATACTAATAACTATATGAGACATGATCTTGAAAGTTTGAGTTTCAATGTGCTAAAGGTTACATAAACTGACGAGTGTAAATACTATTGTAGAAACAAAAGCCTTAACACACCTGTACTTAGTAGTTTTCACCTCGCCTGAATATCCAGAACAAGAAGTGCATGTTGAACATACTTAGGGATCTATTCTACACATGTCTTTATTCCTGTCGCAGCCCCAATCCTATTTACTTTGAATCAAAGTGTATACAGATGGTGAAAGAGTGAACCCGATCCAGTAAAGGGTTTTTTCCCCTCCATGCATGTTGTCTTACACTTTAGGGAGTTTAGAAAGCAGGGGCAAAATTTCCTATTGGCCATCAGGGATGGACAATTCAGTAAACTGATGATAGTGAATTCTGAGAACAGATTTAATTTATAAGGCCGAGGGATTTGCTCAGTTGCGTCCACCTCTCTGTGACCCCATGTACTGTAGCCCACTAGGCTCCTCTCTGCATGGAATTCTCCAGGCAAGAATACTGGAGCGGGTTGCCATTCCCTTCTCCAAGAGATCGTCCCTGACCTAGGGATTGAACCCGGGTCTCCTGCATCGAAGGCGAATTCTTTACCATCGGAGCCACCAGGGAAGCCTAAGGGATTTAAGCACAATGGGCTTCTTTCTCAGACCAAATTCCCAAGATAGTCAATGACATCCCAATTTGACCTCTTATTAATTTTAAGTTCATTGAAAATTTGGCCAAGGTCTCTTTCCACTCAGCCATATGTGGGCTTAAGGAAACTGTGAAGCTACTGGTTTTACCCTTGAGGTGAGAAAAGAGTGCAGTGGAGAGTAGAGAGATGCTGATTCACAGTGTTCCAGAAAGTGTTTGGGCTCCCCTGGTAGCTCAGTCGGTAAAGAAACTGCCTGTAGTGCAGGAGACCCGGGTTCAGTCCCTGGGTCAGGAAGATCCCCTGGAGAAGGAAATGGCAACCAACTCCAGTATTCTTGCCTGAAGAACCCCATGGACAGAGGAGCCTGGCAGGCTACAGTCTGTGGGGTCACAAGAGTCGGACACAACTTAGTGACTAAACCACCAGAAAGTGTTGACGTTAGGCACTTGCTGTTCTCTGGCTTTGTCCTACAGGTCTAAGATCAGCACACTTCCTTGCAAATTGCCGGAAAGCTTAAAGGGCCACCACAAACGTTCTTTTGTGAGTAAGACTATTGTAGAAATGACCAGCTTAAGAATCACGGTTTTTAAAATTTGTAAGGAGAGGTTTTAAATCAGCACTCAAGAACTTGGAAATGATGAAAAAGAAAAGCTACCCTGATGATCTCCAAAGCAGTGCTAACCAGAAGGAACACGAGTGATGAAGATCTGTGCTGGTATTCGAGGGTCCTGGAAGGGGATCAAGACTCTTCACTGGACGGTCACAACCCTAATCTCAAGAGTTGACTCAAGCCTCCCACACCCCATGACAAATTCTCTAAAAGAGCAGGGGATAAGGAAGGACTCAGCAAAGACATCCGTTCGTAATTTTCCCAAGCAACATTTTTGTCTATCAAAAGACCAAAGCTGAGTTGAACTTGAGAGTCAGGGTTGGAAACAGAGCAAGCCAGTAGCACCTTTAAACACTTACCTGTTTTGCAAGCCACCAAGGGAGGTAAAACCTGCAGAGAGCATGGTGAGGGCGGCACTAGGAAGGCCCCGCAGAGGTGCTTCATTAACCCAATTAAGCAGGTGGATGGAGAGGGCCTCACTGATAATTTACACCTTGCTAATGAAGCGTGTGACTCTTAATCTCCTCCAAACAAGATACACTCATGAAACTCTGGTGCAAGGAAAGGGGAAATTAATTAGGTGAAAAAACTATGAGATTATAGCAGAGGGATTCCTGCAAGGCAACTGTAACCTGGGCGGTTTTTCATTTTAGCCTTTCTGAAATTAATGGCTGAGCTGTCAAGTAAACAAGTTGTGGTACCTTTTGGGCTTAGAAGATGTTCAAAAGCAGTGCATCATTATGTGTATAATTTTATATTTCTGTGATGCCTTAGAAAATCACTCTAATGGAAATGGTTGCTCTGATGTCTCATGAGTCATTTTAATATATTTGACTATAGTACATCTGTTTATAGTAAGATTATATAAAGAAGATCCACTTACATATTGCCTATAATTTAAAAATGTCAACTTACAAAGTAATTCTTATATCTAATGCAAGATGTGAAGGCATTTTGTGTCCTGAAGAGAGATATTTTGTTTCATGCTTATTTAATTTTATTTTCCAGCTTTATTGAAATATAATTTACATGTAACATAGTATAAGTTTAATTTAACATTTAAGTAACTTAACAATTTATCATTGTGTAAGTAATCAATGATGGTGTTGATTTATACACTTATACATTGCAAAATAATTACCACCCTAGCATTAGCTAGCACCTGCATGATGTCTCATAATTACCTTTTTTTTAATGAAAACATTTGAAATTTAGTCTCTTACAAACTTTCAAATATATAATGCAACATTATAACTATAATCATCATGGTGTACATTAAATTTCCAGAACTTATTCATGGATGTTTTTGTCCTTTGACTAACAGTCCCCTATCTCCCCAACCCCCCAACTCCAGGTAACCGCCATTCTAGTCTCTGCCTTGGGAAAGAAATATTTTAAATGACTAATTAGAATTATTACATGAATGATATTATCAACTTAGTTAAGGAAATGTAATGACAGTAGCTAACATTTATCAAGTATTTGTACATATCACATACTAACTCGAGTCTACATAACAGCTCAATGAGGGAGCTCATCATTATTAGTTCATTTGTTTATAGATGAGTAAGCTAAGGCCAGAGAAGTTACATGAATTGTTTACATCATGCCATATATTTTCTTGCTTACTAGGAAATGAAATAAACTAGATATTAAAGCCAGAAGTTAATTTAAATGGTGTTGATTTCAGGGGATTTCTCATATTTTTGATAAAGTATAGATTTGGATTTAAATTTACTGTCATTCACTGTGATCTTGGGAAAGTTACATCTCTAAGTTTCAGTTTTTCATCTCTAAAATAGATGTTATGGGGACTTACCTGGTAGTCCAGTGGTTAAGATTCCTCAATTCCACTGCAGGGGATGCAGGTTCAGTTTCTGGTTGGGGAACAATGATTCCCCATGCCGCGTGTTTTGGTCAAAAAATACTTTTTTAAAAAAAATTGGTGCTATGATTCCTGCCTCATCAGACTAAAATGAGTCTTCCCCTCGATACTGCGTGTGCTGCACCATGACACACTCAGGGCTCGTACATGTTGTCCTCTTGACATGTCCATTTCTTGGGTCTACATGGGACTTCATGACAGACTGTTGGTCTCTTAGCTATAATTACATAAGGACCTATAAACCATTGCTTTAAAATAGCTTTTATTCCCTACCATATCTAAACTAAACTCCATGTCCCAAGGCTCCATAGGTTGGTCTTCTGCTGTTTTAACTCCTGTCCTGTGATCTAGGTCAGGTGGAATTTTCACTGTGAGCGTTCCTACTTCTGTCTGTACACTCTTTACTTTCTCCCTTTTTGGAATGCCTTCCTCTTTTCTTTCTGCCAGTCTAGATCTAGTCATCCCATGAGACTCAATTCAGTTCCTAAAATTATTCAACCACTCACCTATCTACCTTGGTCCAAGAACATTTCTCCACCAGGTGTCAAGCACTGGACCAAGTCATGAGGATACAAATGAGTCAAGGTCCCGAGTTTCTAGGAATATGTTGTTTAGAAGGACCAACAGACACATAACGGGGCCATTTAGTCCATACAAAGGGAAGAACGTACTGGCAGTGATACAGTGGTAAGGGCATGCTTAATGCTGCCTGGTGTTAGGGTGACATGCGAGCAGGAGTCTCTCAATGTGGATAAGTTTGGGAAGGTGAGGATGGAAGGAACTCAGAGGCATAGAGTTGTGAAATGTCAGAAGATGTTAGGGGACCATCAGGTTCTCTAGTCCTACTGAGTTGGGGTCTGTGTTGGGAGTTAAGTTTTCTGTGCTTTTTTCTCTGGATGGTGGAAATCCCGTGGATCCTGGGAGCTTACATTCTAAATGTAAATGGTGGATTATAGGAGAGCAAGACTAGAGGCAGGGAGATGAATTAGAAGTCCATTGCCAGAAATGGAGACACAGATGTAGAGAACAAACATGGACACCAAAAGGGGAAGGGGAGATGGGATGAACTGGGAGATAGGGATTGATATATATACTCTACTATGTATGAAATAGATAACTACTGAGAACCTACTGTAGAGCACAGGGAACTCTAGTCAATGCTCTGTGGTGACCTAAATGGGAATTCTTGAAGAGAAAGGAGTACCAGACCACCTTACCTGTCTCCTGAGTAACCTGTTTGTGGGTCAAGAAGCAACAGTTAGAATCAGACGTGGAACAGCTGACTGGTTCAAAATTGGGAGAGGAGTACAATAACATTTCATATTGTCACCCTGCTTATTTAACTTATATGCAGAGTGCTGGTGTACTGTGCTTAGTCGGTCAGTCATGTCTGACTCTTTGTGACGTCATGGACTGTAGCCCACCAGGCTCCTCTGTATGCAGAGAACCTCACACTAAATGCCAGATTGTATGATCCACAAGCTAGAATCAAGGTTTCTGGGAGAAAAATCAGCAATTTCAGATATGCAGATGATACCACTCTAATGGCACCAAGAGAAGAGGAACTCTCTTGATGAGAGTGAAAGAGAGTGACATAGCTGGCTTAAAACTCAACGTGAGAAAAAACTAATATCATGGCATCTAGTCCTATCACTTCATGGCAAAATAGAAGGGGGAAAAGTGGAAGCAGTGACAGGTTTCATTTTCTTGGACTCCAAGATCACTGTGGATGGTGACTGCAGTTATGAAATTAAATGACGCTTCCTCCTTGGAAGAAAAGCTATAACAAACCTAGACAGTGTATTAAAATGCAGAGACATCACTTTGCCTACAAAGATCCATATAGTTAAAGAGATATCACTTTGCCTACAAAGGTCTGTATACTGGTTTTTCCATTAGTCATGTACAGATATGAGAGTTGGACCATAAAGAAGGCTGAGTGCTCAAGAATTGATGCTTTCGAACAGTGGTGTTGGAGAAGACTCTTGAGAGTCCCTTGGACTACAAGGAGATCAAACCAGGCAATCCTAAAGGAAATCATCCCTGAATATTCATTGGAAGGATTGATGCTGAAGCTGAAACTCCAATTCTTTGGCCACCCAATGTGAAGAGCTGACTCACTGGAAAAGATCCTGATAGTGGGAAAGACTAAGGGC
The DNA here is from genome assembly GCF_032452875.1 of Bos javanicus. Classification (NCBI taxonomy): domain Eukaryota; kingdom Metazoa; phylum Chordata; class Mammalia; order Artiodactyla; family Bovidae; genus Bos; species Bos javanicus. The sequence goes on along the minus strand of NC_083877.1, from coordinate 68,706,774 downwards.
AAAAGGAGAAGAGGGCAGCAGAGGATGAAATGGTTAGATAGCATTACCCACTCAGTTCAGTTCAGTTCAGTAGCTCAGTTGTGTCCGACTCTTTGCGACCCCATGGACTGCAGCACGCCAGGCCTCTCTGTCCATCACCAACTCCTGGAGTCTACTAAAACTCATTGAGTCAGTGATGCCATCCAACCATTTCATTTCAATCACCCACTCAGTGGACATGACTTTGAGTACGCTCCAGGAGATAGAAGAGGACAGAGGAGTCTGCTGTGTTGCAGCCCTTGGGGTCCCAAAAGAGTCAAACACGACCTAGTGACCGAGCAATGACAACAGTAAATGAGAAAGGAATCCAAAAAAGAGGGGATACATGTATACGTATGGCTGATTCACTTTGCTTAGAGCAGAAACTAACACAGCATTGTAAAGCAATTATGCTCTAATAACAATTAATAATAATAATTTTAAAAATCCATTGCTAAAGTTCAGCTGAGAAGAGATGAGGTTGGCTCTAGGGCTGTAGCTTTGAAGGTAGCCAGAGATCAACCTGCCAATTATAAAGAGATTTAGAAGGTAGAAAATAGAAAGCAATCACTAAAACTGATACATAGTAGACATTCAATAAATAATTGTTGCTTAAATCAATGAATGGGGGATTCCCTTGGTGATCCAGCAGGCCAGAATCTGCGTAGCAATGCAGGGGACACCAGTTTGATCTCCAATCTGGGAAGATCCCACATGCCTTGGAGCAACTAAGCCTGTGTGCCACAACCACTGAAGCCCACCTGCCTAGAGCCTGTGCTCTGCAACAAGAGAAGCCTCCACAATGAGAATCCCTCACACCATAATGAAGAGTAGCCCCTAGTCACCACGAGAGAAAGCCCTAGAGCAGCAATGAAGACCCAGAACAGCCAAAGGAAAAAAAGGTTTAAAAAAAATGAAAAAGTGTATGTGCTTTTTTGGTTATTTTTCTTCTATGGTTGCAATTTCTTCACAGCCCTCTGAAGATGTTAATTACAGTTGTTTTGGAAGTCTTCCCTCACCCTCATTCCTTGCCTTGTCTCTATTTCCTCTGAGCCTTGAATTTCTGTTGCTCTTTGGTCTCCATCTATAATGGCAGAAGTTTTCCTCAAAAGTGGAATGAGTCTGGCATGTCAGTTTATATTTAAACATAAGGTACTAAATGCTGATTGGAAACAGCATGTGCACAGGCAACATTTTGTTGACTATTGGGGTTCACCATAGGGTAATTAGGCAGGACCTGGCCTTTACATTTAGGGACCTTAAGTTTTCAATATTTTTCACCAGATTAAAGTTCAATTTCACCAGAGAAGAATTTGTAATTTTCTTGCCTGAGGGTATAAACAAGTGTGATATTTGGCTGGTACACACTAATACAGCCAGACTGGTTGTTAAAGTATTGAAACTCTTTACTGGTATCATAAAGCTACTGCCCTGAGCCACGCTGACCCTCTGAGACTCATTTTCCCTATAACCAGCAATTAAAGGGTCAAAGCCTGAAGGGCTTTGCCTCAATGCTAAGGCCAGTGTCCATTCCAGCTGATTAGTGTCTGCGATGTACTGGTTATAATAATATATTAAGAATAAGGCCTATATCTGGGATTCTGGAAGAACAGGAAAGAGAGCTGGGTGGTTCTGATTTGCATGAGATCTTTTAATCATGCTGTATTTTTCAGAACAGCATCTCACCCCTGCCCCACTCCTTAATTTGTAAAGCCCATGTCCATGGCCAGAGGTCTCCTGGTTCAGTTTCTTCAGAGAAATACCTTCCTATCTCCTGCTGGAGTGAGAGATGTCTGTGGTGTGAGGGTCACCTGGCTCCTGGATGAACAGCCACCCACGGGGGACTGTATTCTTCAGTGTAAAAGCTAATTCAACGTTTTTCATAGTATCTGAAGCCTCTGAATCCTGACCCCTTCTTGGGTTCTGTGGCACAATGCCACTTGCTTTCTTTTATTTTGTTTTTGGTCTTTCCCCTCTGCAGGGGCCAACAGTTGTAATTTCTCTGCTTTGCTGAAGTCAGTTACTGCCTGACCATCTGCTTTCCATCTTTGAAACTCTTGTGGACATCTTGGCACTAGCTTCTCATGGATATTGATGATTCCTGGGATTCTCTTTTAGTCACTTAGAGCTGCTTGGAGGAAAGATGTTAGTCAAGACTCAATAGTTTCCTGGAAAAGAAACCAAGTCAAGTTGATTTAAGCAGGAGTGGAAAGATTATGTAAAGACCCAAGCATTTTCTTTCAGACCCAAGGGCATGGATGCAGGAGGCATCTTGAACCTGAATGCAAAGCCTCTGGGTCTCCTATGGATCTTTTCTTTTCTGGGTATTTTTACTTAATTCCCTTCCTGATTCCTTTCTTTGTGACCAGTTCTCTCTACCTCTGTGATCTGTGTGGTGGAATATGGCATACCTGCTATGATTCTAAGTACTAGTGGAATTTAGCTTGCTGCCCCTCTAACCCAGTTCCAAAATTTGAGCAAGGAAGTAAATGGCCCAGCTTGAGACATCCCCCCATTCCCCCTCGCCCCACTCCCAATCCAATCAGCGAAGATCCTGGTGGGTCATAAGGTGCTGGCCGTGTTACCACTTCAGAGGCAGGGTAGGAGAATGGTCTCTAGGACTGAGGGAGCCATGGTGAGCCAGGCAGACACGCCAAAATATGTCAACCAGAAAAGAGGCAGAGTCAATTCTTTACTCACCTGATTTATTTTACTATATATATTTGAAAGTGAAAGTCACTCAGTCGTGTCTGACTCTTTGTGACCCCATGGACTATACAGTCCATGGAATTCTCTAGGCTCCAGAATAATGTACGTCTATGTGTATGGCTGCGTCGAATCTTAGTTGCAGTGTGCAGAATCTTTTGTTGCAGGCTTCACTAGTTGCTCGGGCTTAGTTTTCCCACAGTATGTGGGATCTTAGTTCCTTGACCAGGGATAGAACCTGCATCCTGTGCATTGCAAGGCAGATTCTTAACCCCTGGACTACCAGGGAAGTGCCCCCTAATTTCTCTGCACTTCCATTCCTCCAACATTTTTTGGAGAGAGGGGCATGTAGGACATGGGAGGCAGTCACAGCTCTCTTGGGAAGTTGCTGCCCTTGCAGTCAGACTGTGGGCCTGAGGCTTAGGCAGGGGCTAGACTAGTCTCAGCCTTTTGGCACCCACCACGGCACAGTCTTCGGAGAGGAGCAGCCTGCTTTCTGGTGTCCCGTCTGTTGCCCAGGAGGCCTGGATCAGCTGTTCTTCACAGCTTGGGGCCAAGAACTCACATACTTTGTTTTTCTTACTTTCCCTATTTGAAAAGGGAAAAATTGACCAAAATCTGCTTAGGAAATTTTTTTTACATAAATAAGGCAACTCACATACTGTGGAGTTGTGATACATACTATGTAACAAGCTTCTCTGAGTATTACCTGCCGAGTAAGAAGTTTGAGCTAGAGGCCCATCTCCCAAGTGACAGAATTCATTTTTCTAATGAAATGTTTATTGAATAGGGCAAGAGAAAGCAAGCACATGTGGTAGTTATGCTAATCAGCATTTGATAAGTAGAATGTAATTTTCTCTTTAATCAACCTAGTGCCCATCATGTTCAATTAGCAATGCACTGGTGACAGTCCATGCAAGGCTGGAAGGAGAGAAGCAGCAAAAGCTGTTAAGGGATCTATAACCCGCCAGTTCAGCACCACCCAACACCATGCAAATGCCGTTAGAGTTAAAAAGGGGAGAGCTCATAGGCTGAGAATTCACTTTCAGCCCCGTCTGTAGATATAGGGGCCATGCTGCATGTGTCACGAAATTCCTTTGGAAATGAAGTTCTTTTGAAATGTAGTTATAACTATTATGCTTATAGGTTGAGCAGCTTTATGAAAATAGCTGCAAATCACTTAAATAGAAAATACTTTCCAAATGATACTTCATTTAGACATTGTATAGATGCTAATAGCAAAACTAGGAATAAAGTGAATAAAGAGACACATTATTTTTGATGCTAATATTCTGGGCTTTTAGAATTGTCCTCGATACAAACATGCTGATCTCCTGGAGTGTGTCCTGTCTGCCAGCACAATGAATGGCACTTAATCACGTCCCCAGTTTGTTAGTGTCACCGTCCTAGTGGTTTTCTCTGAAACTAGCCCTGAAGAACAGACATATATTTTCCTTCCAGCTGTTAATAAAGTGTTCCATGCATTGTTTTAGAGATTCAAAATCCCCCTTATCCCCACTCTATGAAATAATATTTAACATTTAGAATTGCTCCAGGAATAAGGCTGAACTTATGAGACTGTGCATGCTAAGTCGCCTCACTCATGTCCGACTCTTTGTGACCTTATGGACTGTAGCCCACCAGGATCCTCTGCCAAGGGGTTCTCCAGGCGAGAACACTAGTGTGGGTTGCCATGCCCTCCTCCAGGGGATCTTCCCGACCCAGGGATTGAACCCGTGTCTCTTGTGTTCCTGCATTGAAGGCAGATCCTTTTTTTTTTTTTAAGACTAGTCAAGTGCAGTAGTGAGAAGGGGGGAAAGAGTAGAACGAGGAGTTTGATCTGTAACTGACTGTGAACAATCAATTGAGATAACTCACTACCTTCGGACCAGCCTGAAGGCAGATTCTTTACTGTTGAGCGATCAGGGAAGCCCACTAGGGTGTAGGGGCTATCTATCTATCCTTGAGAAAGTTAGTTTCTAGATAAAGTTCAAAGTGACCATTTTATTTCCTTTTTATAATGTATCTTTCCTTGTTGTTGGTCTTAGCAGATTAAAAACTAATGTTCCTTTAACTTTTCCACTAGAGGGACTTCATTCTTAAACTCAGGTTCAGAAAATTGAGTTAATCATGCTTTTAATTTTTAAATTAATTTATTAATTTTTGGCTGCACTGGGTCTTTGTTGCTGCACGCAGGCATTCTCTAGTTGTGGTACACAGGCTGAGTGGCCCCATGGCATGTGGAAACTTCCCAGACCAGGGATCGAACCTGTGTCTTCTGCCTTGGCAGGTAGATTCTTAACCACTGGACCACCAGGGAAAACCAAATTATGCTTTTGAGTTTACATCACACTGTCATCTCCCCCAAGCTCATTCCCATTTGCCCTCCCATTTCCATAGGTGTCTTGGATGTGTATGTATCCTTGGAAGATTTGCAGTGTTGGGTTTTGTTTATGCATGATTTTAATATAAATAAGTGCTGTTGTATTGTGGATCCCATTCCAGAGCTAATTTTTCCTTCACACTGTATTTAAGACCTGTCCTTCAGTTTAGTTCAGTTCAGTTGCTCAGTTGTGTCCAACTCTTTGTGACTGTGTGAACCGCAGCACACCAGGCCTCCCTGTCCATCACCAGCTCCTGGAGTTTACCCAAACTCATGTCCATTGAGTTGGTGACGCCATCCAACCATCTCATCCTCTGTCGTCCCCTTCTCCTCCTGCCCCCAATCCCTCCCAGCATCAGAGTCTTTTCCAATGAGTCAACTCTTCACATGAGGTGGCCAAAGTACTGGAGTTTCAGCTTTAGCATCATTCCTTCCAAAGAAATCCCAGGGCTGATCTCCTTCAGAATGGACTGGTTGGATCTCCTTGCAGTCCAAGGGACTCTCAGGAGTCTTCTCCATGCTGTATATCCATGTAGTTCTTTGCTTTTGACCACGACATAACATGCATCTACCTTGGTTGATGTCTCCATTATAATGAAAATGTGCCATGATTATCCTTATACATGAGCATTTTGGAATTTGTGTAAGAATTTCTCTCAGGTATACACTGTGTCAGATTATTTTGTGGCATAATTGTATTTAGGATTGCATTCCCACCAGTAATATACCAGGGTTTGAAATTTCCCAAGTAGTCTCTGACACTTGATATTATCTGGTTTTCCAAGTTTGTACTCATCTGGCGGAGATAAAAAAGTTATTTTACTTTTTAAAAAAATTTATGTCTCTCTGGTTATTAATGTGTTGCCTATCTTCCCATGTATCTGTTAATTCTTTCCACTTCCTTTCAGATCAGATCAGATCAGTCGCTCAGTCGTGTCCGACTCTTTTCGACCCCATGAATCACAGCACGCCAGGCCTCCCTGTCCATCACAACTCCCAGAGTTCACCCAGACTCACGTCCATCGAGTCAGTGATGCCATCCAGCCATCTCATCCTCTGTCATCCCCTTCTCCTCTTGCCCCTAATCCCTCCCAGCATCAGAGTCTTTTCCAATGAGTCAACTCTTCGCACGAGGTGGCCAAAGTACTGGAGTTTCAGCTTTAGCATCATTCCTTCCAAAGAAATCCCAGGGCTGATCTCCTTCAGAATGGACTGGTTGGATCTCCTTGCAGTCCAAGGGACTCTCAAGAGTCTTCTCCAACACCACAGTTCAAAAGCATCAATTCTTTGGCGCTCAGCCTTCTTCACAGTCCAACTCTCACATCCATACATGACCACAGGAAAAACCATAGCCTTGACTAGACGGACCTTTGTTGGCGAAGTAATGTCTCTGCTTTTGAATATGCCATCTAGGTTGGTCATAACTTTCCTTCCAAGGAGTAAGTGTCTTTTAATTTCATGGCTGCAGTCACCATCTGCAGTGATTTTGGAGCCCAGAAAAATAAAGTCTGACACTGTTTCCACTGTTTCCCCATCTATTTCCCATGAAGTGGTGGGACCGGATGCCATGATCTTCGTTTTCTGAATGTTGAGCTTTAAGCCAACTTTTTCACTCTCCACTTTCACTTTCATCAAGAGGCTTTTGAGTTCCTCTTCACTTTCTGCCATAAGGGTGGTGTCATCTGCATATCTGAGATTACTGATAATTCTCCCAGCAATCTTGATTCCAGCTTGTGTTTCTTCCAGTCCAGCGTTTCTCATGATAGCGCGCTAAGCGCAGGCGGCTGCAACCCGCGCGCTAAGCGCGGCCGCGAGGAGCCACCCCACGTCCGAGGTCAGGGGCAGAAGCCGGGAGGACCCCATGCCCGAAGGGCGGCGGCCAAGAGGAGTTACCCCATGTCCGAGGTCAGGGGCAGCGGCTGAGAGTACCAAACTGTGACGGCGCAGGAACGGCCGAGAAGAGCTACCCTGCATCCGAGGTCACGGGGGGCGGCCGAGAGGAGATACCCAGCGTCCGAGATCAGGGGCGGCGACGAGAGGAGTTACCCTGCGTCCGAGGTCAGGGGCGGCGGCCAGGAGGACCAACCCCACGTCCAAGGAGCCGTGGCTGTGCGGGCGCAGGAGGGCCTAGAGGAGCTATCCCACGTTGAAGGTCAGGAAGGGCGGCGGTGAGGAGATACCCCTCGTCCAAGGTAAGGAGCAATGGCTGCGCTTTGCTGGAGCAGCCGTGAAGAGATACCCCATGCCCAAGGTAAGAGAAACCCAAGTAAGACTGTAGGTGTTGCAAGAGGGGGCAGACACACTGAAACCATACTCACAGAAAACTGGTCAATCTAATCACACTAGGACCACAGCCTTGTCTAACTCAATGAAACTAAGCCATGCCCGTGGGGCCACCCAAGACGGGCGGGTCATGGTGGAGAGGTCTGACAGAATGTGGTCCACTGGAGAAGGGAATGGCAAACCACTTCAGTATTCTTGCCTTGAGAACCCCATGAACAGTATGAAAAGGCAAAATGATAGGATACTGAAAGAGAAACTACCCAGGTCAGTAGGTGCCCAATATGCTACTGGAGATCAGAGGAGAAATAACTCCAGAAAGAATGAAGGGATGGAGCCAAAGCAAAAACAATACCCACTTCCTTTATGTGATTGAATATTATCTCCTTTTTCTATTGGAGTTCTTTTTTTCTTTTTTTTTTAACTCATCTGCCGGAGTACTTTGTGTAATCTAAAATCTCATTAGTTGTACTCAAGACAAATATCTCTTATCTGTCATTAACTTGTCAAGTTTGTGGTATCTTTTGTTGAATAAAAATTACTAATTTTATTATTTTTTGTGTAGTCCAACAAATTTTCTGCTTTCAGTTTATGCCTTAAAAGAAAAAAAATCCTTCCTCACCCTAAGTTCATAGAGATATGCTCCAACATTTTTCCTGTATTAGCTTTTAATTTTGGAGAAGGCAATGGCACCCCACTCCAGTAGTCTTGCCTGGAAAATCCCATGGATGGAGGAGCCTGGTGGGCTACAGTCCCTGGGGTAGCTAAGAGTCAGACACGACTGAGCGGCTTCACTTTCACTTTTCACTTTCATGCGTTGGAGAAGGAAATGGCGACCCACTCCAGTGTTCTTGCCTAGAGAATCCCAGGGACAGGGGAGCCTGGTGGGCTGCCATCTATGGGGTCGTACAGAGTCGGACACTACTGAAGTGACTTAGTAGTAGTAGCTTTTAATTTTATCTTTCACATTTACATTTCTAATTCTCTCTGAAGTTCATTTTTTTAGGTAGAAATCAAGTTTTATTTTTCTTCATAGAGTGAATCAGTTTTACAACAGTGATTCATAGTCTAAATGGTTCATCTTTTCTTCACTCATTTCTTTTTTTGCTCTTTAAGTGTATCAGTAAATGTATATACAATAAAAGTATATCAATACCTTTATGCCCTTTTTAATTTTTATTTTATTTCTTGAATAAAGGTTCTTTAAATTTCATAGTGCCTTACAATTTTCAAAAGTTTCAGACACATGATTTCATGTAATCCCACAGTAGCCCTCTTTTTTCCCTACCTCTATGTGGACCCTCCTCCTCTCCCTCTCCCTACTGGTAACAACTAGTTTGTTCTTTATATGTGTGGTCTGCTTCTTCTTTATTTTATTCACTAGTTTGTTGTACTTTTAGATTCCTCATGTAAGTGATATCATACTGCATCTATCTTTCTCTGTCTGACATTTCACTTACCATAATGTCCTCCAAATCCATTCATTTTGCTGCAAGTGGCAAAATTACATTTTTTTTTAAATGGCTGAGTAGTATTTCATTGTATATATATATACTGCACACCATGTCATCTTTATCCATCCATCTGTTGATGGACACTTAGATCGCTTCCTTAACTTGGCAATTATAAATAATGCTGCTGTGAACATGCATCTTTTTCAAATTAGTGTTTTTGTATTTTTCAGATATATACTCAGATGTGGAATTGCCGGGTCATATGGTAGTTCTAATTTTAGTTTTTTGAGACACCTCCATATACTGTTTTCCACAATTGCTACACCAATTTACATTCCTACCATCAGTTTGTGAGTGTTCCCTTTTCTCCACATCCTCAGTAACATTTGTTATTCATGTTCTTTTTTGATGATCGCCATTCTGACAGGTGTGAGGTGATATCTCATTGTGATTTTCATTTCATTTCCTTGATAATTAGCAATGTTGAGCATCTCTTCATGTGCCTGTTGTCCACTTGCATTTTTTCTTTGAAAAATGTTTCTTTAATTCTTCTGCCGATTTTTCAATTGGGTTGATTGATTTTTTCGTGTTGAATTAAATGAACTGTTTATATATGTTGGCTATTAATCTCTTATCAGTCATATCATTTGCAAATATTTTATCCCAGTCAGTAGGTTGTCTTTTCATTGTGTCAATGGTTTCTTTTGCTGTGCAAAAGTTTTTAAGTTTAATTAGGTACCATTTGCTTATTTTTGCTTTTATATCCTTTGCTTTAGGAGACAGGTCCAAAAAATATTGCTTCAATTTATGTCAAAGAGAGTTCTGCCTGCATTTCTCACTAGGAGTTTTACAGTATCTGGTCTTACATTTAGGCCTTTAATACATTTTGAGTTTCTTTTGTATATAGTGTTAAACAATGGTCTAATTTCATTCTTTTACTTGTAGCTGCCTAGTTTTCCCAGTACCACTTATTGAAGAGATTGTCTTTTCTCCATTGTATATTTTTGCTTTCTTTGTCATGGATTAATTGACCATAAGTGGAAACAGTGATAGATTTTATTTTCTTGGGCTCCAAAATCACTGCAGACGGTGACTGCAGCTAGGAAATTAAAAGGCACTTGCTCCTTGGAAGGAAAGCTATGACAAACCTAAACAGTGTATTAAAAAGCAGAGGCATCACTTTGCTGACAAAGGTCTGTATAGTCAAAGCTATGGTTTTTCCAGCAGTCATGTACGGATATGAGAGTTGGACCATAAAGAAGGCTGAGCACAGGAGAACTGATGCTTTTGAATTGTGGTGCTGGAGAAGACTTTTGAGAATCCCTTGGACTGCAATGTCAAACCAGTCAATCCTAAAGGAAATCAACCCTGAATATTCATTGGAAGGACTGATGCTGAAGCTGGAGCTCTAATACTTCAGTCACCTGATGAGAAGAGCTGACTCACTGAAAAAGACTGTGATGGGTCTGGAAAAGATTGAGGGCAAGAAAAGAAGGAAGTGACAGAGAATGAGATGGTTGGATGGCATCACTGACTCAATGGACATGAATTTGAGCAAACTCCAGGAGACAGTGAAGGACAGGGATGCCTGGTGTGCTGCAGTCCACCTTTATATGAAAGCAATATTTGCTGCAAGAAAATTAAATGTTTTGAAACTGAGCAAAAGAACAGTAAGTATCAGGTAAGAAGGGAATTTATTTAAAATCTGGAATATATGTTTGTTACTAAGATATACTCAATGAAGGGAGACAAGATCCCAGACCTCAGAAAGAACAGGAAGAGCTCAGGAAAGGCCTAGAAGAATCAATGAAGTGTGAAGAGTCAACATGCAGGAAGTTATTTTGAGAAATGGTAAAATTTCCTGCTGAATACTGTTTTGTACATCAGTTATGTCTATAGTTAATTAGGCTAAGAAAAACACAGATGTTTTCTTTAGTGATGTTTGAATCAAGTGTAATAGTCAGCACATCCCTATTTATGATGCTCCCTCCATGGCCTCTCATGAAGTCCACTGTACAATGACACAAAAAATGATTCTTTATGTAATTATGTATCTACAGCTAGTTCAATCCTTTTGTCCACATTGGCAAAAGGATTCAATCTCTTAAGGACTTTGGCTGATCTGGAGGGTTTGTGTGCCTATTTTTTAGAAACTAGCAGTTTCTAGTGAGATAGCATCTCAGTGCTGTTATTTAACCAAAAAAAAAAAAAAATCTCTTGAGTGGTTTAACAAGAAAACAAATTCTGAACTATGATAGCATCAACATTATATCCGTGAAAGACTAAAATCCTCTTGAATATAAGCCAGTTATAAAAAGGGTTTATTCATCTCCATGTTAGTGAAGTCCCTAACTCAGAAACTAGCCTGTATGTAAGGAACAATTTGGTTACAACTTTGAATTTCTTAGATGGTTGAACTTTGAATTTCTTAGATGGTTAAGACTTTAAACTGTGGTATAAGTTGCAAAACCAGAGTTAGGTATCTGAATGGCTCAAATTCTAAACCCTAGTTCTACATTATTTGTGAGTATTTTGAGGTAGTTAGATCTTTGAGAGTTTCTGAAGTGAGAATCTATACTCTTATTTGTTCACTATGCAGTTGAAAGGCTTGAAAGAAAAGCCTTTGGGTTTCTGTGGTTATGCAAGACCACCCTAGAGTTGAACCCCTGCCTGCCTGTGTCACTTCCTGTAGTACTTGACACCTCTGATTTCCACCCTTCCAGTCACCTTCCTTCTCTTAGCTCCTTATGAGAATCTGTCCCCAACCACCTCAGGACCTTTGCCTATGCTGTGCCTTTCACTTTTCTTTCTTGGCCAACTAAATCCTTAATATTTCATCCCAAATTTGCTGTATGACTCAGGGAACTCAAACTGGGTCTTGGTAAACACCTAGAGGGTGGGGTGGGGAGGGGGGAAGGAGGGGTGTTCAAATGGGAGGAGACATGGGTAAACCTATGGCTGATTCATGTTGATGTTTGGTAGAAACCAACATAATACTGTAAAGCAATTATCCTTCGATTAAAAATAAATAAATTTTTTAAAAAGAAAAAGATTTCAGCCCAAATGTTGCTTCCTCAAGGAAGCTTTCTTCAATCCCCAAAATGATCTGGCTTCATTTCTCTTTGGCACCCCTACTTCCAAAGGCAGGAACCCCACTGGTTTGCTCATCACTGTACCCTCAGCCCCAGTGCAATGTCCAATGTGTTGTAGGCATATCCCAGAAGTTCTCAAGTGACTACACACACAAGATACCCAAGACACAATCAGCCTGGTTCAGTAAAATATCAGATTTTGAAAAACAGAACTGGATAGGATCTCAGAAAAATCATTTGACCCTTTCTCCAGTCTTTAGAAGCAGGTGATAACCAGGTAGAAGAATACGTTGCTGAAACAATGAGGTGGTTCAAGCATCTTATGTAGGCAAGTCTGCATGTGCAGTTGTGACCAGGAACTCCACTTTAGGTTGCATATTGCAGGGAGCACAGGTGGGTACGTGGTCAGTTTCACTCTGGCAGATCTGTTTATCTGTGGGCAGAAACTGTGATTTTTTTTTATCCACAGTGAGGCAGAGTGTCCTGCACACATGCAGCCTGTGTCCTGAAAGTTCTGGTTTGTGAAGCTGGGAAGTTGCTGACTGATGGAACCACAGCTCAACTTGGTCCATCAGTCTGCTTAGGCTGGTTGTGTTTAGTTAACAACTGCTGAGGCACTGCAGAGGCAGAAGGATGTGGCTCTTTCAATTATTCTGCCGAGAGGAAGAAGTAGAAAGCATTTAGAAACTGCATTTCTTTTATGTATGATGTTTTACTAAACAGCCCTAAAGAATGGAGGCTGTTTTAACATTAATATTATGATTTCAAATGGTTGTCACGGAAGACGAGGGTATGTCAGCTCTAGTTACTCTCTAACCTTGAAAGGCCTATTTTCTCCTCTTGCCAACTTCTCCATGCAGCTTATCAGGAGGAGAGGATTGCTATTGCTGTCTAGTGCCCATAATTAATCCCAGAGACAGTGAGGATTTAGGACCACTGATTGTGGCTGACTTCAAATTAAAAAGCCACTGTTAGCATGTGAAACAGACACCATATGTTATAAATGAATCCTTTGCATGATAAGAATGGCAAGATAATTTATATGTAAACACAGGTTGCTCTTAGAGTAGGTGTTTTTACACTTGGCCCTTCACACTTTCCAGAAATATTACGAACACACAAATGTGGAAAAACACAGTGTTTTCCCTTCAGTTGGTCCCCAGAAAATGTGTATGATTTTAGACATGAATGTAGTTCAAACCTCAAATTACTGGTTATGAAAGTTGTCTTTCTCTTTACCATCAATGTGGCGAGTACAAACAAAGGCAGACACTGGTCCGATTGGTTAGTGTAATCCAATTGCCGAGTTGAGCTTCTTTTCTTGTTCCTGCCATGACTAATTTGTGGTTTCACAACGTGTTTCTGAATGTCAGACACATCAATTATGAGATGGGCAAAATGCATACAGTGAGCCTCAAAGGGGAGGGGAACTTAAAAAATGTTTCCAAGAAACTAAAGTCATAATTGTAGGCAAAGGTCTTCCTGTGTTTGCAAGAGCAATTCTCTTATTTAAGAAGGCATCTGGATTATTTCCCAATTAAAAAACAAACTGTCCAGTGCCAATAGGAACTACAGGCAATGCAGTTGGTGGTCCCGTTTCTTCTTGCTCACTGGTCCTCTCCTTTCCTTCTGCTGGTCTCTGAGATAAACACAACAATGGCACCTTTACTCTGTAGACACTGGCATGTGAAGGGACAGCCGGGCTAGGTGTTCATAAACAGATTCTTTAAAGGTGTTTATTTTCCATGGCTGTAGTGACTTTTCCCCCTACTGAAATTCTATTATATACCCTTTTGTTGTCATGGCTGAAGCCCGTTGTTTCTGCAAAAACAACAATAGGCCTGAAGATTAGGGTTGCATATTATGGGCCCAGCAGCCCAGCAGGGCATGATATTTGTATCAATCCTATAAATTCCTGGCATCGGGCCTCTTTACTCCTAGTAATTAATCTTTTTCACAATGCTGTCATGTTTAGAGCCATTTTATTAAGTTTCTGGACTCTAAATTTCTATATGCCACTCCTTTGCCTCGTCAGTGTCTGAAATGAAAATAAAAACCACCACCACAAAGCAACCAGATGGATGGATCTTTCCCGTTAACCGCTTTCTTTTCTTACTAAGGACGCTCAGGCAATCTAGATGCAAGGGCCATTTTCCTCTTTATGAACACAGACCCTCATCTCCAGGCTTTGGGCATGGCTTGCTGTGGTTTCTTCATGCTCTTTGTCTATGTGGACACTAGTCAGGTGGAAGAAGCTTAAGAGTCGGGAAGAGGACTTGCTTCTCTTAGTCTCTCTCTCCTTCTTCAAAATCCAAGTCTAGGAGAGGAAGACCTATTCACTGCTATTTGCCTGGCCATTCTCATGCAGGGAATATTGCTGAATCCTATCCTTTTTGCCTCTTTTGGGGTTGCAATTGCATTGATGTGTGTGAGCAGCGTTTTTCTCTGGCCCACTGACCTAATTGCGATAGGGGAGGTAAAATATTTTCATTACCCTCTCCCCCAGAATATAGAAATCTTCAAAGGGAACCCAGGAGGGAGGTTAGCCTCTTAACCTTAATTTCCTTACCACCACCTCAGCTTGGCTGTGCATCACAAAATTAGCCTTGAGTCACCGAACATAGTGGCACCAGGATTGTTGTTGGTTTTGCTTTTAAAAATCATTTCATATTGTAAACCCAGCGATTATTTCATGCTGTTTAAACTATATTTGTAGTCTTTGATCATGCATAAGTAGACTCAAGTTAACTGCTGATAGAATGATGATATTGTTCTCCGTGTTTCTTTTTTCTTCTCTAAGGACCCAGTGCCTAAGAGCTGGCATCCAGAAACTTCCATTACTACAACATGCTTTTGTGTTTTAATTGGTTCAGGATTACCTATTTGCATGACAAGCAACATAATTCAGCCAGAAAAATCTGTTGTGTGTAGGGTATGTATAATGTATGTTTATTGCATTTTATAAATTACTGATTATTAAAAATTTTGAAAGATGCTGGGTTGGCAAAGAATGCCAAAGAGAAGGAAAGAGTGGTCGTCATTGCTGATTATTGTTATTTTAACATAGGCTGGTTTCTCCTCTCCTTCCTCCCCTCCATTTTTCTTCAGGAGTTCTTTTCTCTCAGCCACCCTCTGGCACCTTGCTTCCCAGCAGGAAGATACTGTACCTCCACACATGGGGACTGAAAATGGGGCAAAACAGGTTTCGAATAGCTGTGTCAAATAAAGTCAAGTGCCTTTCTAAATATATTTCAAGATTAAGTAATTAAGGATTGTAAAGCCCTTGGAAAGAATAAAGTGCCATGTAAGTGCTAAGTAATAAGGAGTCATCATAACAGTAATAAAAGGGTGAACTGCTAAATCTTTCTTCTTTGCCTCGAAGGATTTCATCATTTCAGATTTTGTTCCTAAGTACAACTCTTTTATTTCTAATGAAGATGAGGGATGGAAATAATAATTCCTAATGAGAAGGTTTTTTTTTTTTTTAAAGGTTTGTTTAGTGACTTAGGAAGCTCACCCTCCAACCTGCCTTCTCCCGCAACAGTTGCCCACCCTACAAACACTGAAGCTTCATCCTCACGAGTGGCCTGCAGAGGAACTCAGACACAGACCCTCCTTCAGAGGACACTGCTGTGCCAGGCACAGCGACCGCATCAACCCAATAATCAACCTAATGATTTTTTTTATTCTGGTATTTTTATGATTTGTGTCATTTTTCAATAAACTTGAAGCCATCTGCAGTGACCATTAGTGTATATCATTCTAAGTAGGGCATTTCATCCCTTGGACAAATTTTATCACAATCTGACTATGCTTGATTTCTGGGTGCTCTCTCTGTGACCCTAGTTACCAAAAATATACATGAGTATTTTTTCAAAATAGGACATACATATTAGTTTCTATCTGTGTTGATTTTCCACTTCCTTCAGCCTTTGAAAGAAAAGCATTCTTTCTCTGTATGCACATTGTTATCACTGACTGTCTGGAGAGCCTGAATACCCACACAGGTGGGACTGTGATCCTGTATGATTTTTGTGCTCACACGTATGTAGACTACATGTGTGATTTGGATGAACTAGGGATTTAATTTGAGCACTTGGTCCTGGAGCTGGCTGACTTTCAGCCTGTTGTTTGGATATACCAAGTAAAGGCTTAGTGATACAAATTAAAATTTGTCATTTGCTTTTGTGCTTTTCACTTTCTTTTGAACAAGGGCCTCTGCTGCCTTACATTAAGTGTAAGAATTTGTATTTTCTATACTTTTTTGTGCAATATCACAACATAGGACATGTGACCAATAGAGAAACTTGATTGATGGCTTTTCTGGGAATGGAACAGAGAACTGGAGAACAACGTTTCAGCAGAAACTTTGGTTAAATAGAAGTAATAACTAAGCAATAATAATCCCCAAACATCCAGAAGTCAGGCTTCTGTACTAACTTTAAACATGTTTCGGCCTTTACTTTATTCATAAACACATTTCCACTGATTCTGAGATTTCCTTCATGGGCTTATTGGTAAAGAATCTGCCTGCAATACAGAAGACCCCCATTTGGTTCCTGGGTCAGGAAGGTGTGCTGGAGAATGGATAGGTCACCCACTCCAGTATTCCTAGGCTTCCTTTGTGGCTCAGCTGGTAAAGAATTCACCGGCAACGTGGAATACCTGGGTTCGATCCCTGGGTTGGGAAGATCCTCTGGAGAAGGGAAAGGCTACCCACTCCAGTATTCTGGCCTGGAGAATTCCATGGACTGTATAGTCCATGGGGTTGCAAAGAGTCAGACATGACTGAGTGACTTTCACTTTCAACAACTAAACAATAAAAACAATAAAACAGTTGCTTATGAGAGGTTTTGTTTGTTTGCTTGCTTATTATTGCTTTTTAAAGAAAGGCTCCGGGAAATCTCTTTAATTGAGACACATAATAATTTGTGTGTATACTCAGTAGAACCTAACTTCAAGGGAAATTGCATGTCATACAGAAATCAAAGAGGAAATGTTCAAAGATTCTTCAGTTGGAAACAGGAGGTAATTTTATTATTACCTCAGGAGAATTTAAAATTCTTCAATAAATCTTATACCCAAAACACCATCAGCATTGATTGGTAAGATTTCATTCTTAGGGAAATACAATTAGTTCAAGTTTTTAGAGATAATCCCCAAACATCCAGAAGTCAGGCGTCTGTACTAACTTTAAACATGTTCCTGTCTTTACTTTATTCATAAACACATTTCCATTGATTCTGAGGTTTCCTTCACGTTTAGCAATGTGGGAGACCCAGGTGATTTAAAGCAGAGGATCAGACTCAAAAGGAGGGATAGGAATTTAAGATCAGGCAAGGAAGTTTCGGGTTGATAGTAATATTCTAAAAGGCAAAGTAAGGAGTTATTTTTAAATCTTAACTCTGCCAGTGATATTTTTGCGTATGACTTTGATTAAATTGCCCATCACTGTCAGTGCCTTGTTGGATTAGTCAGTTGTGTTCAAAGAGGTGCTGTGAGGATTAACAAAAATTACTTATAAATAATTAATTTTGGACTAAGGTTCTAATAATTTAAAATCGTCTTTTTAAAAACCTCTCTAACTTAAACTTCATGAGTTACTTCATATGTTAAAACAGAATGATTTCTGAAGTAATTGTACACA
Source organism: Bos javanicus (assembly GCF_032452875.1). Lineage (NCBI taxonomy): Eukaryota > Metazoa > Chordata > Mammalia > Artiodactyla > Bovidae > Bos > Bos javanicus. Next base: position 68,689,194 of record NC_083877.1, on the reverse strand, counting down.
GAGTAAATTATCATAAACATTGAGAACTATAGAGATGTAACTCTTGGTTGGTTTCATGAGGTATAAATAGATCTGGGCATTTGGAATAAACATTTGTATTATATTTGAGTTGATTTCTTGAGAAGACAGTTAACTTTTTTCTAGATTATTATAAAAACATTCAAAAATCAGTAAGTATGAATTTTATCTGTACTAATTTTTTTCCCTGACTGCAAATTGTAAATCTAGCAAGATGCGAATGTAGGACCAAAATGTTCAAAAGATAATGATATCATACAGAGCTGTGGCAAGCATCTCAAGAGCCAAAACTGTTTCCTTTTTTTTTTAATCTAACATTTTTTCCTCCCAACCTAGTGGTCTTTATTTGAAGCAAATGTAAATATGAAACATAATCACCGGAAATCCTTTTGAAGTGAGTTAGGTAAAACAAATTTGAAACATAAATTTCCAAAAATATGTTAACACTTTTATAAGGTTTCATGGAGAAACACAGTCTGAGAAACTCCTTTATCAGGCTAAGTTACCTAAATAAATATTCAGAAAAAAAAATTCAGACAAAGGAAAGTAAGAACATATGCAATTTACAGCAGAGGACACAGACATTTAAAACAACAGAAGTTACACTCAAGTATCGGCTATCACATTTTAATATAACTTTTGTATAATATTAGTGTTCTCAAGTCCAGGCTTTCACATTTTTACAAAAACATGTAGCATTTGTCAGTAGTATGATCAGCTGATTATGGATCGAAGGAGCATAGACAGTTTCATGGCTTCCTCCAGGTCCAATACACGTCCCTCCTTCTGTTATGTTGGACTTTTTTCCCCTCCTTGAAATACTCAAAACCCTCAGTCAGTTTTAATTAGGCCAGTTGGAAACATCATTAAGCTTTGCCATTTGTGTGTGTGGGAACCTCAGCACCTTCTTTTGCCTCAGAGACTTTTTGAATTACACCTTTGCCCAAGGGAAGGGCCCTTCCTGGCCAGGACCAATTCCTGGGTGCCTTTGAAAGTGCTTATAGGCACCCTGAATTGAGGGCACAGTGGCAGTCTGTGAGGGGTCTCGAACAGATTGTGTAACTGTTGCACAACTGATGTGTACGCGTGTGTCACTAATTTAATTTTAATTTTACTGTATGCGTTTGTGTAAGATCCTGCAGCTGTCCTGTGCTCGTCATCTGTCACTGAACTGTCACTAAGCCACGCTGGGCTAAGACAGGATTATAAACGATGAACTGCCATGTGCTCGAAATCTCCTTATTTGCCTAGCCTGGAAGGTATGCCCTGTAAAATTTGATTGGCAGTGTGCTCTATGCCGGCCATTGACTTTTGAAGGCCTTTTCCATTGGTTCTTGGAACTGCTCTCAGTAGACGTATTGACCATCACCTGCTGATTCCTGCACGTGCCTGACTTCCAACCTCCACCTCTCATCTTTTCCTTACTTGTTTGGTTACCAGCTCAGAGGCTGCAAAACAGGCCCTGTCGCTCTGGTGGCACGTGCACTATATAGGGCATATGGCTGACTGGTTGTATGCAGAAGGGGATAACTGAAGCCAAGCAGCCCCAGCACTGTTATTACAGCAGATGGGGGAAGCGTGGCATTCAATATTTAGACAGATGCCACCTCCTTATTCCACCTGTCTAGAAGTTGGACATTGTACAGAATGAACTGTCTGCCTAATGATGAGGGAAACAAAGGGCACATTTATGAAGCTTAGCAGAGCAGAGTATTTACTGAGCATGCACAATATAATTGTTGACCATAACAATAAACGTAAACCGCTACTGGTCAGAGCGGCTGGTAGATGCACGCAATGGGAATTGCTGCTTTTTATCAGCTGTTTTGGTGTTTTTAATTTTGATGACTAGGGGCAACAGATAGAACTCAAAGCTTGTGATGAATGCCTGATAGAATCAGATTTTCTCAAATGATAGTCCATACCCCTTTCTTGTTAAAATCCTTAACACAAGTGTTCTTTCCTCTCTGTTTTGCGTGGTTCTTCCAAATTCAGTCCTTAACTTGCTTGTCTATGAATGGTTTCTAAACAGGCAGAAAATGAAGAAGTTATCTTTGTAACTGCTACTTTTTTTGATATGTTTGGTTTCAAAGTGAATATATTTTTTCCTTTAAATTCAAAATACTGACCTTGCTGAACCATAGTGATTTATAGATTTAGTTAGAAATGAAAAAAATAAGTGTACCATCTTTGAGGGTGTCCATTTTTCCTGGTAGATAATTTAGTGTGGCCTTTTGTATATTTTAATTTGTAAATTATTTTATGACTTTCTTACAGATTAATTTTTTTGTCCATACTAGTGTCTATGTGTAAGGCTGCCTTACATTTTGTCAGTGATCAGCAAGTGGAAATAAGTATGTACAGTTATGAATTTCCCATAGACTTTTCACAAGAGAAGTTGACTAGCTTGTTAAGACTCGAAATACTCCTTGATTTAATGCATATCGTATCTTTTTATTGTTAAAACTGTGAGCATAGATGGAAGGTTTCTTTTATGGAAACAGTAAATGGAATCCTCCAAGTCAAGAAAGTTGAAGGCAATAATTTACAGGGAGTACTCAATGACTACACTTTTTCAGAAGCACAGAACATCATTTCTGTTTTAGAACTGACCTGTATGATAAGACAAAACATTATTTTAAAAGATTCCTCCATATCTATTTTCAGGAGCATGGCTGAATTCTGAAATACTCAGAATTATTATTTTCAGGGGAAGCCACCAATTAACAACCTTAGTTGAATAAATAACTGAGAAGCACTTGAAGACAGGAAACTTTTTCATCCGGGTCTAATTTTTTTTGGAAGCATTCTTTTTTGATTCATTTTTCTTCAGTTATTATTTTACACTCAAGCTCCATCTGACGAAAGGCATATGGAAGGGAAGGGAGGTCATTCCTAATTGAACAACCTAGGACTCGTGAGGTTAATTACAGATATTAACGCTGCAGTTCTTCAGCTTCTTGCCCTCAAGAAGCCTCTAGCTTCCAAATGACCTGGCTCCAACAAAGAGACTCTTCTTTAGCCCATTAACTAATTGATAAAAATGTGAGTGTTTAGAATGAGTCTAATTAAATCACCGAGCCTTACAATTACTAGTCCATTTGGTAGCTGTTGGGAGATGGGTAACCTCAGCTGGCATTGTAGGGGAATAAAAGATAAAAATAAAAGGGAGCTTAACCAAGATCATTTTGAAAGCTGTTCATTTGAAGACAAAGTACACATTTGCCTGAAACGTCTACGTTTGCTACTTCAAATGCATTCCCTTTCTAGAGTGGCACAATTTCTGAAAAAGGAAATAATGTCTTTTTCTTCTTCCTAAAGTGGCATGCTCCACTTTATCTAATAAAGTTACATGAGTGGCTGGGGAATTTTTTCTGCGTTAGCATTAAGCTAAATTCCTTTAGAGCTTGGACACTGAAGTTTGTCCATTGAGCTTTGTTTAAGGGCCAGCAAATATCTCGAACAATAGACATTTAAAAACTCAGAGTGGGCTCTGGGACCTCTTACTTTGTCTGGGGTCTGTTTCCCACTTGCTGTTACTGCAGCAGCCCTGACTCATGGCCTTTCTTGAGGGCTGCAAGGCTGGAGCCTGCCTGGGCCCTGGGTGGGGGGATGAGAACCACTGACTCAACAGTGGCAGGTCCAGCCCTGCGTGTACAATGAACCAGCCAGGCAGCTCAGATAATGACTTTTTTCCCTGATTGAGAGACTTCATTCAGAGGCTCCTTAGTGGGGGATGACACAAGGATAATATGCTACTTCTCACCAAAGTTCTTAAAGCAATCTGTTAATCCAAGAGTCAAAGGATTTCAAAGGGGGACACATGATCTCTAAAGGTCTGTTGAATATTTTCTCTAATTATTAGAAAAGTACTCTATAGTTAAAAAGCAAATTTATCCTGATGTATCAGCAGACTCTATTGAAGCTAGTAATATAATGGACAAGAGAAAAACTGGATGAGGTTTCTCTATTTTTTATGTACCTTTGTAGTAGGTGGTCATAAAAATATAATTGTGGCTTCTTGAATGAGTACTCCTTTCTATACTTGATTCCTTCACTATTGGCTCTGGGAGGTGGTTACTTGTTATTGTTGGAAACATTCAGATAGTGACTAAGCAAGAGTTATTTTCAAAGTTTTTGTGATGTCAAATGGATGGAGATACATACCAGCACAAGTTCTTAGGACATTCATTGCCAGAGACATTAATATTGATGAGCAGTAGGCTGACTTGTCCATACACTTTACACTAATATAAACCCAAGCAAAAAGTGTTAAAAGCACATTTCACTTTTTAATCATTTACTCCTCGTCTGCAAGAGGAAGTATTTCCTTTCTGATTATCCTATCATTCAACTCATGCTAATTAATGAGAGTAACAGAACTTTAGCAGACAGTTTGGTTGCAGGTGTATTCAGGCCAAGGGAGATTTAATTACTTGCTAATTGCCTGGTGTCCAAGGTAACATAATATTATAGTTGCAAATGCTATGGTATTAATCCATCTTAAAGAAGTGCAGTGTGGCTCAGTCTCTGCATTCGGAGACTCCTGGAGGATGCAGTTGGCATTGCTACAAGTGCACCGAGGACAAGGGATCTTGTCTTTTGTATTTGCAACTAAATACCCATGTAGTAGACTCTCAGTTAACATTTATTGAGTGAGTGAATGTGAATGAAAGTAAGCTAACAACAAGCACAGTAAGAAAGATCTGAGCACAGGAAGGAAAGCTGCAATTTAGGACATTAAAAACAAATCAGAGGAAAAAAAGAAGAAACTAACATTTTCTAAGTGTCTTCTGCAGGCCAACTACTCAAATTTATCTAAACTATCTCATTTTATCTTAGCAGGGTAACGTAGTAATTAAGACTATGCACTTTGGATGAGAAAGCTCTGGGTTCAAATCACAATTCTACCTCTGGGTAGAATTCTAGTTCTGGGTCCTTGGCCAGTTCACCTAAAATCTCAGTTTCCTCACCTATAAAATAGAGGGTGTGGGAATAATGTTTAACTCAAGGAATAGTTGTAAGGGTTAAACAAGATACATAAAGTGTGTAGCATATTGTAGATAGTCAATAAGCAGTTATGTCTTTTTATTGTCTAACGGTATATAAAATAGGCATTATATTTACCATTTCCAGAATGGAAAATTGAGACTCAGAGAGGTTAAATAATTTTCCCTAATTGACAGAAATGGCAAGGGGCAAACAGAGCAACCTGACTCCGAATTCCATGCTTTTTCCATTACATCAGACCATCTTTTTCAAATGACTGTGTCTCAGGCTCATGGTTCCCTGGCCATGAATTTTGGCCTTTCCCCTGCTAGCCATCATACCTCTGGCCACAGACAGGACCTTTCAAATCATGTGAATGGCTCAGGGTGACTCATCCTGCTGGAAAATCATCTTTAAGAATGTGATGGATGATAGCCTTGTCCCTCACCAACACCATCATCCAGGGCTTTGTTCTTTCACGCTTCTCCTCATTCTTCTGGTTCCCTTGTACTTTCCTTCCTAACAAAATCTGATGCTGGTCACTAACATTAATAAGCAATGTTTACTTTTCCCAGGAATCTCTGTCTTACAAGCCAGGGGGCAGAGACTGCCAGCTGTTCACTAAAAATCTGTTTCCTCTTCTTTCAGTGTACCCAGCTAGTCTACATTTCCCAGATCTCCTTGCAATTATGTGTGACAGTGTGACTGAGTTCTAGATCATGTAAATGGCCTCAACGTTCCTCCATGATTCTATCTCATTCTGGCTGACTGGGATGGAGAATGATCAAGTTAATTCTGGAAGTCAGGTGTTGAAGAAGGAAGAACCTCTGTCAGTCTGGATCCCTGAATGCCCATGTAGAATAGTTAGTTCTAACTCTGACCTAACACATGCCCAGAAACACAGGTTTCTATAAAACGTAAGAAATTTGGTGTCTACTTGTTACAGAGGCAAGTACTACTCTCACCAATACAATCTGGGTCTCTACTGTGAAACAAAATCACGAGCCAGTGTAAAAGGAATACCAAGTACCAAACAGATGGTGGGAATGTTGAGGGCCAGGATTGTCTTCCATTCTGCCTTTCCTACCATAGAGGTGACAGTTCTTTCTACATAGGTCCCTGGATTTGGATGACATCTTGGAACAATTAAAATATGCTGTTCCTCCAGAGCCAGTTAATGTGTGAGGTGGGCCTCATTTGTGGAAGGACCCACCCCATACTCCAACGCTGAGTCAAGCCACTCTAACTAAAAAACACTACTCTCCCCCATTCAGGTAGCACTGTGGGCAAGTTATAGGAAAATCATTAAGCATCCTGATTTTTCTGCCTTTGGTTTTTTTCAAATTATCAGATGTAATGTAGTCACTTTTCTCTATGCTCAAGCCATAGACGAAGGCCACCCATATTATCTGTCAGAGGTGAAATATTTCTCAGCAAGGCTCGCTAGTCTCTTCCTCCCTAACCCATTGTCACCAGTTAGTCATTTGGGGAGGGAGGGCTTGGTTCTAATTTTGTTAGAATCAATAAGATGCTTATCTTATGATTCATCGTTGAGAAATTTATGTCAGTCCATGAATTATCTTGAAGGATGATGAACAGATGAATTTTGACTTAGAAAGATGTCACATAGACAGGCTCTTGTTTGTAAAGACAGATGTTTTTAGATTACAGAACCCACTCTTACATCAGCTACTGTGAATTTCAAGATTTGCATTTCACTCCTCAAAGGGACAAATCCATATATTTCGTTTCTCAGTCTTATGCAAGTTCCCCTCTCAGATTCTGCAATGTTATCAAGAAACTCAACTTCGGTGGGATTAGTATTTCTCATCACACTTTTTGAGAGAGGTTAGAGGCTTTCAATCCTTATCAAAAGCAGTGAGAGAGTATAAGTGTGAGGGAAACAAAAAGCCAAAGGCAGCTATTGGATCAGAATCTGAAAGTCTAACACAAGCCTCAGACTTGAGTAAATCCCCACTAATAAGCACATTCTCTATCACAGCAAAGTTGAGGAACATAATCTGAAACCATAAAGGGAACCATCAGGCAATTGGGAAGTATGTGAAGATAATTATCAGCCTGGACCCCTAGCCGTCATCCGTGGGCCAAGGCACACCATATGCACTGTACATTGATTATGATAGTAAAGGGATTACAATTTATCTTGGGCATTTTGTAAATTACTCAAATCCAACAGATGGGAAATTGGCAGGTCCCATCAAATAGAAAATTCAACATTAACTCAAGTGGGCTGATAAAAATAATCATAAACCATTTTAGACTATCCCTCAATCACAAAGCCCAATGATTAAAATCAAACACCTCTCAGCTCCCATCCAATGGTCATTTCATCTAAGTCTACAGGATGTTTTGCCCCCAAAGTTTAGAGGTTATAACTTCAATTTACATAGACCGAGGCTGTGACACTGTATAGGATTAAAAAGTCTTATGAAGTCTGTCCCTAGAGAACATTCAGCCTGGCAATATCCCAACAGGACAAGTATTTTCAAAATGATTCACATTTTGAAATTGTGAATTCAGTTCACACCTCTTGAGGGCTGAATTCATGTGGTATAGGTAAGATTAGATCAGTCAACAGGACTACCTATATGAATGCATGGATAGATGGATAGAAGATGAGGATGTCTATACATTAGGTTGGAGGCTTTCTAAAAGGAGGTGTCAATGGGGAACCAAAGGAGAAGGAGCCAAAACCTGCTCCTTTGTTGCTGAGAGATGGGGAGAAGATTGGATGTGAATAGTACATTCTTAAAGGTAAAAATGGCAGATAAACAGCAAGTTTCTTCAGAGTAGGGCAATGCCCAGGAAAATGGGTAGGGTAGTGTCAGGCTGGTGAGCAAGCAGTGCACCACAAGAGCTGGTGGTGGAATCCCCAAAATGGTGTTTTCCATAGACCAGCCCATATAATATGCAGCATGAGTCTGAAAGAGCCCAACTGCACAATTTTAAGGGCACTGCTAGTCTTTTCATTAACTCTGGGGGTGGGGAGGTCCTGTGGGGCCAGTGGTTAATTCTGAGCATTTGCACTACTTAAGTGGTCAATGAACTGGTACAGAAAAAAACAAGAAAGGAGACATCTAAGTGGGTTATTATTTAATATTCAATCTTGTTCCCTCTTCTACTGAACTTGCTGATTCAGAGCCATGATGACAAAGGTTTCTGAAGACACAATTCTGTAACTTGGAGTTTTGTATTTATTTGCTTGTTCATGTATTTTGCTGCACTGGATGTTAGTCACGACATGCGGGATCATTAATCTCCTTCGTGGCATGGAGTATCTTTCAGCTGCCACTCGTGAACTTTTAGCTGCATCGTGTGGAATCTGATTTCTCAACCAGGTATCAAACCTGGGTCCCCTGCATTGGGAGTGTGGAGTCTCAGCCACTGGACTGCCAGGGAACTCCCTGGAGTTTTATTTTTAATTAAAGTGAATTAAAACACTTCTTAGAAATTCTTCAGATGATCATGGGCATTACAAAAATCTGAGTCAGGAATGATGGCTTCAGGGACTTACCCTCTCCAAGTAAGCTTAGCCCTTCCACAGAGTCCATCTTTTAGTGAACATTTCTGCCCAGAGAAAAGGAACTTAACAATAAAGAAAAGCTCAGCTGAGAGCTGGTTTTCACTTGCACTGGTAACTCAGAGACATCTCTGTGCATCTCTCTATTGAAAGATAGACAGGCTGCACCAGGATTGTCTGTCTTGATTGGGAAGAAGATACCTTCCCAAGAGAAAGGACCTGGCTGTACACATAGGCCACTCTTCATAGCTAAGATTCTTAGGGCCCAAACCATGGGGAAATGAGCAGGCATGCAGCATGCCAAACATACAAATGGACCTTTCCTAGGAAATAGCAACCCACTCAGTACTCTTGCCTGGAGAATTCCATGGACAGAGGAGCCTGGTGGGTTGCAGTCCATGGGGTCACAAAGAGTCAGACACGACTAAGCAACTGTTGACCTTGACCTCTTGTGGGTGGGTTTTTTCTGAACATCATCCTCACTGCCATCATCAAAACCTGTCTTCATCTTCCTCCTAAATAGCAATCATTACTCCTTGAGCACCTGCTCTATGACAGGCACTGTATAAGGTGTGCGTGCAAGTGTGCTCAGTCACTTCAGTCATGTCCAACTCTTTTGTAATCCCGTGGACTGCCAGGCTCCTCTGTCCATGGGATTCTTCAAGCTAGAATACTGGAGTGGGTTGCCATGCCCTCCTCCAGGGGATCTTCCTGACCCAGGGATCGAACCAGCATCTCTTACATCTACTGCATTGGCAGATGGGTTCTTTACCACTGGTGGCACCTGGGAAGCCCCTAGTCCTCACACAAATCTGATGACGTAATCTTATTTCCATTTTTATAGTGAGAGAAACGAGTCTCAGAGATGTTAAGTGACTTCTCAAGGACACATAGATGGTAAGCAGCTAATGCTGTATTTGGACCCAGGTCTGTCTGATTCCAGTATCTCATGCTGTATTCCTGTAGCCAGATATTTAAACCTTGCCTGCTGTTTGTGGGACGTTTCTGAGGCCTACCTACGTCACCAGAATATTCAGCCAAGATGGAATCAGGTTTTCTCATGGGAGATATTTTAGAGCATTTTTGTTTCCACATGTTCAGCTGGACCTGTGCCTTTCTCTCATCCCAAATTGCTTCCTGGAGTAACTTGAGCATTGGGGAAGAATAGGAACTAAAAATTATATGCTGTGAACCTCTCCCAGGAGGAGACATCATGCTGATTTCACACAGGCCAAAAGCTCAGGTGTATTTTATGCGGATTTTCTCAATTGGTGACTTCAAGCTTTTTGCCTTTGGCAGTTATTAGGGGCTCTCCGGGGGCTTCCTGCTTCACAGAATCTCCTCCCTCCGAGATACAGCATTGGAGTCAGAAGGCAAAACAGACACACAAAGTAAGCAATTAGAGAACAGGGAAGTGTCAAATTATGTACAGCCGCTGCTGGAAGTAAAGTACTGTTGTTGGAAGAGGAAATACTTTCCTGGTGTGTGTCTGTGGGTGAGGGAGGGGCGGTATTATCTGAGACTTATCTGAGAACATGTTGGATCTCAGCAATGAGGCATTTTCCAGGTTCAGACATCTGGAAAGAGCTATTAGCCCAGAATGAGAACCTGGATGAGTGGTCAGGATTGGAGAAGTAGGTTTCCAATTTTCCTGTAGGACGATATGAAGGAAATAAAAATAAAGAAGTTCTACAGGATTTAAATTTTGAAAGACACAAGTAGAGGATTAAGGAATATCCTCAGTCAGAGGGCCAGAAGGAGAAAGAGCCAGAGAAAGTCATATTATAGAAACCAAAGTCGTGTTTGAAGGAGAGAGAAGTCTGCAGTGTTGCCAGCCACAGAGAGGTGAAGCAAGATCGGGAAATGGCAGCTGGCGGTCTCTAGGGAAGGGATCTGGATACGGTTCAGTGATTCTGAGTTACTCATAGGTGAGACAACTGGTCAGGTGGGAAATCTTGTAACTTCACAGCCTCAGTTTACCCTCCTTAACAACTCAGACATACCCAGAGGCATCTAAACTAATGAATATGAACAGATCCCAAAGTGTAAGGCATTGAATGAATTGAGAGTCTTCTTATAAATAATGAACCTATACTGCAAATTTGAATGTCATGTACTCTCACAAGGATTTCAAATGTTGATAGGTAGTCCTGGGGGACACAAAGATGCTTTGAGAGGAAGTAAGAAGGGAGTGTCACACTTCAGAGGCTGGCCTTCTAACCCGGGCAGGGGTCATTGGCAAAGCCACATAACCCTTCAGAAAAATAATTATGTCATTTGCAAAGTACTGTAGGTACAATATCTACAGTCATTTTGGAAGAGCTGAAATACTGATAAGTGTATTAGAATTAAAAGCTTCTGAACCAAAGCATTTTTAAACATTTCTTAAAATTTTAACTCACTGAAAAATAAGAGTAATAGGGTATGCAGCAGGCAAACACTCTGCCAAAAGCTAATGTATTAGAGTCTTAAAGTGTTGTATCCAAACTTCCTTACTTATTTCTGCTTTAGGAGAAGAGAACAAGGATGATACATAATTATGTGTCCCAGAGAGGTTGATATGTCTTTCAAAGTAACACAGCCACAGTGGGCTGAGGATCTAACTCCTGCTGTCCTCTTCCAACTCTGGTACACACACCACCTTAATTACAATCCTGACAAACATATCTCATCCTATCCCTGATCCCCCTAACAAATATTTGCTTGTTTAATGAATAGGAGCCCCAAATTGAAATGGCCCAACCTTGGAAATGAATACAAAACAACTGTCAGAGCTGCTGGTATAGATTCCATAGGGTGGTCTGTCTTCAGGGTATATTCTAGAAGTCTCAGGAAAGGGGTATTTTGGAAGTGTAAATGTGAAATGTTCCCATTTTAGCATATTTTCCTCTCTGCCAGAGAAGAACAAGAAGAGCCAAGTTGTAGATTTAACTAATTAAAACATTGTCAGGATCAGCAAAGATTTGAAATGGGGTCCAAACTAATTAGGCACAAGGGTTATGCCCTGATGAAGAATACTCTGAAAACAGCCCCTGTCCTTCAAATGGGCTTTGCCCTGACAGAGCAGATGCAGCAGGAAACACGCAATTGCTCTGTGAATTCTTCCGCTAGCCTAACTTGATGGTGTCTTATGGATTTGCATCACCCATAACAGCAACTTGCTTAACAACACTGCTGCCTCTGTTTCTTTTTTTCCTTTCTTTATTTTTTTTAACCATGCCTTGTGGCATGTGGGATCTTTGTTTCCCAACCAGGGATCAAACCCATGTCCTCTGCATTAGGAGCGTAGAGTCTTAACCACAGGACTTCCAGGGAAGTCCCTGCCTCTATTTCTTTATTTGAAAATTATAACTGACAACTTGTCCTTCCCACCTTCAAAACTGTTTACAACGAATTTTATGAAGAGTTCTGAAGTTTAAGTAGAAGAATCAGCAAGCAATTATTAACTGTCATTTGTGGGATATACAAGAGAAAAAGATATCGATTTTACTCTTTAGGAATGTGCAATTTATTTGGGAGGATAAAATGTATATACAATTGTCCCCAACTTACAATGGTTTGATTTATAGTTTTTTGACTTTAAGATAGTATGAAGGTGATACACACTCAGTAGACATTGTAGTTAAAATTTTGAATTTTGATCTCTTCCCAGCCTCATCACATGTGGTACAATCCTCTCTCGTGATGCGGGGCAGGTGGGCAGCAGCAGCCCCCAGTCAGCCACACTATCTGAGGGAAACCAACCAAAACCCTTACAACCTTTCTGGACTCATACAACCATTCTGTTTTATACTTTTAGTACTTTTACTTTTAAAATGTTTTATACTTATGTTAGAAGATTTTGCCCACTCGTAGGCTTATGTAAGTGTTCTGAGCATGTTTATAGTGGGCGAGGCTAAGCTAGGTCAGTTAAGTGTATTAAATGCATTTTTGACTTAATGTTTTCAACTTGCAATGGGTTTATCGTCGTAAATCAAGGAAGATCTGTACTCAAAAACAGCAGAAAACGATTGGCACAATTTGATCAGGATCTAGGCTTTTTGGTTTTGGCTATAAATGTAATGGAGTTACAGAAAACAGTGGGACTAGCTAACACTCACTGAGGTTTTATTGCTTGTAAAGTTGTACCCAGTTAACTCCCAAAGTCACCCTGTGAGGTAGGTGCTGTTTTATTGGGGTGAAAGTAGAATCTCTGAGGGGTTAAGTGACCAGCTGGTAAAGAACAGACCCAGAGTTTCAGCCCAAGTCTCCTGAACTTCAGGATTCCTTGCTCTTGACAGTGACATGGTACTGAGTTTCCTCCATTCAGGGATCCAGGATTCAAGGATCTCCACGTTCACCTTCCTCACTTCCCAGATGTTTGATTTCTGGATAGGGGTCAGAAATATTTTCCTCATTGTCCAGTTTGTTCCTGGCAGAAGGCAGCGACAGGTTGAGAGTGGTTTGTTTAAGGTAACCTTAAGATACAGAATGATTGGTCGTACCACCCTTCTTTGCAAAGCAGCCCATGAAATTAAGCATCAGATGATGTTTATCAGTGACAATGACGAGGCAGCTTTTTTAGGTGAGTGAATTTCTGCACCCTGATGAATCTGTGCTTCATTACCAGCACTGAGAAGTACAGGATGCTTTGGAAGCAAAGGGAAAAGAGAACACGGCAACCTAATTGGTCACTGCCATGAATCTATACTCAAGGGACAGATAGCACGACCAGAGGTAATAGCTTACACACATATTCTTGAGCTGTGCAATAGATGGAAAAGGGTCCCAGATGGATTGGGCAGGGGCTTAGTTCCGGGATTATGATGAGACAGTGGGTAATTATTGAGTGGCAGGGCCTCAGCCCTGATTAGTATCTGCAAGCTTGTTCCCCTCCTTCAGAGGAAAGCATTGATAAAGATAAAGCATGCTGCTCCATGTCCTTCCTGCAGTACAAAACAACACATTTCAATCTAACAGGATCAGGTCTCCACTTTGATCACAATCTGTTACCTAGATGTCTTTGCAAATTAATCAGTCCTGCTTGTTTAGCTCCAGTCAGTTTGTACTGCTAAATTAATAAATGTACCAGGAGTAACAGAACACATAATTAAATTCTACAGTTTAATCTCCACATAATAATTTTGACCTTAGTCTGGGGCCTCCCCGTTCTAGCCAGTAGAATGTAGAACAAGTACAACCTTCCCTGGGTGGTTTATACTAACAACCCACCCTACGGGTAGACCCCATGACTCTGAAAATCAGAGAAGTCCTTTCAGAAAAATGCAGAAAACAAAGAAACAAAAAATCATGTGTTGGGCTTCAAGGCAGAAAAGGCAGGTAAACTAAGCCATTGGGCTTCTGGGCTGTCTTTAAAAATGAAAGCACCTTTTTGGCAGAATTACACAAACTTTCTTGTTTCAAAGACAAAAGATATATGTTTGTCAAATGCAATGCCCTGCTAGACTGAAAATAGGCATCTCACTAACAGGCTGGGAGCTTTTCTGGAGAAAAGTTGGAACTTTGGTGTGGACTCTTTCGTAACACTCTGATGTAACATGTTTGCTTTACTTGAAGGTCATCAAACTGATAACCCAGCTTGTGTGCTTTGACACTGAGGCAGATTTAAAGCTCATACAACATCCTGGGCCTGAGTTTTCCTGTGTGTCTTAAAAGCTTTTGTAGTGTTTTTCATTGGATACCTATTAGGAATGTGAAAATGTTTGTCATTTATTTTGTAAAAACTCATGTGTACTTAAAAAAAAAGAAAAATAGGATCTCTTTAGCCCTCTCCCACTTCCAAATTATATAACCTACTGGCTGTCATGCTCTTGTGTACTTTTAAAAGCTGGTCATCTTAAGGTTAGTCCAACGTGTGTACAGAAAATTATTTGATACTCAGCTAAGGTGAACTGGTACATTTGGTTTGAGTTCCAGATCTTGGGTGATATTTTGCTGTCTTCATTTAAAGTTTAGTGTGCTGGCTAGATGCTGGCATCATTTCCTTGATTTCTAGAAACAATGGAGTCCGGGCAAGACAGTATCTGTTGCAAAAATGCCGAGCTGGGAACTGGGAAATGTGAGTTCATGATTGGACTCCACCATCACTGACTAATGACCTGGGCAGGGCACTTGACCTCTGTGGGGCTCAATTTTCTCATCTGAAAAATAAGGGGGTTGGACTAGATAATCTCCAAGGGACAAATTCTATGTGTCTGTGATTCCACTCACACTGAGTCAAACGGGAATTAAGGCAATTATGGGGATAATATGAACTGAAGTGACGATTTTTTTCCCTTTCCATGATTGGGGTATTTCAGGCAAAACTGGTTGTTGAGTTTAGTTTTTAACCTGAATTATATAGATAATTGCCTTAGTTCTGCCACTTAATTGTGTGTCTGTCAGCATAGGCTTGATGTTTCTACCAGATAACCAGTGATTAAAGTATTTGGTTAAATATTCAGCAGTGTGGAATTTTCATTCAGCCCTACTAAAAAAAAGGGGGGATGAGAGGGTGTGTGTGTGTGTGTGTGTGTGTGTGTGTGTGTGTGTGTGTGTAGCCCAGGGGGTAAGGAAGGGATTATGCATAATTTGAAAGTGTGTAATATTTGGGTCACCAATGTTTTACCTAAAATGAATTGATTTCATTTAAAAAATAAGTTGGACTTGTCACAAAAGATCTCCAACATAAATTAAACATGAGGAATGCAGCTGTGCAGTAAGATGTTAAAATACAGATGGTTTCTGGAAAAAAAAAAAAAAATGAGAAAGGCTTAAAGGAAAGGTTTTAACCTGAAATTAATTCAAGTATTATTTGCTTAAATATTCTGGTATGCATTTGTATAAATGGACCATCTATTTTTATAAAAATGACTTTATTTTGGCAGTCTGAATTATAGATTAGAAATGTCTGGTGGAGGGAGGAAGGACTAGTTTATATACCTTCTGGCTTTCATCTGCAAAGTTTGAGGGATTAAAACAATTAACTCCATTTTTATAATAAAATAATTCATTGCTTCTTGCATAAATAGATCATACTGTGGTTCTCCTTTAAACCTTTTCTAAAAGCACCATCAATATTATTTAATATGTGGAATTCCCTGAGGAAAACCTATTAAAGTGTCCGTCTGTCACCCATGCGAATAACAAATGAATTAATTATGACTGGTGCAATTACAAGGAATAGTTAATGAAGCCATAATGACCAGACTCTGGTGGTTAATTTTCAAAGCACAGTGAGAGCAAAATGTGGCAAATATGTTCCCAAAGAAAACAATCAGCTTTGTGAACTCACCTTGCAGTCCCCATTTTGGAGTGTGCCGTGAAACAGGGCTTAGGGAGAATACTCATTATTTAGATGGAGCCCTTCCTGTAGTCCACAACCAGCTCCTGGCAGGACGTCACCAAACCAGCAGCACCAACTACTCAATTCAGTTGATCAGTATCTTACTTTAAGGACATAGCTAGAGGCAAGGATGTTGGAAACAAAAAAAGTTTCAATGATGATAAAGTTTTTATTGAATCTGTTCCTTTAAATTCTACCACTTCTGGCAATAATCTAGAGCAGTTTACAAAAATACATGGAGTTAAGCAAGATAAATTAAACACAGGTGAGAAAAGTGAGGGAAAGACGGTGTCTGGCTATTTGCCTAGAAATTCACCTTCTTAAACACACATAGAGAATAGGCTTTTATTTTTTTAATTTTTATTTATTTACTTTTGGCTGTGCTGAGTTTTCATTACTTCGTGCAGGCTTTCTCTAGTTGCAGTAAGTTAGGGCTATTCTTCCAGAGAAGGCAATGGCACCCCACTCCAGTACTCTTGCCTGGAAACTCCCATGGACGGAGGAGCCTGGTAGGCTGCAGTCCATGGGATCGCTAAGGGTCGGACACGACGGAGCAACTTCACCTTCACGCATTGGAGAAGGAAATGGCAACCCACTCCAGTGTTCTTGCCTGGAGAATCCCAGGGACGGTGGAGCCTGGTGCGCTGCCGTCTATGGGGTTGCACAGAGTCGGACACGACTGAAGCGACTTAGCAGCAGCAGCAGCAGCAGGGCTATTCTTCACTGTGGTGCATGGGCTTCTTATTGGGGTGGCTTCTCTTGTTGTGGAATACAGACTCTAGGCACATGGGTTTCATTAGTTGCAGCTTTCAGGCTCAGTAACTGTGGCTCACAGGCTTAGTTGCCCCAAAGCATGTGGAATGTTCTGGACCAGAGGTTGAACCCATGTTCCCTGCATTGGCAGGTGGATTTTTATCCACTGTACTACCAGGGAAGTCCCATAGTAGGCTTTCAAAGACATATTTCTTAAGTTCTAGTATGCAAAACTATATTGCTATGTTGTTAGCAATTAAGAGGCCTACTTGTTAGTTTTTTAAAAATATTAGGCTAGGGAGCTTGAGTCCTTACCACATTAAGGAAGCGCCTGGCTAGATCCATTAGGTGTTCGTGCCAAGCCCCTTCCTGAGGTCACTCTCTTCCTGATCAGAGCAAGGACTGGACGACAGTCAAGGTAGAAGGGAAGGTCATGATAGCAATTTCCCCTTGCAGAAACCCAGAGGATCAGATTCTGATATCACCACCCCCTTTCACCTCCATGAATGTATTTATTCACCTCTGTGAATGGGAATTAGCTAATATCTGTCAAAATAACAACCAGCAGGCTCCAAAGTACACAGAGGACTAAGGACTTACTACCTAGAGTATTTTGATAGTGGTTTATCTATATAATCTCATTCATATTTTTTTCTAAGGTTTAAATCCCATGTCAAGGTTTATCATAGTGGTGTATCTCTGATTGGCTCACCATTTTTAAGGTCAAGAGGCATTCCAATAGGAAATTCTCTTCAAAAATATCTATGAGTACTGCCTCAGAGGAGAAGGTTCTTTTGCTTTCAGTCTTATGAAAATATTGCTGACCTACTGGGTGCCAAGCACTTGACTATGTGCTGGGGATACAGAGATAAACTGACAAAATACCTATCCTCATGAAACTTGTAATAGAGTGGCTTGCCAGACAAGGAAACAGACACTCATACATATATAGCATGCTCTATACGGGGATTGGCAAGGGGCTAGGGAAGCCCCAAAGGAAGGGTACCTAGTCTTGGCTGGGGCTAAGCAAGGTGTTCAGAGAAGACTTCCTGGAAGAAGCTACTTTTAGGCCAAGATAAATAGGGTGAGGGAAAGCTGAAAAGGTATGTATGGAAAGGGAGTGCTTAAGTTTAGGGAATAACAAGGACAAAACCCTGGAGTTTACAGACTTAAGGTAACTAACATGTATTGAGTGCTTACTCTGTATGGTACTCTTCTAAGCACTGTATATGCATACATTTTTCCTTCATAATAGCTCTATGAAGCTTAGCATTCTCATTTTCTAAGTGGGAGAACTTAGCTATAGAAAGTTTAAGACACATGTCCAAGGTCACTAAGCCAGTAATTGGAAGATCTAGATCTATCTATCCCAGAATCATCATGTTTAATGACAAAAGCTGCACTGAATTCTTGTACTGCTTTAGGGTATTGAAGTGGTCAGTGTGGTTGGAGTGTGGCAGAGCAAGAATGATGCCACTGCAGAAGTTAGCAGAGGCCCAGTCATGAAGGTTCTTTTAGAAGCAGAGCCCCTTTCCCCTGAGCTCCTGAAAATAAACACAAGTAGAAAGATGGGGAACGACAGTCCTGCGTGGCTTTGGATACTGTTTGTAGGAGCTGACTTTTTTTTTTTAATTCGCTTTTTCAGCTTGTCTGCACTGAATACAAGGAAGAGTAACCAGATATAAACTAAGTAAAATATGACTTATTGGACTTTATCAGTAAAATACAATCAGCTCAGTTCAGTTCAGTCCTCAGTCGTGTTCTACTCTTTGCAACCCCATGGACTCTTCCCTGTCCATCACCAACTCCCAGAACTTACTCAAACTCATGTCCATCGAGTCAGTAATGCCATCCAACCATCTCATCCTCTGTCGTCCCCTTCTCCTCCCACCTTCAATCTTTCCCAGCATCAGGGTCTTTTCAAATGAATCAGTTCTTTGCATCAGATGGCTGAAGTATTGGAGCTTCAGCTTCAGTATCAGTCCTTCCAATGAGTATTCAGGACTGATTTCCTTTAGGATGGACTGGTTGGATCTCCTTGCAGTCCAAGGGACTCTCAAGAGTCTTCTCCACCACCACAGTTCAAAAGCATCAATTCTTCGGCACTCAGGTTTCTTTATAGTCCAACTCTCACATCCATAATGACTACTGGAAAAACCAAAACTTTGACTAGACTGACCTTTGTTGGAAAAGTAATATCTCTGCTTTTTAACAATGATCATAACAGTAGCAGTAGTAACTAGCTGACATCTCCTGTGATGGCCTTGCAGTTTTCTCATCCTGGGCTTCTCAATGGCTAGAACATTCTAACTTCTGTCTGTGACCTCAGTAGGTTCAGCATCAATTCAGAAGGCCTCTCAGAAGTTGTTTGCTTCCAAGACCACAGATAGGAAACCCTGTCCTCACTGTTGTAGGAGAGGTAGGGATCCCCCCCACACAGAAATATAAAAACAGAACCCCCCACTCCTCAACAACTCTGATCTCATTTCATAAAAGAATGAGGGTAACTGGACTTCCCTGGTGGTCCAGTGCAAAGACTCTGAGCTCCCAATGCAGGAAGCCGGGGTTTGATCCCTGGTCAGGGAACGAGATCCCACATGCCACAACTAAGATCCTTCATGCTGCAGTGAAGACTCAGCGCAGCCAAAAATAACAAATAGCTAATAAAAAGGGTATAATACAGCTGGAAGAAAATGACAAGGGTACTTCTTCATGTCTCAGAAATAAGCATGAAAAGGGAGGAGAATCTAATACAAGGTGTAACAAAAAATGTATGAATATGAATACAATGAGAATACACTCAACTTCAGTACTTCTCTAAGAACAAAAAAACTATGCTTTAAAGAAAGAAGTAAGAATTCAGGTTAAACTTTTGTTGACAGTCTCATTCTACCTTTTATAACCTGGGACTAGTCTTATCTGTATAACGGCCAGACCTAAACTCAGGGATCTTTAGAGACCTCACCTCTAAAATCCCCATTCACAGAGCACAAATGCCAAGGCCAAAGAACTGGTTAAAAAAGCAGCCTTGTTGTCACTTATAATTAAGTTAAGGAGACAAAGCAAGAAGCTTAAATGATGACAAAGACGGTGGCCACGGTTTACAGAGAGCTCATGTGCGCCAGGCACAGCACCAAGCAGTCAGTGTGAATGATTTCACTTCACTCTATGTGTTAGGACTAGTCCATCCTACAGACAAGGGATTAGGGTTGGAGAGATGAAGTAATTTGCTTGCGGTTACATAAACTAGTAAATGTGGCCCTGGCATCTAGCCTGTTTCATTCTAAGGCCATAGGAAATAGTGTTCAACATAAACACTATGTTAGGTAGTGGGGCTACCTAAAAAAATTTAAACTAAATTCATAAAAGTCACATAGAGAAAAAAGAGAGTGACTTATGACATGGTTTTGAAAGTGAGAGAGATGTGAAAGTAAACTTAATTTCTACTTTAAATACACTCTTTTAGTAGTTGGTTATCATCAATTAGATCAAATGGTGTCTGATTTTTGAGATGTATATCTGATCCTAGGCACATTAAATTCATCTCTGTGTCTGTCTTATTTTTCATTTTTTTGAAGAATTAAGAAATTACAACTTTGTTTTCCCGTGAGGCACTGTTTCACCAGTTTTGAACTCCTTGTCAATCCTATAGGTGAAACCACTTCAGAAATGCAATACAGTATCTCTCCACAGTAAAACCATAAAAACTGTGAATATAGTGCATTACAGCGTGTAGACCAACCAAACTTTGGTGCCCAGAGTGAAAGCATTTAGATACAAAATGACCATTTGAACTCTTTGTTTTTTGTGTTTGTTTTAAGCTAATTGCACAGAATGCAAAACTCAAAAGGTATTAAAAAGGCATATGGCAACGTATTCCCGCTACACTTGTGCCCCAGCTACCCAGTTCCTCTCACCAAAGCCAAACACTATTCAGGTTGTTTGTTTATCACTCCAGGGACATTTTATTCAAACTTATTTGTATGTCTTTGTGCAATCTATCACCCCCATTTAAGAAATGAGACAGCATACACTGTTCTCCTTTTTTTTTTCCCCCCTAAATTAGCAACATATTTTGGTAGATCACTTTGTATTGGTACATAAAAAGTTTTCTCACTTTTTACAGCTGTACTAATAATTCATGTAACCTCTTTCCTATGATATACTGAACTGATTCCATATCCAAACTAATATATTTGTAGGAAAAGTTCGTAGAAGTGGGATTGCTAGGTCAAAGTGTAAGTGCATTTGTAAACTTTTTAGTTAGCCCCAGATTGCTTTCCAAAGAGGCTGCACTAATTTAACTGCCCCCAGCAGTCTATGGTGGTCCCAGTTGCCCATCGTCTCAGTAACAGCACCATGCCCTGGGTCTTGGTTTCTATGCGCAGGCTCTTTAGTGGTGGGATCTTAGTTCTCCAACCAGGGATTGAGCCCTCTTTAGTGGTGGGATCTTAGCTCCCCAGCAAGGGATTGAATCCTCGTTTCCTGCACTGCAAGGTGGATTCTCAACCACTGGACCACCAGTGAAGTCCCACACTGCATTTTTGATCTGTGCTAATCTGATAGGTGAAGACAGTCACCTCAGTATAGTTTTCCCTTGCATTTCTCTTTCTGTGAGTGACCTTGAGCCAGAGATGACAATTTACCATGACTTCCCCCTTCTTGGTATCTCTTGTGATGCAAGGCACACAGTTAGGATGACTGATTGCACACTGTTTGAAGGATTATCGAGGGAATGACATAGGCATACTAACACGGTCTGAATTCTCAGGCCTTAAAAAAAAGAGAAAAAAATCAAAAGCAAAACTCGTTGTTCACTGGAGGAAATATACAAATTAACAGCAGAGAAAGTAATTTGCAAAAGGTGAGGCCTCAAATTGTCAAAATTATGTTTCCCTGCTTTGCTCCTCAGATTTTTCTAGATTGAGGGAAAGCCCTTCAAAGAGAACAGGTTCCATCGGGAGAGGCTTGAGGATTAGCAGCCAGGCTGCCACCCTTAGACAAATCTTTGACAAATTCCTGCCTGGAGGATCCTGGGAAAAGACCTCACTTTCCTTCAAAAGGGTCTCAGGATCACTTTAAAGTCGGTAGTAAATCCCAATTGCTCCTAATTAGGCCTCTGTTTGGTTAATTGCTCTGGGAACTCCCTGGGAGACGGTAGAAAGCCCCGGACCTGCAGTGGCTCGGCTCTAAGTGTGTGCGACAGCCCCTGTTGAGAGCAGGACTCACAGAGCTGCTCCAAGCCGGCTCGGAGCTGCTCGGAGACGCCTGGAGGAGAGCTGACCAGGCCTGGGAATGGTAAATGTAAGAGCGGCATGTCCTGCTTCCTCCTTCCTGAAAAAAGAATCAGGAAAAGCTTGCCTTCTGTAAAACTATTTCCGTAAAGCAGTCTTTGCGAAGCCCTGGAGGTTACTGGACTCACAGGTGCTGAAGAGACACAAAGTGCCCACCCTTAAAAAGAAAAGTCTCAATATGAGATTTCTGCACTTCCCATTTCATCCATGCTGCCCTCTAATTTCTAACAAAGGCACTGCTCTGTAATTGTTGAAATAAACTTGAATAGCAGCTTGGCTCACACACTAGAGTGTCTAAGGCATTTCCGTATATGCTCATATACCTTAGCATTTGTGGTTCTACCCCTCGCAGGGGGAGCCAGTATCACTGTGGGTTCCGGTCCATCCAGGAGCACCCAGAAGCTCAGGGAGACTAGGAGACTTGCCCAAGGGACACACGGACACAAAGAGTCAAAACTAAAACTGGAACCCATTTTATCATGTTAGCCCCATAATACCTTTCTGAGGTCATATATCTCACACTTTTAAAATATGTTAATTAATTGATTCCATTAATATATATTAACTTCTACAATGTGTTAGCACCAGTTAAAGCACTGACGATATAGCACTGAACAAAATACACAGGTCTCATCTGCTGTATAGCCGACCTTCTTGTGGGTGAGATAAACAATAAACAAAAAATATAAGTCAGGTGATGATTTATCATGTAATTTTTTTTTCCAAGTCCCTTCTCTTTGGAGTGTGAAAAGAGGAATTCTTTATTTACATTTACTCTAGGAAACAGGTATAAAATAGGACTGTCCTGTGCAAAAGTGGACATCTGGTCTCTCTACCTAAGAAGAAGAGCAAAACTAATAATGTCACAATATGAAGACACACGGAGAAGGCAATGGCACCCCACTCCAGTACTTTTGCCTGGAAAATCCCATGGGCGGAGGAGCCTGGTGGGCTGCAGTCCATGGGGTCGCTAAGAGTCGGACACGACTGAGCGACTTCCCTTTCACTTTTCACTTTCATGCACTGGAGAAGGAAATGGCAACCCACTCCAGTGTTCTTGCCTGGAGAATCCCAGGGACGGGAGAGCCTGGTGGGCTGCCCTGTTCCCTCTGGTTATTCATCTCAATTGCTATGGGCCAGTTTTCTCCAACCATAAAATAGTTATCAGTAGTCTGCTACCCATGTCTGGGGGGAATTAATCTGAGGGGAATTCAAGGAGTTCTGTCTATCAAGTACACTTTTTCTATAGAGGAAAGCTACAGTCTAGAAACCTCGATTCCACACCTGTGTCTTTGAGGAAGGAGCGATGTGTCCCTGCGGTGCTTTTATTCTTTCCACCCTTCACACGTCTATCCATAACTACGTGCTCTCAAGAGGAATGTGCTTCCTCATTTTTGTAGAATGGAAATACAGTACCTCCTCCACCTGCCTTGTCCGTTTACTAGAGGTGTAAGTCACAGCACCCAAAACTGAAGGATCCTGCAAGATATTTGATCCAGATTAGACTCTGGTGGCAGTGTGGAGGAGTTAAAATAGCATTCCTTGAATTTTACAAGTGAGGTCAGAGGCCCAAGGTCACACAGCCTGTGGGAGAGAGAGGGCACACACCTCTGGTTGTCAGCATTGAGCTCTGTCAGCTACTCCATGCAGCTTTCAAACTGGGGTGTAGTTAGAAGAATGAGGTCACGAGTGAGGAAGATCTCTCAAATGCACTCCCAGAGCTGACAGTCGCTTTGCCTTTCCAAAGAAGAAAAGACCGATACAGTTGTCAAACGTTACATGTAAAAATCTCTAATAATCAGGGAAGATGTTTTTGTCTCCCTTTGTTTTGTCCACTGCTTGCCTCTTTTTCAAAACGTGGAAATTCCACATGTTCCATCTTCTGGTGCCTCTACCTAATAGCTACCTCAGTTCCAAAGGCACCTGGATTCCCACAAAGTAAATGCAGAAGCAGAAAGGCATTTTCACAGCAGGAAAGGGCTACATGCAAATGAACGTGTGCCAAGGAGGTGAGTCCTGGAGCCTGTGAGTGTGTCCGTGGTCTGCCCTCCAGGTTGAGGGCAAGCTGGCTGACCCAGCCTTCCCCTGAGGTCCCATTTACCCAACAGGTTGATATTTTTCTCAGTTATTGGGAGGTGATAATGTGTTCCACATATGAAATTCATATCATTTGTGTTTGGCCTCCTTTGCCCTGCTAAGGGTTGCGAGGGGCACCATTTTAAAATTAATTTACTGGGTGTTCTGTCTATCTGTGAGGAACAGGAGGGAGCAAGCCTGGTCCGAGTATTTATCAGACACATGCTGCCCATCTGCCAGCTAGGTCGAGGAGGATTTGCCGTTAATCCTGCAGACCCATCTGTAGGGGGTTCAAAATGCTGACCAGGAAGCTAGACAAGATGAGGTTTATTTAATTAGAAAAATGGCTCTGGAGGTTACTGGAAATCACTCTGAAGACGGAAGGGCTTTCGATGGCGTCACTCGTGCAGGGGTGGGCCAGGGCTCAATGTGCGGAGAGTGCTGAGACGGTTTTGTGTTGGGCCTGGGGGGTTTGTTTTGATTTTAAAGTTGTGTAGCCCAGACAGGGGAGAAAGCTCCCTCCCCGAGGATGGCTGAGCCAGGGTCAGCCTCAGTTTGAATGATGCCACAGGAAGCTCAGGTGTGGGACGCAGTACTGAGTCACGAAGACCTGCATTTGCTTTGAAAGTCTGGGTACATTCTGACAAAGACAAGGAGCTGGGTGAGGCCGGGGCCGGACGAGGTGGCAGCTGAATTCCTGGCACTTAGGCTGACCTGCTAGAGGCTGAAAGCAGCTTGGGGCAAAAACTGTTACCTACTCTTTAGTTCTCCAAATGTGCTGGAAGATTCTTGTAACTGGGGCTTATTGCCATTTGAGATCCATTTTTGGATGGAAGGGAAACGACAAAATTGCATTTAGATTTTCCCCGACGGACAAAATGACATCCGTTCAAAACAAAATAACCAGCAATCGCACGTTTCCTTTTTAGTATGAAAATATTATTAGCATAATTGGTTTCTGCAGGGCTGCCATTTGGGACAACTGGGCAGGGGAAATTGTGTGCCTTCCCCCAGCTTCTGATTGTTATTTCATGGCAATAGAAAGCATGACAATTTTCATTGAAGTGGGTCGAGATAAGCGGTCCCCTCTCTGCCTGGGGCATTTTGAAATGGTGCTCCTGTTGCTAGCCAGATTCCTGGACACCGGGCTCCCAGGGATCACATTTTTGAGGCTGAGTTTTTTAAGGGTTATCGTTCAGAGACCAAGGACCAGAAGCTCGCCTGGGAATAGGTGTCCAATTGAAGCAATTGTTTGCTGGAAGGAACAAAGCGTTTTTTTTTAGAAACTGTCAACCATTCAGAGGAGCATGAAGTTCTGGCCTGCTGTCTGCATACC
Source organism: Bos javanicus (assembly GCF_032452875.1). NCBI lineage: Eukaryota > Metazoa > Chordata > Mammalia > Artiodactyla > Bovidae > Bos > Bos javanicus. The sequence goes on along the minus strand of NC_083877.1, from coordinate 68,663,863 downwards.
CTCTGCCTCTCCCTCACTCTGGGGAATGCCTGGTTTGAAGCAGCAGGATCACCCCAGGGCATCAGTCTTTCCAATTTACCTTCTACCTTAGAATTTCCTGGAAATCCTTTCTTATTCCACTTTTGAAACTGGCTGATAAGGGATGTGGGGAATCCTGGGAAAGTTAGGAGGCAACCTTGCCCCAGGTATCCAAGTCAGTTCAGTTCAGTCGCTCAGTCGTTTCTGACTCTTTGTGACCCCATGGACTGCATCACGCCAGGCCTCCCTGTCCATCACCAACTTCCAGAGATTACTCAAACTCATGTCCATTGAGTCCATGATGCCATCCAACCATCTCATCCTCTGTCGTCCCCTTCTCCTCCTGCCCTCAATCTTTCCCAGCATCAGGGTCTTTTCAAATGAGTCAATTCTTCACATCAGGTGGCCAAAGTATTGGAGCTTCAGCTTCAGCATCAATCCTTCCCATGAATATTCAGGACTGATTTCCTTTAGGATGGACTGGTTGGATCTCCTTGCTGTCTAGGGGACTCTCAAGTGTCTTCTCCAACACCACAGTTCAAAAGCATCAATTCTTCTGAGCTCAGCTTTCTTTATAGCCCAATTCTCACATCCATATATGACTGCTGCTACTGCTGCTAAGTCGTGTCAGTTGTGTTCGACTCTGTGCTACCCCATAGATGGCAGCCCACCAAGCTCCTCCATCCATGGGAGTTTCCAGGCAAGAGTACTGGAGTGGGTCGCCAGTACCTTCTCCGCCACATATGACTACTGGTATCCAAAGTCAACTATATAAAGATGTCCAGAGCATGATTGAGAGGGAAGAGAGAGGGTTGGGTAGTGCTCACAGGGGAGGGAGTTCCAGAGAGCATTTCTCTTGTAAACAGAGCTATCAGATTCATTCCGCACCATCAGCACTTCAGCATTTCGACAGGGTGGACTAACCAGTCATATCAGTGGAAAAATAGCCAGTCAAGTTTTCAGGGTCATGTAAAGCACATGGTCCGTTAACGACTTACAGTTCCCCTTTCCCACCATTCAGCTGGTTCCACTAGAATGTTTTTAAAAGGTGAGGGGGGCAGAAATACCCAAGGTTCTTCTGGTTGTTAAAAATAAAATTTAATTCTACTGTAAAAGAGTAAAAGAGAAACTTTTCAGTTACAGCCTTTCCACTTTCTCTATTGAAATATATACTTCATTTCTTATCAGCCCTAGAGGAAGGGATATTATCAATATATTGAATTTTAAAAACAAATGTCCTCATCTGTAATTGTTGATGGCTTATGTATTTTAAGTAAGAGCCCCAAAAGCCTGAGCAGCTGCTTATAAAATATATGATATTCAGCATCAGGTGAATGCATGTTTGGAAACATTATGGCTTAAATTTAATTTTTTAGGTTAAGTATCTTCTTTCATATAAGTTAAGCAAAGCAATACTTGAATATGTGAATTATTTAGTGTGGGCAGTTCCTTGTCAGAGAAGGCAATGGCACCCCACTCCAGTACTCTTGCCCGGAAAATCCAATGGACGGAGGAGCCTGGTGAGCTGCAGTCCACGGGGTCGCAAAGAGTCGGGGCACGACTGAGCGACTTCACTTTCACTTTTCACTTTCCTGCATTGGAGAAGAAAATGGCAACCCACTCCAGTGTTCTTGCCTGGAGAATCCCAGGGATGGGGGAGCCTGGTGGGCTGCTGTCTATGGGGTCGCACAGAGTCGGACATGACTGATGCGACTTAGCAGCAGCAGCAGCAGTTCCTTGTAGCAGAGACTGTAGAAGAAAGATTATATTTTTTTCAACCAGAATTTTTTCACTAATATTCCTCTCCATAGATTTTTAAAAAAATTGAATATTGGGCAATTCTATGTGCTTCTATTTTCTGGAGTTGTTTTAAAATTTCCCTGTGATTATAATTGTTTTGGAGACTTCACCAGTAACCCAAGTGAAATCGGGCACTTCCCTTAGTGCTGGCTTTAAAGATCATTAAGTGATGCTCTTCTTCAAATCCCAGATTAACTTGCCAGTCTTCAAAAATCACAAAAATCACCATCTTGCCACCAAAGAATGCTGTCCCTAAAGGAACTTCCCCTTTTGTTTCCAGGCCTACAGGGCTTTACACTCAGTTCTCTTTACCTTATGAAAACCTGAGACTTTAAGACAATGTGTTCCAATGCACCAGAAGAAAATGGAATTTTCAAGCCAGGACTCCAGGAGGGGAGTCTTCTTCCTTTTCCCAGGGGTCTTGTGGGCCTTGTCTTCTCACTGCAGTGGAGTCTGGCTCTCAGCAACTTGTGCATTGGCAGGAGAGATCCTCTTGGCTTTATTTCCCTCTGACATTAACTATTGACCTTGTTGGGTACTACAAAGTTTCAGAAGATTGAATTTCAACCGAGTCCACTTAACTTGGGCCCACGGTGGGCTTCAGAAGTCCTGAGATCCTCTAGAAATGTGAACACTTGTGCGTGCATGCACACGTGTGTGTATTTTTCTTAAAAGAAGGAGCACGGTTTTCATCAGATTCTCACAACAATCTCCCAAAATTAAAACAATGATTATTAGAGCAAGAGGAGTTGCTCTGCATCATCCCCTCATGCAAGGAACATTTGAGGAAGTTAGGTGTGGCCTTCCCAGCAGAAGCAACAGACCTTGTTTTATCTCACATCCAGGACTTTATCACCTGGTGTCTGTATTTCCATATTTGCTTCCAAGTAAGTTCTTTGTCTTCATTATCTTGCCTCCTCTAGGACTTTTTTTAAACCAAGATAATAGCTTTGTATTTCCTGTCCTTGACTATTTCTGATTCCTGCTATTGATAACACTCAAATCTTTTACTGATATATCACTCATTTAGTCTTTCTTTCCTGAGCTCCCAGAAAGAGCTCTAGAATTAGACTGTTGGTAATGGCTACCCATTCCAATATTCTTGCCTAGAGAATCCTGTGGACAGAGGAGCCTGGCAGGCTGCAGTCCACGGGGTTGCAACATGCACACTTTCAAACTTAGATCTGCCACTTGCTGCCTGTGTGGCCTTGGGTAAGTTAACTTTCCTATCTCATCTGAAAAGCAAAGATGGTAATAGGACCTACTTCATTGTGAGGTTTTAGTGTAGTCATGCATGAAAGTACTTAATTCAGCGTTGGGAATATTGTATGTTATCATAAAGGGGAAAAAAAAATCATTCCAAGAATATTCAAGGACCTGCTGGTGACGGGACTGTGCAGTTTGAAATCATTGTTGATCCAATGCAGATTGAGTACTCTGTTCTCCCCGGCTCATGATCTTTCCAGTAAAACCTATTATCCTTGGCCAGAAGCTAGAAAGTCCATTTGCAACACTCAATTAGCACTTCTTTGCCACTATCCTGGCCACTCCTCCTACCAACAATAGTAGCACAACACCAGTCACGAAAATGGCAGCAAGTATGTATGCAGTGTTACTTCATGCCACGTATGATTCTAAGTACTTTCCACATGACCGGTTTAATCTTCACAATATCCCTTTGAAGTAGGGTCTGTGTATTCTCTTTGTTTTTTGTATGAGGAAATTGAGACACAGAGAGTGTAAGTAACTTGTCCAAAATCACACAGCTGGCAATGGCTAAGCCAGGTTTAAATCCTGCAGTGTGGCTCCAGAGATGGTGCCCCAAACTGAATTGCACTTAATAATAACCCTAAATAAGAATATTAAAGAAGAATGTGACTCCTCTCTCCTTTCAGCCATACTTCCTTTGAAACCTGTCTCAAAACTCCCTTCCCCCATAAAGCCTTACTTAACGTTATTACTACAACGGTTTTGTAACTCCTCACCCCTGAATTATTTCTCGTACAGCCCTAATTTGTCCGCCCAACAAGTCATTTGTAAGTGTTCAACTATTTTTCCCTAGCTAGTCTCAAGTTCCTTAAAAGCAAAACTTGCCTCATTTGCTTCTCTGGCGACCTTTATGGTGCCTAGTTGAGGACTAGGCACTTGGGGGACAATCCAACCTCCTTGGTGACATATAGTTATTTGGGGGCTCTATAATTTATTCAGTGAGTGGAGTGTTTATGAAGCATTTACACCAGCAGAGCGTCTCCAGCACTGTGGGAACAGCAGTGGAAAGAGGTAAGCGTGGTGCTTAGGATGTCTGTGACCTGGTAGGACTGGGGGTGGGGGGCTGGGGTAGAGAAACATGTAAACAGCTCTGGACAAGGGCTAAGAGAAGGCCACTGTTTGAGGATGGTCTACATAGAAGGGATTTGACTTAGTCAAGGCAGTCAGGGAAGGCTTCCTGGAGGAAGGGAGGCTTCAGCTGAGACCTGAAGGATGAGCAGCCCTTACCCAGGTGAAAAAGCAGTGGGGAGCACTGGCAGTAAAGGGTAGGAGGGAGAAGCTGATGAGGAATGGGGATGTCAGTGGGTGCCCAGAGGAACCATGTGAAATGAGGTAGCAGCGGCCAGCCCCATCGTGCAGCGTCTGTTGACCATGTCAGAATTTGAGTTCATCCAAAGAGCAGCAGAAACTATTGAAGGATTTTTAAGTCAGGGGCAGATGATAGTAGCTTGGACAAGATGGTGTTGTTGAAAGGAAAGAATTGGGTGCATTATTTGGTGCATGGGTGCCAAGTTGCTTCAGTAGTGTCCAGCTCTATGAGACCTTGTGGACTGCCTGGCTGCCAGGCTCCTCTGTCCATGGGGATTCTCCAGGCAAGAATACTGGAGTGGGTTGCCATGTCCTCCTTCAGGGCATCTTCCCTACCCAGGGATTGAACCCATGTCTCTTACATTTCCCTGCATTTGTAGGTAGGTTCTTTACCACACTGGTGGCTCAGCTGGTAAAGAATTTGCCTGCAATGTGGGCCTTGGTTTGATCCCTGGGCTGGAGAAGGGAAAGGCTACCCACTCTGGTATTCTGGCCTGGAGAATTCCATGGACTGTATAGCCCATGGGGTGGCAAAGAGTCAAACACGACTGAGTGACTTTCACTTCTTTACCACTAGCGCCACCTGGGAAGCCCATTTGGTGGATATTTAGAGGTAAAATGGACAAGAATTTGGAGATTTTATAGGGAATTGGGGAGAGTCATTTAAAATTTTTTAATTATTTTTCTATTAGTTAATTTATTTTTGGCTGGGCTGGGTATTCATTCCTGTGCACGGGCTTTCTCTAGTTGCGGTGGGTAGGGGACTCTCTAGTTGCGGTGCCCAGGCTTCTCACTGAGGTGCCTTCTCTTATTGCAGAACAGGGGCTCTTGGTGCACAGGCTCAGTAGTTGTGGCATACGGATTAGTTACCCTGAGGCATGGGATCTTAGTTCCCAGACGAGGGATCCAACCCATGTCCCCAGTACTAGCAGGCAGATTCTTAACCACTGGACCATCAGGGAATCCCAGGGGAAGAACTGTGTTTTCCTGAACATTTTTATATCCCTGGCACTATTCTAAGTACTTTACTGGTCATGATTCACTTAATGCACATAACAATCCTATGGCAATAAATGTATTGTCCCCAGTTTCTAGATAAGAAAACAAAGGCATAGCCAGTAAATGGCAGAGCTGGGAGTTGGGCCAGCATTTGGGGGTCCCAGCCCTTACTTGATGGTATCTTGATTGCTAGCCTGGAATGCCTTCCAGGTCTTTCTGGCTCACAGATGGCTTGAGAGTCCTTTCAGTGAGATGGAAACAGCAGTAGAGTGCCTGCTGCAGGAGGTGGAAAGGAAAACCAGGGGACAGATTCGAACATGTTGAATTTGAGTTCAACTATATTATGAAAAGCAAATTCATCTGACAGTCATGCTCAGCCTTTCTCGTCTCCTTAGGTAGGTCTTTGCTCAGATGTTACCTTCTCAAGAAGGTTTACCTTGACTATTCGGTTTATAACTATATTCTGCCCTGTCTGCTTACTCCTGTGCCCCCAACTACTCTTATCCTTGTTTTCTCTCCCCACAAGACTTATCACTTCTAATGTATTACATATTTTATTTATTTATCAAGTGTATTATCATTGTCTGTCTCTCCTTTGAGAGTGTGACTCCTGGGCAGAAATCCTTGTTTTGTTCACTGATACAGCACCAGGACCACATGCTGGACACTAACAACTATTCATTGGATGAATAAAAATTATTTTCTGCAAGACTGTTTATAGACTTCCAAATTTGTCTAGAAGACTAGAATTCATACTTACATGTCAAGATCATGGTAATGATTAACTAGACTAACTCCATGAACAACTTTTACTGATTTATATGTAGTGGCCACTATTAAATTAGTTGATTAGGTCTATTTTGATGCTTTGCCTTTTAGTTTTATCAGGAATGGCTACTGCTTCATGATAGGTGGTATTTGTTGAGTTTGTTAAGATGAAAAATTATGCTTGTTTTTCTCTTTTGCTTCCTATTTTTCTTTACTCGTATTACCATATATTGATGTGCTAACATCCTTGATATATTCAGCCAAACACGTGAGGCATTTCTGGGCCAGTGGTATGTTTCTTTAATGCCCTCATGCTGCTGCTGCATCGTGTCTGACTGTTTGTGACCCCATGGACTGTAGCCCTCCAGGCTCCTCTGTCCATGGGATTTTCCAGTCAAGAATACTGGAGTGGGTCGCCATTTCCTAATCCAGGGGATCTTTCCAACCCAGGGATCAAACCCACGTGTCCAGCATCTCCTGCCTGGGCAGGCAGATTCTTTACCACTAAGCCACCTGGGAATCCCTCATACCTAATGGCTAAATCACTTAGCTCTCAGATCAACTACTACCCTCAAATGTCATCATGATTCACACTTACTGGAGATTTCTGTCATGAACTGAGAGTGATTCAATACCAGCCAGAGAATTTTAGCAGAATAGCAAAAGAACATGTTCATTATCCATTTTTCTAGATCCTCCAAGATCTCTCACTTTGTTAAGTAATATCAGGAGAAAGCAAAATATTTAGCACTACATTATCTCAGCTGCTACTCCCTTCCCTCAAGGATAGAGGTGAGTGTAAGAGTCCTCTTCGAATATTTAAAGCCATAGTAGAAAGCATTATCCTGTTATCCAAGAAACCACATCATAAATTTCTCCTGGAGAAAAGAATTTTTCTTTAGTCAAGTGTACATGTGCATGTGTGTGTGTGCACATGCACAAGTGTAGTTAGTGAGGAAGAGCACCACATAACTCAACATATTTTCCTCCTTGCCTTATTTACCTAGAGACAGAAAGCCAAAATCAATCTTCTGCAGCACTAATTAACTCCTCTTAGAAAGTTTTTGGAAGACCTGCTTCCCTGCTTCCCCAGATGGTCTTTCCTCTGTTTCTACCTTTAATTGTCCTGTTTGATGTGATTTTTCACCTTGTAAGTCAGCTGAAATTATTTTTGGAAGATGCAAGATACAATCTGAATTGCCGTCAGTTCCTTTGGTCTAGGCGCACATTTCTTGGGTGGGAATTTGAGAATCTCTGGAGGTAATAATAACAGTAAAGTTGGACTTTCATTTCCTGGCTCTGGAAAGTAAGGTGCTAAACTTTTAATTCTCCAAAATGTCCTGCACATAAATTTCTGCTCTCAGTGAAGTGGCAGATTCAGGATCCTGACTGCAGACTGCCAGATTCTGAAAGCCTGTGTATCTTGAGATAGGACACCAGAGGAGAAAGGAGCTCCATCCCTGTTTTCCCAGCTGTACTGACTCAAGAAGGGGAGAGTCGCAGGCTCTGGGCCTGGCTGGACTCTTCAGAGTGTCTTCCTCTAACCTCCAGCAACTATGCCTCACTACCCAGTGCCCAAGACTAGACAAGATGACACAAGCTCCAAGTCAAGGGCTTGACAGGACATCCTCCACTGGACTCCTATTCTCAACCTTCCCCACCATGTCCCTACAAAAGGAAATGAAAAACAGCCCTCCTTCTTCTGGTTACAGGTAAATAGACCTCCCCAATGACAATGGGCCCAAAGGCTCATGGGGTAGCATGGGGATTCTCCCCGCTGTCTCTCTTGCTTTGCTGGATCCTGGGGAAGATGACAGTTACAAGTGGCTCTTGGGAGAAAGGGCTGGGTTTCACTTTGAGATCTCTATCCCACATCTCCAGATGCTTTCCTAGTCCTGTGCGAATTACAAAAAGCAGATTTCCAGTAGAACAGGCCCTGGTTCCATCCACCTCCCGCCCTGAACTTCCTCTCCCTCAATCATCCCATCTCCCAATGTGGTTTGAATTTTCCCTTCACTGGATTTTAAATCTAAGCTCCAGCACCCCCACCCCCACCCCAACCTCCCTTCATTTTTCTGTTGTTCTTTCCATTCCCCTAAATAGGTGTGAGATGAGTGCAATTGTGCGGTAGTTTGAGTATTCTTTGGCATTGCCTTTCTTTGGGATTGGAATGAAAACTGACCTTTTCCAGTCCTGTGGCCACTGCTGAGTTTTCCAAATTTGCTGGCATATTGAGTGCAGCACTTTCACAGCATCATCTTTTAGGATTTGAAATAGCTCAACTGGAATTCCATCACCTCCACTAGCTTTGTTCATAGTGATGCTTTCTAAGGCCCACTTGACTTCACATTCCAGGATGTCTGGCTCTAGGTGAGTGATCACACCATCGTGATTATCTGGGTCGTGAAGATCTTTTTTGCACAGTTCTTCTGTGTATTCTTGCCACCTCTTCTTAATATCTTCTGCTTCTGTTAGTCCATACCACTTCTGTCCTTTATCGAGCCCATCTTTGCATGAAATGTTCCCTTGGCATCTCTAATTTTCTTAAACAGATCTCTAGTCTTTCCCATTCTGTTGTTTTCCTCTATTTCTTTGCACTGATTGCTGAAGAAGGCTTTCTTATCTCTTCTTGCTATTCTTTGGAACTCTGCATTCAGATGTTTATATCTTTCCTTTTCTCCCTTGCTTTTTGCTTCTCTTCTTTTCACAGCTATTTGTAAGGCCTCCTCAGACAGCCATTTTGCTTTTTTGCATTTCTTTTCCATGAGGATGGTCTTGATCCCTGTCTCCTGAACAATGTCATGAACCTCATTCCATAGTTCATGAGGCACTCTATCTATCTGTCAGGTCTAGGCCCTTAAATCTATTTCTCACTTCCACTGTATTATCATAAGGGATTTGATTTAGGTCATATCTGAATGGTCTAGTGGTTTTCCCTGCTGCTAAGTCGCTTCAGTCGTATCCGACTCTGTGCGACCCCATAGACGGCAGCCCACCAGGCTCCCCCATCCCTGGGATTCTCCAGGCAAGAACACTGGAGTGGGTTGCCATTTCCTTCTCCAATGCATGAAAGTGAAAAGTGAAAGTGAAGTCGCACAGTCGTGTCCGACTCCTAGCTACCCTATGGACTGCAGCCTACCAGGCCCCTCCGTCCATGGGATTTTCCAGGCAAGAGTACTAGAGTGGGTTGCCATTGCCTTCTCCGTGGTTTTCCCTACTTTCTTCAATTTCAGTCTGAATTTGGCAATAAGGAGTTCATGATCTGAGCCACAGTCAGCTCCTGGTCTTGTTTTTGTTGACTGTATAGAGCTTCTCCATCTTTGGCTGCAAAGAACATAATCAATCTGATTTTAGTGTTGACCATCTGGTGATGTCCATGCGTAGAGTCTTCTCTTGTGTTGTTGGAAGAGGGTGTTTGCTATGACCAGTGCATTTTCTTGGCAAAACTCTATTAGTCTTTGCCCTGCTTCATTCCGTATTCCAAGGCCAAATTTGCCTGTTACTCCAGGTGTTTCTTGACTTCCTACTTTTGCATTCCAGTCCCCTATAATGAAAAGGATATCTTTTTTGGGTGCTAGTTCTAAAAGGTCTTGTAGGCTTTCATAGAACCGTTCAACTCATTGAAAAAGCAAGAGAGGTCCAGAAAAACATCTATTTCTGCTTTATTGACTATGCCAAAGCCTTTGACTGTGTGGATCACAATAAACTGGAAAATTCTTCAAGAGATGGGAATACCAGACCACCTGACCTGCCTCTTGAGAAACGTATATGCAGGTCAGGAAGTAACAGTTAGAACTGGACATGGAACAACAGACTGTTTCCAAATAGGAAAAGGAGTACGTCAAGGCTGTATGTTGTCACCCTGCTTATTTAACTTCTATGCAGAGTACATCATGAGAAACGCTGGGCTGGAAGAAGCACAAGGTGGAATCAAGATTGTCGGGAGAAATATCAATAACCTCAGATATGCAGATGACACCACCCTTATGGCAGAAAATGAAGAGGAACTCAAAAGCCTCTTGATGAAAGTGAAAGTGGAGAGTGAAAAAGTTGGCTTAAAGCTCAACATTCAGAAAATGAAGATCATGGCATCTGGTCCCATTGCTTCATGGGAAATAGATGGAGAAACAGTGGAAACAGTGTCAGACTTTATTTTTCTGGGCTCCAAAATCACTGCAGATGGTGACTGCAGCCATGAAATTAAAAGATGCTTACTCCTTGGAAGAAAAGTTATGACCAACCTAGATAGCATATTGAAAAGCAGAGACATTACTTTGCCAACAAAGGTCCATCTAGTCAAGGCTATGGTTTTTCCAGTGATCATGTATGGATGTGAGAGTTGGACTGTGAAGAAAGCTGAGCACCAAAGAATTGATGCTTTTGAACTGTGGTGTTGGAGAGTTCTCCTATAGGAGAACTCAAAGATATTATTATGTATAGACCCTGATGCTGAGAAAGATTGAAGGCAGGAGGAGAAGGGGACGACAGAGGATGAGATGGCTGGATGGCATCACTGACTCGATGGATATGAGTCTGAGTGAACTCCGGGAGTTGGTGATGGACAGGGAGGCCTGGCGTGCTGTGATTCATGGGGTCGCAAAGAGTCGGACAGGACTGAGCGACTAAACTGAACTGAACTGAACTGAACTGAAATAGCCTGGTATCATGTCAAGTCTTGTGTCCCATACTTCAGCTATTAAGTTGTTGGCTAATATTACACAGTGGATTTTGATTCGGATCAGTTAGAGCTAATAGCAATTTTCAGTAAAATATTAACCAAACACACACAAAAGTCGCTCGTGTGGCTCCATCCTCTCCTTCAATAGGATTAATCGAGTTAGCTATTTACTCTTTCCACCACTCCAGTGTTTTCCCACCTTCCACTCCAAACAAGAAAATGACACTAAATTCATTTAATACAAACTTCTATTATTGTCTGAGGCATTTTAAGCAATGCTTAATTTAATTTCCTTGTTTGGAGTGTGGTATTGGAGAACAGAACCACAGAGTAATGTAAAAATGGGATTCGTGTATCTACCAGACACCCAGCTATATTCTCCAGTGAGTCACAAGAGCTCTGTTTACATTCAATTGCAATTCAAATGTGCCAAATCACCTCTCTGTCCTGCGGTAAAAAGAGAAGCCAGCCTCTGAAAGCAGATCATTCCACCCCAGGCTGACAAACCCTGAGGGTTTGACCTTCAGGATGTGGTACAAGTCCTCTTATTTGATTAGAATTCTGACAGGTCAAACAGGTAGAGTGTTCATATTCTCTTGGCCCAGTAATCAGCGTGCTAGAGTTCTAGACCTTTCTGCCTGGGCAGATGGAAATAATCTTTTTTGAGCATCTTTAATGTGCCAGACATTAAAAAATAAAAGACTAATAGTGTTTCATTTTTAAGCTCCTTAAAAATCCTGTGGGTAAAGAGGGGTAAAATCCCTATTATATGTTTAAAAACAATGAGAAGCAGAGAGGATATGTAATTTGTCCAAGACCACATAGCCAGTAAGTGTGCATACAATCATGTGCCCTTCAGTGCTGGCATTTTGCATGGATCTGTCAGGTCTAAGTGCAAAGGATCACTCCAGTGTGGGCCAGAGTTTCTTAAGGAGTCAAGAATGGTGAGCTTCAGCCAGGCCACAGAGTCCCTGAACTGGTATGCAAAATTGGTATGTATGGACACCTTTTTGAGGAGGGGGTTCATAGCTGTCTTCAGTTCTGAAAAGTCTTCCTGATTTTAAAAAATAATAAGCACTACTGCCCTGAGCTTTCCACGAGGACCAGTGAGTGAGGACTTTGGGGCACTCAACACACATGATTCTCATTCTGCACTTGGACTTGGCCAGATACTTGAGTAATAATAATAGGGTAACAACTATGATTTGTTGAGGACTTACTAGGTGCCAGCTCTGCTGAGTGCTCTCATCGATTGGCTGGGGCAAAGGTCAGGGAAGGCCTCCGGCATTCTTTTTAGAGCCCTTGGTCCTGCCTGGTAGTAATAAGAACAGAGAATGTATCAAGTGTTCCTGGTCCCTTGACTGGAATAACGCTATCCAAAAGGGAGAAAAGGAAAGACTGATGTGAGAGCCAGCAAGCTGGACTTGTGGCTTCTTTTCTGCCATCAACTCCAAATGGCTTTAAGTAGAATACTCTTGTTACTCTCATATACCTATCTCTAAAATAAAAATACCTAGCTCCCATTCCCCCTGTTAGTAAGCCAACAAAACAAAACACAAGACAAACTTTAAAAATATGTGGGTATTACTTAAGATTATGAAATGAGCTCCCAGTCATCTAATGCAGCTCTGTTCATCTCACTGACATCTTAGAGTACTTGTTTCCAAACATGCTGTGGGGATAAAATAATGAAGACATAACACCTGGCCTCCAGGAGGTTAAAATGTAGTATGTACAGACAAGCAGGTATAGAAAATAGCTGAGGCATAGGTAGAATAGAGTAAATGTAGGAAGAAAGTTATCAGTTACTTGCTATGGGGGGTCAAAGAGGGAGAAATGTCTGGCTTGGGGAAGGAAATCAGAGAAGGCATTGGTAGCAGGTGGTATCTGAAGATGTGAAAGGATGTCACTAGGGCAGAGGACATTTTCAAAGGCCTGAGCAGCAGAAGGCTGTGTAAGGGCGTGAGTAATCTGGGGCAAGGTTAGGTGATCAGGAGCCACAAGGTTGCCTGGGGGTAAGGCCTACCTCAATGCAAGTCAGATTGCTAGGCTGGAGGGAGGGTCAGACATATTTACAAGTTACTCCTAGAAAGTCTGATTTTCTTTTTGGCCATGCCACAAGTCTTGCAGGATTTTAGTTTCCTGCCCAGGGATTGAACCTCAGGCCCAGGGCAGCGAATGCTCTGAGTCCTAACTACTGGACCCCCAGAGAATCTGATTTAAAGGCTTCGACTGAAGATTGCAGTTTGGAATTTTTAAAATCCCCTTGGATGATTCTAGCATTGCAGCCAACATTGAGAACCACTGGACTAGATGGTCTACAAGGTCTCCTCTAGCCTCTGAGAAAATTGTGCCCTTTTTGAGAAAAGGGACTGGTTTGAAAATGTGGGTGAAAAGTCAAAGTGTTAGTCACTCAGTTGTGTCCGACTCTTTGTGACCCCAAGGACTGTAGCCCTCCTGGCTCCTCTGTCCATGGAAGTCTCCAGGCAAGAATATTGGAGTGGGTTGCCATTCCCTTCTCCAGGTGATCTTCCCTACCCAGGGATCAAACCCAGATCTCTTGCACTGCAGGCAGATTGTTTACCATCTGAGCCACCAGGGAAGCTGTGGGTGGCTGACTGTAATTGCTAAAAAGTGGATTTTAAGTCCTTTGCCTTCAGGCAATGGGTTCCTGAATAATTGCAGAGGGTTGTTCTAAGAGCACAGGCCCAAAGCCCAGCTACATCCATAATGTGAATGAGTTAAGTGGGCCTGGTAGGGACTGGCAGTCTCGTCATCCTGCCCCATCCAAAGTGGGCAGCCTCTTCTTAGCTCCAGCTGAGTGCTACTAAGTAGTATCATTGGCCTGGGGTTGCCAAGTCGTGTGACTTCAAGAAAAGCTGAGCAAAACATAAGGGCAAGCCAGATTCAGTCAGCAGGTCTTTGGTTTGATGCCTCCAGCTTAGAGTTTTCATCATTGAAAAGAATTGGCTTTCTTTCTATTAAGTGACTGCTACCTGATGAGCGATCTTGAGAGAAACAACCCCTGTGTTGACTTCAAGGGCTTTCCATGCATGCTCAGCTTGCTCAGTTGTGTCCAACTCTTTGCACCTCCATGGACTATAACCCACCAGGCTCCTCTATCCATGGGATTTCCCAGGCAAGAATGCTGGAGTGGGTTGCCACTTCCTCCTCCTCCAGGGGATCTTCCTGACCCAGGTATCGAACCCCGATCTCCTGTGTCTCATGTAATGCCAGGCAGATTCTTTACCACTGAGCCACCTAGGAAGCCCTTCAAGTGCTTTACTTCTTTTAAAACTGTAACTTTCTGCTGAGGAAACATAAAAATCTCCCGTGTGCATTTATCAACTAATGATCAGTGTTATTTTAACTATACCCATTTCTTCTCATATTATTTTCAACTAACTCCTAGGTATCATATTATCTTATTCATTAATATTTAAATATAATCATAATACATTTATAACACCTAAAAACAAGCATTTCTTTAAAAATATCCAGTGTTCAATTTCCAATTTCAAAATGTCATATAATTTTTTTTTAAATTTTGTTTGTTTGAATCAGAATACAAGTAAAGTCCACACATTACAATTGATTGACATGCTTATATTCACTTTTGATACCAATTTTTGCACATTGATCCTGCTGAAGTGGCTATTATTAATGTGTTTGCATGTAGCCTTCGACTAAAGGATTGGTAAAAATGTAATGAAGGTTTGCAAGGCCAAGTTCTGTGATTATGTGAGAAGTAAGTTTGATATAGTAAGTCTTATAAACAGCTAAATTCTGTCAAAGAAAAATCCATTTTTAATGCATGATTGAATATTGATAATTAATGGGAACTATGAGGAAGTCATATGCAAAGATTAATTACCAACTGAGCTCTGAGAACATTTTTTCTTCCTTTGTAATCTTACCTCCTGAGAGAAATAGTCTATATTGGTCCTAGAGTGAATTGACAGATATGTCCAGAAAGAAAAGCCACAAGGTTTAATCTTTATTGGTCATGCTTAATTGGATGAACTATTATTTTTTATTTGCAGAGACAATATTTTTCAGCTAATTCTTTCTGCAGTGCTGGAATGGAGAGGTGGGGTCGTGTAGCCTTTCTCACTAAGCTGGATACAGGGGATGTGAGTACTGTAGTTATGATTATTTCTCCTTATTATTAATAGAAGTGCTTGAAATCAACTCCTTCCAATGGAAAATTTAATTGTCTGAATCAAGGCCATCCTCTACAGGCCATCTGTCTTCATGGCTGTCATTAAACTCTGACAAAAAGCGATGCCTTGGGCTTCTTGCTTCAGGAAGTAACTTGAGTGAAATTGACCCCCGAAATCTAACTTCATTAAAATAAGGAAAAATATTGCGAGTTCATCAGATAAAAAGACATGGACTTCCTTGGTGGTCCAGTGGTTAAGAATCCACCTGCCAATGCAGGGCACACAGGTTTGCTCCCTGATCCTGCAAGATCCCGCATGCTTCGGAGCAACTAAGCCTGCATGCCACAACTATTAAGCTGACCACCTAGAGCCTATGCTCGGCGACAAGAGAAGCCACCACAATGAGAAGCCCACGCACTGCAATGAAGTGTAGCCCTTGCTCGCCAAAACCAGAGAAAGCCTGAGTATAGCAATGAAGACCCAGCACAGCCCAAAATAACTAAATAAATAATCAATCAATTAAGAAAAAAAAAAAAAAGCCAGACAAGCTTGGCTGTTTGCCTTCCTGGTACACACTGTATTTGCCCATCCACCTAGGCTTCTGCTGTGAGGCGTCTGCAGGCCAGTCTGTGACTGGCAGCAGCTCAGATTCAGTTTGCAAAGGTGCCTGGTGGCCGGTGGCTAATTACACGTTTGATGAACTTGTTGTTAAGACAATGCTGCATGTATCCTCCCCTGGCTGCAAATTGCCAGGTTACTGGAGAGTTTCCTGTATGGATACTAATTATGCCTAATTTGGTCCTGAGATTTCCTCATTTGTCTTTCTGTCACAAAGTTTGTGATTACAAATCTCTCACGTTGATTGGGAGTGAGGCTAAATTTCTGATGGTTCACACATGTAATAAAGCCATTCAGGAAACCAGCGGTGTTCAGCAGTCTTTCTAAAACATAGAACATCCATGGTTATTTGCATCCCTGAGACAAGTTTGCTTTCTCTAAGTGTTTGTTTTCACAGCAAATTAATTACCTGCAAAACAGAATCAAAGCTTCCAGATGTGATGCCTTGTGGAAAGGATAGCCATGTGCTACCTGGAGAGGGACAGTCATTATGTTCCTGAGGGGAGTGCATTTAACCCCACATTGGTGGAGGGGGAGGGGACTTGCTCCCCAAGGTGAGTGGAGACATATGCCAGCCCACTATTGGCTCCGTATCACCCCTGCCTGGGAGGTCCTGGAGAAGAGAGAGGGCTTTGCTTGAATACTGTAAGTGGCAAGCAGCCCCTTGATAGCAACTTCATTAACCAGGGGGTTCTTGAGAGCTAGAGCCCCACTGCTGGCTGGGTTTCTGTCTGTGGGCGGTGGGAGCACAGGTCAGAACTAAAACCTTCAGGATGGGGTGGGGGACCTCTTGCTCCTCTTCACATTTGCCTGTTTTTGCAAGGATCCTGATTAAGACACTGACTCAAAAATATTTCCCTCCTAAGACAACTCAGATACTTTATCTCCCAAGATAGATCCTCGTGAGTATCTCTGGTTCCAAACCTGAGACTAAGGATGGTGTGCGATGAAGACAGTGAGAGATGGAGGTGAGGAAGCATCGAGAGAGGGTAGAGGTGAAGATGGATGTGGATGCTGGCGGGGTGCTGGGGACAGGGCAGGACAGAGGCAGGAATTGAGATGAGCAGATTGTTCCAGAGCTGACCTGGCTGTAGGGAGTCGGAGTGGTAGTAGGCAGGTACTGAAAAGCATCATTTCCTTTTATTTTTTTTCTGTGCCAGGAATTCCGCTGGACCCTAGTGAGAATCTTGCAAGTAGAGAGAAACATCTTCTGAACAATACAAAATGTACAAAAGAACGGCGGAGGATGAGGGATGTTTGAAGTGCTTAAATCTCATGCATAATTACTAAGATATTAGCATTTTTCTGGGAAAATTACAGAAATTTAGAATCAAATATAATTTTTTTCAGTACAGAAATGTAAATTTTGCATTTTACCATTTGATCAAAGGAAAGCCCACTGACAAAATGAGAGCTCTTGAAGATGTAGTGTAGGTTACTTTCTTTAAGATTAAATTTGTTTATAATCTAGGGTGAGATTTAGTAAAGTCTTCACTTTTAGGTGAAGTTTTAACTGATCTCACTTTCCATTTATTCATTCATCAAATATTACCAAATGTCTAATCTGTGCCAAGTTTTCATTTAGAAAATATTATATGGTTCCTTTCTGAGAAACTTTGTTAACCATGTTGTTTTACATTATTAAAGCCTTGCTAGAATATTGCAATTCTTACCATGAGAATTCATTCTCTGACACTTAAAATACCTTCCTTCCTAGGACTCTGTGGTGCTAGAGAGAGCCCATGTGCCAGAAGCTGGTTCTCATCACTAAGTTCAGAGTTAGAACTCTCTGCCTTTACTCTCTTAGCTCCAAAGTAAGGGTATGTACAGAGAACACGTTTTATGTATACCTAGTATGGACCAGGTGCTTTACAAAAATAATCCCATTTAATTTTAATTCTCACAACCTACAGATAGGTAAGAGTTCCATTTTATAGTTCCAAAACACTGAGGTTAGGAGGGATGATGAAACGTGTATGAAATCAAGCAGTTGGGAGGTATTGGCATTGGTAACTCTCTTTGCATTTCAGCATATCATCCATTTAATCAATGCAGAACTTTATCTTCTTAAATTAATTAATTATTTTTTGGTTGCCCTGAGTCTTTGCTGCTGTGAGAGAACTTTCTCTAGTTGCAGCGAGCAGAGGCCACCCTCTTATTGTGGAACACAGGCCCTAGGGTGTGTAGTGTTCCGCAGATGTGGTGCATGAGGTTAGTTGCCCCAAGGCAATCCCCGGACTAGGGATCAAACTGGTTTCCTCTGCATTTCAAGGTGAATTCTTAACCACTAGACCCCCTAGGGAAGTCCATTATACAGAATTTTATTGAGCACCTTCTATGTGCTAGACACAGTTCCTGGCACTAAGGATACAGTGGGGACAAAAACAAAGTCTCTTCCTCATGGAGTCTCTAGCCTGGTGGTTGAGAAGACAGTAAAGAGACATGTGAAGAGATATGGGGCCGTGGGGAGGAGATGAAGAAACATGAAGCTGTGGAAGGGGATAGAGAACTGAAGGGCGAGGCCAGCTCTTGAGTATCTTCCCAAGGCCTCAGGCCTGTCTCCAGCAGAGGGCACTGTGTTGCCTGTCTCTTTCCTGGATGGGAAGAGAATGTGTGGGGCTGCTTGTGGGCGCACAAATGGGCACTGGGTGGAGGGCTCAGAGTGAGGGCAGTGAAATAGAGGATGGAGGAGGAACAAGGAAACCAAGCAAGACTTTTGAAGAGAGACTGTTCCTTGGGCATCAGCTCACTTGTCTCTTTATGTTCTTCTTCAACTCTTTAATGACTTCCCAGCACACCCAGTCTTCCTCACCTGCACTGGGACCTTTGCCACAACCTCTTCTTCCTGGGCGACTCTACTCTGAAGGTGGTAGGTATCACCACTGTCCCTCCCAGTCCCTTAGATGTCACCATTTCCTTGTGACCTTGCCTTGTCTTCTTTATAACATGCCTCCTGCGGTTCAGTCCTCCAGGGTCCATTAAGTGACCAGATAGCGAATTTTTTTTCAGTACAAAGTCAGCTGATTATGCATTTGTATTACATTTTGATAGGCTACAAATTTGCCTAAGGTTGAAGTGTCCCAGGACTTTTTCTTATCTTTATTTGCACTTCTCTGGTGATCTCATCCACCTATCAAGGGTTTTAAATGCATCTATAAATAGACAAATAGATGACTCGAATTTATATTCCATGTAGACTACTTTCTCTATCTGACTTTTCCACTGGGAAGTCTAATAAACATCTCAAGATCAAGACTGTATGTCCAAATCCTCGTTTCCATTTGTAGCCTTTTCTATCTGGTAGGTCAGATGTAAAGAATCCACCTGCAATGGGAGAGACCTGGGTTTGGTCCCTGGGTTGGGACCTGGGGAAGGGCTTGGCAACCCATTCCAGTATGCTTGCCTGGAAAATCCCACGGACAGAGAGGCCTGGGAGGCTATAGTCCACGGGGTCACAAAGAATCGGACACGACTGAGCGACTAAGCACAGCACTAAGTATTAATGAATGGCAACTTCATTTTCCCAGCTGCTCAGGACAACAAGTTTGGGGTCATCCTTTCATTTTCCTTTATTCGAACACCCTGAAAGGGTTGGTTCACCTTCAAATAAATCTAGAATCTTTTCTCATCATTTCCTCCGCTACCACTTTGGTCTAAGTCAACATCATGTCTCGCTTTGGTCATTCCAACAACCTTCTACCTTTCCTTCTGTTGGTCTGCTTAACTCAGCGGCCTGCATGATCTCGTTAAAAAAGCAAATCAGATCAGCTGGCTCCTTGGATTACACCCTCCAGTGGTTTTCACCTCACCCTGAGGAGTCGAGCTGGAAACTGCTCTCTTCACTGCCGCTTTCTGGCAAAAAACAAAACCAGACACAAGTCCTGCCTGCTCGAGGCCACTGCCCTTTTGTTCTGCCTCCCTCCCCGTGAGAGCACCGGGACTGCTGATGTTTTCAGGGCCACACCTGGGTTCCTGTTATCCTCACATGCTAATCAGCTGGTCATTTTCAAGTTGGTCAAGGTTAGATTTGCTAGGCAATGTCTACCCCAGATCCGGGCACTCTTCCCTCCTGGCCCTGGAAGATAAGACCTCTAGTGGCTTTATCTAAGGAGAGATTGTTCCCTTTGTCCCCACCCAGATAGGAGTCACCACTCTGTCACCGCATGGGAGCCCACACCTATAGGAAATGCCTGTTTGTCTCAGGCAACTTCGAACCCAGCAGCTTTCTTCTACTTGGGCCTTCAACCACTTTTTCTCTTTTTTCTTCCCTTTAAGAAAACTAAGTCTGTTTTAATTTTATGGGCTTGACAGAACTAGGACAATAGGACAATGTTTGCTCGGATCAAATTTTTTTGTGTGAATTTTTTTGGCAGAATCAGTGTTTGCAAGAAGCAGATAAAACTTGACTGTGGGAGAACCTCACTGTAGCAAGCAGCTGCCTGCCAGCAAAATCTCCAGTTAACAACAGAGCTGGAGTCATTGTTAGCCAGGTAGGAGAGATGGGGAGGGAAGAAAAAGCCCCAGAGCTTCCTTGTTAGGCTCTAAATGAATTGGTTGTTTAGCAATTACTGTAAGACAGCAGATCTGGGTACATGAGCTCTCTAAAGATAACATCTCAACTCAGTTTGCCCTCCTTACACAACACAGGTACGTATGCATCAAGCAGGCCTCGCAGCCCCGAGATATTTTATTCACCTCACACTCAGAGGAGTTCACTGACTGGAATTCAATAGAAACTGTTCTCTGTGTGAAAGTAATTTCAGAAAGTAATCTAGTTTATGGAAATGAAAGGCATCAAAACACAAAAAAACACTGTGTCTCTACAAGTACTTTGCCTCAAATATTTGACATGGAAATTTGTATAATCCCTCTGGGGGCACATGGGTTTCACCAGTGTTAACATCTTTTGAAATGAATTTCACAAATGTTTATTTGCTGTGCCAGGCTGACAAATAATTTAAAATATCAAGGCATCTTACCAGAATCAGACTTGATGATAGGGATCTCAGATGACTGTGGAGGTTAAAGGGTGTGAATTTTAATTGGGTGTTGGGGGATGACATCACTTTCAAATACCACCCTGGGGAGCAAAGGTGTCACTTAGCTGCTATGGTTCCCCAAACTTCCTTGCTCTGTAATGCATCGCAGAAATGACAACGGATGGTCATTGCCATATTCCGCTTTATTTCTCACACAGAAAACCAGTCTTGTTGCACCTGCCTGGAGGGAGAGGGAAAGGAGGGCGCTGAAGCAACGGGCAGGCTCGGGTCTGACGTGGGCACCTAGTGGAACAGCGAGAGCTGCTTCTTGCCAGTCCTTGAGAAAAAAGCAGTCGCAAGATGAGCAGAAGACAGGCCTTAGGTTAGAAGAGAATCAAGGGAGAGAAAGTGCAAAGCTTGTGTTGTCCATCATCTGAACCTGAATATCCATGAGAAACCCCCTTTTCTTCTGTTGTGGGGTACTGGCTTGTCATTTTAGAGAGCCCCTTGTGGCTTTGTGAGAACCCTTCCCACACCTGCAGGAGGACCGTCGTGATGAAGGCCCTACCCTGGAGCAGTGGTCCTTTAGAGTTGGCACAGTTTCCTCATGGCACATCCAGTGGTTCAAACACTGCTGTTTCACAGAAGGTCAACAGCTCGGCTGGGTCTACATGGTGGGGAAGGAGCAGAACCTGTTGCAGACCATGGTTGCCACTCCTTAGCCCAGCATCCTCCCTGCCTCCAATCACATTTCTCAGCTTCAGTTCAGTTCAGTCACTCAGTCATGTCTGACTCTTTGTGACCCCATGGACTGTAGCATGCCAGGCTTCTCTGCCCATCACCAACTCCTGGAGTTTGCTCAGACTCAGGTCCATTGAGTCCATGATGCCATCCAACCATCTCATCCTCTCTCGTTCCCTTCTCCTCCTGCCTTCAGTCTTTCCCAGCATCAGAGTCTTTTCCAGTGAATCAGTTCTTCACATCAGGTGGCCAAAGTATTGGAGTTTCAGCTTCAGCATCAGTCCTTCCAATGAATATTCAGGACTGATTTCTTTTAGGAATGACTGGTTGGATCTCCTTGCAGTCCAAGGGACTCTCAAGGGTCTTCTCCAACACCACAGTTCAAAAGCAACAATTCTTCTGCACTCAGCTTCCTTTATGATCCAACTCTCACATCCATACATGACTACTGGAAAAACCATAGCTTTGACTAGATGGACCTTTGTTGGTAAAGTAATATCTCTGCTTTTTAATATGCTGTCTAGGTTGGTCATAGCTTTTCTTCCAAGGAGCAAATGTCTTTTAATTTCATGGCTGCAGCCATCATCGGCAGTGATTTTGGAGCCCATGAAAATAAAGTCTCTCACTGTTTCTATTGTTTCCACATCTATTTGCCATGAAGTGATGGGACCCATTGCCATTATCTTAGTTTTTTGAATGTTGAGTTTTAAGCCAGCTTTTTCACTCTCCTCTTTCACTTGCATCAAGAGGCTCTTTAGTTCCTCCTAGCTATCTGCCATTGGAGAAGGCAATGGCACCCCACTCCAGTACTCTTGCCTGGAAAATCCCATGGACGGAGGAGCCTGGTAGGCTGAAGTCCATGGGGTTGCTAGGAGTCGGACACGACTGAACGACTTCACTTTCATTTTTCACTTTCATGCATTGGAGAAGGAAATGGCAACCCACTCCAGTGTTCTTGCCTGGAGAATCCCAGGGATGGGGGAGCCTGGTGGGCTGCCATCTCTGGGGTCGCACAGAGTTGGACACGACTGAAGCGACTTAGCAGCAGCAGCAGCAGCTATCTGCCATAGAGTGGTGTCATCTGCATACCAATATCTGCATATTGATATTTCTCCTGGCAATCTTGATTCCAGCTTGTGCTTCATCCAGCCTGGCATTTTGCATGATGTACTCTGCATATAATTTAAATAAGCAAGGTGACCATATACAGCCTCGACATTCTCCTTTCCCGATTTGGAACCAGTCAGTTTTTCCATGTCCAGTTCTAACTGTTGCTTCCTGACCTGCATACAGATTTCTCAGGAGGCGGGTCAGGTTGTCTGGTATTTCCATCTCTTGAAGAATTTTCCACAGTTTGTTGTGATCCACACAGTCAAAAGCTTTGGCATAGTCAATGAAGTAGAAGTAGATGTTTTTCTGGAATTCTCTTGCTTTTTCTATGATCCAGTGGATGTTGGCAATTTGATCTCTAGTTCCTCTTCCTTTTCTAAATCCAGCTTGAATATCTGGAAGTTTACGGTTCATGTACTGTTGAAGCCTTGCTTGGAGAATTTTTAGCATTACTTTGGTTTCCCCTGTGGCTCAGCTGGTAAAGAATCCGCCAGTGATGCAGGAGAGCTGGGTTCGACCCCTGGGTTGGGAAGATTCCCCTAGAGAAGAGAAAAGCTACCCACTCTAGTATTCTGGCCTGAAGAATTCCATGGACTGTATAATCCTTGGGGTCACAAAGAGTCTGACATGACTAAGTGACTTTCACTTTTCACTTGCAAGTGTGTGAGATAAGTGCAATTGTGTTAGTCTGAACATTCTTTGGCATTGCCTTTCTTTGGTATTGGAATGAAAACTGACCTTTTCCAGTCCTGTGGCCACTGCTGAGTTTTCCGGATTTGCTGGCTTTCCAGCTTAGATGATCTCTAAATGCTGATGGCTGTCCCCAAAGGGCAGTCTGCTCTGATAAAACAGGGAGCAATGCACCTTGTATAAGACCCAAGGCAGTGAATACGCAGCCCCTGAAGAGTGGTGGAAACTATACATGAGACAGTGGTGGCTGGCTTTACAACACCACCCCATGGCCTCTTTTCTGAGTGTATGCTGACTTCCATCCTGCTACAGGTGAGATACCACCATCTGGAGGCTTTGTGAGCAACTCAGACTTTACAACTTCCACCCAAGTCTGTTCCTTTTCCTGAATTTCCATCTCTGTAGCCTGCCAGTCTCCTCTGTCCATGGAATTCTCCAGGCAAGAGTACGGGGTTAGGCAGCCATTCCCTTCTCCAGGGGATCTTCCCAACCCAGGGATCAAACCTGGATCTCTGCATTGCAGGCAGACTCCTTACCATCTGAGCCACCAGGGAAATGCCTGTTTATGATACCTATAATCCTATCTAGAAACCTCAGCATGGTCACTGACTCCTGTTTCCCCCTTTGCTCCATCCTCATTCAGTCCCTTGCTGAGTTCTATTGACTTTGTGTAGAGTGTTCTATCTACTAGTATGATTCAACAGGGCATGGTGGGTAGAATAAGTCTTCATTTTGTGGGACTATTATATGCATTGCAGATTATTTAACATTATTGACCCCTGTCAACTACATGCCCTTCTGTCATTGTGATAATCAGAAACAGCTCTAGACATTCTCAAGTAGTTCCCAGGTTCAATGTCTTCCCAGCTGAGAAACACAGGAAATTTTCCACTGTCACCACCCTGGATTCTGGCAATGTACTTCCATCAGAGATGTTGAATTTTGGATTATCTAACTGGCCTTCTTACTTCTAATCTCTCCTTTCTCCAATCCATTTTTCACAAAGATGTTAAGTGATGTTTATAAAGCATACCCGTGATTAAATTACTCCCCATTCAAAATAGCTAGTAGCTCTCTACCGCCTCTGTGATAAAATCTAACTTCTTAGCCTTGAATTCAAGACTGTAAATTGGCTTTAATATCCCTGACCCTCTACTGCTTTCTTTCAAGACCTATGTGTTCTGGTGTGTGATTAAATGAATATTTGACTGGAGTTGTAGTATCTGCCTGCAAACACACAAGCCAACAGTGGGTGATTTACAGGTTTTTCAATTGACTACTGCGCATCATAAACTACTCAAATCTTGGTAGCTTCAACCTTTTTATTATAAATCCATGGGTCAGGAATTTGGGCAGGGTTCTACTGGGCGAGTCTTTGGTTCCATGTGATATCAGCGGAGGTGCTTGGTGGTATCAGCTGGTGGCCGGTCTGGTCAGGAGGATCCAAGATGGCTTGCCTTGCATATCCTAGCACCTCAGTGTACACAGTGGGGAGGAAGGGTAGGTTCAACTGTTTTCTTCTCCTTCGTGTAGTCATCACTCTCCAAAGAGGGAGTAGAACTTTTCCCACAGTGTTTCAGGCTCTTGAAGAAGGCAGCAGAGACTTCCAATCCTCCTAGAAACTGGACCCAGAGCTGGTGGAGCAGTCACAGAGCCTGGTGTGTGTGTGTGTGTGTGTGTGTGTGTGTATGTGTTTGACAGACACAGACCCAGCTCCTCATGGGAGGAGTCTTAAGTATTTTCAGCAGACTAATCCTCCACAACAGGGTAGATTAATACCTAGCAGGGTATGGGTGATATAACACAGATGTCAATCTGTAGCTTTCATCTTTACAATGCTACAAGTTTCTTTCAGACCCTGTTGTAAGCATAGCCCTGAAGTAGGGGTAGGGGAAGTGGGTGGGGGAAAAAACTTAATTTCTGCCCTTATTTTCCGTTCAGTTCAGTTCAGTTGCTCAGTCGTGTCTGACTCTTTGTGACCTCATGAATCACAGCATGCCAGGCCTCCCTGTCCATCACCATCTCCCGGAGTTCACTCAGACTCATGTCCATTGAGTCAGTGATACCATCCAGCCATCTCATCCTCTGTCCTCCCCTTCTCCTCCTGCCCCCAATCCCTCCCAGCATCAGAGTCTTTTCCAATGAGTCAACTCTTTGCATGAGGTGGCCAAAGTACTGGAGTTCCAGCTTTAGCATCATTCCTTCCAAAGAAATCCCAGGGCTGATCTCCTTCAGAATGGACTGGTTGGATCTCCTTGCAGTCCAAGGGACTCTCAGGAGTCTTCTCCAACACCACAGTTCAAAAGCATCAATTCTTCAGCACTCAGCTTTCTTCACAGTCCAACTCTCACATCCATACATGACCACAGGAAAAACCATAGCCTTGACTAGACGGACGTTTGTTGGCAAACTAATGTCTCTGCTTTTGAATATGCTATCTAGGATGGTCATAACTTTGCTTCCAAGAAGTAAGCGTCTTTTAATTTCATGGCTGCAGTCACCATCTGCAGTGATTTTGGAGCCCAAAAAAATAAAGTCTGACACTGTTTCCACTGTTTCCCCATCTATTTCCCATGAAATGATGGTCCCAGATGCCATGATCTTCATTTTCTGAACACTGAGCTTTAAGCCAACTTTTTCTTTTCTCTTTCACCTTCATCAACAGGCTTTTTAGTTCCTCTTCACTTTCTGCCATAAGGGTGGTGTCATCTGCATATTTGAGGTTATTGATATTTCTCCTGGCAATCTTGATTCCACCTTGTGCTTCTTCCAGCCCAGCATTTCTCATGTTGTACTCTGCATAGAAGTTAAATAAGCAGGGTGACAATATATAGCCTTGACGTACTCCTTTTCCTATTTGGAACCAGTCTGTTGTTCCATGTCCAGTTCTAACTGTTACTTCCTGACCTGCATACAAATTTCTCAAGAGGCAGGTCAGGTAGTCTGGTATTCCCATCTCAGAATTTTCCACAGTTTATTGTGATCCACACAGTCAAAGGCTTTGGCATAGTCAATAAAGCACAAATAGATGTTTTTCTGAAACTCTCTTGCTTTTTCCATGATCCAGCGGATGTTGGCAATTTGATCTCTGGTTCCTCTGCCTTTTCTAAAACCAGCTTGAACGTCAGGAAGTTTACGGTTTACGTATTGCTGAAGCCTGGCTTGGAGAATTTTGAGCATTCCTTTACAAGCGTGTGAGATGAGTTCAATTGTCAGTAGTTTGAGCATTCTTTGGCATTGCCTTTCTTTGGGATTGGAATAAAAACTGACCTTTTCCAGTCCTGTGGCCACTGCTGAGTTTTCCAAATTTGCTGGCATATTGAGTACAGCACTTTTACAGCCTCATCTTTCAGGATTTGAAATAGCTCAACTGGAATTCCATCACCTCTACTAGCTTTGTTCATAATGATGCTTTCTAAGGCCCACTTGACTTCACATTCCAGGATGTCTGGCTCTAGGTGAGTGACCACACCATCATGATTATCTGGGTCATGAAGATCTTTTTTGTACAGTTCTTCTGTGTATTCTTGCCACCTCTTCTTAATATCTTCTGCTTCTGTTAGGTCCATACCATTTCTGTCCTTTATCGAGCCCATCTTTGCATGAGATGTTCCCTTGGTATCTCTAATTTTCTTGAAGAGATCTCTAGACTTTCCCATTCTGTTGTTTTCCTCCATTTCTTTGCATTGATCGCTAAAGAAGGCTTTCTTATCTCTTCTTGCTATTCTTTGGAACTCTGCATTCAGATGTTTATATCTTTCCTTTTCTCCTTTGCTTTTCACTTCTCTTCTTTCCACAGCTATTTGTAAGGCCTCCCCAGACAGCCATTTTGCTTTTTTGCATTTCTTTTCCATGAGGATGGTCTTGATCCCTGTCTCCCATACAGTGTCACAAATCTCATTCCATAGTTCATCAGGCACTCTATCTATCAGACCTAGTCCCTTAAATCCATTTCTCACTTCCACTGTTTAATCATAAGGGATTTGATTTAGGTCATACCTGAATGGTCTAGTGGTTTTCCCTACTTTCTTCAATTTCAGTCTGAATTTGGCAATAAGGAGTTCATGATCTGAGCCACAGTCAGCTCCTGGTCTTGTTTTTGCTGACTGTATAGAGCTTCTCCGTCTTTGGCTGCAAACAATATAATCAATCTGATTTCAGCGTTGACCATCTGGTGATGTCCACGTGTAGAGTCTTCTCTTGTGTTGTTGGAAGAGGGTATTTGCTATGACCAGTGCCCTTATTTTACCTTTGCCCTTTATCTACTCTCCCTTAATTTGACCTCATCTCAAATTTGACCTCATCTCATCTTCTGCTTTGGAAAAGCTTTAATCAATGAGACATCATGGTCAGACCCAGGATACCACTGGACAATGGAGTCCAGGGCAGGTCTGTCCAATAGAAATAGAATGCAAGACACAAGAATTACTTTAAATTTTCTAATAGCTACATTAAAAAGTAAAACAGAAATAAGTGAAATTAAATTATTTTGGCCTTTTATACAAGTATACTAGGGTGATTTGCCATTCCCTCTTCCAGTGGATCACGTTTTGTCAGAACTCTCTGCTATAACCTGTCCGTCTTGGGTGGCCCTGCATGGCATGGCTCATAGCTTCATTGAGTAACACAAGCCCCTTTGCCATGACAAGGCAGTGATACTTTTGAACTGCGGTGCTCGAGAAGACTCCCAAGAGTCCCTTGGACAGCAAGGAGATCAAACTAGTCAATCTTAAGGGAGATCAACCCTGAATATTCACTGGAAGGACTGATGCTGCAACTGAAGCTCTAGTATTTTGATCATCTGATGTGAACAAATGACTAATTGGAAAAGGCTCTGATGCTGGGAAAGATTGAGGGCAGCAGGAGAAGATGGCCTCAGAAGATGAGATGGCTGGATGGCATCACTGATACAATGATCGTGAAGTTGGCAAACTCCAGGAGATGGTAAGGGACAGGGAGGCCTGTGTGCTGCAGTATATGGTGTTGCAAAGAGCCGGACATGACTGGGTGACTGAACAACAACAACAGCAATATATTTTACTTGAACCAATATATGAAGAAATTATTTCAACATATGCAGGCACAACTTACTTTATTCTGCTTTGCAGATAGTTTTGTTTTGTTTTGTTTTTAACAAATTGACAGTCGGTGGTAACTTGGCATTGAGAAAGATTGTTGATGCTATTTTTCCAACACCAGTGGCTCAGTTGGTGTTTCTGCATCACATTTTGGTAATTCTCACAATATTTCAAACTTTTTCATTAAATTTGTTATAGTAATCTATGATCAGTGAATCAGTGATATCTGATGTTCCTACTAAGACTCACTGAAGTCTCAGACAATGGTTAGCATTTTTCAGCAGTAACCTATTTTTAATTAAGTTATGTACATTGTTTTTAAAGATATAATGCAGTTATACTTCATTATAGATTACACTATAGTGTAAATATAATTTTTATATACACTGGGAAACCAAAAAATTTGTGTGACTTGTGTTATAGCAATATTTGGTTTATTGCATGGTCTGAAACCAAATGCACAATATCTCCAAGGTTTGCCTATAATTAATCAATAAAATTATTGAGATATTTTACTTTCTTTTTTCATATGGAATCCTCAAAACTTAGTGTGTATTTTACACACACAGCCAATTTCAGTTCAACCCCATTCAGTCCAGTTCAAATCTCAAGTGCTAATGGCTACCTTCTTGGACAGCACATGTCTAAAGTCCTGTCACTGATATTTGGCCCACCCCACCCCTCGAAAGAAAAAATGCTCTTCAAGTGGACTTATGCTAGAAAAAAAATCTCAGGCATCCTTGAAGGAGGCAAACCACCCAAGAATGTACAGATGAAGGAAAAATCTCCCTTGTTGCTTACTTAGGTGGGAGTGGGGCAGATTGAAGGCTGTTGATACATTTTTCTGCAAGCTGCAGACCCATCGCCTTCTTCCTCAGTGGTTGTCTTTCCAAATCAGACCCTCAGTCTCTCTATCTTAACCATAGCACTCCACATAAAAATTCAGATTTGCTAAGGAGCTAAGTGACTATTCAATTTAAATAAGAGTCTGCTTTACCAAAGGATTTGCTTCAGAATTGCTTAAGCCTGAGCATTTCTCTCATGTATTTCAAATACATCCACTTATTTTTGAAAGATTTAATCACATTTCACCAACATCTATTGAATGAAATAAATTATCCCTACATGTGAAGCCTTCCTAAAAGTTGAATTGGGGGATGAGTATGAGCACAGAGAAGAAATACTTACAGAATATCAGGGCTGTAAGAAAACCTGAAACTCACTGAATCTAGTCCAAGGATGGCAAATGCAGACACCTGGGTCATCACTTTTCTTGGCAGACAAATGTGATGGCCTGCCCTCGTGACAGTCCAAATATGGCCCCAGGAATCTACGCCTCTCCCTAGGCAGTTGCTACTAATAGACCCCCAATAGTGTTGAAATAAAATGTTATCTCTGTTCTGATAACTTGTGGGTAAGCCCTGGGATTATCCATCGGGCCCCCATCAGTATTCTGAAGTTTTCCTCAGAGTTCCATCCAAGGTTGGTAGATCTAGAGTGGGCATCTGATCTAAGGTGAATCAGAGTGGCCCTGAAATTCCACATTTAGACCAAGAGCACATCCTGGTGGTTGAAACTGTGAGAAGGAAAATTCAAGAGCTGTCTGGGTTCTGCTTTATCATCAGGGTAGGACAGAGCTGTTACTCTGAAGAGAGGAAAGATAAGAGAACAGGGCCCTAGAGGTGTTCCTCAGGGCTCTCAGTTGTCCAGCTCTTCCTTGATTCCACAGTACCACAGTAACCATCCACTGAATTATCTTTATCTTCAGAATGAGGATGACTTGGTTTCTCTCATTTGTAAGTGTAGACTCATAACTAGTATACAGGGCTGGTTTCCTGAATGTGAGACCTGGGCATTTGTACAGGCCCCCAAACTTCGGTAGGCACTGATCTTGTTTGTATGCTCTGCTGTTGCCATCTTGAAATTCCTGAGTTTTTAATAAGGGGCCCTCCATTTTCACCTCGTATTGGGCCCCTAAATTGTGTAGCTGATCCTGCGAGTATACCTTAATTTCACAATTAAGGAATTAGTAAATGAAATTGAGATAAAGTCAGTAATTCATTTGAAGTTGCAGAGCTGGATATAGAATCCATTTTCAGTCCATTTGGAGTTCAGATTGGGACCAGAAACCAATATAAATGGGTGAAAAGGGAGGGAGGGGTTTGTTTCTATTGCTTCCTTCAGGACACAGACACACCCTAATCCCAAACCTTAATGGCCATTGTTTTCCTACAGATAAGAAGGAGAAAGAGTAAGTGGGAAAAGGCTGGCTGGTGTCACAGAGCAATTGTTCTGAGAGAAGGAAACATTTGCCATGTTGCCAAAGCCAACCTCACTTCCCACTTTCCCAAAGACCCAATTTCCCCAGCTGCTTTGTTGACATAGCAACAGTGAATTCTGAAAGGGCTGTTATAATATTAATATGTATTTCATGGTGGGCTTGCCTGTGTTCTTCCCTAACCTTGTGATCCAGGTCTGAAAAGAGGTGCTTTTGGCATCTGGCCACTGAAAACAAGAAAGCCAAAGCCCAATTCTCCGAGTGGGATGAGAAGGCAGGGGCAGGTGCCTCTGTCAGCACATTTAGACAATGGATAGAAAGGTGGGGTAGCCCAGTCCCGCCTGCCTCGGAGTGAGGGGGCTGACTGTGGAGATATTCTAAGTAAAAGCTGCACCTTGGGATGCATTTCCATCCTCCTACTACTCAGGGTGGTAAATGTAGCACCTGTGAGCCATTGTGTAGAGAATCAATTACACCTTGGGCCCAGTGATAAGAATTCATCCCCCCTGAGCTCAGTTTTCAAAAGGCTTCAAAAGGCCTCCCACCTCTCTCCCTTTTTCCAATGCAAATGAGCAACACTTCGGAAATTTGCATGCCAAATTCCAACAAGGGTTTCAAGCGAGTAAATGGTCATATTTATTAGTAATAGCAGTATGTAGATGA
The DNA here is from genome assembly GCF_032452875.1 of Bos javanicus. Lineage (NCBI taxonomy): Eukaryota > Metazoa > Chordata > Mammalia > Artiodactyla > Bovidae > Bos > Bos javanicus. Next base: position 68,632,703 of record NC_083877.1, on the reverse strand, counting down.
GTAAGAGGTATTTAATAAATGTATGCTGAATGTGTAGCATTTCTATGGCACTTAACAGTTTTCAAAGCTTTTTTAAACTCCTCTGTACCTCATATATTTGATTCTTAAATAAGCAAACAAATCCGAAAGTCCCATGATGAGAATGGAGGGGAATTATTATCCTCATTTACTGATAAAAATAAGGTTCAAGAAAGATTTTATCTTGCACAATGTCACATCTGTTGGATCATAGAAAAAGCAAGGGAATTCCAGAAAAACATCTACTTCTGCTTTATTGACTATGCCAAAGCCTTTGACTATGTAGATCACAAATGTGGAAAATTCTTCAAGAGATGGGAATACCAGACCATCTTACCTGCTTCTTGTGAAACCTGTATGTGGGTCAAGAAGCAACATTTAGAACCAGACATGGAACAACAGATTGGTTGCAAATTGGGAAAGGAGTATGTCAAAGGTGTATATTGTCACCCTGCTCATTTAACTTACATGCATAGTACATCAAGCAAAATGCCAGGCTGGATGAAGCACAAGTTGGAATCAAGATTGAAGGGAGAAATATCAATAACCTCAGATGTGCAGATAACACCACTCTTACGGCAGAAAGCGAAGAGGAACTAAAGAGCCTCTTGAAAGTGAAAGAGGAGAGTGAAAAAGCTGGCTTAAAACTCAACATTCAAAAAATGAAGAGCGCGACATCCAGTCCCATCACTTCATGGCAAATAAATGGGGAAACAAGGGAAACAGTGACAAACTTCATTTTCTTGGGCTCCAAAATCGCTTCAGATGGTGACTGCAGCCATGAAATTAAAAGATGCTGCTCCCTGAAAGAAAAGCAATGACAAACCTAGATAGTGTATTAAAAAGCAGAGACATTACTTTGCTGAAGTGAAGGTGAAGTGAAGAGAAAGTCACTCAGTTGTGTCCGACTCTTTGAGACCCCATGGACTATATAGTCCATGGAATTCTCCAGGCCAGAATACTGGAGTGGGTAGCCTTTCTCTTCTTCAGGGGATCTTCCCAACCCAGGGATCGAACCCAGGTCTCCTGCATTGCAGGCAGATTCTTTACCAGCTGAGCCACAAGGGAAGCCCTTGCTAACAAAGGTCCATCTAGTCAAAGCTATGGTTTTTCCAGTAGTCATGTATGGATGTGAGAGCTGGACCATAAAAAAGGCTGAGTGCTAAAGAACTAATGCCTTTGAACTGTGGTCCTGGAGAAGACTCTTGAGAGTCTCTTGGCCTGCAAGGAGATCAAACCAGTCAATCCTAAAGGAATGAACCCTGAATATTCATTGAAAGGACTGATGCTGAAACTCTAATACTTTGGCCATCTGATGCGAATAGCTGACTCATTGGAAAAGACCTTGATGCTGGGAAAGACTGAAAGCATGAGAAGGGGATGACAGAGGATGAGATGGTTGGATGGCATCACCGACTCAATGGACATGCATTTGAGCAAACTCCTGGAGATGGTGAAGGACAGGGAAGCCTGGCATGCTGCAGTCCATGGGGTCTCGAAGAACCGGACATGACTGAGTGACTGAACAGTGTCACACAGCTGAGTCATAAGTGTCAGAGTTCTGACTAGAGCTTGAGTTTGACTCCCTGCCTTACTGCTGTGCCACATTGCCTCATAGTATTTCAGAAGGGACAGGAGTACAGAACAGCAGCTGTATTAAGTAATAGCAGGAAAGTGCTATCAATAATAGCTAAAATGTATCCCTAGGTTTCCCAGGTGTCTGTCATGGATATTCACTAGTTTAACTATTCATTTCTAAATATGTATTTATTTGGTTGTGCTGGGTCTTAGTTGCACCACACAGGATCTAGTTAAAGCTTCCAAACTGAGTTGTGGCATGCGGGATCTAGTTCCCCAACCAGAGAGTGAACCCTGGCCCCCTGCATTGGGAGCACAGAGTCTTTGCCACGGGGCCACCAAGGAAGTCCTTCATTTAAGTATTTTAAACTTTTTAGTTTGGGATAGTTGTAGATGCATATGCAATTGTAGGAAATAAAAAGACAGTTTCTTCCAATGGAAGAACGACAGAGATTGTCAGACAGACAGTGTCTGAACCAGGATATTGATATGGATACAGTTGAGATACACAGTGTTTCCATCATCCCAGGATCCCTCAGGTTGTCCTTGTATTCACACCCACTTCACTCTCTTCACCATACCTCCTTAACCCTTGACAACCACTAATCTGTTCTCCATTTCTATAAATATGATATTTCATATTTATGCTATTTCAGGATGATTCCATAAGCAGAATTATACAGCGTGTGATCTTTTGTGTTTTTCTCCCCCACTCAGTATAATTGTCTAGAGATTCATCCAGGTTGTCTCATGCATCAGAAGTTCATTCCTTTTTATTATGAAGTTGTATTCCTTGGTATGATGTACCAAGTTTGTTTAGCCATTCACTTCTTGAAGGACAGTCTGGGTTGTTTCCAGCTTGGGGCTAAGAAGAAAGTTATTATGAATATTTGTGTATAGGTTTGTGTGTCTTCATTTTTTGGGAAAAATACCCAAATTGCAATTACTGGGCTGTATGATAGTTACATGCTTAGTTTCTTAAGCCATTGCCCAGTTGTTTTATATTCCCACCAGCAATGCATGAACAATCCAGTTTTTCCACATCCTTACCAGCATTTGGTGTTGTCACTATTTTGTATTTTAATCTTTCTGATAGCTGTGTACTACTATTTCATTGTAGTTTTATTTTGCATTTCCCTAATGATGTGGAACAGCTTTTCATGTGCTCATTTATTATTTGCGTATCATCTATGTTCAAGTATCTTTTTATGTCTTTTGCCAATTTTCTACTGAATCGTTGTTTGTTTTCTATTTTTTTTTTCCTGTTGAGGTTTGAGTTTTTGAATTTTGTATATTCCAGATACTAGTCCTTTATTGGATATATGATCTGCAGTGTTTTCTTGTACTCTGTAGCTTGTTTTTTTCATCTTCAGAGGGTCTTTTGCAGAGCAAATATATTTTGATGAAGTCCAACTTATTAATTTTTCCTTTCATGGATCATTGTTTTGGTGTCAAGTATAGAAACTCCTTGCCTAGCCCAAGTGGGGAGTTTTACCCACTGGCTCTCATTTCCCTTGGTTGAGGCTTGCTCCAAGGAGTGCTGACTCCCCCACACCTCCAGGTCTGTGCATGGAGATGCTAGCATGGCCATGCTGGCTCCCACAGGCAGAGAGGGAGAGGAGCCCTGGGCAGAAAGTAGGAGTAAGGAAGCACAGCTGAGGGAAGGGACCATCAAGCTACAGTGGGTGCAGGGGTGCCACAGTAACAGCTGGTGCTAAAAGGTGGCCTGAGTCCACAGGGAAAGGGCACAGAAACTATCTGGTGAAAAGAAAATGTTATCTGAGGGGAAATAAGGCACTACTGGGAATTCCCTGGTGGTCCAGTGGTTAAGAATCCACCTCGAAGTGGAAGAGACATGGGTTCCATCCCTGGTTGGGGAACTAGGATCCCACGTGCCACGGAGCAACAAAGCCTGTGCGCTCTGGAGCCTGCACGACACAACTAGAGAGTCTGTGTATCGCAACGAAAGATCCCTATGACATGACAAAGATCCTAGTGCTGCAACTAAGACCCGACACAGCCAAGTAAATAAGTAAATATTAATATAAAAAAGTCCCTGTTACATTAGGTTAGTGTCAGTCATGGAGAAGGCAATGGCACCCCACTCCAGTACTCTTGCCTGGAAAATCCCATGGACGGAGGAGCCTGGTAGGCTGCAGTCCATGGGGTCGCTAGGAGTCGGACACGACTGAGTGACTTCACTTTCACTTTTCACTTTCATGCACTGGAGAAGGAAATGGCAACCCACTCCAGTGTTCTTGCCTGGAGAATCCCAGGGATGGGGGAGCCGGGTGGGCTGCCGTCTATGGGGTCACACAGAGTCGGACACAACTGAAGTGACTTAGCTTAGCTTAGCTTAGTGTCAGTCACTGGTTACATATATTCAGCTCTGATGAAGCGTTGGTCGTATAACCCTGGCTTGCTCATTCAGGGTCCTCCTGAGAAAACAGTGAAGAGGGCAGTAAGCTCTGATAAATCAGTGGAAGGAGAACAGTTTGAGGGTGGAGAGGGAAGACCCAGGAGTACAACTCACATCACTGACTGCCTGAGAAGAACGCAGGGGTCTCCTAAGCCTGGAGTCTCCTCTGGAAAGGAAGAGAAAAGTGCCCAAAGCAAATCTCTCCAGGGACTTCAAGAAGAGATAGGCTGACAAGTCTTTGAGGAGTCTGAGAAACTTGCATCCTTAGCATATTTTTTTGAACTAATACCACATTGCAAACCCAGGCCATTGCACATGCCTGAAACATAAGACGTGTTTCCCCAGAAGGCGAGGCCAGTTTCTACAAAGATTGGTCATAATGAATAGCCTTCTCATTGCTTCACCAAACTTGGGTTTCATTGGAATTGAGTTACACCCTTGCTGCTTTGAACATACAATACGCTTCAGCTGGGAGCTAACACGCTGGCTCTGTGGCTGGAGCTCTGTGCTCTAATAGAATAACTGTCAGAACTACTAGGCATCAGTTATGACTTCTTTCCTTATTGGTGTTGGAAAATACCATAGTTGTGTTTAAAAATAAATGCCCAAGTGTTTTATCCCAGAAGACCAAATATAGCCTGGAATTCTTCAAGTAACCTGGGCCCCCATAATAGCCCACGTAGTTTATTTTTTGTATGTGCAGACCTGCAGAGATCCACATGCATGGACTGTAACTCCTAAACCAGGAGAGGATAAAAGAGAGGAAAAAAATCCACAAGAAATAGTTTCAAATCTCCAAAATCATAGCTTTATTAACTAAAGCTGCCATTTCTTGCATACTTACCTTGGGTTAGGCCCTGTACAGCACATACCTTCTTGTTTAATCCTCAGGAAAACAGCTTGAAGTAGGTGTCCATTTCCCCATTATTAAAAAATTGAAGTGTAGTTAATTTACAATGCTGTGTAAGTTTCTGGTGTACAACAGTGATTCAGATATATATATATATATATATATATAAAATTTTCATTATAGTTTATTGCCAGATACTGAATATAGTTCCCTCTGCTATACAGTAGGTCCTTGTTTATCTGTTTTACATATATCGTAGTTTGTAACTGCTAATTTGAAACTCCTAATTTATCCTTCCCCATTTCTCCCATTTTATAATCAAAGAAGCGTAATAAAGTAACTTGCCCCAAATCACACAACTCTAAGGGGAAGAGCCAGGATTCACAACTAGGTCTGATTCTGAAGCCCAGGCTTTGGACATTGAATGGGAAAAAATGATGTTAATAAACAAGAATAAAAATATACCCCATGAAAACACCTTCTCTCAGGCTGAGTTGAGATGTTTCTAATAATTTGTCGTAATTGCTTCGGATTCTCAGCCTCATGAGCAGAGATGATTTGTTATTGTTGTTTTCCAGTTGCTAAGTCGTGTCTGACTCTGTGACCCCATGGACTGCAGCAACTCAGGCTCCTCTGTCCTGCAGTATCTTCCAGAGTTTGCTCAAATTCACGATTATTCTTCTACAAAACCAGGCCACCCAGCCATCCCCCACCCCTCCCCCAAACCACAACCAATTAGTCCTACACACTCCTGCTAATTATGCTGAGTTATTTAGGTCCTTTTAAAGGCAGAGGGAGTGGTGGGGTCAGTCGGCCATAACATATCTTCCTTTTATGAATATTCTTCTCTGGGGCTGAAGAATATCTTGGCTGCCTAGGGCTGGGAACATAGTCCATCCTGAGCTGGGTAGACATTTTCTTCCTTCTCACTTTAAACGATATTTGATTGCATCCTGTGGTGCTGAAAGGAGAAGGGACTGGGTAGATTAGTTGTCAATTTCGACTGTCTTCTGTGGTTAGGCCATGGCATGATTGATTTACCTCTATTACAGAGAGTTCCTCTTTCACACACATGGATGCCTACCGAACTCTTCAGAGACCACTTGTCAAGCAAAATGAGGCACTTGAAGACAACTGAATGAACAACCCCTCTTTTAAAAATTTTAATCGATTCTTTCATTTTGCCCTTGCTCTTGGTGGGTGACTTAGCATTTTAAATGCACACCTTTTCTCCATTATGCCCTCTTACCTGCTTATGGTGCTTTTCACCATCTTCTTGTGGAACAGAATCAATATTCTGTTATTCTCTGTCATTTGGATGTTACTTTGTGCAAACAGTAGTTTTTAAAAAAATAACATCAGGAGCTCTGCTGTCTACACAAATCAACAACAACGAGAAACAAGAAGTGGATTACTACCGAAATCCTTTTTGTTCTAAATTGTAATCAACTATATTGGATGCGAGGTTTGTCCATTTTAAAAATTTAATAATGGGTTTTGGTCTTCTTGGTTCTATAAAAAGGGCATTTATAAATATTAATATGGAATACCAGGGAAAGAACAATACATAACAATAATGAGAATCACAAAATCCCATCACATTTGACACTGTCATATCACCAGCTTAAGGATTAGCAGGTTAACCTCAGAGTTAAAAATATTGCTTCATGATTAAAAAAAAAAATCTCAGAATAAAAAAAGCTTCTTGTTGCATTATATATTCCTTTTGGCTTCCTTATTTTTCTTCAGGTTATGGGATCACTGCTTCGATTAACATTTTGGGGGGAGAGTAGGCTGAGGGGAAGGTGGTGGGTTGACTTATCTGCATTCTTTCCTGCCCAAGTCGTGCTGGGCTTGGCTTTTGTCTAATTCTAACCTCTGACACTGCTTGAGTCAAAGGCCTGGCGACTAATACCCCTATTTTAGCTGTTTTTTTTTTATCCACCCGAAGCTCCATTTTAAATGATAAAGTTACCCAAGGTGTCAGTTTTCACCAGTATTCCTAAATACATCTAGTAAAAAATGCAGCAATTTCATAGAAAATCCAAGCTATTGAGATCTAATCACTGCGTAAGCTGTGGCTTTATTCAAATCTGGATCACCAATATGACTTAAGATGTAAATGAAGTGCAGAGAGAAATAAAGCAAGAAAATCTCCGATGGCCTTTCTCTCTGCTATTTGATGCCCGGGCTCTTATCAGTCAATTAATGCTGCTAAACTTCAGTGGCGGCATCGGTGTAACAGCCCCAGTAGCTGCTGCACTCCTCTAGCCTTAGCCAAACAAAACGCACTTTCAGTAGCCTTAATATGAAACGGAAAAAAAGGTCAAAATAGACGGGCTTTGCCAAATAAATCCTGAAGATCCATTCTAATTTCCACCCGTGGGTCTTTTAAGTCATCCTGGATGCTCTTTATGATACGTTGATCCACATTTAGTTTCATTAAAACTTTGTGACTTGGTATTTTTCAACCTGATAGCTTCACTGAACTGGTTCTCAGAGTGTTTCCTAAGCCGCTATGCATAAAACTACTTTGCTGTCATGGTGGCTTCTAATACCACCTAAAACGCAGGCAGTGGCTGTCCTGGAAATGAACCTGATCTACATGCATTCCATCTGAGCTGGGGAATTACTTTGCTTTCGCTTTGACTGGATGCCTTATGAGGAAGAGGTGCTGTCCTCTGCAGCCCCCACCCTAAGCCCTCCAGAAACCGAATGCTGAATTATTTACCCCTCTGTATTTGTTCTGGAAGCAATCTACACAGAACACGACTTTTATCTGCTGAGGTTTCCAACCGGGATTAACAGATGCTAAAACATTTGGAGAGGAGGGAGAGAAGAGGGGCCCACAGAAGAGACGAAAATAAAATCAAGGTCTTTTCCAACAATGGCACGGCCAATACAGGGCAGATTCTGACTGAGCTGGAAAAGCAAGAGGTTTCTCAGAGGGGTGCACCAAGAACCTGGCTCTGCTGCGATGATTTTAACATAGGAAAAGAAAAGGAAACAAATAAATAAATAAAAACCCACCACTCTGGGTTCTTGACTCGCCTGAAAATTACTTCCGAGCTGGCCAGGTCTCCCTCACAATCAGTGACCCCTCAGCTTCCCTCCACCCTGAGATCTAACAGAAGCCTTTATTTCTTTATCAATTGCTGTGGCCAGTATACATTACTGCAGTCAACAGAACTATTGGCAAAGGACTTCAAAAGAGGTGGAGATCATTTTTCTAGGGGAAAAGGGGATTAAACATAAAATAAATAAACCAACAAGGTGGAATAACCAATTCCTAGCCTCACCTGAGTCTGCAGTTGTCATGTTTTCAAGTAACAAGTTTGTCTCCCAAATGTGTTGTCCTCCCAACAAGACGGGTGTTCATGGCTCACATCTACTTGGGATGCACAGTGGGAAGCCAGCCCTCACTTTAGCTGACCTTGCCTTTCTTCGTGAGCTTTTTTCAAGGTGGGGGAGGTAGAGGCTGCGATCTGACACCAGGCCTGCATTTACACTCATAAACTACCCGGCTTTGCAGCCAAATCAACCTGGACTGGAAACTTGACTCTTTTGTTAACCAGCTGTGTGACCTTGGGTACCTTCTCTGAGTCTCAATTTCTTCATCCAGAAATGAAGATGAAAGAAACTCCCTCTACTTGAGTTGATGAAATGAGATAATTTCTGTGAAGCAGCTAGCCTAGTGCCTGGCACATGCTTGATGTTTAATGTGCTGTGCTGAGCTGCTGAGTCGTGTCCGACTCTGCGACGTGATGGACTGTAGCCCGCCAGGCTCCTCCATCCATCGGGATTCTCCAGGCAAGAATACTGGAGTGGGTTGCCATGCCCTCCTCCAGGGGAATCTTCCCAACCCAGGGATTGAACCCAGGTCTCCCACATTGCAGGCGGGTTCTTTACCGTCTGAGCCATCAGGGAATCCCATGAATAACTGGAATGTGTAGCCTATCCCTTCTCCAGTGGATCTTCCTAACCCAGGAATCAAACAGGGGTCTCCTGCATTGCAGGTGGAGTCTTTACCAGCTGAACTACCAGGGAAGCCCCTTGATGCTTAATATAGGACAGTTAGTGTAATGAAACTTATGATTGTTGTATTATGACTCTGCGAGTTCTGAGAATTGAATGTGACTGTTCACTTGGTCTGTTAAACAAAACAAATACATGCTGAAGCATAAACCCCCACTTTTCTAGTGTTGTTGAAAACCTCTCACTATTACAAACTGCGTGTAGATACCCCCATGACCTGGGAATCAAGAATATTTAATTCTTCACTCACTCACCACCCCTTCACCAGATTGTATATTGTATATGACAACCCTGGGCAAGCTTGAGTCCCCAGGAATGTTGGGAAAGGTGAAGAACCCCTAAGGAGAACTCTTAGAAAAGCAGAGTGGGTTTTACTGGGGACCTCCACCTGCCTTATTCTCTTTTTTTTTTCCCGTAGCATCTTTCAACATGGCTGTAGGTGCTCTGCTTATGGGCTCCAACTGGCTCAGTTCTGCTTTCCTAGCTGAGACTCCATAACCTTGGGAATCTAGTTCAGAAACCTGAAGCCTTGTGATGAGAAAGTGATGGATATAAAGGCCAGAGGTAGAAATAAAATCAGAGGCAGGATGTGTTTCCTGTAACCCCAAAGAATCTGTTTTAAGGTGTGGTTTTGGGCTTCCAGAGAAGTGTGTTGATAACCTTTACTGATTCATGGAAAGTAAGTCATCTCCTTGTTAGTAGCACTGAAAAGTTGCCGACAGCTTGGGGTGCTGGAAGAGTCTCCTTCAAAGAGAAGTGGGTGCATGTCGCAAGGCAACTAAGACTGTGAGCCACAGCCACTGAAGCCCAGGCACCCTAGAGCCTGTGCTCTGCAACAAGAGAAGCCACCACAATGAGAAGTCCACACACCGCAACCCACTTGCTGTAACTAGAGAGAGCCTGCGCACGATGGTGACCCAGTGCAGCCAGGAGTAAATTAAAAAAAAAAAAAAAAAGACTACCCTTTCTTCACTGAGCTGCCTTTGCACCACTGTTGGAAATTAATTGCCTATTAAATGTTTGGGTCTATCTCTCAGCCCTTTTTTTCTGTTAAAAAAAAAGGAGTGGGTAGAAAGAGCACTGGATGGGGCCCCCATCTTTGCTCTGCCATGTTATCATTGACTTCAGCTCTCTGAACCCTCACATCCACATCTGAAAAGCAAGGTGGTCGACACCTGTAACAGGGATTCTCTTTGAAGTGTGAGATTGCCGGGAGAGCTCTCCCTCCCCACTATGAACACCACTGCTTGTTTAAGAAAATTCTTCTTAACAACACACTTGTATTAGTTCTATAACATAAACTTTCATTGAACATGAAACTAAAGGGCTAGGACAAGATATGCTCTAAGATCCAGAGGAGACGGTGTGTATTATTGTAGATGTGACCAGGTAAAGACAGTTTGGTAGCCGGGGAAGCCTGCAAGCTTTGTAATGACCATGACAGGATAGGATCTGAAATGTGATCGTAAGATAATCAGATGAAATGGGGCCCCAAACACCTAGATTCTATTAAGACCTGATTCCCACTCATTGGATAACCATATGACCAACTCAGCTCCCTCCCCTAAGCTGCTGGCGGCACCATGAAATGGGATTCTAGGGGGAAGGGAAGCAACCAGCATTCTGTCTTGATTTGGAGAATGACTCCTATTGTTCAGGCTAGATAAATCTAGCCTGAACAATAGGAGTCTTGCGCTTTGGGTTTGGTTGCACTTGGAAAATGGTGACCTGCCTCCCAGCAGCTTTAGTCGTGATACCCTGTGCCCTACTGGTCCAAGGTACTCTCCCTGGTACCTCTGCTTTTCTTCCCAACTCATGCCCATGCCCTTTCACCAAAAGGTCACTAACAGGTTTCACTTAGTAGTTCTGCATTTCAGACCTGGCTGCATATCAGGAGCACCTGGGTAGTGAGTTAATAACACAGATTCCTGACTCCTGTCCCAGGCAGTTCTTCAGTAGATCTGGAGGGACCCAGACGTCAGCACAGATTATGAAGCACTCCAGGTGCTTTGGATGCCACCAGGCCAGTACAGTGATAACCACTGTGACACACTGCCAGAGGATGTTTTTAGGGGTTCCCAGGTACAGTGATCCAGGCCTGAAAACACAGCCACACATGGGCAAACCATCCAGACAGGTGACCCTAACAGTAATCTCAACCTGCCAACACACCATCCACAGGTGGGTGTTAGTGATGGCAACTCCATGTGGGTCAGGGTGTTTTGGCAATACTGAGGGTGCCTCTCCCCTGCCCTGGACACAGTGTACATCTCCCTCGGGCCTCCCCCTTCCACCCCAGTGGCAAGTTAACACAGATGGAACAAACTTCCAAAAACAGAACAGCTCTGCGGGAAGCATTCTTGGCTATGGGAGAATTCAGTCCAATTTGCCACCAATATCAAGGCTGGCTTTTGATTATGTTGATGACAAAGACTGTAAACAAAACAGCCTTTCTTTACTAATTAATTCCCTTCGAAGAACTCTAAAGATCTTTAATTACACAGTTTGAAAAGCAGCGGTTACCCAATCGGGCTGATCAGCCTGTGCACTCCTCTCTCTGCCCACCCGAAAGAAATATTTTGTTTTCCCTGCTTCACACACCTAGGATGGGTTTGCAGTAAATCCTGTCAACTAAACGCCTGACAAAAGTGCTCTGATGTCAGGTATAAAGAATGCCACCTACAGCTTAATGTTTGAAAAAAAATTTCTGAGGGCTGCAAACAATGAAGGTTTTTGTCTTCTTAATGCCCAGTATGCAATCGAGTGGAAATGCTACTTCCATCTGTAATCTACAAATGAAATTAAAGTTGTTGAAAGACACAGGGTAAACCAGAAGCCTTTGTTTCTTTGCAGAACAGGAAAAATTTAAACCACTAAATGTTTTAGCAGATTTACTAAATTTCCAATTAAATCATGAAATCTATGATTGCAAAGCTTGGTGAGAGCTGTCTGCTCTACCAACCTCCCCCCCACCCCAGCATACATATGATATCACAAATTAAACTATTCCCCCATATTTAGCTTCTTTCTGTCCCGCCTGTGGGGAAACTGAGGGGCAGAATGGGGCACACAAGCTTGAAGGGGAATGTGGCCAGCTCAGCAGTGTTTGAGGGCATGGCCCAGGTCGGTCTTTGGGGAAAAAAAACAGCAATTTGCCCCATGTGAGGGTTCCAGGGCCTCCAGCTGGTGGAGGCAGCCTGGTTGGAGCAGAGAGTTCATTGGTGGAGAGGGAGTCAGATCTGCTATACAAGAGCACCCTCTGCCAGTTGGCACAGAGGGCTGGCTGGAAAGACCTGCGGTCCAGAGTTGGGGGTGGGGCTGCTGGAGGGCACTGGACTCTGCTTACAAAGCTGGCGGGGCTGGGGGACCAGGCAGGAAAGAGATTCTATCTTCAAAACTAGACAGAGCGCTCACCTCTGGAACAATAGCTGGTGCAGGCAAGGGTGATGCTGATTTTTCCAAGGGCTCTCCACATTAATCCGCCCCACCAAATGCAGCCACTAGGAGCCTGAATGGTCCTCCAGACACCCATTCAGGAGAAAATGACGGGTGATTTTTACCCTTGTCTTGGGAGATCTCCCGTGAGCACCGCTGCTCTGGCTGACATGTGTTTGTAAAGATAAAACACCAGGCTACTTTGGGGGCCCTCCCAGGCTATTACAAAGAGCAAGTGGTGCCAACTTGGCCTCTGCATGGCTTTTTAGAATTGAGTTGTTAATTTTTTTTTAATATGCACCTCTTTCTGAAAAAGGATTTGAAGCAACATATAATAAAGGCAAACACAATAAGGTCATTCAACTAAAATTAGAAAAGCAAAGTGGTGGAAAGAAAGAAGAAGCAAGCATTGACTGAAATGTAATACAGTTACTGTGATTTAGCATCAGATTAGGCTTTGAGCTTCCTGGCAGCCATGGCAAAAAGGGACATTCAATTAGTCCATACAACCTACTAGAAGAGCAATTCTCCAAGACAGGTATGCTTTTTTCTTGGCATTAAGTTTCTTGTAGAAGACTTGGTAGAGGAACTCTGAAAACATACAGTATGTTTGACAGTCTAGATGTGGAAGGGTAGAGCAATAAACAAGCAGGCAAAGTCCTACTCTAGGGGTATGATCTAACAGGACACTAGAAAAGAGCTTGGCATCCTCAGAGGGGTGGGGGGGATAGCAGGCGAGTTCTCTTTAGCTTAGTTGCTAAATAAGGTCAGATGTAACAGATGCTATGTTTTCAGATGTAAGTCTCAGAAATCCCACCTCACACTGGCCTAAATAATAAAGAAATGTGATTTCTTTGGTTCAGCTGCTCAGTCATGCTTTCCCTGTGCTACACCAGCATCACCATCGGCTCCATCCTCAGGCTGATAGCAATATGGATGCCGCAGCTCTGGGAGTCACACATTCAGGACAACCTTCACAGCAAGGCAGGAGATCATTTCTTCCTGTGACTTTCACTTAGGATGGAGGGAATTTTTTATTGCTGCTGTCCCCATCCCATTCAACAGACTTCCTTTTTCATCTTACTGGCCAGAATTGGCCCACATGCCCATTCTTGATTCAGTCCTGGCAAGGGGGATAGGGACACCCATAGACCAAGTAGGCCACTCCTATAGTTCTTGGCCAGGTGGGGAAGGAGGATTCTTGATCAAAATTGGGGTTGTAAGAAAACGGGCAGGAGATTAATGGTTGCTGGAGTAGACAGCTAACACTGCCATTTTGGTCTTTAAATGCCCCTCCCTGGATGTCAAGATTGGTGTAGGTGAATAGTTATCAAGGCTGTTGGAAGGTCTGTCTGCTTGGTTTTCTCAGAAAAAGAGCATCCTTACTATTTTTGAGTCAAATTTAACGTTTCCCATACCTTCTGCCTTTACTTACTTCTCTCAGGTCTTTGCTCCCACTTGTATACATTAAAAAAAAAAAAAAAAAAACCTGACTGCTCTTTTTCCATCCAATTTTACTCAGATAATAATCCATCTTCCATACTGGTAGAACAATCTTCTTAAAAAATAAATGTACTTTAGGACTCCCTGGTGGCTCAGTGATGAAGAATCTGCCAATGCAAAAGACACGGTTTCTGTTCTTGGTCCTGGAAGATCCCACAGGCTGTGGAGCAACTAAGCCCGTGTGTCACAACTATTGAGCCTGTGCTCTAGAGTCTGGGAGCCGCAACCCCTGAGCCCACGCAACCACGAAGCCCATGTGCCCTACAGCCCGTGCTCAACCGCAAGAGAATCACTGAAAAGAGAAACCTGTGCACCTTAACTGGACAGCAGTCCCACTTGCTGCAACTAAAGAAAAGTCTGAGCAACCGCAAAGACCCGGCACAGCCAAAAATAAAGAAATAAAATTATTGACAAATAAAATAGATGCACTATATTACTCCTTTGTTTAGCAACTTCTTCGACTTCCTATCATCTACCACACAACATCAACAATCTTTGCATTAGCACATAAAAATGAAATACTTAGGTATACATTTAACAAATGTGTACAAGATCTGTATGGGGAAAGCAAAAAACTCTGATGCAAGAAATCACAGAAGCTCTAACTCAGTAAATTGAGAAATATTTAATGGCTCAAATATTTCCTAGCCTCATGGCTAGGAAAGCTCAATATTGTCAAGATGTGAATTCTTCCCAACTTGATCTATAGAGATTTAATGCAATTCCTATCAAAACCCCAACAACTGAATATTAACAAACTGATTAGAAACGTTGTATAGAAAGGCAAAAGACTTGGAAGAGTCAATGTAATATTCAAGAAGAGTTTTGAGGACTGATTCTCCCTATGTGTCAGATCCATCAAAGTCCCTATCTTAGAGAAGCCCATAGTCTATCGGAGAAACAACAATTCAAACACCTTAATAAATATTTCACTAAAGAATTCAGCTACTTTGTCTTGCTGATTGTAGTCCACAGGGTCAGAACTCTCCTTGCAGTTATGGGATGGCTTCTGAAAGCTTCCCTGTTTTCTTCAGATGGTGATGTTGCCACTACCTGATAGTAGAGAGACGAAATGGCTATTGCAATATTAACTGCCATGTGTATTTCCAATGTATTTTTCCACGTAAGTAGTGTGCCCATTCTACAGGGTAGCAAAAGAGACTCAGAGAAGTTCAGGAATTTGTGTAAGGTTGTTCTACCAGAAGACAGCAGAGCTGGTATTCAAACTCGGGGCTTCAGAAGGAAGAACAGAATTCCTACCACCTGCTGGTGGCTTCAACCCACACAGAGACCCGCTTAGCTGGTATGTGAGAAGGGAGGACGGCATCATGAGTTGCCTGGGCTCAGAGCTCATGCTCTTGATCACATGCCACCTGCCAGCTCCTCACCCAGGACTAGTGCTCCTGGAAGAGGTGCCTGGAGACGCAGACCAGGAGCTGGAGTGGGCAGTCCCGACTCCATCCTCATAACCAGGGAAATGCATGGTCATCTCAAGAAAGCAAACGGATTATGGTGGTAAGATGTAAAGGTGCTTTGGGTAACAGCCTTAGTGAGGAATGTTTGAAGGCTCAGCATGGTTCACTGACCTCTGGAAATACCTCAGGTTACAATAAAACTACACCTGTCATTCTGAATGTGTAGGTAGAGGGCTATGTGGGAAGCTTTCTGCCAGTCTCTGAAGGCAAAGAAAGGGGATGGAGCCAGAAAGCAGTTCTGGGTGGGGTGTCCCTATGTAGAGACCATGGAACTGTGGACGTTGGGGATTTCCTGCCTCTGTCTCCAGCAGTGAGAGGGAGGAAGGCAGTGTCTACCTTATCAAGTACAGGGCCTGAGCCTGAATGGCCTGGGGGCCGTGGGACAACATTGAATGAACTGTGCACCTCTAAATGGAACTCTGGGAGGAAGGGCAGCAGCATACGAATGATTTAACAAAGGAAGAAGTGTTGTGATGCTGAGGTCTTTTTATCTTTCCTGCTGCTACTGCTGCTGCTAAGTCGCTTCAGTCATGTCCGACTCTGTGCGACCCCATAAACGGCAGCCCTCCAGGCTCCCCCGTCCCTGGGATTCTCCAGGCAAGAGTACTGGAGTGGGTTGCCATTTCCTTCTCCAATGCATGAAAGTGAAAAGTGAAAGTGAAGTCTCTCAGTCGTGTCCTAGCGACCTCATGGACTGCAGCCTACCAGGCTCCTCCGTCCATGGGATGTTCCAGGCAAGAGTACTGGAGTGGGTTGCCATTGCCTTCTCTGTTATCTTTCCTGGTATTTATCAAATTCCAGAACATGCAGAGCAATGTTAAGAGGTGACCCTGTGATGGGGACTTTCCATTACTACCAGGCTCTGAGGGCTCCAAACTTTCCAAAGGGATCTGTATGCTAAGCAACTGAGGCTCCAATGTGCGCTGTCTGAAAACATTTAGGAAAGATGGAGAGAGATGAAATACTTCTTCCTTTCTCTAAAGTAGGGATAAATTGAAGGTCAAGTTGAAGATCAAGCCTATGTTAACAGGTCCTAAAAGGATAGTCCATGATTGCTACAGGTAGGAGTGAAGAGGGCAGTGCAAGGGTTGATGCAGCCCCACCCAGCGTGGGGACCCCTCCTATCATCCTGGGAGGTGCCGAGGACAGAGGACCCGGGGACTGTCTGGCAGTGGGGAAATTGCTAAGTCATCTCAAAGATCCCCTTTCAAGTCTTGGCTGAGACATGCTAACAGGGGAAGCAGGCTGTAGGATGGCCAGGGGCTCTTCTTGTATCTTCAACACTTGACTGCCCTTTGGAGGGCAAATACCACCATGCATGACCGGGAGAAAAAACATAAAGGAGAGGCCCTTCTACCCCAGATATTTCTCTAACCTCATCTCATCCTCATTCCCCGATAAAGTTCAAATTCCTGTGGTTGGCACGCCAAACCTTTCAGGAAATGGCTGCAACGAACCACTCCGTGCTATCTCCCTGCTACTTCAGTTCTCACTCCTGCGTGGGCATCACACAGACCTTATCCCCTAAACACAGCACATTCCTTCAAGCTTCTGTGCCTTTATCCATGCTGTCCTCTCAGCCTGGACCACCTCACTCTCTCTTACGGTTCAGTTTAGTTCAGTCGCTCAGTTGTGTCTGACTCTTTGCGACCCCATGAATCGAAGCACGCCAGGCCTCCCTGTCCATCACCAACTCCCGGAGTTCACTCAGACTCACGTCCATCGAGTCAGTGATGCCATCCAGCCATCTCATCCTCTGTCATCCCCTTCTCTTGCCCCCAATCCCTCCCAGAGTCTTTTCCAATGAGTCAACTCTTCGAATGAGGTGGCCAAAGTATTGGAGTTTCAGCTTTAGCATCAGTCCTTCCAATGAACACCCAGGACTGATCTCCTTTAGGATAGATTGGTTGGACCTCCTTGCAATCCAAGGGACTCTGAAGAGTCTTCTCCAACACCAGAGTTCAAAAGCATCAATTCTTCAGTGCTCAGCTTTCTTCACAGTCCAACTCTCACATCCATACATGACCACAGGAAAAACCATAGCCTTGACTAGACGGACCTTTGTTGGCAAAGTAATGTCTCTGCTTTTGGATATGCTATCTAGGTTGGTTATAACTTTCCTTCCAAGGAGAAAGCGTCTTTTAATTTCATGGCTGCAATCACCATCTGCAGTGATTTTGGAGCCCCAAAAATAAAGTCTGACACTGTTTCCACTGTTTCCCCATCTATTTCCCATGAAGTGATGGGACCAGATGCCATAATCTTAATTTTCTGAATGTTGAGCTTTAAGCCAACTTTTTCACTCTCCTCTTTCACTTTCATCAAGAGGTTTTTTAGTTCCTCTTCACTTTCTGCCATAAGGGTGGTGTCATCTGCATAGGTAGCCCCAGATCAGCCAGCTCTGCCTCTGGAAAGCCTTCCATTTCCTCTAAACTGGAGTGGTGCCCTTCTGTGAACTCTCCATGCCCACCCCCAGGGCAGCATTTATTGCATTGTGATTACCCGTCGCCCCATCTGTTTTTGTACTCCACTGGAGACTCGGCAGGGGCAGCACTCTCCCAGGTTTCCAATAGGCACGCAACTCCTGGTAGGAGGCCAATCACGTATTAGTTGGTTGACAAATGGAGGCTGAAAAGAGCAAATATTTGCTTAGTAAATGTGTAAACAAAACGTATTCATAATTCCAGTCACTATATTTAAGTTCCTATGTGATTAAGTTTTTGTTGTTGTTGTTTGATTGGGCTACACTGGGTCTTAGTTGCAGCATGCACTATTTTTAAAATAAATTTTTAAATTTAATTAATTTATTTTTGACTCTGCTGTGTCTTTGTTGCTGCGTAGACTTTTCTCTAGTTGTGGCACACGGGCTTCTTCTTGCAGTGGCTTCTCTTGCTGCAGAGCATGGGCTCTCGGGCACATGGGCTACTGGTGTATTTGACCATATTGACTCCAGTAATCATCCGTGTCTCTTCTCAGTCTGATTTCTTGGAGACTTGTCCAAATCATCTGCTAAACTCCTGTCTGCATATCCTCCCTCTGACTCATTCTTCCACACTAAAAGTGGACTGTCTACCTCTACCATCTTGAGGCTACCATTCTTTGTCCGCTTCCTCTCAGTCGTGTTTGACTGTGGATCCCTCCCTCTGTGGAATGCTCTGTATCCTTGGTGGTTTGATACCATACCAGCTGTTGCCTCCTAGTCTCCTTTGAGGATACCACTCTCTTTGTCGTTCTCTTGAAGGTTCATGTTTCATGCGACTTGGTCCTAACCCCCTTTCTCTCTCACTTTATGCCCTGCTCATGGGAGATCACATCCATTCCAGGAGCTCTATATATCTATTATCTATCTACCTACCTGTCTGTCAGTGGCTTCCAATCCTCATCAGCCCAGAACTCACTCCTTAGTACCAGACCCATAGACTGAAGTCTTAATGGAATCTTATTCCTTTATCCAACAAACATTTTACTGAGCACCTCTTATCTGCCAGACATTGTTGCAGGTGCTGGATATATGTAGTGAACAGAACAGACAGAAAGTCTTGCCCTCATGAAACAAATATCTTACTAGACAAGTCAGAGAGTAAATTAACCAGGAAAATAAATAGTATGTGGAAACCACAGGCTTCCCTGGTGTCTCAGTAGTTAGGAATCTGCCTGCCAATGCAAGTGATATGGTTTTGATCCCTGATTCAGGAATATCCCCTGAAGAAGGGAATGGCAATCCACTCCAGCATTCTTGCCTGGGAAATCCCATGGACAGAGGAACCTGGTGGGTTACAGTCCATGGGGTTGCAATGAGTTGGACATGACTGAGCAACTGACGCATACACACACATGAGAGCCACCGGAAAGTGGTTAGCAGAGAAGGGATGTCAGCTGCTCAAGTATCTAAAGGCTCAACCTGGCTGCTGTGTTACAAACAGACTGGGGGAGGTGGGGAGGCAGAAACAGGGGTGCCAGTTAGCTGACCTCTACCTTTGAATGGCGCACAGGCACCTCAGACTCAGAAATCCAAAAGTAAACATTCCCCAAACTTGCTCTTCCTCCCATGCTCTGCAGTTCAGTGAAGGACAACTGAATCCACCAAGGACTGGGGTGGGAACCAGGGATTCCTGACCACTCCTGCCCCTTCCCCTCATACCTAACTAGTTACAAATCCTCTTTTTTCTAGCTTATGAGTGCTTCATTCATTCCTTCATTCATTATTTCATTCGGTTACCAGATGTTTACTGAAACTTATATTTCAGGCCAATAAGAGGAGGTAAGCAATCAGATGTGTTCCCTGCCCTCTTGGAGCTTTGAGTTTACTATGGGAAATAAATAATGCAAACAAAAGTAAGCCAATACTCACGTGACTTCCTCTCATGACAAGGACTATAAAAAAAAATAAACTTGTTTCAACAAAGAAGAAAAATATGAGAGAAAAACTTAGATGTTGGCCAGTGAAGAGCCCCACAGGGAAGGCTCTGGGCTAAAAGGGATGGGTCATGTGAGAATGGCGCCGTAGCAAAAGGCACAGACTGGGAGGCTGAAAACAACAGAATTTTATTCTCTCCAAGTTCTGGAGGCTAGAGGTCAGAAACCAAGGTATCAGCAGGGCCATGCTCCCCCCAAAGGCTCTAAGGAAGAATTTTTCCTTGGCTCTTCCTATTGCTTTTGTCCACAGTCCTTGGCCTATAGACACACCACTCCAACTTCTGCCTCCATCTTCACAGGGTCTCATTCCCTCCATATCTGTATCTTTATATGACTCTTCTTTTAAGAAACCAGTCACTGGATTTAGGGCCCACTTTTACCCAATATGACTTAATCTTAGTTAATTACATCTACAAAGACCCTACTTCCAAATAAGGTCACATCTTGAAATTCTGGGTGGACAAGAATTTTAGGGCCCAAAATTTGGGGACATGATTCAACCCAATACAAATGGCAGGATCTTTTCCAGGCAGGTGGAGTAGCTTTCACACAGGCCCTGCATGGAGAAAGATGCTTGGAGTGTTTGGGGCCAGTGTGGCTGAAGTAGGCATAAGGAGCAGAATAGATCCAGAGAAGCTTGGAGTGAGAGGCAAAGCCAGATCACAGAGGAAAGGGGGCGGGGAAAGGGAGAGAGAGAGGGAAAGCCTGAGGCACCAATGATATGGAAGAGAAGTCCAAAGGATCAGCATCCTGGACAAGGTGGCCAGAACAGGATGTCACAGTTGGGACAGGGTTGGTTTGTGATAGCAGGAAGGTTCAAAAGTGGAGAAGGGGAAGACGGGCAGAGGCAGGTGAGTGTGATGGTGAGGAAAAGAGAAATCCTTTCTAATGGCTCCTTTGTGCACAACTAAACAGGAGATAGCTAGAAGGTGGAGGAGAGGGAGCTGGAGTTTGGAGGAGAGAAGAAACTTGTGATGGTTGTCTTGGGGAGAGGGAAATCAAGCTTACCAGGATGGGTAGGCAGAGTTAAGAGCCTTTTCCAGGTTCAAGGTTCTCTTGTATATGCCCATTTCCCTGCCTTTCCACAGTCACTCCCCCAGCTTTGGCCACATTATCGCCACTCTGTGACTGTAACCGCATCCATCCGACAGTTTCTCCTTCCTACCTTTCCCCTACTCCAGTCTGTTCCCAACATTGCTGTCGCTCTGATCATGCTACACTCACATGACATCACGCCCCAGTGTGGAATTCTTTTTAATAGTTTCCCATCGCCCTAACATACAACCTTAACGCCTCCATCTGAGTCTTCAGCTCCTTCATGGACTGGTCCGCTCTTGCTTCACATTCATCTTGCCACTTTCATTTCAAATTCTGCATTTCAAATATCCAGAGTTACTATAAATTTCTTGAATGTGCTACACACTCTGAGACTTTGCACTCACCATTCCTTCTTCCTGAAAGTCTCTTTCCCCTCTGTTCGCCCCTCCTCTCCTGTCTGCCTGGCTAACTCTTCTCCCCTTTCAGTGGTCCCCTCCTCCTGCAGCTTTCATCTGTCATTCACCCACTCTGAGTTTGGGTAGGTTTCCTGCATAACCCTCTATGCTTCCCTTTTCTTTTTCTTCAAAAGCAGATACCATATAACAATGTAATTGCTTCCTTATTTCTATTTGGCTCTCATAAAACAACCTCCCTAAAGTACCACGCCTATGTTTTTCATGTTGCTTTCTGCATAGTATTTTTTTAAAAAACTATTAAAAAGGTAAATAAATGAAAATATTAAGATGAATTAACGTTTGTGCTGAAGGTTGTGAGTAACTCAAAGCTTTCGAGCAGATGACTGCTTCCCCTCAAGGCACGACAATGCAACTGAACTGCATGCTGGTGACATCAGGGAACCGCACTCTGCATGGCCATTGCAGCTCAGCTTCCTGTCTCACGCTCTGGTTCTCAGTTGGACTCCTGACTTTCCATCACAAATTGCACGCGGCTTTGTAAGGGTTCCCCACAGGATAATCTCTGCTGTGTCTTTTTGCTCTTTCCACCTCCTCCTGCAATCTGTGGTCTCTGTTATTTGGTTATAGGTTATGCTTTTCTTTATAAGTGGTCTTCTGGCTTCTTAAAGCCTTGGGACAGTGTGTGTATTGTAGTCTCTTGGGTCATTGGATTTTGAGTTCTCAGAAATTCTTTTTTTAAGCTGCTTTTTTCCTGTAGCAAAAACAGCTTTGTCCTCGTTCTAACTCTTGAGTGGTACTTCCTGCTCTGCCTCCCAGCAGTGGCCCAAGGATATACTCCCACTCATGCCCAAGTTGTCCTCAGATGGCTTCTCAAGTGACAATGGAAAAGAAATACAACGCGTATTTCTCTGTGATCGGCAGGCTTTCTGATCTTGTTGGAGGCATGTTGATTCCACTACTCCTGCATGCAGATGGACCGTGACCAGTTTACATCTTTAACCCATTCCACTGATGAGGCAAGAGTTTCTTTTCTCAGTTGCAGACTTCACAACAGGGGAGTCCACACCAGTTTCTGTGCCATTACTAGATGAAATAGGCTACCGTTTGCCCTTCTGCCCCATCTTCTAATAATGTACTGCTTACCATGTTCCAGATATCACATAAACAGATACAGTGTACTGACCTTTGTGGATTCCTTTATTGGTAGGATAGAGGAAATAAAAGAATTCCCATCCCCTCTTTCTTTGTGTGTTGATCTCAATACCTGTACATTCTTGTTGGGACAATCCTGCTTTATGAATTTGTCCATTTCAGAATGCACATTTAATTTTGGCTCAGAAGAAACTATTTTCTCTTGTGTAGAGTTTGTAAATAAGCCTTTTCCAAAAAAGCATGTTTTCAGCACTGTAGTCTGTTTGAAATGTAGCAGACATAGCATATTGATGTTTGACATTTACTCCACTGCCTTCTGGAATGCCCTCCATACTGCAGAGGACGGGAAATGAGAACTATGTTTCCAGACACCAACCTTGCAGCTGGGGTTCTGGGACTGAGCTCTGTCCAGCCAGTCAGATGCACGAGGTTTGGAAGGCAGGAGTGAGACACAGCCCTCACTTCTGCTCTTTTCACTGGGAAGCATGGTCACTCACATTCAGTTTCACTGTGTCTGACTGCTGCTCTGTGTGTTTAAAGCTGTGGTGGGTCAGTTGTTTCTGGTGTGGATTCTAGTGGACACTTGGGTGGTTCTGGTTGCAGCAGATACACGGGCTTCCTAACCATGATGGCTCCCCGAAGGCAGCAGCGGTGTTATGGTTCTGGGGTTGGGGCAAGACATAGCTCGCTCCTCTGCCGGAGAGCTTCCTGGTGGTAGAGGCTGCAGCTCTGTTGGTGACCCGGCTCTGCAGAGCAGTGTTGAAGTCATCCTAGAAAGGATCAACCTAGAGCCTGTCTCTACTAATTTGTGAGCTATTTAATGTCATGTACTAAGTTCCTTTCTGCAGAAGCTAGTTGGAATGGATTCTGAATTTTGCAAGGGGACTCTGACTGATATACCAATGGGAGCAGTTATTTGCAATATTAAACATAGCTTCTGCTTAGAAAGATTTTAGGGCAAGAGAAGCAGCTAAGAAGAGAGGCAAGAATCAGGCTTTTTGTTGGCAGCTGCAGCTATGTAGGAACCAAATCGAGGCTCTTGCTGTTTTGGGTTTGTATATATCTCTCTGTGCCAATAGGGTTTTGAGTGATGGATGGGTGGGGTACAGAGCTCTGGAAACCCTAACTTTCACATTAAATTGAATTTATCCTGAAGCTCACCCCCAAATGTATAAGCTTTCAGGTCGAATTCTCCTGCCACAACCTTTCTAATGATGAGCAGCTCCTCCCCATTCTCTCCCAGTCATCTCTCTCTTTCCTCCTCTCCCCTCCTGCAGGAGTTCTTCAGCACCTCCACCTAGTCACCCCGCTCTCTCTCTCTCACACACAAGGGAGGACTCCATTTGTAGAAACAGATGATATAAATGACAAAGTTTCCAAGGACAAATGATACAAGATCTGCAGTAGAGTTTGCTCCTGGGAGAAAGGATCATTCTTCCTACATGAAGAGCATGAGGAAGGGGAGGAAGTAAATGATGCGGCAAAGAGAGTGTTAACAAGAGCAGGTCTAGGAGCAGGCAAGCCACTCTTCCTCTTATCTTAGGTTCAGGTTCTGTTTCTCTGCAATTTTAAGATTAGGCAATACCTGCTCAGGGTACAAAATTCAAAGCAAAAAAATAAAGGGCACATAACAAGTCTCCTGCCACCCTGGAGCCCAGACTCCTGGTTCCCCACTCAGAGGCCAGCTCTGTGGATTCTTCTCATTAGGGCACCTCTGATCTGGGGGTGCGGGAAACCTCCAAAATGGTGCAGGAAAGCTCTGGGGTGAGGGAGGTGAGGAGGAAGCTCCGTGTTGGAGGCAAGGAGGGGTGATGACAACCAGGATTCCACACCCAGCCGACTGGTGCCTGGCTGAGATCCGATCCCACAGTGTGGACAGGGCACCTGCGGCTGCCCCCTCCCAGCCGCCCGATCCTCAGGAAATAGCCCAATTCCCTGGCAGGAGGCTGGCCTGTGACTTTTTCTTTTTAGCGTTATTGTCTGTTAGGCTTTTTTTTTTAATGTTGTGGTTTATTCCCACAGCTTTCCCTTCAGCTGAAAATTTGAGTGCTTCTGGATGAATGTTTGTTTATATATGTCATGTTGCTGTCCTTTCAGGGCCAAATACGTGCATCTGAGGCAGGAGACCATGTTTGTTTTTTAAACTAAGTGGAACTGCCAAGCACCCTCCCCTAGATTATGGAAAGTTACCCTATCAGGAGTTTACAGAAGAAAAATCTCTGCCAGTTACAGCAGGTATTGAGAAAGAAGGAGGGAGGGAATGAGACAGAGACAGAAAACCTGAATAATCCTTGGCAATTCTGAGTGTGACACAGGATTCTCTTCTTTCTTAGCAATTCTGTGCCTCGTTTCTGATAATTTTAGGGTCTGCTATGTCTCTTGCTATGAGAATTAGCATCAGCAGCTTTCAAAATGACTTACCAGTTAACCCCTCCAGAAATCTTAAGACATTATTCTTTTCTTCTCCAAATTTCCCATCCCTAAGCCTTCTAATTCTCCTTCAAATTTCCATCTGTAAAGTTAATACAATCCAATAAGAAAATAATGTGCTCTTGAGACGTTGACATGCTCAGAGCCATTTTATCCTGCCCTAAAGCCTGGAAAGTTTGAATTTTCCTTAGGATAAAAAAGTAAGAAATAATAGAATAATTCACTGTACTGTAACAATTAAATCCAGCAATTTAACATTATGCATTGGTAAATATAAAGCTCGCAACGACCCGAAGTCTCCCATGTATTGAACAGACAAAAACAAAGTTATAAATCTAAACCTCCTATTCTGAACCACATTCCTAAATGTAAATAAGCATCCAAGCATGCTGCTACATATCTTTAGAGAAGCAATTACAAACAAGCCTTATCAGTCGCTAAGTCACCAACGCACACAACGCTTATCTGCTATGCCCTCTACTGGATAGAGTATACAAAGCAAGTCACATTATTTCCAATTAATTTTTGGCATCCTCTCTCCGCATCTGTTTTAGGAATGCAAGGCGTGAAATTTATAGTAGCAGGTTTAATATTCCAGCCAGCCAAAATTATTTTGCTACAAGGACTTACCTTCGGTAGAATATTTTGGGCTGGCACATTTTTTTTTAAATGCATAGATTGCTTCTCCTCTTCTTGCAACCCACTGTCCCAACTCTCAAGCTGTCACCAAACTCAGTACGTGGCAGGAATAATTTCATGCTGAGTAAAATGTGTTTAATTTCACATCCTGTAAGAATAATTACTTAGCATAATGCCATTTAAAATGTATTTCTATCTGCAAATGCTAATGAAGCTACAAAAACCTGAATCATTTTTGGAAAGAATTAGGGAATTAAGGGTGCTTCGCCTTCAGTCCCTCTTCTCCCGGAGAAGGACCGCCTGAAGAGAGAAACCCGGACCACAGGAGTAATCCGAGGCGAGACCCTGCTGTCTTCAAACTGGGTTTGAGTCCAGTGGCTTTTCAGGGAAATTAATCCCACAGACCTCTCCTGAGCTCCCCCAAGGTGCTGAACCAGAGCTGCAGGCTCCCTGTTGATGCCCAGTCCTCACCCAGGTCCCAATGGACGGCCCCTAGAAGGGGGCTCAGGCTCAGGGCCAGTGAGGACCACCTACCCAAATGGCAGGTCTGTGGTCTTTGCCCTTAAAAATCTTGTCCCTTTGATCATCAGTGTGCCCAAGTAGTAAAGACCATTGTGTTAGATATTGCATGTCTTGAGGTTTAAAGCTTTCAATAAGGAATGAAATGACAAGGACTAAAATAAAAAAGGAGCACGTTGCCTTAAAAATGTTCTTTAAATTCTTTTATTGTGAAATCATCTTAGAATTATAGAAAAGTTGCAAAAATAGCTCAGAGCGTTCCTGTGTATCTGTCCCTCAACTTCACCTAATTTAATATCTAACATGATTTCAGGGGCTTCCCTGGTGGCTCAGTGGTAAAGAATCTGCTTGCAATGCAGGAGCCACAAAACATGCTGGTTCGATCCCTGGATCAGGAAGATCGCCTGGAGGTGGGTATGGCAACCCACTCCAGTATTCTTGCCTGGAGAATTCCATGGACAAAAGAGCCTGGTGAGCTATAGTCCATAGGGTCCCAAAGAGTCGGACAAAGCTGAAGCAACTTGGCACATGTGACCGCAGTACAACAAAACCAAAAACCTGACATTAGTGCAATATTATTAACTACACGGCAGACTTGGGTTCAGATTCACTAGTGTTTCCACTAATACTTCCGTTCTAGAATCCAACCCAGGATCCCATATTCCATTTAGTTGTCACAACTCCTTAGTCCCCTTCAATCTGTGTCATGCTCTTGATCTCTCCTTGTCTTTCACAACTGTGACACTTTTGAAGTGTCCTGGTCAGGTATTTTGCAGTGTCCTTCCATTTGGGCTTGGGTGCTGTTTTCTTGTGACCACACTGAGGTTATACATTTTGGGCAAAACTGCCATGGAAGTGCTGGCTCCTTCCCATTGCTTTGTGGATGAAGGACCTGTTCTCTTCCAGCAGTGGAGTGAAGCAATAGCATGTGCTGAAGGCCCAAGGGAGCCACTGTACCTCTTAGAACCTGGGGGTGGGTCCCAGGGAGTCAGGCATTGAGTCTAAAAGCACTCAGCACGCTTCTGTTACCTGACTTCTCCCTTCTTGGTTACCAAGCTAGCAATGCAGAAGTGAGGTTTCTTCTGTGTAGGCAGACAGCACTAGAGTTTTTTTTTAATCCAGTACTGTTGAGATCGGCAGAAAAACAAGGTGTGGCCAAGGAGGGCTGAGTATTCTGGACTCTAGGCGGAAAAGAGGTGTGGGGAGAGGAGGACCAAGGGGAAGTGTGGGGAGAGGGACTGCTCTGCAGTCCAGTGCAGCCGTGTCTGGGTTCATCAGGGCTCTCTATGTCCTAAGAATGAAACTTGGACATCTAAATGGGTGGGAAGCTTGTTAAACTATGTTGAAGCGGTGGTGGTAAACATTTTTCAATCAGCATTTGTAACAGTGAGAGATTTGCTCCGTTGGGTTAAATGTAGTGGTGGTGCCCAAGGATCCTCTGTAGATTTTCAGTGCTTGCATTTGGTTTTCTCCCTCTCTACATTGGAAGCTCACTAGGGGACGGGCTCCTGTCTCTCTGGTTCCTACCTCTCCCCACTCCTCACCTCTCACCCCGCCCTCAGCCCCACTGAAAACCTATTATCCAGGCCTGGAACACTGTAGGAACTCAAAAAGTGATTATGGATGAAATGAATTTTTAAAAATGAGTTGTAAAGCAGTGAGTGGATGAGGTCCTCATTTAGGAAACACCCTGATGGGCACTCCACTCCTTCCTTATTGGAAGTCTGTGGCTCTGGCCCCAAGATTCATTTCTTCATCTGTTCAGCACTTCTTGGTTACACTCTTAAAATTACCAGGTTTCCTTATAATTTAAATGACACATTTGTAATTACTATAAAATGACACATTGTAATTTAAATGGAATTGCTTTTCAGATGCATGTTTACTGAGAACTTTTTAATTATTCAGGAGAGAAGCAAAGCAACAGAGGGCTTTGAAGACTTGTCCTTGGTGTGTAGTGGGGATGAGCTCTGGTATTCGCTTGCATTAATGAGGACCCACAGCACCGTGAGCAGTTGCTCTGCGCTGGGTCATTTTCAGTGCACGCCGTCTATATCAGCCCATTTCGTCCTCACAAACACACCATGCGGTAAGTGTGCTATGACCCCCTTCTACAGATGAGGACGATAAGGCATGCAGACACTTGCACTAAGTCATCCAGCTCCAGAGTGCAGAGCTGGGAGTCCAGCCCTATCCACTGGGTGTTCTAGTGCTGTCTAAAAAAGGCCTGTGCTTTCTGGAATAGCCTGTCTCCTGGACAGGTGAATGGAAGAGTTGGGAAAGACTAGGTTTCTGCTCTTTCAGGCACAAGTGTGCCCATGTGTGTGTATGCCCGTGTGTATGTGTGTGCGTGTGCTGCTTCATGCAGGCAAGGAGATCTTGAGTTGTCCCTCCTTCTATGGGAGGTCCCAGTGAGTTCTTGCAGAGATTGCACACCACTGAGGGAGCTTTCAGATGAAAGCAAGGTATTTGTTCAGGTATTTCTTTAGTCCAGCAGCACTATAATAAAAAGAACATAAAATATCTATCTTACAAAATTTCAAGCAGGTCACATTTTTCACAAGATAGTTACTATTAATAAGCACAATTATTATGAAATCTCATGAAATTGCTTTAAAATAAAGTTCTAGTTTTGATTCTTATATGCTGCTGCTGCTAAGTTGCTTCAGTCGTGTCTGACTCTGTGCGACCCCATAGACGGCAGCCCACCAGGCTCTGCCGTCCCTGGGATTCTCCAGGCAAGAACACTGGAGTGGGTTGCCATTTTCTTCTCCAATGCATGAAAGTGAAAAGTGAAAGTGAAGTCGCTCAGTCGTGTCCGACTCTTTGCGACCCCATGGACTGCAGCCTACCAGGCTCCTCCGCCCATGGGATTTTCCAGGCAAGAGTGCTGGAGTTGGGTGCCGTTGCCTTCTCCGTGATTCTTATATAGGCTCCCATATTTACCTTTGGACTTCCCTGGTAGCATAGCTGGTAAAGAATCTGCCTGCAATGCAGGAGACCCCGGTTGGATTCCTGGGTCGGGAAGATCTGCTGGAGAAGTGATAGGCTACCCACTGCAGTATTCTTGGGCTTCCCTGGTGACTCAGCTGGTAAAGAATCTGCCTGCAATGTGGGAGACCTAGGTTCAGTCCCTGGGTTGGGAAGATCTCATGGAGAAGGGAAAGTCTACCCATTCCAGTATTCTGGCCTGGAGAATTCCATGCACTGTATACTCCATGGGGTCTCAGAGAGTCAGACATGAGTGAGCGACTTTCACTTTCACATTATCTTATACAATTAGCTCATAGTTTTCAACAAGTTTAGGTTCTGTAGATCAACTATTTCATTGTTCACAAGGGGATATGTGAAAGGAGAAAAGTATCGTCACATAAATTCGTGCAGCATGGCTTGTGTGGTCACATCAGGAGTCTTCATCTTATGAGCACCACTAAATGTATTTGCCTCCCAAAGATGAAAAGCCAGACTACTTCCAATACTGACAGTAAATGCAGAAATGAAGCCATTCAATGGATATTAAATGGAATTACTTGTTATGACAATAATTATTATTGTTATCATTTTTACAAATCACATACATGACTTCAGAGCCAAATTTGAAATAAATCATCTAGACACTGAATTGGTAAGGCTCATAATTAGGAAACCAGATATTTAGTTCTTCGGAGAGGCTTCTGACCTCATGGACACTGGTTTTTAATAGAGTGGCTGAACCAAATAGAACAATCATGAACACTGGCTCTAGCTGGTTTTAGTTTCTGGGAGGAAAAGTCTAATTCCCAATGAACACTCCAGTGCAGATAGGACATAGTTCCTCCTGCAAAACATAGAAATACTATTCTGTTTTGAACCCTGCATATGAGCAGGAAGGAATATATAAAGTACTGGGACATTTTTCAAATGGAACTTTCAGTAGCTGATTCAGCTGGAATGTAATTTATGCTAATAAATTCCTGGGTTTCAAAGTGACTTTTTCTTATCACACTAAAACCTTTTAATTTGGATATATATTCCTAAGTCCAGAATGGTAGAAAAATTCTCTATCAAAAGCCAGGGATACAACTGGCCTGGTGTAAAAAGGAAGGAAAAAAAAAAAAATAAATTATATTCCAGAATTTTGGAGGAGGGCAAGAAAGAAGTTCGATGTATGGCTTTTAAACAATTTCCTACGACATAGTTCTTGATTTCACACACCATTTACCGCAGGAAAAGTTTATCACAATTTTAATATGACTGCATAATTTGGGGATTTCAGTATGACACAGAGTTGAGAGTAGAATGTAACTAGTTTCATTTAACTGTGATGGAAGAAGGGAAAGTATACCAGATTGGGCCAAGAAGCGTGTGCTCTGGCTCCTATCTAGGTTAGTCGCACTAGTTACATTAGATGATCCCTTCCCCAATCTTCTTGGCATTAACATTCAATAAATTTGGATAAATTCTCTGAGTCCAGTGGCTTTCAGATTTATCCCTTACTGTGATCCACAATAAGAAGTACATTGTATATTATGACCTAGTTCACCTACCTTTATAGATTTGTATGTAAATGTTATATCTATATCTTACTATATTAATATCACTCATAGTAAGATATGCTGGACATAAACCACACATACATATATGTGAAATGAAACAAAGTTTTATAAAACAATAGTTACTCTCCTTACCTCTGGTGCATTATGATATCTTTTATTCTATTTCATTAAGAAAAAGCTTGTCAGTTTCCACTAAACTGACTTTATGACCCAGTTTGACAGTCACCTTAACACAGAATTGGTGACGGTCATATCACCTTAACTAGGCAGTCCTGCACGCTGAAGAACTGCCTCCAGTTGAATGCAGATAACTGCAGAACTCTGATTCCCGAAAGAGAAATTTTAAAATTCTGTAAATACCAGTCTACATATTGAAGGAATACGCTCTAATTTTAGTGAAAAATTATGACACACTAAATAAAAACAATGCCTAACTACTGCTAAGTCACTGCTAAGTCACTTCAGTCGTGTCCGACTCTGTGCGACCCCATAGACGGCAGCTCACCAGGCTCCCCCGTCCCTGGGATTCTCCAGGCAAGAACACTGGAGTGGGTTGCCATTTCCTTCTCCAATGCATGAAAGTGAAAAGTGAAAGTGAAGTCGCTCAGTCGTGTCCGACTCTTAGCGACCCCATGGACTGCAGCCTACCAGGCTCCTCTTTTCCTGGGGTTTTCCAGGCAAGAGTACTGGAGTGGGGTGCCATTGCCTTCTCCAGTGCCTAACTACAAGTACTCTCTATTAAGCTCTGCATAACTGAACTTTGGTTTTTCATTTTTCTATAAGTGAAATTATTTTTGAAACTTCTTTTCACCTGTTAGATTGGCTTTTAACTCTTCAAGCAGAGGAATCTAGTGTTTTGATAAATGAGTCATCTTTTTTTAAAATTAATTTTTATTGGAGTATAGTTGTTTTACAATATGGTGTTAATCATCTTCTGTTTATAAACAACACTTTTAAAAGTTCCTGTGGCTTATGCCAGAATATTTTAAAAGAGCCTTTGATTTTTTTTAAATATTAACTTTTAAAAGCACTGTTAATAATAAAACACTTATAGGGAATTCCCTGGTGGTCCCATGGTTAAGACTCTGTGCTTCTACTGCAGGGGGGCCTGAGTTCGATTCCTAGTCAGAGAGCTAAAATTCTGCAAGCTAGGTGGTGCAGCCAAAAAAAATTATACAATGCTTTCCTTCTACTTTCAAAACCCATTTGGGGGAAAATACCATAACAAGATTTTAGTCCTTGCATCTTTTACCCTGTCCTCTAATCCTCTGTTGCAGTTTTGTTAGAATGCCAGGGATTTCTTGTGTCTCAGTACACAAAGATGTGGGGTAATAAGTGATTCATTTAGGTTCCTTCACACTACAGTCTAAGGGAGGGAAAATTGAGTCTAACTTCCCAAGCATTGTTCCCTCTGCGGCTTTAGTCACACTTTAGTTATTTAGTTGCTAAGTTGTGTCCGACCCTCGAAACCCCATGGACTGTAGCCCTTCAGGCTCCTTTGTCCATGGAATTTCCCAGGCAAGAATACTGGAGTAGCTTGCCATTTCCTTCTCCAGCGGATCTTCCTGACCCAGGGTTTGAAACTGTGTCTCTTGCATTAGCAGGCAGATTCCTTACCATGGAGCCACAAGGGAAGCCCCTTTAGTCACTCATACTTATGCATATAAGTGACAACCACAGGTATTAAGGGTATTTCCAATGGTTCAACCATTAGGGAATATTTTATTTATATGAGAAAAGCTCCGGAAAGATTTTCTTTAAAAGGTTACATTATTTTAAAAAACTCCTTAAACATGTATTTATTTGGCTGTGTTGGGTCATAGTTGAGACACTCAAGACCTTTCGTTGCGTCGTGTCAGCTTTTCCAGGCGTGGCACCTGGGCTAAGTTGTTCTGCAGCATGTGGGAATCGTAGTTCCTCCACCAGGGATTGAACTTGCGTCCCCTGCATTGGAAAGTGGATTCTTAACCACTAGACCACCAGGGAAGTCCCCAAATAACTCCGTTTCAGATCACATTTCTAAAATAGAAGATGGTTATGGCTTGCATATTTTAAAAAAGGACAATCTCCATTTACTAGTTTATCATATGTAATATATAAAGAACTTGCCAATATAAAAATTATACCTCATCTATTCTTACCATCTCATACGACTTATAATAAATTCTAAACAACATTCTGAATGGGTTAAAACTTAGATATGGCTTATTTCTATTTATCTTTTATTAGACCTTTGTTTAACATAAACCTCAGCTAATGGCACCAAAAAGACCTGTGACTACTTGGGTGCTCTGTGAAATTGGAGCATGTGGATGGCAACGTGGTCCATTTATTTGCCTTTGTGTTCAATTTATATCTTGAAACTTTCTTATCAACTTTTAAAAAATCATCACATTATCTGTGCTATTGAAAATTAACCCTCACCAATAGCACTTGGGATCAGTGGAAAAGATCCAGATAATTCCATTTACAGGGCAACAATTTCAGGCTCTATGTTTACAGTTTTGGAACCTCTACCTGTCTCTCCCCACCATCTTTTTTTTTTTTTTTTTTTTGCAATATGATACAAACTAATCTTTCCAGTATATGCAAATATATACTACATTGTTGAAGAGCAATCAGAATTTTTTCTTAAGAAAAATCCCTTTCTCAAGATATATTCCTATTAGTTTACTTTCCAATATCCAGGTAAGCACATCGTGCTATTCCTGAGGCTTTTTTTTATCGTCCACGCTGATCCAAATCAAACAGACCTTTAGAGTGTGCTGACAATGACGTCTTCATTGAATATGATCGCTGCTGAGCTTCAGCTCCCTGTTTGCTCTGTAAGTCTGTGCCAAGATCTTGGCCTTTAGATGTTCCCAGAATCCCTGGAAACATCAGTTATTTGTTTCTAAGTGTAAGTCTTAGGATGGGCTTGCATCCACAACAAGATATGAGGATGAACAAAGCAGTGTGAATCTCCTACTGGGTTAGACTTTCTTTACCATTTTACCACAGGGCTCAGAGCCAGTTAGAAGAACAGAATTTTAAGTATTACTCCTCACTGGTGCTTTCACAAAATATACCAGAATTAAAACAGAATAAAAGGATTTGCTTTAATAGGATCCATTTTTTTCAATCTTTGGTATTAACATTTTTCTTAAATGTTAAAAGTATTAATATTTCTAAATTCTGAAAGATATTGATGGGAACTCTGAAAAATGACTCACATTGTTTAACTTTCAAAATATGAATTTAAAAAACTACTCTTCATATCCTAGTCTGATGTCTTAAAGAAATCAGCAGGGTATCATACAATAATCCTAACACTCAAAAAGAGCTTTATTTAAGTATCATAAAGGGTATAAACATCCTGGTGCTATCATTAGAAAGTACTAAGAATGCAGGCAGAAATAACATTTCACTTCTATTAGAAGACTTCAAAATAGGACACAGGTCATTGATTCCCTTTTGGCTACATTTTGAATCATAGAACAAAGGCATTAAAAAAAACAAATGGATCCTTTGGAAAAACAAAGAAGAAAGTCAACAGCAAGAAACAAGTATATCTCCCATCAGCGGCAACAGGGCTGGGGAGGTTTGTTAGCGAACATGGAAGCCACTACCCCCTTCTCCACTGGCCCTCTGGTGTGTGCCAGCCTTAGTGCTGGGCAGGAGGGCACTGCAGCCTGTGGAGAGGCAGACAGTGCTTCTGGCTCCAACTTGCTCCTTAGGCCAAAGTCCAGGCAGGAGTTGGCCTTGTGGGGTTCCTGTCATCCTGCCAACCCATGGCACTCCAGGGACACTGCTAGGGGAATGCTGGCCAAATCCTGCATGAGAAGTCACCTCCTTCACATTCTCTTCCATGTCAGGGGTTAGACTGAAGGAAACCCCTTCTGTCAGGCTTTATGGTGTTTGTGCACTAGCCCAGGAGAAGGAAGGGAAAGAAAAGAAAGCAAATGGTTTAACCTCACAAAATAGAAAGAATTCTTCAAAGTAGTTGATCTTGGAATGAAGCCCAACATCCCCAAATCTCAGCTCAGTTTGCTCTTTTGCCATTCACTGCTGGTTTTTAGAAATTTAAATAATTATGACCCCATCTACAGTGGGCCATCGTATCACTGCTTTCTCAAAGAGAGTAGTCCAAAGTCACAGTTGCACAAATACAGAATAATCTACGCAGCATCTGACAACAGTCAATATGCAAAGCATATTCAGATGTATATGAGGCATCATAGCATGAACAGACATTTACAATGCAGATATTTAAAGAGGCCCTCATTTGCCATACTTATGGCCATAAGTAGGAAATATTACTCCAAAACAAGATGTGTAGGTAGATGCTGAAATGAACATTTACTTATTATTCCGTATACAGAATATAGATTTCAAAAACCAACATGATCATCTCACACACACACAATGTCTCTTCTGAAAAAATAAAGACAGTGCATTTCCAGGGAATGAGTATATGAATTTTATTGCACTGTTTAAAAAGAAAAGTAGAAATCATAATCTTACATAATTCCTTCAAATGGATCAACTGAGACAATTTCTCAATGCTTCCTTAAATTTTTACACCACACTGAACTCCAACAGGTTTTTTGTTTTAAGGTAAACCAGGTTTTTGGTTCTTCCCTGTGGAGAAGTTACTTTCAAGTCAGTGAAAGTTCTTGGCCCATGATTAAAAGTCTTTGCCAATTAGTACTCAACAACTTCAATTCATTTTTTTCTGGTTCAAGATGAGTAGGAGCCTAATAAGGCTGTGATAAAAGGGCAAAAGGCACTGAGAGCCAAAAGCGGATTAATGAGCTCCTCCATTTATTTGTCTTCCTAACAGCTGAACTGTTACAACTATTGACACTCTTCAAAAGGTTCCGCTCTGAACCCTGTCCAGGCGCTGCAGGCTCCGATGGACATCTTCAAATCCAGAGAATGGAGGGGCAAGGGCTTCCCCTGTGTGGTGCCAAAACCAACAAAGCCCCATGGATCAGGTAATGAAACTTCAGCTTTTCCCCCTTTGAGATTTATTTACTGGCAGCTGACAAGGGGCAAATTCAGCTCGAATTGTGCAGTCAAGGCCCTGTCAAGCTTTTAGAGGCACCCTTGTCTTGAAGCACCTTCATGACTGGCATTTCACTCAAAAGCCCTCGGCACTGGCCCTTAACAGCTTATGACATCACAAAGGACACTCCAGACAGATGCCTACATGGCATCCTGCAGCATTTTAAAAGAGAATTAGTGGTTTTAATTATGGTCGTAGTATGAAAGGGAACCATGCAAGCTCCACAGGAGACCTTTGATCAGACCCTTTCGCTAGTACAATGCCACGGAACTGTGACTATTCCTGGTAAGGGGCCTTTTCTTGCTGAATGACTCACCAGTGATCTTTGAATGCAGACAAGCTTCTAGCCCTCCCTCTTCATTAGTGAGCATTTCTATACAGGGGCCTATATACTGCTTGGAGTTTAGGAGCTATACAATTGGGGGAAAAGAATCCCTACAGATTCAGGCCTCTACTTAGGAAGTGCTGAAGGACTCTGAGTGACTTTATTCATTAAAACAGGTTGCTATTAATTAACTGTCATAATAAAATAAAGAACTATTATTTGCATTTCTTACTATGTTCTCTTTAGTAATATGTATAAAAGATGCTTGTAACAGAAATGAATTTATTAAACCACTTCCCCACACCCCTGAACCCCCACTGCCCCCCCTTTTGGCAGCAGGAAGCCTCCTAATTATTGGGTCCAGATTTATGAGTCCAAATAGAAGTAAAACATGAATATAAAATTAATTAAGGAAAGACAAAATCCTTTTTACTTGCCAGTTTAAGCAACTGAAAAAAAAAAAGCAAACAATTAGCTTTACTTTTTTAGTGATTTCAGAGAATGATCGAACACAATAAAACCTTAACTTTTTTCCAAAATATCATCTGGTTGGTATTTAGTTTGAAGTGTGAGATTATGTAACAACTACAGCTACTCAAAAAAAAAAGAAAGAAAGAAAACCAATGCCCCCCCATCCCCCGCACCCCAAACAGTACTCTAGCTTAAGTGTAACAAGATTTATTAAAAAAAATAATAATAATTTCATTTCTGGGAGCCAGAGAATGTCTTTGGTCTGGTATTAATATTTTAAGAATTTAATTTTAATACCAATCCCAATAAGCAGGGCCCTTAAGATTCATGGTCGATATTTTAAGTATATGAAAATAGTTCATTCTTTGCTAGAATTTAATCAAGCAAGTTATTTGATGAAAGGTTGTGTAAGTAGGAAGATTTTTCAAAATATTCTCACTGAAATGCTAATTCAGTAACACAGGCTAAATAGAATTTGTGGAAATAGCACATCTCAGTTTCTAACTCTGCCGTAAAACAGTACCATTACTGTTTTACTTATAACACCATGTTACTTATATCTGGGAGATGACCTAGTCTTCCGTTTTTTAATGCCATTTCTTTTCTTGGAGGAAAAACTTTTGGACTTGGGAATTTTGGAAGCTGAAAGCTGAGCCGGTTTTTCACAGTTTGCTGTCTCAGCCATTTTTCATATTTCTCAGACTTCGTAGTTCCTTTCTTAGGTGCTTTAGAGCAACTGAAATATCGGCCAGCTGGGGATCATTCTGGGCCTTGCGAGTGTAGAGACGGAAGTGTCTGATGGTTTCAGATAACAAGACTTCAGGGTCTGCACTTCTTTCCTGAAGGCGCAGCATCCGTTCACAGGAGATGGCGTAGTTCTTGTGCCAATTCACCGGGTGTTCCTTTCGTAAATAGACAATCTCCTTATAAAGCTGGAAGACAGCAAGAACATTGACATTCCATTGTTATCCCTTGACTTTTTAAAAAAGACTAGAAAACACAAAGGAATTAATAACACAGGGAAAAATAAATGCAAGCAGCCTGTAGTAAAAATCTAATCGTTGCTAGGCCATGCAGAAAATGCAAGGATGATACTGTAATTATTACAGTAGCAGGAGGCAAATGCATTTCATATAAAGCTGTTTCTGGGGTTTTTTGGATGTTGCGGAGGGAACTTTAGACACACTGGGTCAGGACAGAATGCTCTTCCTCCAGAGAGATGTTCTGGGAAAGGGATTTGGTTCTAATTCATGGAAAGCTATTTACTCAACAGGCAGAAAGGTTGAAACTCTAAATTTAGCTATTAAAGAAAAAAAAAGTAACTTTCTTTAGAAAACTGCATGGAAAAAGAACTTGAAGAAATTTCAATTTTGTCCCTCATTTTTACATAAAATTCTCTCTACATTATAAACAACAGTATTAACAATAGTAGCAATAGAAAACCTCTAACAAATCCAGCATCCAACAGGCTGGGCATAATATAATTTAAGAGACACCCTTAAAGTGAGATGTTGAAAATCTCCAGTGTCCTAAAATAACAATTTTCATAGTTAAAACTCTGCCCCCAGGAATTCAGAATTTTGTTTTTCAATATCAGATATAGTGTTGATTGGATAGAATTAGAATCTTTAATATTGAGTTTTCTAGAGGAAAAAGATAAAAAATTAACAAATAAACCAAAAAAGTAGATGCAAATCTACAAAACAATATTATGCTTGCTTATTGGGGAATTTCACAACCTTCTTGGGGATTATCAAATTGAAGTCAAATCCACAGGCACTTGAGTTAACCAGTAGCCTCCATGAGAGCACAGGACAAGTAATGATGCTTTCTCCAGGGACAAGGGCTTTTTGAATTAGAACTATACTCATAACATCATTCAGTTGAAAGGGACCCAATTATATTATCTGTTTCCCCAACTCCTACTCTAGAGTAGACAAATGCATATCCAGTCTTTTTCAAAACAACATCCCCATGAAAAATTCCCCAATCTGTATTTTTTATGTCATTTTGATATTTAATAACTCTTAGTCCCGAAGTTGCCTTTTAAAGCTATTTTCCCTTTGCCTTCACTCCATAAAATAGGAAAGAGTCACCTTGTACTTTTCATAGACTTCAAAGTCAGCATTTTATTTTCTTGGTAAAATGTCCAAAGCTTCTCTACTTTTTCTCATAGTCTTTTTTATTTTCCCTATCTGCTGCTCCTCTTCCTGAGCCTCCCTCCAATGAGGGACATGTGTAAAATGCACGGCAGGCTGCCCTGCACAAAGTCGGTGCTCAGGAACTGCTCAGGTTCTTTTCTTAGCCGTTTTCAAAATCCTGATTAGATTTTGGAGTGCAAGATGGATGCCAGCAACTCAGTAAGCACTTTCCAATGGCTCAAGAGAATAAGAGGCTCACTCACGACCTCCCTGCTACGTCTTCGGACATCAGAACAGCCATACTACCCTTTTCTAAAACACTCTGATCCTGGTGTCTCATCAGCTCATTCTGGATGGGCCATTAGTCACATGTGCTGTATCTTAAGAAGCTAACAGTCATTTTTCATCATGTGGGAATTGTATTTCCTCCTCTAAGCGTCAATCTTTGTGACACTAAGTTTAGTGGAACGTATTCTAGTCTGGGGGGCATCTTCAGTGTATCAACTGTATTCCTAAAGATAACAGATCATTCTTGCTTTCCCAGTACACCTGAACTTAATGTTCTGGATAACTATTGAGCAGGACAATATAAATAATAACAAAAATATCTCCTATACCTAACAAGAATGTTCTTGAAAAACCTGTGCGAGGAGGTGATTTGTGTTGACTCAAGTATTTGAGCTCCTTTGTCTTGCAAATGATGTCACATACCTGGAGACACACGTGAAGGAGATACCTATAGACTATGTTACAGACTTGTGTTCACTGAACAGAGTAATGCCTGCAGGCCCAAAGGGACAATAAATCCATGAATTGGCTTTAGTGGTGGCCTAACGACTGACCACGGAACAGATCACTGATGAGAACATAAAATAGTACTAAGTCTCGGATTCCTCCCAACTAAATACGACTTGTTTTTCACAGAATCACAGGGTATTAGAGATGAAATGGATCTGACATGGCCAGGATGTGAGAGATAATCTATAAAATTTACAATCCACTTTTTTTTTTGAAAGAAAAAATAGAAAGGTTAATTGGCCCACAGTTAACAGTGAATGGTGGAGCAGGCCTTGAACCGGGACTCCCTGACTGCCAGTCAGAACTCCAGAACACTGCTTCCTGTATCTAGCCCCTGGCTGTCCTTGATGGGCACCTCGGAGGTGTCCACCTCTATCCCTGTGGTTTCCTGCACCACATGTGTCTGGCTGGCTTCCTCTGATCTTTCAAGATGACACTGCAGTGACATCTCCTGTGGCAGCTTTCCCTCCCTTCTGCGCCACCTCTCCCCAGGAGGCTGTGCTCATATGCCTCTCACTGTCCTGTGGCACCCCTGCACAGCTCTTGTATTTCTCACTACTAACAGGACTTTATCTTATATCTCCCTCTCTGGCGTGTGCCCATTTGACAGCAGGGCCAATGCCTGATCATCTCCATCACAGTATTTGGTACAGACTGGGTGCTCCATAAATGCTCTGTGAGTAAATGAATACATGAGTAAACCATGGACCAATAAGCACACAATTGAGGAGTAAAAGCTGTCACACTAATTGGACACCATGCTATTTTGACTCAGTCCCAAACAAATGCCCTGGCTGAGTAGATCCACAGCAGCCCAGAGACAGCATAAATAATCACTTGCTAGACATACAGCTCCTGGGCTCCGTTCTCACTGGCTTTTGCCAGGATGTCTGTTTCCTATACTGCAGGCTCCAAGACTATCTCAGAAGGCGGGGAAGAGGCCAGTGCTATAAACCACAGAAAAGCAGGGCCTTGTTAACACAGTGCTATAGCAAAGCAAGCCTCTGGTCTGTACCCTCGTTCCCATCACAGAGGACCAGCTAAGCAAGAGCCTTAGCGTGCCTGGCTGTCTGGCTTCCTGGGGTTATTCTCCACGACCCTTTCTCTCTCTCATGAAATCTCAACCAGCCATGGTCCGATCGTTTCAAGTGTTGCCAGGGTCATGACTTTTGTATAGAGGGCGACCCATCAGAACTGCTTTTTAAGAAAATAAAGCCATCATCTTAGTTTCCTATTACTGTTGTAACAAATCAGCACAAATGTAGTGGTTAAAACATAGCAGTTAAAACAATATAAATGTATCATATATTTCTAGAGGCTCTAGAATCTGTTTGGTTTTTTTTTTTTTTTTTGCCTTTTCTAGCTTTCAGAGGCTGCCTGCACTTCCTAACTTGTGGCCCCTTCCTCCATCTTTCAGGCCAGCTACCTGGCAATCTTCAAATCTCTTTCTGACCTCTGCTTGCAATGCCATGTCTCCTTCTCTGACTCTGACCTTCCTGCCTCCTTCTTCTAGGGACCCCTGTGATTATATTAGGCCCACCTGGATAATCTAGGATAATCTCCCCACCTCAGGATCCTTAATCACACCTGCAACGTGCCCTTTGCCGTGTAAGGCCATATATTCACAAGTTCTGGAGATGAGGACATGAACTTCTTACATTATTTTGTCAACCACGGTCATTTACTTTAAATATTATTTGAGAGACACATGACTGTTTTTCCATTTGTACTGATTTATAATGCCAAATAAAGCTGGAAACAAAAAAAGTAAAAACTCTGTGATACACTCTCTTTACATCCCAAACAGTCACCACTACCCTCCCACCAAATGTATTTATATATGTAAAAGTGCAACATACGTTATAGGCGTGAGTGTAGAGTTGAGCTTTCACATTTGAAGGCAAACTTGCACTTTCTGCCAGGTTAAAGATGAAGAATGGTGTTTTCATCCTGGGAGTGGGAGGGTGTTCACATCAATTTCACATTCAAACCTAAATCGGCCAGACTTTTCCATTGA
The DNA here is from genome assembly GCF_032452875.1 of Bos javanicus. NCBI lineage: Eukaryota > Metazoa > Chordata > Mammalia > Artiodactyla > Bovidae > Bos > Bos javanicus. The sequence continues at coordinate 68,591,446 of NC_083877.1, read as the reverse complement.
TGAGAATCATACAGAACCCTTTATCGTATTCTTTTCACTTCTTTTATATTCACAGAAGTTTACTCTGAACCAACAGTAGCCCTCCCCCACCCCAAGACGCTGCATTCTGTTCATCATCACTGTTGTGCATCACCTTCCCTCCAGATGTACATCTTCACTGTGCAAGAGCAGCTGGGAGGGGAGACTTGCTGAGTCTGTCAGCACATCCCCGAAGATACCCATCACGACGGCTCATGCCGTGTGTGACCAGTTCTTCAAAGGTGGCTGGACTCTTTGACCACATGAACTCATCCGAATTGTATTCAGCACTCCAATTAAATCAATACCTGCCCGAATAATGACCTGCTTTCTTCATGTGATTTCTCCCCAAGCTTTCCCACACTGTCACACTGAAGAATCGTGCAAACATTTGGTGTATCTTTGATTAGTCCCTCAAAGCAAGTATTTGTTCTTATAACCGGGTTGATAACTTGAAATATGCAATTTTCTGACATTTCCAAAACACTACTACAAACACTTTTTTGTAAGTGTTATTTTGTCAAGAACCATATTTCTTGACAATTAAAAAAAAACCCTCTTTAAACATATTACACCCTAACTCAATTTCTGGTGCACTCAGCCCCTGGCCCAGAGTGGGCATCAATCCATTTTTCCTGGAGGAAGTACTTCATACTTGGTACCCCTGTCTGCATCACTTAGGCCTTTTACATTTTAGGCCAAAGTCTGTTAGTTAGTGTTAGATATTTTGAATATTTTAAAATAATGGCAGGAACACAGAGAGACAAGAGCATCACTGTGAAGTGTTCATTTCACATAGGAACAGGGAAGTCCAGCATCTAGCACGTGAACAGTCAAATCTCTTGGAATATGTCTGTCTGCTCCACTGACAATAGGAACTGTGTCGTATTCCAATGTGTAGCCTCCAAGCCTAGCATGGTGCCTGGTTTCTAGGAAGTTTTCAATAAGTGCTTAAATAACTAACTAGCACATTACACATGGGACAGGGTGGTAATTATCAATCTCTCCTTAATCAATTACACTGACTTTGGTTTAGTGGAGGCGGGAGAGCACAGGAGTGATGAATGTTCCAGTCAGAGAGAGGTGAATTTTGGACTCTATTGGTAGAGCTATGCGGCCTACAAGTAACCTCTCTGCCTTCAGTTCGTTCTTTTTGTAAAATGGGGTAAGATTGACTTCTCCACAGGTTGCTGTATGGATGAAATGAGATTATGCCTTAGTAACAATTAGTACAATGCCCCAAACAAAATAATCGCTCATAAATATTACTTTTATTATCACCATGCCCCACTGCTGCTCAAATGAAAATTGCCACAAGCTACTTCTACTACATTAAAAGTAGACTGCAAACCGAAAGTATAAGTTAGTCACCTTGCTTGCCACATCTCTTCATTGGCCACAGATTCCCAGGAAGAAGGATCAAACCTGTAGTTAGAAGAAAATGGTAACATTTTCCTGCCAGTTACCTTTATTGTTACGGACATGTCATTTTTGTTTTATAATCTTACAAGGCAAATAAAATAGGTTGCATCTTGAAGAACAGATAGAGACCAAAGTAACAAACTTATTCCCTTAGAAATATTTGATGGTTAGGAATCTGAGGTTTTGGTAAATGTATTTGTAATCTGCATGATGAGCCCCACTGCCTCACAGGAGCACACTAAAGCTCAGTGGGAAGAGGCTGGAGGCTTCCCGAGAGCCGTCAGGCGGGAAATGGGGTAGGGGTGAGGCCTGGGTCCCTCTGTGGGCACAGCTGAAAGCCATAGAGCTGTGAGAAGAGGGGACTCCTGGCTTTGATAAATCGTTGTTGGAGCTAGGATGCTGCTCAAAGAGCACTGGCTAAACCGTTTGCCGATTTTTTCCCACTTAATTAAAATTTCTCTTAGCATGTATCTACTTTGACAAAATGGAGGCAGTGAGTGATGCTGTGTACCTGTACTGTCATCGGCTGTTTGGAGAACAGGGGATTTTCCAGCTTTTCCTCACAATGGTCACAGAGTACTTTGATAAACAACTACTTATCCAGCTCTGGCTGGAGCACAGCAGTGGGGTCTGTTTGCTCATATCGACTCAGAAATCTTCAGTAGCATTTGTTCATATGATTTTGAGTGTTGCTCTTGAATTATAGGCTTATAGCTCAGTTGGTAAAGAATCTGCCTGCAATGAAGGAGACCCCAGTTTGATTCCTGAGTCAGGAAGATCCTCTGGAGAAGGGATAGGCTACCCACTCCAGAAGTCTTGGGCTTCCCTTGTGGCTCAGCTGGTAAAGAATCTGCCTGCAATGCGGGAGACCTGGGTTCGATCCTTGGGTTGGGAAGATTCTCTGGAGAAGGGAACAGTTACCCACTTGAATTATAAGCAGTAATTATCTAATCTTTGCATAATTCATAATTTAATTTAAAAAATAGGCAATAGAGAGCCTATCTTTAGATGGTGACTCATTTTCCATATGGGAGAGAGTCAACTATAGGTAGAGATGCTTCCAGGAAGACTAATCAAAACAACAGAACGAGGCTAACGGCAAACAGTTGTGAAGAAAAAGTTACTTAAATCCCAGTCTTCCTACACAGAAGTGATCTGCCATTCTTTTTTTTTTTTTTTTCTTGTTTTGGCCGCACCATGTGGCATGTGGGATCTTAGTTCTCTGACCAGGGATGGAACCTGAGCCCTTTGCTGTGGAAGTGGGGAGTCTTAACCACTGGACCACCAAGGAAGTCCCTGATCTGCCATTCTTGAAGAAAACAAATAAAAGTGACAAGTTTATGTGGGTGGAGACTATTAGGGACAACAGAGTGAGTTTTAAAGCTCTGCTTCAGTTCACGAATCTCTCCCACTTTTAGGGTCTGAGGTACAGGATGACGGACCATGTGGTATTACAAGAGCTGGATGTGGATGGTGGCACATATCTAACTACGTGGTGCCCACTTAACCATCACTGCCTTTCCTCCACCTCTCCATTGTTCTTCAAGCCTGAGGACAAGAAATATAAGTTCTCCTTCTCTATCACGGTACTCTGTGGGCAGCAAATAGCAATATTAACTACTAATAAAAAACAAAAAAAAATCTAAAAAATTAAAAGGCATTTCAAAATTCAGTGAGTTTTTTAGGCACACAAAACAGCTACACACTGATGGCAAACAACTGCCCTCCATACCTTCCATAGCTTTCAGTCCAGTTGTAGATATTTCTCGTAAGTTTAATCCACTCCTCAGGGTTGAATACAATCTCTGAAGAAACTAATTTGTCACAAGAACCCCATGGCCAAAGTGAATAATTCTTTTTCCAGGTTGGGTCGCCTTCGTGAATTCCTATGCAAACAAACGTTTCTTTTCTATTGAAGACAGAAAAATATGTATTATCAGCTTAAGGTTCTAAATGCCAAATACATATAACTCAGGAAGGGTCATTTTTTACTCTAAACCTCAGTTACCAATAAACCATTTGTGAACACTTTGGTTTCTTTAAATCTCTGCCAGTAGATTGCTTTAAATTTATATTAGTGGGGGAAAAAAGCTGTCTGGAGATTGAAGGGAAGCACACAGACATAAATAATAAAACCTACCTGTTTTTGACACAGAAATCAGAAGAAATCAGGTGGGGACAAAGGGACAAACACAAGAGTCTGTGGTTCTGTCTCATGTGTAAATAGACATATTATTTGCTACCTTCTAAATTTTATAGGTGGAAACATGTCTTTGTATTAGTAGTACTACTAATACTAGTAGTCTTTCTGTCCTCCAATTTCCATTGCATTTTACTTTTAATCTCTTTTAGCATTATTTTATTGAACCTACAATTTTCATTTACAAATCCTTCTGAGTAGCCCAGAAGTAGCCTGAGGATAGGCTCTTTATCTCTAAATTAATTCTGAAATCTAAACATGGAACAACTATCTGAAGACTCTGAACAGTAAATGGTAGAAAGAAGATTGAGGGAAGAAAGCAGAATTCTGAGTTCCACCAAATCCGTGGTGAGTTTACTCCTGTTCATCTTCCAGGATTACCTGGCCTGAACTCAAGGAAGCCTGAAACCCAAAATACATACCAAGTGAGAACAAAAAGATCTCAAGAGAAGCCTTCCTCTTGCTTTTTTCCTGACTCCAAGGAGCAGGAAAAGGAACTTGTAAGGATTGAAAGAGCAGAGGAAATCCCCAGAACTTTTTCCTTTCCCTCTTTCCCTGGGCACCAGACAGCACTGTGCCAGCAGCAGAAGCAGCAGCACAGTGGCAGCTGGGCAGGTTCCTGCAACTCTGTGGAAGTGGACGCTGCTCGCTAACCAGAGGAGCCGTGGTTCCAAAGATTGGGAGCAAACTCCCATTACTCCTCCACTGGATGGGCTTCATACAATTTTAGAAAGACAGAATGTGTGTCAATGAACTTGAAGCTAGATCAAGAGAAATTGTATAATTTAAACAAAGAGGAAAAAATACTGAAAGTATAGAGTCTTAGGTACCTGTGGAACAATATCAAAAGGTCTAACACTGGAGTCATCAGAATCCCAGAAGAAGAGAAAAAAGGTGGAGCAGGAAAAGTACTTAAAGAAATAACGTCAGAAAACTTCCAACTTTTGTGAAAGACACAATCGTTCAGATTCACGAAACTTAGTAAATCCCAAGCAGGTTAAACTCAAAGAAATTCATGCCCAGATACATCATAATCAAATTGCTTAAAATTAAAGACAAAAAATCTTGAAAGCAGTCAGAGAAAAACAACACATTTCACACAAGGGAAACAATGATTTGAATAACTGCAGATTTCTCAACAGAAGCCATGCATGGCAAAAGGATATAAAATAACACTGTTAAAGTGATGAGAGAAAAAAAAGAACTATCCAACCCAGAATTACATATCCAGAAATATCCTTCAAAAATGAAGGTGAAATAAAGACTTTTTTGGGTAAAGAAAGACTAAGAGAATTCACTGCTAACAGTCTTGTTCTGAAAGAAATGCTAAAGGACTAACTTCAGAAGGGAGAAAAATGATACAAGATGGAAAGCTCGAACACCAGGATTGAAGGAAGAGCAACAGATCTGGTAAATATCTGAACAGATATCTAAGACTACTTTTTCTCTTAAATTAAAAAAACATATGTTGAAAACAAAAATTATCACATGTCTAATATAACATGTTTGACAACACAATCAAAAGTGGAGTAAAGGAGCTTACACGCCAGTAAGATTTCTACAGTTCACTTGAAGTAGTAAATTGGTTTAGTCACTAAGAGATGTCCGACTCTTGTGACCCATGGACTATTGCCCGCCAGGCTTCTCCATCCGTGGGATTTTCCAGGCAAGAGTACTGGAGTGGTTTGTCATTTCCTTCTCCAAAAGTAATAAATAGATTGTGATAGTTAAATATGTCTGTATACTGTAATTCTAAGAGCAACCACTGAAAAAAATTTACCAAGAGACACAGTAACATGGAATGCTAAAAAAAAATCAAATTATCCAAAAGAAAGCAGGAAGGGAAACAGTGGAATGAAAAACAGAAGACCAAACGGAAAACAAGTAATAAAAGGATAGATGTACATCTAAAACATGTCAATATTTACATTAATGCAAATGGTCTGGATATAAATGAAATGATAGACAAATTGTCAGAATGGATAATAAAACAAGAGTCAAATATGTGCCATCTACAAGAAACCCACTTTAAACATGACGTAGGTGGCTAAAAGCATAAGAAAAAAAAAAGATATGCCATGAAAACCCTAATCAAATTAAAACCAGTCAAAAACCCCAGAAGTATTCTTTTTTTGTAAATACAGAAAAAGGTGCAAATGCAATTAAATGAAGAAAGAATATAAATGTTTTCAACAAATGATATTAGGACAAATAACATTCATAGGCAAAAATATCTTTGTTCTAAGCAAGCTCCTTGTAAAAATTAACTCAAAAGTGATTTTTGATCTGAGATATAAAACATAAAACTGTAAAAATCTTAGAAGAAAACATGAGATAATCTTTGTGACCTGGCATTAGGCAAGAGTTGTTTGACAGGAGATCAAAAAGTATGATCCATAAAAGAGAAATATGATAATTGGATTTCATCAAAATAAAAATTACCTGCAAAAGACACTTTGAAGAGAACAAAAAGACTAGGAAAAAATATCACATGTTTAATAAAAGATTTGCATCTAGAATAGACACAGAACTCTCAAAACTCAATAGTAAGAAAACAAACAATCCAATAAATCCAATAATCCCACTCCTAGGTATGAAAACATATTCATACACAAACCTGTACATGAATGTTTATAGCAGCTCTATTCACAAATAACTGGAAACAGCCCAAATGTCCTTGAATAGATGAATGGATAAACTGCAGTACGTCTATACAAAGGAATATTACTCAGTAACAAAAAGGAATAAACTATTGATACACAACAATAACTTGGAAGGATCTCAGAGGCATTTTGCTAAAGTAAGGGATGCTAGTATCAAAAAGTCACATACTTTATGAGTCCATTTATATGACATTCTGGAAAAGGTAAAACTACAGTAACAGAAGAGGCCTGGCGTGCTGCGATTCATGGGGTCGCAAAGAGCTGGACACGACTGAGAGACTGATCTGATCTGATAGTAACAGAGGATAGATCCGTGGTTCTGAGGGCTAGGGGTCTGGGCACAGTATAACAACAAAGGAGCAGAAAAAGGGAGTTTCTGGGGTCATGGATTTGTTTTGTATCCTAACTGTTCTATCCACTTGGCAAATTCTTTCTTAGTCTTTGAGTCTCCAAAGTTCATCCATACCAGTATTATCATGCTTACCAGCTGATACTATAACTTATCTGTTTCACATTTAAGGCATCACTTGACATCTGTCTCAAAGATGGTAACAGCAGGGATCACACCCATCCATCTGCAGCTAGTACAGGTGTTGGGACATTTTTAATACCCAAAGTTTATTAAATAAATGCTGAATGAATGCCCCTCGGCAGAATTAATTGCTTTCTCATCCATGGTCCCAGAACATTTGGCTTACACTGTCAATTAAGTCATCCATTTAGTAAACACACATTGAACATTTACTGTGTCTTACACTTTACAAGGCTTTGTTAGTACAGAGCTTACACCATTATGGCTAACTGTATTCATATCTATGTATATATACAACTAGATTGTAGTCTACTTAAATCTGGAACTGAGTCTCACTTTATTGCCTAATACAAACGGATAGATAGTAGGTTCAATTAGTGTTTAAGACGTTCAATTAAATAAACTGCACCAAAAATGCCTATTTGGAGATGTTGTTAATATTTTATTCCAAAATAGAACAATTAATTATTACTCCACAGCACATTTATACCTATTACCTTCATATGACTTCATGAGCCACAGTAAACTTCAGGCTCTGAACACCAAAGTACCACTTCATTATGTTCTTAGTAAGGGACAGTTTAACTTTGGAATTTATAAAAATTTCTGAAATCCTCTTTATAAGAGAATAGAAATTATGAAATAAGTTTGCTTCTTCAGGCTCTGGACAATCCCAAGCATTTCAGGGACAGGAAAAATATTCAACAGTATACCACTGAAGGAGTTATTTATTCTTGACCTTAACTATGAATAATTTTATGTTCTGAAGTATAGAATTCACAATTCTCATATGTTATCTCAGTCAGCATAACTGTAGGTGTTTTTCTTATTTATAAAAATGCCTTATCCTTTAGAAAAAAATCCTTGAGCTATTTTTATATAGTGATTATTCCCAGAAAACATTTGCATTAAACTTAAAAGGGGGCCATGGTGTTGATCAGGGGGAAACTATAATTGCTTGCGATCTACCTGCAATGATTTCAAGTAGGCAGGCACATCTCCAATTTCTCTGAATTGTACTAAGATCTTATTTGCTATTCTTGCTAATCTGTCTTTATTTTTCCTTTACCCAGAACAATAACATTTATTTCTGCCTGGTCTCATTTATGCACAGATATTCAATTTAATTACAAAGATAATCTCACCGGTGACAGGGAAATAGGTATAGAAAATTGGTCTTTTGGATGAAGCACAGCTGCTACATAAACAATTTTAGAAAAGCTTAAGATTTTAGAAAAGCTATTATATGAAAAGAATGCTTACTGTTTATTTACTTCAAGAAAATGATAAAGATTAAATGTGACCATTCCACTAGATAATATTCCTTCTACAGGATTCCACCGGTTCCCAGGAAACTTGACGCCTGGTAAATGCTTTGCCATCTTGGGTAGATACCACTCATAAGTCATCATCTGCCAGAAAGATAACATGTGATATCATGCTTTTAATATGTTTCTTTAAAAAGAACCAAGTTTATCAAGGATGATGAAAAAGTTACCAAATGTGGGGTTACTCATTAAATATAAACATAATTGAAAAATACATACAAATGCAACCAAGGTACGTGCCACTATTCTTCTAATGACTCAGACCTTAGATTTTATGTCTTAAGTTATAATTATCAGCTATCAATAAAATCAGCACCTAGTTTATGACCAGAAGGACCTCCTGTTCTTATACCTAGGGAGTGTACTGAACTTTGAGAACCAGCTTAAGCATCACTTCCTCTAGGATGTCCTCCCCAGTTTTCACAGCAGAACAAGATGCTCCTGTAGCACGATGTACCTACCTTGATTATAGCTTCTAGCCTATTCCTCACTAGACTGAGAGCTCCTATAGGAAAGAGACTGTATCTTTTCACCTCCTTGCCTCTGCACCTAGCACAATGCCTGGCACAGAATAGTTCCCAAACTATGTTTGCTGAAGCTGAAATGCCTTTTTGATGGCCAGACTAGACAACCTAGGCAAAATAAAGAGATGTGTCATTACTCTGTTCTTTCATTCATTCATTCAGAAAACAAAAACAAGTAGTGCTTGACCTACAGTGAAGAAGATATAATCCCTGCCCTTGAGAAGTTCAATCACATAACCTAGGCGTCAAAGTTAAAAACCCCTTGGCTAAATAATCTGAATTTATTCATAGCTCCAAGTTAATTACATGTCCTTACATATTCTTTTGGTTAAAATAAATCATTAGTATTAATTTTTTTTAATTCTATACTTAATATATACTTCATCCTACAATTTTATATGTACAAATTTCAGTTTTTAAAGAAGACTTCATTAAAGTTTGGATATCATCACTTGAGCAATTATGTTTATGTTTTACCTGTCTCTACAAGTCATTTAACTAGAAGTGACAAATTAATTTTAATCTAAGTATGTAGAGGGTGCTTCCCTGGTGGTAAAAAATCCACCTGCAATGCAGGAGACGTGGGTTTGATCCCTGCATTGGGAAGATCCCCGGGAGGAGGGCACGGTAACCCACTTCAGTATTCTTGCCTGGAGAATTCTATGGACAGAGGAGCCTGGCAGGATGCAATCCACAGCGCTGAAAAGAATTGGACACGACTTAGCTACTGAACCACAACAACATATTGGAAATACTCAAAAAGTACTTATTGAATTAGAGTTTATTTCCCAATAAGTTTCAGTATTTGAGAATCAAAAGTCAAAGTCAAAGTCGCTCAGTCATGTCCGACCCTTTGTGACCCCATGGACTATACAGTCTCTCCAGGCCAGAATACTGGAGTGGATTCCTTTCTCCAGGGAATCTTCCCAACCCAGGAATTGAACCGGGGTCTCCTGCATTGCGGACAGATTTTTTACCAACTGAGCTATAAGGGAAGCCCCTATTTGAGAACAGTAACATTCATTAAATAACCACTTTGTACTAGGACCTTACTGTTTCTCATTCAATTCTCATAATAACCTTAGGTGAGAATAATTATTTCTGATACTGTTGATTGCCCACTCAACAGCCAATCCTTCTTTTCAGCTAACACAATCCTGGTTTTAATCAGGGAGTTACAGTCATTCTCCTTTGCTAGTGAGTAGTTTTTGGAGTAGTCATGTGACCCAATACTGGTTAGTGGGGCCTGAATAAAGGTCTGGCGGGGGCATCTGGGGCACATGTTATTCCCAATACAGAGAGAGAGAGAGAGAGAACTCAGAAGAAGCACTTTGCATGCAATGTTTAGAACCAGGCATCCTTCAATTCAAGAGACCTGCAAAAAAGCTACCCTAGAACACGGCCATCATGGAACTGCTTGTATTATCAAGCCTAAAAGCTCCTTTCTCCAGACTACTTGTTTTGTGAGATTAAAAATCCCATAGTTTAAGCTACTCTTAGTGATTTTATTTCTTACATTCAAAAGCATCCTAACTTACTTATCTAATGATTATTTCCATTTTATAGACAGGGAAACAGAAGTTCTGAAAGGAAAACTCTTTAGCCCTAAGTCATACATCCAGGAAGTGAGAGGATAAGGATGTGAATTCAGGTTGAATTAACTTTGAAATCCAAGCTTCTCAACCATAGTACCTGTATTTAAAATCATGGTATACCATATTATTAACAAATGATCTAGCTTTTGTCAGATTCTAGATCATTTTAATCAAGACCAAATGAATCATCAGTGTATATGACATAAATGCACACTGCTTATAAAAACATGTGTGATTTTCAAATTTCCCTATATTTGCAAATCTGTTTAAAGTGTTGTCAAATTTTTAAATTATTTATTAATTGAATGAAATTTATTCAATAAGTATTGTTTTTTCAAAAAATTTTTAAAATCAGTATTGTGCCTATAATTTGCTCAATCAAACTAATAGTACTTTTTCGAGGTTAAGAATTTCTATTTTCCTGATGACTGTTCTAAAAAGAGTGGAGATAGATTTGTTCTCTTTAACTATTTATGGCTTAAACAATAAATCCTATAGTTTAAATACATTTTTTTTAGTTCCAGAAGATTGTTTTAATAGACCTTGAAATTTTCACAAGTCCTTTCCCAACATACTTTTGTCATAAGATCTACAAAATTTACAAATTCTATAACAGAATTGTGGTTAATAATTTCTATTTTGAGTGAAATGTTTACTTACTTGCAGTATGACTTATTTTATAGTCAGCCTAATTTATTTTAATCTCTGGACCAGGGGGCAGTGTTAATTTGAATGGCTGAGCTGATTGGATGTAAAAGAACAATTTAAAAATAAATTTACAACACAGTATTGTCATGGTCTGCCATGGGAACTAGAGACCTAGGATGTTGTTTGAATCTGAGACATATTAATTCTTAAAACACTCAGTTTAAAAAACAAAGAAGAAACACATGACTTATCCTATTAGTTACAATAAAGGAAAGAATGTGATATATATTTTACCTCAGAGTGATCATGAAAACTATACCCATGCACTGTTAAAAAAAAGAAATAGTTCTTTAAAATACACATTTTAAAACAATTGCTACTACTATATTTTAAGTATATTTCTCACATACTTACTTCCTGATCCACTAATGAAATATCTGGCCTCAGTCCCTCACAATAATGCATGTAACGGAGAGAATTCCCTGGCAGATCTCCTCTGAGTAAGATAATTGCATCACGAGGCATGGAGGATAGAAGGTTCTTTGCAAATTTATCAATCACATAGTTGGTCCTTTGGTCACAAATGCTAAATAAAAGGATTTAAAAATATTAAAATAGCAACACATTGTTTTGGTTTTAATAAGACTAGGCTTATTCCCCACTCCATTCCTTTCCCATTATACAATCTACACTTAGCGTTTTAAATATTCTAACATATCTTCTAAGAGGACACATATATTTCAAAGGGAACACTACTAACTGGAGAAAAAATGTAGAACTAATTGTGCTAGTGAAAAAAATCAGCGTACTGCTTTACTTCTGGAATTTATAATCATTTCCATAAAAAGGGAACAAGTTAGTACTCAATAATGAGTACATTTTACCCCTAAAAACATATCCAATTTCACTAAGAAGAAGTAAGGTGTCTAATTCCACTTGGAGTATAACGTAATTTCGTGTTAATTCCATTTAGTTCAAAGGGATTTTCAGAAACGCAAAAAGGAAATTTGCCAGTTTCTGGCATACATTTGCACATTTGTCTGACTCTCTTGCATGTAGAGGTTGATCCTTTCTACCACTTCCCTGGACCACTGGCTCTCTGTGTTCCTCTCTCCCTTCTAGACTGAAGCTGATTATCACTAGGGGATGAGCCCAGTGAGAAAGAAGGGAAGGAATAATTTGCTGAGATATTTACTTCTCTTCAGCCATTATTTACTGTTGCCAACAATAGCAGTATAGCTCTTTTCGATGATGAAGTGGACTTTATAACTTCAAAGGAAAAACTGGCATGAATTCTCAGAGCCTTCCACAAAAAAAGAAAATGAATACAAGAGAGAAAAAGCATCAAATAACTGAACAAGTAATGTCCTTCCTCTTATTATCAGGTCCATTACATGTAACGGTGATAAGAAACACAGCCTAAAGGTGAATCATTGAGTTAGCATCACAAAGCAAATTAATACTTCCAGGAACAAATACTATCCCTCCCTTTGTAACTGATGATGCAAATGTTTCCTACTGTGATGCCCTACTTTGCAGGGTGATGCCTCACCTTTTGCCACCCAGCAAAGTTCCATTCACCTGGGGGCAAAAAAGAATCCAAATCAAACCAAGCCACCCAGTCTGTGCAGGCATCCCTGGTGTGGACACTGAGTTGCCCTGAAGACCTGAGCCAGGAGAAGAATGGGATAAAAGAGGGGTGGGAAACACACTATGGGCCTGGCAAACCCTTCCCGAGCCAGCATGGAGTCGTATCAGGAATCTGCCTCCCCTTCCCGAGCCAGCTGTGGAGTTGTATCAGGAATCTGCCTCCCCTTCCCACAAGGCCTCCTGGTGACACAGAGTCCCTAGCATGGCTGCTCCTCAGCATTATAAAGTACCAATCAAATCTCACTATAACAAAACTCCAGCAGACTCTTCCACTTCTATAAAGTCTATTCAATATTACTGCAAATAAATGAATTATCATCTAAGTCTTTACATCTTTTATGTTTGACTGACATTTACATTATAATGGTCATTAAGCAGATTTTGAAAAATACAAACAACACTAATAATGCATAAGGGTTAAGAAACTTTCAGAACTTTGAATATTCAAAATATTTAATATATACTACTACAGAGTATACTAGATAAGGGCCAAGGATTACTCAAAAGATAAATTCTTTGAAGCACAAAGTGAATTATTTTAGGGCATACAAAAAAAGCCCAAATTGGGACTTCCCTGCCAGTCCATGAGATGGTTGGATGGCATCAATGACTCCATGGACATGAGTTTGAGCAAGCTCCAGGAGTTGGTGATGGACAGGGAAGCCTTGCCTGCTACAGTCCATGGGGTCACAAAGAGTCAGACACGACTAAGCGACTGAACTTAACTGCCAGTCCATTGGTTAAGACTCTGTGCTTCTACACAGAGAGTGCAGGTTCGATCCCTAGTTGGGGAACTAAGATCCCACAAGCCTAGTGGTATGGCAAAAACAAACAAAAGCAAGACTTCAAATGTCTTTACTCTCCATCTAAGTGGTATTTTAGATCATGGAATTTTACATATACGCCACAGAGCTTGCTCAAACTCATGTCCATGGAGTCACTGATGCCATCCAAGAGTCTACAAAGTAGCTCTAGGATCCCCTTTAGTGGAAAATACACAGGTAGTTTACACGCACCACTTGAACGCCTGTTTGCAATGCCCTGAAACTATATATCACTCATGCTGAGATTCTTATTCAAAAGTTTAACAACCACTGCATTCAGATCAAGCTATCTCACTTTGAAAGCTAGTGGAAGGTAAAGATAAAACAAAGCCCTAGAATCTAAATATCCCAACTGTCTCTGGCTGGAAAGCTACTTTTCATAAAAATAACCATGTATTACCTATAGTTAGAATATATTTGGCAAGTTACAAAAAGAATTGCTGAAAGCCATTCCAGATACTGAAGCCCGTTGGTGTTGAGCACTCGGTTACTCTCAGATACAAGGGCAGCCAAACCGATGCCAGCAAGGACAGCCACCACTGCATTGCTCTGCATCCAGAATCGTTCCACCTGTGAACGAGGCATGGGAACAGTGCATCCAACTGACTGTTTTATGTAATCAATCAGGTATTTACATATCTTAAAAATATACTGCATGCATCTAGTTGCTTATGCCTGTGTCATTTATGTCTTCTTAACTGACTTCCCCAACTCAACTCCACGTCACTTGATTTTTCCATTTTCAAGCATTCTTCCTTCCCTGTCTGACATGTGGATCTCCCTTTTTGGATCCACAAAGTCTTTTCTATACTGCATACTTAATCTTGAATTCTTTATCCTAATGTGCAAAGTTGAAGAGGTGGAGAAATGCTTTTGCTTAACTCCTGATGTTTCCTTCCATGAGAAGCCCCACCAGTATAACACTTTCCCTTCACTTATTTCTCCTAGAAGGACTGTAGGGACTGAGCTGACTGGACAGTTTGGGAGTTGGGCCTGAAGAGCTCTCCTCTTTCCTCTCTCTTTCTCTTGGAAGTGAGTTGCCCACAGGAAGTACTTGTCCAGGGGCAGACTCTGGGGTGAGGTGAACTGGGGAGGGAAGAGGCCCATCCTGAGCAGCACTGCTTGTGACTAGACTGTTCAGGGATACAGGATGAGAAGGCTCCAGTGCCCACAGGTATAAACCACATTCTCCAACCCCATCGTTATTGGTAACAAAGGTGATTCTCCCACCCAATGTACTGGTTTATCTTGTTCTCAACTGATTCAGAACTCAGGTACTCAAATAAGGTATTATTCATCAGGTCTCTCGGAAATATACACACATGGTTGGTTTTGGCTGCTATCTACATTTACATAGGTTCTGTTATAAGGAGAAGAAATACTCTAATCTCAGATATCGTAGTCAGGGAAAATTGAAATATACTTCCTGTTTTGTACAGGTGTGGACTGGTGAGGTAAGAAAATAAGGGAATATGTTGGTAGAGACCCTAAGCACAACCCATATTTCTTTGCTATTTAAAAAAGTTCCAGAAGAAATGTGAAAAAGAAAGTGAAAGTGTTAGTCACTCAGTGGTGTCTGACTCTTTGCGATCCCATGGACTGTAGCCCACCAGACTCCTCTGTCCATGGGATTCTCCAAGCAAGAATACTAGAGTGCGTTGCCATGCCCTCCTCCAGGGGATCTTCCCAACCCAGGGATTGAACTCATGTCTGCTGCATTGCAGGCAGATTCTTTACCAACTGAGCCACCAGGGAGGCTCAATCCCCTAAAACATTAAATTTAAATACAATTTCCAACTTCTCATCCTTCAACATGTAAAAAACCATTGAAAACACTATAACTAAACCAGAAAGGCATATCCCTAAGACAGTCTTATTAGAAATCTAAACTTCAGGATACTGCTCAGTAGCCATAGCCATTGTATAACCAAATACCACCAACATCCCCCTCTAAAAAAATTAAAAACACCATTAATCCTAAAAAAGAACCACCAAAATTCAATACAATACCACAACCAACACCACCACTTACAATTAATGTGAAAGTGAAAGTGAAAGTGAAGTCGCTCAGTCATGTCTGACTCTTTGCGACCCCGTGGACTGTAGCCTACCAGGCTCCTTAGTCCATGGGATTCTCCAGGCAAGAATACTGGAGTGGGTTGCTATTTCCTTCTCTACAATTAACATGAGCCCCCCATAAATAGGTGAAGAAAATTCCACAAAACCAATCACAAAAATAGTACTTAAATATGATGGATGTTATCATTATTCTTACATGGAATTTACCACAAGTAATGATATGAAAAACCATCATTGTTATTCAACTATAAGAACACTAATGACCATCATTCAGAATCACACCCACTAATAAAAATCATCAACAATGCATTCATTGATCTCCCCACACCATTAAACATTTTCATCAAGCTATTTTAAAAAATTCCAGAAGAAATGTAGTGGTTCCTATTAACATATCTCCAAGCACACATATAAAATGACTAACTTAAATCTACCTTACATTTATTTTTCTATTTAACTATTGTGCTAATGAAACAATGCTTTCCGCCCCCCCCAAAAGAGGCCTTAGCCTTACTTATTCAATAATTTAATTTTGATTTGTGATCATGTATACACAATATCAGGGCTTCACTGATAGCTCAGTTGGTAAAGAATCCACCTGCAATGCAGGAGACCCCGGTTCAATTCTTGGGTCATGAACATACCCTGGGAAAGTGATAGGTTACCCACTCCAATATTCTTGGGCTTATCTTGTGGCTCACTTGGTAAAGAATCCTCCTATAATGCTGGAGATCTGGGTTCGATCCCTGGGTTGGGAAGATCCCCTGGAGAAGAGAAAGACTACCCACTCCAACATTCCAAAGAGTTGGACATGACTGAGTGACTTTCACTTCACTTCACGACAATTTTAACTATTTCTAAGACTGGTTGCCCTTCTACAAGATTCATGAAAGACAGATTTGTACATTCTTCACGAACTTTCTGGTCAAAGGATATATCTAGGCAAAACTTACCACACCCATGAAAAGCGGTTTTGAAATATCTAAATTTGCCCTCCAGGCAAAGAACAATGAATAAATGCAAAACATTCCAGTAAAAAGCCATACTAATGATGGGCTTTGTCTGTCCCTATAAAAAAATTAAAATATGTGAAAAATTACTTATGTGACATGAATATTAATAATATTACAGTTACAAGCTATAGGAAAAATATTTGGAACTAAAAACCTTTCCATTTTTAAATAGGAACAAAGAAAGACCTTAGGCTTAAAAATGTGAGTTGGAATAGATAACTAGAACATAGTAATAAGTCACACTGCACTACATATTATAAGCATAACTTGGAACTATGCAGCAAAAAATATGAAATTAAAATCTGCAGAAGAAAATATAAATTACTAATCCTATTAAATTTAAGCTTAATTAAACATATGCAAAACAAAAGAATAATTTCATGCATCAAAATAATACAAATTTTAAAATGACAAATCTCAATGCTGGTGAGAATGAAGTTGTATGAGGACGTATGTTAGTACAATGTTCAAGGAAAATTAATTTGATAATATATCAATATATCAAGAGCCTTAAAAAATATTCACATTCATTGACCCAGTAATTTGCTATGTGGGCATAAATCTTTAAGAACCAGAAATACTGGATAAGAATTAATCCATAACAATGCCTTGGTATTTATTTACAGTAGTGGAAAAAGTGGAAGCAATCTAAGACTCTTAAATAGGAAAACATATAAGTTAATTGTCCCAGGTTTTAGAATGGACTATTATACAGAAATTTAAATGATCTTAAGTATTTGTCCCTTCTTTTCTTTGGAAGGAATGATGCTAAAGCTGAAACTCCAGTACTTTGGCCACCTCATGCGAAGAGTTGACTCATTGGAAAAGACTCTGATGCTGGGAGGGATTGGGGGCAGGAGGAGAAGGGGACGACAGAGGATGAGATGGCTGGGTGGCATCACTGACTCGATGGATGTGAGTCTGAGTGAACTCCGGGAGTTGGTGATGGACAGGGAGGCCTGGCGCGCTGCGATTCATGGGGTCACAAAGAGTCTGACACGACTGAGCGACTGAACTGAACTGAAGTATTTGTTATGGTATGGAAAAATGCTCACTATAATGTTAAGGGTTAAGGAAATAAAACAATAAGTATATATTCAAATATACATTTATATAAGAATATACTCAATAGACTAGAAAGTCAGTAAACGAGAAATTAACAGAGGTTCAGTTCAGTTCAGTCGCTCAGTCGTGTCCGACTCTTTGCGACTCCATGAACCGCGGCACGCCAGGCCTCCCTGTCCATCACCAACTCCCGGAGTTTACCCAAACCCACGTCCATTTAGTCGGTGATGCCATCCAACCATCTCATCCTGTCGTCCCCTTCTCCTCCTGCCCTCAATCTTTCCCAGCATCAGGGTCTTTTCAAATGACTCATCTCTTCTCATCAGGTGACCAAAGTATTGGAGTTTCAGCTTCAACATCAGTCCTTCCAATAAACACCGAGGACTGATCTCCTTTAGGATAAACTGGTTGGATCTACTTGCAGTCCAAGGGACTCTCAAGAGTCTTTTCCAACACCACAGTTCAAAAGCATCAATTCTTCAGCACTCAGCTTTCTTTATAGTCCAATTCTCACATCTATACATGACTACTGGAAAAACCATAGCCTTGACTAGATGGACTTCTGTTGACAAAGTAATGTCTCTGGTTTTTAATATGCTGTCTAGGTTGGTCATAACTTTCCTTCCAAGGAGTAAGTGTCTTTTAATTTCATGGCTGCAATCACCATCTGCAGTGATTTTGGAGCCCAAAAAGATAAAGTCAGCCACTGTTTCCACTGTTTCCCCATCTATTTGCCATAATGATATAGTGACTATATTAATTCAATTAATGAACATGGAAAAAATAACAGAAAAAGGAATTACTTTACTCACTTTCTTGTTAAACATATATTTGCCCAAACTGCAAGGGCTTGAATGTTGAATGAGAGTTGGGTCCTCATATTTGTCACTTGAGAACTGTAAGAGACAATTTAATTTATTATTGGCAGAAAACAAATTTGCTAGTTCCAAACAAAGCATTCTTTACATACTATACCTGATTATACAGTAAATAAGTCAGATTTTCAATTATTTTGTGTTCTTTTAAATTTGGGAGAAAAAGTACCACAAGAAAGAGCTAGATAGTCGTAAGATGTTTTTCAGCTGTAACACTGAATTACCAACTTACACTATTTGAGCTAAGAACAAATAATTATTTGGTATTTTTGATATTGGTCTACTATACTGATATTATACACCAGTTTGTATCCCAGATTAGTTTGATAAGAAGTCATGTGAAATTGAAAACAAAATTAATTCAAATAATTTTCTGGAGATCCAATCATGGAGAAAAAAGGAAAGAGAATTGATCTCCAACCATCCTTTTTGAGGTTATCTCCTTTCTTAAAAGTCTTCCTTGTTTTCTGTATTATTTGGTACAAAAAGTGTTTAAGCAATCTCCAAGAAACGTATTTCCCCCCTATAATTAAATTCTTTCATTAACTAATACATTTTCCAAGTATTATCTGAGTTTTCAAATAGCTCTGGCAATCTCCAATTTTTAATAAAAAAATGACTCTAAACACTATCTCAAAGAACTTTCTTCTCCCTACTGGCAATTTTATTGGAATAAATGTAATGCCATAATTATGGAAACAACACAATGTGTATTTTATTAATGGAGACTCATCTACTATGAGAAGATCAGAGCAGATCAGTTGCTCAGTCGTGTCCGACTCTTTGCGATCCCATGAATCGCAGCACGCCAGGCCTCCCTGTCCATCACCAACTGCTGGAGTTCACTCAGACTCACGTCCATCGAGTCAGTGATGCCATCCAGCCATCTCATCCTCTGTCGTCCCCTTCTCCTCCTGCCCCCAATCCCTCCCAGCATCAGAGTCTTTTCCAATGAGTCAACTCTTCGCATGAGGTGGCCAAAGTACTGGAGTTTCAGCTTGAGCATCATTCCTTCCAAAGAAATCCCAGGGCTGATCTCCTTCAGAATGGACTGGTTGGATCTCCTTGCAGTCCAAGGGACTCTCAAGAGTCTTCTCCAACACCACAGTTCAAAAGCATCAATTCTTCAGCGCTCAGCCTTCTTCACAGTCCAACACTCATATCCATACATGACCACAGGAAAAACCATAGCCTTGACTAGACGAACCTTTGTTGGCAAAGTAATGTCTCTGCTTTTGAATATGCTATCTAGGTTGGTTGTAACTTTCCTTCCAGGGAGTAAGCGTCTTTTAATTTCATGGCTGCAGTCACCATCTGCAGTGATTTTGGAGCCCCCCAAAATAAAGTCTGACACTGTTTCCACTGTTTCCCCATCTATTTCCCATGAAGTGGTGGGACCGGATGCCATGATCTTCGTTTTCTGAATGTTGAGCTTGAAGCCAACTTTTTCACTCTCCTCTTTCACTTTCATCAAGAGGCTTTTGAGTTCCTCTTCACTTTCTGCCAGAAGGGTGGTGTCATCTGCATATCTGAGGTTATTGATATTTCTCCTGGTAATCTTGATTCCAGCTTGTGTTTCTTCCAGTCCAGTGTTTCTCATGATGTACTCTGCATATAAGTTAAATAAACAGGGTGACAATATACAGCCTTGACATACTCATTTTCCTATTTGGAACCAGTCTGTTGTTCCATGTCCAGTTCTAACTGTTGCTTCCTGACCTGCATACAGATTTCTCAAGAGGCAGATCAGGCGGTCTGGTATTCCCATCTCTTTCAGAATTTTCCACAGTTTATTGTGATCCACACAGTCAAAGGCTTTGGCATAGTCAATAAAGCAGAAATAGATGTTTTTCTGGAACTCTCTTGCTTTTTCTATGATCCAGTGGATGTTGGCAATTTGATCTCTGGTTCCTCTGCCTTTTCTTTTTTTTTTTCTCTAACACCACAGTTTAAAAGAATCAATTCTTTAACATGTAACACTTGGTACTGTTTGTCTCTTTATTTAGCCATTCTAATAGGTATAGAATAGTATCTTATTGTGGTTTTAATTTTAATTTAATTCTATCTTATTTTAATAAGATAGAATAGTATTTTGTTATGATTTAATTTTCCTATTTATCAATGATGCTAGCATCTTTTCCTGTTTATTGGCCATTCATATATCTTCCTTTTTTTTTTTTCTGGATCATAGAAAAAGCAAGAGAGTTCCAGAAAAACATCTATTTCTGCTTTACTGACTATGCCAAAGCCTTTGACTGTGTGGATCACAATAAACTGTGGAAAATTCCTCTGCCTTTTCTAAAACCAGCTTGACCATCAGGAAGTTTACGGTTCACATATTGCTGAAGCCTGGCTTGGAGAATTTTGAGCATTACTGTACTAGCGTGTGAGATGAGTGCAATTGTGCGGTAGTTTGAGCATTCTTTGGCATTGCCTTTCTTTGGGATTGGAATGAAAATTGACCTTTTCCAGTCCTGTGGCCACTGCTGAGTTTTCCAAATTTGCTGGCATATTGAGTGCAGCACTTTCACAGCATTATCTTTCAGGATTTGGAATAGCTCAACTGGAATTCCATCACCTCTACTAGCTTTGTTCGTAGTGATGCTTTCTAAGGCCCACTTGACTTCACATTCCAGGATGTCTGGCTCTAGGTGAGTGATCACACCATCGTGATTATCTGTGTCATGAAGATCTTTTTTATACAGTTCTTCTGTGTATTCTTGCCATCTTTTCTTAATATCTTCTGCTTCTGTTGATTCCAGCATGAGGCCCATTTCAAACTATCCTTCAAGAGGAACGAAGTCAGTCTCTTGTAGAGATCTGTTGCTTAAATGTAAGCTTTAAAACATGGTCACTGCCTAGGGTTAGATTAAATAATTTCCAGTATGTAATCCAACAAGATGGCAATTTAAAGATATGCATGGAGAAAGAATGCAATTTGCTTGACTGGAAAAGGTAGATGATTAGGTTCTATCATGTTCAAGAATTTTCTAGTAGGTTAATTATGAGTTGCCTTTCTTAACACTCCTGTCCACCTGAAACAATTAAAGACTAGAAATTCTCTCCCTCACAGAGTGCTAGGATTATATCCCCATTCCACATATGATTTCCTTGGAACAACAGTGTGGGTGTGCGTGGGCGTCACTTTTGTCAAGTCTTTTTTTCTGCGTATGTGACCTAACTGCTATTACTTCAATGTAAAGGAGACCTTTGAGTTCCCCCATAGATGACTTTTACATGCAGCTAATGAAAGTTAGATGTATGGTCTAGGATTACTCTTGAGGCATCTCTGGAGTTCATGTGGGGTTTGTTAAGACAAAATATATCAATGATCCTGAACGTGATGACAGTTTTGGAAGGTAGGTAGAAAACAGCAAGCTGGGAGTCTTGGCTTGGAGAAAAGCCCCAATGGAGAAGCCTACAGACACTGATAAAGGTGTCTTTATCTTTAAAAGGGGAACTGAGCTTCTTGCTGCCTTCTCCCCAAAAGAGAAGAAAAAGGAGCCACAAGTCTAAATGGTGGCAGGGAGGTATTTTCAAGATATAGTATTAAGTGAAAAACAGCAGGCTAACAAAACAGAGTGTATATTACGATTCCATTTTTAAAAACAAACAAAAATATAAAAAACATTGGAAGGATATAGACAAGAATGTTAATGGATTAAGAACAGTAGTTATCTCTGCATGCTGGAATTATAGGTAATTTTAATTTTCTTGGTTTTCTTACCTGTATTTTCTAAATTTTCTATTAATAATTACGTATCATTTATTTAGAATAGAAAGAAATTTAGAACTTCCCTGGTGGCACAGAGGATAAGAATCTGCCTGCCAATGCAGGGGACACAGGTTTGATCCCTGGTCTGGGAAGATTTCCTATGTCTTGGAGCAACTAAGCCCATGCACCACAACGACTGAGCCCAAGCTCTAGAGCCCACAAGCCGCAACTGCTGAGCCCATGAGCCACAACTACTGAAGCCTGTGCACCTAGAGGCTGTTTTCTGCAACAAGAGAAGCCAGTGCAATGAAAAGCCCGTGCACCACAATGAAGGGTAGCCCTCACTCACTGAGACCAGAGAACGCTCGCACAAAGCAATGAAAACCTAGCGCAGTCAAAAAGTTTAATAAAAGTAAAAAAAAAAAGAACAAAGTATGGAAGGAAGCAAGAAAATTAGCAAATGAACAAATTAGAAATTGTGAGAACATGTGAGCTACCTCACATATAGATTTAAAATATTATCCCCATATTTTTAAAAGTTTTCAAGTTGTCCTGTGAATTCTGTATTAATACTGAGGAGATCACTTTAGTGTCAGGTAAACCTATTCATACTTAATTTTATATTGAAATACTGTAAGAATATTACAAAATTGCTATAGATAATTTTCAGTTATCTTAATCTCCATAGGTTTTAAAGCAAATATTAACCCATTTTTCAAAGAACACTGAGAGATAATATAGATGAAAATATATTAAGCTGGTTCTAGTAAGGCTGGATTTTTAAAAATGTGTCAAAACCAGAACTTAAGGACAGCTTAAAGGAAGTCTTAAAACATTAAATAAATGAATATTTGAAGAATTAAATGAATATTGTTGTTCAGTCGTTCAGTTGTGTCTGACTCTTTGTGACCCCATGGACTGTAGCACACCAGGCTTCCGTGTCCTTCACCAACTCCCAGAGTTTGCTCAAACTCATGTTCATTGAGTTGGTGATGCCATCCAACCACCTTATCCTCTTTCATCCCCTTCTCCTTCTGCCTTCAATCTTTCCCAGCATCAGGGTCTTTTCCAATGAGTAGGATCTTTTCCAATGAGTTGGCTCTTTGCATCATGTGGCCAAAGTATTAGACTTTCAGCTTCAGCATCAGTCCTTCCAATGAATATTCAGGACTGATTTCCTTTAGGATTGACTGGTTTGATCTTGTAGTCTAAGGGACTGTCAAGAATCTCTTCCAGCACCACAATTTAAAAGCATCAGTTCTTCAATGCTCAGCCTTGTTTATGGTCCAACTCTCACATCCATACATGACTACTGGAAAAACCATCAGTTCAGTTCAGTTCAGTCGCTCATTCATATCTAACTCTATGATCCCATGGATTGCAGCATGCCAGGCTTCCCTGTCCATCACCAACTCCCAGAGCTTCCTCAAACTCATGTCCATCGAGTCGGTGATGCCATCCAACCATCTCATCCTCTGTCATCCCCTTCTCCTCCTGCCTTGAATCTTTCCCAGCATCAGGGTCTTTTCCAATGAGTCAGTTCTTCCCATCAGGTGTCCAAAGTATTGGAGTTTCAGCTTCAACATCAGTCCTTCCAATGAACATCCAGGACTGATCTCCTTTAGGATGGACTGGTTGGATCTCCTTGCAGTCCAACGGACTCTCAAGAGTCTTCTTCAACACCACAGTTTAAAAGCATCAATTCTTTGGTGCTCAGCTTTCTTTATGGTCCAACTCTCACATCCATACATGCTAAGTTGCCTCAGTCGTGTCTGACTCTGTGCGACCCCACAGACGGCGGCCCACTAGGTTCCTCCGTCCCTGGGATTCTCCAGGCAAGAACACTGGAGTGGGTTGCCATTTCCTTCTCCAATGCAGGAAAGTGACAAGTGAGAGTGAAGTCGTTGCTCAGTCGTGTGCGACCCCATGGACTGCAGCCTACCAGGCTCCTCCGTCCACAGGATTTTCCAGGCAAGAGTACTGGAGTGGGTTGCCGTTGCCTTCTCCAATCCATACATGACTACCAGAAAAACCATAGCCTTGACTAGACAGACCTTTGTCAGCAAAGTAATGTTTCTGCTTTTTAGTATTCTGTCTAGGCTGGTCATAGCTTTTCTTCCAAGGAGTAAGTGTCTTCTAATTTCATGGGCAGTCACCAAATGCAGTGATTTTAGAGCCCCCCAAAATAAAGTCTCTCACTGTTTCCATTGTTTCCTCATCTATTTGCCATGAAGTGATGGGACCAGATGCCATGATCTCAGTTTTTTTAGTTTTTTGAATGTTGAGTTTTAAGTCAGCTTTTTCACTCTCCTCTTTCACTTTAAGAGGTTCTTTAGTTCTTTGCTTTTTGCCATAAGGGTGGTGTCATCTGCATATTTGAGGTTGTTGATATTTCTTCTAGCAATCTTGATGCCAGCTTGTGCTTCATCCAGCCCAGCATTTCACATGATGTACTCTGCATATAAGTTAAATAAGCACGGTGACAATATACAGCCTTGATGTATTCCTTTCCCAATTTGGAACCAGTCTGTTGTTCCTTGTCCAGTTCTAACTGTTGTGCCTTGACCTGCATACAGATTTCTCAGGAGGCAGGCCAGGTGTCTGGTAATTCCATCTCTTGAAGAATTTTCCACAGTTTGTTGTGATCCACACAGTCAAAGGCTTTGGCATAGTCAATAAAGCAGAAGTAGATGTTTTTCTGGAACTCTATTGCTATTTCTATGATCTAATGCATGTTGGCAATTTGATCTCTGGTTCCTCTGCCTTTTTTAAATTCAGCTCGAACATCTGGAAATTCACGTTTCATGTACTGTTGAAGCCTGGCTTGAAGAATTTTGAGCATTACTTTGCTAGTGTGTGAGATGAGTGCAATTGTGTGGTAGTTTGAACGTTCTTTGGCATTGCCTTTTTTGGGATTGGAATGAAAACTGACCTTTTCCAGTCCTGTGGCCACTGCTGAGTTTTCCAAATTTGCTGACATATTGACTGCAGGATTTTAACAGCATCATCTTTCAGGATTTGAAATAGCTCCACTCTAATTCCATTACCTCCACTAACTTTGTTTGTAGTGATGTTTCCTAAGGCCCAGTTGACTTCACATTCCAGGATATCTGGCTCTAGGTGAGTGATCACACCATCATGGTTATCTGGGTCATGAAGAACTTTTTTGTGTAGTTCTTCTGTGTATTCTTGCCACCTCTTCTTAATATCTTCTGCTTCTGTTAGGTCAATACCTCTTCTGTCCTTTATTGTGTCCATTATTGCATGAAATAAAAACCACAGCTTTGGCTACATGGACTTTTCTAGGCAAAGGCAAAGTAGTGTCTCTGCTTTTTAATATGCTGTCTAGGTTTTTCATTGCTTTTCTTCCAAGGAGCAAGTGTCTTTTAATTTCATGGCTGCAGTCACTGTCCACAGTGATTTTGGATCCCAAGCAAATATAGCCTCTCACTGTTCCCACTGTTTCCTCATCTATTTGCCATGAAGTGATGAGACTGGATGCCATGATCTGTGTTTTCTGAATGTTGAGTTTTAAGCCAGCTTTTTCACTCTCCTTTTTCACCTTCATCAAGAGGCTCTTTAATTCCTCTTTGCTTTCTGTCATGAGGGTGGTGTCATCTGTATATCTGATGTTATTGATATTTCTCCCCGCAATATAGTTCAAAGCAAAATAACAAGAAAATGATTGTTTAAATTGTGCTAAATGCAATGTTCTAATATGTCTCCAAAAGCAAGAAGATATAAACAAAGAAAAAGTTATTTATAAAGCCAAAATATATTGGGTAATTTTGTATTCAACTGAAAGTTGAAACATTTTCATTTTATTGATTCTATTTAGTCTCCTAATAGTCTTATTCACTGTTGTATTTAGTGCTCATTTCAAGCTTTATGTTATTGATGGGATGCTAGAATATTTGACATTATACACAAAAACTGTTAACCACAAAGATGAGAACTACTTCTCAGATGTACTGCTTCACAAAGTGATAAACTCAGAAATCCCTAGAATCATTTAAAGCAATTAATAAAGAATTCATTTAAAAATAGTTTAAAATATTTCATACTCACAGCAATATTTCAGACATACTGGATCCTATTTCAGATTTGGCCTGAACATAAAGAGAAAAGTTTATTTGGACAAGTGTTAAACTGAAACTTTGGAAGGCTATTGTATTTCAATTACCCTGATTTAAAAGATACATGTTTTAAATATATGATGCAACTCCTCTTTCATTCAAAGTGTTTATTTCAGAGTCTATTTGGATTTTTTAAGAGAAGCCAGTGAAAACTAAACACAGACATCCCTTAGGAATCATTTCAGAAATAATAATTGGCTAAAAATCAGTTAAACTCTTCCAGCAGGAATGATTAACACATTAATGAATTAACAGGCTTTACACTTTCATTACAAAGTCTCTTTACGCTCTTTTTTGGGCACTTTGATTAGAGCTCATTATCACCTGCCTATAATTTCACAATTATGTGTGAATTATACACATTTTCAAATCTGCAATGGCCCTTAAGCGATATTTCAATGGAATAACCAACATAAGTAAACCAGAGTATAAATTTAAAGCACCAAACCTTCTCAGTCAAAGAATAATAACTATTCTTTTATTAAATGATTTTTTAGGAAATATCTCTTATATATAAAAACATATATAATCTATATTTAGGGGATAAAGAGTTTTAAAAAAAATCTATAGACTCATCACTCATTGAAGAAACAGAACTACACAAATACCATATTTCACAGAACCCTCGAAAGGGGCTTTTTTACCCCCAGGTGCTGCTGCTAAGTCGCTTCAGTCGTGTCCGACTCTGTGCGACCCCACAGATGGCAGCCCACAGGCTCCCCCGTCCCTGGGATTCTCCAGGCAATAACACTGGAGTGGGTTGCCATTTCCGTCTCCAATGCATGAAAGTGAAAAGTGAAAGGGAAGTCGCTCAGTCGTGTCCAACTCTAGCGACCCCATGGACTTCAGCCCACCAGGCTCCTCCGTCCATGGGATTTTCTAGGCAAAAGTACTGGAGTGGGGTGCCATTGCCTAGTGGTAACTATTACCTTGAATTCTGTATTAGTTATTACCCTACGTTCTAAAACTATATAGTGTTACTACCTTTTATGTATTATTGAGTAACAGATCATTAGTTTTTGCATGGTTTAAAATTTTGTATAAATGGTATTCTTTAACATTGTAGTCATCTGAGATTTGCCTAATTCAAGTAAGACACAAAAAGCACAAATCATGAAAGAAAAATCAGACATAACTGTGTATTTAAAAATAAAAACCCATCTGTATATCCTTGCACTTTTCAGATAACCATTACTCCCAAACGCATTTAGTGTTTTACCCTCAACTATGTCTTAGGGAAAGCAAAGTCTTTTGAAATTCTCTGGAACAGACTGTTTCCTTTGAGTGAGATCATATTTTATGAAGTATTAACATATTTAGGTCTCCCACTAAATACTAACATGAACACTGTTCATCAAATATTTGAAAAAAAAAAAAGAAATGTTTTGGTCAAGGTATATTAAAGTTTTTGAAGTGTTTTTCCTCTAATTGTTTCCAAATATTTTTAATCATAGACCAAGGGCCCAAAATGATACCCGATGATAAAAAGACTGAAAAGCTTCAGCTCCTGGGAGCAGTGTCTTTTGACTGCTTGTTATCTTGAAAAATACATTCAGGATACACAAAAGGATGATGCCAAATTAAGTGAGTCAGTTTTTTTGAACTCATGTGAAAGGCTACATTCCAAGGGGCAAGTCTGCGAGATAAATAACAAAGAAAATTCTACATGCTGTCATGTGTCACTTTTTTTTTTTTTCCATTCATGGTCCAGGCAGAACACTGAAGTTTTGCCAGTTATTTCCTTAAAAGTGTTTGAAATATAAATTTACCAGACTGAATGTTCCGTATTCTTCCCTGAGAAAATGTGTCAAAAATCCTAGCAATGTCGTCTGGTCTCCCCAGGTCCAGCGAGCTTGATTGAGGTAGGATGAGACAGGCAGGTAAATATAGGGCAGCAGGCCAGCAGAGAAGCACAGACTCAACTTCAACAGGGAGCCTGGGGAGAGTTCCTGCATTAGAGCATAGGGAGTCACATGTATCACAGTGTTTATTTTAGTCAGATTCATCCTGGAACTTCAAGAACATATTGAGGAAAACATCAAATATGTTTACTCAGAGCTGATCTCTCAATTTATATCAAGTCACCACAGAAGATGATGTTAAACCTTCTGATTACTGTGGATTACTAGGAAATTGCATCAGCCTGAACTCCTTTGCATGGCAAGTGAAATCTGAGTGAAGCAAATAATATTAGCAAAGACATGATCTTCATGTTTATTGCATCCTCTACATTTAAAACCATGTCATGACATGCAGCATCGTACAGCTGAGACTACCCACTTGGAAGTGATTTCAGTGTTGATTATGGTGTTTGACCATTTTCAAAATTGCCCAAGATATTGTTCTAATACTGATTCACTTCATTATTATCATCAGGAGTAGGCTTTAACTATACACTATATTATGACTGCACATTAATAATATATTCTTTCTACAAGAGTTTTGGCCATTTCATGGAAATCCTTAGTACAAATGAAGCTAGTTTTTAAGTAACATTCAAGTTCATCCAAATGCTATTTTTTTTTCCCTCAATTTACATAGGAAAGAAGGAAATTTGTTGTTGTATGCAACAATCTTGCCTCAAACAGAATATATTTTTCATCTGCAAGTTTCTTCTTTGCTTTTTCTTTTTTGGCCATGTCATTGGCATGTGATTTTAGTTCCCCCACCAAGGAGCAAGCCTTGAAGTAACTGAAGCACAGAGTCTTAACCACTGTACTGCCAGGGAAGTCCTGCTTCTGCATGTTTCTAAGACCAAGGAAAACTCTGCCAAATTTTTACAAAGATTGAGTCCAAAAGAATTCTACAGTTGCTTTAGTAATTGGAAATGTCGCCTCTTACAAATATTGTGAGTGGAAATTGCCAATTTTTTCTCTAGGAAAAAGGGAAATTCATAGGTGACAATGAATATGAGAACCAAGATTTCCGTTCCCCAGAAGTAGAAAAGTAGTTGACTTATACTAGCATTTTCAAATAAGCATTCTTCATTGAAAATGGAGTGTTTTTATTACAGTACTGATATTGTTTGACATTTCTAAAGCGGTAATGAGATTCATACAAAATGATGGGATGAAAAAAATGGAAGAAATAACTAATTGAAGAATATGCCTTTGCTATTCTTAAAAGTAGCTTTAAAGAAAGTAAATGTTTAGATTTTAGCAGTTTCTGCACACTATAAAGTTCAGAATGGCAAGACATAGTTGCTGCTGAATTTTCCTTTTGTGTGGGAAATAGAAAAACAAACACATGAGAACTATTTCAGAGCATGCAGGAGAGTGGCTCTGAGTCCTAGCTGCATGTACACTGGAATCACCTGGGGATCTTTTAAAACTATCAGTCCCAGGGCCTCACACCCAGTCAAATAAATCAGAATTATTCTAGGGTGGTGAGAGCACACAAAGGCATACACACACACAAACACCTATTTACTTTCTTAAATCTTTCCAGATAAGTAAGCAGTTGGGGTTGCAACCAACTAATTTCCTTCTCTGCCTTAGATCACCTGAGCAGTCAGATCCAATTCCCTATCACTTCACTGGTAGATCTTATTTTCTAGACTCTGCTCTTTAAATAATAAAAATAAAAGGTGCTCTGAAGAGTCACACTTTCCCAAATTTCATCATTCATCAGAGGTTGATCTAAGTACAGGGTAAACAGGCTCTCAGATCAGGTTCCTAACTTGTCAGCTCTGGGTCTTGTATGTTTTACATGAGAATATGGCTCTCCCTCCAGACTTAAAACAAAAGATTTGCTTTTTAAGTTCATGCCAGAGAATGTATTTCTCTGATATCTAGATACACCTTCCCTGATATCAGAAGCCTGGCTAAGGGTGACGCCATCAAGATGGCAACATAAGTAATCCCAACTTCAGTCCTTCCCACAAAACACCATCAGCAACTACCTGTAGACAAGATACTGCTGTGAAAATCCCAGACACTGGGGTTGAGGCTGAAGTCCTGGACCACAGAGACGGAGAAGGACTGCACTTGAAGTTTTGAGGGGCACTCTGACTATATCACTCCTCCCCTAGGCCAGCACAGCACTGCATTGGAGGACTCCCCTTGGGGTACACTTTTTCCAGTGGGAAAAGAGCCCCCAGGGTGGAAATCTAGCTCCCCAGGCATTGCAGGATGCTCCCCAGGCATTGCAGGATGCTCCCCAGGCACTGCAGGATGCTCCTTAGGAGACTCATTCAGCTCTCATTTGCAGGGACCACTGCAGCGGTGTGGGGTGGGGGTGGGGTGGGGGCATAGATCTTTGGGGCTCAACCACTGGGGATCAGACAGAGATGGAGAAGGGAAGCAGGGCTTACAGCGACCGGTTTCCAGTCTTGGGAGAACAGATTCCTGTTTGCAGCAGTGCCAGAGCAGAGGTTGATCAGCCAGCAGTTCTGTGCATCTACAGAGCCAAGCCAGTGGCTGATCCTACTCTAAAATAATTTTGATTTAATTGATGTGGGGCATATATTAACATGATGAAAGTCACATATGACAAGGCCACAGCTAACACAATACTCAATGGTGACAGACTGAAAGCTTCTCCTCTAAGATCAGGAATAAGACAAGGTGCCCACTCTCACCTCTCATGTTCAACACAGTACTGGAAGTCCTACTCAGGGTAATTAGGCAAAAAAAAGAAATAAAAGGAATCCAAACTAGAAAGGAAGTGAAATTGTCTCTGTTTGCAAATGACATGATCTTAAATAGGAAATCCTAAAGATTCTATGCTTTTGAAGTGTGGTGTTGGAGAAGACTCTTGAGAGTCCCTTGGACTGCAAGGAGATCCAACCAGTCTATTCTGAAGGAGATCAGCCCTGGGATTTCTTTGGAAGGAATGATGCTAAAGCTGAAACTCCAGTACTTTGGCCACCTCATGTGAAGAGTTGACTCATTGGAAAAGACTCTGATGCTGGGAGGGATTGGGGGCAGGAGGAGAATGGGACGACAGAGGATGAGATGGCTGGATGGCATCACTGACTCGATGGACATTGAGTCTAAGTGAACTCTGGGAGTTAGTGATGGACAGGCAGGCCTGGCGTGCTACAATTCATGGGGTCGCAAAGAGTCGGACACGACTGAGCTACTGAACTGAATTGACTGAAAGATTCTATCAAAAAGCTGTAAAACTTAACAAATTTAGGAAAGTTACAGGATATAAAATTAGTTGTGCTTCTATATACTAACAATGAACTATCTGAAAAAAAAAAAAAAACTATTTCATTTATAATAGCATAGCATCAAATATAATAAATAGCTTAGGAATATATTTAACCGAGGAGGTATTAATGAAATATCTGTATACTGAAAACTATAAGACATTGATGAAAGAAACTGAAGAAGACACATATGAAAAGATATCTCATGTTCATGGATTAAAATAATTAATATTGTTAAAATGTTCCTACTACCCAAAACCATCTATAGATTTTATAATATCCCTATCAAGCCTTGTATGAAACTAATAAATAAATAAACTCCATGTTTTCTGATGCCATAAATGTCATATTGGGCATTTTTACTCAAAAACATACCTTCTCTTTTAAAAGCCGAAAGAGAATCCATGGTATTATGCACAAAACATAGAGTACTATTGTGTGCTGATTACATAAGCTAAGGCCACAGCATAAAGCACCAATTTTAGCTATCTGAAAAATAATAAAAGCAAATAATCCAAGTTAAAAATTCACTGAAAACTAAGAAAGCACAATAGTAAAAAGCTATTCTTTTTATTAAAACTAAACATTTATACAGTAAGCCAGGTTAACATCAAACTTTTAATGCAAACAATCATGCTTTAATACTCACTAATTATCTATCACCATTATTTTATTAATATTTTTCATTCTTATCAAATCACTGCAGTCTGACCTTAAATTACTGTGTTCAAACTAGGTTTTAGGAAGTCCTATATGATGACAAGTTCTTTAGAACATAGTATAGTGAAATCTAGAACTAAAGTTCAGCAATTCTTTGTCTTACATTTTCTTCTATTAAATTAATTAAATATAACACTGTTATTTAGAAACCTGGTTCCCTGCGGGTGGTCTTTTTGCTATTTTTGAACATGTGTTATTTTCATAATCATAAAAGGGTTTATTTTAAACAAAAAATAAACTCTAATATCATCACAGGCTTGTTTATGGAAACCACAGATAAACCTTGATGTTGTTTCTAAATTCTTTAATGACAAAGGCTGCCCATATATTAAGATAATTCAGAACTTTTCAATGTGTAGACGGTAAGCCCTTAGAAGACAGGGTTCCTCCACATTGCAAATTATTTTGATGATAGCAGTGGTCTTAGAAGTCATTATAATCTCTTCAGAACCACTTCATTTTACATCTGATTACTTTCCTTTTAGTGAAAAAAAGTACAAATTATTTGATCTTTTGTGAAACTAGAGAATAAGCCAATGAACCATAATGGTAAATAATTTAAGGTGGTCAACCTAGAGCTTGGCATCTTAAGATCACACACACACACACACACACACACACACACACACACGGCACTGGATTAGCTAACAAGCCTTTCTTTCCCATAAGACTCAAAGGGGATTTTGTAATACCCTCATTCTCCAAAAAACTTTTGAACTCTGGGACAGAAAAAGAATTCTCATGTTTTATAAAGGCTCTCATAGTTTACAGTAAAAAAACAGAGTGTTTTGAGAGTGCTTTTTCTCTCAACATGCCTAGATTACCTGGACAGTAATCAGAATAGATAAACAGTATCTAAACCAAGTTAAAAAGAAACAGAGCATCTGTCTAAAAATTAAAACAAAAAGTGATTTCACTTTGATCAAAATAGGTTACCTTTGATCTTTCTTGTGTAGTTGCTGCCTCCTCAAAATGTACAGTAAGAGCCATAAGCAGGCCCACAAACAGATTGTTTAAGCTAAAAACCTCTGCTGCAATGGACCACTGCCATGTTAGACGAGAAAATGAAAACACCCCCGCAGCAAGGATTCCTCCAGCATATGAGCCAGAAAGCCTGCAAATACAGATAACATGAAATCTTCTTTCCCAACAAAAAGAACTGACTTTATTTTCCTTTTTATAAACTGTAGCAGCAGAAATTATGACAGCCGCCCAGCACTATCCCAACACATTAGATGGTTAATACATTACTTCATGTAATAATTCCTTTCAACAGATTTTAATTACAAAGTCCATACATTAACCTATTAAGAAACAAATGAACAAACCTGCTTGGTATCTTATGAACTGAATGAGGTTTAGTTCTCTGAAGTACTCTTTAGGATTCAAGCCATTTCAGAAAGCCTCAAGAGACAGAAACTGGAGAGATAACAAACCTGTGCCATTTTTCTTGTTATATCTAAGAAGAAAAATGATCATGACTGATTAAGACTGAAAAATTAATAAAATGGCAGTGTACCTGTTTGGTAGAAACAGACTTAAAGACTTAGAGAATGAACTTATGGTTACCAGTGAGGAAGGATGGGGTAAAGGGATAGTTATGGAGTTTGGGATGGACATGTACACACTGCTATATTTAAAATGGATAACCAACAAGGACCTACTGTATAGCACAGGGAACTCTGCTCAATGCTATGTGTCAGCCTGGATGGGAGGGGAGTCGGGGGGAGAATGGATACATGTATGTGTATGGTTGAGTCCCTTACTGCTCACCTGAAACTATCAAAATATCACAACATTGTTAATCAGCTATATCCTAATACAAAATAGAAAGCTTTTAAAAATAAATAAAAGAAAAAAAAGGAATATCTGTTCAGGAACACTCACTCTCACTTCTTGTGGTATGTTTGGGTCTAGGTACTTTCTACATTTATCTCCCAACATATGGCAAAGTATGTCTTGGTCACAATATTTGGTGATTTTAAGATCTTGTAAGCTAAATTCTTAGTTTCTAATGATTTATTCTTTACACAAAGTCAAAGTTAAAAATGATATTTTTTTTTTTTAAAGAGAAGGGTGGGAGTGTGAATTTTAGTAACACAGAAGAATCAAAGCTACACTTGGAAACAAATTCCTCACTCTCAATGCCAACAGAAGTCCACATTTCAAATTAATTGAGGAATCTGGATCTCAATTTAGAGATTTGTTTTGAGACGTCAAATCATAGGTCATTACTTTTTAGCTGCATTGTTTTGCATAAAAATTATGGAGTAATTGTATAGGTTTTAATCAACCTTAGTAGAAAAAAAAGCTAACAAATTTCAACATCACCAAACCTGTTTTTCTCTGAATTTCTCTTTACAATTTTCCTGTTCTCTTTCCCTTATAAAAATCATCAGTTTCCTGTTTCTTGCAGAATACTCCATTCTCCCAGTTTTCCTGATTGAATAACCTAAAGTTATTTCTTCCTTCCAAATTCCTTTCCAGATTCTTTTCCATTTGTATTCCTATTGCCTTAGATTCAAAGTAAGAGTTTCCTAACTTGCCTTACATTTTTCTAATCCTTCTGCAAATATAACATCAGATTAAACTTTCTAAAGCATACTCTTTGTGAATACTCATTATTCCTACAGGATGAATTAGAATCAACCTGGAATCCAGGCTCCCAATAAACTGGACCCCCTAGACACTAATTACCAACATGACCTCCCACCAAGTAGTCAAGCTCCTTAAAATTCCCTAATAAGACTTGCCTATTCCTAGCTCCATACGTTTGCCCGTGCTGTAGCCCTAAACTGAAGGTCCTCCCTGCTCCTTTATTAAAACTCTACTCTTTTCTCAATTTTCTCTTCAATTCCCAGGTTTCTAGCTCACCTCTGCATATCAATGATTTTTACATTGTTTTTTGAAATGTGAACTGGAGCTAAACTTCACTTAATTGGAAGCATCTGGCCCCAAGCACAGAAAGGAAACTTAGCAAATAAAAGAATGAATTAATCTTAAAGTATTAGTAACAATTTAAAGAAACTTCTAAGTTTCAGCTGTCAATATGACTTTGGAAAGTCAGCAAAAGATACAAGATTCCTTCTTTTACTTAAAACATAAATTAGCACCCTTGGAGAAATGGCTGATTCCAGGATTGGAAAAGCTCAAGTAGCAAACGAATTAGAAACATCTTGGGGCACAATGTAAGGAAATGCTCAAATAGAGGCATGACCAAAGAGTATATTAGCCAGCTTACAGGACTCTCATTGGCCAAACTGGGGAAAACTTGAGCATAATTAGAGTAACAGACTGTAACCCAATGAATAAATAAGAATCTATGAATCTAAAAAAAAAACTATGGATCTGTAGTGATATAAAAAGTTGGGTGAGAAGGAAAAGTCCATGGAAAGTCAACTAATAACTATAGAAGAAATTAGAATTAGAAATCCCCACTTGACAACCATCATAATAATAATCAATGGATACCAAAGTAGAGGGTAAAGTTTGGAGTAACAGAAATATGCACACTGTCTAAAGGTATTTCCCTGTAAATAATTACAAAAGAAGAAACTGTCATTACAGTGGCAAACTGGACTGACACAGTCTTAATCACATCATCAAAGTTAACAGCCCAGTAATGGGACAAAAATCATCATATGCTTCTTTATCTATTGCAAAAAAAAAAAAAAAAGAATACAGCATCATTTCTATGGTATTCCTGCCAAAAATGCATTACCTGAATTTAAGCAAGAGGACAGACAAACTCAGACTGAAGGACATTCTACAGAATAACTGACCTGTATGTATCAAGAAGTGTCAAAGTCTTGAGAAAAAACAAAACCATCATGAGGAACTGTCCCAGCTTAGAGACCAAAAGGATGACAATAGAATAAAAGGTATTATCTAGGACTTTCTTCTACTATAGTTCAGTTCAGTTCAGTCGCTCAGTTGTGTCCGACTCTTTGCAACCCCATGAACTGCAGTGCGCCAGGCTTCCCTGTCCATCACCAACTCCTGGAGTTTACTTAAACTCATGTCCATCAAGCCGGTGATGCCATCCAGCCATCCCATCCTCTGCCGTCCCCTTTTCCTCCTGCCCTCAATCCCTCCCAGCATCAGGGTCTTTTCCAATGAATCAACTCTTCGCATGAGGTGGCCAAAGTACTGGAGTTTCAGCTTTAGCATCAGGCCTTCCAATGAACAGCCAGGACTAATCTCCTTCAGAATGGACTGGTTGGATCTCCTTGCAGCCCAAGGGACTCTCAAGAGTCTTCTCCAACACCACAGTTCAAAAGCATCAATTCTTTGGCGCTCAGCCTTCTTCACAGTCCAACTCTCACGTCCATACATGACCACTGGAAAAACCATAGCCTTGACTAGACGGACTTTGTTGGCAAAGTAATATCTCTGCTTTTGAATATGCTATCTAGTTTGGTCATAACTTTCCTTCCAAGGAGTAAGTATCTTTTAATTTCATGGCTGCAATCACCATCTGCAGTGATTTTGGAGCCCAAAAAATTAAAGTCTGACACTGTTTTCACTGTTTCCCCATCTATTTCCCATGAAGTGATGGGACTAGATGCCATGATCTTTGTTTTCTGAATGTTGAGCTTTAAGCCAACTTTTTCACTCTCCTCTTTCACTTTCATCAAGAGGCTTTTGAGTTCCTCTTCACTTTCTGCCATAAGGGTGGTGTCATCTACTATAAGCATGTGGAAAAAATTGGATCAAGTCTGAAGATTAGGTAACAGTGTTGTATCATTGATAATTTGTTTTGAGACCTACACTGTGTATATGTAAGACAATGTTGGTTTAAAGAAACGTATCTTGAAGCATTTAAGGGTAAAAGGACATCATGACTGCAGCTTATTCTTAACTGGTTAAAAAGCAAAATAATACATACATATCCACTGAGTCAAGGATAAAGCAAATGTGGTAAAATATTAATATTTGGGAACCTGAGTAAAGGGCAAACAGTGAGCCATTCGTGCCACTTTTTTATAAATCTGAAATTGCATCAAGATAAAAAGTTTAAAGAAATCAGCAAATTTCCAAGCTAATTTGCTAACATTTGTTGAGTTTCTTGTTAGCCACGTTTCAGGTATTGTTCTATTGCCTTCTTTATATTCATTTAATTTTCACAATAACCCTATGAGTAGATGGTGGTTTGTCTCCATTTCTCAAATGAAGAATTTGAGGCTCAGGGAGGCCAAATAATTTTTCCAAGGCCCTACAGTAGGTAATTAAGTGGCAGAACCAGGATTAAAATTGTTAGTCTAGCTATTTAAAATAATTACATTATCAGTAAGAGATGGCTATTTTAGTTTTAATGTCAAATCATTTATCCCAGACTAATGATATACTTCCCCAGTGGCTCAGATGGTAAAGCGTCTGCCTACAATACAGGAGACCAGGGTATGATCCATGGGTTGGGAAGATCCTCTGGAGAAGGAAATGGCAACCCACTCTAGTACTCTTGCCTGGAAAATCCAATGGACGGAGGAGTGTGGTAGGCTACAGTTCATGGGGTCACAAAGAGTCAGAAACAACTGAGTGATTTCACTTTCACTTTCACTGATATATTGTACATTTAGTTAAATATGCACCTCTGAGTGAAGAACAGAAGTTTTGTCAATTATTAGAATTGTATTTGTCTATGTGTTATCTAAACAGCACACTACCAACCTGAATTGTACACACCTCTGAAGACTGATATTAACCTTTTTTTTTTGAAAGGGCAGTTAAAGTTTAAAACCAGCAAACAGTTAATTAAAGAGAACTGATATGTACAAATCCTCAGGAAGAAAACTCATGACTCACTAATCTACAATGATTTTTAGCACATTATTATGCTCAGGAAGACATCCTAAAGCGTTTGAATTGTTGACATTATTGGAATTATGAACTATGTTAACTGCCTTTTCAAATATTTCATATGGTTTTAGAAATTGAAGACAGTATAAGTAAAATTATCAGTGGTAAAATTTATCCAGTCACCTTATACTATTACAGATACTTATGTACATTAGCATTTTATTGAAGACTAATCCTACATCAGCAGTGTCTAAAATCTGAATTTTTCTCACCTCACTTCTGTCCCATATCACCCCCCCTGCCAAGGACAAGATTGTTTCACAATGAATAATCCATATACTCTTTCACCTGATTTTTCTGGGTATCAGAGAAATAATTTGTGAGACTGCTGAGTAAGATTATAGAAAAGAAGGTAACTGATTATAAAGCCAGTAAAGAAAATCAAACCTATAATCTTGATCTTTTTAGCATCTCAAAAGAGCTTGCTTAGAAATCAACTCAGTCTATAGACTGAAGACAAGAGTAGTGGACCTTCTCTTTTCTTTTGCTACTCATCATCTAAAATCCTTTCATATGCTTGAGTGATACAAGCTTATGAGGCACAGCCCCTCTTATTACACACATTGAAATATAGGATATTTTTCTAGTCTTCATTGCAGCTAGAGCATGGGTATATGACCTGGGCTCTGCCTGTCAGAATCACCTGCTCCATTCTTTGAACTGGAAATTCATGAGGCCAAAGAGCAGGTATGGAGACAGAATCAGACATGGTGGG
Source organism: Bos javanicus (assembly GCF_032452875.1). Taxonomy (NCBI): domain Eukaryota; kingdom Metazoa; phylum Chordata; class Mammalia; order Artiodactyla; family Bovidae; genus Bos; species Bos javanicus. The sequence goes on along the minus strand of NC_083877.1, from coordinate 68,552,710 downwards.
TGGGACTTGTGCATCATTTTCACAGACAATAATGGCAGCACCTTCAGGGCTAGTGCTCAGAACCCAGGTCAGGGTCGGTGATGTGAGCTGGGGTGCCTGGGGCCCAGGGATGGCAGCCACGGTGGTTTCACCAGCACACACATGCCTGGGACTCTGAATATTTTGGGATCAGAGCCTACTAATCCAGCCTTCCAAGAAATTCTGCAAGCTTTCCAACTTCCTTTTTTTTTTAATTCTAGATTTGAATATTTCCTCTTTTAAAAAGCTTTCAGTTCAGTTCAGTTCAATCGGTCAGTCATGTCCAACTCTTTGCGACTCCACAGATTGCAGCATGGCAGGCCTCCCTGTCCATCACCAACTCTCGGACATTACTCAAACTCATGTCCATTGAGTTGGTGATGCCATCCAATCATCTTATCCTCTGTTGTCCCCTTCTCCTCCTGCCTTCAATCTTTCCCAGCATTAGGGTCTTTTCAAATGAATCATTTCTTCACATCAGGTGGCCAAAGTATTGGAGTTTCAGCTTCAACATCAGTCCTTCCAATGAATATTCAGGATTGATTTCCTTTAGGATGGACTGGTTGGATCTCCTTGCTGTCCAAGGGACTCTCAAGAGTCTTCTCCAACACCACAGTTCAAAAGCATCAATTCTTCGGCGCTCAGCTTTCTTCACAGTCCAACTCTGACATCCATACATGACCACTGGAAAAAAAACACAGCTTTGACTAGATGGACCTTTGTTGGCAAAGTAATATCTCTGCTTTTTAATATGCTGTCTAGGTTGGTCAAAACTTTTCTTCCAAGGAGTAAGCATCTTTTAATTTCATGGCTGCAGTTACCATCTGCAGGGATTTTGGAGCCCCCCAAAATAAAGTCTGACACTGTTTCCACTGCTTCCCCATATATTTGCCAAGAAGTGAAGGGACCAGATGCCATCATCTTAGTTTTCTGAATGTTGAGCTTTAAGCCAACTTTTTCACTCTCCTCTTTCACCTTCATCAAGAGGCTCTTTAGTTTTTCTTCACTTTCTGACATAAGGGTGGTATCATCTGCAGACCTGAGGTTATTGATATTTCTCCTGGCATTCTTGATTCCAGCTTGTGCTTCATCCAGCCCAGTTTTTCATGATGTACTCTGCATATAAGTTAAATAAGCACAGTGGCAATATACAGCCTTAACGTACTCCTTTCCCTATTTGGAACCAGTCTGTTGTTCCATGTACAGTTCTAACTGTTGCTTCCTGACCTGCATATAGATTTCTCAAAAGGCAGGTCAGGTGGTCTGGTATTCCCATCTCTTTCAGAATTTTCCAGTTTGTCGTGATCCACACAGTCAAAGGCTTTGGCATAGTCAATAAAGCAGATGTTTTTCTGGAACTCTCTTGCTTTTTCTATGATCCAATGGATGTTGGCAATTTGATCTCTGGTTTCTCTGCCTTTCCTAAATCCAGCTTGAACATCTGGAAGTTCACAGTTCACATACTATTGAAGCCTGGCTTGGAGAATTTTGAGCATTACTTTGTTAGCGTGTGAGATGAGTGGAATCGTGTGGTTGAGCATTCCTTGGCATTGGCTTTCTTTGGGATTGGAATGAAAACCGACCTTTTCTAGTCCCGTGACCTAGTCCTGCTGAGTTTTCTAAATTTGCTGGCATATTGAGTGCAGCACTTTCACAGCATCATCTTTTAGGATTCGAAATAGCTCAACTGGAATTCCATCATTTCCACTAGCTTTGTTCATAGTGATGCTTCCTAAGGCTGTTGACTTCACATTCCAGGATGTCTGGCTCTAAGTGAGTGATCATATCATTGTGATTATGTGGGTCATTCTTTTTTGTACAGTTCTTCTGTGTATTCTTGCCACCTCTTCTTAATATCTTCTGCTTCTGTTAGGTCCATACCATTTCTGTCCTTTACTGAGCCTATCTTTTCATGAAATGTTCCCTCAGTATCTCTAATTTTCTTGAAGAGCTCTCTAGTCTTTCCCATTCTATTGTTTTCCTAGATTTCTTTGCACTGATCACTGAGGAAGGCTTTCTTATCTTTCCTGGGTATTCTTTGGAACTCTGCATTCAAATGGGTATATCTTTCCTTTTATCCTTTGCCTTTTGCTTCTCTTCTTTTCTCAGTTATTTGTAAGGCTTCCTCAGACAACCATTTTTCTTTTTGCATTTCTTTTTCTTGGGGGATGGTCCCTGCCTCCTGTACAATGTCATGAACCTCCATCCATAGTTCTTCATGCACTCCATCAGATCTAATCTCTTGAATCTATTTCTCACTTCTACTGTATAATCATAAGGGATTTGATTATAGGTCATACCTGAATGGTCTAGTGGTTTTCCCTACTTTCTTGAATTTAAAAGCAAAAAGCTTTATTGAGATATAATTCATATACTGTATAATTCATTTATTTAAAATGTACAATTAAAGATTTTCAGTATATTTACAGATATATGCAACTAACATTATAGTCAATTTTATAACATTTTCATCACCTCAAAAAGAAACTCTGTCTCCTTTAACTCTCTCTCCAATCTCACTGCCAGGCTTAAGTAACCACTAATATTCCTTCTGTCTGTGAACTTCCCTCTTCTGGGTTTTCATATAAGTAGAATCGTATAATATGTGGACTTTTGTGTCTGACTTCTTTCACTTAACATGATGTGTTCAAGGTTCATCCAACTTGTAATGTGTATCAGTATTTCACTTCTTTGTACAGCTGTATTAATATTCCACTACATAGCTATTCCACATTTTGCTTATTCATTCTTCCACTGATGGACATCTAGATTGTTTCCATCTTTTGCCTGCTACGAATACTGCTTCTGTAAATATGTGTGTACAAGTTTTTGTGTGGACATGTTTTCACTTCTCTAGGGTATACACCTAGCAGTGGAATTGCTGGATCCTAAAACAACCAATTTAATCATTTGAAACTGCTAGACTGTTTTCCAAAGTGGCTACACAATTTTATGATCCCACAAGCATTGGATGAGGGTTCTGATTTTTCCACAACCCAGTAAACACTTGTTATCTGACTTTTTGATTCTAGTCATCCCATTCGGTGTGAAAGGGTATCTCACTGAGATTTTGATTTGCATTTCCTTAATGGCTAACAATGGTGAGCACCTTTGCAATTGCTCATTGGTCATTTCTACATCTTCCTTGGAGAAATGTCTTTTCAAATATTTTGCCCATTTAAAAAATTGCTGTATCTTTCTTATTACTGAGTTGTAGCATTCTTCCCAACTTCCATTCAATATGCTTCTTTTCTGCTAAACACAGCCAATCGCTTGCCACTGAGAATTCTGACTAAAACTATCTGCCTTCCTTCTTTATTATTTCTATTGTCTTCAAGAAAAAGTGTGTGAGGAAATTCTGAAAATAAATGCTGCAGTTGTCAAAGCTTTGTGGAACATAGAAAAGAAGGCAGTATGCCTAAGGGCAAAAAGTTATGCATGCATCCATATAGAGAATATAAAACATTTTGGAGGCCTCATTTTATTAATACTATCTCTAATTTCCATAAAATAATGTATATAGGCTATACTTTGAGAGTCTCTTTGCTTCCAACAGTCTTTTATATATCAAACTGTACATGTTCCTTCAAATGCACAGGTTTGAACATACTGCCTTTAAAAGCTTGTTCCGTGCTAAAACTCAGAATCAATCAACATTTACTAACCATGTAACATGTACAGTCTAGTGGGTTAAGAAAAGTAAAGATAATTTGAATCGTCTGCTCTGAGAAAACTCTGCAAGCTAGGGAGGGCTACAAAACAAGGACTTGTAAATAGCAAATAAAGTGTAATAAGCACTCAGCTGAGGCTGAAGACTGTAGAAGCTGTGGATGTGGGGTGGCAGCCTTGGTCCACATGGCTGTGGCAAGGTCTGTAGCAGCCTGACCTGGGCTGGGGAAGGTTATAAGGAACCAGGGTGAGTTTTACTAGGTAGGTAGGGCAGAAGGACCAGAGGAAAAGGTGTTAAAGCAATGAACTACGGGGTCTACACTGAATGGAGAAGGAAGCAGAGCCAGCAGGGGGCTGATGGAGGAGATCAAAAGGATGACCAAAGGGATCTAGGTCTCAGTTCAATGGAAGACAAGTGTAGGGGCACCAAGAAATTGAGCGAACTGAATGCTCAAATCAGGCAGAGAGTGGGAAGAGAGATGGAGGAGTTTAATAAAGCTGTTCTCAAAATCATAAGATACCCTTTAAAATTAAGCATTTGTCTCAAAAGACAAGCAGTACATGGTATATTAGTAAGTCTGCAGGGTGAGTGCAATGTAGGAAGAGAGGTGTGTGGTCTAGTGCCAGAATGTCACTAGCAGGCAAGCAAGCAGATGTGGCGTCCCACATCAGCCCACAGCAAGCTGAGTCTGTGACTGGCTGACAGGTCAAAGGATAATGTCAGCAATGGTGAGGATGAAGAGCTTCTGAAGACTTCAGAGACAGTCTCCAGTTCATTCACTGACTCTGCAGGTCGGCAGTCTTGTTACATTATTCACGGTATATGACAATATCTGTGCATGCTTTGTTTCCCCTTATTGAGATGGAAATAAAATGACTTGCAGGCAAGCTGATGTCGAGAACACTTTCCTGAAGGCAATTTTCAGGGTCACAGTGAGGCTCAGGATTGGCCTCACGTTGTCCCCATCTGCAGCCTCCATCCTCTGTTCTCACCCTAGTTCTCTACTGGAATTGTTCTCACTGGGGTCTCCAGCGACTGTCTAACCACCAAACAGGGCAGGCTCAAGGAACCTCTCTGCTGTGTTGATCACTGCCCCAGCCACACTCTACCAAGTTGACCATCTGGACTTCATATCCTCTGGTTTTCCTTTTATGGCTCTGTGTCTTCCTTTTATGTTTTCTCCAAATGAGTTTTCTCTTCTTGCATTTAACACCTTTCAAGCCAGTGTTTCTCAAAGATTTCATTCTCAGCAAATTGTTCTCACTCTACTTTGCCTGGGTGACTTTATTCACTATCTTGACTTCACCTGCCAGCGACAAACTAAAAACAAATCTGTCTCCAGCACCACCTCTCCCTTAGTTTTGAAATTAATCTCATCTCCAACTTACTGTTGTACCCTCACCACAAAGCCACCCCAACTCTGGATGTCCCACAGAACCTCAGGGTCAGTACGTGCAAAGTTCATTTCTCATCCTCTTGCCTGAAATAATTTCTTGTGTTCCCTTAGTGAATTTCATTATCTTCCTTGTTTAGTTATCTAAATTAAGAGCCCTAGGAGTCATCATCAGAGCTCCTCTCCCTTTCCAAAATCCTGCCAATTAGACTTCATCAACATTTTATAAAATCATATTCTTCTCTCTACCCATACTCACTTCCCTAGGTCAGCTCATCTGACTCATCACCTCAGGCTCACACAATGTTGTAGGTTTATGTGCTGCCTGCTTCCAGCCCTGGGCCCACCACTGCCACCAGAGAGAGGGATCTAAGGCACACCTGAAGTTGTGCTTTTCTGTTTCAAACCCTTCAAGGGTTCCTCTTTGACTATAGAACATATTATAAGCGTCCCATGACAACAGACACAGATTTTCATGATCTGGTCTCAGCCCACCTGTAGCTTCATTTTCAACACAACCTATTTTGAACTGTGTTCCAGCAACACTGAATGACTTCTCCCTGTGCTTACAGGCTGTTTCTCTTCCACCTCAGAGTTTCTTAGCACAGAAGATTCTCTGTATCTGGATCACGGCTTTGCCTTCACTTGGCCACTCCCACTGATTGATAGTTTACAACTCAGCACAGGCTTCACCTTTTCAAGAAGTTTTCAGAAGTACTTTCGCAAAGACTAGGGCAACCGCCCCTTCTCCAGACTCTCATTAAATTAAATTTATTAATAATCTTTTATTATTATTGATTATTAATTAAATGTATTAATAAATCGGAATACGGAGATTTTCTGTATTTCTTAGTAAAAACAATCTTGAGGAATAAAATATTTTAACTGTAACTTAATCAAAACATAGTTAAGAAACCAGATGTGAGGAACTTAAAACTCTAAATAAAGTATTAACAAAGCCAATAGAATTTTTTGGACTACTGATACCTGTGATGTAGCTAGACAGCTGTGTCAGTACATTAGCACATTTAAAAGTTAAAAGAATATCCCATTTTACAAATATTTAGATGATCTCCTGGAGGTGAAAATGGCAACCCACTCCAGTGTTCTTGCCTGGAGAATCCCATGGACAGAGGAGCCTGGAGGGCTACAGTCCATGGGGTTGCACAGAGTCAGACATGACCGAGTGACTGAACACACACACACAGAACAAAGCTATGCAACTTTTGGAAACTAAATGTTTATATAATATATTATATAAACATTTATATATATATATAATTTCAGACATACTTTACCTTCACTTTTTATTGTTGTTGTTCTTTATTCATATTGCATTTCACACTGATGTGTAAAGGGAGTTCCTTGTATTTTCTCAAATCTTTGTAAATCTCAAACAAAATACCTCAAAGTTTCCACTTTTTATGTCTTTTTGAGCCAAATATCAATAAATCTTTCATATCAATAAGCCACTGTGAATTCTGGATAAAGACATTAAATGTGCAAAAGACTTATCTAAGTGATGCTGCAAAAATCACATTAACAAATATGTCTGAAGGTGAATCTGGTCTTAGACTTGTTAAATAAGATGACTTAGCAAGCACTTTTATTGTCTGTTTATCAATTTTTTTTTAAGGCATGAATTCTATGAATCTGCTGACTTCTGAAAACCTCCAATTAATCTATTATCTGTTTTGATTGCTAGGGTCTTTGTTATTTTATGAGTTTGACCAATAATATTCCCAATGTGGGTTATTGAACAAATTAGTTGTAATTTGCTCTTTTGGGCAATAATTCTAACTAGAACACACACTCTACAATTTTTTTCCCCTGAAAAGGGTACAACATACCTTTGCAATTTTGGGGCAGAATTAGATTATATAAGCATAGTGAAACACTATGCATGAATGCTGGTAAATGAACTGTAGTTCAAATTTCTGGCTAAGCAATATTTCTTTTAAAAATATAGTGAAGGAATGTTTAATCTGACCTTGTTTTTTAAACATGAGTTTTAAGTGAAAATGTTGTTCTGAACCCACAAAACAAGCTGTTTGGTATCATCCATAAAGTCAAATAAATAGATGGAGAGTAAATATAAATAACTCTCAAATAAGACAAAACAACTGTCTTCTACCTATAGATTAAACCTAACTCTTTTTTCAAAGAAAAATGACATAATCAAAAAACACCAAGGTGTTTTCACTTGGCAATCAAGGAGGCCTACTTTTAATTTTCATTTCATTCTTTTAAATAAATATGCTTGTACACCCATGGTGGATTCATGTCAATGTATGGAAAAACCAATACAATATTGTACAGTAATTACCCTCCAATTAAAATAAATAAATTTATATTAAAAAATAAATATGCTTAAGTAGTTATTTTTTATAAAGCAACTGAAGAACAGATATATTTATTTACATTTAATGTGCTAAAAGTGATATCTTAAAATTAGCTCATTTAAATTTAAAAGACAAACAGTTTTCTACTGAAATTGATGAACCTGCTACTAATAGGAAATTGGAGGAAAAAAAGAAATTCAAATGAAGTTGTGAATAAAATGAGAACTGTTTTCAGCACAACTCACTAATAAATTGCAAAATAATCTAAAATATTTTCCACTTTAATTATGATAAATTTTATATATATATGAGAAAAATGTTTTCTATTCTCAATCTAGAGGCTCACAGAGCCTCACAGAAGGATATCAAGGGAGCTATTTCTTCAAGTAAAATACATATTTTACAATCTAACATGACTTATAGAAAGATAACATCTTATGAGGCCATATAAAGAACACACACTTTAAACATTTCTATGAAATTTCAGTAAGACAGCCATTGTATTTTAAAAGATGTCAACAATCAAAATCAAGTTTTTACACTATTAGAGAAGCATGCTTAATTTTCAAGGTCTCAGACTAACAGAATAAGGTAATAATACAGATGATTCAAAATAACAAATAATCTAAAAGTTACTGAAGTTTGTTTTGTATAAATAAATCCATATTACATATATGTGACACATAAAATGTACTTTGCAGTATTTTTGCAATAAATAAATTTTCCTTATTGCCTTTTACTTGGGCTAAGGCTAAAACCATGGAGTTCACATTCCAGGCGATCACAGTGGTCAGTCACTGAGGAAAGATATACCAGGAGTATGACAGATAGGATAAGAAGGGTTCCCAAGTATTTAAAATTTCACCCAGAGAATGGAAAAATTCTCTTCTAGGCTGCGGAATATGTGATGCTTCTCAGAGAATCCTAACAAATGTGAGGCTCAGAATTCTATGAGACCTAGACAAGAAAGGTACTGATTGTGCAATAGTTTTCTCACTGATGGAATGCTATTCATCTGTTGACACAATGGATAAATTGAGGGGGAGGGGGTTACAATTCACACCATTGACACAGGTTTGCTATTGATGATAAGGTGTATTTTTCTTTCTGCTACACAGTATTTGATTTTCATGTGTAGTCACATGTTTGTCTAACCCGTAATCAAAAGACAAATAACAGAAAACTGAAATTCTTTCAGAACATACATTTGACGTGCTTCATAAAATTCATGAATGTATTTGTCTTCAGTGTGCAAAGAACCCAACCTGGAGGGTACACTATGCTCCTTGAACATTTAAAACTCCTACTTGAAGTAAGTACAATAGAATCAAGTAGGAAGGCCACAATGCATCTGAGCATTCTTGTTAAAAAAATTATTTTTAGTGTCAACTCATATTGATGACTTAAAATGCATCAGATTACGGGGAAGAGATACAGTAAAGCAGGATACAATTAGTGGCAAATCTACTGCTCCCATCCTCCCAAGTTCTTATCTTTCTGAGTCTTGTTCATGGAGAATATACAAATGTTACCTCTGGCTCTCATTCGCAAAATCATCACCCATAGATTTCTCTCTTCAATGTACCTGGAGATGTCAAACTGGGAAACTAAGCTATTGACAGCAAAGATTTTCAGTTTCAGCTGAACTTCTCTCATTCAGTGGCAGTTCACTCAACACTCTTTCAACAAGTATGTACTGACTATCTAATATGTGCCAGGTGCTCTATGGGCAAATTATGCACACATGTGCTAAGTCAGTTCAGTCATGTCTGACTCTTTTCCACCCTATGGACTGTAGCCTGCCAGGTTCCCCTGGCTTTGGGATTCTCCAGACAAGAATACTGGAGTGGGTTGCCACACCCTCCTCCAGGGGAATCTTCCCAATCCAGGAATAGAACCCACATCTTTTATATCTCCTGGCAGGTGGGTTTTTTACCCTTAACACCATCTGGGAAGCTGGGGCAAATTATAGTCAGTGGGTATTTGGAGAGCAGTAGAATCTAAATGTTTTTCTTGTCATTTTCAAGTTTAGACCTAATGAATATCAATCAATAATTTAGGGCCTGGTATATTAAAGTTCTATCTCTAAAGCCACCACCACCATAAGTAAAAAAATGTAAAACATTTGCATCTTTAATAAATTTGCAAATAAGCCCATTTTCCCGTATTTTATAAAAATTTACTTTCACTCCAGGTGAAATCCTACCAAGGTTTATTCTATTCCATGAGACTCTATCAATAGGAAAAAGATTGTTCTACCCCGAATTTTCAGCTACATAAATATCAACTACCAGTACGCTGAAAGGAAAAGTACAAAGTATTAGTCTTGATTTTAAAACCACCAAATAAAGTTGGGAAGAAAATGGGAAAGCTTTCATAAAGGAAAAGGGCACAAGTGAAACAGAGGGAACAAGATTATGAATAGTTCTCATAAATAAAATACAATCATGCAATTTCCATTAGAATTAAAATTTGTAAACTAATAAATGATGAAGCTATTGGAGGCTTAGAACAACTCATCTCATCAATTTATACCCAAATACCTAAAAGAAAAACAACTGAACTGAGCCTGATAGGAATCACCATCATTTACTTTACATTTGACCAAGTGTCCATAGTATGCCAAATAACTTGCACTATGCAAGGCAATATCCTCTTAAGGTACAACCTAGCTTAAAATAACTCCCAAACTACAGGTTTTCATCAATTTTGCTTGAAATGTTTAAAACCATGCAAGGCCTCAGGATGAGCTTATTACTCAATCTGGATAGTATATTTTGTATTTGGTAGCAAAACTGAAATTGGTTAAGGTATAGTTCAGAATTATTATTCTCAAAGTCCTTTTTAACTGAAAACTTAGAATTTTTAAAATGTTAAGATTCTAAAGGTAAGTGAAGTAAACTTAAAAGATCCAAATAACTAAGATCAACAGAATGGGGATATTCAACTATTTTCACTAAAAACACTAACCAACTTACTAAACAAAGTTGTCTTATTATGCAACGTTATAAAGTATATAGTAATATTTCAATTTGTTGAGTGTTTTCTACTTTTTATGGCTTTGAAAAGCAGGAAATCTATGAGTTATGATTTATCATTTTATTTGCAACTTTAAGAAATGTATACATTTATTATTATAGCCATAATGACAGATGACTAGTTCCAGTGGCAAAAATCTCGGCAGGAAACAGATTTAGCAATTTAAATGTTTTATAAGTTTTTGTAATTGGGGAAACTTTTCATAATCTGACATTTGTTAAAACCACTTATTAGAAATTATGCAGCACAGTAGCTGTGGAAATATGAGCTAGCTTCACAATTATAAAGTCAGCCTATGTAGCCCTTTTCTATTGTATATAGTGGCATAAACCCCACGGCGGCCTATCAGCTAACTGGCAGGCAGGGGGCTGCTCTATTCAAAGTGAGAGATACAAGCTGCAGGGCAAAAACCTGGCAGCTCCCATCTGACCCCACAATCCCCTACTGGTGACAGCTCCAAGCTCCATGGCAAATTAGGCCTTCTCATATTACAATTGGAGAAGACAGATTCCATTAGCAGTATCTGAAATTGAGTGGAGAGCTGCACTGTTATCAGACTTGACTCATAAGCACTGCTATTAATCAGAGCTATGATAGCATTTATATATTTCAAGCTATCTGCTGCCGCTGTGATATTCTGCTACAAAGGGTTGATGGGACTTAGGAAAGTGAACAATAGAGCTTTCTGGGAAAAGCAGAGTAAATCAAGAAAGTCTATGACTTCCGCACATTCTGAAGGGATTGTGGTTTACATAAATTTTCTCCCAATTGGAGATTGAGCTCTTCCTCATCTTACACATGGGATTTAGTTGTCACTCAATGGTAACAGCTGTGAAAAGGTGAAGCGGCCCACCGCTCAGAATATTGCCTTTGCTTTTAAAGCAATTAACCCATGAACAGGAGGATACCTGGTGATATCAAAGGGATTAGGCCAGGCAGTGCATTATTAACATTTCCTTGAACTAATTCTAACTCTGACTAGCTGTCAGAAAAGACTGTACAGTCTTAAAAAAGAGTTTTTGCCCTGCTTTTTTCCTTCAAAATGAAGTGCTGCTATTTGAGCCTAATATGGCCTTCTACTTATAAGAAAATGCAAATGAACCGAGCTCTTAATATGCTTAGCCAGTCTGAGTCAATGCAATTTTAATACAAGTATGAGAGAAATATATGATCAATTAACCAGGGATCAAGACAGATATTCTCCTGAAAGGAAATTAATGCTCCAGTACTTTCCATTCTTCTTCAAGTACAAAAACTTGGCGACTATTTGTTACTTATGCATAGTTACCTCTGAAATTAGGAAGAGCTTCACATTATTCTCTATGGCAATAATCTAAAATACTCTTTGAGCTGGAAAATCCAAATGTCTCTTAAGCAGGAGATTCTACATACTCTAAGGTATGGCATTTTAATTTTCAATTCTTTATTGAATGGAATCTTAGCTGAAACCCTAAGAATAGCAGACACAGTGCTCAGAATCAAGTGTTCCTATTCCAAAAGTTTAATCAAATTAATTTTTAGTAGTGGCAGAATGTTTAGAAATGTTTACATAACTTATAAAAAATAAAATATTGCACAAACAAAATACTGGCACAAAACAATCTACCAGGAGATATTTAAATATCACTGAAATTTGCTGTAAGTTCTTTGTAGTAAGCAGGCAGAGTTTCAAGATACCTTTAATTATAATTAATCTTCACATATTCTAGGGAACCTGCTTGATATTAAGAGATCTGATTTCTTACTGTAAAACCTTAATGGAGTTATAAAGTTTTTTAATGCAAGCTTCCTGAAACAGTGCCTTTTAGAAAAAGAAAAAAATTTATTAAAAAAAATTTTATTTAAGAGTAACTTTGCCTTTCTCTAAAATAAGCACTGAATTTGATTATAAAAACTAAAAAAATTTTACTTTCAATTCAAATGAGTGCACAACAAATGTTGCTGAATGAGTTCTGCTACAGTTCCATTTGGCCCATACTAGTTTGAAAAGGATATGCTGACTCTCAAGCCTGTTGAGAACATATTCCCTGCCCTGGAACTTATCAAAAAAATAGGACACTAGAGATGCTTTCATCTGAGATCATAAGCAATTTAAAGCTTCCCTCAAGTAAAGGATTGTTATATGATACTATCAACAGAGTCCATTCTCTGCCAGTGATACCAGAACATATACAATGGAAGCATGTTAATGACAGTGAGTTCAGTACTCCTTCCTTACTAAGTACATGTCGATAGGATCTAGTTTGAGGTTTTTAGAAAATAAGTTTGAAATTCATGTACTAAGCAAAGCTAAACAATGTTCGTATTAGTGATTTATAGGACCTATAACTTTTACGTTTTTGTATTAATAGGATTTGCAAATTTCAAATATGACACTTTTAAATACCCTTCTGTCAAACTAAAAAATCATTTACTTCATTGGCCTTCAAAGGAAAAAAAAAAAATCCCAGTTCCTCTAAATCACTTAACTGTAGTACAGAGTCTTAAATGCACAGATGTACACATTAATAAAATGAATACTATTTCCTATAAATGAAATGTATTAGATTAAACTCCTTTAACATAATCATGCTTTAAAATATCCCCTTAGGGGACAATACATAAATAAATACATGCAGAAATAACTGCCCCAATCTTACTATTCTTAATTCAGTAAAGTACAGTGACACATACAGCTTTCAATGTACTGTTTTACTCATATCCTTTCTACCTCAGCAAATATAAAAGAATTCTTGCCAACCATTAGGAAAGATTGACAAAAAATGCAGTGTTAATGACATCTTATAGGCTTTTAAAAGCAAAAGAAAGATGAAAGAAAAGCAAAAATTACATAGTAATTGGCAACAACGAAGTAACTGGTCTTTCAATCCAAGTCATGTTTACTGAAAAAAATGGAGCTTTTTACATCAACATATTTATACAGAAATTTGCTTTTGAAATACAATCTTTGTTTAAAAGGTACAGAAGGTCTTTATGTCCACCCCAAGAGCTAAATATAGTGAATGCTCTGTGAACAATTACCTGAAAAAAACCTAAACCTGTTAAAAGAATTAATTTCCTGCACACCAGTCAGCACTAATCCTACATGTACAGTAATGTTCTCTTAAGTGATGGGGGAAAGAAAGAATACAACTGTCTCCAGGATCAAAACCCCTCAATATTCAACAAGAAAATGGAATGATGACTTGGTCGGTAGATAAATAAAGTAGTGAAATGTCTTCTGAATGAGTTCTGATGAAGGAGTCAACCTGTGAAGGAATACATTTACTGTACGCTAGGACTGGAAAAAAGCCGTCACTGTAATGGCTGCACAAAAACCGCGTCCTGCTGTTGGGTTTATATTCACAGAAGGAAGGTTTTAAAGGTTAAGTTCAGGTCATTTGACAAATGAAATTGTAACAAGCCAGCTGACATTGTATAATGTCTTCTTCCACTCGATCAATAGGCTACTGTTAGTCCTATTACCATAGAGATGGCTTGCTCTTTCCCGAAGGGCGGCCATTGTTTGACAAAACAGATTTGCCACTTGAACTATGTTGTTCCCAAAGGACGTGTACCTTGTCAATTATCTGTATTCAAAATAATGAAGTATTTTCATATTAAAATTACATGAGAGATAATATTGTTAGGACACATCTCAGAAGAAAGTAACTTTTCCAAAGTACTAGATTACTAAAACTAAGCAAATATCCAGTCTATTAAGAGTTTTTGTTTTAAAACATGTCAGTAAGTATATGAATTTATCATTAAGACCATATATTAAAATAAAATGGTCACAGGTCTGTGTGCTGATCTAAAACCCATTATAATCAAGCATAATAATTATAGCTATTTTAAAATGCAGACAACTCAAAGGAAAATTACTGTCCCAAACTATTCGGATTCTGGAAAGACAAAGAATTTATATATGATTTTTGCAGTGGTTTTTATGTGGAAGGGCATCAACAATTAATATAACAAAAAACCATGGAAAAGTTTTAGAAAACAAATAGCTTTACTTGCTTTAAGAGACAGCTACAGCATTTAATATGTGTATATGTTGTAGAAATAATCTAAAATACAAATGAACTAGCAAAACAAATATTAGTTTTTAAAAAAAAATGGCTTTGTCTTAAATATCTTATGAAAATTAGTAATTCATACATTTAATACAGAACTGGTATGTTCTAAATTTCACTCTAGATATTTAAAATAGTTTTTCTCTCAATGAAAATAATGATACAGCCTTAATTATAAAATAAGACCAGAAGGAACAATTCTAATAAAAATTACTCTAATCATTTAGAAAAAGTATTCATAATACTAATTAATCCAAACAAAAATGTTAAACATTTAATACTTAAAGATATGGCTATCACTGAAAACCTGTAAGACTGAAATAAAAACAAATTAAATAATACAGATAAACGTTTAGGAATGATCAACAATTACAATTTTGAATCTGAAACTTTCCACAAATAGATTTAATAGTAATTTTTAGCCATAGTAACTTTTACCTTCTTACAAACAAGCAAAGGGAATTTAGAAAGAATTTAGTCAAAGGGCAGTAATATGACAAATGTAAATAAAACAGTCTCCAAAAAGGACTTTTGAAATTTTCTATTCAAATTATACTATATTTACATACAAAATTATTTGTTTTTATAATAAAATCTGCAATACTTTTTGAAAGAAATGTTTTAACTTGGTTTTTCCTTTTTAGAAAGTATAATTTGTAGTTT
The DNA here is from genome assembly GCF_032452875.1 of Bos javanicus. Taxonomy (NCBI): domain Eukaryota; kingdom Metazoa; phylum Chordata; class Mammalia; order Artiodactyla; family Bovidae; genus Bos; species Bos javanicus. Next base: position 68,537,527 of record NC_083877.1, on the reverse strand, counting down.
TGACTATAATCCTTTCAGGCGTAGGTTAGACTGAGTTAGTACTGAAAGCGAGAAACAGCAAAGACAAATACAGATTACCAAATCCTAAACTAATGACCTGTTTTTTTAAAAGTAGGGTAGCCTTCCAAACTAGGAAAGCCTTTCATTATGAAGTAAGTGGTGTCTCATTTGCTTGTTTTCCCTACAGCTATACTGTAACAAAGTGAAACCTTACTAAAACTACATTCCCAAATTGATTTCCTTAGTTAATAGCCTCATTTCAAAATGTATGCATGTGCATATTTAAAATACAATATAATTAGGTATTAGCTCTGGACCTGATAGGCAGCTGCCTATCAGCAATACTGTGAGTAATTAAATAATATTTACCATTTACCAAAAGAAGAACTTCATACTGTTAAACTGGCCCATCTGCATCTTCCTAAAATGACAAACATTATTAATTCTGCCTAAACAGAGAATTGTGATAATGAACTGGTGACACTTTCTCTCCACTGTATGAAGCAGAACCAACTGTGTAATCATTTGAGGGTCAAACACATATGAAATTACTGTAAATTGAGAAAGTGAAATCACATGAGTGATTAGGAAAACCATTTAAGCAACAAAAGGTGTTTTTTGGGGTTTTTTTTTTTTGTCATGTATGTACATGGGCCATAAGAAAGCTCCATCTCCAATTAGTTAAAATTAACTTTAACTAATCAACTACTTTACCTGAAAACGGTGAAAAAAAGTAAAGCTGCAGCTGCTGCTCCAAATAAGCCACACAGCAGATTGACTCGGTAGGCAACCGAACCAAAAGGAAATAGTAGAATTGCCAGTTTAGCCACCAGAGTAAACAAAGGGTAGCCAGGAGGGTGGGCAACCTAAGGGAAAATTAGCAACAGTTAGGAGGTTTCCATCTAGTTTTAAAGGAACAGTCACACTGGCTTTCACTGAAAAGTAGCCCTTTTCCCAGGCAAGTATAAAGATTAAGAGACAATGACTAAATGTTTGAATAGTGGTTTTCTATTGTAATCCTCTTGTGCCAATACAAATAAATATTTTCTTTAGTGGATTTGGCAGCGTCTATCACATGGTGTGTCACCTAGAGAAGGGGTGACATATTTCATTGTCAGTTCTTAAGCAGTTTGTTCTCTGGGTTCACAGTACATTAGGGTCATTTAAAAGGCTATTGAAAAAAAGCCGGTTCTGAAATATCGCATTGGTTAGAAAGTTGAAAGACCACACTGCTATCGGATTACCACCATGCTGACAGTCCTAAGGTCTTGCCTAAAGGGATCATACACCATAATAAAGTTTATTAAATAATAAACTTATTAAAACTGTTAACCCGATTTATTTTATTCTCCATAGCTTATACAAAATTTGGGGTGATAATAAGCCAGCTACTGTATATATAGTAAAGGCTTTGCTTTATAATTTAGTTTAATTGGATTTAAAACTTAAAGTAAATTGTCACGTACTGTACTTATAAGTTACTAAAAACTGGGGTTTGAAAATAAATTAATCTACTTTACTCCATGCTTAATTAAACTTTCTTAATTCCTAAAACTGTTAATGAGAGCATTGATTAAACAATAAAACTAATACTTACTCCAAGCTCATGTGCGGCTGTGATCAGTTCCCCTGTGAAAAAATAATGTAAAACCAATAATTACTATTAGAAAATGACACTCCTCCAAAGTTTTCAAAATCCAAATGCTTGCATTGGGGTTTTGCATTAATTTGACTGGATAAAACTGTAAATCTGCAGAGATTTAACAGCATGAAATAGTCTCAGAGTATTTTCTCCCTTAGGTCTCATTGAACAAACTATCTTTGACAGTTTTTAATAACTGGTCAGTGGAAATATAGGTGAATTCTAGTTTCTAAAAATGCTTATTTTAAACAAGCTCCTACTATAGGAGGGAATAATATCCAATATCTTGCAATAACCTATAATGAAGAATATGTAATATGTATAACTGAATTACTTTTCTGTACACCAGAAACTAACACAACATTGTAAATCAAGTATACTTCAATTTTTTAAAAAAGCTTACTTTCCGTCCTGAAGGTTGTTTACACTTGCAAATATATAAAAACTCTTACAGAGCATTAGTGTAAAACGCTGTTATCCCTCAAGAATTTAGTGCAAAACTGCCTGTAAAAATGCAACCTTATATGTAAAATGAGCAGAAGCTGGATTTGAACAGTCTATAAAATGTGCCTTTCCGCCCTAAGCTGGCATTTAGATACCTTCTCTACATTCATTACCCTGGATATTTTTAAACAATTGCCAAATGCTTATTAACTGCAGGTTATTTTGGCAAGCTTTGATTACCACAGCACATTTTTTTTCAAACCATTAAATCACCATGTCATTTACATAGTTCTTTGTAATTCCTCAACATTAGCAATTACTTCTAAAATTATGATGTAGTAATTCAGTGCCTATTTGATAGTCCTTTTAGTATCCAGGGACTATTTCTGACTCATTCCTATATACATAATACTGTACAGTTTAAGAAATCAATCAATATTAACTGATTTATGAAAGTTAAAAATTATCAGAAAATGTATTAATGTCTATTTTCTATCCTTCAGTGGCTATCAATGTCCTTCATTTCTAGACCCTGATCATATTAATGTCTATTTTCTATCCTTCAGTGGCTATCAATGTCCTTCATTTCTAGAACCCTGATCATATTTTAGACCTTTTCTCTTGTCCTGGGCTATGGCAGTAGCTTTTGACCAATATTCTGTTTCAATTCATCTCCCTACTGAAATCACTAATTACTGCCACCCCCACCCCCACCCCCCGCCCCGCCAGAGGTCAAGATTGTTTTCTTAGTCTAAAATTTCTCAATGGCTGCTCTCTGCCCACTGAATGAAGTTGATTTCTCATTGTGACACCTAAGCCCTCTACGGCTTCTGGTTCCTTTCCCAAGGCTTATGTCCATGAAACTTAGGCTCACCTCTGTCAGATTGGGCTCCCCACTGTTACTCTGAAATGGTCCTCTTTTGCACCTCTTATCACTCACTTTCTCACCCAGCATTCTCTCCTAAATCCTTCAAGGCCTGGTTCAATTGTTACCTTCTCATTGACACCTTTCCTTACACATACCCCTCCCCAGCTTCACCCATTAGAATTAATCACTTCTGCCTCCTTCATAGAACCTGCCTGAACCTATTTAGCACTTCTTTAGATTGCTTTCTATTCTGGTTAGTTGTTTTCATTTGTCTTTTCCACTAAGTTATCCATTTTAGGGTTCTGTCAAGAAGACATCGGCACCTCTCCCTCCTGTGCCACCCAGAAGAGTCCCGCACATAGAAGATGACAAAAAGACTCAGACATCCCCATCAGGTGGGATAATTGCTCACTTCAGAGAAGCCCCACAAGGACATGAAAGACAGATACTACTCACTTAAGTCACATGCTTAAGGACATCTTTGAAGTCTTCCAGAAAAATTCAAGAACATCTTAGAAGACAAAAGCCCTTTTTGTATCTTACACAAATCATTCATGGTTTTAAAATGCTTAAAATAACCTTCCCTTTGCAGATACTGTTACCAAAACTGTATTTATCATTTTATATTCCAAAATGGGTTTGCTCTTATGTGTTCAGTCCCAAAAGGTTTTAATTAATTTCTGATTCTTACATTTCTGTAAGTGCAATGAAGCACAGTTCAGTTCAGATTTTCAAGGCCACTATTGATTCTCCTCAAATAAAAATGTATTTAGAATTACATCTAACATTAAGAAAAATGCCCTATTTTCTCTTTTTACCATTGAAAAGTCAATATACTGTTATTCTTTGTGGGAGTTGTTGGTAGAAAGATGAATCTTGAATGTTACAAACCTCCAACACCAACTCTTTTCGTATGTGAATTAAAATCTAAATAGAAAAGATGATAGTGTTCAAAGTCTATTATGTACCCTTGATAAAAAGCTAAAGAGAAGCACTACTCTTAAAATTGAACATGATACAAAGAGAAATAATTAAAAAAAAAAAGCCTTCTGGCACCTTGCTTTCCCTCAATCAACCCTTTACACTAGGGTTCGATGGGTCAGTGGTAACGTGTCCACCTGCAATGCAGGAGATGTGGGTTTGATCCCTGGACCAAGAAGATCCCCTGGAGAAGAAAATGGCAACCCACTCCGTATTCTTGCCTGGGAAGTCCCATGGGCAGAGGAGCCTGGCAGGCTATAGTCCATGGGGTTCAACAGAGTTGGACAGTACTTAGCAACTAAACACAATTTGTCCAATATAAGTCCTACTATAACCTGTATCAGAATTACCTGGATGCCTTTTAAAAGTGAAGATTCCTTGACCATAACCTAAATCTCCTTACACGACACCCTCTGGAATCAGGGCCAATGTTTTCCAGGCAATTCTCAAGTATCAATATATTCAAGCTTGAGAACCACAGCTTTGTCTGGGACAAAAATGGGTGGCAAACTCAGAGTAGTTAGCAGATGTTTCACCTTTACATAACCCAGATCCCTCTGTATGTTAAAAATATATAAATATACATATAAGCTAATTTATTTTTCCCAAGAATAACAAACACAAGTGAAGGCTAGATTCCCAACCTTTCCTCTAAATGACCAGGAAGGCTTTTGCCCATAAATCAACAATGTGTATCAAGTGGTACAAAAAGTAGTTTTGGCTAGGCCACACAATGTGATGGATTCATGAAGTATAATTTAAGACTTATTAGGAAGAAGAGTATATGCTTTATGTTGGTCTTGAGATGCATTCTGTTTATTGGTTAAAAAAAATTCATAAACATGAAATCTAAAGAGAACAGTACATTAAACACATAAGCAAAATTATCAAAGATGTGATTTACAAATTTTACTGGCAACATTGGAAAAGTTTATTTAGCATTCTCAAAAAAATGAACATAAAAATATTAGAAGCAACTACTATCCAGCGTCAAATGAAACAAATCAGAATACCTAAAAAATCTGATAACTCTAAGTGAATAGATAACTTTATTCTTTTGGGAAAAAAATAAAAGACATTATTAACGAAAACAAAGTAACAATTGTAATGGTGTGGGGCAGGCACCAGATATAGCAGCCCCACTTAGCTACTGGTCAGCACCACAGTGGACCCTCCCCCTCTTCTGTATAAAAGGAATCCAAATTTAGGTTGTTTTGTGTGTGTGTGTATATAAACTTTTTATTTTGTATTGGGGTGGTGGTGGTGGTGGTGTAGCCCTCATAATTAACAAAAGAGTATGAAATTGTACTTATACAGTACTTAGGTGTAACCTCAAAAATGACAGAATGATTTCAGTTCATTTCCAAGGCAAGCCATTCAACATCACAGTAATCCAAGTTTATGCCTCTACCACTGATGCCAAAGAAGCTTATCAGTTCTATGAAGACCTAGTAGATCTCCTAAAACTAACACCGAAAAAAGATGTTCTATTCATCATTGGAGATTGGAATGCAAAAGTAGAAAGTCAAGATATACCTGGAGTAACAGTCAAGTTTGGCCTTGGAAAACAAAATGAAGCAGGGCAAAGGCTAACTGAATTCTGCCAAGAGAATGTACTGGTCATAGCATATACCTTTTTTCAACAAGTCAAGAGACTACTTTACACATGGACATCACCAAATGGTCAATACTGAAATCAAATTGATTACATTCTTTGTAGTCGAAGATGGAGAAGCTGTATACAGTTAGCAAAAATAAGACCTGGAGCTGACTGTGGCTCAGATCATCAATTTCTCATAGAAAATTCGCTAGTGGCTCAGATGGTAAAGAATCCGCCTGCAATGTGGAAGACCTGGGTTCAATCCCTGGAGTGGGAAGATCCCCTGGCGGAGGGCATGGCACTCTAGTATTCTTGCCTGGAGAATCCCCATGGACAGAGTCCATAGGGTCGCCAAGAGGTGGACACAACTGAGCGACTAAGCACAGCACAAAGAAAACCGGGAAAAACACTAGGCCAGTCAGGTATGACTTAAATCAAATCCCGTATGAATTCGCAGTAAAGGTAACGAATAGATTCAAGGGACTACATCTAGTTAACAGAGTGCCTGGAGAACTAAGAACAGAAGTCCACATATTGTATAGAAGGTGGCGAACAAAACCATCCCAAAGAAAAAGAAAAGCAAGAAGGCAAAGTGGTATCTGAGGAGACTTTACAAATAGTGGAAGAAGGAAGAGAAGCGGAAAGCAAGGGAGAGAGGGAAAAGTACGTCCAATTAAATGCAGAGTTCCAAAGAATAGCTAGGAGAGACAAGAAGACCTTCTTCAATGAACAGTGCTTAATAATAGAAGAAAATAACAAACGGGGAAAGACGAGATCTCTTTAGGAAAATTGGAAACATCAAGGAAGCATTCCACCCAAAGAAGGGCACAATAAAGGATAAAAATGGTAGAGACCTAATAGACCCTGAAGAGACCAAGAAGAGATGGAAAGAATACATGGAAGAACTGTATAAAAAGATCTTAATGAACTGGATTACTATAATGGTGTGGTTAGTTACCCAGAGCCAGACATTCTGGAGTACAAAGTCAAGAGGGCCTTAAGAAGCACTGCTGCTAATAAAGCTAGTGGATGTGATGAAATTCCAGCAGAACTATTCAAATCCCTAAAGGATGATGCCATCAGGTTTTGCATTCATTATGTCAGCAATTTGTCACCCTGCTGATTTAACTTATATGCAGAGTACATCATGCAAAATCCTGGGCTAGATGAAGCACAAGCTGGAATCAAGGTTGCCGGGACAAATATCAATAACCTCAGATATGCAGATGACACCACCCTTATGGCAAAAAGTGAAGAACTTAAGAGCCTCTTGATGAAGGTGAAAGAGGAGAGCGAAAAAGCTGGCTTAAAACTCAACATTCAAAAAAGTGAAGATCATGGCATCCGGTCCCATCATTTCATGGCAAATAGATGGGGAAGCAATGGAAACAGTGAGACTTTATTTTCTGGGCTCCAAAATCACTGCACATGTTGACTGCAGCCATGAAATTAAAGGACACTTGCTCCTTGGAAGAAAAGCTATGACAAGCTTAGATAGCATATTAAAAAGCAGAGACATTACTTTGGCAACAAAGATCCATCTAGTCAAAGCTATGGTTTTTCCAGTAGTCACGTACGGATGTGAGGGCTGGACCATAAAGAAGGCTGAGCACCGAAGAATTGATGCTTTTGAACTGTGGTGTTGGAGAAGACTCTTGACAGTCCCTTAGACTGGAAGAAGATCAAACTAGTCAATCCTAAAGGAAATCAGTCCTGAATATTCATTGGAAGGACTGATGCTGAAGCTGAAACTCCAATACTTTGGCCACCTGATGCGAAGGGCTGACTCATTAGAAAAGACCCTGATGCTGGGAAAGACTGAAGGCAAGAGGAGAAGGGGATGACAGAGGATGAGATGGTTGGATGGCATCACCGACTCAATGGACATGAGTTTGAGCAAGTCCTGGAAGGATAGGGGAAAGGATAGGAAAACCTGGTGTGCAGTAGTCCATGGGGTCCCAAAGAGTCAGACATGACTGAGCAACTAAACAACATCAGCAAATCTGGAAGACCCAGCAGTAGCCATAGGACTAGCAAAGGTCAATTCTCATCCCAATTCCCAAGAAGGGTGATACAAAAAATGTGCTAACCATTGGACAATTGTACTGATATCCCATACTAATAAGGCCATGCTTAAAATCCTGCATGCTAGGCTTCAGCATTATGTGAACCAAGAACTTCCAGATGTCCAAACTGGGTTTAGAAAAGGAAGAGGAACTGAAGATGAAGTTGCTAACCTTAACTGGATTATAGAGAAAGTAGGGGAATTTCAGAAAAACATCTGTTTCATCAACTACACCAAAGCCTTTGACTGTATGGATCATGACAAACTGTGGAAAACTCTTAGATGGGAATACCAGACCATCTCACCTGTCTCCTGAGAAACCTGTATGCGGGTCAAAAAGCAACAGTTAGAATCCTATATGGAACAACTGATTGGTTCAAGATCAAGAAAGGAGTACGACAGGGCTGTCTGCTGTCACCCTGTTTGTTTAACCTACACGCTGAGCACATCATGAGAAATGTGAGGCTGGATGAGTTATAAGCTGCAATCAAGATAGGTGGGAGAAACATCAACAACCTCAGATATGCAGATGATACCACTCTAATGGCAGAAAGTGAAGAAGAACTAAAGAGCCTCTTGATGAGGGTGAAGGAGGAGAGTGAAAGAGCTAGCTTAAGACTAAATATTAAAAAACCTAAGATCATGGCACCTGCCCATTACTGCATGGCAAATGGAAGGGGAAATGGTGGAAATAGTGACAGATTTTCTCTTCTTGGGCTCCAAAATCACTGCAGATGGTGATTGCAGCCATGAAATCAGAAGACAATTGCTTCTTGACAGTTAAGCGATGATAAACCTAGACGGTGTATTGAAAAGCAGAGACATTACTCTGCTGACAGAGGTCCGTATAGTCAAGGCTATGGGCTTCCCAGTGGTCATGTACAGTTGTTGAGAGCTGGACTGTAAAGAGGGCAGAACGCCAAAGAACTGATGCCTTCAAACTGTGACGCTAGAGAGGGCTCCTGAAAGTCCCTTGGATGCAAGGAGATCAAACCAATTTTAAGGAAGATCAACCCTGAATATTCACTGGAAGGACTGATGCTGAAGCTCCAGTATTTTGGTCATCTGATATGAACAGATGACTCACTGGAAAAGTCCTTGATGCTGGGAAAGATTGAGGGCAGAAGAGGAAGTGAGAGGATGAGATGGCTGGACAGCATCACCGATGCAATGAACATGAACCTGGGCAAACTCAGGGAGACGGTGAGGGACAGGGAGGCCTGGCATGCTGCAGTCCATGGGCGTAAAGTCAGACATGACTAGGTAACTGAACAACAACACCTTTTTATTTTGTATTGGGGTGGTGGTGGTTTAGTTGCTAAGACATGTCCTACTCTTTTGTGACGCCATGGACTGTGAGGCCTGCCAGGCTCTTCTGTCCATAGGATTTCCCAGGTAGTACTGGAGTGGGTTGTCATTTGCTTCTCCAGGGGATCTTCCCAATTCAGGGGTCAAACCCTTATCTCCTGCATTTGTAGGTGGAGTCTTTACAGCTGAGCTGCCAGGGAAACCTGGTATAGTGGATTAACAACGTTGTGATATTTTCAGGTGAACAGCAAAGGGACTCAGCCATATGTATACATGTATTCATTCTCCCCCAAACTCCCCTCCCATTCAGGCTGCCCCATAACACTGAGCAGAGTTCCATGTGCTATACAGTAGGTTTTTGTCGGTTATCCATTTTAAATACAGCAGTGTGTACTTGTCCATCCCAGACTCCTTATCTATCCATTCCTCCTGGCAAACCGCTAAGTTCCTTCTCTAAGCTTGTGAGTCTGTTTCTGTTTTCTAAGTAAGTTCTTTGTATCATTTCTTTTTAGAGTCCACATACAAGGGATGCCACTCAGTATTTCTCCTTCTGACTTACTTCACTCAGTATGACAATCTCTAGGTCCACCCATGTTGTTGCAAGTGGCATTACTTCATTTTTAACGACTGAGTAGTATTCCATTGTATATGTACCAAGGTTTTGTTTTGTTTTGTTTTTTTGAGGTGCTAGTCTGTCATCTTTTCAGTCTGCTAGCTTTACAATTAAAGTGGTTATTCCTTGCTCCAACAACTGTTTTCCCGATTTACTGGCCTGCTGTACAGAAAGCAAAATGAGCTTGGTAACACAATCATAAATTTTAAATAGACTTCATCACTAAATACATGATGATAGATTTAAAAGAATTTAGAGCATAGGCTAGTTAAGAGAGCACGCTCTAAATTCAATCTACTTGGGTTTTTTCCCTCTTGACTACCTCTATCTTCTACTTGTGTGATTCTGGACAGAGCTTAACCTTAGTTTTGTCATCTATAAAATAAATGAGTACCTACCTCACAGGGTAGCAGCTGGGAGAATTAAAATGGCAATCTATGTAAAGCACTTTGAACAGTGCCTGGCACATAGTAAGTGCTCAACAAGTGTTGTTATTATTCATTCTAATCTCATCCTTCAGGCTCAAACAACCATAGTCAAGAACTATCAATGCTTTTTTTCAAAGGTACAGAACTATTCAACCTGTAAGTAATACTCTCCAATATCAAAGCTCTCACAACTATAAAGTTATTTCTATTATTTAGTATAAAACTTGAAAATAACTCCATTCCCCACTATACTAATGAAACACTGCTCCTATTCAATAGGATCTGAAAGAAAAAATAAAGGTAATGATGTGTAAAAGGAACATCAGGGATTTTCAATGTGGTAGGCAGCCTTGAAGACGGCCTCTAAAACTCCCAAATTCCAATATTCTCACTGGATAACCCTCTGCCGCTGAGTATGGGCTGGACATACTGACTCACTTCCAAGAATAAAACAGGGCAGTGGTCTGCCACTGCCAGGATTGGGTTACAAAATGACGGAGCGGTAGGCAGAGGTGCCATCTCTCTCTCTCTCTGTGAAACCCCCACATCAAAGAGCTGGATGAGGTTTAGAATTTAATCCTTGTTAGGTTGAACCTTTGAGTTGACTGCACCCCAGCCCACACCAGGACAACAAACTTGTTCTGGATAAGAGCACCCACTTAAACTGCACCCAGATTCCTGATCAACAGAACATGTGAGAGAATAACCGTTTGTTGTTTTAAGCCACTCAATTTGGGGGTATTCTGTTATGCAGCAACTAAGGTGTTCAGTTTTTTTCAGTCTATAGATTCACTACCCCAAGTTTCAGCACCATTCTGACAAAATCACTGATCACTATTAGGCAGTATTAGATGATCAGTTTGACAACAAAACAAAACCTGCATCTGCATCTCATCCCAAATACGCAACGATTATTCATGTGATTTAAATAGCCCCGAGTCACGCTTTTCGATAGAATCAGCTTTAAGCCGCAACTGGTTTCCACTATTTTTAAGTGTTCTCCCGCAAATAGTCTGCAAGGCTGGTTGCTTTTCAACGTTCAGATTTCAACTAAAGTATCACCTCCTTAGAGGCCTTTCCGGACTAGCCATCCGGATAGAGCCACTGCCTACCCAACTATCAATCACATTTTCCTCTTACTGTCTCCAATAACTTCTCCCAATACGTTGTGTTTATTCAACAGTTTGTGTATTGTCTCTGCCCGCATTACAACACTCTCCATGAAACTTGCTCGCGGCTCCTGTCAGCCCTTTTGTCTGGTACACGACAAAGACTCTGCAAGTAACACTGGTATCTGTGGACGAAAAAGGAATGGAAAGCTAGGAAGATGATCTGGAGAAGTGGAGCGGTCAGTTAAGTCCCATGAGGAGAAAGCAACCAGCCCTGTCTCGAAAGGCTGAAAACTACAAGAGACCAGAACTACAGGAAAATTACAGAAATGAAAACACACAAACTGGTTTTGAAACGCAAAACCCTGCGGGGGGCCCCGGCGGGAGGATGGGGTGGGCGAACTGACCAGATCTCGTGGAAACGGTCAGAATCAGGGAGGGCAGGAGGGACGACCTTGAGAGTACATTACCCGAGTCGCCCCCTGGCAGCGAGGGGGGCAGCGTGAGAGTGAACACGGCGGCCACAGCGGCGAACACGGCGACGCCGCCGCAGAGGCCCCCAGCGCCCCGCGCCCCCACTCGGGCTGCCTGCCCCCCAAGCCGGGCCCCCGCCGTCGCCATGGAGACCCATGGGCCAGAGGGGACCAAGAAAGGAGGACACGGCGGGCCCCAGAAGTCGGGGCGCCAGGAGCCCACAAGGCGAGAGGCGAGCTCGGCACTAGGCGGCCGCGGCAGCTTCCGGGTCGGGCCGGACCGCACCTTTCTGCGCCGGCGCGGGGGTAGAAAATGCGGGATCTCGCGGGACCCAGGCCCGGGCAGCCGTCAGAGTGCCCGGGGTTTACAGAATTATAGTGTGCTTTCCACTAGCGCATCACAAGGGACAAACCTTGTTTTAACAGAGGAAGCCTGGGCCGCCGTCGCTATGGCCTCCCCCACTTCCTGGCCACTTGGTCGGGTCTGACAGAGACGGGAGCCGGGTCGCCAAGCGGGCCGAAGGAAGGGTAGCGACTTCCCCCTGAGGTGTGGGGTGGAACTGCACGAGGGGCCCCAGCCCGCCAACCCGCAATGTGCGCCTAGTCAACATACACCTAAATCACATGTTTACTGCGAGTAATTATATGCCCGTGTGCTAATTGTTAAATCGCCGAGTTATTTTCAGAGAGATTAAAGAAAGCTAATTGGTCTTTTTTTTTTCTTTTCTTTTCTTATAGCATGAGGAAAACTTGGGAGATGAGTTGAAAAACTTGAGTTTCTGAGGTAGTACAAATAATTTATATCATGATAAAATTGTCTCCTACATTGATGAGGAGGAGTGTTTCTGTGAAGCTTTGACCATGCGGTGGAAAATGAAGTCACTGCATTTTCCAGTTGGCTGCAATACCAGAAAGAATGGGGACTCTTACACCAGCACAGAGAATGGTTCTTGGTAAAGTCTTTAAGCTTACTTTATATAGTATTGTAGCAACTATTCTGGAGTGGGAGGGGAGGTGGATATCTCCCTGGAACGCATCTCAAAAGACACTGATCAGTGATGGTCTAAAACGTGTTATAAGCAAGCTGACAGGAACATAGAGTCTCAAACGTAGAGTGACTTAACACACCTGTGTAGACTGGCAGCCATGGCGCCAGCATTACCTTGGCCTTTCTCAGGTACTCCATAAGGCTGTCTCTGCAGGATTGCGAGTCCCTGGAGAACCGGTAGGAAGCCTCTAAAATGCTCCCCGTAATCTGACTCCCTGTATTCACTCCTTTATGCAAATCCTCTCCCCTTGAGTGTGGGCAGGACCTAGTGACTCACTTCTAGCAATAGAATAAAACAAAAGTGATGGAGGTCACTTTGGAGATGAGGTTATAAAAGACTGACTTTTCATCTTTCTTGCACTCCCCACCATGGGCACTACCTCACTGCCCTCCCACTTGTTCACTTTGATGAAGCCACTTAACCAGATTGTGAGCTGTCTTATGGAGCCATCCACATGGCAGGGAACTGAGCATCACCCCCGGCCAGACAGCCCACGCAGAGCTGAGGCCCTTGGTCCAACAACCTGTGAGGAACTGAATCCTGCTAATCCCTCCTAAGGGATCCATCCTGCCCCATGGGATCCTTGAAGTAATGACTTGCCTCCGCCAAGGGCTTGATTGCAGCCTGCGAGAGACCCAGCTAAGTCTCACACAGATTGCTGTCCTGCGGAAACAGGACAGCAATAATAATAAATAATAAATGCTATTGTCCACTAAATTTGGGGGTCCTTTGTTGCTCAGCAATAGGTTACTAAGACAGCCTGCCTTCCATTTCTTTTTTTTTTTTTTCCTTTATTTTTCTGCTCTGCGTCTTTGTTGCTGCACAGGCTTTTTTTAGTGGCCAGGAGCAGGGGCTACTGTTTTGTTTGGGGGCTCGGGCTTCTCCTTGCAGTGGCTTCTCTTGTGGAGCATAAACTCTGGGGCTCCCTGGCTTCCGTAATTGCAGCTCAAGTGCTCAGTAGTTGCAGTTCACGGGCCCTAAAACCTGGGCTCAGAAGTTGTGATGAGTGGAGTTTAGTTACTCCAAGGCATGTGGAATCTTCACAGACCACGGATGTCCCCTGCATTGCAAGGCAGATTCTTTCTACTAGGGAAGTACCGTTCCATTTCTTTTCTGAAAGAACATGCTAGTGAGTAATACTGACTGAGCCAAGCATATGCTTCTTTCCCTTTTTATCCATTTCATCTTTTGCTCATGAGCTTTATAAAAGGGTAACTTTTTATCATGGCAAATTCCACAAGAGCATAAGTATTTGCCCATATTTGAGAGGTAGAGTTCAGTGTTGGAGTTTGAATTTGGGAATTGTCACATAAGAATGAGATGAATGAATAAGTTCACAGAGCAATAATGTAGGGAGAACAGGTTGAGGTCAAATATTAGTCGACATCTTCATTTAGGGCATGAAAGGAGAAGAAAAGAGAACAGTGGAAGAGAGGAATGCACCACAGGGAACTAAAGAAAAAATGACATCAATGATGTTTACCTGGGTAGGTTGTTAGAGAGAGGAGAAGGATGGTGAGGAGAGCCACATCTAGGTTTATGGGGCTTAAGTTTATCAAGTTGGAGAATCCTGTAAGCAAAAGGATACAAAACTGCAGATACGAAATTAACTATGGGCATTGGAAGGAGCTTGTACTAGTGACAGGCTGTTAAGTTTTTTTTTTAATTAAAGTATGGTTTATTTACAATGTTGTGTTAGTTTTAGGCATACAGCAGTTTTTCAGATAAATATATTAGTGTGTATTCTTTTTCAGATTCTTTTCTGTTATATGTTGTTACAAGATATTGAGTAGAGTTCCCTGTGCTATACAGTAGATCCTTGTTGTTTATCTATTTTATATATAGTAGAATGTTATGTTAATCCCAAACTCCTAATTTATTCCTCCCTACCCCTTCCCCTTCGGTAACCATAAGATTTGGGCTGTGAAATATAAGCTTTGTTAGCTTCATGGCTAATCTCTTTTGAGGATGGAGAACAACCAGTTCTCTGTGTATCTGTGTCTGACTACCTCTCAGTAAGCATGCTGACTCCTCTCCACCCTGAAACTGTTTCTCCTTCAGGTATCAGTGAAAGCACAATTCTTTGTCTTTCCTTTTACCCTTGGCCTCTCTGCCCTGGATCACTTCTATCGAGCCTCTACCTAATGAGAGTGCACCAGGCCTTGGTTGTAGACTTTTCTTTCTCTTTCTGCCTTCTTTCCCAAGATAATCTTATTGAGACTTTAAATAGTAACTCTAGGCTGATAAAGGGCTTCCCCAGTGGCTCAGCAGTTAAAGAATTCACCTGCAATGCAGGAGACGTGAGTTGATCCCTGGGTGGGGAAGATCCCCTGGAGAAAGAAATGGCAACTCACTCCAGTATTCTTGCCTAGGAAATCCCATGGATGGAGGATCCTGGTGGGCTCCAGTCCGTGGGGTCACAAAACAGTCAGACATGACTTAGCGATTGAATATCAGTAATCAGGTCCTAACTGTGGTCCTAACTGGTTGACCTGCCTCTTGAGAAACCTATATGCAGGTCAGGAAGCAACAGTTAGAACTGGACGTGGAACAGCAGACTGGTTCCAAATAGGAAAAGGAATACGTCAAGGCTGTATGTTGTCACCCTGCTTATTTAACTTCTATGCAGAGTACATCATGAGAAACGCTGGGCTGGAAGAAGCACAAGCTGGAATCAAGATTGCTGGGAGAAATATCAATAACCTCAGATATACAGATGACATCACCCTTATGGCAGAAAGTGAAGAGGAACTAAAAAGCCTCTTGATGAAAGTGAAAGAGGAAAGTGAAAAAGTTGGCTTAAAGCTCAACATTCAGAAAACGAAGATCATGGCATCCGGTCCCATCACTTCATGGGAAATAGATGGGGAAACAGTGGAAACAGTGTCAGGCTTTATTTTTCTGGGCTCCAAAATCACTGTAGATGATGATTGCAACCATGAAATTAAAAGACACTTACTCCTTAGAAGTAAAGTTATGACCAACCTAGATAGCATATTCAAAAGCAGAGACATTACTTTGCCAACAAAGGTTCGTCTAGTCAAGGCTATGGTTTTTCCTGTGGTCATGTATGGATGTGAGAGTTGGACTGTGAAGAAGGCTGAGCACCGAAGAATTGATGCTTTTGAACTGTGGTGTTGGAGAAGACTCTTGAGAGTCCCTTGGACTGCAAGGAGATCCAACCAGTCCATCCTAAAGGAGATCAGTCCTGGGTGTTCTTTGGA